>NC_087472.1:25324151-26539464 GCF_036321535.1 Camelus dromedarius | reverse complement strand
TCTTACCTCAGCTACTGAGTTTTCTGTTTTTAATTGGCTCCTCTTTATGGTTTCTCTTTCCTTTTTATAGTAGTCTCTGTCTCCATTCATAGTCTCTTATTTCCTTCAGTGCTTTTATCACCCCCTTTTTGAAGTCATGATCTAGTAGACTGTCAAGGTCTATCTCATTGTCTGTTCTTTCAGGGGACTTCTCTTGTTCTTATAATTGGGAGTGGTTCCTCTGCTTCTTCATTTTACTTGTATTTCTCTGGTTCTATGGATTTAGGAGTATCAGTGATCTACTGTGGTCTTGAAGGGCTGGTTTATTTTTTGTTTGTTTGTTTTTATTTAAAGTGGGAGCATTCCTGTGTAGACTGTGTGCATCTAATAGTTTTGTTACGAGGGCTGTTCTTAGTATGGATGGTTGCCACGTCTTTCTTCTTTGTGTGTTGGCTGTCATCCCTTTGACTGGGGATGTGGTTGGTGTTGTGGTGATCAGAGCCTGCCCTGATTATTGTTGTTGAGCGGGGCCTCCATTTTTGTTCTGTGGTTGTCACAGCCTTTACAGAGGCCAGGTCTGCTCCCCTGTTACTGGAATAGAGGCTCTAGACCCACTTTTGAGCTGTGGTGTGTGGTGGGCAGGGTTGGAGTGCTTCAGCTGGGAAGAAGAGTTGCTGAGTGTACCTCGGCAGGAAATGTCCACTGGAAAGTGCCCTCTGTGGTGTTGTCTATCACATGTTATGCTGGCTTAAAAAGTACTCTTTGTTGACACTGAGTTTGTCCCTGCCTTAGCTGTGGGTATGTTGACCACCCACTCTGGTGTCTCCCAGTTTCTGGGCCCAAGGAACCGCCAGCAAAGATCCACCAATGTCAGGTGCTAGGGCTCACTGTAGCAAGCGTGCAGTCACACACCTGAATCTGTGGTGCAGCACAGGGTCAGCACAGACCCCAGCCCTGCCTCCTCCATGTAGGTAAAGTATGCCAGCCTGTTGTAAATACCCGTACTCGCCCCTGCTGAGTGCCAGAACTCCGCTCACTCCCAGAGGCGCGGGTCCACAAAGAGTCCAGAGAGCAAACCCTCCCTCTCTGCCTGGGACTGTAAACAAATCTCAGTTCTGCCTATGAAGTTGCAGGGCTGCTGGGTATAAATTCAGCTTTCAGCCCCGCCTCTGCACAGCAGTGATGGGTATGACCAAGCCCCACCTCTCTTCTCAAGAACACACCAACAATGAAGCCAAGCGGAGATAGGGGCTATGGCATGGCTGGGTTGCACCCCTCCCCACCAGGCACACCAGCAGTGGTGCTTTTTTATAGGGGTCCCAGGCTGTTCACATCCTCAGCCAGATGTCACACTGCCCTCCAGTCTCCTGAGGCTGCCTCTGTGCGGTGGGCTCCAGTCCTCTCTCCAGGCTCCTCACTGATCTCCAGCAGCCAGTCCCGGCTTGTCTCTGCAGGCTTGCATCTAGGGCTGGGGATCAAAGGGACCCTCAGTGCCAGTTTCTCTTAGTTCTGTCTGCCAAGCAGCTGCCACTTTCTCCTCCGAGCCTTGGAAGCTCTACTTCTGTCCCCGCTGAACTCCCGACGGATTTTTGAGAACCTTCTTGTAATTCAAAGTGAGAGACATTCTGCCAGAGTTTAGCAGATGTTCTGTGCAATTCAGTGGGTTTGTAGATGTAATTCTTGGTGTCTTTGTAGGAGACGGCAAGCTGTGAGTCTCTCTACTCTGCCATCTTGGCCCCTCCCTCCCTAATTATTTGATGCCTGAATTTGAAGAAAAAAATAATAAAATCAAGGGATGGGAAGCTATTTATTCAACCAATAGAACTAAAACTTCATATGAAAATAATCCTGGAAAAAGATGACACTGATACCTTAACTCAAGTAAGAAATGACCAATACAATATCTTTTCCAGCAAACATATTTTGATAAGCCAAAAGAAACAATGTGCGTACCTGAGAGACTGGGGGCATAAAGTTGGTGGGGGAGAGGCCAGTAACACCCACGACTGAGTCTGTTTCATGAAGGTCTAGATGGCTAGCCCAGTGTAAGGAAATGGGGAATTTTAAGATCTTCAGAAATATTATGACAAAAACAAGAACCTTACTTCTCCTGAGACAGTGACTCTGGGGAAGAATGTCACGTGAGGATACCTTTACTTGCCTCTTGAGGTGGTCCCATTTACAGGACTACAGCTATCTAAACCTTCACTTTTACACCTTTCCAGTGAAGCAGCATTGGAGATTAAAAAGAATGAAATATACACAAGATCTTATGGTAGCTCACAGAGAAAAAAATGTGACAATGAATATACACATGTTCACGTATAACTGAAAAATTGTCTTCTACACTGGAATTTGACACAACATTGTAAAGTGATTATAAATCAATAAAAATGTTTTAAAAATTTTAAAAAAAAGGCTTAAAGCGAAAAAAAAAAAAAAAAAGAATGCTGTCCCTTCAACCAAAGGAGAAAGCAATGTGGACTAGTCTCATCCAAGGCCACCAGAGTGGCCACAGAGAGAGAGCCAGTTTGTGGCAAAGTTGGAGAATGACAATCAGAAAACCCAAGTCAGTGATCCCATTGTAAGAAAAAATCTGACTTCTGCGGGACAGGAGCTTTCACTGAATAGACATTTTAAAAAAGATTTAATTAACACAAAAGCTGTCACCTCTTCTGAAATGAGGTTACCATGGAGGTGGGGAGAAGAGAGGCACTTCAGTTTTTACTTGGCATGCCAGTTATTAACAAAGTGGGACATGGGCCTGAAAAGCAATATTCCTTCCCCAAAGCCTGATGCCTACCAAGGTACAAGGGTCACAGCTTCCAAAGCATCAAGAGGTCTTTAGCTACCCCAAGGTAGCTCCATGAATTTCATACACAGGCTAAAAGGTTTTAAGGCCTATTGGGACTGGAGTTCTGCAACAATTTAAATGGCAGAATTGTGGTTTCAGAGTACTTGACTCTTCTATGGGCCAACAGTCAGGCCAATTAGTGTAAGAAACTAATCAACACTGAACAGGCAGTATGGATTCAGTCTGCACTTTATTCATGAATCGAGGCATTTATTATTCAACAAACTGCTAATGACTCTGCATAGAGTCCAGGAGCAGAGTCAGGCCTCTAGGTGGTAAAGGTGAACAGAGCCCTCAAGGAGGGAAGGACAGACAACCACAAATACAGGAAAAAGTGCTAAGTGCCATATAAGAAGTATTAATGATGTGCTACACAATGTCAGACAAAGAAGAGTTTATTTCTGTCTTGGGAGGGAGAGGAGGAGATGCTTAACTCAGGAGGAGGTTGCTTTGGAGCTGGAACATTGAAAGGTAGGCATACTCTGTGTGAATAGGGTCTATTAATTCTCTTTTGTTACTTTATTTTCTTACTTCACTGAATGTAGCTCTGAACCAGCCCCAATGCCTGGGCTGCTCTGCGATGCACTCTGCTCAGTCATCAATTCTCCTCCCTTTAATCTGTCCTTACCTGCTAACTAGTACTGTCAGCATCCCTGGCTCTTACCTCCCTCACACCTTTCCTATCTTTTTCTTGATGCTTAAAATCACCTGCTGTAACAGTAACTTCGGCACATTAGAATGCTATATGATGCAAGCTGCTAATAGCAACACTCAACAATTCCCCAGCATGATCCAGGTCTTCTTGCATCAGACAGATTTTCTATAACTGAAGATGAGTTGATAATGAAAGAGTTCAAGTTTAAAGATGCAACAACTTACCACCCCCACCAAAAAAAGGAAAAAAAGATGAAATGTCTGCTCCATTCTAGACTTAGACGCCTGTAAAAATTGAGTAAGGATTAAAAAAAAAATCCCTCTGCAGATTGAGATGCCCAAGTCAAAAGTTTAAGAGTAACAGTCCAGCCAAGTGTCAATATATACAATAAATGCTTAAGTAAACATCACTTCACCCTAGAAAAGCTCTGGTTGGTTTGTTTGACATTTATTTATTTACTATTTATAGCCTACTTGCTTCTAAAGAATTTGAAATAATATACAGCAAAAACAAATAATGCAAGGATTCATGCACCATGGATGGTGAAAATAAAGACAAAAATTACATGTATGAAAATTATAGGAGATAGGAAAAGAGAATTTGTCAGGAACTAGCGATGAAATAATTCCCTTAATTGAGCATACAGTTTACTTTTGAGTATCAAGACCCAAGACGAGCCATGCCAAATCAAAAAAAAAATTATAGCTCTTGGTATGTAAACTCCAATTCTTCCAAAAAAAAAAAAAAAAAAAAAACAAGCTTTGGCCTGGTACTATACTCTAGGTGGCATTTTTCTTAATAGTTCTTAGTTCAAAGACAGTATTTCAATTATTTTCAACAAACCATTCCCTGAAAGATGCAGAATTGCTTCATGTGACCATTTCTTAATACTACCTCTCAAAAAAATTCACAGGTACTGGGTCCAACTGTATTTAGAGAAACTGAAGGAGGGTATGCTTAACATTTTAATGACTATTTCTCAAATGTCTTCAACTATTCTTTTACGTAAGGTGACTAGAAGTCATTTCAAGATGGAGTTCTCTGGCGAAAGTCTCAAACACAATATTAGAGTGGGAGTGGGGAGGCTGGTATTCTTACATAAACAGAAAGGTGGGGCCCAGGGTGGTGAAAGCCAACGAACATGAAATGGATTTTATCACTTGATGCTGCTGGTTGGAAGTACCAACTTGTGTTTATATATTTTTTGCTATTTCAGGAAGAGCTATGATTCTGCTCAAAATGTTGAGAAGCTGGAGCCTCTCAGGTCAAGACTGTGTGTGTCCCATGACTCCATCCTCCAGAATTGTCCTATTTCTGTTAGTACATTTCAGATTATTAACAGTTACCCTGTATACATAGTCTTAGTTCTCCAATAAAGATTCAAACAGATAACTATGAATCAGTATCTCTAGAAAGCAGATTCCAATGTATCACAGTAAAAGCACTAACAACATTCTAACTCCAAGTAGATAAACTAGGAGAATCTTTGGGTCAACATTCCCTGCCTTAGTAATATACGTTCAACTTAATCTCAAGAAGTGACTAGCCTTTGGGGATTCCTGTTGAACAGTTTCCTATCAATGAGGGTAGAGTGTAAATAGCACTGGTATAATAGATGGTACAGGGGCACTAGATCTAATTGTGCTTCTTATGAGTGAAATTTCACAATGATTCTGTTGATTCACATGTCCAGCAACTGTTTTAAGTCTTGTTCCTATAACCTACCTCGCCTTTCAAGATTCCAAGTGGAAGATAAAATTAGATTCATTCCTCACACCACAAACCAGGATAAATTCCAAATGGATCAGAGATTTAGATGTAAAAATTGAAATCATTTATTAAAAATGTATTGTTTCTTATCTTCTTAGCTGAAAGTGTTGTAACTATACCTTCTTTTCCTAATAAAGGAAATTAACATGAGTTTTCCCGTAAGATGGTTAAACATATTTTATTTTAAAACTGTAATTAATAATTACAAAGTTAATCTGGAAGAACAAACAAGTAAGAAAATGCAAAAAAAATTCTGAAAATAAGAACTCATGGGAGGGGGGCACTAGCCTCATCTAGTAATAAAATATACCATAAAGCCTCTAGAAATAAAATATAATGATAAGACAGATCAATAACAAATTCAAAAATCCAGAACTAGGCCTAATTACATCCAAGTTTAGTTTAAAATAAAAGTAGCACCTCCAATCAGAGAGGAAGATATGGGCTTGCTAATAAATGGTATTGGGATAACTAGATAGTCATAAGGAAAAGATAAAATTGGATTATTCCTCAAGTCATAAACAAGATAAATTCCAACTGGATCAGAAATTTAAATAAAGCAAGCAAGCAAACATTTATCAGTACTAGAAAATATGGATGAATTCCACTATAACCCAAGAATAAGGAAATCACTCCCAACTATGACTCAAAATCCAAAAGCAAAAAGGAAAGATAAATTTAATTACATAAAAACTTTTTTAAACTTTTGCATGTCAAAAGACCATAAGCAAAGTAAAAAGATATAAGACGTTAACACCCTGTTCAGAATTTTAATTGAAAATGGAACATCTTGCCATACTAGGCAGGAATGCAGCTAAGACTACTATACTAGGACCTTGTCAGACTGAAATGCCCCAGTGGCCAAAAGTGAAATAATTACAGTATCAGTGAAAATACTTGCTACAGTAGATTGAAATCCATTGAATATATTTAAATCCAGGAGTTCATAATTAGGCTAAAGAAAAAAAAACTGGTCATTGTTGAAGGATGCTAGTAAACCAATTCATTGTTTTAGAAGATAGTAAATAAGGAGAAGAATTCAAGCATTTTATCCTGTCCCTCCCACATATACTGGCCCTCAGGGTACCAAACAGTAGGAAGAAGAATAGAAGGAAGTTGTACTCTCTGTAGAAATAGTCCAGCTAATGAATGAAGAAGGGATATTAGAACATCATCATTTTGCAACCCTTAATGAGCTCATTTATCTAGGCATTGATCATCATTGGTGGGTAACTAATATCAGAGCTTATGTGCT
The DNA here is from genome assembly GCF_036321535.1 of Camelus dromedarius. NCBI lineage: Eukaryota > Metazoa > Chordata > Mammalia > Artiodactyla > Camelidae > Camelus > Camelus dromedarius. The sequence continues at coordinate 26,532,951 of NC_087472.1, read as the reverse complement.
TCCTAATAAAAAAAAAAATCAAGAAAAATCATACAGTGGGAAACTCTTCAGAACAAAAAATCTAGTTTTTCCAACAAGTAAATTACAGTAAAGTGAGACAGAGATCAATTAAATTAATGAAGATACCTGGGAAATAATCGCAATGTATGGGCCTCTTTTGGATTCTGAGTCAAACAAGCAATGCAGAGAAAGGGTACTTATGAGACAATTGGAAATATGAACACTGACCTGATGTGATTTTTATTAAAAGACTATAACCTTGTAGGTGCAATAACAGTATTATGGTGATTTTAAGTGTCCTTATCTTTTAGAGATGTCATAAAATACTAGTGATGAAATTTCTTTAATCAAATGTAATTCATCAAAATATTATTTGCCTTGAAATAATATAGGTGGGCAGAAATTTGTGAGGGTAAAAATGCAACAAGATTGGACATCAGTTGATAACTGTTGAAGCAGATAATGAATATATTACACTAGCGGTGGTGTGCTGGAACTGGCTAGTACCTGCTCAAGAGAGTCCATTTTTTAATTCTCTGGAATTTTGACATAACACTGATATCTTGAAATTGGCCATGGTATGAGTATTTACATCATGAAAATCAGCACAGGCTACACATCAGCTCCCTCCCTAAGAGCTGAGTGTTAAGATGTTTACCAGCACAACAATGCTAATCTTTCTACTTTTGCACATTTTAAAAAAATTCAACAAATACACTTATTGAGCACCTACTATGTGCCAGGCACTGGATTAGATGCTGAGCATACAGCAGTGAACAAAAGGATATCCTTGATTGGGTTAATTTCCTAGAGCTGCTATAACAAAGTACCATAAACTGGGTGGCTTGAAACAATAGAGATTTATTCTTTCATGGTTCTGGAGACTAGAAGTCTGAAATTAAGATGTTAGCAGGGCCATGCTCCTTCTGAAACCTATAGGGGAATCCTTTCTTGCCTCTTTCCAGGTTCTGGTGGCAATCTGGTGCTCCTTGGTTCGTAGCTGCATTAACTCCCGGTCTCTGCCTCCATCATCACAGACTCTTTCTTCTGTGCCTGTATCTTCACGTGGCCATCTTCATATAAGGACACCAGTCATATTGGATTTGGGGCCCACCCTACTCCAGTATGACTTCATTTTTTAATTTTAAAAAATGTTTAATTGTGGTCACACATATCATAAAATTTACCATCTTGACCACTTTTAAGCATACTGTCCAGGAGTGATAAGTATATCCACTTTGCTGTGCAAAAGATCTCTAGAACTTTTCATCTTGCAAAACTGAAACTCAATACCCATTTTCCCTTCTCCTCAGCCCTTGGAAACCATCATTCTACCTTCTATTTCTATGAGTTTGACAACTTTAGCCATCTCATGAATGGAATCATATAGCATTCGTTTTTTTGTGACTAGCTTATTTCACTTGGCATAATGTCCTCAGGGTTCATCCATGTTGTAGTGTGTGACAAGATTTCCTTCTTTTTTTAAGGCTGAATAATATTCCATAGCACATATGTACCACATTTTGTTTATTCGTTCATCCATCCTTGGACATTGCATTGCTTCCACCTCTTAGCTACTGTCAATAATGCTGTAATGAACATGGATGTGCAAATATCTGTTTAAAATCTTACTTTAAGTTCTCTCCATTTGTACTTGCTTTACTAGTCTAGTAATAAAACTTTTAAAAATATATAAAGAAATAGGAAAAGGTTTGTAACTCAGTGAATAAAATGCATGAAAATCATAACTAAATTATTACAAATGGGATTTTTCATAAATAGTATTTAAACCCAATGTTTAAATAGTCAATCTTCTCAACAATTAAGTACCCATATTATCTAGAAATAGAGGCAACTAAAACTAAATGAGATTTTCTAGGTGAACATTGCTTTCTGTAAAATAAATATAATTGATGTACAATATCAAATAGCAATTCTTCATTCTAGCATATAAATCAATGAAAGAAAAAAATGTATTTTCTTCTCATATTCATTTCCAAGCACATGTTTGTATTCTCTACAATGTGTAAAGGAACAAACACTTGAATTAGACTCCTAATGTTTCTTTTGATTGTGCATACTGAATTGTAATTAAGATGCATACACTTAGCTCCAATATTTGTGTTGTCAATACTTGAGAGGATGTAGATGCAGACACTTTAAAGTTTCAAGGTAATTGTGATTATTAGACTTCAAGTGGTCCTCTTAGTTTGCATTTTGTCTGGCTTTATGTCAGTATAAATCAGCACAAAATAGGTGGTGAGTGATAGGGTTGAAATATATGGCTATTCTTTTCATTTAATGCATTACAATACAAAACAATAAAAAATGAAACAATCATTAGTGGATGAATGGGAAATTGGATGGAAGGGAAACCTATGCTCTGTGTTTTAATAGTTGAGAACCTATGTTTTCTTCTAGGAGTTTTATTGTATCTTGTCTTATGTTTAAGTCTTTGATCCATTTTGAGCTTATTTTTGTGTATGGTGGAAGGGAGTGTTCTAGCTTCACTGATTTACATGCTGCTGTCCAGTTTTCCCAACACCATTTGCTGAAGAGACTGTCTTTATTCCATTGTATGTTTTGGCCTCCTTTATTGAAGATTAATTGACCAAAAGTTTGTGGGTTCATTTCCAGGCTCTCTATTCTGTTCCATTGGTCCATATGTCTGTTTTTGTACCAATACCATGCTGTTTTGATTACAGTAGCTGTGGAGTATTGTCTGAAGTCTGAGAGGGTTATTCCTCCAGCCTCTTTCTTTTTCTTCAGTAATGCTTTGGCAATTCTGGGCCTTTTGTGATTCCATATAAATATCTCAGCAATGTTCTCCTAGGGCCATCTACCCAAGCAATAGAAATAAAAGCAAGAATAAACAAATGGGACCTAATTAAACTTACAAGCTTCTGCACAGCAAAGGAAACCATAAGTAAAACAGAACGACAACCTACAGAATAGGAGAACATTTTTGCAAAAGATAAAACTGACAAAGGCTTGATCTCCAAAATATATAAGCAGCTCATATGACTTAATAAGAAAAAAACAAACAACCCAATCCAAAAATGGGCAGAAGAACTGAACAAGCAATTCTCCAATGAAGACATACGAATGATCAACAGCCACATGAAAAAAAATGCTTGATATCACTAATTATCAGAGAAATGCAAATCAAAACTACAATGAGGTATCACCTCACACCAGTCAGAATGGCCGTCATTCAAAAATCCACAAAGGACAAATGCTGGAGAGGCTGTGGAGAAAAGGGAACCCTCCTACACTGCTGGTGGGAATGCAGTTTGGTGCAGCCACTGTGGAAAACAGTATGGAGATTCCTCGAAAGACTAGGAATAGACTTACCATATGACCCAGGAATCCCACACCTGGGCATATATCCAGAAGGAACCCTACTTCAAAAAGACACCTGCACCCCAATTCTCATAGCAGCACTATTTACAATAGCCAAAACATGGAACCAGCCTAAGTGTCCATCGACAGATGACTGGATAAAGAAGTTGGGTATATTTATACAATGGAATACTATTCAGCCATAAAAATGACAACATAACGGCATTTGCAGCAACATGGATGTCCCTGGAGAATGTCATTCTAAGTGAAGTGAGCCAGAAAGAGAAAGAAAAATACCATATGAGATCGCTCATATGTGGAATCTAAAAAAAATAAAAAATGAATATAAATACAAAACAGAAACAGACTCATAGACATAGACTACAAACTTGTGGTTGCCAAGGGGATGGGGGGTGGGAAGGGACAGACTGGGATTTCAAAATTTGTAGATACTGACAGGCATATGCAGAATAGATAAATAAGATTATACTATACAGCACAGGGAAAAATATAAGTAAGATCTTGTGGTAGCTCATGGTGAAAAAGAATGTGACAATGAATATATGTATGTTCATGTATGACTGAAAAATTGTGCTCTACACTGGAAATTGACACAACATTGTAAACTGACTATAACTCAATAAAATAAAATCTTTAAAAAAAATAAATAAATAAAAACACAAGAAGATGAACAACTACAAGCTAAGGAGAGAAGCTGAGAAGAAATTAACCCTGCTGACACTTTGATCTTGGATTTATAGCTTCCAGAAATATTGAGAAAATAAATTTTTGTTGTTTAAGCCAAAAAAAAAAATAGTTGAGGACCAGATGTATGCTTAAGAATTGTGAATATTTGTTTCCATGGAGAGTCTTTCCCAAGGCTGCCCTTTGTTTAAATGACTTGGCTCCTTGTTTGTTAATTTTCTACAAATTGTAGGCAATAGTATAATTCTGTACAGGTTTGTTATTCTTGGTCTTGCACACCTTTAAGGTCTATGCATGCCAATCACATGTAGGTCTAGAGTTCATGGAATTGGTATTAGAACTCATTCCTTCAGCAAAGTTTTTTTTTTTTTCATTGATTGGACTACACATTTGGTCCACATTCCATTGGAAATCTATTAGGATTTGAAGCTACAAAATGGCTGCAGAGATCTAAAAGCTGAATAACCTACATGGGCAAATACAATTCAGCAGGTGCACATGATGAACAATTACAAATCATCCTCTGTATCAATAACATGGCCAGGGGTTTGGAAATAACCTGGCACATCTTGGAGGCATTGACATAGCCACTGGGAGAACAGAACAAACTGATGGAGAATGGGTCATATACCCACCCCCCAGTTGTTGCCTGTTAGCTCACCCTAACCCACTGCAGAGTACTGCCCTCCACTGCATAGATAATGGCAGGACTAAAATCACAGAGTAAGGTGAGGCGGGCAGCAGCTAGAGCTTAGAGAAGGGAATTGGGATCCTTGCAGGTCTGGCTTGGAGCATGCCAGCGTGTAATTTTTCTCGGTACTGTATGGTGGAAACCAGCTCTAATTCTTCTCCCAGGCGACACTTACCACCTGTGCTCTCCTCTAATTACCTCTGATTAGGCTTCTGCAGTAGGAAGTTATGTTTCAGTGGCTGTGATTGGGCCCAGGGCATAGCTAAGTCTATAATTACTAGCTGGTTAAATCAGAGCTCTTCTGGAATTTAGCAGCCATTTGGGTAAACTGCCTCAATATTTTTAGCCTGCATATTTGTCCTTTTACACCTCCATGAGAACTCAGAGATGAACAAGTAATAGTTAAGGAAAAGCAAATTCATCAGTGAATTAACAAATGTGCAAAACGAAGACAGCTAGTCACAGACAAGACAAATGAGAATTCATTGTAGAGGGAAGGTACACACTTGCTTGATAACCTTTCATGAGGAAGAAAGATATGCCTTTAGAGGCACTTCCAATTTTGGAATGCCAAAACATTAAAATGTGTTCCTGAATTAAGCACTGAGGTGAGGGATAGATATAAGAAAACCTGGATTCAAATCCCAACTCTTTCACTTATTTTCTGGCTGTATGATGTTAGGGGAAATCATTAAATGTCTGTGATTATCAGATTTCTCACTTAAAAAAAACTTCCTAATCACTCCACATGGCTATTGTGAAAACCACATAAAATAACAGAGAGAACATTTAACACCATCCTTGGTACAGTATTGGCACTTAATAAATGCTTGGTAATAATAATAATTCCTATTATTGAAGCAAGTAGATTTTCTGGGCTCTCTAGAAGAGAAGGGTGATTCCTTTGCCTCTAGCTCCTGTCATGCCCATCGATTTGCTAATGAGAATCACATAGCAGAATTAGTAAAGGGAATTCTTTCAGACTGAAATGAGAGAGCCATACATACTCCTCTTCAGATGGAGAAAGGCTCTTCCCAAATGGTGTGCTTTATACCTCCCTCCATAATGCCCTTGAAATGGTACAGCAGTTGATGAGGTTTAAGAAAATGGTGCATAAACAACAAGCTAATTATTTCCAAAGGAAATAAATACTCATATAATTTAATGCAGGTGGTACTTAATAAACAATCCTTTCACTGAGTAAACAAAAGAGGGAAACTGTGAGTAATTTACAGGCATCTAAGCGAAATCACTTATGGTGACTTATGTATGTGTGTCTGAAGACCTGGATTCTGTTTTACTGCTCACCTCTCAGATGTGTGTCACTGGAAGACTCCGGCAACACAAACATGAAAATATCCTTAATCGAGTGCATATGTGTAGATCCTGCACTTTGCTTAGAGAGGTGGGTGAAAAAGAATTGGAGTCACTTGTTTATGCACTTGGGCAGCTGTGCTGTTGGACCAATGCCACCCTGATTCCCCACTGAAACAAAGGAAGCAAACTCTGTTTTCAAGAAAATAATGCCTAACACTTTGGCCAAACAGTTGTCTCCAAATGTTATCCTCCTTCAAGAACACAGTAATAATTATGAATGCATGATTAAACGACATTTGGAAAGATTACCTGTGGGCATGTGAGATGTTTAACTTTTCTCATTTTAAGCCACCAATACGGTGGTCATTTACTTGGGCTTTAAAGGGCAATGCCTGACATTTGGTCTTGGGCGGATTTAACAGGCCGTTTGTAAGCTTAAAGGTTTTGCCTGGTTAAATCGGGTTTTATCACACAGGCTATTTGCAACTTCATGCTCCATGTCACAGAAATGTCAGTGTTTGACTTTCCTGTGAACCGGGCATAGCAACTCAAGGTTTGTCCCTGAGTACCTCTGAAAATACAAGATGCTTGGCTTTGGGTCTATGTTCTTAACTGCCCACAAACAACCTGTATGAAGCATTCATTTTCACTCAGGGTGCTAGAAGACTTCCAGGTAACTGGGCAACAGCAGACTTTGGGGAAAGACTAAATGCTCCTACTTCTCTGTCGTGTTGTAAACTGTCAGCATGTTCTCCTTTAATTCTCTTCCTGGTAGGGGAAAAAAAAGAAGTCGATTTTGATAATAAGCTTGAGAAATATACTTTCTCTAGATTCTGTGGAAATAACTATCTCACTCGGTATGGGAAGCTGAACCTCAGCTGGGCTCGCACTGCTGCTTGGCAGGCCTCTTGTTGACTCCCTCGGGAATTTCTCAGAACAGTTGTTCTAAATCCAAACTCTTTCCACTGCTCTCAAGTCCCCATTCCTACCCCAGCTGTCTGTCCCCTCACAGATGACCTCACCACCTACCTCACCGCAAGGGCTGTGGCCATGGAGCCTCTCTCATTGCCTTCTTTCTTCAGACTGCAGGATGCGGGGTACTTTGCCTGGACCACAAGGTCAAGTCTCCAAGAATGCCATGTCTCGCTTTCTCTTGCCTAAGCTGAGTCCTGTACTTGGGCATTTGATCCCATCCCCTCAACACTCCTGAAAAAAATTGTTCCATCAGCTATTTTCAGTGGCTCCTTCCCGTAGTCTATAAACCCATTCAGGGCTCCTCTGTCTTTGACCCAAGTTACCATCCTATTTGTCACCTTCCTTTCACAAGTCAAATGGAATCAATGCCCACTGACTCCTTTCTCACCACTAACCCCTCACAATCTAGCTATCACCCCTCCACTCGACTACACTCTATTGTAACTGCTGTCTTGAAAGTTGGCAATGACTGAATAATTGGCAGATTCACTGGCTTTTTCTTTGACTTCACCTTGCTTGACCTAACCGCAGCTTTAACCAATGTTGACCTGTTGACCACTTCATCCCTATTAAAACTCTCTCCCTGGCTTCTGCTACATGACCCTAATTTTCTTTTTCTTTTTTTAAAAAATTTTGTGCAGGGGGGAGGTAATTTGGTTTATTTATTTAGTTGGTTATTTTAATGGAGGTACTGGGGATTGAACTCAGGGCCTCCTGCATGCTAAGTATGTATTCTAACCACTGAGCTATATCCTCCCTCCTCTCATTGTTTTGACCCTTTTAGATTTGTCTCCTTTGTTGACTCTTTTCCTGTACCCTTTCAATGTAAGGATTCCCCATAGGCCCTATCCTTGTCCCTCATTTTTTGTATGCTCTCTCTTCTTTGTTTATTTCAGAGTTTATCTTTTAATTGAAGTACAGTCAGTTTACAATGTTGTGTCAATTTTGTATGCTCTCTCTTTTGCACTTACCAACTGCACATGTTCAATTACCTTCTCTATGTGGATGGCTCCTTAATCCCCATCATTTATTCATGCTTTCATCCATCAATTATTTACTGAAAGAATACCACATAAGTAGAGTGACTATACAATTTATCATTCTAACTGAGACATTCTGAATGTGAAACGGGTCACTATTAATACATCAGAGCAACAAGAATAAACCCAGATTAGCCTAGGCTAACTAAGACATATGGTAACCCTAAATATAAGGTACTCTGCCAAGTATTATCAAGCTACAAAAGTAAATCATAAATGCATCCTGCCCTCAAAGAGCATTAAGTCTAGTAGAGTGATGAGACAAGAACATAAATATATAAAATACTATTAAAAAGTGATAAATACCCTGAGAGAGGTCCAGATAAAATATACTGGGTTTTCAGGGTGCGAAGAGATTTATTTTCACCTTGAAGAATCAGGAAAAGCTTTGTGACGGTGGCATTCAAGTAGCCCTTGGACATATGAAGATGGTGGTAGGTGGGATTTCTGGTGGAGGGAACAGCCCCACTCATGGTCCTTCAGTCTGTTTGCTACAAAAGAGTGCCACAACTTAGAGGGCACTATCCACACTGTTGACATCCTGATTAGTTGAAAATGTTCATATTCTAATAACTTTTGTTACTCCAAAGATTAGTGCCTTGTATATTTATTACAAAAATCTTCTAGTCGATCGCAGGAAAATGCTATTTCCTAACATCAGTACATTATAATAATTTTCTGACAGATGGGAGTATTTTGAGGAACACATACCTTTTTCTCCTTCACACTAAGATGGGCTAGTGATGATCCTAAGTGTGTACAAAGGCATAAAAAGGAAATCTGTGGAGCCTAAATAGGACAAAGAGTCTAATGCATGGGGTGCATGAGAAGACCCAATGGAAACAAGTTGGAAAGTGGGTTCAGTCTAGATTGTGGGGGTCTTGACTGTCACCACAGGAAAATTAGATATTAGTCAGTAGGCACAGGTCAAAATGGTTTAAAGAAATTACCATGGTCTTGTAATAATCTATAATGAAAAAGAATAGGAAAAACAATATATACATATGTATGACAAAATCACTACGCTGTACACCAGAAACTAACACAACATTGTAAATCAACTATGTTCAATAACAAAAAAGTTACCTTGGGAACAACGTACAAAATACTTTCAAAAGACAAGGACTGTAAGTGACTGGAGGGCCAGTAAGATGGTTACTGGACTTCTAGTGTAGGTTAACATGTCCCAAAGCAGCTCTGTGGAACTAAATCTATATCCTCTGGATTTTAATGACAACACCAGACAGCAGGAGAACAGAAGCAGTGAAATTTGCATGGTTCATTTCAGCCCTACCCTCTCTCCATGGCTCCAATCTTGTACATTTATCCCCAAGTGACCTGCCAATGCTTCATATTTCACATGCCCCAAATCAAACCCATTATCTTTCTCCTCAAAACTATTTCTTTTCTGGGTACCACCACAAAATAAGGGTGGCTTAAATAAGAATTTCAGAAGGAGGCAGTCCAGGACTAGCATGACAACACCATGAAATCTTAATGGATTGAGACTCCTAAGTGTATACGCTGTCATTTTTGATGACAGAGCATACTCCAGATGAATGCCAGAATTCCAGCCCTCACATCCTTGTTGCAGACAGTGTGCTGCAGGAAGAAGAGAAGAAATGTGTGATCTCTACTTTTTTAAGGAGACTTCCTGAAATGAACAGCCATTTTTATTTCATTAGCCAGAACTTAGTCACATGGACATGTGTAAGGAAAGCTGAGTGAAAATGTATCTAGTTTCTCTTATTTAAAAAAAAAAAAAAAGGAAGAATGGATTTTGGGAGGTAACTGGCAGAATCCACCATAGAGGGTGAAATCTGTAAGACATAGAGGGAGAGAAAAGGAAAGGAGGTGTCAAGGAGGGCAAGTTTTCCAGCCTGGATGATTGGAAGAGGAATTTCTGTCTGATTTGCAGCTGAACCAATATACTCTAGTGTAGCTTTATGTATTATAAAGAAGAGCTCTAAAAGAGTTTCCTTATTTGGTGCAACTCAGAACACATGACTCTAATATAGTCCCACTAGCAGATTTGGTTATAGCTACGCATATAAATTAGAACCAGAAAAGAGCCATTTGGAGTCCTGGCTATTACAGATTGCATTAGCAGGAATCACAATCTACATCACCAGACCTTCAAATAGATGTTATAATGCAATAACTCTGCTTTATTGTGATTATGACTTGAAATTATATTTCCAAGAAGTTCAAAGTACATTACTGTTCTTGTAATTTTTAATCTAATATGCATGATAGGCATATGAGCTGCAGTGATAGGGTCAGGGATAAATTGATGCTTATGGTCACATCGCTCAGATGGCTTCAAGCACCAAGTCCTCTCCTGGGCTTTCTAGCAAGCAACTTGTTTTTATCAAGCAGGTTGGTGACCCCAGCATTCCCTTCTGTTACTCCTCAAATGGGACCTGAGTGCACACAGTTAACCATGGATGGAACAGAGATTAGGCCTAGATCCCTCAGCATACCCAGTATTGATCGATATGGGCCATATGAGAGGATTCAAAACAGGTTTTTATATTTTGTATATATGGAAATACAATTCTCCATTTGCAAAGACCAAGCACCCAGAAGTGTATCCAAAAGATGCTGCTAGACTGTTCAAGAACCCGGACAAGGAGGGACGAGAGCTATCTTGAGAAGGGAACTTCTCTGCTCTGGACTTGATCAGCAGATGTGGGAAGGGAGAGGAATAGGGAATAAGGGACAGAGAGGAGAAAAAAAGGCCTTATTTTGTGTTCTGCTTTAATTTGCTTTGCTTTGATTTTGGGTAAAAATAACATACTGGACCTAAACAATATCTTAATGAGGCAGGTCGTATGTACAGTCCTTTGAACCCCATTTAACCTTTCTGTGCTTCCTCTATTAAGCATGTTGGCCAAGATCACATACCAAATCTGTGACATAGTCATCATGGGGCCTCAAGTGCCTGGTTCCCAGTTTCATATTTTAAATAAGCCAAATGACAGAAGAGAAGAAAAAACTGGGTCAGAGAAACAAACTTGGCCTGAAAAAAACTGTGTTTCAAAATAAAGCCAATTACACAAAGACATGACATTTCTCATCTAAATAGAAAAACAAGTTGGGGCCTTAAAATTTTTCTTTTCCAATGGATATACAGAGGCACTTTCCAATGGTGAGAAAGGCAAAATAATGGATCTACGATCATTGTCAATTCTTTCATTTCATGAATCTCCATTTTTTGTAAAATTTTAGTAGAATTTGGGAAACAAACAAGTCAGGCAATTAATTGGCTAATACAACAATGCTATAAAGATCCAAGTAAAAAAAGGTGCATATGCTGACCAAAACATGCATAACACCAAACAGATTTTAAAATATCAGTTGCTAGTATCTTGCCTTTGGATTCCTGGTCATCTCAATTATTTTCCACCAATTTCTTCTATTGTTTCCTTAACTGTTGATTCCTATTTGCACTCCAGCTTTCATAGCTGCCTCTGATCCCATAAATCATGGTGCTCCATTCATAGTAATTTTTTGAACCATGGCTTTCTGGCCCAGATATCAAATCTGCCGGCTCCTTTGACTTTTGTGCTTTCACTCTCTCGCTCTCTCATTCTCTCTGAAACACACGCACACACGCACACACGCACACACCCACACACACACACACACGACAGGAGAACTCCAGTAGGTTAGGCAGCTTTCCAGTGCTTCCCATCAGGCACCTGGGTAATATGGAAGAGGCACCATCTTCCTTACTCTTGTGAGGCACTGTGAGGAAAAACACAGTGATGGGACCAAGTAGTTTTACTCAAGGCAAAACTAATTAACAGGTCTCCTAGCTGGTCTGGGGCTGGAGTGGGGAGAACTGGGCAGATGAATATTCTCAGCTACTTTAACCAAAGTAGTTCTTCTTCACCAAACAGAGATTCCCTCTGGAGTACTACACAGCATTCCCAGCTGTTACATGTCATGGAGATAACATCACTGCATGCCAGGACATGGGGAATGCAGGAATGCTGTCTATAAAACTATCACCCTAGAGTGTCACCTGTTGAGAATGGCCCAGTAATCCAAGAAAAGGGAGGGGCCTGCATCCAGCCCATTCAAGACCCAACCTGCCACTTCCCAGCCGTGAACCACCCCAACAACCCCAGACCAGGAAATTGAGTACAGCTGTCCCTCAGTATTGGCAGGGATTGGCTCCAGGATGACTCCACCACCACCTAACTGATGCTTAAGTCCCTTATATAAAATGTCGCAGTATTTGCATTAACCTATGCATATCCTCCTGTATACTTATAATCATCTCTAGATTAATTATAATATATAATACAATGTCAATGCTATGCAAATAGTTGGCAGTGCATGGCAAATTCAAGTTTTTCTTTTCAGAACTCTCTGCAATTTTTCTCCCTAATATTTTTGACGCGTAGATGATTAAGTCCTAGGATGAAGAACCCGTGGATATGCAGGGCCAACTGTACTGGCCTCCCACCCACAATTCAGAAGCTCTGGACAAGGAGCCAAGTCAGGGACCTTGCTTTCCACCTCATGTGCATCACAGAACTTGTCAGGCACCCAGGTGACCCTGGGAAGGCTTAGCCTTGCTCACCCAGAAGGGGTGGATTCCTTTCTTTCTAAGCACTTGTTCAGGATTACCCACCACCACCATATGCATCCTTCTCCAATCAGTTTCTGTTTATTCTCATCACCCAGAACCTGGACTCTTGGCTCGATACCTCAATGTCAACACTCATATTTAGCCCTTATTTTAGTTTTGGTAATACTCTGGGCTCTCCTCCAAGATCAGAGGTTTGGATCTCATCAAGTTTTCAACTTTGCTTACTTTTTTTGTTCTTTCAAAATGGAGACTGGGTTATTTTGATTACAAAAATACAATATATTCACTTTAAAGAATTTTTTAAGAAAGATCAGCCAATAGAGAAGGGTTATAAAAGATTTTAGATTCAAATCAGAATATATATAAAGAAAATATATTTGTATATATATATATACATATACAAAAAAAAAAATCACTCATGATCCCTCCACAGATGATGCCCTCTTCTGACTCAGCTAAGAATTTCCTGATCAAGCCCTGAGGAACCTCAACCATACAACTTACACCAGCCTCTGATATTCCCTGCAACTAGGTTTGGTGCACTAGGCACAGAATGAGGATCCAGAACTCTGGTCATGAACACAGTGAGAATATACGGCATTCTGTCTCTCACGGTGTGCTGGCCACAAGGTGTACAGGTGGGTCCATCATCCTCATCAGCATTGAAGGCCTACAGCCACGTTAGACACCTGGGGCAGACACCTGCAATATGTAAGGAAATGACTTCAGACAACTGATCCAGATTTCCTCAAACCTCCCAAGAGGCAGCACATTCAGACATCAATTTGAGACTCTTTTAGGAGATTGAGATGTGCGCGCACATGCGCGCGCGCACACACAAACATAGCATTCATTATGTAAAGTGCTTTCTATTATGCAACTCATTTTAGATTGCCTGGTTTTTTAGAATTTCTCATGTTTCTGATTTGAATCTAAAATCTTCAAATAGATACTTTGATTTTTCTAGAAGGAAGTATTTGTCTATTGCAAGATATTTAAAGTTCAAACTTCTTACAACTTTGTTCTTTTAAAAAAAAACAGGACAACTTTTGGTGTAACAAGACTGCATACAGTTTTAGTTTGCTTTCATTCCCATCTATTCAAGTTGAATTTCAAACCACTTGTGATTCTAGAGTGGGGCAAGAGCGCCACCTTATGGTATGATTTTGAAGTACACCAAAGACAATGCCAAGACTTTCAGTATTGTCCTAGAAACTCACAGGGAAAAAACGGATAAAAAAATTCAGACTACATCTTCCAACAAACTGCAAATCCTCTTCCATGATATGCTCACAGTGCCAAAATGGCCAAGGCTAAGTTAAAATGAACTAAAACCTCTCACTTGGTTATTTGACTGGGTACTGGTAAGAAGCTACACCTGAATCAGTAAAGTAGCTACGGTCTTTTTTACTTGATACCAAACATCATCATCATCATCATCATCATCATCATCATCATCATCGTAACTAATGATTTTTGAGTTCTTCTTATGAGCCAGATTATGTCCAACATACACACACACACAGAGAGAGAGAGAGAGAGAGAGAAAGAGAAAGAGAAAGTTACTCACACAACCTTATAACTTAGGTACTATTATGAACTCTATTTTACAGATGAAGAAACTGAGGCCTAGAGAAGTTACATAAATTGCTCGAGGCCACACAGCTAATAAGTGGAAGATCCAGGACTCACTAGCCCAGACTCTAAACCACTATGCCATACTGCCTCTCTCTAAATAAACAACTTGAAGCCATGGTCTGGTACACATTCCTTCTCAAAATACGTGAAGGCAAGACAAGACCTCTGGTTCAATTTCTATTCCTCTCATGGCCATCATAGATTTGTAATTCTTTGGCTTACCACCTCCTTTGTTCCTTCTTACGTTGGCAATGATTCTGCTTATGATTTTGAATGTAAAGTATTGTAGCAGAGTGCTATACACTTAACATTTGTGTCCTTCCAAAATTCACATGTTGAAACCTAATCCCCCATGTGATGGTATGAGGAGGTGGAACCTTTGGGAAGTACTTATGTCACGAGCGTGGAGCACTTATAAAAGAGCCCCTAAAGAGCTTCTTTGTCCGCTTCCACCGTGTGAGGACGCGGCCAGAAGTTGGCCATCTATGGACCAGGAAGCAGGCCCTCACCAGATAATGGAGCTGCCAGCACGCTGATCTTGGACTTCCCAGCCCCCAGAACTATGAGAAATAAATGTCTGGTGTTTAAACCACCAGGTCTATGGTATTTCTATTATAGCAGCCTGAATGGACCAAGGCGCTGAGAGCTTAGACTTTGTGTCCCTACACCATTTACCTTGTGCCTTCTCCTCCCCTTACCCACCTCAAATATCATTCATTTCAAATCCTGTTGAAAATGACACATTTCTAAAAACCCACCAATGTTAATATAATTCAATTCACAATTTTTCCTAAAAAATTGGTCTCCTGTGGTACTTTTTTTCAGTTTGGTAAAATCTATAGATTATCACCCCCACCCCAAGTCTGAGCTAGCACTAGTTTTCATGGAAAATCTGATACGGTATTTTCCAGTACTTTAATATTAATACCAAAGTCATATTCCATTAAGGGAAAAACCATTTCTTACTCATCCAAAAATTCCTTGAGCTTTTACTACTCCTAGGCTCTAGGAACACAACAATGAAAAAGCCAGTTATGGTCCCTGACCTGATGGAACTTATGGTTCTGAATATTATTCAAGACAGAAAAGAAAGAAGATGATTCTGACCCAGGGATACCTTCTAAATATATTTTTAAAATAATGTACTACCTTCAAACAAGAGCTACCAGTATGCACATTCTCTGGCTAGGTAACAAAAAAAGTAAATTTACAATCTTTATAAGTCCACGACAGAAAGTAAAACCCATGAATATTCCAACAGAGGGAAAACAGGAGTGTATTCAATATTCAAAAATTAACAGATGACATTTTTCTCAGACTGACAAAACACGGAAATTAGAGAGGCTTGGGGCTGCCCTGGAAGCCCCGCTGCTCCGGAGAGTTTGCCTCTGGAATTTGGAATTCCTTGCTAAACTAGAAGCAATCCGGAAGCAGCTAGGCCTGACCCAAATGAGAACATTGGGTAAATTCCTCCTCGTCTTTTTATGCCTGTGATCCTTGGGCACCACCCAAATTGCAATCTCTGGCTGGACATCAATAATCCAACAATATTCTCAATGCCAATCCTCTCTTCCTCCCTTCTTTATCCAACTTTTTAACTATTCATCTCTCTCCTAACACTTTCACTGCACAGTCAGGAACGCATATTCCATGATACACAAAGTCCACTCCATTTCTTCCCTGAATACTCCCTCCATTTCCTGTTGCTAATTGAAAGGGAGTTCTCTAGTTCTCTACCTACAGCACCATGTCCCATAAAGCCATCCTGAGGCTGTTTTTTCTTCCACCGCCTATATTCTAAGCTGGGGTGAGGGTTAGGGAGAGCTATGTCACCATTCTCCTCACTCCTCCCACTGCATTTTCTAAACCAGGGGTCAGCAAACTTTTTCTTTAAAGTACCAGATAGTAAATATTTTAGGCTTTGTGGGACATACTGGCTCTTTTGCAACTACCTAACTCTACTATTTATTGTATCTTAAAAGCAGCCATAGACAGTGTGCAAACAAATGGGCATGGCTGTGTTCCAATAAAACTTTATTTACAAAAACGGGCAGCAAGACAAGATTTGACCCTTGGGTAGTTTGCCACCCTCTAGTCTAAACTATTAATCTTTCATACTTGTGCACAAAAAGACAAATCCCTTCTTTTTGAAATTCACACTAATGATATGTACCACATCCTACCTCTCCTTACTTCTGTTCTCCTGTCATGGACCCATCTAGTAGCTCAGTCATGTTTATTGAGGATTCTGACATCTGTTTACGGTCCACCTCTAGTCCCACCATCATCCTGGATGATTTCCAATCCGTAAGGATGATACTTGCATGGCCTCATAGTGCCCTGACTTCCTCAATTCCAGTGATTTTTAACTCTATTCTATTTCAACAACCCATTCCTTTGGGAAATATTATACCTTTCATACCTTCAAACCAATTTCCCACTCTCACCACAACTCTCATCCTACAGACTTTCCAATTCTTCACTCCCCAGTAAATCTGATCTTTGACCTCAGAATCCCTCTATTTTCTCACAATCAGTTTACCTCCACCTGGCCTCACTTTTCCCCTACCCAGTCTGGAGGCTGTGGTCAATTGCTATACTCTCTTGTATCCTCAATCCCCTTGCTTCCTTTTCTTTCCATCTTTGACTGTCAAAACCATACCCCACTTGTGAATCATTTCAGTTACCAGACTTCTCTGATTCTATAGCCAAATGGCTGAACATAGCTGGAGAAAACTGTACCACTGTATAAATCTGAGCCACTATAAACTCATAATTTCAAATCTAGCTGGGCCCTCACTACCTCTAGTCAAACCTTTTAAATGGTCTTTCTTGAACTCCCTGTCACATTTATCTTAGGAAAGACAACATAGTGCTGTAAAGAGATTACAGGTTTGGAAATCAGACAGACTTGGGTTTGAAATCTGGTTTCACCATTTACCAGCTGGATGGTATCAAGCAGGTTATTTAACTTCTTTTTGCCTCAATTTCCTCAAGAGAAAAATGGGGAAAATAATACCTACTTTATATGTTAAATAAGATTATACATGTAAAACAATGAACACAGTGCCTGACACCCAGCAGTCACTCAGTCATTGACAGCTCTTAATAAGAGCTCATGTTCAGCAGGTGACTTGACTACTCCTCTGCTTCGGTGAGACCATTAAGTGTTTCTTAGCCTGAGTTCCCCAGAAGGCAGAGCAATGGTTTATGTGCTATTGGGTTGAACCATACGAAAGTGCTGAAGTTCAGCCTTTTTGACATACAGAAACCATAAGGTTCAGCCTAATACATTATTAGAGTGCACACCCAGGGAAGCAGGAAGGGGGAGAAAGAGGGCAAGGAAGGAATGAGAGAGTCAATATGAAGGTGCAATATTATCAATCTTATCTTGAACTCACGGGACCCTTTCAGACTGATCAGAACATGATCGTAGATGTATGACTTGCATTTCACATCAGTCAACAAGGAGGATGGAAAGAGAATTCAACAGCTAGCTTTGTCACAGGTTTGCCCCCCTCTATCTCTTCTGCATTTCCAGGCTATTCCAGGCTACACCATGCACCTTGTCTCAAGCCCCAGTGTCCACAGGAAAGCACTAGGCCCTGCGCTGAGAAGCTGCTGGGTGGCACCCTGTTAGTCTGTCCAAGCCCACTGAGAGAAGGGGCTGTGACAGAAGCAACAGCCAAGTTCCCTGAGACAACAAGGTCAAGAGGATGTGAACTGGTAAGAGGTGGCTGATAGAAACTGTACCCCATCTCGGTTCCTTTTCCCTTTGCCAACTCCCTGTAACTGTAACCCACTCTCTTTTGTCAGAGGAAGGGATACGGCTCCTCTTGTTCAGGGCTATTGCCCACCTCTTGGACCTCCCCCATCCTCCCACCCCTACCTGTCTCCAATTTCCATCCTTCCCACCTCCCCCTGCCCCACCCAGGACTGTTTACCTTCAACTTCTCCCACTCCTCTGACCCCTCTCCTCTACCTATACACCAGCTCAGGGCTTTCCTTTCTTTTAAATATCCTTCCTTCATTTTGTATAGGGTTCTTGCCCCTTCCTTTTCTTTCCTTTCTTTCTCAGTAAAATATCTAACATGAGTAACCCAGATTTACTCTGTCTACTTGCACACCCGAGAAGCACATGAACTGATCTCACTGCTCGACCCAAACACCTGTGCTGAGGCCGCCTCTGGTCTCCATATGGCCATATCTGATAGACAGGATTCCAGCCACATCTTATCTTGGTTTCTCTGCAGCATTTGGTCCTGTTGACTCCTCCCTTCTTACTGAAACTCCTTCTCAGTTCAGTTACCATGACTGCTATTTGCCTCTTCTCCTACTGCTTTTGCTGGCCTCTTTTGTCTCTGTCTATCCAGTCCTTCCGTGTTGGTGCTCTCCAGAGTTCTTTCCCCAGCCCCTTTCTTCTATTACCTGACATGTTCTACATGGAGGATCTCATCCATTCTCTGGATGAGATGTGCTGGTGACTTCCAAATTCCTCTCCAGCCAGACCTCTCCCTCCACTCATTTTGCAAATGACTACCAAGCAGCTGGATATCTCCACCAAAGCACAAATGTTCAGACAAAAAAAAATCTTAGACTCCTCCTGGCACTACTAAGGTCAGCTGAAGTATCTGGACCAGAGTCGAGCTACAGTCCAAACGGACACCTCCTCACACTCCCTAGCACAGGGTCTGGGGACAGAGATGAGAAGAAGTAGTTAGTGACTTGCTCAGTGTAGCTCGTTTAAAAAAGGATACCTATTCCTACCAATAGGTACTAGGCACCACATAAAATGTGTTGCCAATAACTACTATCCTAGTTATAGTTAAAGTCCTAATTCCTGAACTTCCCTTCCCAGCCTGACATACACTTTCCACCCTATTCTATTTCTCTTAAGTCTTCCATACATGGACTTCAAATAGATGTTCTCTGAATTATGTCCTGGAATTAATACATAGTTGATTCCCAGGACATAGTTTTGGCACTTTCCAGTTAAAACTCTGCTACTGGTCCAGCAATGTTCTGACCTAGCTGTCCTGGGCCATTGGTGGACACTGAAGAACAAGTGGGTGAAATGGGTGGTTAGACAAGATGATGAAGGGCCTTGAATATCAGATTATGAACTATGCTTATGCTTATGGAAAGAGGGTAGTCTGTGAAGTTTCTAGGCAGGAAAGCAAGAGGATGAAAACCAGGCCATAACTGAGATTCTGGTAGGGTAAGAGTAGCAGGAGTGAAAACTGACTGAGGAGGAAAACTGGAAGGACAGAAATCTATTGAAAGCCTATTTTAGGAATCCAGAAATGAGATAATCAGCCCAGCCCGGTCAACCACACCTGCCTCATCTCTTCACACTTAATCCCTCAGCAAACAGAATCTAAACGGTGAACCCTCAGCCAGCATTGGAGGACAGATGGCCATATGTGGAATAAATTCAGAACATCACAATGACCAGTAATGAAACTGATCCTCAGTATAGGTCACTCTTTCAATGGTTTAAATTTTTAAAGAGAGATCCTTTGCCACTTCAGTGTAAATATCTAAAGTGTCCCCTTTGCTTTGAGCACTAAAATTTAAAGTTATTTACCAGGGCACTGCCAATAATAAAGGATGGCTATCTCCTTGAGTGCCCATTCCTTATTCTGCAAATTGCCCTTCATTAGGCTCTCATTGTAGAATCAAATTACAAGATTAAAAAAAACACTTCCCTCTAAAGGCTCACACAGCTTTCACAGGTGTAACTCTGAAAAGGTGTTAATTAGCCATACCTCTAGATCTGACAGAAAACAAATATGAAATGTGTGTAATGATATTCAGCCAATCAACTGAAGCTTTACTTACTCAAATAAGGAAAGACATTTTATTCATTTGTCCCTATATATAACTGACTTCTCATTTGAATCCTACCACCATAGCTACTGCAATAAAAATATAAAATACAATGGTGCAAGGGAAGAATGGAAGATAATCTCATAGCCAAAGATTACAAGCTTTTATTTTAATAGTTACTAGGAAACCAATTCAACAAACTAAGACTAAGAAGATAATTAGAATTAGGAAAGAAATACTCATAATTCACCAAAACAAAGTATCTTGTACTTGTGAGATAATGGAATAGAATTTTTTTATGTCACCTGAAATATATATACTATACATGGTATCTAAAACTCTCAGAAATATTTTACATTATCTGAAGTAAATTAGTATGAGATTCAGTTTAATAATGCCATAGGGATATGGATAGAAATAATTTCAATTCAAGTGAAAAAAAATTAGATCAGCTAGTACATTTTCCTCGATCACCACTTGTTATAATCCAACAAGATAAGATTGTAATCAAATACCATTTAAATTAAAGAGTTATGAAAATGGAGTCAGATGGTCAGAAAATCATTAAATTATTAGAAAATTGAAGAGCAAATCAAAATCCAGAGCATGGTCTATGATTTTTCTATCCATATTAATGTGTATTATTAACTATAATAAATTTGATTCTTCTTAAATGTAAGGGAAGACACATCTCTGAATATTGAGGCCTAGTGTGCCTGTTTCCTATCAGTTTTCTGAGATTTCTTCAAGATTAGCTGCATATAAATTTATCTTCTAAGAGATCAGTGGTATTTATAGTCTGAAGTTGTTGACATTGTTTCCAATGCTTAAAATTTTTAGGTCAACCAACTGATGTAACAAGTGATGAGCGGTGGATAAATTATATATCTGCATCTCACAGTAATCAACCTTCTTTTTCATGTTGCTTATGTCCATAGAAAAGGAACTCATTCCTTTGACTTTCATTTTGGGATGAATACAATGAAGTCAAAATAATAGGTGATGTCGTCATGGACAGAGAGATAAAAGTGAAATCAGAGATTCCTTAATGATTATTTGATCTTTAATTTTCATCAATTAAAATGTATTAAGGCAAAACAGTATGGAGATTCCTAAAAAAACTAAAAACAGACTTACTATATGTTCCAGCAGCCCCACTCTTGAGTATATATCCAGAGGGAACTCTGATTTGAAAAGATGCATGCACCCCAATGTTCACAGCAGCACTATACACAATAGCCAAGACATGGAACCAGCCTAAATGTCCGTCAACAGATGACTGGATAAAGAGGTCATGGTATATTTATATAATGGAATACTACTCCGCCATAAAAAAGAATAAAATAATGCCATTTGCAGCAACATGGATGGACCTGTAGATTGTCATTCTAAGTGAAGCAAGCCAGAAAGAGAAAGAAAAATACCATATGATATTACTCATATGTGGTATCTTAGACACACATGGTGGGGAGGGGATAGCTCAAGTGGTAGAGAACACGCTTAGCATACACAAGGTCCTGGGTTCAATCCCTAGTACCTCCTCCAAAACCAAATAAGTAAACCTAATTATCTACCCCCTCCGAAGAAAATTTTTCTAAAAATACACACATGAACTTACTTACAAAACAGAAACAGACTCACGGATGTAGTAAACAAACTTACGGTTATCGGGGGGAATGGGGGTAGGAAGGGATAAACTGGGAGTTTGAGATTTGCAAATACTAACTACTGTATATAAAATAGATAAACAACAAGTTTCTACTGTATAGCACAGGGAACTATATTCAGTATCTTATAGTAACCTATAATGAAAAAAATATGAAAAGGAATATTTATGTATATGTATCACTGAAACATTATGCAGTACAACAGAAATTGACACAATATTGTAAACTGACTATACTTCAATTAAGAAAAACACAAAATATATAAATAGCTCACATAACTCAACATCAAAAAAACAACCAAACAAACAAAAAATGATCCAAAGAACTGAATAGACATTTTTCCAAAGAGGAAATGCAGATGGCCAACAGACACATGAAAAGATGCTCAAGATCACTAACCATCAGGGAAATGCAAATAAATCCACAATGAGATATATCACACTTGTCAGAATGGCCATCATCAAAAAGTCTACAAATAATAAATGCTGGAGAGGGTGTGGAGAAAAGGGAACCCTCACTCAGTGTTGGTGGGAATGTAAATTGGTGCAGCTGCTATGGAAAACAGTATGGAGGTTCCTAAAAAAAACTAAAAATAGAGTTATCATATGATCCAGCAATCCTACTCCTAAGCATATACTGGAAAAGCAAAAACTCTAATTCGAAAAGATACATGCACCCCAATGTTCATGGTAGTATTATTTATAATTGCCAAGATACAGAAGCAACCTAAGCACCCATTAGCAGATAAATGGATGAAGAAGATATGGCATATATATACAATGGATTACTATGCAGCCACAAAAAAGTGAAATTCTACCATTTGCAGCAACATGGATGGACTTGGAGACCATTATGAAAAATGAAATAAGTCAGAGAAAAACAAATATTGTATGATATCACTTAAATGTGGAATCTAAAAAATACAACCAACTAGTGAATATAACAAAAGAAGCAGATATAGAGAACAAACATGTGGTTACTAGTAGGTAGAGGAAAGGGGGTAGGGACAATATAGAGGCAGAGGATTAAGAGGTATAAAGAAATATTGTACAACACGAGGAATATAGCCAATACTTCATAATAAGTATAAATGGAGCATACCTTTAAAATTGTGAATCATTATATTGCACATCTGTAACATATAGTACTATACATCAACTACTCTTAAATTTAAAAATTTTTTAATAATAAATAAAATTTTAGAAAGAAGTACAAAGTCTCATTAGATTTCATAATGGAAATAAATGACTGTTGTTTGAAGAATAACATGACACGCCCTTGAAAATACAAAAATCTTCAAATACATCAATATCCTCTATTAAAGGAACAAACTAAGGACATTAAGAGTCTATTAAGGGAGGATGAGAGATTAGTCATTGGACAGAGGATGAGCATGACTTCAACATCAGTCCCTAATCAGGAGCAAAATCATCCAGATTGGGTCATCCTAGAGAGTAGGTAATCCCTCAACATGGAGGAACCAGAAAGTTCCCTCACTTAAAAAAAAATTCTCCCTGGAGACCAACCTCCAAAACTCTTCAGCGTTTCTTTACTCTAGTTTAAGGCATTGAATTTCTAATAAGTAAAAGGCAAATACTTCTTGGAGGTGCAATACATTAGCTGTGATCAATACAAATTAGCTTCTTTTGAACAGGCAGCTGGGTGAGAATGAATACTTGACACTAGTATGGGAGAGAGTTTTGGATCATACAGAGCTCTTAAGAAAGCTACATGACAGCAAAAGAGCATTGGGCGATTGGACCAAGGGGAATCTATTGGGAGGAGAGGAGGCCACAGACTAGTTTCACATTTTGCCAAAGGCCAGACTGCTTCCAGACAAACAAAACAGACAAATTACTGCCTTATTATAATAATTCTACACACTTTTCCTAAAGATGTTCTTGGTATTGGAATCATTTTTATCTTTAGCTCAGCAATATCAGGCAGGATTTAAATGTAAAAAAAAAATCTGATGTGTATTAGAAGAAAATGTGAGTGAATTTTTTTTATATTCTCGAGTGGGAAAGGATTTTCTAAACATGGCACAGAACACAAAACCATAACATAAGACTAATAAATTTGACAGTCCAAAAATAAATAAAGAAATTTACGGCACTGAAGTAACCACAAAGTCAAAAATAAACTATGACTTAAAGCCAAAATACATGGATAACTCTTCCAACTCAATAATCAAACGACAAATAACCCAATTTTAAAATGGGGAGAGAGAGACTCAGTTTCCAGTCAGGCATATGAGGAGCTTGGAAGTCATCACTCCATCCTAACAAGTAAAAAGCTGACCAAACTGAAAAATAAAAAACTCTTTTAGATGCATCAGAGAAACGAGGTCACAGAGCAAACCGCTGCCCCAAAATTGGAGAGACTAACATGCAAATACAGAGATTCACAACTTATTGGAGCAGGACCCATAAGCAGAAACCCCCATGGGAACCATTACTAGAGCATGAAAACCTGTACAAATTGCTGGAGGCTCAAGTGTGGACGAGCCTAAGAGTTAAAAACTCCAGAAGGGCCCAGTCATAGGGGAACCCCCACACTTGGTGAGTTTTACTTTCAGAAGCTCTAACAGGTTCTCACAGTGAGTATCTGACAAAAATCCTCTACAGCTTCCAGCAGGAGGAAAAAAGTAAACCATGTTTTAAAATAAGCCAGAAGGCTCTGTTCTTCTTAACAAGGCCTGCCTTCAAAAGAAACTATTTCACCAGCACATAACCTATTGGAGTCTTATCAGAATCTAACCAACCCAGGGGAAGGCAAAACCTCAACTCCTGCCCACTCTAGACATTCTGTACCACTTAAGGGGGAACAAAACTGAGAAGCACTTGTGAAGTTCACAGCCCAGAGCATAGGCTCACTAAAAGCCTGAGACCTCAACATAGTTCCATAGAACATTTCCCCTCCCCTCACACCTTATCACCACACCACTAAAACCCTATTAATCAGAGATCCTTTTAACCAATATGTCATGTTCAGCTTTCAGCAAAAAATTACAAGGCATACTAAACAGCAAAAACAAACAAACAAACAAACCCCCAACACACACACAGTTTGAAGAGACAGAACAAGCATCAGAACCAGACTCAGATGACAGGGATGTTGGAATTCATAAACCAGGAATTTAAAACAACTATGATTGATATGGTAAGTGCCCTAATAGAAAATGTAGACAACATGCAAGACCAGGTGGATAATGTAAGCAGAGAAATAAAAATTTTAAGAAAGAATCAAAAGAAAATGCTAGAGGTCAAAAACATTGTGACAGAAATGAAGAATGCCTTTTTCATGGGCTCATTAGTGTACTGGACAAGGCTGAAGAAAGAATCTCTGAATTTGAAAATATCTCAACAGAAATTTCTAAAACTGAAAATCAAAAGGGAAAAAAGGCTGAGAAAAAGAAGAACAGACTATCCAAGAACTGTGGGACATTTACAAAAGGTGTAATATATGTGTAATAGGACAATCAGAAGAATGAAGAGAAAGGAACAGAAGAAATATTTGAAGCAGTAATGACTCAGAATTTCCCCCAAATTAATATCAGATATCAAACTACAGATCCAGGAAGTTCAGAGAACACCAAGTAGGATAAATGCCAAAAAACTACACTTAGGCATATCATATTCAAACTACAGAAAATCAAAGATAAAGAAAAAATCTTGAAATAAGCCGGAAGGGGAAAAAAAAAAACTTATCTATGGAAGAATAAGCCGGAAGGGGAAAAAAAAAACTTATCTATGGAAGGACAAGATAGGAATTACATCCAACTTCTCAGAAACCGTGCAAGCAAGAAAAGTTGAGTGAAATATGTAAGGTATTGGGAGAAAAAAAAAAAGTAACCTAATATTTTATACCCTGAAATCATCCTTCAAAAGTAAAAGAGAAATAAAAACTTACTCAGACATACAAACATTAAGAGAATTTTATGCCAGTAGACCAGTCTCACAAGAAATGTTAAAAGAAGTTCTTCAGAGAAGGAAAATGATATAGGTCAGATACTTAGATCTACGTAAAGAAAGGAAGAGCACTGAAGAAGGAATAAGTGAAAGTAAAATAAAAGCTTTTCTTCTTCTTACTCTTAATTGATCTAACAGTTTACAGTTTGTTCAAAATATTAATAGCAACAATATATTCCATTATATATAGCTTACACATACTTTGGAATGTTTATATAAATGAAATGGATGACAAACAATGATACAAAGGACAGGAGGAGGGAATTAGGATTATTTTGTTATTAGAAAGTATTCGCACTACCTATGAAGTGGTATAGTGTTATCTGAAAGTGAACTTGGATTAGTTGTAAATGTATACTGCAAACTCTAGGGTAACCATTATGAAAAATGTAAGAAGTATAACTGATATGCTAAGAAAGAAAACAGAATCATATAGAATTCTCCAATAAAACCACACAAGCCATATAAAATGTAGAAGACAAAAAGAAAAACAGCAACAAATAGAAAACATTAATAAATATGGTAGATATTAATCCAGCTATATCAATAATCACTTTAAATGTCAGTGGTCAAAATACACAATTAAAAGGCAGAAATTGTCAAGGGAGATCAAAAAACCGAAGACCCAACTATATACTGTCTACAAGAAACCCACTTTAAATATAAAGCTACATATAGGTTAAAAGTAAAGGAATGAAGATATCATATGAAAAGTTGCTCAACATTATACACCATTAGGGAATTGCTAACTAAAGCAACAATGAGATTCTGCTACTACACACCTATTAAAATGGGCCAAAATCCAAAATATTAACAATACCAAATGCTGGCTAGAAAATTGAGCAACAGGAATTCTTATTCATGGCTTGTGGGAATGCAAAAAGCTACAGCCAACTTTGTAAAACAGTTTGGCAATTTTTTACGAAATTAAGCATATTCTTACCATATGACCCAGCAGTTGTGCTCCTTGGTATCTACCCCAAGGAGCTTAAAGCCTATGTCCACACAAAAACCTGCACAGATATTTATAGCAGCTTTGTTCATAATTGCCAACACTTGTAAGCAACCAAGATAACTTTCAGTAGTTGAATGGATAAACTGGTATATCCAGACAATGGAATATTATCCACCACTTTAGAGGGGAAAAAAAGAGCTAATAAGCCACAAAAAGACATGGAGGAGCCTTAAATGGATATTACTAAGTGAAAGAAGCTAATCTGAAAAGACAAAATACTGTCTGTTTCCAACCATGTGACATTCTGGAGAGGGAATATTATGGAGACAGTAAAAAGATCAGTGACTTCCAGGTGTTAGGGGAGAGGGTGGGATGAACAGGCAGAGCACGAAGGATTTCTACGGCAATCAAACTATTGTGCATAATACTAAAATGGTAGGTATATGTCAGTGTACATTTGTCCAAACCCATAGAATATACAACACCAAGAGTGAACCCTAATGTAAACTATGGGCTTTGGATGATTATGTGTCACTATAGATTCATCAAATGTAACAAATGTGCCACTCTGGCTGGGGATGTTGACAGTGGGAGAGGCTATGCATGTTTGGAAAATAATTTAAACAGTAACAATATAGGGGAAATAGTAAATGAATAGGATATAGTGTGCTAAGATCCTTATAGTAGTAAGCAAGACAGAATAATTTGCTCACTTCATTAGAAAAAGTATATTTAAGTATGCATTATAAAATGTTGAGACATCTTAAAGGGATAAAAATAATATATAGCGTTTTTTCTTTTTATTGACGTATAGTCAGTTTACAATGTGTTAATTTCTGGTGTACAGCATGTTTTAGTCGTACATATACATACATATATTCCTTTTCATATTCTTTTTCATTATAGGTTACTACAAGATATTGAATATAGTTCCTTGTGCTATACAGAAGAAACTTGTTGTTTATCTATTTTATATATAGTAGTTAGTATCTGCAAATTTCAAACTTCCAATTTATTCCTTACCCAGCTTCCTCTTTCTCTGACTTATTTCACTTAGTATGATAATCTCTAGGTCCATCCATGTTGTTGCAAATGGCATTATTTTATTCTTTTTATACCTGAGTAGTATTCCATTGTGTGTGTCTGTGTGTGTGTGTGTATCTCACAGCTTCTTTATCAGTCATCTGTCAATGGACATTTAGGTTGTTTCCATGTCTTGGCTATTCTAAATAGTGCTGCTATGAACATTGGTGTACATATATCTTTTCGAATTAGAGCTTCCTCTAGATATATGCCCAGAAGTGGGATTGTTGAATCATATGGTAAGTCTATATTTAGTTTTTAAGGAATCTCCATACTATTTTCCATAATGGCTCCACCAAACTACATTCCCACCAACGGTATAATACATAGCTTTTAAACCAGCAGAAGTAAAGGGAACACAGAAAGCTCTATTAATCCACCAAAAGATTGGCAAGTAGAGGTAGAGGGGGTAAAAGAAGCAAGGAAAAGCGGTTGGTAAGCAAAATCTAAACTAGGTGAAAAGAAGGAAGTTTCAAAATTTTATATATATAAAATATATATATAAAATGACACAATCCATATTAAGTTTTAAAAGCCCAGAAAACAATACTACTTATTGTTTCTGGGTACCAAAATGATATATACAAATCTGTGATAGCACTTATCTCTGTAAAGAAAGGAAAATGAGATTAAGGAAGGATAGAAAGACAGGGGATCTCAACTTTGTACATTTTTGTTTCTATTTTATAAATCTGGTTTTCTTTTAATATTAAAACATAATATTAAGATTTTATGAAGGTGGGTGGTGGGCACCTACACATTCATTTTTTTTATTCTTATTTTTGAAATAATTCTTACTTTAAGAAACAAGTTTAAAAAGAGAGAAGAGCAAGGCATAAAAATCACATATGTATATTTTATATGAATAATTAAAATAACACATATATGTTGGAATAAGCATGCAAAAAATATACAATTATCTCTTTAGAGAGTTTCTGCAGGAGAGGATTGCAACCTACTTCCACTATCTGTTATATACTGCAATTTTTAATTCTGTATTGCTTTACAGTGAGCATGCATTACTATTATAAGCAGTAAAAATATTTTAAATAAGGACAGTAAAAAAGAAATCAAGGGAGTCTGAACACAACTTTATTCATTAGGAAAACTCAAAGCAACAACAGTTAAAGAAAAAAATACAGCTATTTTCAAACAAGCTTTCTCTGAATTTAGCATTATGCTACATTATGTCAAAATGCTGGGAGAAGCGATTAACAAATCAGTGCAAAATGTAGATATTTTCTTGTATTCTTGCTCAGCATTGCTATTACCGCAATGGGCAAAATTGAAAGAATAAGATGTTGTAATTTTGATTAAAGGGATGCATATGCCATCCTATGGCAGCTGGTCTTGAAGATTAGGCCGTTCTTAGCCTGTAATTGGATAATGCTGGCTTTGTTGATTTGAAGTAGAAGGCTAATCTAGGCAGTATACAATGACAACAAAACTGTTAGATTGCTGGCATGGTAACAGGAAAAGAAGAAAACAAAATGTAATGAGAGACTGGAACAGTCCTCTTGCCTGTGTCTCATGCCTGTGGCAGGTATCATTTATTGTACATTGGGTTGCAAGTATGTCTATATTTAATATAAATATTGTATGTTTACAAGTATAAAAATCTTAGCATAGATCATGAATATAGCATGCATATTGTGTGTGAAGGCTAACTGTAAACAAATCATAGTTCTGAGATGTAAACTTTGTGCTACGTGAATATATTTTGAACAGAAATACATCACACATAACAGAGATACAGAATAATTACACTTTCAGGATTATGTGGCAACATCATTGTGGATATGTTTTGCAAAATGTATCCACAAGCGGGTTCTTTATCTTTAATGGAAAAGGAGAATTACCATACTCATAATTCATACTCCTGTAGCTGAGATGGAAATGCGTCATATGTTAGCTGTTAGAAGATCAAAAGGAAAAAAAAATAGGATTTGCATCAAACAATGCAATATTAAATACATAGGTTTTTCCAATATAGGTAGTGTATTTCTCAAAAACAATTTTTAAAGCCTAATAGCCAAAGTTTAAAAGATAATTTTATATCAGAATTTCCCAAAAATGGATATGGAAATGACCCAAAATGAGCCCCTCAAAAAGACAGGACAGAACAGTGTCCAAAGTGGACCTCTAAACATTGTTTTGATTCCCCTGTAGTCTCTGCCAACATGCTCCACCTTCTGCAGGAACAGCCTCTAAGTCAAAAATGCTATGTAAAAATGTTCATAACCTTTAAATATAGTTTTTCAGCATCTAGAAAACTATTTGACAGACTCCTATAAGAGTACAAAGATGAATGCACAAGGATATTCATTGCAATATTGTTCATGGTTTTTTGAAATAGCTAAAAGTTGGCAGCAATCCAAATATTCATCAATATAAGTATTTAAATAAATCATGTATATGGATAAAACAAAATGCATTATACATATTTTTAAATGACAGATTCATCAGTACCACCATGGAAAGATGTGCATACCATATCAAATGAGAAAATATGCTATAAAATGCTATATTGAATAGAATCCATTTTCATTGTTGGTATCTGTATGTAAGGAAGAAAAATTAGAGGAATAAGCTGTATACTATTGACAGCGGAGGCTAAGGAAGACTTTCACTTTTCAGTTTAGGTATTTCTGTAGCATTTGAATTGTGTATAATGTACATATATTAATTTTGTAATCATAAAAATAATTTTAAATGAGACTGAGATTTTGTACACATACACACAAACTGAGCATTTTGACTGACTTAGCTCAAATTGATCAAAAATATATGTAGAAGCAGACTAACCTATACAGGTTTGATTTTTTCTTTAAGATGGTGTTATGGCCTGGGGGAAGGATACAGCTCAGTGGTAGAGCACATGCTTAGCATGCACGAGGTCCTGGATTCAATCCCCAGTACCTCCATATAAATAAATAAACAAATAAATTAATTAAAAACCTAATTACCTTCCCCTACAAATAAAAAGTAAATTTTAAAAAAGATGGTATTATAGCCTGAATCTTGTCCCATCAAAATTCATTGTTTAATTTTTTTTAATTAAAAAAAAATTGGGGGGGAGGTTAGGTAATTAGCTTTATTTATTTATTTAATAGAGGTACTGGGGATTGAACCCAGGACCTCATGCATGCTAAGCAGGCACCCTACCACTGAGCTATATCCTCCCCATTAAAATTCATATTTTGAAACCCTAATCCCCAATAATTCATATGTGACTGTATTTTGGAGCTAGGGCCTTTAAAGAGCTAATTAAGTTAAAATGAGGTCATTAGGGTGGGCATAATCCTATGATTGGTGTCTTTATAAGAGATTAGGACACAGACATAGAACAACAACCACATTAGGATACAGCAAGAAGGTGACCACCTGCAAGCCAACAAGAGATAGAAGAAATCAACCCTGCTGACACCTTCATCTTGGACTTCCTGATCTTCCAGATTTGTGAGAAAATAAACTTCTGTTGCTTAAAATACCACTCAGTTGGTGATATTTTGTTATGTCAGCCCCAGCTGATTAATACAAATGGTAAACTAACAAGAGAAATTGTAAAATATAGATCTACATTTTAAAATTTATAACAACATGGATGACCCTTGAAAACATGCTAAGTGAAAGAAGCCAATCACAAAAGACCACATAATATATGAGTCCATTTATATGAAATAGATAAAATAGGCAAATCTATACAGAAAGAAGGACATTTGTGGTTGCCTAAGCCTGAGGGTCTTGGAGGGAAATTAGAAATGACTACTAATAGCCAAAGGTTTCTTCTGAGTATACAATATTTCCCAAAATTGATTGTGGTGCTACGTGTAGATCTCTGTGAACATACTAAACCTATTGAAGTGTACATTTTAAATGGGTGAACTGTAATGTGAATTATGTCATGAAAGTCATTTTTTAAAACTCACTTGATAGAAATAAAGAGAAAAATCACAAAATTGAAAACAGAGAAGTAACCACAGACCAATGAAGTAAAAAGAATTATTGTACAGTAATTTACTCAACTCTATACAAATTAATTTGAAAACTTGGGTGACATGGCCTATTTCCTAGGAAAATTAGAATCATCAAAATTAACTCTTCGAAGGGAATGAAAAACATCAATTACTATGACAGAAATTGAAAATGTTGTCAGAGTATCCCCACAATGTATGAAGTCCAGAAATTTCAGATAAATTCTACCAAATCTTCAAGTACCAGATAACTCCAATGTTATTCCACCTGTTTCATAGCAAGAATCCAAATTTCTTCAAATTTCAAAGAAAGTTTGAGCTCAATTTCACTTATGAATATCAATGCAACAATACTATACAAAATAGAAACAAATAAAATTAGATAGCTCATTGAAAGAAGAACACACCAGTGACCAAGTGAGTTTATTTCTGGATGAAAAAAATTTTTTAGTGTTAGGAAACCCATCAACATAATTCACTTTATTAATAGATTAAGGGAGAAAATAATTATTGTTTTCATAGATGCTGAAAAGGTACTTGACAAAATTCAACATCTACTGCTGATTTAAAATATTCTTAATAAACTAGGGATAAATATATATTTGCTTAACATTATGGTATTTAAAACAGTTTGATACTGATGCATAAACAGACAGATATAGCAATGGAACAGAATACAGTCCGGAAATAGAGCCAAATATATACAGGACTTTAGGAATAAAAGGCACATCTCACATCAGTAGAGGAAATGGTCATATTCAACAAATGGTGTAGTGACAACTGGTTACATATACCCTAGATCCCTACCACATTCCTTGCACCAAATTAAACTGCAGATGGAATTAGTTTTTAAGAAACTAAAACATTAGAAAAAATGAGATACATTTATGATCCTGGGATAAGAAAGGTCCAGCTAAATAAGACACAAAATATAAAAGCCATGAGGAAAATTTTTTTATATTTGACTACATTAAAAATTAAAATTTTCTTCAAGGAAAAACAGTCCTTATCTCAAAATAATTCTAGATGCAAAGATTCAAACATTTTTTAAAAGAATAAAAAAATAACATGGGAGTTCAAAAAAAAATCCCAAAGTGGAGAAAAGACTTTACAAACAGGGCATAAAATCCAGAAGCCATAAAGAAAAGATTGACAAACTTAAATGCATTAAAATTTAATAAGGTCTGCACAGAAAAAAAAACCCACTATAAATTAAGTCAAAAGACAAGCTTACAAATATTGGCAATCCACATCACAGACCCAGTCCTAGTTTCCTTGATAAAGAGCCCCTATAACTCAAAAAGAAAAAGATCAATAGAAAGGATATGGACTAACAGTTCACAAATACAAGGAGGAAATTGCTTTTAGAATGTCAAGATTACTGAAGTTCACTCATAATTAAAGAGATGCACACTTATAATAAGATACCATTTTTGCCTAGCAAATTATCAAAGACTGAAAAGTTTGATAACATTATTTAGAAGCAAGTGCAAGAAAACATGTATTCTTATATTTCTGATGGGTGTAATTTGGTGCAACCAGCATAGGTAACAATTTAGCAATATCTATCAAAATTTAAAATAATTGACCCAGCAATTACATTTCAGAGAATTTATCCTACTGTTATATTCCCACATTTGCAAAATGACACACGTACAGGGGTATTTATTGCAGTGTTGATCGCGATAGCAAGGATTGGAAACCGAAATGTCCATCAAATAGGGGAAAGTTTAAAAAAATAACAGATCTATATGTGGTAAAAGTGGCTATTTCTGAGGAAGGAAATTGAAGGACTGGGAATCAGTGATTAGAAAGAGATTTACTTTTCTATTCCTTGAGTTTTGTTTTTTACTATGTCCATATTTTTTTTTAATTATTTATTTAATAAACATGTAGAAATCAGCATGTGCTAAACACTATCAGCTTTCCAAATATTAACTTGGGTATTTTGCAATAACAACCCTGTGCAGTAGGCACTATTTTTAATCTGTATTTCACAAATGCTGAAACCCAGGCACAGAGGGTCACGTTATGACTTCCGTGGGCCCTGAGCACTTTGGTTTCTGTGGGACACAATTATATTTTACAACTGCTTTGGTATATAAAGACAAATACAATCCAGCCTGGATTCATTATTATATATTCATTAGTTTTATACTCATTGTTCTTCCGACTTTAAATGAAATTAAACTGAGAACACTTTCATAGACTCTTAAACATATAATAGGTCCTAGGCACTGTGTCTTCTGCAGGCACAGAGGTTATGTCACTTGCCCAAGGTTACACAGCCAGTAAGTAGTAGAGCTGGGATCTGAACCCAGGTAGTGTGGCTTCAGAATCTATGCTTTTAATCTGTATACTAGATAAATAAAGCTAATCACAGGGAGGAAATTATGTAGTTATATATGTGCTGACATAGAATTACCTACAAGATAAAGTAAAAAAAATCATGGGAGAAAAATATTGTACATATTATGCATTTTTTTAAAAAAAAGAAGGTTCACACACATACACACTATCACTCAAAGAATTTTTTTTTTATGTCTAGAGAAAGGGACTTGGGAACTGAGGGTCTAGGGGACTTCCTTTCCATTGTTTGTCCCAATGCACTACTGGATTTTTTTTTTTTTACCATGAGCATATATTTATAGATGAGGAAACTGAGACTCAAACGGGATAAGAGACTCACAGACAGAAAACAAACTTATGGTTACCAAGGGAGGAAAGGGGTGGGAAGGGATAAATTGAGAGTTTGAAACTTGCAGATCCTAACTACTATATATAAAATAGATAAATAACAAGTTCACACTGTATAGCACAGGGAACTATAATCAATATCATGTAGCAACTTATGGTGAAAAAGAATATGAAAATGAATATATGTATGTTCATGTATGACTGAAGCATTGTGCTGTACACCAGAAATTGACACAACATTGTAAACTGACTATACTTCAACAAAATATATATATATATATAAACAGGATTAAGTAACTTGCCCATGGTTACACAGGTAATGAAGAAACCAATAGCATATTAAGTATGAACAACTATTTTGCCAATTAATAATACATCACCATTCCTAAGTATAGACCTGTCCATGTATCCCCATTAAATTTCATCATTTTAACACAGTTGGCCAAACTCTTTTTGTATCGATTCTGGATCCGTTGCATTCATCTTTATGATATACTTTAATCTGGCAAGCGTGCTTTCTGTGTTTCCACCCAAGTTATTGATGAAAATGTTTAACACATGATAGGTCTTAAGTAGAGCCCTGCTGGTGAGACTAGGGATCCCTCCAGGATCACATTAATCTATCTCTCTGGGTAATGAGCTACCAATCTAATTGATTGTACCATCTACCATTCCACTCACACCCTGCTCGCCTATTTCCCCTTGCCCATAAGAATGTCTGAAGATTCCAATGTTTTACTGCAAACAGTCCATAGCATTCTTTTGTTTGCTAAGCTACTCTGAAACCCCTTTCACAGAAGGTACTTAAAATTAATAAACAATTTTTTTTTAAACTACATTCTGCAGGCTTCTGAAGTTTACAACCTGGCCAATTCCCCAGAATTCAAACAAACTGTTTCAGAAAGATTATGATTTCCACCTCCAATTTTTTCATAATACATTTGAACAGGACATTTTAAGAAGCTGAGATGTACAATCATTTCCCCACTGAAATCACCCACTGGAGCCCAAAATAGCTGAGACAACTGAACGTGGCAGCTGGCAAAAGGACAGGCGTCTCTAGCCATGGAGGGAAGGAAGCTAAACACATGCCACAGGGAATTGCTAAAGAAGCGCTCTCTGTAACAATCCATTGCTCTATTTCTAGCTACAACACACAAGCTATAGTCTAAGGGTTGAAAGAAAAACTATTTTCTGATTTCCCCTTTAATCATACGCTATGGCACTGAATGTTTATATAGTTAATCTTAACTGAACACAATTGCCAAGTTTCTGAAAACTTTACTGTAAAGCAGAATTTACTAAATAAGGAATTCATTTTGTCATTGATTTGCCCTACCAAATTGGGCACCACATTGCTCTGCAAAGAGTTTTGTCCCCTGATTCTTTCTTTAAAAATTACAACTTCCAAATGCAACAGAACTTTCAATTATATATTACAGGAAAATGTGATTAACACTAAAATAATAAACAACATGTTTTACTCAAAGTATCACAGAATAGAATGACTAAAAGCAAAAACACAATAGAGATTCCAGTAATAGGATTACTTAGCTAATATTGCCTCATGTTGTTCCACTATGAAAGTTCAGTTGTGCACCATTACTAGTATTTTCCTGTTTTTAGGTGTACCATCCCCTCTTCAGGCTTCAGTCATCAGATGAAGTCTGTATGATCCATTAAAGGATTTGTTTGTTTTGATAGAAGAACAATGCACTAAGAAACAGACTCACAGATGTAGAGAAGGAACTAGTGGTTACCAGTGGGGAGAGGAAAGGGGAAGGGGCAAGATGGAGGAGGAGGATTAAGAGGTAAAAACTATCAGGTATAAAATCAGCTACAAGGATGTATTGTACACCATGGGAAATATAGCCAATGTTTTATAATAACTATAAATGGAGTATAACCTTTAAAAATTTGTGAATCACTATACTGTATATCTGTAACATAATATCATATATCAGCTATATTTCAATTTAAAAATAAAAATATTTTTCAAAGTTTGTGCCACACACTGAGCCAAACATTTTATACATGTCATCTCACTTAATTCTTCAACAGTCTTACAACATTGAAGCTATTATTCTCAATGGGCAGATGATGAAATTGAGGCTAAAAGACCTTTTAAAAATGTGCCGAACACTTAACGCAGCTAGCAAAGGTCAGAAAGGAAACGAGGGAAATCAAAAAACTAAAAAGAGGGCAAAGCTCACCTTACTCCTTACCACCTCTCTCAAACCCTCAACCCCAGGGCTCAGCTTCATGGGACCACACGTGGCAGCTGCCTCCAACCCAATATTCTCAATAGCCTTCAACTGTAACTCTCAATGTTACCCTGAGTTTAACTCTTCTATGTTACCTACAATAAAGTCATAATAGAGTCTCAGAGACAAAGTGATGGAAAGACCTTTGTGGACTTCCATTTCCAGGAATATGGAAGACTAGTTCTCTTTAAAAAAAAAATCTCCTGCTACAAAATAACTAGAAATTCTGTAGGTTTATCTTTATTATTTTTGATGCATAACAAAACTCAGCCTGCAAGAGAGAAGAGTAAATCTTCAGAGGACAAAAACAAAAAAGAAGCTGATAGCAGAACAGTAATCAGATGTTAATACTCCACCAGCCCTGGGTGTTTTTGCACTTGTCAGTAACCAATATTCAAAGAGACATTAGCAGACAAATTTTCAGAATTTATGAAAGTTATAAATCCTCAAATTCAGAAAGCACAAACCATAAAGAGGATTTTTAAAAAAGAAATTCCAAACTATAAAGGAAAAAGTCAAGATTTTTTCCTTTCTATGCAGGGAAAAACCACAGTTCAATCTACCTCCTGTGTTGGGAAGGACTCAAGTTCTTTCCTCCTGTTTCTCCTTTCCTTTAAATAGCCATCATACTCACAAAGACCACTTTACTTCTGACACTTCCGATCACCAAATGTGTGGAGTTTTTTATGTCTTTTTTTCTGTGATACCAGCTGGATATCCTGTGATTTAACTCAATTCTAACATTATCTACCCAAAGATAGTGTCAGATCCCATAGGTTAAGGGCTCAGTCCCACAAGACTGCTCCTATCCTACTTAAGATGCCAAGTATAAGTAGTAAGTCCCCAGGTTACCCACAACTTCCATCCAATTTTGCTACAACAGAGGTTCCATGACTCCCTTCCCCAGGCTCAACTAATTTGCTAGAGCAGCTCACAGAACTTAGAGAAACACTCACTTACCTTTACCAGTTTATTAAAGATATAAAGGATGCAGATGAACAGCCAGATGAAGAGATATATAGGGCAAGGTTTGGGAGGGTCCCAAGTGCAGGAGCTTCTGTCCCTGCGGAGTTGGGATGTGTCACCCTCCCAGTGTGGATGTGTTCAACAACCTGGAAGCTCTCAGAACTCCCTACTATTTGGATTTTATGGAGTTTTCCTCACCTGTGTGTGATCAATTACTCACTCCATTTCCAGCCCCTCTCCCCTCTCTGAAGAATGGGGGGAGGAAATCCCAAGATTTTAATCATGGCTTGGTCTTTCTGGTGACCAGCCCCCATCCAGGAGCCAGCCAAGAGCTCACCCAGAATCACCTCACTAGAACAAAAAATGCTACTCACTGCTCTTATCACTTAGGAATTTACAAGGACTTTAGGAGCCCTGTGTCAGGAATGGGGCCAAAGGCAGGTATCAGAACAAGAGATGCTCCTAGTGCTCTTATCACTTAGGAAATTACAAGGGTTTTAGGAGCTCTGTGCCAGGAACCAAAGGCAGAGGCCAATATATTTTTTCTATTATCTCACACAAATCTAAACACAATTCTGCCAAATATCAAAAGTAAAAATACCTTAAAGCAGCCATAAAGAAAACATAGATTATTATAAAGGAAAACCAAACTGACAACAGGCATCTCAAAAGCAAGAAAAAAAGTCAGAAGAAAATAAAATAATATCTTCAAAGCAGTGAGAGAAAATAATTGTCAAGTTGGAATTTTGTAACCAGCAAAACTATCTATCAAAAACAAGGGAAAACAAACAAACAAACCACATTTCCAGACAAATGAAAACTAGAAGTTTTCCAAAAGACCTTCACTAAAGGAAATTCCAGTGAATAAACTTCTGAAGGAAGAAACATGAACTCCAAAGGAAGGGCTGATATTAAAAAAGAAATAACTTAGAAGGAAATTAGAAAATATGTGGTCAAGGCCAAACAAGCATTGGCTGTATGAAATAATGTCTAATTTGGATAAGGTGGACAACAGTAACAAGCACAACACTGGGGGAGCAAAGGGAGGTATTCAGTGGAGTTATTCTAAAGTTCTTGTTTTGTTTTGGAAAAGGGTAGAGATGTTTATTTTATTAGTAAAGAGATTTTGTTTACTCAAGTATGTATGTTAGAAATTTAAGAGTAACACCAAAAAAAAAGTTTAAATCTCAAATTGAAACAAAGTAGCCTCAACCAAACCAAAAACAAGAAAAGAGAAAAAAGGAAATGGAAACAAGACAAATAAATGATATACAATAGGAGAGTGAAAACAAATCCAAATGTATCAGTAAATACAATAAATGTAAAGAAACTTCAAAATGGAGACTGAGGTCAGATTGAAAATAAATCCAGTCTGGTTCCACAAAGTAGACATACTTTTTCCTATTACTCTAGTTAAATGTAACTAAAAATCCTAGACATTATATATAAAATAAACAAAAGAAGGCTCTAAAAGGTGGAGAGAAAGCAGAAGGTCTAGGGACCTTGGGACACAAGGAACAACAGGATGAGTGAGTGAGTTCCCTGGGTTCTTTTTGCCTCACGTATACCAGATTTGGAGCCGACTAAACTGGCATCCGAGAAACTACAAAGGGCACAAACACAAAAAGCCCTAAGAAAAGACTGTTCTGTCTATCTAAAGTACCAGGAGAGGGGCAAACCAGCAAGACAGAAAACTTTTAGACAATAACTACTCTGCTGGAGCCAAATATAACAGAAGAAAATTAACCCATGGCAGCAAAGGGCAAGCGGCAAGCCTAGACTTCTGTTCCCTCTCCAGCCTGTAACAAAACTTCCCAATACTCTCTCCAGGGTAGTGTCAGAGAAGGCCGAGTAGGGTGACAGGACTTTCATTTCTGGTAGGTGATAATGAGAGAAAGCCGCCCTGCAAAGGTAGAAGTGGAGACCACATGGGGATCCTGGCAGTAACAGAGCATGCTGGGGTGGTATCAGGAGGCTTGGTAAAGAGTCAGGTCTTTCATACACAAGATCTATGGTAGCTCACAGAGAAAAAAATGTGACAATGTATATATATATGTTCATGTATAACTGAAAAATTGTGCTCTACACTAGAATTTGACACAACATTGTAAAATGACTATAACTCAATAAAAAAGGTTAAAAAAAAAAAAGAGGTCTTTCACCACTGCCCAGTGCTAATGAAGCCACTCATTATCCCCACCATGGTGTCATTGGAGACCATGTGGTGAGCAGCTAAGGAGGTATGAGTGGCGGCCTTGGGGGAGCCAGAATTCCCACCCCCACCTAGCACTAGCAGGGAGCAAACCATCTTCCCACGATTGTCAACAGAGGCCAACTGAGGAACGTGGACTCCTACAACCCACCTGGCAATAACAAAGCAGTGCCCCTCCTCCCTTGCCAGAGTGGTGTCAAAGAAAGGCACTTAAAAGAGAAAGTTTAAATAAGATCCCGAGTGTCATAATACCAAATATGTCCAGATGTCAGTAAATAATCACACTGCATACCAAGAACCAAGAAGATAAAAATAAATTTTGTGACAAAAAGTTTAAAGCAGCCATCACAAAAATGCTTCTATAACCAATTATAAACATATTTGAAACAAATGAAAAAACAGAAAATCTTAGCAAAGAAAAAGAGTAAAGAATCAGATAGGTATTTGGAACTGAAAAATACAATAACTTAAATTAAAAATACAATGAATGGGCTATACAGCAGAATGGAGGGGACAGAGAAAAAATATCAGTGAACTCAAAGACAGAATAATGAAAATTACCCAAATCGAACAAGAGAGAGAAAATAGATCAGAAAAATATCAACAAAGCTTCCTAGGACTATAACAAAAACTATAATATTCATGTCATGAGAATCCCAGGAGAGGGAAAAGAAAGCAGGGTAGAAAAAGTACCTGAAGAAATAATAGCTGAAAACTTCTCAAATTTAACAAAATACATAAACCTACAGATCCAAGGAGTGAACCCCAAACTGAATAAACTCAAAAGAATTTCACACCAAGACACACAATAGTCAAACTTCTGAAAACTAATAACAAAGAGAAAGTTCTTAAAGGCAGCAAGAGAAACACCACCTTACCTATAGGGGAAACACAATTTGAATGGCAGTGGATTTCTCATCTGAAGCCATGCAGGCCACAAAGAAGTTGCATGATATATTTCACATGCTGAAAGAAAAGAACTGTTAACCCAAATCCTACATCCAACAAAAATATCTTCTAGGAATGAAGGGGAAATCAAAACATTCTCAGATGAAGGAAAACTAAGAGAATCTGTCCCCACCTGCCCTTCCCTACAAGAATGGTTTAAGGAAGTTCTCTAAATGAATAGGAATGATTTTTTAAAAAGGAATCTTGGAACATCAGAAAGAATATGGTAAGCAAAAATATGGCTAAATAGAATTTACTTCTCCTCTGGAGTCTTCTAAATTACACTGGAAGATGGAAGCAAAATTATAACCCTGTCTGATGTAGTTCTAATGTATGTAAATACTTTAGACAAATATAGTATAAATGGGGAAGTGTAAAAGGACATAAGGAGGTAAAATCTCTGTACTTCACTTGAACCAGTAAAATGAATCCACACCAATAGTCTATGATAAGTTACGTGTACCTGAAACAACATAACACCTAAAACAATGACTAAAAAGGCTACACCAAAAGATAAACTCAAAAGCACTATACATAAATTAAAATGAAATTCTAAAAATGTTCAAGTAACCCATAGGAAGGCAGGAGAAAAGAGAGAAATAAAAACGAAAAATACAATGGCAGATTTAATTCCAAAATATCAACAAATAAAGTTAAGTGGTACAAATGTACCAATTAAAAAAACAGACCTTTGTATGGTGACAGGTGGTAACTAAACTTATGGTGGTGATTATTTTGTATTATACAGAAATATATATAATGTAATATATATAGTCTCTCACTATGTTGTGCACCAGGAACATAATGTTGCAAGTCAATTATACTTCAAAAACAAATAAATTAACTCATATAAAAAGATATTAGATTTGTGTTACCAGAGGTGGGGGCCAGAGAGAAGGGGAACTGGATGAAGGTGGTCAAAGGGTACAAACTTTCAGTTTAAGATAAGTAAGTACTAGGGATGTAATGTACAACATGATAAATATAATTAACACTGCTGTGTGTTATATATGAAAGTTGTTAAAAGTAAATTCTAAGAGTTCTTATCACAAGGAAAAACATTTTTTTCCTTTATTTTATACCTATATGAGATGATGGATGTTCACTAAACTTACTGCAGTAATCATTTTATAATGTATGTAAGTCAAATAAGTATGCTGTACATCTTGAACATATACAGACCTGTATGTCAATTATAATCTCAATAAAATTGGAAGGAAAAAACAGAAACTGACAGAGTGGGTTAAAAGACACGACCCAACTTGTCTTATAATGAAAAAAAAAAGACACAACTACATGCTATTTACAAGAAATAGCTATAATAGTAAGGTTAAAAGTAGAAGAATGGAAAAAGTTATATCATGCAAACATTAATCAAAAGAAAGCAAGAGTGATTATAATAATACCAGAATATATAGAGAGGAAAATATATATGCTAATATTCATTAGCAATATACATTTTATGTATAATATGTAACTGTATTATTTAGCCTTTTCATTCAACAAATGATGCTGGAGCAATTGGTCATCCATCAGCAAAAAATGAAAACTCAATCTAAGTCTCATGCCTTATACAAATATTAACTCAAAACGTACCAGATTTAAGTGTAAGACTATAAAACTTTTAGAAAAAAAACAGGAGAAAATCTCTGGGATCTAGGGTAGACAAAGAATTCTTAGATTTGGCATCAAAAGCAGAATTCATAAAAGGAAAAATTGGTAACTTGACCTTCACCAAAATGAAAAACTTGCTCTGTTAAAGATCCAGTTAAGAACATGAAAAGGCAAGCTACAAGCTACAGATGGGAGAAAATATTTGCAAATCACATGTATGACAAAGTATTAATATATGGAATGTATAAAAAAACTCTAAAAACTCAACAGTAAAAAAATAATAATAATAATCCATTAAAAAGTGGGCAAAAGACATTGAAGAGACATTTTGCCAAAGAGGATATAGATATGACAAAGAAGCACATGAAAATATGTTAAAAAATCATTAGCCATTAGGGAGGTAGAAATCAAAACCACAGTGAGATATTACTACTATTAGAAGGACAAAAATAAAAAATAATTGCAACATTCAAATACTGGTGAGGATGTAAAGAAACTATCATTCATATGTTGCTGGTAGGGATGTAAAATGGTACAGCCACTCTGGAAAACAGTTTGGTAATTTCTTAAAAAACTAGACAGGCAACTATCCTATGATTCAGCAAATGCACTCCTGGGCATCTATCCCAGAGAAATGAATACTTATATTCACACAAAAACCTATTTAAGAATATTTATAGCAGTTTTATTCATAATAGTCAAAAGCTGGAAATAACCCAGATGTCTTTCAACAGGTGGATAGTTAAAACTGGTACACTCATAGTAAGGAAAAATACTCAGCAGCAAAATGGAACGTCACTTCACATACATTAGATGGCTACTATTAAAAAAAAAAAACAGAAAATTACAAGTGTTAGTGAGAATGTGGAGAAACTGGAACCATAGTGCAACGTTTATGGTATTGTAAAATGGTGCAACCACTATGGAAAACAATATAGGAGTTCCTCAAAATTTTGAAACTAGAACTACCAAATGATCCAGCAATCTCACTTTGGGTATTTATCCAAAAGAATTGAAAGCAGAGTCTCAAAGAGATATATTCACACCCATGTTCATAGCAGCATTATTCACAGCAGTTAAGAGACGGAAAAAACCCAAATGTCCATCGGTGGACGAATGTGATATATACATACAATGGCATGTTATTCAGCATTTAAAAAAAAGAGGGAAATCCTGGCAGATGCTACA
Organism: Camelus dromedarius; assembly: GCF_036321535.1. Taxonomy (NCBI): domain Eukaryota; kingdom Metazoa; phylum Chordata; class Mammalia; order Artiodactyla; family Camelidae; genus Camelus; species Camelus dromedarius. The sequence goes on along the minus strand of NC_087472.1, from coordinate 26,489,272 downwards.
ACATGGATGAACCTTAAGGATATTATGCTAAGTAAAGTAAGCCAGTTACAAAAGACAAGTACTCTATGATTTCACTTTTATGAGGTATCTAAAGTAGTCAAATTCATAGAAACAAAAAGTAGGATGGTGGTTAACCAGGGGCTTGTAGGGAGGGGGAAATGGGGAGTTGTTTAATGGGTATAAAGTTCCATTTTTGCAAGATGAAAACAGTTCTGGAGATCGGTTGCACAACAGGGTGAATGCACTTATGATGCCTGAACTGTATACTTAACACTGGTTAAGATGGTAAATTTCGTTATGTTTATTTTACCACAATTTAAAAAATTTTTAAGACATTCACCATATAACTTTAACCTTGTGTCTTATTTCCAGTAACAGCCTATAATATACTATAAATCCTTATTCTGAATAATATTGTACAATATCGTCCATGTTAAGAAAAAACAATGTAAAATGTATATATTTAAAATATATCACAATTTTTAATCCTCGTTTGGCATTTATTTTTTAACATATCTCCAAGTTTAAAATTGGCCAGGTTTCCCTAGTCCTCGCTCCTCTCCACAGACCTCTTTTTCAATCACTTTTACCTTTCCTCAAACTATATTCTAACAATTATGTTCTAATTCTTCACCTTTCTACTGCCCCCATCCTATTTCTACAGAATCCTCACCCTAGGGGTCCTCAACTCAGGAGCTCAGGTCATTTCTGCCTTGCATCTCTGCTCAGCCTCCATTCATCTTAATGAGACAGAACTGCAGGGAAGCTGCCACTAGCTGCTTGGACTTGGAGAATTTCCAGTCCTGCTTGTCAGGAACTGGTAAGGAATGTTATAGAACTGCAGTAAGGAGAGTTGAGTTAGAAGGTAGGAAGACTCAGAAAAGACTTACATGAGGCTGAAATCAAAACTTAGAAGTACTTCCAAAGCAAGAAGGGAAAATGTGATAGAGTTGGCTAAAATTCTCACTAAACATTGATGGGACAAGTCCCTTTGTCCGAAACAGAACACTGTCACTGTTAGGAAACCACATAGCCCACAAATAAAGGGACAATTGGTTGGGTCAATGCTGTACGTCTAATAAACACGAGTCCTTCACAGAAGGCAAGATAGGTAGAAATGGATTTCAAATATACGCTTAGGTAAACTAACAGCTTTGCAAAGCAGAGCCTGGACCAGAGAGGCCTAATCTGTGTCCCAACTAAGCATGTCACTCCAAACTGTTCTGCAGCTGCTAAGAAGAGACACTACCATAGTTTCATGGGTGTCTCTGGCCAATGGTATTCAGAGCCACGCTCCCCACCTCTTGGTGACAATCAGGCCAGATTCAAGGGAGTGAAACTTATGTGGTCACACAGGGCCCCACTCAGAAGGCTTGTGCTTGATTTAATGCTACATTATTGCCATCTTGAAATTCTTAATAATTTAATCTTTGAATTTACGTTTCGTAAGTGAAGCTCAATGGGACAATGGATCAAGCTGAGAAGGCATGTGGAATAAAGAAAAAAGCTTTAGATTTTAGGAACTTTAACAACAATTTTTTCTTGCTTTTGAAAAAAAGCATTTTCATTTTGCAATGGGCCTGGCCAGTTAGGTAACCAGTCCTGCATGATCACATTTTCCCTGCAAGACACATAAACTGCCTCAAATCTGCCATCAACTCTAGCTCTGCCTTTATGATACTTTGTGCTTTTTTCCCCTTAATTTCACAAAATATATTTATCAGAGGAAAATTAGAAAATATGTTCATCAAAAAATATATATAAAAATCATTGCTAATCCCAAGATCCAGAGATAACCCCTCTCAATATTTTGTTAAATATCCTATTTATATGCACATGTACTCATTTTTGTAAAAACAAATATTAATTCACACATTTTTAGTAATCTGCTTTTACTATATTTACATTAAAAATATTTTTCATGTCACTAAACTTATACATTTTTACTTTCAAAAGGAAACAAATATGTTGATTTTTCTAATAAAAATATTAGCTCATTAGGGGAAAGCATTAGGCAACGGAGAAATGTGTAAGAGTGAAAATTTTACGTAATCTCATCATTCCTAGGTAATCACTACTAACAATTTGGTGCAGGTAATTTAAGACTTTCTTTTATGTGTGTGTGTGTGTGTGTGTGTGTATAAATACACATAAGTTATATATTACGTATACATATTTAAACAAATATGGGATCACACTCTATGTTCAGTTGTACAACTTTTTTAATTTTCCCAAAATCTTTTTTATTTTCCTATAGAATATGGATATATTTCTATGTGAATATAGATCACTAAATACTTTTATGTGCATGAGATCATCCTATATATAATATTATTCATCCTGATTTTATCTCCTAACAATATGACGTAGATGTCTTTTCCATTCTAATACATACAGCTTTTTCTTATTCTTTATAATGACTTAAGGACATTACGCTAAGAGATACTGTCAGTCACTGTGTGGATTTACTATAATGTAACCATTCTTCAGATGATTAAACATTTAGGTTGTTTCCAGTTTTTCAATTTTTAAAACAATATTATGATGAATATTTGGTTACATCTGTATGTATACAAGTGTGTATGAGTTTGTCAAATTATTTTAGAATAAACTACCAGATGTGTAATGGCTGGATTAAAGAATATGAACATGAAATTTACACTTTACAGTTCACATTGACCAAATATGTGTAGCATCTTTATTTTTTTCTATCTAAAGTTTCTCTAGGGGAGAGGGTATAGCTCAGTGGTAGAGTACATGCCTAGCACACATGAGGTCCTGGTTCAATTCCCAGGACCTCCATCAGAAATAAATAAATAAATAAACCTAATTACCTCCGCTCCAAACAAAGAAAGAAAGAAAGAAAGGAAGGAAGAAAGGAAGAAAGAAAGAAAGGAAGGAAGGAAGAAAGGAAGGAAGAAAGAAAAGAAAGTTTCTTTAAAACTCTTGTCCCTGTGGATAATACAGGAGGCATGCTGACATAAACTTGCCATTTAAAGATATTTTTAACTCTTCAAGTTTAAAAAGTAGTATTTTTATATTTCAAATAATCTCCTTTGGATAAATGCTCAGATTTTCAAAGTTTCTCTCCCTTCTCCTTCCCAAGATGTCCTCATGGCAATTAAGGGTAAGACCCTGGCCACTGGCTGGCCTTTGAGTCTCTGCTGGTCCTTCATTCCATTTTGTCTCTGGGTACCTTCCAAAGCCCATGGGGGTTGCTGCTGATGTCTTTACCTAGTCCGGTTTTTGAGACTAATGAGGTCTGCCTTCTTGATTTTATCATATGGCACCTCCATCACAGATTATTGGTATGGAACATTAGTATGACAGGCATGACTATTGTCCCTACAACTCATCTCTAGAAGTTGGTCACTCACAGCCTCTGCTTGGTGTCATCTTATCCCAGTGTCATTTGGGGAGTAAGCTGGCCCATGTCCCAGCAACTTTCCAGAGCTTTCTCCAGGTTCCAGCTATGTCAATCTTGGTGTTATAGAAACAAAGGGATGATTTTTTTTTTCCCTTCTTCCAGCTTACTATGCCATCATGCCATTGTTAACCTCTTATCTGGGTAGCATCATGACGGACACAATACTTCTCTAGCGGAGCTTGCCATTTTCCCAGTCTGAACCTAGGGATGTGAAGAACTGGCCCTACTGCTCAAAGAATCTCTCAAACTTATTTGAGACCACCCCCTTCTCCTTCCTAGGCCACTCCTCTAGGAATCAGAAAGGGCTATATTTTACTTCTCCCTATCTGGACAACACAAAACGTCCCTTCTTTCTCAACATGGCATTCACTCTCTCCATTCCCTGGGGACTTGATGGAAAGCTATCAGATTATTAAAAAAAGGAAATACACTAAAAATTATTTCACAAAATATCCATGTCACATACATTTTAAGGACTTAATACATGCTACCAAATTACCCTACAAAATCTAGTACCAATTTAAATACCCAAGAGCAGTATATGAGATGTTCTTTCCCATAGTCCTTCAATAGTAGGCACTAAACTTGGCAATTTGTGCAAAATCTTGTTATCTTAATCCTTTAGTTTGCATTTTTTGAGTATTAGTGAATTTGACAGGTTTTATTTATTTGTTCTTTTATGAACTTCCCATTCATGATCTTTGCCCATTATTCTATGCATCTCTTTATATTTTTCTTATTGATTCATAAGAGCTCTTTATATATTAAGAATATTAACCCAAGTTTGCCATTTGTCACTTAATTTATGGTACTTTTTATCCTTCAGAATTTTTAAAATTTGTATGAAATCAAATATACCTATCTACCTTTTTCCCTCCTTTTCTGTTTTCTGTTTTTGTCTTTGTGCTTAGAAGGACCTTCTCCATGCTGATTATATGAATATGTACCTAAACTTTATGTTTCATTGTTTTCATTTAACTATGTAACATACTTGAAACTTCTGTTGGTACAAGATAGGAGACAAGGCTCTTTATTTCCCAAATGATTAACAAGTTGTCATAATGTCTTAGTGATCTTGATAAAGAAGAAAAATATAGTGCTCTTCATTTTCCATAACACTGTGGCTTCAATGTAGTAACTGTAAGTAGCCACCGTAAACTTTATTTGCTGACATTACAACTCTGAGGAACTAGGTCTAACCAAAGTTCAACCTCCTAGGCACATACTCATCTGGACTCGAGTTAGTGGTAGTAGAAAGGCACCTCCCAGGTGAATCTAGGAGAGATAGATTATCTGATAATGCCCTCTTGTCCTGTGTCACACATCCTCACTATTTTCCAAAGACTATCACTAGGATTCCTCACAACTTCCTGGCCAAAGTTTCACTAGTCTTAAGAACTCCCTGCATCTCAGCTGTCACAGTAACACTCCTGAGCCAACCTAGAGATGTTTATTTTAAAAAACTTACAAGTGTAGAGGACAAGTTCTCTTTGGCTGGGACACCTTCCAAATGCTGGACAAAGCATCAGTTATCTTGGAGTGGAAAACCCCCTAAACTATTAAGGACATCACCAGTTACTGTAGTTCCCCCAGTTTTCCACCTCCACCCTAGTAACCCTACTAACAGACCTTCTCAAGAAGGAAGGCTTTTATCTAGTCCCTGGCTGCAGCCACAACATACCAGCAACTGGAATCCCTGTTATCCCATGCCTTTATCCTTGTCTACCCTACCCCCAACGTGCTAAGTTATTCAGACTAACCCCCAATTCTATGGAGAGAGTCATTAATCATGTTTCTTTCAAAATATACTACTTTACTCCTGAACCTACTTCTTAAGGAATATGGCTTTGGTTGAAGTTAAGAACAGTGTAAAAACAAGAATTCCTGTATTCTAGCTACAGATATACTACTTTTAAGTCCTCAAGCCCCTGTGATGCTAAGGTCAGAACACCATTGGCTAACCTAACTAGCAAATCAGAAAACTAAGTTTTTGACAAATAAGGAGGACAGTATTTGTAAAGAAATGTTTCACATCCAATATAGGCAAGATCACACATCAGATTCCCTATCACATAAGTCAGAATACCTAAAAACTGTATCCACCAAGCATCCTGTGGAATTACAATAACAGAATAAGGAGAGCCAAGGAACATTAAGTAGAACAATTAATGGCTGAGGTCCAGAGACCCTTTGTAGAGATGGAAAGCAAATGAGAGGATGGATATTCTTCCCAAAGGACCTTCTTTATGTTCAAATGAGAGAAGTCCACACATAAGAAAGGCACTTCTGCCACAGTTAACTCCCACAGTCATCTGGAAAAATACCTTCCCAAGTATCCTCCCACACACCCACACATATGAAATATGCACCCAGATCAAGGGTACATTAATTCAACAGACAAACACTGAGTACTGTTTATGTGCTATATACCATAAGAGAGGGTGAGGATGCAATGATAAACTAATCAAGGTTTCAGCATAGGGTATACTGAGGGTAGAGAGTTATTAAATATATAACAACAATAAAACTAATCACACTCTGATTCAGAAAGTACAAGATAGACCCACAAGGCCCAAAGGGTTCCTATTTGGAGTTCTGCTCCCAATTTCAATGTGTGGGGGTTCCCCCACACCATCAAGCAATGCTCATGCTCGGGACACCAGCTGGGTGTCCTACAATTCAACTCAATTCTGACATTATCTACCCAAAGATAGCATCAGATTCCACAGGTTGAGGGTTCAGTCCCACAAGACTGCCCCGACATATACACACACACTTCAGGTGTCAGTTGCAAAACCAGGTTATTACCTGTGCTTTTGACCAACAGGCTACAAATTGGAGATTCCAACAATCCCCTCCAATTCAGGATGCCAATCACAAGTCCAGGTTGTTACCGTACTTCTGACCCAACTGGCTGTAAATCATAAGTTCCCACAACTCCCTCCTTGGGTTCGATTAATTTGCTAGAGCAGCTTACAGAACTCAAAAAACCCATTTACTTACTAGATTACTGGTTTAATATGAAAGGATATAACTCAGGAACAGCCAGATGGAAGAGGCTCATAGGACAAGGAATGGGGGAAAGGGCACAGTTTTCCATGCTCTCTCCAAGTGTGCCATTCTCCCCAAATCGCCAAGTGTTCACCAACCTGGAAGCTCTCTGAATTCTGACTTTATGCGCTTTTATGGAGGTTTCATTCCATAGGCATGATTGAGTAAATCATTAGCCACTGAAGACTGATACAACCTCTAGCTCCCCTCCCTTGCCGGGAAATCAGGGGGTGGGACTAAAAGTTCCAACTCTATCTTTTTGGCTGGTTCCCCTGGCAACCAGCCCCCATCCTTCCAAGCTTTCCAAAAGTTACCTCATTAACATAAAACCAGTTGTGGTGGAAAGGAGCTTACTATGAATAACAAGACACCCATTTCACCTTTATGTCTCTGAAGCGATTTCAGGAACTGAGGACAATAGACGAAATATTATGACAAAAGATGCTCCCAACTGCTCTTAAATTCCAAAAGTTTTGGGAGCTGTGAGCCAGGAATCATGAATGCAGACCACGTATTTATGATTATTTTAATTTGGTCATCTTAATGACCAAATATATATTTCTTACAAATCACAATATTGCAGTTCCCCTACTTATTCTTAATTTCCAAACACCCCTGGGAAATTGTCCCTATTGATAATAGTTTGTAGCTCTCCCTAAAGCTATTCTACCTAAAGCAATTCATCTTGCTGTTAGCAGAATTGTCTTCCTAAAACATAAATCTGACCATGACACACATTTATTTCCAATTCCTTAGTGCCTATCAAATAAAGTTCAAGCTCTTTGGTTAGTTTGGCAATCAACGTCCTTCACAATTTGGCCATAATTTATTTTGTTTTCAGGTTCCATTTACCCCTAGGTCTCTTCCAATGCACCACTCTACTTCACACTAAACAATTTCCCCAAAGATACTGTGTACTTTTAGTCTCCATCCCAATCCTACCTGGCTGTTGTGAGGGTTTTTTGTTTGTTTGTTTGTTTCTTTCTTTCTTTCTTTCTTTTTTAATAATTTTTCCATTCAAATCTATCCTCAACAGAGCTAGATGACTGCAAATGCACACCTGACCATGTAATCGCCCACTGGTTCCCCTTCACTTGTAGGATAAAGTTCAAACTTTTTAAACTGGCTTACAAGGCCATCCATGATCCAGCCTCTTCTTACTTCTTTTTTTTAATTCTTTTTTTGGGGGGGTAGGTAATTAGGTTTATTAATTGATTGGAGGTACCAAGACCTTGTGCATGCTAAGCACACACTCTACCACTGAGCTACACCCTCCCCCTCTTCTTACTTCTTTAATAAATTCCTCACTTCTCTCTGCCTTGCATTTCATGTTCTGGCAATTCAAACTGTTTGTAGTTCTCCACTTGCACCATGCCACTTATCTCTCTGGCTTCCTGGTGCTCTTCCCTCTAAAAATGCTTCAGCCATCCCACCCCCTTCATCTGCCTGATTCCTTCACATTCTTGAACCCTCAGCTCAAGTATCATCACCTTCAGGAAATCTTCCCTGGGTTAAGCATCTTTCATACAACTTCCTATGATACAGAATATGAAGCTGTATCACAGTTTTTAGTTCACTGTGTTATAATTATATTTTTGTGTGCCAGTGAACCCATTTGATCCCTAGCTCTCTCTTAGGGAGAGACTCCATCTTTTCTCTCTGTGTATCCCCAAGGTTTAACAATATGTGATACACAAGAGGCCCTCAATAATTTCTTGCTTGTTAAACTAACAAATAAATGAACTGCGTTCTATCATTTGACTGTTAAACCAATCCTCCTCCCCCAATCCAGCAATAAAGTAGTGCCTTGAGGAAGAAAAGAATCTGCTACAAACCCAGTCATAAACATATTTTAAGAAATTTGTCAAATTTGGCTGACTGTTTACCATGTGTATATATTGCTTCTATATCCAAATATTTGGCCCAAAGGAAATCTTCATTGAGTGAATTGACTGTTCTAATAAAGAATAACCTATATTCTACATAATTTCTTATTGTGATTATCTGTATCTCCCACAAGACTAAGAGCTTCTTAAAGCTCCACACTCAGTACAATGCTTGACACATAGTCAACACTCAATAAATACTTGTTGAATAATACATAAGACATATATTCATGCTGTTTCCTCTACCAAAAATGCCTCTTCTGCCACTCTTTTTGCACCTAAAAAAATTATACTTGTTCTTCATGATTCAGCTCAAATGTCAACCCTTTCTGTCTCAGCATAAAGCAGAAATAATCACTTCCTCCTCTGGGCTACTATGGTTATTAAACATGTAGTTCTTGTAGCATCTATTACATTGTACTGTAGTTAGTTAATTTTAAGAACCATCACCCACTCCTTGTGAACCCCTCAAGAGCAGGAACTTTGTTTTATTTACATTTGCATCTCTATGTACTGTATCTAAAAATTGAGGGCCCCCAAAAATAGTCTGTAAATTAGATTGAAGGGGGTAACAGTAAAAATAGAAAGGAGGAGATAGATATGTGTTATAGCAAGGGATAGAAGCCAAATCAAGAGAAATTTCTAAACAAAGTAGCAAGAGAGAGGAAAGGGAGAAAATCAAGGGTGAGTAAGATTTTGAACCTGAATGACTAGAATAATTGAGTCATTTAAACCTGAATAACAGAAATGAAGAAATGAATACTAGGCACAGGTTTGGGCAGGTGTGAGCAATTAGGATTTTATTCAGTTTTAGATCTCCTGAGTTTAAAGTTCCAGGAAACATCCAGCTAGCATTTAAAACCCAAATCTGAATTTAAAATGCAAGAGATACAGGCTTAGCAGCCATTTATCCTTGGAGCTATCAGGATTAAGTGACACGAAAAAAATGTCCACATTTACCACATTGGTTTTAGTAAAAAAAATAATAAAAAGAAGAAAAAGAAGGGGGTGCTAAATATTGGAATTATTTACTGATGATATGATGGTCTAACAGGAAAAGTATAAAACAAAAGCCAATAAAATTATATCAGTCAGGATAAAAGATGACTACACAAAAATCAACTGCTTTTGATATAACTGTAACAACTAATTAGAAAATGCAATAAAGAAACCTATTTAGAACAATAGCAAAACTATAAAATACTTTTTAAAAATGTGTAAAACCTATATGGAAAAAATCAGAAAACTTCACTAAAGCAAATAAATCTTTCAAATTCTTGGATAGGATGATGCAGTATTCTAAATAAAACAATTCTTCCTACATTAATATCTAAATCTAATTTTTATCAAAAACCTAAAGAAATTTTTGGAAATGCTAAAAGTTAATGCTAAAATTCCTCTGTAAGAGCATATCCCAGAAATTTTTGAAAAAGAATAATGAGAATGGGCTTGCTCTACCACAAAGCAAAATTTACATAAAGCAACAGCAATGAATGCAGTCTAGGAACATATCTATGTACATCTGGGGATTTAGTATGTGATAATGAGACAGGAGGAAGAGGGCAGGGAACAGCCATTCAAGGAATGACACAGCAATTAGCACCAAGGTGATGGAAAATTCAACTCCCAACAGGCCTTGAGGCCCAAGACAGCAGGAGATTTCACTTCCAGTAGACCTTGAGCTTCATTATACGCTCATCACTCATCATAATATATTAACAAGGTAATGGCACTCCCACAGGCACCATGACAGTTTCCAGGCTAACCATAAAAGGTCAAAAAGTGGGCGGTGGCCCAATTTCTGGGAATCCCAATCTTTTCCCCAAAAGTAGTTGGAATAATTCTCCCACTTGTTAGCATATGAAGTTACTGAGCCTATAAAAACTAACAGCCCCCACACCTCGTGGCCGCTCTCCCTTCAGAGTGAGAGGGCCCACAGTGTCTATGGAGTATGTATCTACTTTTACTTTAAACTAGGCACGCAACCCCCACACCTCGTGGCCTTTCTCTTGCCTTCTGAAACAGCCTGTACTCTGTCTATGGAGTATGTATCTCTCTGAATAAATCTACCTTTACTCAGCTGTGGCTCACTCTTGAATTCTTTCCTGCACGAAGCCAAGGACCCACACTTGTCCAGGTGAGTCCCAAGGACTCAACCTAGACCTGAGACACGCCATCCTCCCGCCCCACATTCTTTTTCCTGTATCAATAATAGTGGTGTTTCAAATAAGAGGGGAAGAAAATGATTATTTAATAAATGAGGTTAGTAAAGCTTTCTATTCATTTGGGGAGAATTAGAGTCTATTATATACAAAAATAAATTCCAAACAGATTGAAGATCTCAATGTAAAAAAGAACATACAGAAGAATAGAAGAAAATACAAGACACATGTGACAATACTGAGATAGGAGGAGCTTCATAAGCAACTCACAAAACACAGAAGCTATAAAAAATGGCAGCTCTGACTGCATACAAATCTAAAATTGTACAATAAATGACAGCGTAAATAAAAATCAAGTGTTTTTTATTAAAATACTAATAAGTACAACTGGGATAAGATACATTAACAAATTAAAGGATTAATATCCATAAAGAATAAAGAGTTCCCTAAAATCAATAGCAAAAGAGAATCCAAAGAAAAAATAGGCAAACAGGCAATTCAAAGATAAGTACAAATTTCCAATAAAACATTTTTAAATGTTCAGCCTCACTAGTAATCAAAATAAAAACAATGCAATCTTCTATTTTTCTCAGGTTGGCAAAAATAAAAACAATCAAATACTTGTTAATTGTGCATTCAGTGCTACTCAGGAGGGTGTAGAGAAATGGACTCTCTTAAACCCTATAGTGAGAGTGATTGCAAATTGCTTCAAGCTTTTCTGCAGGCAAATTATTATTGACTATTAAAACTCTACATTAAAATCTATTAAAATGTTCATTTTATATTTAAGTATCTATTACAATGTTACACGTATATACCTCATCATCCAGCAATTGCGTAGTGGGCCTTACATAGCCTATTTCCTTCTGTCACACCAGACATCCAAACCTCTCCTTTATTATAATTTATGTTAATTTTCATGCAGCTCTCTTCTTCTAAGATAACCCAATCTCTCACTCTCTTTACCCTCCCTAATTATTCAACTGTGTCCTCTGGAACTCTACTTGTATCAACATTAAACTTTGTCACATCCTCAGTCTCCTCCCTAAATGTTCCCTTCACCTTCTTGTTCTCATGAAAACCTCACACTTCCCTGAGCACAGTGCTTTCCCTGAAGCCTTCTCAAGTGGAGGCTGCTTTTCTTCCACACAAGTCACACCACTAGACTTGGAGGTAAAGTGCCCTCCTTGTTGCCCCTGTTCTCATGGGCATTTCATTCCTCATTAAAAATCACCTTGCTGCTGTCATCCCAGACTTTGCTATGAATCTTACATCTTGCTCTCCAAAACTACTGCTGTCATTCTTGGTGACTTTGATTTTCACGTGGATGACCATCGAACCCCTCTAGTCAATCAGTTTCTCGACCTCCTCACATCCAATGATGTTCTTCTCCAGGCTGCCTCAGCTGCCCACTTCCACTGCCATAACTTAAACATTGGAATCATTATCACTAAGCCACCTCTCAATGAAATACTGGAAATTCAAAGACAATAGAGCAATGCCTTCAAAATTCTGAAGGGAAATTATTTCCAATCTAAAACTCTATACTCAGCCAAAAAATCAAGGGACAGGGTAGATGAAAGACATTTCAAGCAGGCAAGATCTCAAATAACACTGGAGATTCTCATCCCCCACCCCCACCCCCAACATATACACACAGAAGTGTTATGCTTTGACCTATACTTGAGAATTAAAGGTTGGTCATGGTGAGTTTAAAAAATATAGGGCAGCCCATTCTGTCTGGTCATCTTTCTGCAGAATGTTCAAAACCTGCTTCACGCTACCACAACCTTGCCAGATGCCCTGACTGTTGTGAACCCTGTTTCTCAGGACAAGTGGCTTGCTTTTTAATCAAAAGAAAAAGCCTTGAGTTTATAATTTGTCAATTTTCATGATGTAAATATTCCCATTATGGCCAATTTCAAGCTGCCAACATGACACACATTTTCCAAGAATATAATCATCAGCAAGTAGGAGCCGGCTCCAGTACACCACTGTGTAACACAGCAGCGCTCACTTAGGACTTCGCCCAAGAATTCCTTCAGAAAGGATTCCTAGAAACTCTTAGGAAAGCTGAAGACAGGCTATGCCCCAGACTCTTCCTCTGAAAGCCTTTATTTAATAATGGCAATACTGCCCTTTCCTAATATAGTGAGATAAGTGCTTGCTACTCAGTTTTTAAAAATTAAATGAAATACATTATACATAGGTGGTTAATATGTAAAGGGAAAAAACAAAGAAATGTTTAAAACAGAAGGCAAGATAGTGATTACCTCTGGTGGGGAGGGAAGGAGACACAGCTGAGGATGATCCACAGATTACGTTCTGTTTCTTAAGTTGGATCACATGTGCCCAGGGGTTTATTTTTATTATTGTGCCTATACTATTTTAATATATACTTAATAGTTTAAAATGTTTAAGTAATAAGAATAGAAAAAAGAAAGAAAACACTTAAAAGAAAAATTGTGTATTAAAATAAAATGCAGTCGGATATTTCTACATAATCTTCAATTGGGAGGGCCTTCCTTAGCAAGAATCCAAACACCAAATTTAAAAGATTGATAGATTTGATTACAACAGGAGTTTAAACTTCTGTAAAACAAGGGATAACATAAACAAAGGTAAAAGATAAGAAACAGAGTAGGAAGTAAAGTTTTCTATTTTGTGAAGAAGGATTAATACTTAAGATCTTTTATAATTGAAGTATAGTAGGTTTTCAATACTATGTTAATTTCTGGTGTACAGCATAGTGATTCAGTTATACATATATATATTCCCTTTCAAGGATTAATACTTAAAATATATGAAGAGCCTCTACAAATCAATGAGAAAAAGGCAAATAACCCACCAAAAAACTGAGTAAAGATTATCAATAAAAAATTCATTAAAAAATGCAGACATTAAACATATGAAAAATATTTGATCTCACTAATATTTTGGGAAAAACAAATTAAACAATAATGAAATGCCAATTTTCACCCCATCTTGTTGGTAAAGATAAAAGAGATTGATAAGATCCAGTGTTGATAAGGGTGTAGGGAAAGAGAGCCTCTCAAATACTATCAATGAGAGTGTAATTAGGTCCACTCTTTTTAGAGTACAATCTAGTTGTATATCCAGCAGAATATTAAATGCATTTTTCAACCCTGCAATTCCTCTTCTAGAGTGCTAACCTTCAGACACACTAGCATAGGTGTACAAAGTACAATGTGAGAATAAAATGAAATGCCCATCAATAAGGGACTGATTAGATATATTATAAGATATTCATATAATGGAATATATGCATCTGCTGAAAAAAGAAGATTCACTGACATGGAAAGATGCTTCTGGTTCATTGTAACATTAAAAAAAGCAATATGCAGATCAACATTTATGGTATGATTTTATTTATTAAAAAACTGTAAGTGTGTTTGTAAATATAAATGACATATAAATGCTTTTTTCATGTGCTTTTATACACTTATATATGCTTTTTTCTATATGCTTTTTAATAATCTATATATATTTAATATATAAAAACATCAAAAAAGCATATATATATAAAAGCATAGAAAAATATTCTGAAAGAAACTCACTAAACTGTTCATTATGGTTACCTCTTGTGGGGTAATGTAACTGCAGAGCAGATGGAGGAAGACTGACAATTATAACATTTAATTTCTGTATTGTTTGAATCTTTATAAGCATGTGTCTAAAGATTTCTTATACAATTGCAATATAAAAATGTTAATGTTTACATAGTGGGTGGGGAAATTTTTACAAACCATATATTTGATAATCTTTAATTTAGCAGAGCTTTGATTGGGACTTCTTTTAAAATAATCCAGATTACTTTTGTCAAAGCAGTTTATGGATAATATGGGCTCACAAGCACAATCACAAAATGGTATATCTCTGACTTCACTCCCATCTGCTTTGCAGAAGTTAAAAATAACTCTTCTTAAATCTTTCCCAAATATTTCTGGCATTAAGTCCCCAGAGGCTATCTCACATATGCTCTGTAAATGAGTCTGCTTTGCTGCCATGTGGTGCCTGCCATTTTCCTCCAGTAATGATGTCTCCTGTTCTTTCCACCACCAAGAGTAGCTAGTATGCAAACAATGCCCATGAAGGTCACGTGAGCTGATATCTGAGTTGAAAGTGCCAATGCCGGTTGTCAAAAACACTCAAGGTGCCACTGCCGACAGAGCTACTGCCCTCAACGATGCCACTGCCGATGTTGCTGCCACCATCACATCATCTTGGCACCTCTCTTTCCCTCACCCCTACGTCTTATTTATCTCTAAGTCCTATGGATTCAACCTCCAAAATATATCTCAAATATGTCAACTTCCTTCCAAGCCCACTATTATCACCCTGGCCCAAGCCACCATCATAGCTTACTTTTGTCATTGCAAATACCCTAATTGCTCTCCCTGTTTCCATTCTCACACCAATCCATCCATCTTCCATGACAGTAGTAAGAATGAGCCTTTAAAATATAAATTAGCTCTTATCATTTCCCTGCTCAAAACCATTCAGTGACTCTCCAACACACTTAGATTAAAAGTCAGCCTCTTTACCATGACTCACTTGATTGTACATGATCTGGCCCCTGACCACCTCTAAAACCTCATCTTGTGCTAGTCTCTCCTCAGTCAATCCAGTCCAGCCACACTGGCCTCCTTTCTGTTCCTCAAACATGCCAAGCTTCTCCTGCCTTTGGGTCATTATATTTGCTCTTCCTCTTGCCTAGAATATTCTTCTCCCTGCATTTCATAGGGCTGCCTCCTTCTCGTCATTCATACCTTACCTTAAATGTCTCCTCTGCAGAAAGCAACCATCCTTGACCTACCAATTCAAGTAAACAGCCAGCTGTTCTCTATCATATCACTCCATTTAATATTCTGCACAGCACTTCTCACTATCTGATGTTGTTTTGTTAGTCCATTTCCACCAACAAAACTAGAATCCACGATCCAAGAGAGAAAGGACCTTGTCAATCCTGTTTGCCACTGTAACCTTAGCACCTCAGCTAGAGCCTGGCACAAAATGCAGGCTCTCAGTAAAATTTTGCTGAATGAAGGAATCAGCATCACCAGTCCTGACAGTGTTGTTGCCAATGCCAAAGCTCTTAACCTCTTGTGCTTTTACCATCCTACTGAGTTTTAGAGGACACCATTATTTTAGCTTTTACTCTTTTGCAGCTCCTTAGACCTAGGTCTCAAGTATGGCAATTCAGGTATGGCCACAGGTATGACTCCTGGGGGCTAAACCCAGGGGCAACTTGATTGATAGAAACATGCTTTACCCAGAACCACTCCTCTCCTGCTGCACTGGCCAGTATCCTCGACTCAGCCCTGTGTATCTCTACGCTCTCATCCTCTAGAGCTACAGTTCTCCATCTTGGCTGCAGCAAAGAATTACCCGAGGAAGTCTGATGCCTGGCCAGGTCCCACCCTCTGAGGTTGTGATTAATTGGTCTGGGATGCATCATAGGCATCAGTATTTCTCAAAGCTTTCTAGGTGATTCTAATGTGATACCGCTGCTTTGGAATAAATTCTTCCTCAGGGGCCTCCTTGGTCCCACGTATAAATTAGATTTCTGGTAGGTCAATTTCAAGTCCTCTTGAATCTCCTAGAATCACGATGAATAGCAACTTTAGGCTCAAACTGAGACCCCCTGAGGCCCTTGTTGCATAGATGTGCTGCCACACACTAATATTGAGAAATTAAAACAATAATATCTTGACCAAATCAGGGTTCTGAAGATCTATTTCATGATCACATTAACTGAGGAAGCACTTTAAAGAAATGTAGTAAGTGCTTGTTGTCACTAGGGGGCTGTCAGGTATGGCAAGCAAAAGAAAGAGGGAAGAAACAAAATTGTCAAACTTCAGAGAATCCATTTACTCCCTCAGTTTCTATCATTTTTTCCCCTATCATTTTGATGAGTACAAATCTAAGCTTTTCTATTGCTTGCCCTGATCATTTTTCAAATGTATATTCAAGGGCATCCTAGCAATTTCTTCCTGATTGTCCACCACTTCACGTTTAACTAAACACTAAAATCAAACACATGCCTCCCAAAAGTGACTTCCCCTTGTGGCTTCTGTTCTGTCCATGATGTTTTTATTCTCCCAGTCACCTAAGGAGAAACTCCACAGTCTCATGCTTCCTTGTCCTATGTGTCCCCTCCCTCCATGCTCCAAACTGATATAAACGGATGTATTTCTCATATCTATTTCTTCCATTTTATCTCTATTGCCATAGCCTTAGTCCAGACCCACTGGACTTCTCACTTGGATTTTTACAATAACCTCCTAACAGGTCTCTCTGTTGGGGTTGTCTCCTCCTCCCTTAACACTGCCACCAGAAAGAGCTTTTAAACCAAAAGGCTGACCATGAACACGGCAATCCCCCGCTTAACACCTTTTAGTGGCTCCATATGGAATAAAGTACAAATATCTCAAGGGCTCTTTAAGATCTAGCTCCTGCCCACTTCTCCAAACACAGCCCCCTCTCTTGCATGCTAAGATCTGATATCTACAAACTTGCAGTTCCCCATCTGTGCCTTTGCAAGTGCTATTTCCTCTGTCTACAATGCCCTTCCTCCTCTTTCTAACCTGGCAAGCTAGGCATCCTTCAAAATTCAGCTATGGAGTTTCCTTCTCTTTCCAGGCAAAGGCAGTCACTCTGGTGCTGCCTGGTTATCAGGAGTTTTCAAAGCTCTCCAGGTGATTCTGATGTGTATCCAAGGTTCAGAACCACTGCTACCACATATCTCTAAAAGTACACTGTATTTCAAGCAGTTTAGGCATACCTGTCCTCTTTTCTAAACTCTAAGGTTTTTGAGGGAATAAACTGTCTTATTCAATTTTACAATCCTAGTACCAGTGGGAAAGAAACGAATGACCAAGGGAATAAAGCCTCCTAGTAATATAAAAATACAAGTTTCCATTAATATTTTTACTATATAATAACCACATATAATTCTCTTCTGTAAAAATATGATGTAGCATTACTTCAGAAGAACATAAGAATTGTCTTGCTGATTTAGACTAAATATTGTCACTAATAGTGTAAAAGAACATGATTGTCCTCATTGACAACTACCTCAACCTACTCAAAGATATACTTATAATAATTCTAGCTTCCTATAATAATTTATTATAAAACCATTATAGAGGACTTAATAAATCTCTTTAGAAGTTATTTATAATTTTAGCTACTCCTATTTTGTGGGTCTATATTTACTATTGGCATGCAGCAGCATTCTAGGGTCTGGTAGGAGACACAGAGTGCAATGAAGCCACCTAAAATTTTCTTTTTTAGATAGAACTCGATCCTGTGACCAAGGACAATTTATCCCCAGAGCAGCTTCCCTAGATGCCTTCATTACACCATCACATTCTTATCAACAGCTGCTTAGCTAAAAAGTCCCGAGGACAGCTCATCCAGCCCAGCCCAAAAAACCTGAAGATATTTCTGGGATTAGAAGAGAGATAGTTAAGAGACCATGGAAATACAGGACACCTGTTGTTGTCATTCCACAACAAAGACACCAGACAACTTGGGTCTTCATCCTAGGTAAGAGTGCTCAACCAGTTTGGAGGTTTCTGGCCCATAGGGAAGTGTGAAGGCCTAACCTGAGCTGGGTCTGGGACATACATTCTCCTAACCTGTACCCTGCTTTGGCAGGGGTGTCTTGTTAAAGGCTTTCTCAACTCCTCTCACTTCATTTCTCTAGATACACATAGGGTTTTAAGGGCCGGAACTCCTATCCAAAACAGGGACCTGAACAGGCCATGGACTGGCAGCAAGAAAGTACCTTGGTGTATGTGCAGTCTGATCACGAAAACCAAGGTTCAAAAGTAGTTGGAACACATATTAACAAACTCTAATGTAAGAGCACAGACATAGCTACAGACGGCCAGGAGACTGATGGCTGCCTCAGCTCTATTCTAAGGAGGATCGTTTGGAGATAAAAATGGCAAACATTCTTCCTATTTTCAGGACTTAAAGAGTAAGCATCTTGCTTTAACTGAAAGCTCTGTTGGGGTTGCAGATGGGAGGAAATGGACCTGCATCCCCTCCAGCTGGGCTCCTCGTTTTTTCTCTACTGACCAGCTCCCTTGGCCTATTCCAGACACGAGTAAACTTAAAGTACTGAGAGGAAAATCTGGGGAAAAGCTATTTACATTTGTGGTAATGGCAAAGTATTGTTCAACTTTGCACGGGCTAAACCACTAAGTAGGTCCTTCCAGTATTCACTGCCAATACTCTTTATAATACAGAAGTGACAACAGTCACTAGATCCCAACCTTCAAGTCTAGTTTTTCTAATTAATTTTCACTACTCCCACCTTCCAGACCCAGATTACAATATAAGCTTTAATTTCCTTTTTGGTCTTTAGAAGGGCAAAGGCCTTTGTTATCTGGCCCTCAACAGACAGGGGTTTTGGCTTCAGCTTGAAGCAGCATTAACTTCCTGACCACCTCTCATCACCCACTTGGCTAGTTTCCCTCTGGCTGCTCCCAGGATGCCCTGTTTCTATCTCTTTCTCCCTGCTTGTGACAGAGGCCCTGTTCCCACACTGTTGCCGGTCCCTGCTCCCAGGATGGTAGCATCATGCACGTCAGTTTCTCTCTGCTGCCTCTCTCCAGACTCTCCCTGGCTGCTGTACTTGCCGCCTTCCATTACATATTCTGTACCCAGTGCTCCTGAGCTTCTTTCTGTCCCTGACTCTGGTCATCCCATGTTTTCTGTCTCTTCCCTCTCTTTTCGTTTTTTCCAAAAACCACCTTTGGATTTTGGATTTATTTTTTTTAACAAGTTTACCCCTAGGTATCACCCACCCACAATGTAGGGCTGCATTTCTTTACCTCCCTGTAGTTTCATTTTTCCCCTATTCAGGCTTGAACAATACACATCTTCAAAAGCATCCTTCCCAACACACTAATTGCCATTAATCATTACATATACTTAAGATTCTTATATTTAAATTTTAATAGTCCCAGTTTTAGACCTCCTCTCCCCAATCTCACAGTCACTTTGAGGAAGGAAGGCATTTTTTTCTATAGATGTCTCTCTGAGTATTTATGGCTGGAATCCTCAGTCTGATGGCCAAATGACAATCCTTACAGTATGAAAATATGATGTGAATCTTCTTCAAATAAATCTTGTTTAAAGTATTATCTAAGGAGCACCTACATCACAGTCACTTGGGGGAAGCTCCTTAAAATGCTGATTTCAGGGGCCTCCCAGAAATCAGAATTCAATAGGTCTAGAGTGAAGTTTCAGAATCTATATTTTAACTGGCTCCCTAGGACAGCACATAGTTTGAAAACCACTGCAGTAAGATGTGCTGTTTACTCAGCTTTGTTTACTTTAGTTAGGTGTTAGGATCTTGACCATGGTCATCAAGTTATACACCCAAAATAGTATGTGGAAAGTTCTTTAATTTTTGACTTTATGAAGACAGCAAAAACATCTGTTGAGAATAACTGAACCTGAACTGAACTCTAATAACAAGAACTATATACCTACTCATACACACACACACACACACACACACACACACACACAGAGCTTGTTTACATACTGCATATATTTAGATAAAACAAACTATAAGGGTCTATGGTGGGTTTGATACAATCTCCATATTTTCCTTTTGAAGGCTCAGTGTACATCGTCCTTCGAGGATCTGGGGATCACTGTCTGTCTCCCAAGTTGTTATTATCCGATGCTGACTGACCTGGGAGATCCAATTCTTGCTTCAGAGTGCTTATTAGGAATCCCATGCATTTGCTCTAAGTATCGAAAATTAAATGATTTCTACGTTAAGCTTTATTTCCTTCCAATATGTTCTACAAACAACTGACTACTTACTGTACTAGCCGGTGAGGAGGGAAGGGGATATATGAAAATCAACTGAGGAGTTTCTCAAGTAGTATGTGCCTTCTGTCCAGGGTACCTGAGATTTTGGCAAGACTTATGTTTGCGGATTCAGTAGGGAATTCAGGTTGAGAACTACTGGTCTAAAGAGCATTCTGCATCTGTGTTCTCTGGAACAGTTGGAGTCTCTCACGTTTTAAATCAGCATTTTTCAGGGTGAGACAATGGGAGATGCATTTTAGATACATTTTCCTGGGAAGAGCCACTCGTGTTTTGGAGTTTTTAAAATTTTTTTAATTGAAGTATAGTTGATTTATAATGTTGTGTTAGTTTCTGTCACTCATGGTTTTGAACCTAAACTGAACACAGGGGGTAAGGAGGTAGGAAGGGACAGACCGGGAGTTCGAAATTTGTAGATACTGACAGGCATACATAGAATAGATAAACAAGATTGTACTGTGTAGCACAGGGAAATATATACAGGATCTTGTGGTGGCTCACAGCGAAAGAGAATGTGACAGTGAATGTATGTATGTTCATATATAACTGAAAAATTGTGCTCTACACTGGAAATTGACACAACATTGTAAACTGACTATAACTCAATAAAAAAGTTTAATAAATAAATAAATAAACAAACAAACAAACTGAAAACAAATTCTATTTCTCTTACTACACAAGTCCATAACACAACTTTTCCTCTATAACCCTATAAACATCCTCAACTACCAACCCTGACTCCTGGGGCAGCACTAGCTCAGGGTATTACTACCTAATCACTTCTTGCTGTCTATCTTTTGATCGATGGAATGATTTTTAGATTTACAATGGGCATCCTCAGAGATTGATAGTATCCAGAGTCTCTCCCAGGGCTAGTATGAGATATGGCTCAGACTTTGAGTTTCCCACATATGGCATATGGCCAGGGGAAATGGGTTTCCGTTATTAGCCTCATTGACTTTCACCCCTCAACCAAAATGATGGACATTGAATAGCTGTCCACTAACTGATGTATACCGAAAGGAGGAAGACTTAGATTCCAATCAAAGAAATCAATAACCCCTTCTTAGACAAAAGGTTATGGCTCCTCAGTAATAAAGTAGCTCAATTTCAAACAAATTTAATCTCTACTGTATAGCACAGGGAAATATATACAAGATCTTACAGTAGCTCACAGCAAAAAAAAAAAAAAAGTGACAATGAATATGTATATGTTCATGTATAACTGAAAAATTGTGCTCTACACTTAAATTTGACACAACATTGTAAAATGACTATAACTCAATAAAAAAATGTTAAAAAAAAATTGAGTCTCTATACTTCCTAGGCAGACTAGATATCTTTACGCTCTTCTGGAAAGAATGGATTCTCACTCTCCACCCAAATAGTGCTTAGTCTACTTTCTGCAATTCTCTAGTCCAGAAAGCATCTGCTTCAGGACCTGCTGCTGGTAGAAGTAGTTCTGTTACACTGCCTGATCCAGGACCTCAAACATCCTTATTTTTTTCAAAGGCATAATAAATCTAGTAAAACATATCCACAACTATGCAATTGCCTAATCCATATAAACCCAAAGGCAGAGCTTCTATATACAGTTTTACTTTTTGCCTGAAGGACTGCCTCCACGATAATTCCACCAGATCTTAATCCACTTATCCAGACATCTTTCTGTGGAATAGAGTTGAATTGAGGTAATACAGCAGAAGACATGGCCGAAGAAATACCTCCAGTTTAGCACATCTTAAAATGACAGACAGATAGATAGGTAGAAATGCTAGATTGAATATAGTCTTTTAAATGCAGGGCTGATGATTGAGATGGTGCAAAAATAAGAGCCAGTAAGGATAAGTCAGCACTAACCCAGAATAAAAAAGGGAGTTACGAAGTTGGCATCTACCTTTGCATAGCTACTGGTTCTTAATAACCTTGGAGCTTTAAAAATCCTAGTGGTTTTAATGGGCCAATCAAGTGCAAGGGACAAAAAGGACAAATCCTGGGGCCCAGGAAAGTTTAGAAGTTGGATCAGTCACACATCATCCCTTTCCTTCTCTACTTAAAGTCAGACCCCCAAGGGGTGATGCTCTCAATGGATGAAGAGGAGGGAAAAACTACCATCCAGAGGTAGATTATAGAGATATGTGCTTGTCTTGGTTTTGGCTCTGAGTAGAAAAGAAAAAAAGAGAGAGAGAGATAAAATTACCCTCTTTTTTCTCTCTTTTTTTATGACATCATAACTCCAGGCAGGTCTGGGTCCAGAATTCACATTACCTCTCTGGCCAAAATGCCTCATACCAGAAATTTAGCTTAAAATAGTTCTGGATTGGCAGTATTCCCAGGTGACTAATAAAAGTAAGTGCAACTCTCCTCTGGAAGAATTCACTTTAATTCAATCTCCAAAGAGAAAAATCCAATAAACGTGTGCTCACAAATAGCAAAATACACATGAGAGAAAATACGAAAGACGGGTGAAGACATATGGAGGATATAATGAGAAGGATCAACACGCATCTAATGGAAGTTCTAGAAGGAAATATTAAATAGAATAAGAGAGAATGGCTGAGGGGGGAGGGTATAGCTCAATGGTAGAGCACATGATTAGCATGCACAAGGTCCTGGGTTCAACCCTTAGTATCTCCATTAAAAATAAATAAATAAATAAATAAACCTAATTACCTCCCCCCTTCAAAAAATAAATAAAATAAAATAATCTAAAAGAAAGAGAGAATGGCTGAAATTTTTCCAAAGTTAGTGAAATATACAAATCCTCAGATTTAGGCTACATTTAGCAAGTTTACTCAACTCTGTCTACTAAACTTATTAGGCTAATGCCAACCCTTCATTTGCCCACATGACAATCCTGGATTGACCACAATCAGGATATCCATTCATGTCCTTCAAAAGGAGCAAAGGACAATGAGTGCAGTTGCTTGAATAAGCCTTATGTTTTTTTTTTCTTTCCAGAATACTAGAAGTGAGAGTATGTGCAGTCAACGCAGATCTTTCCTTCAGAGTCTAAAGTGCTATCTGGCAGGTAAGCTCTGTTAATTCTACCTCCTAGCTTGGCCATTCTGCAACCTTCAAAAGGAAAAACAGAGACAAAAGTATGTATTTTGATGCAGTATACTAGGAAAAGCATGTATTTAAGGGCCAGGTACACCTAAGTTCAAATTCTGACTGCTACTGTGCTTCAGGTCCCTACCCATAAAATTAAAACAAAAATACAGCAGGAAGAAGATTGGAGAATTGAATGACTGAGATAATATGTAAAATGCCAGCCAGCCAGATCATTGGTGCAGAACAAATGATTATTCCCTTTTCACCCCCCATCCCTCTTCTGAGGTCATGACTTTTACACTTTTGTTCAAGACTGAGGTCAGATTCATGATTAGTTTTTAAATAAATTGTCTACTTTTGACAAAATGGTCCTTTGAGGTGTAAAACTTTGTTAAAAATTTGAAAAGCTAAAATTTCTCAACTTCAAGATGCATATGGGCAAACCGGTCTAAGGATTGAAGAGATACTGATCAACCAGAATGGCCAGCCAATGTGACCCAGGTGGACAGGATGACTGAAGTAGGCAAAAAGATCTGGCATGAAAAGATAGATTTCGGGCCCATAGGTTAGCACTATCCAGGGAACACAGGAAGGAAGACTGTGGTCAAGGTAGGCTGGAGAAGGCTGGTGACCAGAATTTAGTCTTCAAAGATGAGGAACATAAGCAAAAGCCATAAATGAAAAGCTAGGGTTTTAGTTATTCAGGGACTGGGCAATGACTACTGGGAGCCCAATTCCCAGAGGTCTGGATCACATGTGTCAGATTCCAGGTACAGAGTACTGAAGCGACAAGTCAATGTGCAAATCAAGAGCTTAGATGGCAGAATGAAAAGCCCAGCCCAGAAGGACTAAGCCATACCACTGTTAACCCACTAATAATACAATGCCTGGAACACAGTAAGCGCTCTGCTGAATGAATGAATGATCAAGCAAACACAGCGAAACCAGATAAAAATACTGGAAGGTCAGTATTAATACTAACATTGAAACTAAGTGTAAATTCTAAAGGCAAGTAGGTTCACTCAATAGTTAAAGACCACAGAAGCAGGGGAACCAGAGAGTCTGCAAAATCTCATGGTAGCAGGATTGCTGAGGCTCTGGAGAATACTTTGCAAACAGGGCTGAACTTGGGGTGTACTGTGTGTGTGAGTGTATGTGAAGCAAGATACTTCTTTCATATTTTAAATGCATGTTAGGTTATTTTTTCTGAACTGTTTTTTTCTTCTGTTACATTACACCTTAATGTTCACTCCAGTGTTATATTTATTCCCAAGTGCACTCAAGGACTTTAGAAAGCAAACAGCACCTGTTGATATGTTATGCTTGTTTTGCATGATCTACCTAGATCCGTGGTTCTTAACTGGCAGAGGGAGGATAAGGATATTTACCTCTGGAGTAGTTCTCTATTGCTCCCTTACAAATTATCACAAAGTTAGTGGCTTAAAAAAATACTAATTTGTTAGCTCACAGTTCTACAGATCAGAAGCCTGTGTACAGTGTTGCTAGGCTCTCTGCTCAGGGTCCAACCAGGCTGAAATCAAGGTGTAGGCTAGGGTGCCTTCTCATATGGAGCTTGGGGTTCTCTTCCCACCTCATTCAGGTTGTTAAGAGAATTCGGGGCCCGCAGCTAGAGGACTGAGGTCCCTATTTCCTTACTATCAGCAGGGGCTACTCTCAGTTCCTAGAAGCCACATTCCACACCTCCTGGCCCCCAAAGGCAGTACACAGCACAGATGTTTGCTTGCTTGATTGTTGCTTGCTTGCTTTTTTTTTTTTTCAGATGTTTGCTTTCTTCCAAGTCTGCCAGAGTGTATTTCTCTGACTTTCATTTCCCACCACTCGAAGACTCTGCTTTTAAAGGGCTCATGTGATTAGGTCAGATCCACCCGTATAATCTCCCTATCTTAAAGTCAACTGATTTGGGACTTTAATTATATCTGCAAAATCCCTTCATAGCAGCACCTGGATTAGCACTGAACTGAATAACTGGGAGAAGACGTGTGTACACTAGGAGCTAGGAAATCTTGGAGGTCTATCTTAAAATTCTGTCTACTACAACCCCCAATGTTGAGATAGTCCCATTCAAATACCATAAAAATGGGGGAAAAAAATATAAATCAATTACTTTAATTTTTTTGTTGTAATATTATTATTTCAGACACTTCACTCAT
This sequence comes from Camelus dromedarius, assembly GCF_036321535.1. Lineage (NCBI taxonomy): Eukaryota > Metazoa > Chordata > Mammalia > Artiodactyla > Camelidae > Camelus > Camelus dromedarius. Next base: position 26,463,642 of record NC_087472.1, on the reverse strand, counting down.
TAACACATCTCATTTGCTACAAGCTAGCCAAACCAGAGGAAACTCTGCAGAGATAATAACAACAGATGTAAAATAAAATAAAAGTGTGACCTTGGGCTTAAATTTTGACCACTAAATGCTAGCTGTGAAACTTTGGGTAAGTTACTTAATTCTTCTAACCTCAGTTTCCCTACCTATAAAATGGTTATAATAGTAGTATAATCCCCATATAGTGCATGGATTAAGTGAAATAATATATGCAAAATACTTAATACAATATCTAGCACTAACTTAATGACAGCAATTATTATTTTACCATTGAGTAAGACATGTAAAACTCTCTCAGAAAGTATAAACAGCTATTCTAATGTAACATATTATCACTAGGTACACATAGGGGGCATACCATTAGACAGGTACCCTGTACATAAGGTGGACATGTTTAGTATGTACACATATTATCACGTACTTATTTAATGTACCACTCTAATTGTGCAGTTGAAATTCCCGTTTATCTTTATCTCTGAACACATTAAGTATAAACACATCAGCATACAGTTGACCCTTGAACAACATGGATTTGAACTGTGCAGGTCCACTTATATGTGGATTTTTTTCAATAAATACATACTACAGTACTACATGAAATGAGGTTGGTTGAATCCGTGGATGCAGAATCACACGGACACAGAGGACTGACTGTAAAGTTATATGTGGATTTTTGACTTACACAGAGGGTTGGCACCTCTAAGCCCCACATTGTTCAAGGGTCAAATGTATATTTCCAAGATAAAAAACATTAAGAGGACTGATAACCATTTCTAAATAGATAAAAGGTTCTGTATGGATTTAATAGCCAGAATTATAACCTGGAAATTACAGAAATGCAGATTTGGGCTAAATATAGTGAAGACATTTGTTAACATTCATCAAAAAATGGATTGTGTAACTAGTAAGTTCCATGTTCCTGAGTGACCACTTATTGGGGAAGTCTGTAAAAGACAAACACCATCAATCATTTGTGAGCATTCTTCCAGAATTCTCTATGCTTAATATACATATAGATACATAGATAAATAACTTTATATAACTGGGATTACTCTTCATGCAGTTATTTCATAACATGTTTTCATTTAATGCATCATGAGTTCCTGTCATGTCAATGAATACAGAGACTTACCCCTTAACAACTTGTTGTGGTTAGCCCATTGTTCCTGTCTGCTAGAAACCCATTCTTAGAAAAAATTTCCATCGCATACTCCATGTGGTCCTAGTGAGGAAGATGATCACAGTAGTCTCTCCCCACATGGCGTGTAGCAAGGAATCAGCTGACCCAGTCCTGAAAAATCAGAGTTCTTTATTCCCTTTGCTAGAGGGGTTTCCTAAGGCCAATCAACACAGACTCTGAGATTTAATATATCAACACTGAGAGAGAGAAAATCTTACTTCCTTTGGGATTGAGAATTATCAGGACATTATAAACTAAAGTTGCTTGCAACCACCTTTGCTGACTACAAAAAGGAAGCTGTCTGTGATAGGAAAACTGAAGCCAAAGCACAAAAAGAAACAGAGATAAGCAAAGAGGCAGGCTGAAAGAGAGAGTTTTGAGGTTGCTTAGAACCTGGATCCAGCCATGCCTGAAGCTACTTCATCTGGACTACAGTCAGCGCTGCTATAAGACAACATATGCTTTCCTAAAAATTACTGCACTATGCAAAGTTGTTCAATTTAAACCACAGGGCACATTGTAAACTGATTATACTTCAATAAATAAATAAATAAAACCACAGGGCTTATGGGGGAAATGGGGCTAAGAGCACAACATTCAAACACTTTGTCAGTGACACACACACACACACACACACAAAGATACAGGCCTAATAGAAACGGTGGTCCAGTTTTACATGTACTGCTTTTTTTTTTTTTTTTTTGGTGAAGGAGGTAATTAAGCTTTTATCTATTTATTTATTTATCTTTAATGGAGGTACTGGGGATTGAACCCAGGACCTTTTGCATGTTAGACAAGCACTCTACCACTGAGCTATACCCCCCATCTTACATGTTAAATGGTTAAGAAATACATAAATACTACAGTAAATATGCCACTTTATTTTGAAAAAGACCTGAAGTTTGCCTGGGGAAATGGGTATCAGAAGGGTTGCAACTTGTGAGTTATTTTAAGTGGTAGAAGGAGGGTTATCTGAAATCAGATGGAAAGCTGTAACACTAGATGTGGATGGGTGTGGCTCAAAACAGACAATGCACTGAGGTGGCTGGTAGGTATCTGAAGTCTGTCTGTGTGCATTTTATGTATTTCAGTGCAACTTGATTCATCAGGGTGTAGTTTTCTGCTTTCACCTAATGTTTCTGGTTGACAAAACTGCACATAAACAAATGCAAAATTCGCCTTACGCTTAAAATGTTCTCTACTATATTAATCACAAAGGAACAGACAAGTGCTATAGCAGTCTGTATTGAATTATGTAAGTGAATAAATACATTTTTTTTTGCTTAAGATAATACCAGTTAGCTTTCTTCCAGGGTCCTGAACAGTAATACATGGCAACAAAATATTCCATTACACTATAGTAACACATTTTCAGTCCCAGGCTGGCTTTCTGCGTCTCTTGACACATTTCTAGACTGTCTTTCTCTACTTTCAGTTCTTGTGTGCTCAGAGATTAAAAATTCATTTTAATGTTAACATAAACCATCATTAGGAAGGTGGAGTGGACCTGAAAGAGATATAAAAATTCCAAAGCCAAATAGATTTTTTGAATTTTTACTATTATAATCTGTAACACAACTGACTTTTCAAACAGATAATTGAAAGCTGATGATTACAGAATTTAATTTTGGCCCTGAAAAATTTTGGCCAGTTTCAGAATGAATTTTTTTATGGATTCTGATACTTTAAAATTCATTAAAACTCTTATAAAGATTGCAATATTAAATCTTTTCATGTCAATATTGTATTTCAAATCACCTAACCCTATACATAAAAAGTTTTTCCCTGAGTTATCATTTTAACTCTTATTTATAACAAAGCCTACATGCATTACAGTTTTATCACTGATGTTCTGAGTGATTACCCTTGGGGTTGGAGCAAAACTGGCCCCAAGGATACAGCCATTTTGTATTATTACTGACAAGAGGAGAGAGCAAGCATCCCACAGACAAGTTGTTCCATACCCTAGCTGTGACCCCAGCCGTTAAAACCCTTAGGTAGAGTTTATGCTATGCAGATAAGGAGGCATACAAAGGTTCCTTAAACTCACCTTACTTAGCCTTAGACCTGTATAGTTTTTATAGTCATTGGGAGTGAGCCAGGTCGGAAAATATTTGATTGTCATTTTTATCTATAGGTATGATTTCATGGCATTATACAATTCTGTTGTGAAACTAATTCAAATAACCATTTAATTCGAGTGCAATTTCAGTGCTGGGGTACCCTAGAAAATAGTATCCTATGGATCAGGGGTTGGCAAAATTTTTCTGCAAAAAACCTGACAGTAAATATTTTAGGCTTTGAGGGCCATAGAGTCTCTGTCCCGACTACTCAACTCTGCTCTGAAAGCAGACATACACAATATATGAACAAATAGGGCTGGCTGTGTTCCAATAAAATTTTATTTATAAAAATGGACAGCAGGAAGGATTTGTCCAGTGTACCAGTACTATAATTTGCCAACCCCTGCTTTGGTGCAATAGTTTTCACATTTTTTTACTTTTTAAAAATTTATTTAATGGAAGTGCTGGGGATTGAACCCAGGACCTTATGCATGCTAAGCACACACACTACCACTGAGCATACCTCCACCCCTCACATTTTTTTTAATGGAGCGTTAAGACAGTCTCTTGAGACTCAGAGAAGGCCAAGCAGGCAGGGACCTGAAATATCCCTGATTCAACTAGGATAGCTTTTATTTTTATTTTTATTTTTATTTTTATTTTTATTTTTATTTTATTTATTTATTTGGGACGAGGAGGTAATTGGGTTTTTATTTGTTTTTTTGATGAAGGCACTAGGGATTGAACCCAGGACCTCGTGCATGCTAAGCACACACTCTATCACTGAGCTATACTCTCCCCCCTAGAATAGCTTTTATTTTTATGATATGTGGGCTTTTGCATGAAATTTGGTTTGATTAAAGGGTTCCATTTCTAATAAGGAGAAAAGCTTCAAAACCACTGCCTTGGACTAAGCCTAAAACCTGCCGCTTTAAAACTCAAGAACAGATGTTTCAGGCAAAACAAACACATCTTTTGACATCTTTAAAAATGAGGATAGGTGGTATACATGTGCTTTCATGTTCCCAGAAATTCACTTTCTCATACAATTGATAAAAGCATTTAAATAGATAACTTTAATAGCTCTAAAAATGTAATCAGCTTATCATTCCTATTTCATTTTAACCTTTTTCTAAGTATAATGTTTAAGGTACCTTAAAAGGTCCAAGAGAGGTGGTATGGTATAGTGAAAAAAAGCACCAAATTAGGACTCCGTATTTTTCTCCACTGCTAGATTGTGAGCTCCTGAAAGGCAGGAACAAAGTCCTCTTCTTCATCTTTGAATTATCCTCAGCACCTAGAATAGTATATGACACCAAACTTTAATTTTTAAGGCAAATGTAAATTCACTATTCGGTAACTAGGAAGAAAATAAATTCAGATAGTTTATTCACTTAAATCTTTCCATAATCCATAAGGAAAAAAGCATTATCTTTCCTAGTGAGCAACAAGATAAAAAATTAGTACTTTGAGATATATTTTTATACCTCGGAAATTAACATGTTTAAAACACATAAAAGCTAATAATTACTGGATTGTGACAAAAGTCATGTCCTCACAAAGATCCACAAATTCCTTATGTGCAACTCTTAAGTTCAAAAAGCTCTGGAAACCAAAAATTTTTGGTTTGTATATTTAGTAACTTATTTGACAGTCAGATTAACCTGGCCTAAACTAATTTGGCAGTAGTGGCTGACCTGCACTGAAGGAAACTATTTACTGGTATTTATGTACCCCCTATGAATAACCACATGGTTTGTTGCAAAAAAAAAAATTTACCCTATTTGATTATGCAGTGTTTTCCCTGAACTCCTGTATACAGAATATACAGTATATGGCATTTGGTTTTACACAAGTCCGCCAGACAACCCCAGCTCTTTTCCTGGTTGCTTTACATGGATGATTCTAGAGCCCCATTCCAGACTCTTTAGGGCAATGCCCCTGTTCCCAATTGTCTTTTCTGCTACCATCTTGAGCAACAATTGAGGCTGCGCAAACAGCTCAGAGGGCCTTTCTGTCAGGTCAGTGGGAAAAATTAATGTGCCTCGCGATCATATAGAAAGTCAGTATTATCACTTCGATGGTCAATGATGCGTTAAGAACATCTTGGTTTCCTTCTATTTTCATCACTGGACACTGGGCAGTCGAGGATCGGAATTAAGTAACTAGCTTTTGGCCTTGCAATGGAATCTGCTCAATATATATTCACCATTTGGCTGACGCACATCTTGGCCAGTAAGTAAGAATTCTCTCACATTAAGTGTGGGCAACAACAGATATTTGTAGAGAAAAAGTAACCGGAGGCCCTACACTGGCTCAGCTCCAGCCATAAATCCATCATTACTCCATGGAACTGGTACACTCCTCACATATCTCTCGTGGACTCACCCTCTGGCAGGATCGTATCTAGGGATCTCAATTAGAGATCTTGTAGTAAATAAGACGGGTTATGCCCGCAACGCTAGAGGTGGTGGACCTGCCGACGCCCTAGGGTAGAATATTCCGGGCTTGGATAAATTAAAACGACGTAAATTCAAACTGCGAAGCCAACTTTTTCCGACAGCATGTCCTCACAAGAAAAAAAGGCAGACCCAAAATCACCACTCTAAAAATGCCTCTCTTTGGAAAAGCATGGTTAGTGGGTAGGACACTCCGCAAGACCCCACCTACGTCAGGCGCGCTCCCACAGAGCGGAGGCACCGCGCCGCGCCTACGCAGGTTCTAGACTCCTCCCCTCAGTACGCTCATCCCTACCCTTCCCGGCTACTTCCGGCCCGCACCAAACGCCCTCAACGCGCTTGCGCTGTTTTGATAGGCTTCCCGAGTAGAAGAAATCTGAGCGCTGCCTCTCTGGTACCGCCCCCACCACCTCTTCGCCCCACCCACGCTGTACCGGCCCCTCCCGAAATCTCGCGAGGGTAGGTGCGCGTCCGTATTTTGCGGGCAACTAGCTCTCTCAGCTGCTGTAATTGCTGCTGCGGGAGAAATTGGAGCTGGTGTAGTCGGAGTGTCCGCCCTCCCCCACTGAGGAGAGCCACCGCCTCTTCTCTCGCTCTCCTTATACACCTATCCCCGGGAGCAGCGGCAGCAACAGTCCCTGGACCCACCGCCGCCTCCTCAGGAGACCGCTGCGCCGGTCATTCCCGCAGTCTAGCAACTGCCGGCGGCCCCCTGCCCCTATCCGGCTCCCCACTTCAGATCATCTGCTCCCTCCTCATCCTCGCCCGGGACCCACCTCCCCACGGTCTCACCGGGGTGGAGGACAACGAGGAAGAGACGAGAGTCACCCTCCCTCCAGGCGGCGCCGGCCCCCTCACCCGCGGGTGTGTCCTATAAATGGCGTCGGAAAGCGACACCGAGGAATTCTTTGATGCCCCTGAAGATGTGCACCTAGGGGGAGGCTACCCTGTGGGGTAAGTAATTGGAGCTATGTCCCAGAAGCCGGGCGTTCCTGTCCCCCGGCTTCTCCTGTGTCTTTCCCCTACACCCCTCCCAGGTCCCGCTGTGTCCGCCACCGCTGCTCCTCTCAGTCTCACTGGGGCACTTCAGAGGGAGTCGAGGGAGGGCGATCGCCCACCTCGGGCCCACCTCCGCCTTTTTTCCTTGGTGATCGGCCCCGGGGGCTCTCTCGGAGCCCCTTTCTCGTCCAGCTTTTTGCGTGGTGGGTCAGTTTACGAACCCGAGAACCGAAGATTTGTATTTGTGGGGTTCAGAGCTTACCTTTGAAGCATCCGTTTTGGCCTTGGGGACCATAGATAAAAGGAACAGTAACAAGGGAAATTGCATTGTCTTTTTTTTCTTTCTTTTGCCGCTAACTTACCTATTCGTTTCAGAGGTGGCTGTAACTCTCCCTATTTGCCGTCCTCTTTTCGTTGCACAAAAAGAAAAGGAGCGGGGGCGGGGGGGCGGGAAGACTGGGTGTTTACTTAGGAAAGTCCTCTAGCTGATGTACTCTTGCTCGACACTGTTTTATTAAAATAGCATTTTACCGTGAGGCAAAGGAAATCGAAGACAAGGTCCTTTACCATTAGGGAGAATGCGGCTACTTTAAAGAGTAGCCGGACATAAATGTTCACAACCGACTACAGAGATACAAACAAGTGCTGAGTAATCTTTGGTTAGAAGGAGAACCACAGCTTTGTGCTCTTTATCTAGTTCTGCAAGACATTTTAGTGGTAATTAATATGGAAGATTCTGTGTAGGAAGTACAGTAGTTGAAATGCTTCGTTTGACTTGTGCTTTCCCACTCCTCACGTTTCAAAGTTGGAGTAGTGTTTAAATCGGTTTCACCGAACTCTTCTGCGGACTTGTGTGGAGCTAGAGGCAGTGAAATACATTCTCATGCTGTAAGAACTTGAGAATTGGTAAAATTTGTATGTTGATGTAAGTTACTAATATGGTTCCAGGAGTCAGCTGCCTTCTATTTGCAAGCTTACCCCGTGGAAAAAATACCTTGATGTAAATAAAGTTATCTGTACATTCTAGAAGTCGTTCTAAAACCTAATATGTATTATATATAATGTATACCCCAAAAGTTACAGCAACGAAATCAGAGACAAATGTGCGTTGGTAGATTGAGGATGATTGTGTGTTTTCATCAACCGTCGTATCACCATTACAGGATTTTTGGGTAGCAATTACCAAACTTGAGATGGCAGTGAATGTCCTTTAAGTTCAATATCTAAAACAAATTCATAGCTAGATGGTAGAGGATAAAAAATTCACTTGGATTTCCAAATACATTGGAGTGCCCTGAAATTAAATTTTATCTTTGTGATTTTCCCCTTAAAGTAATGAACTATCATTCAGGTTAAATGAGAGACCTGATCCTGTAGTATGTGTGTGTGTGTTAGCGCCAGGGGGTGGGAAATAACAATAGACGATAAAGGGTAACCTCCAAGATTTAATCAGTTTAGACTTATGTGAATATTATTCCTTTTTAATGAATATAACAGATTTAATTTTGAAGGACAGTTACATCAGGACCTGTGTGAATTATCTAGTCCAGTCCTAGCACAGAGAAAGAACTCAAATGTTCATTCCCTTCTCCTTCTTATGTTGAAATTAGCACGTTTAACTTCATACAGTGCTTACTTTGGGAGGAAGTATGCAGAACTTGGAGTTATTTAACTTATCTAAACCGAATGAATCATTTTGATAGAATTGATAGAGTCACTTCTTCCCTCATGGGATAATATACCTTCTCAAGCACTTCGATCCTTTGATATACTAGGTGAAAAGTGAAAAAGTCTCTTGGGACCTAGCCTTCTGATTTTAATGCTAACCTGACCAAAGAATTGAAGGTGCTGAGCTCTATGGATAAAACTACTCTGTGAATTTCACGGCTCCATCTTGTATTAGTGAGGGGATTTGGAAGAGAATTAGACTCATCTGGAGAATTGCATCTGAAAAGAACTAGCAGTACTGGGAGGACTGCACAAGTTTGGCGTCATTAACATTTCCTCTATCTTTTGTGACAGTTTTTCTTATTTGCATAAGGTACTGTGAGGAGACTTGGCTGGGTAACTAATAACCTAGAAATGCAGTGAGAAATCTTGGATTTGTGGAAACAGATGGTGTCACTAGATATCTGGTCATCAGAAATATCTTCTCTCCCTTGAGATGAACTGGAGTGATACACCGTACAAACTCTAAGAGGTTAACAGACTGAGTAAGAAATATTGTAAGAAATATTCCTTGCTATTGTGTGTTCTAGTATACACAGACCATTTCACCAAATTGTAGTAAACTGAGTAGGCAGTTGAGAGTTATCTCATGTTTTGTTAATCAGCAGAATCCAAATAAACAATCCATTTCCTAAAATTGATTTATTTCTTCTTTTCCCCCTCCAATGGTGTCTTCAGCTTTATTATTCTATTCCTTGAAAACAAATGTAATAAGTTAAAAATCAGCCCAGTTTTTTATAGAAAGACTTAATTCAAATGCAACCTACTTTTCCACAGTGATAGATCATCTCCACTTGTCTATCTTTGCAATATACACCACATTTATAGTGCTTTATTTTGATTGACATTTTAGGTCAGGTTTCCTTATTCTCATCTTCATTTTTATAAGGAAGCTTATGCTCAGAGAGGTTAATGAATTGGCCTAGGAGACACAGTTTGTAAGTGATAGCTGAGATTTGAAACCAGTTCTTCAGACTCCTACTCCAGTATTTTTTTCTAGTATATCGTAACTGCTCCACACTGGGTGTGTGCTCTGTGTTTGTGTGTGTATAAAGGGTAACCTCCTCCAAGAGATTCTGGAGTAAAATGCTTTAGGACCAACTTGCTGAATAGAACTGATGCATATATTTAAAACTAGCAGCCTAAGCTTTTCAGTTTTCTTTGCTAGAAAGTTCCACTTTGTCTTTCAGGAATGTGTATTTTGTTATGTCAGATAGAAACGTTATAAGATCATAGCATGTTACAGCTAGAACGGACATCTAGTTAAACTTCTTCATATAAAATGTTGTGAAAACCAAAGCCTGGACAGGGAAAGTGACTTGTCCAGGGTGCCACAGCAAATTAATGGCAGAGTTGGGACTAGAATCCAGATCAGTTTCACAGTCTAGTGTTCTTTTCTGCTATCGTGCTGTCTTTTGATAAAGCAGGAAAGGGAGGAGGAAGTTTGGTATGGTAGAAAAAAAGCCCTGGACTATGAGTCATTTCATTTCCTCATCTTTAATTTGAAGAGAGTTTGAAGACCTGATTCAAGACTTGTAGATTTGAAATTAAATATTTACTGGGTAAATTATATATGAAATAAATGTTCCTACTAATTTGTGTGGATTACACATACACATACTAAAAGCTGGCACTGAGAACACGTTATAAAAATAAATATGACATCTTGAGCATTCTTCCTTGTTTTATTGGCAACCAAAATATTTTCAAGGCCTTGGAAAGAAGCATAGAATAGTAACATTTTTAAAGTAGGAAGGGACATGAGATCATTTAGCTCAGCCCTCCCATTTAACTGAAAGAGAAACCTAGGCTCAGAGAGGGGAAGTGACTCGCTGCTGATTAGTGGCAAACTCAGGACTAGAACCCAGGTCTCCTGAATCCTCATCTATACCATACTGCCTTATCTATAGAAGGAGGGAAAGTATTGCCAGGTATCCCAGGTTTCTGGCACTTACCCTGTTAGTGGGACTTCTAAGATGGTCAGTTGCTATCTACCATGATTCTGATCCTTTCATGCCTTGCTGTCAGAGGACATGGACTGTTTTTTAGGATCCTAACTTTTGCCCACTAATTTTCTCTAAGTCAGGATGAAAAAACAGTGACAGAATAGCTGATCTAAGAACAGGAGCTGTTATTTGTTTTATTTTATTTTTACGAGTTTCATTAGAGTCAGCCACCAGTTTATCATTTTAGATTTGGAATAATGATGAAATCTTGATTTTTAAGTCAAAAACTGAGATCAAACTGTCCCAAAGAATTGTTTGGTCTAAAAAATAAAAAGTTGCGTAACTGTCTTTGTTGAAAACTCAGCTTCTCACTTAGGCATCAGAAACATTTCTCTCTGAAATTGTAGAATAGATAAACAAGATTATACTGTATAGCACAGGGAAATATACACAAGATCTTATGGTAGCTCACAGAGAAAAAAATGTGACAATGAATATATATATGTTCATGAATAACTGAAAAATTGTGCTCTACACTGGAATTTGACACATTTTAAAATGATTATAAATCAATAAAAAATGTTTAAAAATGTTTAAAAAAAGAAACATTTCTCTCTGAATTGCAATTTGATATAAGTTTCAATAAAAAAAATTTTGTGTGATACGGGTCACTTAAGGAAAGAGTCCTTAAAAATGGCTGTTCATGGGTTAACATTTAAGCACAGATTATATTTAATCATGGATTATATTTGATTGCTATTGGCTTTGTGGATTGATAGAAGTATATTTACATATGCTGTTTTATGTCACCCGTGTAACATCCTATTGAAATAGGATCGGGGTGGGGGGGAGAGCCTTCTGCATATTAATTAGTAAATTCAAGTTCTAAATTTAGTGGCCTCGAACTGTCAGTTGGTGACTAGTGGAGGCAGGACAGTCTGAAGCAGTACAGCAATTTGGGGGCTCAATTTGAATCTGTACAAACTCCTGTAAACTGAAAACTTTAATCTGTTCTTGTGATAACCTACTTCATAAAGTGGGGTAGGTAAAAATTGATCTTTAAAAATGTTGAAAACCTGGATAGTTTTAGGATGTTAACAGTTTGATGGTGATCCTACAGAACAAAAAATAACTTCTAATTGTTGATATTTGAGACTTACTGTGTAACCATTGCATTACATGACAATCCATGTGTTCTCTTCAGTTCACTGTTTTGATTTTGACAAAGTCAGGTGAATTTGCCAGGCAAGCTCCTTAAAGAGGCTGTTTGTTTCCTCATACTCTGCCTGCAATTCTCGTAATTACTTCCTGGGGTATGTGGGTGGAGGAAGGAAGTGGTAATGGGGGTGGTGGTGATGGAGTAGGTGGTAAAGACAGCCCCAGCAGCCAAGGTATAGAGACCAGGTTATAAGGCTGCTTCCTGGGGGATGGATAACTAAGATCAGACAAATCACACTATTTACTATCGTTTTAGATACACACCTACACAGTGAATTAAACAATCCTTTCTGTCAGAAACTAACAGCCCATAAGAAACCTCAAACAAAATTTAAAGTAATAAAAATTGTGGGTACTTTATGATGCTCTACTGATATTTAACTTGCATTGATAATTAACCTACATTTCTGTTTTCTACCCAGAGCTAAGCTAATTGCTACAAACTTTCACAAGGTCTGTTCCGCCCTAGCTGTCGGATATTATTCTGCTAACAAGCTAAACCTTTAATTGGGTGCTTTCCTTAGTCCTCAGAGCGGAGCCCTATCTATTCTCTTATTTCAAACTGAGCGGTCTTTGTGTTGGTCTGTCATCTCGTGATTCAAAATTGTGGAAAAAGCACATAAGACATAATGTGGGCCTCGTACCTGATGACAACCCCAATGTTTTTCCCCAGTCAGTATACAAATTTATCTTGGTTACTATAGCAACCAGCCTATCAGTTATTCTTCTAGCTCTTTTGCCTTCTCAAATACTAGGATTACCATATAATCAGGTTCTGCTAAAGCTCTTTGGGTCTTAGCATTTTATTACCAGCTGCAGCTGTCTGGCAGTTTACAGCTTGGCATTCCATCAGGGTCAATTGGTCCTAAGTCCACAAAACCTTTTTGTCTCCAAACATTTTAAACACACAGAAGTTAACAAGAACACATTTAGGCAGCGTTTTTCTCATACTAATTTTCTCATTTCCCTTGTTAGTCATTGTCTTGAAGATTGAATGCATTGCATCATTGCCATCCAATGACCATCCCTTTGTCATATCAGCTAGAATAAATTTTAAGATCAAGAGTGACCATTTAAGAGATATGTGCAGATGTGATTTTAGACTCTATATCATCACAAACTAGCTGAAGTGACTTAGAATTACCTTGATTCATTAACAACTACCAAATAAATAATCTGGCTTCTAACAAAAATGATTTCTATAGGTTGTAGAAAGAATGGACTTTTTAATTCTAATTAGAGAAAACAGTTTAGAATTTTAATAGGAAAGATTATCTTCCTTTTTCAGCCTTTGAATAAATGGGAAAAAAGGTAAAGACTGAATAGTTGTTTGGGTCTTTATTATGTATTTCTATTTACTTGACAGACACATTTTGTAATCTCTTAAAAACCTCAGAATTCAGATAACTAAAATAGTTTTAAATTATAAATATGTTTGTCTTGCTAAAAATAAGGCTGCTGAAAAAACATTTAGGATATATGAACTGATAGTTTGTATGGTAGTTTATTAGTGTTTGTGTTAATGTTTATTTTTGGTGCTCGTGCTTGTTAATATTGTATTGTGTAGTAATAACTTCTAATAACATGCACAGTTAATCTCTTGAGTTAACTGAGGTGGTTAATCTGTTAGTGATTTAGCCAATATTGATACCCATTTCCGTACATAACAATAAGTAGTGTTTTTTTAAATCAAATTAGAATTTTACTCTTAAGATATTGTGTGTACTTTTCAAAAAGTGTTTGTTTCTGAATTTGAATTAGAATATTTAGTAAGCTTATAAGTTTGTGAAATGATTAAATTAAATTTTCCTGGCTTGAATTTTTATTTAAATCATGATTTTAATGGTTTCATTTCATTCATTTATTTATTTATTTTTGGTGGGGGAGGTAATTAGGTTTACTTATTTATTTATTTTTTTTTGGAGGAGGTACTGAGGGTTGAACCCAAGACCCCGCACATGCTAAGCACGTGCTCTACCACTTGAGCTATACCCTCCCACTGAATGGTTTCATTTTAAAATTAGTGTATCCTATTCAAAACTGGTTAAATTCTGATGATGCGCTAAGGAGAACTTTATTTTAATTGCACAAATAGACTTAGGAGCAGAAAAGGTTTTACTTTATCCATAGGGCCCTTATTCTTAAAATTTTTAAAAAGAATGGTGGGGGGGAGATAAAATTTTTTTTAAAAAGAAGGCCAAAGGTGAAGCATAAAGTTTTTGGAAACTACTGAAAATGGAAATGAATTTTCGGAAACGACTGACTTTAACAATGTTTTCCAGTAGGTAGCCTATACAGAGCAGGCCATACCTGTATAAAACCTACTTGACCACTACTAATTGTAATGGACTATTCCAGTACAAACTTACTGAACCATAGACATTCTTATGAACCACAGATCAAGCTCTCTAAAGAACCAGTAAATAGAACGTAGAGCTGCATTCAAAACCAGTTTCTCAGAAGCAGGCATCCTGGTTACTAAGTAGGCTCAAGAGAAGTGGGAGTGTTCTTTCTGGCATTGCTCTTGAACTAAAAAGACTAGCCATGGATGAACTTAATATCCATAGTCCTCCTTTAAATTTGTTCCTGAAAGTCTTTATTTAAATTGGGAGAATGAGGGAATCATCTTTCTAGTTATTAGCAGGACTATGAACATTCTGTGTGGTTTTTAAAATTTTCTATTTTAAAATACGCTTATCTACTCAAATGGCAGGTGGTTTGAATGTTTCTCCCAGCCCCAGTTCCACCCAATTCACCCCCAACTTTCTCCTTCCTAGCTTATCCCAAAGTCATTAGTACAGAGATTTCCCCAACATAATAACTTGCCGTTCTTTACAACTGAGAAAGAACAGTGATGAATGAAATATATGTGAATGGATGGGCCTTTGGAAAGGAATAAGGGAAAGATTGGTTCAATTGGATATAGCAGACGCATTGGTAAGTGGAACTGGTTAGTGTCACGGGTTGGGTAGGTCATTGGACTAGTGGAAGGTAGGTGAACAGAATGAATAGGTAGCTTGATAAAACTAGTATCTTCGTGAGTGAAAGTGAGTAAGTTTGTCAATATTTTGCAATTGGTGTTTTATCTTTATGGGATTGGCTTTAGAGATTAAGGCTAATGACAGATCAGTCTTTTTTCCTTTAAGTGAACTTTACTATCCTTTTTATCCCAGGTCATAGCTACTGGCTGTTGACTTTTAACCTTTGCCTTATTTCCCAGCATAGAGAAATGTCTGCAGTTGAGGTGTAGCAGCTACAAAAGGTTTAGGTGGCGATATGGATGGTGAATAGGCATGCTCTGTGGTGTTCCACTTCTTCACAGTTTCTTCTACTTTCTGACTTCCTGGTTCTCTCACATCTTCACCCCCCACCACTCCCTCACATCCACATCACATCAGGTCCTGTAAGAGTGAAGAGGGAAGAAAGGGAACGGGTTGAGGCAAGGACAAGTTTTGGATTTGTGGGACCTTTGTAACTTGGGGACATCCTGTATGCAATAAATACTAAATGTTAACAGTGAAGCCTTGGGAGGTGTTGCCAGTTATGCTGCAATCAGATCGTTCCTTGTTAGCAACTTTTGTTTTTCAGGGATGAGTGTATTCGCAATAGGGAAGAAACATTATAGTACTGCATGTTGTTAAACACGCAAAGAATGGTAATGCCATGTCAACTAATGTTGGACATTCGTTTTAAAAGTTCTGTGAGATAGGCAGGACAATTATTATCCTAATTTTGCAAATAAGAAAAAACTAGGCTCAAGGACAGCCAGCAAAAGTGGAACTTCACTAATTTGTGGTAATCAGATGATGGTTTTGAATGGAGATGCAAAACATTAGGGTCCTCCCTCCTTTCCTTTTCTAAACTGTAAACATTTTGCGATGTATATTTTAAATGTCAATTATTAGAATGATGAGGCTGACTTTCCTGACATTTGGTTATGTATAATTTACTGTTTAAAACAACAAGAAGTATTTTTTATGCTTTTCTTTTTAAGCTTTGACAGAATTGATTATGGTATGGTAGCTAAGTCAGAAAATAACCTTGCTACTGAAAGAGCTGGATCCCAGACACTGCTAACTGCATTTCAAAGGGTATGTTCTTTGTTCCTAAGGGAAAACCCCACAATATGTGAAACACTGGTGATTTGGGCTTCTGTACCTCATCAAAAGGTCTTGATCCCAGATTTTTTTTTTCTGTAATTGTTTTGTAGATTGTTGTCAGTTGTTTAGTTAGGCCACAGGGGTTTTTTTCCCTTTTTTTTTTTTTTTTGTCTAACTCTGATTCATATTTTTGGCTACAAGCCACTAATTGGAAACACAATGTTTCTTTCTTTTTTTTCCCTTCCCCTTCAAAGGTGTTTTCTAGCAGTCACAATGAATGCATGTGGTAGTTATTAATATTTTCCACCTAATCAGACCTCTGTTGGCTATCACATTAATGGGAAAATGCACTCATAGTAGCTAGATAATTAGCAAAATTACATTCTCAGTAATTACTATTTAAGATGTAAATAAGGAATAATCTTTTTTAAATAATAAACTTGACCTACAGATTGTTTTATGTAGGTAAGCATTCTAGGTAGTTTGAGAGTTTTCTAGAACATTTATCAATACAACTTTCATTAAAGAATGCAGAAGTAGAAATTCGGATACATAAAGCATAAAAGTAGAATTTATAAACTAAAGTGCTTAATATTAAATCTTACCGAAATATGCCCAATTTTCTATTATTCATGATATTGAGGGAGAACATGAATAATTAAATATTACCAGTTACAAAAGAAAAGGAGAGGGGGAGGGTATAGCTCAAATGGTAGAGTGCATGCTCAGCATGCATGAGGTCCTGGGTTTAATCCCCAGTACCTCCTCTTAAAACAAACAAACGAACAAATAAACCTAATTACCTCCCCCCGTGGGAAAAAAATAGAAAAAAATAAATGTTACCAGTTACACTAAAACCTCAGTTTAGTCATTAGTTTACAACTTCCTTTCCCGTCAAATCTTTATCAGAGATAACAGTATTTTTTTTTTGTAATTTAAGAAACATAATTAATGGTTTGGTTTGATTTTTTTTTTTTGTTCCTCTCCCATCTTTGGTAATGAATAGTGAACTCAGAAGGAGAAAATCAAAGAATCGCAGTCTAAATAATCAGTTCACTGATAATAGAATTGATTTATTTAAATTTTTTAAAAGAAGGGCTTGTGACAGTTTCTTTAGAGCTCTAATTTCTATATGGGTGACCTTACAAGTTATTGGCATTTGCTTTTTAAGGTTAGTACACCATTAGGTGTTTTAGATACATTACAAAATCATGTTAGCACATTAACTTGATAAAGCTTCTGTAATATGGCCTGTAGCCCAATATCTTGTTTACTTTTGAAAAAGTAAAGTGATTTAGCATGATTGCATTAGTATTGACTTCTCCAGACAGTCATAAATTTAGTTTTCTGTTTCTGTTGCGATTTTACTAGAAATTACTTTGAATCATTAATAGATGTGACTTTTATCAAATCCACTTTGACAAATTGGGACGTTGTGATATAGCTGTCCTATCCTGGAGTTACTGTTTGCATGTGGGTACTTACTGAATGGTTGTAAATGTGCAGAGTAGAATGTTTTTAGTTTAGAATTCTTGAGTAGGCCCAGGGAACTGTTATATTTTTCTGTTATTTTGTCAATAAACAGATTATCAAGCTGTTCTTTCAGGAATATGGCATAAAATAATATGAATTATGCAAATTAGTTTTGAAAAAATCACGTCGTTTTAGACAAGATATTATTGCTTAAGGGTCCACTTTAAGTTTGTAATTACTTTAAATATGACTGGATTTATATTTCATTATAAAGTTTCCTTTGATTTCATTATAGATCATTTTTAAATGTTGCGACAAAACCTACTTTCAGAAAACAGAGCCATTGTGCCAAATTTTCTCACCATCTATTTCTCTTAACATCATTGATAAAATAGTTATTAGGTATTTTAGATATATTCTACTTCTTGGCTTTCATAGTATTTAAAACTTGAAATGGTCTTTTGAAGGCTAATAAAAGTAGTAATCCACATCTTAAGGATTCAGTTAATTCCCTATTAGATAACTGCCATAACTATATTATTGGCTTTTTGTTAATCTTGTTAATAAACCAGTATTACCATGTATCTAGGGAAACCCCCTTTTATGGAGGGTATTATGCTAGCATATAATCTAGTAAAACATGCCATAAGAATATAACTAATTAACAAATGCATTAATTAATGATGTATATGCATCATTATATACATTTTAATTCCAGTGAATACCGAATTTTTTAAAACTATGCACTTAGAATAAGATTTAAAAAATAAAGCAGTATGTTGTTCTCTAAATTTGAACTGTTCTTAATTTTTGTTCAACTTGAACTTGGGGTTTTGTTTGTTTTTGCTTTTGATTTTTGCTTTCCTGCCTTGCCTAAGTCAGGGAAGAAATCCTCACATCAGTGTTTTGTGAGCACCAGAACCCTTCTGATTCTTAGCTTAGACTTAGCACTTTTGCGTTGGCCTTGGTTTGCCATCAGATCTTCCTATTTCAACTTGCTGGGCTTTAGAAATCAAAACCCTTTCATTACCCACTTACTTTAATGACTTGCTGGGGCCTTATCTATACTCATCTCCTGTTCACCTCAAGAACCTTAGAATCCCGACACTTCTGTACAGGCAAGCTATTCTTTGCTCGATTCAATTCCTTGATGTCCTGCTTAAGGTCATCTTACTTTTATATTTTCCTGATGGCAAAGACAAAAAGACAATGTGGGTAAAAACAAAATCAAGCTATAAGGCGATTCTCTGTTAAGCCCTTGGTAGTCACCTTCTTACAAGAACAATGTTTGCCAAGCCACCAGCTTTATTCTAGCTGACTCACTCTGTACTCTTCCTTCCATGTCATTGCTCCTTTTTACCTTCTTAGAGTCTGTCAGGAATTTTGCAACCTGACAAGAGGCCTCTTCAGAGCCAACCACCTTTTATTCTCAGAACCTAAAATAAAAATTTGAGCCCTCTTACTGACAGAAAAAGAAAAGAAGACCGCGTTAGTCCATTTTTCTCTGTGTTGCCCGATTGCTGGTGTGTCCTTTTTACTCAGTATAAAGAGAAGTCTAGAAATGGAAATGTTAAATGTGAGATTACTCTTACATTTTGTGTGCTTTAGGTAATGGGTCTTTTAATTCCTAGTTGTTTAGTTGACTGTGAAGCAGGTGGCAAATGTACATTTAGTCTGCACATTCCTTCCACCCTGTTCTCAGAAGGCGTATAGATTGTGTGTGTGTGTGTGTGTGTGTGTGTGTGTGTGTTTTAGTTAACCCTCAGGTAAGAGGGAACAAAAACACCAAATCCAAAAGGCAGAGAATGTGTCTATAGCTAAAGGGTGAGAAACTAGAGGTAGGATGGTTTATGGGACCTGGCTCTTTGAAACGGTAGAAATTCAGTGTTCTTTTAAAAAGTAGACTTAAGCACTGGCACCGTGATTTTAAGTCCTGATTATCCTAAAGCCACAGTGCATGAGTGATGAAGATTTGTGTTTAAAATTGGAAAAGGTGATCCAATGATTGCCTTCAGAGAAACCACTAGCTGAAGCTCTGAAAAACCATGTTAGACTCCTACAATAGTCAGCCATGTCAGTACCTCATCTCAAAATGTCGGTTTTGCAGTAAGACAGGCGAGGAAATGCAACTGGCTTCTATTTGAGGAATCTAATCTATATGGGTTCTTAATACACACTTACATTGATTGCCATTCAAATCTAGGAGCTATTAGTGCTTCAGGTTGTGGGAGGATGTTGAGATCATGTATTGACAGAATTGAAAAGCAGATTCTACCTCATACTGCAGAAGGCTTGTCAGTTTTTTGATTGAAAAAGAAACAATGTATCTGAAATATTTCTAATACCCCTTTTATGAAGTGAAGAGTGTCCTAAAATAACTTTGTAAATTGAATAATGAATCCCTTTTCAATGACAACATAATTTTAATTGATTATTTATCCAGAAAGTTATCTATTGATGTTTATTTGGCCTTTATAGGCTAACTTCATTTTTAACCTGTTGTCTGAGGACAGTTCAAAATGATACAAATATCTATAAATAATGGTTATAAGTCAATTTATGTATCTAGAGATTTGTTGGTTTGTTTACAGTAGCCACCTTGTTTTTGTTTTTGTTTTTTGTGGAATTCAATCTAAGCCAAAACAACGAAGCTGTTAATACACCTTTCTACTCTTCACTGAGTGTTTTTGGAAAATATACATAATAGCATATATACAATATTTGCATTTGGGCATATAAACTGAGTGCATTGTCCGGAAAAGCTTTTTTTTTTTTAATGGAGGTACTGGGGATTGAACACAGGACCTCGTGTATGCTAAGCACACGCTCTACCACTGAGCTATACCCACCCCCCTGAAAAGCTTTGACTGAATTCACACATGTGCAGTTTTTTTCCCCAGTCAGTGAATGCTGTTGAATACTTAGATTAATATTTATACAGTGACATTGGCCATGCAATTCCTCCCACTTTGTCCCTTTATCACACAGGAACAGACCATAAGATTAATTGGCCACTTACTTAATTTAGGAATAGGGTAGAATTGCCAAATAAAATACAGGGCTCCCAGTTAAATCTCAATTTCACATAAACATACTTATGCTGAAAATGTATTTGTTGTTTATCTGAAACTGGAATTTAACTGAGCAGCCTGTATTTGTCATTGCTAACTCTGACAACCCTGGCGGGGGTGGAAAGCAGGTGACTAGTGGGTATCGGCACAGTTGTGAGACTGAAATACAACTGAGTGTGTAGTGACGAGGGTAGCCTTTGACACAGTACCAAGATTTTTTAGTGCATTTTTAATTTTAAGAGCCCAACACTTTTTTCTTTGTAAGTGTGTCAGTGAAAACAAAGCTCAGAAATAGCAAAACTTAACAGTATATCGTTTAGAGATATACTGCATTTTAAAAATGAAAAAGAAGGGGAAAGATAAGTCCCATGTGGGCTGGTGGTTCCCACTAAGGGAAAGCACAGAAGAGGGCACACAGTAGCTGCACTGGTCTGGATGCTGTTCTCATTCTCAGGTGACATGGTACAGTCACAGTTCATTTTATTTGTTATGCTTCATAATTACATGTGTATGCTACATGATACTCTTGTACATATTGAATATAGAATAACAGTTTAAAAGTTAAATTAAAACATAAGTTTTGGTAACAGAATTAGCCTATGTGGAAAGTTTCACTGCTTGTACTTTCCAAAATAAATCCAAAAAAGTGTAAAGAGGCATTCATTTCTTTCTTATCTTCTCTGCGTTAGTCATCCTTAGTTCTTTGTATCATTCTACTCAGTTTCTGGAACGTTCACCAAATTGGTTTCTCTCTTTTAGATATGTTCTGTTTTATCAGTGTTCCTTTTAAAATGTAGTATTCCAATGATACATGATATTGTTAAGTATGCTTTTATCAGTGAGAAGTAGAGTAGAAGTTACCACTCCCCTTGCCCTGGACATAATAGTTCTGTTAATTCAGCCTGAGATCACATTAGCTTTTTCAGCAGTCATATCACAGCCTTTACTCTGTCTGAGCAATCAACAAAATACCTAAAATGTTTTCACATGATCTGTTGTTAAATCATATCTCCCCAATCATGCATGTTACATTTATCCCTATCACATTACATTCTGTTAAGATTTGGCCTACCATTCTAACCTGTTGAGATATTTTTGGATCCTGTCAGCCAGTATATTCCTTATCCCTCCAACTTTGTGCCATCTGCAAATTTGGTAGATATGCCATCAGCGTCCTCATATAAGACATTAGTAAGAACATCAAGTAGGATAGAGCACAAGAAAAATTATTTGGTATTTTCTTATGGTTTTTCATTGATCAACACACCTTGAGTAACATTCAACCAGTTACCAATACACCTAAGTGTATTGTTGTCTAAAAGGATATCATGAAGGAATTATAAAATTCAGTGCTTAAATCCAGATTTTTTCTGTGTGTACAGTATTCCCTTTATATTCGAGGCTAGTAACTCTATCAAAAAAGGATATTAGATTAATTTTGCATGATTGGCTTTCTGTGAATGCTTACTGACTCTTAGTTTCTTTTCCCCACACCTAGGGTTCTTAAACCATTTCACAATGTGTTTAAGAATTTTGCTTGAGATTGACATCAAGCAAATCTGTTCATAGTTTGCAGCATCTCCCAGCTTTCCAGTGTTGACTACTAGAATGTTTTCCTTAGCATCCTCTTCCATCCTCACTGATTTTTCAGAGGTTTTAGGTAGAGATTGAGCTCTGTAAATTCTCAGAATATACTGAGATATAATTTGTCTGGGACAGGAGAACTGAACTCATTTAGAGTAGCTAGGTGCTTTTATCTCTTTGAATGTTTTGGGATTCAGTTTCCTCATTCTAAAATTTGTTTTTCCCTTTCTGGTTTCACTATCAGTAATCTTCATTGGAAAAGAAAGAATTGAATCAGCCTTTTACATTATACTCCTTATCCATGTATAAGGAGACCTGCACTTTCTTTTTGTTGTTCTTGTTCTGAATGTAAATTAAAATAATGAAAAACTGTCTCTGGTAATTTTTTTTAGATCCTAGCACATTCTGAGCACCAGTCTTTCTGACACTGTTCTTAGGTTTTTTCACTTTTCCTTGGATATGTGCCTGTTCCATCCCTCCAATCTCTTCTGCATATTTTCATTTAAAATATTTCGTATGACATGTTACCATGGAGACGTAATCAACAAAATTCAGACAGTGAGAAATTCTACAGGGTGAACAACCTAGTGTTGTTTGTTTGTTTAAGACTATTTTTTAGAGCAATTTTAGGTTCACAGCAAAATTGAGAGGAAAGTACAGAGATTTTCCATATACCCCTTCCGCACTTACATATATAGCCATCTCCTACATTTGCTACAATTGATGAACCTATGTAGACACATCCATAATCACCCAAAGTCCATAGTTTACCTTAGAATTCACTCTTGGTGTTGTAGATTCTATGGGTTTGGACGACTGCATAATGGCATGTATCCATTATTATAGTATCATACATAATAGTGTCACTGCCCAAAAAATCCTCTTCAGGATGAACAGCCTAGTTCCTCAATACATGAGCTTCAAGAAATAAAAGAGAATGAAAGGGAACCTACTGATTGAAAGAGACATATCAACTGATTGCAACACATGGACCTTATTTGAATATTGATCGAAGTGAACCAACTGTCAAGAAAAATTTGAGGTAATCTGGGAAGTCTGAATGTTGACTTTGTATAATAAGGAATTGTTAAATTTGATAATAGTATTGTGGTTATGTTTTAAAGAGACTTCTTTATTAGATACGTACTGAAGTTTCTATGAGTAAAAATGAAATAATTTCTGAGATTTGCTTCAGAATAATCTGGCAGGGGAGTGGAGGGAGGGGTATTGATATTAATCATTATTGACCGTGGTCAACATGTTGTACATGTAGGTTCATAATATTATTCTCCCAATTTTGTATATGTTTGAAATAGCTATAATTAAAAGTTGGAAAAACTCCCCCAAAATATTTTTTATGATCACATACATTATTACTGGCAGATTCAGGACTAAAACTCAGATCTACTGATTCCAGCTCATGTTCTTTCACTGTGTAGCTAAACTTATAGCCCTTTTCCTTCCAGATTGATATTATTTTGCCCTTTCAGTTTTTGGGACCCCCCAAGTCTTCCCTAGGAAATTTGTGGTAGTATTCCTAGATAACTAAGGCTTTAATAAATGGCCAGTTTCACTTGACCAGCTACCTACCTATGTGAAACCAGGAAGAGAATATTAGAATTATTAGAGTAAATTGACAGGCTGCAGTTTTTTAGAATCAGCAAAGAGACTTGGGTCCTGGACCTAAGTAGGCCTTTGATCTTAGCATAAGCTCTGGGAGGGCAGGGACCGTGTCTGCTTTGTTCACTAATTTACGCTCAGTGCCTAGCACTGTGCTGGTAAGTGGTAAGCAGTAAGTAAATGTTGAATGGATTAATTTAACCTTTGGCCTCATTTTCCTCACATGTGAAATGAGATAGTTGGTCTAAATGATGCTTACTTCCTTCAAACACTAAAAAAAATTCTTCCCTTCTTACTGATTTTTTAAAATCCTTTTAGGATTTTGAAAAGAATTGCTATTAATTTCTTTTTAACACTACATAACATCAATAGGTAGTGTGCTCACTTCTAACCTGTGACAGAAAACCCACAGTTAATGTTGCATCCAAATCTCTTAAAAATAGCATATTGCTATGCATCTTCTATTGGATTGATTTGTTTCCATTAAGTAAATGAATACTGTTTTCAACATACTAAATTAGAGAATAGAGTTTAGCAAATTCCAAAATCAAGCTAAGAGGGTTTTTAATAAAATGTTGCATTGCTTGCATATTTGTACCTTTCACTGAAGTTGTATTGAATGCAGTATTACTATGTCAGAGTTTATAAAAGATTTGACATAGAATTTGCTTCCTATGGAAACTTGGTGAGCAACTTTGGGTAGGTTGTAATTATTGTCATCAGATCCAAATCCTAGGACTAGGCACCCACCTTTGGGAGTAATCACCTTATTATTCTAATGAAACTTTACCTCAGGTATCTGAAGGTTATTACTGGATCAGGTCATAGTTTATAAAAGAAAAATAATTCCTATACCATCTTGCAAAGTGACCAGAGCAGTGTTTTGAAGCCACATAACATTTTTAAGATAATGAATATTGTGCAGGTATTAAAATGCGTTGGTACTGAACACAAATATCCTAGCTGTAAAAGGAAAACTCATATAATTAAAATGCTAAATGGATAGGGACTGGAGAAAGCATCTGTCACATTATTTTATATCCAAACATGAGCTTCGTTAGTATAAACTCAACATAGCGTGTACATGAAAATAACTTTCCTACAGAAAACAGGATATAATTAATTAAAATATTCTCTTTGTATTGAAAGTTGCTGAAGTACTAATCTTAAAATTGCTTTTATATTCAAAACCTAAGTGGAAACCACACTAAAAATAATTTAAGTATTGGATCCATAAGCCATGTGGGTGTTGTTTTTTTTTTTATTTTTAGTAGAATACCAATACTTGTTTAAAGTAGACTTTATTTTGGAGCTATTTCAAAAATTGTTTTTCATGTTTGAGTTTAATAGTACCATTGATAGATATTGTCTTCAATTTCAGAAATTATGCTGCAAAATCAAAGATTTACTGTGTTTGTGATTAGTATGAATATGTTGGAAGATTTTTTTTTTACGCTATTAGGTGATCAAGGAAGTTTTAGCCCATTACAGTTATATTTTTGCTCAGCTTTTTAAGAAACAGATTTCTTATTTCAATTAAATTGTATTAATCTAGTATTTAAATGCATCAAAAACATTTGATTTAAGAATGCCCTAAAATGAAAACTTTTGAAATAAAAAATGAACTTTTGAAGTTCTCATTTTGGCTTATAAAGGTTTTATTTAAAGTGGGGTAAACTACCAATACTTAAATATGTCTCTCTGTTACCTCAGAGTTTTCTTAAGACTTCTCACTTGTGTGGGGTATTTTATGTAGGCATTTTTACCTTTTCTGGGAAAAATTACTGACCTTAACCTTTAAACAGGAGGAATCTAATTTGCTCCATTATCTATGGAAAATTGTGAAGGAATATTTTTCTAGTTGATTAGGTGGATCAAAGTATTAACTGGACATTTCTGGATGTGTGTGTGTGTGCGCGCTGGACTATGTCTATGTTTTCTATAATATATCTCAAGTTTAAAGGAATCAAAGAGTATAAAATTTAGATCATTAATCTTGGTATAAAAATTACATCTTCATTACCAAACCAGTGAAGGGTCTTAAAATTTCCTAAAATTACAGAAACTCTAAAAAGCCCTGCTTAAAGCTCTTGCTGGTAGTTGGTTGGGAAAGCCAAGAGTAGAACTCAATTTTCTTGACCTAGTCCCCTATTTCTCCAGTCCCCAAACTCGAACAAGAATAGTTATTTTCTTTAGGCACATAATCACTCTGAAATAGTATAATGTTATTATCTCTACTTTGAAATTAGACACTGAATTACAGAGAAGAGTTGAATGGTTGTCTGGGGAGACTCTCAGAATCTCTGGATTCTTCCTCTACCATACAATTCCATTTTTAAAAGTCTGGTTTCCCAGCTCAGTGCAGACTAGAAGCAAAAATTAGAAGGGGATGGGGAGGAAAGCTTTTAAAGGCAGGCATTTGGCCAGCTGTAAGAACTGACACTTCAATTGAGTAGAGAGATGCAAAACTATAAAACACAGACATTCCAAGCATAGTAGCCTAGGGTCTTATAGTGCGAAGGCAAATAAATTCCCTGCACCTTAGGGTCCCTGGAGGGGCATTACTGTATTAAAATAGAGTGTAGTATTTGAGCATGATAATTACTCTGAATCAGTAAGAAATGTACAATTGTAAATCCTTTGTTTAAGAAGGTATTTTCAAGGGAAAGATTACTGAAATGGCAAGGCTTAGTCTATAATGTACTTATTTACAAGCTGCTTTTGAAATTTGAAATTCAAAAATAATTAAAATGCTTTCGGAAGTTTGGCACTCAAAGAGAAGCTTCATCTCTCGGGCAATTTATATATAGAACATTTCATTATTTTATTCCCCAGCCATGCCAAATCAATTAGGCATTAATTGTAGTTGTTAAAGGCAGATCAGGATTCAGAGCCTTTGACTTAATCAGTTTAGTCCAACCCAAGAAGCAGCGCTAATTGCCTTTACTTTGGCATTCATAGCACCGCTTAGAATATTTTCAAAACCGTCATCTTTTAAGACCTTGCACAGAAAGGAGCCAATATTGCAAAGTAGCTGAGAGAGTGGACCCTAGAGTTAGATTGCCCAGGATCAGATTCTGGCCCAACTATTTACTAGAAGTGCAATTTAAATTACCTCATCTGACCCAAGCCTCAGTTTTTTTGTTGTGTAAAATAGGGAAGGTAATATAACTACCTCATTGGAAAGTTGTGGGGACTAAAGAAGCTAAAACAAGTTAAGTCTTAGCACAATTTTTGGCACATGCTTAGTAAGTGATGGTCATTGTGCGATTATTATTACAAGTCTTCTGTTAAGTATTCCTGTGGGAATACTAAATAATAATTTACTGTTTCTTATGGTGAAATGAATTATTCTTTTCCCATCATGATTTTAGCCAACTTTGCAAATTATAAATATGCTTTTACTTTTTTACTAGATGCTAATGTTCTATAAATAGATAAAAAATGTGTCACAGAATAATTTTGGTCTTACAGACTACCCTGTTAAAGACAATTTTAGGCTTAATTAGACTGGAAGAAGCTATGAAATGTTTTACTACCTACCAAGACCTTAACTTTATAATATTTAAAATATGTTACAAACATTAGTGGCTTTTGTTATTCATTTTTTGTTTAATGACATCACAAAATGCAAGCAGGATCCTATTTTTATCATCAGCTCAGCATAATCTGGTGTTTTTCATGTTCCCTGTTGTTAAATGGGCTGGAGATAGACGGGCTGGTAGGGTATGTTTTCTGTGTTCCAGAAATTGGTCGCAGGCTCCCCACTACTGACAGACTGCCAAAGTCTCTTGGAGAAACTTGGTGACACATTATTTGTGAGTTTCAATGGAGCAATTCAGAGCTGCTGAAGAAACTACCACTGACTGTGTGTGCCCCATGTGCGCTCTCACTTAATCCTTATAGTAGTCCTATGGAGTATAGATGGTTTTACCTCTTTTCCAGAGGAGAAGGTTGAGGCTTCGAGCAATTAAATCATTTGACGAAGATCATACATAGGCTATATGGCAGAAACAATATTCAGACAAGGTTTATCTGCTCCAAAAGCACATGCTCTTTTCACTGTGTTCTCTTGGCTCTCAAAAGGAATTAATAAATTACTGTTTATAGTTTGTACACAGCTATAGGTAAATCCAATCCGAACTATTTCCATGTGTGTCAACAATTGGTCTGTAATTTAGATCCTGTGAATGATCAGCCAGAAAGTTATCTTTATGAAACCGGTTACATACAAGAGATAAATGTGCTGCCCTATTCTGTTTTTTTTTGACAGCTAAAAAAACCTAGTCAGGTTTCTCAAAGTGGGGGGTCATCAGGAAGGCAGATTTTCTTTTTCTTTCCTTCTCTACCTCATAGGACTTAAGTTTTTGTTTTTGCTTTTTTAATCTTATTTCCTCTTGTCTCTGATTTTTTCCCCCCTGATTGGCATTCAGAATAGGTGCCACATGGAAATTTGAGCCCCTTCAAGAATTTTTGTTTTTGTTCTAAAAATTTTTGTTATTGTTTTGATTGCACTTGTTTTATGCATCCTTAATGTAGAATCTTTATTCTTTTTTTTTTTAAATTGGAGTAGCCTTGCTCTTGATCATCTCTGGATAAATAGAATTTTGTTACAGAGCAGTGTATGTTTGCCAGGGAAGCAAAATTATTGGAGATATAAAAATCTTCATTTCTGGAAATTTTCCTTTGTTAACATGAAAATTATGTTGTCCAGAAATTGCAATTAAATGGGTGGGCACTATTTTATATAGCTACCTTTTTTGTTTTTTAAACAAGCTTTAAAAAAAAAACTTAAACTAGAGTTGTGTCTTAATCAACTTTCTTTTCGTCCCTGGTACATAGTAGGTGTTCCATAAATGTTTGTTGAATAAAGGAGTTGATTTTCTGTTGAGTGGCAAAAGTAATTTTTTATCACACTGTTTTGATTAGAGGTCAAAGATTCCTGTACCAAATATGGATTACTCAGTTTGGCACATGAAGAGCATGATAATAGGACTCAATGCTTCTCTTGGTTCTGCCCCTAAATGTGTGACTTTGGGGAAAGTCAATCTCTTGGCACCTCGGGTTTTTTTATCTATAAAAAAAGGGTCTATGATTAGATGATCTTGAAGGTGCCTTTTAACGCAAAGTTGTATTATCTGTGATCACTGCATTTAAAAAAATTTAGGAATGACATATTAATATTAATCATTTAAAAGTATTTCTTACTGCATAACCCTGAAATAAAAGATGTGTCTCTTCTTTATGCTTTGAAGCAGGTGTCAAACTGTTCCTGTTTGAGGAAAAATGTAGTAGGGGTGAGAGTAATTTGTGAAAAACTACTTTTTAAAATTTTATATCTAGAGTAGTCTGTGTTTAAGAATAGAGCTTGCTCCAGTAGAAAAATGGGCTGTGAAGAAAGATGGGCTCTTTTCAAAAGCAAAATAAATGTCTAATGCATATGAAACTTTTCATACGTATTGTAAATCAGAGAAGTACAAATTTTATTTATTTATGTTTTAACTTTTATTTATTTATGTTTTACATATATATATTTAAATTGAAGTATAGTCAGTTTAAAATATTGTGTCATCCTAAGCATTTTATTTATTTATTTAGGGTATATATACACAAGGGTATTAAGAAACAGGCACTCGCAGCAGTGGGAGTGTAAACTGGTACAGCTGTTCTGGAGGGCAATTTGAGAGTTTCTCAAAATGCTGAAAAGTGTGTTTACCTTTCACCTGCAGTTCCACTTTTAGAGAAATTTATTTTAAATAAATTTATCATGGAGAAGCACAAAATTTTATGCACAAAGATGCTAATTATAGTATTATATATCTAGGAGGACAAAAAATACAAACTCAAATCTCTTGGTGGTTAAGACTATGGATCACTTTAATTTTTTATGTTTTCTACATCTTCTAGATGTATAGAAGATTTTTTCAATTACAATATATATATATATTTTAATGTGAGCTTGTCTTTAATGAGTCTGTGGAATTATTTCCCTTCTCATCTCCACTATTGAACGCCGCTTTGCTTTTATTTCTGAACAGGTCTCCAGAAGAGGCTGGGATTTCAACATTAAAGGTAAGTTGTGCTTTCTGAAATTATAAGTATGTTTCTATAGATCGTATAAACTTTTCATTCATTCCTCTTTTACGTAATTCTTCATTTTCTGCTTTTGCTATCTATAATTTATTTTTTGCTAAGTAATATTGTCGTTGTATCTTGCTCAAGGTGTGATTGGGTACTCTAGAAATACTTAAATGTTGTACTGTAAGGAAGGGACTATAAGTATTTTTTAGATTTCCACTGATTTTTCTTTGGTTTATTATTGTTTTCTTTGGTTTATAAAAAATTATAAAATATTTGTATTTGTATGTGTGTGTTTTAATTGAAAACATAATTATTTGCATGAAAAACAAGTGGAGTAACTGAAACACATGTATACTTCTTATTGGGCACATGTATTGATATCATCAGTATATATAAAAATTAGTCTTATCCTTATGTCCAAGTAAAGTGGTTTGATATGACATTATGCCAATGAAAGCCATTTTAAATACAAAAATATCACCAAACAGAACTATTTACATCAAATAGAAATATATACTGTATGTGTATATTTGTGTATGGTTGTGTTTGTGTGTATGTCTGTACATATGCATGTATAATCTCAAACATGCCCTATTTTTTTTCAGTTCCAGTGTCCCTACCTTCTATTTATACACATTGAGTACTGATCTTTTTGATAAATTATGGTATATGTATATGGAATATTCTTTAGCAGTGGATATGAATAAATTAGTTATACATGGTAACATGGATGAATTTCAGCACCATAGTGTTGAGTGGAGGAAAAAAACAAGTCACAGAAAAATACATGCAGTAAGATTTCATTTATATTAAGTTCAAAAGCATGCAAAATTAAAGAATATATTATTTAAAGATACAAGCATAGTAAAACTATAAAGAAAAGCAAGGGAATGATAAACACAAAGTTTAGGATATCAGTCATCTCAGAAGGGGAAGGAATGTAAAAGAAATGGAGATGATGTACAAAAGACTTGAATGCTAATGGTAATGCTGTTTTTTTTTCCTTAAACTGAGTGCTTAAGAAAGGTTATATCATAATTCTTTATTCCCTATATTTTGTAAGAGTCCCTTTGAATTGACTCTATTTAATAAAACCATTTAAGAAAATAATACATGGACATGATTAAAATTTGCTCAGTGCAGGTGAAAAAGAATATGAAAATGAATATATGTATGTTCATATATGACTGAAGCATTATGCTGTACACCAGAAATTGACACAGCATTGTAAACTGCCTACACTTCAATTTAAAAAATATGCAAAAAAAATTCACTCAGTGCAAAAAGTAGTTGGTTGAAAATGTAGCTACCCTTCCATTCCTTACCCTCCACTTCCCAAACCCCCTATCCAGAGATAATTGCTGTTTTGTTTTGTTTTGTTTTGTTTTGTTTTGTTTTGTTTTGTTTTGCAGGGGGAAGTAATTAGGTTTATTTATTTACTTACTTATTTGATTTTTCAGTGGAGGTACTGGGGATTGAACCCAGGCATGCTAGGCATGCGCTCTACCACTTGAGCTGTACCCTCTGCCCCCCCCTCCACAATTGCTGTTTATGCTTGTAGATTTTAAAAGCCACTTAGTGCTAAGATATTTTTGGGTTATAACAAATAGGTTTGGGGAATTTATTTTATCTCAATAATCATAGATTGTCCTTAACTTGAATGAAATTAGATAGAAAATGTACATACTTAGTAAATAAATATGAAGTTGGATATTGTTCTTTTTACTTTTTATTTTGAAATAATTACAGAGTCACAAGAAGCTGCAAAGATAGTACAGAGAAGTCCTGTTATCCTTCACCCATTTTCCCCAGGGGTTATGTCTTAATTATAATACAGTATCAAAACCAGGAACTTGACATTGGTACAATGTGAGTGTATAGTTCTGTGTCAATTTATTACATGTGTATATTCATGTAAGCGCTGCCACAATCAAGATGCAGATCTATTTCATCACCACAGAGATCTCCCTTTATGAAGTCACACCCACTACCTCCCCTACATCATCCCTAACCCCAGGCAGCCACTAATCTGTTTCCATCTCTATAATTTTGTCATTTGAGAATGTCCTATAAATGGAATCATATATATGTGACCTTTTGAGATTAGCCTCAGATAATTGAGATCCATCCAAGTTGTTGCATGCATCAAGGGTTCATTCCTTTTAATTGTTAAATAGTATTCTATGGTATGGATGTACATGGGTTATTGAGTGCTTATTATGTATAATAGTATATCTTTTGATATCTTAAGCAAGCCAAAGAAAAATTTGATATAGTCCCAATTTTTGATGACTTTACAATCTCACAGAAGAGACATAGATAGGAAGGGATAATATATGAAGTACTGATGTTTGTAGAATAGAATAGACCTTAAGTACTACAAGGAGTTTGAAGGAGGCAGGGAGAAATAAAGGAGTCATGAGAGCACTGTTACCTGGAATAGCAGAGAAAAGTTTTAGAGGGGAGGTAGAACTTGTGCTAGGCTTTGAAAACTGGAAGAGATTTGCTTAGGTAGACAAAGAAAAATTGAGAAAGCATTGTATGTTAGGCAATAGTATGAACTGATTAACTTGCAAAGGCAGAGGATTTGCTGGGATCATTGAAAGACTGGTATGACCAATGTAAACATTTCAGTGGTGAAATGTTGAAAAAGTAACTTGGGGGCTAGTCTTCCATGAGCCCTGACTGTCAGGCTAAGAACTCTGGGCTTTAAAATTATGAAGCAAGATATTTAAAAGGCAATTTGTGCTTTCCAAGGTTTTTTGCTGGGGAATTAACAAGAAATAAGTGGTAGAAGGGTGGAAGAATGTTTGGAGGAAAAAGACTAAGTGCAGAGAGAGCTATTAAGAGACAGAATGTCAAGATATGAGACTCCAACAGGATAGTGTTGATAGGAATGGATGGATGGATAGATATTACAGCTATTTAAGCGTTGTTTCCTGGTTTTTTTTTTTTTCCCCTCTCCTCAGCAAAAAAGAGTGGAGGTCACATTTCTAAAACTTTTTTTTTATTATTTCACTTTTGTCACAGTTAATAGCTTCTGCTTCCTCATTACTAAAAACTAGAAGTGACCTAAATTTTTTTAATAACTAACATTTTTAGCTTAATATTCTTTAGTAGATAATAATGAAGATTTCTTTGAGTGTAGGTCACTTTTGTACAAATGATTTGTGAAGCTGAGTTAGTCTTTTGTTGGATGTGCTTATTAAAATTAAAAAGCTCAAATCTTGTAACTGAATATTATGAGAAGGATACAAGCAGCTCTCTAATATTCAACACAGATGGAGAGAAACAGTGGTGTGAATTGCTAGAAATTGAGTGATCTACCGTACCTTTTAAGGAAGCGTGTTTCTGAGGTTGTGACAGGTAGGAGTTAGAGAAATGGCCTGACGGTGGGAAGTTAGGATTTAGTAGGAACTGTGCTTTAGTAATGGGGTAGCCCATCTCCAGAAAAAGGTAATAATTGAGGACTGGCTTACGTCTAGCTAAGTTTGTGTTGGTTGTCTACAGGTACATGCTTGGCTTCCATTGCTTTATCCCCAAAGCCTGGTTGAGGTATTGGGGGAAGGACTTGGACTTTAGACAGCACTAAGGAGAGAATCATAGATGACTGTATTTACTAAATCAAGTTTTACTAAGAAATCTTCTGATTAACTTCTCTAGAGATCAGATCCTCTGATAGGCGCCATGTCACTCCTTTAAATTAGGACTCAGCAACAGTTACCTTACAGGAGTTGATATCTTTCAAAAGTTCAAAGTCCAAGAGAGTTTTGTTAAAGCCAAATAAAATAGAAGTCTAGCCACTGCTTAGCAGTTTTGGTCAGTGTAAGAATGTTAATCTGTGATCTTTTTAAGTATTTAATTAAAACAAATTAAATTGAGGTACAGGAATTATTAGTATATATTTTTGCTTAGGTTAACTTAGGGGAAATATCCACAGAATCAGGTTGTACAGTGCTTCTGATTTTCTTACTAATGGACAGTTATTGGAGGATAATACGTAATTTATAGGAGAGTTGAAGGGGTTTCTCTAATATGCATTAACTATTCTTACTGACCATCAGCCTTCAAGAATTCTCTCTCCCTCATCTTGTCAAGATTATCTAACTAGTTGGTTTTAATTAGAGGGTTTTTTTTTTTACAGTTTAAAACCAAGATTCAACAAAAAGATACATAAGCTTAAGACCTGTGTATTAACTGAGGAAAAGCCTGAGCATGCATTATTCAGCATTCATTCAGCAAATGATTACTTTTTCCGGGCACTGTTTTAAGTGCTGGTTAAGTTGTGGTAGACAAAACAAACAAGTCCCTGCCTGCTCTCATGGAGCTTACATTCTCCAAGATAAAATATAAGCAAGTAATAAACAAGGTCGTTTCAGATGGTAGGTACAATGAAGAAAAAGAAAAAATAGGATAATGTGATAGAAATTTAAGGAGGTAAGGCTATTTTAAGGTGGTCAGGGAAGGCTAACTCAGCTTCACAAATCATTAGTACAGAAGTGACATACACTCAAAGAAATCTTCATCCTTGAGCTATGACCCTAAGGAAAATAAGAAACCATCCAGTTGGCCAAA
The DNA here is from genome assembly GCF_036321535.1 of Camelus dromedarius. NCBI lineage: Eukaryota > Metazoa > Chordata > Mammalia > Artiodactyla > Camelidae > Camelus > Camelus dromedarius. The sequence goes on along the minus strand of NC_087472.1, from coordinate 26,429,518 downwards.
GTGTAATTATGGGATTGTGGTGGGAGAGGGAGGTGTGAGATGTAGAAGATGTCAGAGATGTTGGCAGGGCCATATCATGTTAGGCTTTCATGGCCTGTGGTAGAGTTTGGATTTTTCCTAACACTTCAAATCCCATCAAGCAACTTTTATCTGAAAGAATCTGTGTAAGATTAGTAGTATTTCCCCAATGCTGGGAGGAATCCAGTGAAACAACTTTTCAGCTTGAAGAATTGAAAGTCCTTCAGAAATTTCTCTAGCACATTAAATCTCTAGTGTTATGATAATCTTTGGAGTAATTTTATCATGGAGCCTATTATGATCATATCCTGATACTTATACAATTGCTACCTTAATACTCATATACATCCTTATGTATCTTTAGTCACTAATCTGCCAAAAATGGTTATAGTGACCTTCTGACAAGCTCTGTGATAAACACCAAGAATTATGAAAAGTTTTTTTCCTCAGTATCAATAGTAGTGTTCAAATTGCTATACTTCTGTAAATGTAAAGAAAACTTAAGACAGAAAAGAATATTGTGTTAAGATTTGCAAATGTATAATTATCTTATTTTACCCACATTTTTTTCCAGCAGAAATCCATTTCTAGCTTCTCTAACCCCCCAAATATATATATATATGTACGTATGTGTATATAAATGTATACGTAGATATATATGTATTTTTGGTGGGTTTAAATTTTTCATCTGTTACTGTTCTGGGGACTTCATTTAATTTCCAGTTAAATCTTGATTCTTCTTATGTAAAGCATTGCTTTTAAGAAAACAATTCTCTGAATATGGTTTTCTACATTATGTACTTTTGTATTTATTCATATTTATGGAGCAGTACTTTGAGAAAAAGAACAATTCTGATTCAACCCTTTCCTTAAATCCTTAATCTTTTTAAGCTGCAAAGGTACTTAGTAGTTCTTATCTTCCTATAGTTTTTTAATGTTAAAAGGTTGGGTATATTTAAAGGAAAATATCCTATTGCTGTAGACAAATAGAAAATTACTGATTGGTAACCTTATGCAAACTACATTGTCCCAATTGGCATAAAATCTCTGGGCATCTATCAGTATACAGATATCTAAGCCCTCTGTGTGCCTTTGATTTGTTAATGCTATGATTTCTAATTTGTACCCATTTTAAACAGAGTCTTAAAGAAAAGATATCATCATTTGGTCTGTTTCTTTCCTTTTTAAAATAGGAAACAGAGAACACCACATACAAAGTTGGAAATGAGTCTCCTGTACAAGAATTGAAACAAGATGTGTCTAAAAAGGTTGGTAAGATAAAATGTCAATATTAGCTGAGCAGATGTCGTATTTAAATGGTATATTTAAAGCAGAACATTTTCTATATTGTTTTAGTATAGTGCCCTGTACGTGGTGGATGTTCAGTAAATGTTTCTTGACTCTGTTGAATTTGTGATTTAAGATGCATCAGGCTTTTTAGAAGTCATTTTGTAATTGAAGTAATTGGTAATTTATCCTTAAAACAGTGTTTTGAAAAATGTTTTATAACGTGCTTTATTTTTGATGCTTTTATTTTTATTAGAGTAAGCTGTAGCTACTCTTCAGGTTAGTACCAAGAGTTAAAGGTATTGAAAAGCTCAGTGCAGCAAATTCTGATGTCTTGAGGATTTAGAGGTTACAAGAAGTCATTACTCTGCTAGTGCCTTTGATACCTTTTAAAGGATTGATGGTATGAAGCTTCAGAGTTGGGTTTACGAGGAAAGACTGAGTATAAGGTAAAAATTTTGACAATGGGTAGTTCACAGTATCAGGCTAAAACCCAAGGAGGAAGAAAGGTATGTGTTCATTCATTTATACTAGTTTTGAGTGTTTTCTTTGCCCCAGGCACTGTTCTAGCCAGTGGGTTTCCAGAGACCAACAAGATGACACATTCTCTATCCCAGGGTTTCTCAACAGCAACACTTTGGGCTGAGTAATTCTTTGTTGTCAAGGGAAGGGGAGACTGTTCTGTACATTATAGAATGTTTAACAGCATTCCTGGCGTCTACTCACTAGATGTCAGTACATTTCCCCTACCCCCCACCCTATTGTGATAACCAAAAATGTCTCCAGACATCACCAAATGTCTGGGGGCAGGGTACTTGGCAAAAATCACCCACAATGGAGATCCACTGTTCTACCCTTATGGGATTTAGAAATTTAATGGACTATTTTTTAATAGTGATAATACTTTTTTCTTTAAAAAGAAAAATTTCCTTTTTGGGAGAAATGGTATTGTGTGTCAGCATGAATAAGATGACAAGAGTGGTACCACCATTTTTTTTTTGTTTTTAATCAGAAGTTGCCCACAATTCTACACTAACAAGCAGCTGTCTTGATTTTTTGGCATTCCCTTCTGGTTCTCACTAATTTGCATACTTTTTTTTTTGGCCTTATTGTAGTGTAGATAGAATTTGTTGTTGTTGTTGTTGTTGTTGTTTTTGATAGAATTTTGTATTCTACCTTTTCCTCTTACTAGTTTTAGATTTTCATCATATTTCTACATGATTTCAATACTCAGTTTTCATGTGGTCTATCAGCTTTCATCAAGTAAATGTAATGTATCTAGCCATTTTTATTGTTGAAAACCTGAAATGTTTCTATTTTCCACAAGAGCTTTTTTTTCCATTTTTAATAATTTTTTTAGGATAAATTACAAATGGGTAACTATAGTTAGTAGCTCCCCAAAAGGTGATCCTTAAGGAGAGTTTAGAAGCTGAAAAAATAGTGAGTAAACACTATGGCGCAGTAGAGTGAGTCTTAAGACACTGGGTGTTACTTTTTAAGTTCTAGCCTTTTCAGTTGAATTAAGTATCCAACATTAATGTTCCCAGTAACTTGCATTTTAGTAGAAGAAATTGGATAAACACAAAAACAGAATGTAATGAGTATCCAAATAAACTTGCAAACTATTATAAGAACACAAAAGGAGACTTTACTTCCTGCTTGGGGGTAGGAATGGGGAAGGAGGAAGTAGCATCTGAACTGGTTCTTGATGAATGGATAAGATTTGGGCAGGCAGAGATGGGAGAGTAAAGGCATAACCAAAGGCATGGAGATGAGGAATGTGCAGAATGTTTGATGATGAGTCTAGAGACCAAAGTTAGGGCCAGATTATGGGAATGCCTCTTATGTCATACTAAAACATCTGGTTTTTATTCTACAGTTGCTAGGAAAACAGTTGTTTGACGCAGGGAGGTGATAGGAAACAAACAGTTGCTTTAGCATGATCATTTCTATGTTGGTCTTGATTCTCACTGTTCTCTTGGTCTTTCCCCATTTGCTGCCTCCTGAAACCTAGAAAAAAAAAATACAGGGCTGGGTACTGTGAATAGGGGCTGTGAGGGCGTATCAAGAGATAGAAAACATGGATCTTGTTTTCAGGGAACTAATTGTCTGGTGTGGAGAAAATATTTGTACAGAGCTTGCTCATGTACTACTGTGTATTTATATTCTAGTTCATTATAATGAACAGTAAGAATGATAGGAGTTTGGAAGAGGAAGAGATAAAGGATTAGAGAAGACTTAAAGTTTTCAACCTCATTTGAAGTCCTCTGGCGGCATAGGCCTTTCCACTATGCCTGGTGATTATTTCAGACCCTGATACTCGCCTCATGCTCCCTGTGCCCACCTGCATCTTCTCACTTCCAGCAGATAACCTTGGTTCCCACTACGTGTAGACGGTAGGGGCTCAGAAGCCTGAATTCACTCCTTTCCATCATCTCTCGCTCCCCTCACCTGCTAACTTGTTTTTATCTTTTACCTCTTTTTCATGTTCTTGCTGAGAATTTATTATTCATTTTTTTTTCCTGTCCGGAGTAGAATGGTATAATGTAAAGAACACTGGATTTTTTGAGAAAAACCCAGATTTCAGCTTTGACTTTGTAGTTTACTACAAAACTGTTGGGCAAAATTCCTAAGGCCTTTACCTAAGATTCCTGTTTTTGTAGAAGGGAGATAATCCAGCTACCTCACAAGGCCTGTGTGAAGATTAAATAGAAAATGTGTGTACTGGATCTGACACACAGCAGACCCTCTTTCCTTTCTTCTCCAGAACGTTACCTTCCTTTCCACTGGCTTCTTCCCCTCAGTTTATAAAAATGCTAGATCACTTTCTTGCACCCTCTTCTATGTATAGCCAAGCTTTTTGAGAACAGTGATGGTGCTGGCTACCTCTCTGTCTTCACCTCTTATTTATTCTGAAATCCACTGTGATCTGGCTTCTGTTATTGCTAAAGTACTCAGTGCTCAGTAACTACATAGTTGACAAATTAGGTGGACTCTAGTTGATATTCCTCTGGTAAAAGCGAGGTAGGTCAAGGATAAAAATTTGAAGATTGATAAAAATTAATATATGGAATATGCTGGGAAGTCAGGGATGAATATTCCTCAGTAGAATAATATCCAGTTCAACTTAGCATGTGTTTGTGGTAAACTAGATCAGGATGGTCCCATGACACATTTTATTAACTTTCTGGAGCCAAGGACTTGAGAATGCGGAAGTCATCCTTGGCTCCATGGTGGGAAGGTAAGTGGGCTGGGAGATTTAATGTGTTAATAATGACAGGACTGGATAGAAAGTTTATTTTCTTCTACATGTTGGTAGAAGACACAGAAAGCCTGTTTGTATTTTTCAACTACACATAAGAAATAAAAGGGAAAAAAGGCAAGGTGAGCTGAGTGTTTGAACTCTTTTTATAGTTTTGCCATCTCTCTGCATAGCGGGGGATTAGATGTGGTCTGTTGGAGAACATTAATCTCCCTCCATCTGCTGGCTTTCTATGTCAGGCTTGAGTTCAGAGCTAAACAACTTGAATTCTTATATAAGGTGGTTTTGATTCTCATAGGTTTGTTAACTAGGCTCAAACCAGCAGACTTATTGAAACTAACTTGGAATAAATATGTAAATAAACTGACATGAAGCAACTGAATGTAAATTTAGGTTTGAACTTTGTTTAACAAGGTTGATTGAACTTTTGTGATTACACATACTAACACAGATTACCTATTATAATGGTTAAGAGTACAGTTCCTGGAACCAAACACCCTGCATTTATGCCAGATTCATCACTTACTAGATTTGTGACCTTGCACAAATCCCTTGATCCCTCTATGCCTTAGCTCCCTCATTTGTGTAATGATGATAGGAAGAGTGCTATCTTATAAGGTTGGTGTAAAGATTAAAGTACATAAAATGTTAAGAACATTGCCTGGCACACAGTAAGTACTATATAAATGATTTGCTGTTATTATGTTCTTGTAAATAGCTTCACTGTTTTTTTTTAAACTGCTTTTTAACCTTTCATCAGATTATTGAAAGTATTATTGAAGAGAGTCAGAAAGTACTACAGCTTGAAGATGACTCTTTGGATTCCAAAGGAAAAGGACATTCTGATCAGGCTACTGCCAGTCCTGTCGTGGCTGGCACAGATCTTAGCAATATACCTGGACTGTTAGCCATAGATCAGGTACTACAGGAAGATTCCCAGAAGGCAGAGAGTCAAGATGTATTTGAAGAAGCTGAATTAGAATCAAAAAAATGTTTTCCTTCTGATGACACATGTGAGAAGCCAGTAGATGAAACCACTAAGTTAACTGAAATAAGTTCAACTGAACAGCTTAACGTGCCTGAAACTGAAACAGAAGTATTGAACAAGGAAGCGGTGGAAATCAAAGAAAGTGATGTTCTAGAACCTGTATCCTCTCACTCCTTATCTACTAAAGATTTTGCTGCTGTGGAAGAAGTTGCTCCTGCCAAACCCCCAAGACAGCTTACTCCAGAACCTGATATAGTGGCTAGTACGAAGAAGCCTGTTCCAGCACGGCCACCTCCTCCAACTAATTTCCCACCTCCTAGACCTCCACCTCCATCTCGACCTGCTCCACCACCAAGAAAAAAGAAAAGCGAATTGGAGTTTGAGGCTCTTAAGACACCTGATCTAGATGGCAAGTATTAATTGAGAAATAACTATTTTTGTGGGGAGTCTTTGGAGTTGAAACTGTTTAACTTTCTGATTTTTTTTCAGTTCATGCTATATATAACCACATTGATGACCAAGTTATAAAACTTATTTTAGTAATAGAAAGTCAAAATGTTTACATTGGTGTTAAGTTACATTACTATAATAAAACATTTCAGACTTTCAAATCTGTTACCATTGGAAAGCCAGTGTGGCATGGTGAAAAGAACATAGAATTTGGAGACTTAAGATTTAAATTCAAGTCCTAGATCTTTTCATGTATAAGCTGTATAGCCTTGAGGAATTTAAATAACTTGTTTGAACCTTGGTTTCCCCATATAAAAAATAAAAGTAATAAAACCACTTTCCTCATAGGATTGTTCTAAGAATCAGACAAATAAGGGTTAAAGCACTTTTCAAGCTCTGTATAAGGTCCTATGTAAATATTAGTTGTTGCTATTATTATTGCAGTTCCCAAGGAGAATGTTACATCTGATACTCTCCTACCTACGAACATGGCTTCAGAGAGTACAGTCAAAGATTCTCAGCCTTCTCTTGATTTGGCAAGTGCTACCAGCGGAGATAAAATAGTTACTGCCCAGGTTGGTGAATTCATGTTATATTTAATAGAGATAGACTTTATCAACTTTCTGCAACTGGCTTGTTTGTTGATTGTTGAACATTCTTTCTTCTCCAGTCCCCCAAACCTGGCTTCCTTACATTCCTTGCCCAGCTCTGCTACTAATTTGCTGGCTGATTCTAGCAAGCTATTCAACATCTGAGTCTAAGATGTCCCACTGATTAAATGGGGGGAAAAACCTTCCTTGGTGGTTTCTTGTGAGATTGAAATGAGCTGAAGAATACCAAGTACCTGGCATGTAGAAGGCATTCAAAAAATGACAGGTGCTGCTATATGTAATATTATTGATATTAATAAATACCAACTACAGTCTTCATTTATCTAACCTATAGTGGTCAAAATTGGTTATTTTTATATATATATAATTTCCTTTTCCTAATCATGAAAAAAACCCTCATACACGAGGCTATGTATCCATATACAAGGCAATAGAAAGGATTTAACATGAATTTCTACCACAGCCAAATTCTGGGACTCAAGGGTTACTTAGATGGTAGCTGTCGTTGGGACAAGTTAGCAGACTGGGAGATAAGACACTAGTCTTGTCATAGCCTTCGAGCAGAGGTCAGCAGTGGCCTCATTTTATAGGGGCCCCAAGTTAGCAATGGTCTTTACATTTTTAAAGCATTGTTTAAAAAAGAAAAAGAATATGCAGTATATACTATGTGTGAAGCAAAAAGCCTAAAATATTTGTTAACTGGCTCTATAGAGAAAAAGTTTGCCAACCCCTGCCCTTGAGCTATCCATGTGTATAGCCCTGATTAATGGCAATCTTAGTGCTGCATTCTACTAGTAGAGAACTGCTTTTGGGCCAGGTTCAAAGAGAACATTTATTTGCTTTCAAGACGACTTGAGACATTTCACAAGCAGCAATAGTTTTGGTACCTGATGTTTTTCAACATGCTGGGAATAAAGGACTGAAATGGAGTGTTCCATTTAAATTTTCAGTAGGCTCCATTATCTGTATTATGGAATTTTTTAGAACTGTGTGTGGTAATGAATAATTGAATATTTATAGAAATTGACTCAGTCTATTTTCTGTTTATAAAATTGTAATTTCAGGAAAATGGAAAAGCACCTGATGGGCAGACAATAGCAGGTGAAGTGATGGGTCCTCAGAGACCTAGATCCAACTCTGGGAGAGAGCTTACTGATGAGGTATAATTAGATGTTTTTTGTTCTTGAAAACATAAAATATAAAGGTCATAATGGGAAGATGAAAAAGCCCTAGAGATGAATGGTGATGATGGTTGCACAGCAGTGTAAATGTACTTGATGCCACTGAACTATACAATTAAAAATGGTTAAAATGGTAAATTTTATATTATATATATTTCACCATGATTTTTAAAAGTTTAAGTTTATTGCTTTTAGGCAAAAAAAAATCATAACATAGAAGAAAACGAAAATTGAAGATCATCTTAGTTTTTGATTTTTTAATACGCTAGACTTTGTAACTCTGATTTAAACTTGCACTTTCACAATTATATGGTGAAATAAATGTATTGAAAGCAAGGCTTATATTTTATAGAAAGCAGGTTTAAAAAGAACATCATATATTATAGGTATATGGTTTTATACATGTTAGGTGAGGTACAGCGTACATGGAATCAATGCTGACTTCCTACCATTAAAGTTTAGTATACATCTATTGACAGATTTATTCAGAATGAAGTTTTGAAGCAAAGTCTTAGCTTTTGTTTCTTTTAAACAATACAATTTAAAAAATTATCGTACTTTGGAAAACAGTTTTGTAGTTCCTCAAAATATTAAACATCAAGTTGCCATGACCCAGCGATACCACTCCTACGTGTACACCAAAGCGAAATGAAAACATGTTCACACAAAAAATGTACAAAGATGTTCATACTAGCCAAAGTGTGGAAACAATACAAATGTCCAACACTGATGAATGGATAAATAAACGCTGTATATCTATCCATATCAACTATATTTTAGGAATTTAAAAGAATATAATTTCAATACATGCTACAATATGGATGAACCTTGAAAACATGGTGCTAAGTGAAAGAAGCCAATCATAAAAGACCACATACTGTATGATTTAATATATATGAAATGCCCAGAACAGGCAAATCCATAGAGGTACATTAGTGGTTGCCAGGGACTGGGAGAGAGGAATAAGGTATGATAGCTAATGGGTATGGTGTTTCTTTTAGTGGAGGTAGAAAAGTTCTAAATGTAGATAATGGTGATAGTTGCACGACTCTGTAAGTGTACTCAAAACCATTGAATTAAACACTTTAAATAAGTGTATTTTGTGGTGTATGAATTGTATCTCACTGAAAATGTTAAAGATTATTATACACAGTACTGAATGTATCTAGAAAGTCTTTAGCTTAAATTTTTGAGGATTTTGTAGAGTCAAAGAGATAATTAAATTATAGGTTCTCTTGGTATTATTTTTTACTTTAGGAAATTTTAGCCAGTGTAATGATTAAGAACCTGGATACTGGAGAAGAAATACCTTTGAGTCTTGCAGAAGAGAAACTGCCAACAGGTATTAATCCTCTCACTCTACACATCATGAGAAGGACTAAGGAATATGTAAGGTATGGCCTAATGTTATTATTTACCATTTGCAGTATTTCATTCAGAGTGGTGAAGATTTCTGTTTATGAACAATGACAGTTCCTAATTTGGTTTCATTCAGCCTTCTTTTTTTAAAATTTAGAATTAAAATAGAGTTAGTTAATGTATGTATTCTTAACCTTTATCATTTTTTCAAAATGAGTTCTTTTTTGTCTTTCTTTTTTCTTTTTCTTTTTTTTTATTCTACATATAAGGGATATCATGCAGTATTTGTCTTTCTCAGTTTGATTTATTTAATTTAGCTTAATGCTCCCAAGGTCCATCAATGTTGTCAAAAATAGCCAAATTTCCTTCCTTTTTATGGCTGAATAATATTCCTGTGTGTGTGTATGTGTCACATTTTCTTTATTCAATTTTATTCTTTCTGAAGACTCTAAAATTACTTGGCAAAAATAGCATATATCTTAAATCTCATAGTATTGGGTTTCTCTTCTTTTAAAATGATTTATATTATACTAGAAACAATATTAAAACATACTGAGGCTAAAAAGCCATGTGGGATAAACACCTGGTCTTCTGAAACCTTGCTTTAAGTATCAGAAATTTTATAAATAATTGTTTTGTCTTTTTAGGGTCAGAAAATGGCTTTAGAGTAAGGAGATTGACTTTACAGTGAGATGTGTGTAGAGCTAAGAAGTAATTTCTGTGAAAGCAAAGCTTTCACGTGATGGGCCTTATGAGTAAGGGGGAAGATATTTACAAATTAATTTGTCATTTCTGTGCAGCATATTTTGCACAGCAAAATAGGTTTTTCATAAGTTCCTAAGCTGAACGCTTTTGCGTTTTGTACATTGCACCTTGCTTAAAGATTCTACTCTTTGATCTTTCAAGTCATTTAATTCTTGGGGTCATCCTTTAAATTAAACTTATATAAATCATGTTAATTTTTTTTTCTTACTCTGATTAGCTAATTGTATTGTAAGTATACATAGAGGTTTTTGAGAAGTATAGGGGAAATGACTTACTTTAATGGCTTCTTCTTCTGATAGTAATGACGCGGCACAGTCTGATGATGAAGAGAAGTTACAGTCTCAACAAACAGATACTGATGGTGGAAGGCTAAAACAGAAAACGTGAGTTATACTACATCCCTTTTCTTCATTTCAAGCTTTTATTTATTTTTAAAAAATGAGAACTGCCACACTATTTTAAGTCTGTGCTCTGTCCAGTTTATATGTCCATCCACTACCTCCACTCCCTGCCTTCGGCCAATGGATGATGAGTTCCTTGAGACTGTTTTTGTAGCATCTGGTCTTTTTTATAGCATCTAACATACAGTAAATATTCAGTAAATCTTGCATCATGCTTGTAGTATTTTTCTGATGGTAGGTACCAGAAGTGTTGGTAGAAGAACATGATTGTCCTTAAAGTTGCTCTTTCCATTTTTCTTCATCTCTCCAAATCCAATTTGTCTTTCTAAACCCAACTACATGAGATTCTTCCTGACTACTCCAGTTTATAATAAATTTCTTCCTTTTCTCAATTTCAGTGACACCTATAGCCTATATAACTTACATTTGCCATTTATTTTATTTTATCTTAAACTGTTTTCTGTTTTTTTTAATTGAAGTATAGTCAGTTTACAGTGTATCAATTTCTGGTGTACAGCATAATGTTTTAGTCATATTAAACTGTTTTCTGATTTTAAAAAATAAGATGAATACATATTAAAGAACTAGACCATATGTTGAAAAAGGATTCTGATCATGTCATTATTCTTTTTCCTCTACAAAAATCTAGTATGATGATGGGCATGTAGGTTTTGCTTGATTATACAGAAGTGACTTAATTGGCGATAATTCAGTCTAAGGCCCAAAGTGAGTTCTCCACTTGAGTCTGATCTTTTCTTAGTGTGGCAAGTGTAGCAAAGAAAGCATTGAGAATTTTCAGAAAAGGTATACTCACAATAGAGGTATATGGTAACATCTCAGATATCTGGGCCTTGGCTGTCTAGCAGTGGCAATTATCAGGAACTGGAGAATTAGGAATTATTCAGGAGACACATAGACATCCAAGAAAGATATCACTTAATCTGTGCACTCAGGCTCATTATTTTTCAAAAAGAAAAGCTCCTTAGGTTTATTCAAAGCCTTTATACTTACTTCTTGCATAATTTTTAAAAATCTAGTCATCTAGTATCTGATCTCAGCAAAATGGAAGCAGTAAACTGTGACAGCATGTAAGTCAACACATAAGAATGTCAGATAATACTCTGATTGCAAAAGAGGAATCAGAAGAGTAAGAAGGACTCATGCATTGCACAACCATTCCGAATGGCAGTGCTTTCAGCTTCTTCTCATGTCATGACATACAGAATATGGTATTATTTGCACTGAACTCTGGGGTATTCTGAAGCAGCTGATGGCCAAAGAAGACTGGCCCAGGGTTCTGGCTTCCCTGGGCCTTACCCTGTTGCCTTGAAGATAAAACCTTGAAGAGGGGAACCAATATTCTGGCCTGCTTACAATCCATTTGAAAGGGTTTGAATGTATTAAAGAACAGTAAAGATGATAAATGACCTTATTTATTAAAGAAAGAAACTTATGGAACATTAAGTGCCACTGAAGAAGGTACAAAAGTTTGTATTTTAGAAATGTTCTCAACCAAAATGATTAAAATACCTGTTCTCTTGTTTAAAGTAGTACTAAACCTATAGTTAAGAAAATATAACTTCAGAATTATAGGTAGCAAAGACTTTATTGTGATTTTTAAAATGGTTTATCTGTTTTTAATCTCTATATCTGTATTCAATCTATATCAAGGTATAGAGAACCAGTTAGTGGTTACCAGTGTAGAAAAAGAAGGAGGGAAGGGCAAGATAAGGATAGGACTAAGAGGTACAAACTACTATGTGTAAAGTAATTAAGCTACAAGGATGTGTTGTACAGCATGGAGAATATAGCCAATATTTTATAATAACTTTAAAGGGAGTATAATTATAAAAATTTTGAATCACTGTGTTGTGTACTTGAAACTAATATATTGTAAACCAACTATACCTCAAAAAATGAAAGAGTTTATCTTCTGTGTTTTCTGATTATCAAAAGTAATAAATACAGAGATGGGTAAAAAGGAAAATGGATGTTTCTCATACTCTCACCCCCAGGAATAATCATTAGGTATATTCTCCATAGAATTTTTTTTTCTAACAAAAGTGAGGTTATACTGTGTCTGTAGTTTATTGACTTGCCTTTTTTTTGATACCTGCTGTGTAGTGGACATCTCTTCATGTCAGTACCAATAGTAACATATTGCAGTCTTTATGTCAGACAAGGGAGTTTGGTGCTGTAGATACAATAGTGAGGAAGACAGTCATAGTCTCTGCCCTCATAGAGCATCCAGTTAAATAAGAGAAACAGAGTTAAGTGTGTAATTACACAGATGATTCTAACTATGTTTGTAGTAGTTACTATAAAAGAATATATGGGGTGCCGTATATGACTAAAGAGTCAAGACCAAATAGCTCTCTTTTTAAAAGAGAGCTATTTGGTCTGGAACCTAAAAGATGAATAGAAATTAGCCAGGGGAAGACTGTTGCAGACAGAAATAACCACATGTGCAAAGGTCCTGAGGTGACTAAGAGCTTGGTACATTTAAAGAACTGAGGTTTGCCTCATTTATTTTATTGCATTCCATTGAAAGGATATACTATAACTTATTTATCCATTTCTCTGTTGATGAAAATTTGGTTTATCTCTACTTTTTACCTATTCTGAACAATGCTACAGTGAACATTTTTGTATATATGCTTAGCAGCTTTTTCAAATACTATTCTTAATATCATGTGCTCCCACAAATTGTTAAGAATTTACCCCTGGCTTGTAGATTTTGTTTTGGTTTTAAATATCATGTACTGTGCTTTGTTTTTTTATAATTTTAATATATGAAATTTGAGACTTAGAAAATTGAAAAAGCAACAAATGCACATTTGCATTACATTGTTTGGGAATACGTACTGGGAAAGCTCAGCCTAACTATATTGCATGCAAACACCTAGACTGAAAGAGAAGGGACAAGGAGCCATCTTAGGCTACCAGAGCATTTTATTTTGTAAGTAAATACCTCTTTACATTTCTTTTTATTGGTAAAATGTTTTTAGGGGTGACTTTCTAAAGCAGTCTTCTCAAAACAACTCTCATTGCAGATTCATGGCCTCACCCCAGACCCTCTAAATCAGAAAATCTGGGGATAGAGCCCAGGTATCTGCACTTTAAATATTCCCTTCTCACTCCATTCCTGCCAAGTGATTATTATTCACCATTGAAAACTAATGCTGTAGATGATATGATATTGTTCATTGAGGAGAACTGCCTGTATTTCCTTTGTAGCCATATTGACTCGAATATATTTATTCCATATAACAAGGGATTTGGGAGCTCAAAGACCTACTGTTTATATAAAAAAAGGAGCTATTTCAAAATAATACACTTTACCAGTCATAGCTCATGAAATTATCTCTGAATTGTTGAACTTTTACAGTTAGTTGAGTAAATAAGTAATTTGGTGGGGTTTTCTGTGTATTTTTGGTAAGGACTCAATTAAAGAAGTTCCTGGGAAAATCAGTAAAGAGAGCAAAGCACCTTGCTGAGGAATATGGTGAACGAGCTGTAAATAAAGTTAAAAGCGTTAGAGATGAAGGTGAGTGAAATAGAATATTTCAACTGAATATTCTGTTGATTCGTAATCATTTACATTTAGCCTGTAATGTATAAGAAGCATTCTCTTTTATTGAGAGTAATAAACCCCAATAGCTAAAATCTTAGCATTTCAATAAATAATGTTACTCTCACTTTTAAAACCTCACATAAAATCAGTTTTATAAGTGGGAATAAAAATGAATTTATGCATCTTAAACATGAATTTGTGCATACTTTGTGACTGTGGCAACCTGGAAGAGTTGAGTATTCAATAGTCAGTTGTAAATTAGTTTTGTAAGGCTATTCGGTTTTTATAAATATTTTTAAAATTAGTTACATTTTCTAAATTTGCACAGACCTTAACTTCCTATGCCTTTGTTGTAATTATATTCATTTGTTTTATTTAATAAACACTTATATAGTATTTATTCTGTGTCAGACACTGTTCTAAGCATTTTTACCTGTATTTAATTCATTTAATCCTCTTAAGAATTTTATGAGGTTAAGTACCATTATTGTCCCCATTTTATAAATGAGAAAACTGAGGCACAGTTTCTGTATGTTGCCCACGGTCACACAGGTAATAAATGACAGAGCTGGATTTGGACCCAGGCAATCTGGTACCAGACTCCATGCTGTTAACCAACATGCTGTTTAGTGATGGACAGATTTTGCTTTTCCAGTTAATGAATCTTCTTAATAAGCAGTAGGTATGAAAATACAACAGCAGCTATATATACATTAGCTAGTGGTGATTTCTGTTGCTTTTCTATTCAGTGTTTCATACTGATCAAGATGATCCTTCATCAAGTGATGATGAAGGAATGCCATACACAAGACCAGTTAAATTCAAAGCAGCTCATGGCTTCAAAGGACCTTATGATTTTGATCAGATCAAAGTGGTACAAGATCTTAGTGGGGAACATATGGTAAGCAACCCCTTTTTATTTTTCAGGATTGAATCTGTTTTCATGGAGACATATACTAAGCTGATCTCTTCTTATGTGTGTAATTTTGCTAGCCTGAGCCGAGAAGGGTAAATTGACATTAATATGATTTAATGACTAGGTAATGCAGAGTCTATCTCTGAATTGTTGTTTGAGTTATTGAATAAGTAAACTCTAAGTCTGTATCATTAAGAAAGCTATATAAACTTTCTTTTACCAAAGAAAGGTATGAAAATTTAAAGCAGTTAAGGGTAATCTATCACTTTAAAAAATGTTTAAAATGTTCCCTGGTGTATTTAAGATAATTTATACAAATATTTCAGAAGCTCAGTATATTTTGTAAAGTGACAGCTAGAACATGGGAAGAGATAGATGTACATGTTGTCTATCAGAGTTAAAAAGTACCAGAGTAGATATAAAGTTTACAAGTGAACATTTCAGTTACCCTCTGAAAATGCTAGGAACACAGGGAAAGTAGTAATAAACTGAGAACTGGATAAGTGATGCTGTGGGTCATGATCTACTTATCTATTTAGATTTTAAATCTAAATTTGGCTTAAATTTATCAGATGGCAGCCAGATTTTGAGTTAAACTTTGGTGCTCCTAATCCTCACATAAAATGTTTGAGCGGATTATAGTAACTTCCTTAAGGAATCTGATTAATTTCCTTGTACTGTATTGATTCTCTTTCATTATTTCCAGTTTTAAGTAAACATCTCGTTGTAGTAGGCTTCAAATGACAAATTTCTTAACATACTTGAATTTTGTGGAAATGAATGTTATTCCAGTAAATAAGCTGTTGCCTTTAACTTGGATAATCTTTTTGATTTGCATAGATGTGTGTTATAATAGTGTTTGTAACAACGTTTGTTGTAATAGAATTAGGCCTTCCAATTTAAGGGTTCACATTCTTTACACCCCACCCCAACACACACACACACACACACACACACACACACACAGTTTTCAGTATCTATCTGGGAATTCTAGCCATATGCTGCAAAGCCTTGTTTCTGAGGAGAAAAATAGAATGAGACCACACCACTCCAACACTTCTTCTAAATACTCAGTGCTATGAGGGTCACTGCTGAGGTGGGCCTTACTCTTCGCTCAGCCCGGGTCAGCAGTTGTTAGTTCTCTTCTGAGGGCTGTGGCCCCTCCTATCCCATTCGCCCTCAAGTTCGGCTAGGAGACTGAGATCTCAAACTAGGATTTGTGCTTTTTCAATAAAGATTTCTGGCCACCTCAGATCTCCCATTTCCATTAGTGTGTGGACAAGATTTTGTATCTTGAAGTTGTTAGCATATATTATGGCAAACTGCAACTGTCTTATCCCTCTTCTCTTCTAAAAGTCCCTTTTTGTGGTATTATAGCACCATTAGACTGTTGGCTTTAAGTGGTGTTAGTAATGTGAGCATTATCTTAGTATGTATAATTTGGCATAATTTTTTTCTTTGGCTTAAAAATCATGTCTCAACTTTTAAAGTAATAACTTTGAACCTTCCTTTATTTTCATAGGGAGCTGTTTGGACCATGAAATTTTCTCACTGTGGCAGATTACTTGCCTCAGCTGGACAAGACAATGTAGTGAGAATATGGGCTTTAAAAAATGCTTTTGACTATTTCAACAATATGCGAATGAAATACAATACTGAAGGTATTTTTTGTTTATTGGTGGGAGTTAAAAAATCTAGAGACATCTGGCATTTTTACATTTTAGGTATAATAATGCCCCCTTATCTGGCAATCATTTACAGCAACTACTACTTTCCATAAAAGCCAGAAACCTAAGAGTAAGACAGACATCAACAGCAAAAAGCATCTAAACCCAGTGAAAAAAGCTATCACAAAATTTTTGACTTTATCTCTTTTCAGGTATAGTGCAGAGTTAAATCATCAGCTATTGAGAACAAAATTACTTGGTTTCCCCTGGCAACCTTCAGTTCTTGCCAAGGTTAAAATGAAATTTCTGATTAGTCTAGAAAAAGAATGAGAATAATATATACATCTAATAAGTAAAGAATGATTAAGGAAACACAGCTATGGAAAGTAAATGTGATTTGTCAGTACATCAAAGGCTGTGTGAAAATAGATTAAATGGAAAAGAGAAACCTCAGAACATGATGTGTGTACACAATTATTACAAACAACTATGTGAAATATTTCTGTATCATGGTAAGTTATCAGCAAATTATGTAGAATTGATGTAAATAGGAGCTTTAAGTTTACCAGATTCCTTTCTTGTAATTATCGTCATTATTTAACTGCAATGCATTTCCTCCACAAACCCCTCCCCACCCAGTCATCCAAGGCTGAATACAAGAAGTTTAGGGATGGGAGCAAGGAGAATATAGGTGGCCACGGGGAGGAGTACAGAGTATAGTCAAAGCAGCTGTTTGAAGAACATAGAAATCTAGGGAGAGCCACTAAACTGGCAAGTGAGGCCCTTATACTGCAGCCCTGTGGGGTTGCTTGCAGTATGTTGTAATACATAGTTCAACATGATAATGAGTAGACAAAAAGTAAAACTATATTTACTATACATTTCTTTTATTGCCCTGCCTGGAGGAGAAAAACTTTTCAGTAGCCTTGGAGACTTAACCCAGCCCAGACTCTTTCTGCCCCTGTATTGTTCATCTTGCTACTTGTTATGATTGACAAGAATGTCTTTACTATAGTAACGAGGTTTTAACAGTATTTTATTGAATTGGGGAAATGATTAAGCTATTTTATAAGGATTTTACATTAAAATGATAAAAAAATATTTTAGTGCCTAAGAGTTAATGCTTTGCTTGTCTAGAAAAATGTATTTTTTCAGAATGTTATATTCTATGACTTTTAATTAGGTGTTACTGTATCATTATTTCTGATTGATTGTGTGTGTGTGTGTGTGTGTGTGTGTTTGTACTTGTGTACATACATGCCTTTTTACAATTATTATGTTGTTTTAGGACGTGTGTCCCCATCACCTTCTCAGGAAAGTCTAAATTCATCAAAATCTGATACAGATACAGGGGTATGTTCATTATTTTATGGTTACTGTTGTTACATACTATGATTTGTTTACCACAAAGTGCCTTATTTTTAATTAGAAATTACAGATGCTTGAAAGCACTTAAAATTGAGATGCATTAGAAATGAGAGTTTCTTCTGTTAGAATTGGTAAATGAAAAATTGTGATGTTTAAATGTTTTCAGATCCTAGCTAGTATTACTCAAGCTACCATACTAATGTAAACTTAAATAGAAAAATTCCCTCCCCTTAATTCCATGTTAGATATTTAAAAAATAATAATGGTAACATATACCTGAATAAGAGATAATTAAGGAAAGAAAAAAATACTGAAATATTTTAGTTTTCCATCTTCTTGATTTAATAAATGCTTTATCTACGTGTCGGGTAGTTTAAAATATCTTAATGATTTTCATTTGGCCTCAGAGCTGGAAGGTTACATATATAAACCTAAAAAGCAGAATGCGAAATATTATTCTAAGCTGTCTCCTATGCTTCTTGTTTATTGAATGAAGCATGGGTAATGTAAACAAAGAGAAACTAAAATGTCCCCCTGCTCAATACTATTTTCCTGGGATTTCATTGGCTCTGTACTATTTGAGGCTAATTTTTCCCTGCTCTAATCATACTCCTCTCAGCTCTCTGTGGTTCTGTTTTACCTTGTCTTCTTACTGTATCTCTGCTGTCTCTTCCTCTTCCACCCCCTTTAAATGTTGCTCTTTCTTAGGATTCTGTCCTTTGGCCATTCTCAGTTGGCATGTTCACTTACTGCCTCCAATCCTGATCTGGCTTTAGCTCCATAATTCTGGTTTCCTTCCAATAGTTCTATGTTTTTTTTAACAACAGTGAAATCTTATTGTGCATGCTGCCCTTTGCACATAGCAATATCTATAGGCTCTCTCCACCTACATGTTCTTCAAGCACATCAGTTAATAGTTTGATACTGAACTCCCTCAGCAAATGTTGTTTGAGTGCCTGTTACATGTGCCAGACACTGCTAGATTCTGCACAGTCAAATGAGACATATTCTCCAGCCTCAGGGACCTTGCTGGCTAGTGAAATAGATATATCTGCAATTACAGTATCAGATGGTAGTATTCTATAGAAGGTACTCCACAAGTATGCAAGTTAGCCTTATGAGTCAGAGTGTCAGGAAAAGTTTCCTGGAGGCTTTGAGTAAGGAGTTAATTGTATGAGACAAGGAAGAAAGAGGGAAGGGGCATATCGGAGCGAACAGCAAATGCAAAGTCATGGAGGCCGAAACAGCATGGCCTGTTAAAGATACTACAAGAAATTCCATGTGGCTGGAGCAAAGGGTGCTTGTGTGAGAGCTGTAGGAAAGGTAGGTAGGATTGGGATTTTGGATGGCTTTTTATGTTAAACTAAGACACATGAACTTTATCCTCAAGGTACTGGGGGAGGATGGACTTTGAGGGGTTTGGATGGAAAGTTAATTAAAATATTCAGATTTTTGTTTTAGAAAGAGCATTCTGGTAGCAGTGTAAAAGATGGATTGGATGGGGGCTCTAGGCTAGAGACAGGGAGCCCACTTTAGAGGCTATCAACCCAGGAGAAAAATGGGTGCTTCGATTGTGATAGCAGTGGGTCTAGAAACCATAAAGAGGAGCTGAATTTGAGAGATGTAACCGAAGGACTTAATGACTGATTAGCTGGAGTAGTAAGTGAGCAGCCTGGGGTGATTCCTAGGTGTCTGTCTTGAGTAACTGGCTAGATGTTAATGATCATTCATGGATATACTTTTATTAACTGCCCACAGCCCTGCTTCTCCTCTTTTGAACCTCCTTTAATGGCATCAACATCCATAAATTACCTTTTTTAACTGAAGTCAGAAACTCTCTATTACTTTTTCTTCCTTGCCCACACTTCAAATTAGATAATTGTTCTATGTACTCTACCCTCACCTATAGAGTCAGTCCCCTCATCACTCACACCATCTAGGCCCTTGACACTTATTTAAATATTTGCTGTGGCCTCCTAATTGTTTTTTATGTCTCTGGTCTCTACTGCTACCAGCTGCTTTTTTTTGTTTTTTCAAAATAAAGATCTGACTGCCATTTGTGATTTAAAATCTTCTGATGGCTCCTTGTCACCTACAGAATAAGGTCCTTCCTGATATTACCTCATCTTACCTTTTTAACTCAGTTCTAATTCCCTAGTACCTGTGCATCCTACTTGCCATGCCGGATATGGGTCTGTACCCTAAACACACTCTCACATTCATGTCTTTGTTCATGTTGCTTGCTTTGCCAGAAATGCCCTCCCTGTCCCCTTTTCTCACAGGGTGAAGCCCTACTCATCCTTCAAGATTCAACTCAAATATCTTATCTTCTCTTATTATTTTCCCTGACTCAGGCAGGCAAAACTGTTCCTCACTGTTCTGACAGTACGTCCTGTGTGCTTTAACACTGATAATAATTACCATGCCTTCCTTGCAGTTTGTCTCGCTGGCTAGGCTCAAGGCTGATTTAAGGCTAAGAACTGTACTTCACAGATCTTAGTCTCTTTGCAGCCCAACCCCATGCCTGACTGTGGTAGGCCCGAATCAGTGTTGAATTCCTGCTTCTGTGCCTTTTATTTATTCCTTCCCAGTCCCCTTGTCTGGATGCCTGCAATCTCCCTTTTTTCTGCTCAAAATTTGCCCATTCTTCAAGGCCCACTTCCTCCATAAAGCCTTCACTGACTAATGTAGCAGCGAAAATTTTAACTGCTTTGCTTTAGGGGAAAAGGGTTTGCTTTTATTAGTTTAATTCACCATAAAGTTTCCAGACATTGATTACTATTAAAAACAGGGACTATTTGTACCATCTTGTATTATGCTTATTTTAACAATCCTACTTACAGATTTTTAACCACTTCTGTCTCCCCTTCCCCCCCAAAAACCTAAGGAACTCCTAATCTAGTTTGAATACAAAGTCTTTTAAATGAAGAGCATAGTCGTTCTTTGACCCAAAAAGTATTAACCCCCTGGAGTACCGAGCTTTTTTTCTGGAGTAGTTGGTATCATTTGTATCTGTTGTCTTCAGGAAAAGATTATTTGGGGCTTCTTTCACTTCTGTCATTTTGTACGGGGATACTTAAAAGAGGCCTCTATTTTGTATGCCTTTGGGTTTTGGTATCTGGTACTATCTTTGAACCTAGTACTCACTGCAGTGAGGCACATTAAGCACAGTGGGCTTTATTTTCCTGATATGTGTGTTCTTTTTTTTCTCGTGATGGTGATATCTGATATTTATCTCTTTTGAACTACGTTCTTACTCTTGCCTTCTTAGCATCCGTGTAAAATAAAATGCATAAAAATACCTGTTGTACAGTTGGGTGTACAGAACCAAGATCACTCACCTACTCGTTGGTCATGCCAAGCTAGAATTCTGGCTGTTACACTCTGTTTCTATTGATTTCCAGAAGTAGCTCAGTAAACGTAAGGAAGAAAGGAAGAGGGGCGTGCTTAGTTTGCTCCATTATACTAGAGACTTGTAACATTTCTTCTTGACACTAGAAGTTGTTAAGTGTGCTGTGTACCTAAAAATTAATGTTTTTTGTAAATCTACATTTGGTGCACTGGGTTAGTGGAACATCAATATGGGTTTTGCAACATTTACCTGCTGCTTAGAATTTTTGAGAGTAGACTATAGGGGAGGAAAAAATTTTCCTCTACCTTCTTAGAATCTGCGGCTGGAATCTACAAAATAACCTGACGAAAGACAGACTAAGAAGAGAAACAGCTTATTATGTATGCATATGGAGGCCTTCCGAGAAAAATAGTGAAGGCCCAAAGAAGTGGTTAAACCCAAGGGTTTATATATCATTTCAGCCAAGAGCAATGCATTTGTGGAAAAGTGACAAGACAAAGAAAAAGGGATTTAGGCTTTTAGGGGTGGTAAATTGTGGGAAGGTAAATCTACTGGGGGAAACTAATGGAAGATAAGGAGTATTTGGTAAGGTTCTGTTTATACAGATAAGATTCATTCTTCCCTTCCTGGTAGGGGAGAGGTGAGGGGAAGACACCTTCACAAAGGGCATTTCATGCTCTGCTTTCAGGTAGAGAGGAGGAGGGCAGACATTTTCTTGTGTCTGTTTCTTCTCAGTTGCCTTCAACTCAAAATAATACTTATTCAAAGGGGCATATTTTGGGGTGATATATTCTGATCCCCTTCAAAATCATGAGGGTCTAAAACTTGAATGAAAAGGCTATAAGGGAGTGGGAGGCAATTATTGTGAAATTGTTCATATGCAGTATTTTATTAAAAAGAGACATTGGTTTAGATTTGGCTCAGTCAACAATTATTAAATGTCAAAAATGTGTTAGACACTGAAAATATAAAGATGCAGTCAATAATTCATGTCAAGGAGTGATGCATTGGGGAAGACAGATATTGGCAATGATGATATATGCCCAAAACAGAGTTAAGTATCATTTTCCCGAGAAGACCATTCCTTTGATGGTGTATACACTTGATATCAGTTCATTGTTTAATACACATACCATCTCCTGAGTTAGAAACTGTGATCACTTTCTACTCTCTCCTCTCCCTTCAGTGTCTGCTCATTTACCAAATCCTGCCTGCTTGATCTCAGAAATGTCTTTGGAATCTGGCCGTTCCTTTTATTTGCACTACTGCAATCCAGGCCTGTATCTCCTATCTGGACCATTATAGTTGTTCTCCCAGATTCCAGTCTTTCATCCACACTGCCAGCAGAATTACTTTCCTATAAAAGATCTGATCACGTTTCTTTCCTGTTTAAAAACTCGTTTTGGCTCTCTTTTTTCTTCCTATAGAATTAAGTCTAAATTCTTTAGATGAATGACTCCATCTTTCAGAGATCAGCCTGACCTCAGCTCTCAGTGTCATTTCCTACCCTTCCCTCTTCCAGACCTTATGCTCGGAGCCACTTGGTTGTTCATGCCACAACAAGAATGTCAGAACTTTTGTTGATTCCATGTATTTATATATGCTATTCCCCTTTGCTTGGCAAATTCATTTAAGACTCAGATCTCTTCACCAAAACATTCCTTGCTTCACCTAATGAGTAATTTACTCATGTGTTCCCTTACTGTTCCCATCGTACTTTGCCCATAGTCCTGTTAAAAGCACTTACTACATACTATATCAATTTATGTAACAATAGCTAAACATGTTTTGTTTTGTTTTTTTTGGAAAACAAGGTTTTATTCACCATCATTAACCTTTGATAGGTCCAGTTAACATGGTTGCATGAAACTGTCAAATAGAAATTAGAAGCAAAGCACCAAGGAATAAATTCTTAATTTTAAACAAGCCAGTGATTTTTTTTTTCTCTCAAGCCATAAGCAAAGTTGCAGAGTACACAGTTTGCCCATTTCTTCATATTGTGACCAGATCTTTCTTTTGGAATACTCTTTGGGAAAATTGGTCTAATCAGTCATGTCTTCAGATATTTGTATCACATCTACTTATAGATAATTAAGGTAAAAATGATGCATTTTCATACCTACCCTTTGTTTGGAACTGTTGAGATAAAGCTTGTGGCCACCCACAGTTTGATGATTCACAGACATCCTTTAATCCTGAAGTGCTAATAGGGGTGCCTTCTGTGGCTGTTAGTTCTTTGAGCCTAAGCACTAATCTTGGTTGGCGTTCGGCTGGTATTATTTCAGCTCACATGAAGATTTATGCCCAGACCACTCCTTAACACTGTTCCTGTGTCTGCAGCTTGACTCCCCAGTCACAGCTCCTTTTCTTATCATTGCGTTCAGATAGACATACATCGCTCATATAACTCCATGAACTCTGGTTGGTTTGCTTTAAAATGTGATGTTCATTCATTTTTCAATGCAACAAACATTTGAGCACTCTCCAGGATGCATACACCGCCCTGAACAAAGTGGTCTGGTGCAGGTGAAGATAAACGGATGCTGGGCCTGCCTGCCCTCCACTAGAAACTTAAACTCATGGGCATACACATAGATTACTGTAATTTACATGCCACAGAAATTAATAAGGGCAGAGTGCCTCTGTCTTTGAGATCAGGGAAGGCTTTAGGAGGAGGTAGCGTTTGGTTGGAGACTTGAGGAGTAGGTAGAATTTGGAGAAATGAAGAACATGCCTGGCAGAAGAAAGAGCTGTGAGTAGGACCAACTAGGTGCTGCTGGCTTTGAGCGTGAAGTGTGAAGTCACAGATGTAGAGGGATAGGTCCATGAGTTCCACGTGATGTGTGTTCTTGAATAATAGGCCAACGAGTTTGGATCTTAGTTGCTTTAAATTAAAATTTAAGCAAAAGCAAGACAAAGCTATTTGATGCTTTTATAAGTTTTTTTATTGTGATGGTTGTTTCTTTTCTTACTGTGCTCAGGCCAAAGCGTAAAACAAGGTGACTTGTTTTTCCCTAGCATGTCTAATCTAGGAAAGGAGGAAACATGGAAAATAAGCAGAAGTCATCTAAATTCATGTGCCGAACAACAGCTAACATTTTATAAGCTCTTACAATGTGCCATGTACTTTGCTAAGTACATTTTATGTTTTATCTCATTTAAACTCACAACAGCCTTGGTACTGTCGTTCTGAAGTACTATTAAGAGCCCTGTTTAAAAAAAAAAAAAAAGAACCCTGTTTTATAGATGAAGGAAAGAAGGCTTAGAGATATTGTGTAACTCACCAATTTCACACAGTTGGTAGGTACAGCACCAGAATTAGAACCCAGCTCTGATCTGTCTCTAGAGCTTATGCTCTTAACCATTATGCTCCGCTAGTTGGCATCTTAAGGTCTGGCACTATGTTTTCATTTAGCCCACAAATATTTATTCAGTGTCTACTATGTATTAATGACTGACTATTCTAGGAATTGAGGATAGAGTAGTGAACAAAAGAAACAAAACCTATTATAACGAAGCTTATTCTATTGGTAAGAGACAGAAACTAAGTAAAATTTTGTAATTTATTGAAAGGCGATAAAGTTCATGGAGAAAAAGCAGATAAAGTAGAGTGATGGGAGGTAAATAAGGTGGACAAGCTTCACTAAGAAGTTGTCATTTGAGGAGAATCTAAAGGAGGTGAGGGAGGAATCATCTGGCTATTTGGAGAACGTTCCAGGTAGAGGGAATGGCAAGCGAAACTGCTATCAGGCAGGAGTCCTTATAGTTCAAGAAATAATTGAGGCCTGGGTAGCTGGAGCCAGTGAGCAAGGGGAAGAGTAGTCGAAAATCAAGTCACAGAGGTGTAGATGGGGCAGTCATAACATGGAGGCCGCTGTGAGGACGTGGGCTTTCGCTCTGAGAAAGATAGAAGCCAATGGGAGCTTTTTGAACAGAGAATGAAATAATCTGACATATTATAAAAGTCTCATTCTAGCTTTTAAATACTAAGAATAGATTCTAAGTAGATAATAAATATCTTATTTATTTTGGAATCTCAAGTAACTAATGCAGTATCTGGTATATATAGTAAGTGTATGAGAAGGCTTACAAGGTTTCAAAGCAGTCCAACTTTAGAATGACATTTTTAGATAATCAGGATATTTGAATATGGATTTGATATTAGATGATACAAATGGTATTTTGTAGGTATGATAATATTTAGTTATTTTTTAAAAGAATTGATTAATTAGAGATACATATAGAATATTTACTAATAAAATCATGGGTATTTAGATCTAGCTTTAAATGCTCCAGCAAAAATAAGCAAATCCATTAAAGTGGGACGACTGATAAAACAAGATAAGTAAAATGTTGATAATCATTAAAGCAGGTGATGGATATATGGGGTTTATTATAATATTTATTATATTTTATCTACTACTGTATACAATTGAAATGTCCATGATAAAGTTTGATATCAAACTTCATTATATTGATATAGAGATATAAATATCTCTCTACATATAGACATCTATTCAGAAAAATATAGATAAACTATATAGCATTTCACTTGGTAATTCTCCCTTTAAAACTCTGTCATAAAGAAATCATCTTATATGTCCAAAAATGTAAGCAGGATTTTCATATTCGTGTTCTCACAATGCTAAAATCTGAACAAACTAAATTTTTACTAGTTGAAAAATAGAAACTATAGTATAATCCGTACAGTAGAATACTATGCAGTCCTTAAATTGTTTACAAAGACTATTTAATGACATTTAAAATATTCTAAATAAAATGTAAAGTGAAAAAAGCACACTGAACAATTAGATATATTATCCCAATTTTGACTGAAAAAAATCTACAAACATTTATATATTTTAAAACTTAAGAGAAATAAACTAAATTATTACTAGTAGTTATCTCTAGGGGGTAGGGTTTTAGGTCATCTTTATTTGATTCTTTATACTTCTCACTATTTCTAAAATTTTCTTTAATAAACATACCTAATTTTATTAAACAACAAGATACTATAAAAGTCTCTAAGCCTTTGGACCTTGATATTAGGATAAACAAATAATAAAATAGGGATAAAGATTCATGTTCCAGGATGTTCATTGAATTGCTATTTATTTAGCAAAAAAATGAAAATGTCTAAATGACCAACAAATTGGAGAATGATTAAATTGTGGTGTATCCATATGAAGCTAGTAAATGTTTCCAAGGAGTAAAATACTGAAAGTGCTCACGTATGATAACAAGGAAGATAGTGAATCATGAAATCATAATTTCAATTATGTTTTTGAAAAATGAGATTGAAGATGGTCAAAATTTTAGCTAATTATAGGTGGTTTTGATTTTAGTTTTTCTATTTTCTGTGAGGTTTTTTTGTTGTTGTTGGGGGAAGGTAATTAGGTTTGTTTGTTTGTTTGTTTGTAGAGAAGGTCCTGGGGACTGAATGAACCCAGGACCTCATGCATGCGCTCTACCACTTAAACTATACCCTCCCCTCTATTTTCTGTGTTTTCTGAATTTTACCTACCCTGAGCATATATTACTTTATAATCAAAAAATACATTATTTAAGTATTTTGAAAAAATGTAGAGTACAGGGAAAAGAAAATGGATGTTTAAGGAGGAAAAAAAGATCTGGAATCACTGCTAGAGGAAATATGCTAAAGAGTTACTAAAATGAAAATGATTATTAAGCAAAAAGCTGAATTTTATGTAACAGAGCAAGCCTGTTTAGTTTTATGTCTTCCAGCAGTGCTCACTAATCTGGCCATAAAATTAGGGGAAGTAGCTGTAGTCATCTAGGATTAGAAGTGTTTAGCAAAGGGTCAGGCATCTGTGTACTGGTCTACCTCCACAGTGGATGTGAAGATGGTTTTATAAACTGTAAAGTTGTAGACAGATAGCAGTGATAGTTTTTATCTATCCCCGTGGCCACTGTTTTATTCAAGCCCTCATTATTCTTACTTAAAATACTGACTGCTCTTCCTGCCTCCTCTCTCTTTCCAAACCATCTTTTACATTATTGCCTAGGGTTCTCTTTCTAAGACATCAGTCAGATCATGTTATTTTTCCTTTTCAGAAACTTGTGTTGCTTCTCCATCACCTTAGAATATCTGACATTTTAAGCCATAAATCCAAGGCTCTTTATTATCTGATCTCAAAGTACCATTCTACCCTGATCCCCCCCTACTATATCTCCATATGCTTTTTTCTCCATCCTTGTCATCCTACCTGCCCTTCCCTAAATATGCAAGGCTTAGGTGACACTCCATATTTTTGCTTATGCAACATCCTTTAAAACATTTGAGGAGAAACCTTTGGACTTACAGTTAAATGACTTGTATTTTTGCATTGGTTCTGCTGTTTACAGGTGGCTGTGTGACCTTTAATATGTTATTTTGACCTCTTTGAGCCTCATTTTTTCCTTAATTTCTTCATCCTCATAAAGTTAATAACTACCTCACAGAGTTTGTGAGGATTCATTCAGATAATGAATACAAAAGCATGTTGTAAAACTAAATGCACAGCACACATGTATGGCATTATTTTCTACCTACCTCTGTCAGGATGCTTTTGACTTCAAATAACAGAAATCCAACTGAAAATGGCTTAACCAATGAGGAAGCAAGTCTGGAGGTAAGGCAGTTCCAGGGTTGGTTAATTCAGCAGCTCAGTAGTATCATCAGGGATATAAGGTCCTGCCATCCTCCCGCCTTACTGTTCTTTATCTGTTGCTCTCTTGGGCTAGTTCCCCTCATGGTATACTGGCTACTACTGTCTTAGGTGTCACCTGCAGACAACGATGTTCAGAGGCAGGAAAGAGGAAGGTCCCTTTAGTATACCCCTTTTTAAGGGTGAGGAAATCTTTCTAGAAGCCTCCCTTTTTTTCCCCCTCCCCCAGATAAACTTGCCCTCGTGTCTGATGAAAATCATAGCACATGCCCACGCCTAAACCAGTCATCACTGGGAACGGGAATGAGCTCATCTGAATTAGCTTAGACCGACTGTGATCACCCCATGTGCTGGCTCCTGCCTCTCCTGAAGGAATGGATGGTCAAAAAAGAGACAAAGTGGGGGCTCTGTTAGGGAGGGAACTATTGTGGTAGCATGATGTCTTCAAAGATAATCCAGGTTTCTTAGGACAAGGAGGTGAGGAGGTGATAAGTAGTAGATGCAGCATAAAGGGGAGTCGGCTTTTGGTGGATCAAGATTTCAATCCGGTGTCATACAAAATAATGAGAGAACACATGGGGTGGAAAGAGTATGAACCTTTTGTTTTTCTAGTTTTAACATTTGTTTTCATATCTAAATAGGTATGCGGTGGAGCTGATGAAGACCCTGATGATAAAAATGCACCATTTCGACAACGGCCATTTTGCAAATATAAAGGCCATACTGCTGATCTCCTTGATCTTTCATGGTCTAAAGTAAGAAAGTCTTATTTGAATTGTCTGTTAATTCTATGTAACTATTTCAGGATAAAAACAAATACTTTATTTGTATGATTGTCACACTATCAGTGTTTGAATGTTCATATATACTTTGTGGGAGTTACAAATTAATCGAAGTTAAAAAAGAGAAACGTCAGATTAGGCTAATAAGAAAATCTTTACTTAACAGCTTCTCTCTGGATCTGTCTATATACTTGTACTTTTTGCTTCTTTTATAAAGTAATTTTGGCAAGTAAGTATCCTCAACAAAATGGATATGACTTCAACTACAAGGGTGAAGCCTTATCTATATAATCAAGACTGTTTTAGGGCTAATCTGCTATATTTGTAAACTTATTAATTTAGATTTAAGAATTATATTCTACAAATCAGTGGTATGTCTTCAATTTGTGATTTTTGTTTTCCTTAGAGGAAAATTATTTTAGAAGTAGAGGGGCACTATTTTGCCACTGATGAAATATCTTAGAAATTGGCAAAAATTTTAAGAAATATTTTTAATTTTATTTAAGGTGTTTGAAGCATGAAGCAGTTTTTGTAATAAATGCATGACACCTTACATTTTCTTTGTATTAAAATTTGTCAGTAATCAGAATCTAAACTATATTAAGAATTTGTAGGGAAAAGTGATATTTAAAAGCCTTAAGTTGAGAAAAGTTATCTGAGTTTACAAAATACTGTCAGGGATACCGGTGATGCCCATATATTTTAACTATGTCAGGAAAACCTGATGTAGCACAAAGATATCACTGGTATATATTGGCAAGTCAGGCTTTCCCTGAGCTCCAGCTTTGAATCACTCCACTTATTAATTACTGCTCCTGTCATACTTGTTTAGATGCTGTGGGTGCATTTCATGGCCCATCTGTCACAGTATCTTTCTCTAAGCTCCAGGAATAAGCTTGAGCCTCACCTGGTAGTCTGGTTTTAAACTGAGCCCCCGTTGTATCTTTGTACTCCTTCCCCACCCTGTGTGAAATCTGAGTTGTCAGAAGATGGAAATCTGAAGTGTCCTTAATCCGATAATCTTATTTATCTAGAATAAGAAGTACAAAGCACCTAATTGGGAACCCTGTACTCATTTTACTTTCTTAAAGCAAACCAGTATTTTTTTCTGAAATGTAGCACTAACTGAAGAAATTAATTCTCCACTGGCCACTGTATCAGTCAGGGTTCTCCAGAGTGACAGAACCAAGAGGATATATATACATAAGGAGATTTATTTTAAGGAGTTGGTTCATATAATTGTGGGACCAGGCAAATTTGAAATCTGTAGGGCAGGCTGGCAGACTGAAAATTCAGCGAGAGTCACACTGAAGTCTTCTCCAGGAAACCTTACTTTTTGTTCTTAAGGCCTTTATCTGTATGCTTTTTACTTAACTACCTTTGTACATTTCTAGGTCTTGTTGGCAACAAGATTCTAAGCCCCTCAAGAGTAGGGACCAGATCTTTTTTTTACTGCTGTTTCTCTTCAGTGTCTAGCACAGTTGATGTTTATGGTGGGTTTTCTGTTTGTTGAAGACTTACTTTGTGCCAGGTAACAAGAATTACCTGTTAATTCTTAAAATAACAACCCTGTGAGGTAGGTGATATTTCATTTTGTAGATTAGAAGACTGGGCCTTTGACCCATCCAAGGTCACAAAACTAGTTGTGAGTAGAACTTAGATCTGACTCTAATTTGACTCCCAAGATCATGCTTAGTTTAAGAAAACTATTTCATGGATTCAATAGATAGATTCAATAGATAGCATAATAGAACAAGTCTTAACATGTCTTCAGCATCTTCACTTTAAGAATGTCTTTATATTTCTTTCATTTGCTTAAAGCAATGGACTATTGCAAGACTTGGATAAAGTCAGTTTTAATTAACAGCAGACCATAGATTTAGTTTATATACACTTGTTATTAATCAGGAGGAAATATAAAGCAAACTACATGTACTCTTCAAAACTTTTCTGGAACTGACTGGATCTTGAAAATAAAAAGAATTGTTATTAAATATTTCAAAAGTTATTATAAATCTTCCAGAATTCTATTTTTAAATGTAAGGTACACCATCTATTTAAAAACAGATATACCACATAAAATGTGCATTTTTTTAAACTGGCCCAAGTAGCATGCATGTATTAGTGCAGTAACATACCAAAATCCACGTTTGTGCTTAGTCTCTTCACATTTAAACATTAAAGAGTCTTATTATTTTAAGCAAACGACAAAGCATCTTGTTTTTCATAACATGTGTTCTGCGTAAGCACTCTGCAGAATACTATAGTGGTTAGAGCCTGGACCTAGAGCCAGACTACCTGGATTCGAATCCCAGCTCTGCCACTGACAAGCTGGGTAGTCCTAGAAAAATTATTTAACCTCTCTACCTCAGTGTTCTCATTTGCAAAAGAGGCTAATAATGTACCTACCTCATAGGGTTGCTGTATAGTGCTAAGAACAATGTTTAGCACATTGTAATTACTCAGTCAATGTCATCATTATTTCAATTTGTTTAGTACCTTTACATATACAAAGAATACAAGGGTCTCATTTGGGTTTCCTCATTCAGTATAACTCATAATTCTCTCCTTAAATTGATTGTGTTTAGAAATTAAAAAGCTACTGCCAGCTGGAAGCTTTTGACAGATAGGTGTTTGGTTTCTGGGTGATGGGCCATCACAATGCTTAAATTGGTTACACCACCTTCTTCTAGCTTTGAAAATTCTGTGATCTGTCCTGAAAGATTTGACAATTTCTTTTCTCTAATTTTCTTGCCTAAGGTGTGACAGGTACACGATAACTTTTCATATCCGTGCTACATTATAGGGTAATCTTTTTTAAGGCATTTTAAGTGTCAGTTAGGGAATCCATGTGAGTTAAAATTTACCAGTGTTATCGATTTGAAAATAACTGACGTGACAATCAAGTGAATAGATGCCTTGTATTCATAGCTAAGTTCCAATATATGCAGGCTCTAACAACTAAGGCACACCTTAGTCCTCTACTGGTGCCTAGCAAATTTCTTTTGACAAAAGTCATAAGATTCATCCTAATTTCAGAGTAGGTAATGTGCAAAAGTCTCAGAATCAAAGAAATACAGTATTTAATTGTTCAGGGAAAAAAATGGGACTGTTCAAGTGAATTGGATAATCTTTTGTTCTTTCTTATGCTGCATATAACAATAATAATGGCAAAACTGTTGAGGTACTTAAAACCAAAAGTTCACTTTTATGGTATAAGTGCATTTTTTTTCACATGGTGATAAAATAATCAATGTCAATTTATCCGTAGAACTACTTTCTGCTTTCCTCTTCAATGGATAAAACAGTCAGACTCTGGCACATTTCCAGAAGAGAATGCCTTTGTTGTTTTCAACATATAGATTTTGTCACTGCCATAGCTTTCCATCCAAGAGTAAGTGTTTACACCTTTTTTTGTTATACTATAAGGAAGGTGAGGGAACCGAGTTTCTCTGGAGGGTAATTGGACTGCAGGAAAAAAATTATTAACAGCCCCATAGTTAAAAGCAACTGAATTTAGTGTTTCATTTTGCTTTGAAAATGAGAAAAGAAATAAATATTCTGCTAATCTGCATTAGAAGAACTGGAAAAGTTATGGTCTAAATATAACAGTGAAAAGTCATCCCAAATCTTTAATACGGCATGCAGGGTATAATAAAGAAATAAAGTATCCTGTTAAAGAGGAGAGATGTTGGAGTTGGCAGAAGAAGACAAGACAGCAGGTGGATAAATGAGAAAGGAAAGCATATAGGCAGGAATAGTTGTAGAAGGGTTGGGAAGGGAAGAGACATAGAGGAAAAGGTTGAAAGAGGCAAAGACCAAAATTCATTACAAGATTTACTGAATTCCTATCTAATGTCTGGAAACACTGTTAATCTTGAGATCCGTTCTTATTCATTTTCAGTGTAGAAAATCCTTCAACATATTTCCTCTAGAAACAAAGTATTTCATATGATTTCAACCAAAGGAGTAAAATCTACCCTCATGGAATTGTAGCCCTATCCTATGCTCTTATGGGATAGAGCCACCAAATACATAAGGCTAAATTAGTTTTAGTTCTTTGCAGCTATAAGCACAAGGGATGTTGCATGTTGTAGCTGCTCCACCAGCTAGGTTGAAATAAGTGGAGGGCTTCAGCTGCCCCTAGTTGGCTTTCCCTCCCCTACACTGGTAGATGATTTCCATTAATACATTTCAGTCATGTCCTCATCTCTGTATGTTTAACACCCATTGTCTTTTTAATGCAGCCTTTTACTTGTATTCACCTTTCTTTCTCTTTTTCCCCAGATTAAGAGAGAAGAATGACTTTTTCTCTCAATATAATTTCCCTCCCTGGGCAGGCTTATAACATAGGCAGTAATAGTTCTAAGCCCTTAGAGAAGACTTGATTAAGACTGTTGAAAATTAAAAATGCTTAATCTGTGTTAATACTGTATCAGTTTTGACCATCAAGCTTTCAAGGCTTCTTTCTGAATAATACCCCCATCCTGTCACCCAAGGATGCAACAAAAGGATGGATTTACCCCTGTCAGCAACTGTGAGCAAAATCCTTCCCCCCACCTCTGTTTTAACTATAACATATCAGGGTGGCAAGAGAGGAGTATTAGGTGGTGGTTGTTATCTATGTAGTGCTTTATTATTACGGTTTCTGTTTAGTCAATAATTTCTCTATACTTTTATTTGGTTTTATTTTGAAAACGTGAAAGCCTTATTTTTAAAATTATGCTGACCTGAGGAGTTTTTGAGAGGGGCTAGGGAAAAATGGGGTGATGTTGACATTTTCTTAGGAAATGTAATTCTATCAAATAATGTTACCTGGAAGCAAGATGAGTTATAAAAGAAATAGCAAAATGGAGATACACATACATTTACACACGTGTATATATGTATGTGCATATATACAAATTCCAAATTGTAAGACCAAGATGAAGTATTTTAAGTTGTTCGACTCTCCTACTAGTAGATGTTGAGTCGAGCCTACTACACCACAGTATAAAAATGCCCATTCTGTGTAGGTTATCCTTGACAGGCTTCAGAGGTCTGTAAGAGTAATGGTCTTGAGTGGAGAAGTCTGTTTCTTGTTTTGGTATCTCAATTATTTTCTCTTTAACTCTTATGTTACCAAAAATTAGGTCAGTTTAGTGGTAGATCTGGTTTAGTTTTGAACACAGTTTCTCAGCCTTGCACTGTTGGCATTTTGGGTTGGATAATTCTTTGTTGTAGAGGGAGGGAAGGCTGTGCTGTGCATTATAGGTTTAGCGGCATTCCTGGCCTCTACCCACTAGATGTCAGTAGCACCCCACCCTGTAAACTGTGACAATCAAAGATGTCTCCAGACATTGCTAGATGTCCTCTGTGGGATCAAATTGCCCCAAAAACTCTTGGTTTGAGGTTGCGAATTTAAATAGCGAAGTGATTATCTGCTGACAGGGTGTCAGAGTTCCAGAAACTGACTGGTTCAGTGGACTGACTGGCATTAGTTACTCCTTTATCCAGCTATTGCATGTATCCCAAGGAGGGTATGAGCAGATGTACCACTATAGGATAATGTTTCCCAAAGCATATTCCTTGAAAGGACTAGCCCAGCTAGATGTTCCTACCTGACCCCCTACCAAGCGCCCCCCTACACACAAAGTCTGTGTGTTTCCAATTAAGTTGAAAAATGCTGCATACTTTATCCCCTTTTTAGAGATTCAGAATGCATGTTAATTGATAATCCTGTTTAACTTTCTGTAACCCAGAATTTCTCAAACTTATTTGATCACAGAATCCTTCTCCTACACAATATACACTCCAACCCATTATCTGTTAACATGCATACCTCGGAAAAAAGCAGTTTAATGATTAGAATATAATTTCTCAGTATAAATGAATACTGAGGTTACTAATTGTTATTTTTAGTGAATGAAGTAATGCTTACTTTAATACTTTTTAAATGAAATCTACATATTTTAAACATTATTTCTGATAAGACTTAATGTATTTATTTGCTAATTCGTTTCTCTTAATGTGGTAAAGTGAAAGCTTTCTCTTTTGCCACATTTTTAGGATGACAGGTATTTTCTAAGTGGGTCATTGGATGGAAAGCTCCGCCTTTGGAACATACCTGACAAAAAAGTGGCTTTGTGGAATGAAGTAGATGGTCAAACAAAATTGATCACAGCTGCAAATTTCTGTCAGAATGGCAAATATGCAGTGATTGGAACATATGATGGCAGATGTATTTTCTATGATACAGAGGTAAATGGGTATCTTGTCTAAATTGCGCTTAAATACTTAGTAAAACACTTTTGTGGTTTGGGATAAGTTGATATATCCTCTATGGGCTTTAACTGCCTTATCTATAAATTAGGACAAATAATACCATGTCTGTCTGTGAGTTGGCTTAGATAATCTTTGAGGTTCTTTCTAATTCTGATCTTTTTAAATTGTGATTTCTTTTTAGCATTTGAAATACCACACACAAATACATGTCCGATCCACCAGAGGGCGCAACAAGGTTGGAAGAAAAATTACTGGCATTGAGCCTTTACCTGGAGAAAATAAGGTACTAAGCTTTCAAAACCATCTCTCTCCACATTATATTAAGACTCCTGGAAGTTCTTTATATCTTGGCTAAGAATATATTTCCTTTCCTATGGAATACTGCTTTTTCTAGTTTTGAAGTATATTCTGTATGTGTGTAACACCCTTTTTTGGTTATACCTTAAAACAGATTAAAAGATGGTATTTTTAACTTTTCCTTTGATTTGTTTTTAGATACTGGTAACCTCAAATGACTCCAGAATCAGACTTTATGATCTTAGAGATTTGTCACTGTCCATGAAGTATAAGGGTTATGTCAACAGCAGCAGCCAGATCAAAGCAAGTTTCAGGTAAATCGGCAGTGAGAAATTCCCGAAAGAGATCAGAACATTTCTCCTCTGCTCCCATTTTTTCATTGAGATATGCCTTAGGTTTATATGGTGGTGTTAGTTTCTTTGCACTTGTGCAACTGGTATCTCGTATTATCAGTCATGCAAAACTTACCTTATCCACCTGTTGGGTAGATAACAGTTTGACTTGCTTCTACTCTGCAGATGAAGAAACTGAGACCAAAAAAATTAATTTGCCTAAAGTCACACTGGTAGTTGCAGAGCCAGGATTAGAAGACTCCCTGTTCCAGAATTTGTGATTTTGTACTTTTATGTAAGCTTTCTTAAAGGAGGTTTACCCCATCGCTACCCACCTTACCCATGGTTTTGATCCTTTTAGGAACAGAAGCTAATAAAGCATTTTGACACCCTAAAGTACAGTGTCCTATATTTACACCTTTGCATGTCGTTATTATTTGAACTCCTTTTTATTAGGGGGGTAGTAATTAGGTTTATTTATGTTTTTAATGGATGTACTGGGGATTGAACCCAGGACCTTGTGAATGCTAGCCATGCACTCTACCACTGAGCTATATACCTTCCCACATTATTTGAACTCTTAATTTGGGGTCTGCAGGCTCTTCTGAAATACCTACCTCTTCTCCTTTTATAGCCCTCTTTATTTCAGCCCTTTTCTTACTAGTTCTCCTTTCTTCTTGAATTACTCAGTAATTACCCCGTAAATTAATTGGTAAAGTATTCTACTTCTCTCTTAAGTAGGCATTCCTCCCAGTGTTAACCCAACAGCAGTTACCTAGAACTCTGATGGAAATTCTAGTGCCTCTGGCCCCACCATGTCAAACATACATGTTCAGAACCTCTGGAGTGAGACTAGGAGTCTGTATTGCAACAAAAATACCTAGGTGTTTTAAAGTAGGAAGCTCTGATAGAGGGAAACTTTAAAAACTCCACAACTTTGATTTTTTTTCCTTTCTTCCATAAATTTAGCCATGATTTTAGTTACCTCGTTAGTGGCTCAGAAGATAAGTATGTTTATATCTGGAGTACTTACCATGACTTAAGCAAGTTTACTTCAGTCAGGAGAGATCGTAATGACTTTTGGGAAGGTATTAAAGGTAAGTAAATGCCTACTTTTGTATGTCTTATAAATGAATAAAGTTAAAGTGGAGATGAACTATAAGTAAATGTATATAGGCATTATTGCAGAGAGAGAGTTTGGCAATTATAACTGCTTTTGATTTGTATTGGCTTTGTTTGATTCTTCTATACCAAGAAAGAACTTACACTTATCTAAAATTTGAGAAGTCATGGAATCTCAGAACTTGTATATGGAGTTTTTTTTAGAAAATATTTTGGAATTTTAAATAGTTCTTATTTACTTATATGTTACTTTTTAGATATTTGCATATAATATACACTGTTATATTTTTTGCATATTTTATTTTTTTTCTTGATGTTTAGAATTAAATTTATTAGTTACCCTGAAGTAAATTTTTTTTCCCAGCACATAATGCAGTTGTTACATCAGCCATCTTTGCTCCAAATCCGAGTTTGATGTTGTCCTTGGATGTGCAGTCTGAAAAATCGGAAGGTAACGATAAAGGTGAAGATGTCGAAGTTTTGGATACCATGCCCTCTGGTAGGTACTTGTGTTTTATTTGTCCTACATTTTCTCTAGTTAGCATTTAATAGCCTCATTGACCTGTGAGTATTACGATTTTTTCATGAGTATGAAGACTATTTCTTGTTTACAACATAATAGTTGTCAGGTGTCCATTTCTGAACATTTTGGTAACATAGTTCTTGCAAGTTTTACTTTGTTTAAATTCACCTGCGAATTAAAACTGAAAATTTTGAAACTTCATAATTTTTTTTTTAATGAACAACTGTTCTCTCTGGAGAAACACAAAGAGGAAATAAATATAATTTATTATTTGTCTCTTCTACTGCACTGTGGTCTCTGTGAGGACAGACTTTGTGTTTTATTGTTGTAGTGCCAGTGCCTAGCACAGTGCTTACCTACATACAGTAGGTGCTTAATAAACATTTGCAGAATAAGTGAATTAAACCAAAGTGAAAACAGTGTTCTTTTCTGCTTGCCACAAGTTTACAGCTTCTCATAGACAGCTGTTTTACAAGCCTATAATTTCTTGCCCTTTGCAGCATGTGTGTGCTTTGAGAATGAGCAGTACTTTCAGTTATATCAGATGTTCAGATTAGGAAGTGAAAAGAAACCATCAAGTAGTATTGAGTGCCAATTATATAAAACTGGTCCCTGTTAATCGTTAAGAGTCAGGTAATACCATGTAAATTTGGACCAGTTGTTAAGGAAAACAAGTTTGTATTATTAAAATCGATTGCAAAATAATTTATTAAATGTGTTTTCTCACTTTAGAGATTACAGCCAGGCCTTGTAGAGAGTTATAAAACCACAACAATAGATACAATGTACAAAGGGTATGTGTAAAAATATTTGAATATTTAAAAGTTCTCAAGCATTTTTATCACATTTCACATCAAGTAATTTCCCTTGTGGTATTATTTGTACTCTACACTATACTAAATACACTATTTCTTCTGTCTGTGAAGAAAATTTTTGATAACAAAGATGAACTTCAGTCTAGCACTTCTTTTAATTACAAGATGTAAAAATAAACCAATTCAGAATTCTTACACCTTTACTAAATGCCTATTTGGAAACATTTATTTTCATTTTCTTTTTTTTGTTTGTTTGTTTCTCAATCAAATACTGCTTCTCTCTTCTAACTTAAGTCATTTGATTGGATTTCTTTTTCTTTCCTTTTTCCCCAGTGATACCTTTTTACACTCTATACATTTCCCTTACATATTCCACAGAAAATTCTAGCTTTGCAAACCATTTGAGGAAAAATGAAAAGTACTTTTTTTTAAACTTCTCAAAAACCACCATATTAACAAGGTTCAGTTACTTCACTGGGTCCTTTTTAAAGAGGCACAAGTTTGGATCATACTCAGATTTGTGTTTGCTGTTTTTTACCTGTCTAGGTATACTCTTAAGAATAAACTCTTAATCTCAGGGTATGAGATCATAAGATATATCTGATTGCCCTCTCTCTCTCTATTCCTGACATATTTGGCAAATTAAGCTTCAATTTTCCTCATGTTTAAAATGGTGCTAATACCTCATTTACAAGGTTGTGATAAGAATTAAAGAAGACATGTATAAAGTGCCTAGCAAAATGCCTGGCATGTAAGAAACATCATCTTCATTATTATTGTACCTTATAAAGCGTTTCTATGTATATGGTGAATTGTTCTCTTCGCTAGCCTTTCTGATATCCCTCAGTTTCTTGCTTCTGCTGTGCAGCACTACTTTGAGATATACTGAAAGGGTAGCTTGGAATGTTCAAAGACTTAGGGTATGTTTTTAGCAAATTTAAGTAAACCATTTTGGCCCACTCATCCTATACACAACTTTCCAGTCAAAGTTTGGATTATTTTCTTCCTTACTAATCAGTCCTTTTTTAAAAAATTTTCATTTATTTTATTTATGTTTTTTTTTGTGTGTGGGGGGCGGTAATTAGGTTTTATTTATTTCTTTATTTCTGGAGGAAGTACTGGGGATTGAACCCAGGACTTTGTGTATGCTAGGCATGCACTCTACCACTGAGCTATACCCTCCCCCTCGGTCCTTCTTAAATCTACAGTTTTTACCTATGTATAATACTTGGTTAACACTGAATTTTGTTTGTTAAATGCTTTTGCTGGCAAATGTAAGAGGTAAGCGTTCCTGCCATTCAGCATAGCTACATGGCTCCTCAGCACAGACTGGAAAGACAAAGGTGCCCTCAGCATTCATAGAGCCATCATGTGTACTTCATTTCCTGGCAGTTTCAGTTTGTCTGCTCTGCCGTAAACCTTCCTGTCAACCCCGTTAATGAACCTGTTAGCAAAAGATTTGCCCAGTTGATCCCGTCCATCCTGCCAGCATCCAGTCCTGGGGCTGAATCACACGCTAGCCTCTTGCCACGAAATGAAGTATTAGACAACTTAGAGGATAAATCCAGGCATCCAGGCCCTGAGAGACTATAATCTTCCTACACCAGGGAAAGACCAGCTGACACAAGGTAAGTGGCAGTGAGCCTCAGAGAGGCGACGTACAGGAGGATGAGCGGATTACAGAAGCAAGTCAGGAAAGAGAGACTGAAAAGGCGGGGAGACATTCTTCTGCCCCAGAGGTGGACAGTCATGGGCATGTGTCATTTGTGGCAGCAGGCTTCATATTCCTTTAAAATCAACTAAAAACTTTTTTTTTATGCTTTTAAGGTATTATGAAGACAGATAACACAGAAGTTCTTCTTTCTGCTGACTTTACTGGAGCAATCAAAGTGTTTATTAACAAAAGGAAAAATGTATCTTAATTTGAAATGACATTTAAAGTAAATATATCAGTAAGTTTCTATACGTATCAGAACTGAAAAAAATATTATAGTGTTTCAGGCTAACATCCTTTTTTAATTTTTATTGGAAGTTGTTCAAATATAATATATTTTTTGAGAGGCAGTGTTAATGATCTAGTAAACCCTGGACTGACAGACTAGAAAGGAGTGTGGCTAGAATAACGTTGCCAAACATTAGGCTTTACATTTTGTTATGTTTGTGTTTTGTTATATAATTGTGAACATGCACAGGTTTCTGCATGAAAATATATTAATATATTAATCATATGTGTGTGCCTTTTGGTTACATGCACTAAATCTAACAGAGTTAAATTATTTCAGTGGCTCTTTTGGCCTCTTATGTGGGGGTGGTCCTTGTTTCTAGCTTAAATAATTTCTTTTGCACAAAATTTCATTTTTAAGAAAAGTGATATCTTTTGACTGAGTTATTGTTTTGAAAATGTTATATAGGTTTTCAGTAGGTCAACAACCATGTGTAAATGGTTTTTATAAATTTCTCAATTTGGGGGACGATCTTTTTTTTGTGTGGTCTAAATTGTGGACTTAAGATTCTTTTCTTTGTATGTGTATATATAATTTTTTTTTTTTGCCACACTGGAGCACAATGTTTCTATGTAAAAAAATTCTTTTCATTCTTTATCCATGAGCACCAGGCTTTGCTCACTTAAAAAAAAATTAAGCCGTGTTAAGGAATGAGTCTTCTTTTTTACAATAATGTAAAAATAAACTGTTTACATTTTTTTAAAGCATTGTAGTTTTAAAAATTAAGCTGTTTTGTTTTGTGTTGTTGAATTTGAAAGCCTTTGTAAATATTGATATAAAGTACCAATGAAATAACATCTGGGGTGAAGAACCCTGATCATGTTGTTGATGGTTAGCATATGTTTCTGAAAATTAAGTATGTATTATTAAAAGTTGGTCGCCAACACTTGTTAAACATGTGACTTTATTTTCAGTTGACTTCACTAAATTGAGTCTTGTTTTATAATTTGATTTTTAGCAAGCAGAAGACCAAATATTAGACCCCTGAATTATAATGCATTAGTTACATATCTTTAAAGAAAATCTCTAGTTCTAAAATGAACACTGCTAAGAGTTCATCTATATGCTTACAAGTTCTTTACTGCATGTTTTCAGTATGTAGGTGAGCAGCTGGGAAGTATCCTTGTTAATCATCATGGTGTTGGGGTGTCCTGGATTTTCTAGTTCACTGCATACTGTTTGCTTTGCTCTTACCCCTATGCAGCTGTCTTCCTCTTGCCAGTGCTGTGCTTTCTTCTCCCCTCTCTCACTCGCCTCTCCCCAGCTCTCTGCTTGCTCTTCTGTGCTCTACCTGATGTTGTTATGCCATTGGCTGTCTAACCAGTCATTTTCTTAGTTTCAGGGTGTGGATGGCAGTGTGATTGATGTCTTCAACTCTTTCAGGCTGCTTGGCTTTCACTGACCTCTGCCTGAGGACTTGTCTGCTGTGGTGCTTGATGTTTCAGTGGCTGATAATTGGGGTGTTGCCATATTCATATATTTCCTGATAGGTTTTTTTTTTCTTTTTGTTTTTGGTGTTTTTTTTTTTTTTTTTTTTTTTTTTTTTGGAGGGGGTAAAATTAGGTTTATTTATTTATTTATTTTTAGAGGAGGTACTGGGGATTGAACCCAGGATCTCATGCATGCTAAGCATGTGCTCTAGTGCTTGAGCTATATCCTTCCTCCCCCCTTTCCTGATAGGTTTTATTTGGTTTCTTGAGCAGAAAGGCAAAAAATAGTTGGGATGCAAGCTGAAGAGAAGAATACTGACAATTCTAAGTTTATTTTTAAAATGTTCGCTGTCACTGTATAAATACACTCTGCAAAGTGACAAGTTAGAAAGTGAGTGAAAAGGTAGCATTAAGATGGATACAGAGAAAAATCGAACAATATTCCTCCCTAAAATAAATATTAGAAACTCACTATGTTAAGTAGTATGTTATTACAGGAAGGAGCACAGATTTTAGAATTAGATAAACTTGGATTTGATTTCCTCTATTAATACATTCCTTGGGTAAGTTATTCTGTATTAATTTCCATGTCCTTATCTGTAATACGAGAATGATTCTAAGTGAAATTGTAAAGATTTACTGAAAAATAGCGTGTATGTAAAGCCTGGTGCCTAGCCAGTAGGTGTACTCAACAACCGTAACATTTCTTACTGCCTCTCCTGAATCCCTGAGCCACTCCCCCTCAAAAAGTATGTAAGTATGTGGGAAGCACCTTCTAGATATTGAGATTTCATAGACGAATAGTATTTTAGACACTGTCATAGGGCACCAACATTTTTTTGCCTACTTGACACTTTTTGAAACTGCCACCATCTCCTATCACCTTTTCATAAAAGAGAGAACATTTTAATACTAAAAAAAGTCACTCAAAAAAAGTCAAACACAATCTTATCATCTTAGAGCAACAGTCTATTAAAGTAGATAAATCTAACTTTTGAAAAAAGTAACCATATCCTTTTATTTTTCCTTTTTCCTTTGGTGAAAATTTCATTGTGGACTTGGTGTGGCTGCCTGAGAACCACTGTGCTAGATGAACAAGTTTAAAACTATATTTCATTAAAAGAGCTTTGAAGGGTCATATTGAACCTCCCCCCCCCATCTTGTTTACCTTAAATGGAATTAAAATATGAGTGACTCAACATAACTTAGCATGCCATTTTCTCTGGTCTTCAAATTATACAGCTGGGTAGTTGCTTTTTATTCTTTGAAATATGTGCTCACCATTAATATATCCATCCCCAAAAGTTCAATTTCAGTTGTATAGTTTTGAGAGTCAGAGGCCAGATCTCGTCACTGATATGAAAAAATTAAATTATCATAATATTTTTAAGTCCTTTATTTATTATGGGGATTCAGGGTAAAGACATGTTGGCATTTAATATTTCCCCATAAGTTTTCAAAGGAAAATCTTTCCCAGGTTCACTGGTTTCTAGCCTCCAGCCTTACTTCTTCACTAAGCAGCTGTTTATTGAATACCTACTATATACAGGCCATGGCTGGGACTGGAGAAGAATAAGGCAGCACCCCTGTGCCAGAAGAGCTCACAGTCTGGTGAAAATGGCCACAGAAACAAGTAAGAGACCTGGAAATATCTTCTGGCTGTGGCCCTAGAAATGGCCCTTCTCATCCTAACCCCTCTCTGTTCTACCCTTCCTAGTAACTCGTGGCAGCCCATTGATTCTCAGGCCAGTCTTTGTTCATCTACTATTACAAGCAGCAAGGATAATATGGGTAAAAGACCTTATATGTAAGCATAAGTGAAGCCAAGAAAATGAATCCCCACCATGCCAGCATCTTCCTTGGTCTCTGGTTCCATCCTCCCAGCCTAGAATCATTGTCTTATTTCCCCTAAAATCTTAACTGTCTTCTGTTTTGAGCTAACTCCTCTTAACAGATCCCCTCCCCTCAACTGCTCTCCTGTTCCCTTCCGTTCTGAAGCTTAACCCATTTTGTTCTGTTTTGCTCTCTAGATTTGAGTCATCTAGTCTTCTGGGGAGCCCAGGTTCCCCCTGTTAACCACAGCCACTTGGCTGGTATAGATCCATGCACATGAAATACATTCAGGTCGGTACATCAGGGCCAGCGTGGAAGGTGGTGTGCAGATGAGGGG
The DNA here is from genome assembly GCF_036321535.1 of Camelus dromedarius. Lineage (NCBI taxonomy): Eukaryota > Metazoa > Chordata > Mammalia > Artiodactyla > Camelidae > Camelus > Camelus dromedarius. The sequence continues at coordinate 26,385,913 of NC_087472.1, read as the reverse complement.
AGAGATCCACTGCAGATTCTCCAACAAATCAAATCCCATCAGTAGGTTATCTAGGGTGGTTCAAGCAGATAAAGTTTGCTTGTACATACAGCTACCTTGCTTTTCGTTTTTAAAAAAATTTTTTTGGAATAACTTTAGATTTACAGAAAAGTGGCAAAGGAAAAACAGAGTTCCCATATACTCTTTACCCAGCTTCCCCTAATGTTAATATCTTACATTACCATGGTACAGTCATCAAAACTAAGACACCCACTCTGGTGCAATACTATTAAGTAAACTCCAGGCTTTACTCACATTGCACCAGTTTTCCACTAGTGTCCTTTTTCAGTTACAAGATCCAATTCAGACTACCTTACTGCATTTAGGCAAATTGTGCTTTCTTAATTTAATAAACTTTTTATTTTAGAATAGCTTTAGATTTTCAGAAAAATTTACGAAAGAGTTCACATATTCCCTTTACCACTTTCTCCTGTTTTTAACATCTTACATTACAGTGGTACATTTTTCACGTTAAGGAACCAACATTGGTACGTTACTATTGACTAAACTCCACAGTTTATTCAGATTTCACCAGTTTTTGCCTAATGCCCTTTTTCTGTTCTGGGATCGCATCCAGAATGTGACATTGCATGTGCTCGTCCAGTCTCCTTAGGCTCTTCTTAGCCATGACAGTTTCTGATGCTTTCCACACTTTTGATGACCTCAACAGTTTTGAGGAGTACTGGTTAATTATTTTGTTTAATGTCCCTCAGTTTGGGTTTGTCTGGTATTTTTCTCATGATTCAACTGGGATTATGGACTTTGGGGAGAAAGACCACAGAGGTGAATTGCTTTTCATTACATCACATCAAGGATATATACTATCAGCATGACTGATCACCTGGCTGAGAAATGTTTGTCAGATTTCCACTATAAAGTTACTTTTTTTCTCCCTTTCCATAAATCTACTCTTTGGAAGTGAATCGCTAAGCACAGCCCAAACTCAAGGGGCAGGGAGGAGTTAAGGCCCACCTCCTTGAGGAGCAAGTATCTGTATAACTTAATTTGAAATTGCTGTGTATAAGAGAGAAGTCTCTTCTTCCTCCTTTATTTATTCAACTATTTGTTTATATCAGCATGGACTTATGGATATTTATTTTATACTTTGAGTTATAATCCAATACTGCATTATTTTGTTCAACTTGTTCCAGCCTTAGCCATTGAGAGTTCTTTCAAGTTGGCTTCTGTGTCCCTTTGACTTTTTTTTTCTTGAATACGTCCTTAATTTCTATCGCTCCCAACATGCTCCAGGCTCATTTTGTATATTTCCTGTCCCAGCCCTATAGTCAGCCATTTGTCCAGGTTCCTTTTATTGGAGACTGGTTTTAGAAACCGAGATCTGGGTGGTAGGTGTACTGATTGCTACTAAGGTATTGTTTCTCTTATGCTCTCATAGCTGACAGAGCAAAAAAATATATGCATGTATATTTATCTCTGTATATATACATTTCTATAAACATTTCTATGTAACCATCTCTATTAAATCAGATGTGTGTCCTTACTGATGTGTCTGACTAATCCATTAACACATGGATTATTCTAGCTTCCTCTCTTGCTTATGAATAACCTCCTCCAACAGTGAGCCACTGGTTCCCACCATTGACTACCTACTTACTTATTTGTTCAATCCCAACATAACATATTCAGCAGTTTCAGAATTACTAACCCATACCCCCACAAGAAACACCTTTACCAACTATAATACAGATTTTACATACAGTCTTCTGTCTTTTATGTCATAATTTCTGGTCACAACATTGTTTTTCAAAGTTAATTAGGTCAGTGCCTTTTTTCTCCACTCACATTACATTTTAAAATATTAGATTCATTTAAATTATCTGTTCCTCTAGTAAAATCTACTGGGATTTGATGATGTACTTAGCCATACTTATTTAGTAAGTAAGCAGTGGCATTCTTTTGCAGACAGCTTTTCTCCTGCTGAAAAAGACATGGAGGTAGAGCCATTCTGATGGACACTGTAAAAATTAAGTACATCGGTCACTGGGACTCGTGCTTTGGCCCTTTGCAGCAGCTAACCTGACAGCCCCATAACTTGGTTGCAGTGAGCCTGCCTTAGTAGTTCTCTAGGGCTGCTATAACAAAATACCACAGACTGGGTGGCTTAAACAAAAACAATTTATTCTCTCACGGTCCTGGAGGCTGGAAGTCCAAGATCAAGATGCTGGATGATTTGGCTGCTGAGAACTCTTTTCGTAGGCTTGAAGATGGCCGCCCTCTTGCTGCCTCTTCACAGGATTGTCCCTCTGTGCACATGTGCACCTGATGTCTCTGTGTGTTCTAATCTTTTCTCATAAGGACACCAGTCAGATTGGATTAAGTCAAATCACTTTAAGGCCTCATTTTCACTTAATCTCCTCTTTAAAGGCCTTATCTCCAAATATAGTCGCATTCTGAGGTACTAGAGGTTTAGGGCTTCAACATACGAATTTTGGGGCAACACAATTCAGTCCATTAACACTGCCCCTAACAGTCATTGTATTCAAAATAAATCTAAAAAGTGATTTTTAAAAAAACTGTAGTAACAGCAGGAAACAGGGAAATTGGAAATATTAAAATTAATTACGTAGCCTGTGGCTATGATTTTTTGGGCCCTGAGTTTAAGGTTATACATGAAATACATCTAAACCAGACAAGCTCAAAGATGAAGCAAACACAGCGTAGAATGGGCTGTGTAGACAGGGCTTGTATGTGTGTGTGTGTGTGTGTGTGTGTGTAAAATGTTTAGACATAAACAGATACTTAAAATGTCTAAAATCAAAACTCATTCCTTCACATGCACCATTTAAAACTTTTAAACATGTTTACTGAGATATAATTCACATAATATCAAATTAACCCATTTAAAGTGTACAATTCAATGGTCTTAGTTATGTACCTGTCACCCCAAGAAGCCCTGCAATCACTTACCACTTCCGTTCACCCAGCCCCAGTCCCACTAATATACTTTCTATCTGGACACTTCATATAAATAGAATCATACAATATGTGCCCTTTCATCTCTGGCTTCTTTCACTTAGCTTAATACTTTCAAGGTTCATCCATGTTGTATCATATATCAATATTTAATTCCATTGCATTTCTAAATAGTATTCCATTGTACATTTTGTTTATACATTCATCAGTTTATTGACATTTACGTTGTTTCCCATCTTTGGCTATTATAAATGATGATCTGAACATTTATGTACAACTTTTTGTATGGTCATTTGTTTTAATTTCTCTTGGGTATATGGTAACTCTAATTTTTTGAGAAACTGCCAAACTGTTTTCTCTAGTGGCTGTACAATTTGCACATCTACAAGCAATGTATAACGGTTCCAATTTCTCCATATTATCATCAACACTTGTTATTGTCCATTTTTTAAATTATAGCCATCCTAGTTGTGAAAAGTCCATTGTCATTGTGGTTTTGATTTGCATTTCCCTAATTAAAAATGATGTTGGGCATCTTTTCATGTGCTTGCTCGCCATTTATATGTCTTATTTGGAAAAAGGCCTATTCAAACCTTTTGCCCTTTTTTTGTTATTTTTCTTTTGGTTATTGAGTTGTAAGAGTATTTTATATATTCTGGATATAAATCAGATACATGATATATCTGACAGATGATTTATCAGATACATGATTTGCAGGTATTTTCTCCAATTCTTTATGTTATGTTTTCACATTCTTGATGTGTCCTTTGAAGCACATATCTTTTAAATTTGGGTGTATCTATTTTTTCTTTGGTCATTTTTGCTTTTGGTGTTATATGTAACAAACCATTGTCTAACAAATCCAAGGTCACAGAGATTTACTCCTAAGTTTTCTTCCAAAAGTCTTAATAGTTTTAGCTCTTAAATTTAGGTCTATGATCCATTTTAAGTTAATTTTTATATATGGTGTATGGAAGGAGTTCAACTTTATTCTTTTGCACGTGGGTATCCAGTATTCCAACCACCATTTCTTGATAAGATTATTTTTTCCCCATTGAATTGTCTTGGCATCCTTGTCAAAAATCACTTGACCATAATGTAAGGGTTTATTTCTCGACTTACAGTCCTATCCACTGATCTCTGTGCCTATCCATATACCAATACAAAATCATCTTGATTACAGCACCTGTATAATAACTTTTGAAATTGGGAACCCTGAGTCCTCCATCTTTGTTCTTTTCAAAATTGTTTCAGCTATCCTGGGTCACTTGCATTTCCACATGAATTTTAGGATCAGCTTGTCAATTTCTGCAAAAACTGTTATAATTTAGTAGGAAAATTCATCCTAATTTCTCTGGTAAAAATACATTTTTTGATGTACTTTTGAAGAGCTTATTTGAATTATTAAAATTTGAAAAGTCTGTGAGAACCAAATTTGAAGCAGCTGGTTGAGGCTAAAACAACACAGGAAAAACTTCAAGGCAAATGCTTTTCAAATAATCACCTGAGTTGCCTCGAAACATCTGTAATATGCTTTGTATCTCAGAAATTCATGAAGGAATTACAATTATTATTTCAATCATTTTATTGCATGTTTTCTGAGTTCCTACTCCATGAGTAACTATAAAAAATAAAAGATAATAAGGTATTGCCCTTTCCTTGAAAGTTCACATCAGAACACCCTTCATTAATAGAAAGCTTTTCCCACTATTAAAACTTGTTAATAAAGCCTCTTCAGATTAGTACAAGAGCATAACCAACAGGAAGATCTGTTATACATCTATTCAATTTCTAGTTTTGTGAGAAACCTAAATCTATAGCTTTTTGCCAAATCCTATAAAGAAACCATGACTTAAAGATAAAGTAAAATGCAATCCTCAGAGAAGCATTCATGAGAAACAGAGTTGGGTTATATATGCTGATTGCTGGCTGGGACTAATAGCAATGCTTAGGCGGTAGAGAGGATTTGGTTGCTAGCATACCTGATCTATAAGCTGACACAAATTCATAAGAAGTCATTTTTAATTTAAAATATTATTTATTTTACTTTAATATTTGTTCATTGTAGAAAACTTGACACATACCAAAAAGTATAAGAAATAGTCACCCATAATACTGTAATTCAGAGATAACCGATATTAATATTTTAGAGTATTTAACTATTTTTATGCATATATTTTTAAGAGCTTATATAATTATACAAGATAACTTGAATAATATTCATCAGCTATACATGGGTAGTTTCCATGTTTTTTCCTGGTGCATAAATGTTCCATCATATGGACACAGTTTAAGCAATCTATGGAACACTCAGGTTGTAACTGTATTTTATTACTATGAATAACAATGGGAGATATAGAGGCAAACATCTTCGTCAGAAGTTCTGATTATTGACTTAAGATGATAAATCCGTAAAATGAAAGAATAAAGCGTGAGCTCCTAAAGCTAAGCAGTATCATAGATTGTAAAAATCTGCAGAAGAATTGGGAGCCCCAGTTTTTAGTCCTGGTTCTGGTGGCCTTGTGACTTCAGGAAAGTTAAGTAATTTTCTGAGAGCCTAACAAAATGAAGTATTTAGATTAAGACTCCTTCTAACTCAGATGGTCCATATGCCTGGTCTGCATTCCTTCAGAGGCAGTGTAGCTAAGAACTTACTTTCTTGTTTGCTCAGCAGATATCTTGAGGACCTGTGATATGCAAGGCACTCGCAGTTTATGTCCCCAGCAAAGTCCTAGCCATTTGAAGTCTGTTGAAGTCAACCCGGGGAGCTCACTTCCAGAGATGGGATTCCTGGCAAAAGAATTGACTGGCAGGAAAAAGGAGGGTGGGTGACAGAGTTGGTCGCCTTTCCCCACATATCTATAGGGCCAGCCTCCCCATGCAGGTGTATCAACTCTGCCTTTATTATACTTCCAGAGCTTCATTTGTTTAGGTCTCTACCCTGGGAAGGAATAACTAGTTAAGCTGGTATCAGTTAATTTTGCTTATCACTTGGCATAAACTAATAGTTGAATATAAAGAAAAATAGGGCACTGGAAAAATGTTGAAAGGTACCAGGAAGGAAGAAGGAAGCAGATATGGGAGATACGAAGACTCCAAAACAAACTCTGTGGGCCTCACATTTTTGTCTGGGGTATTCCAAGCTGTGTTTCTGTTAGAGGCCATACCAAGGTTACTTACATCTAGTATATGGAATGTTAGACTAGGTTGATGATAGTAAAATTGGTGGCTCACAGCCCAATCCCAACAATAACCAAAACTACCAGAGGGGAACACTAGAGCATCCCTAAGTGCTACACCGCAGTAAATTTCAGCTGCTCCTGGAGCTGGCTGTATTGGGCGCATGGCAACTAGGAACCCCAGTAAAGCCAGGGCCATCACCTGTCTCACCCAACTGCCAGGACAGGTCAGGCTTTGTGTTAATATCCTTATGTTCACGCTGATATAACTTGTGACCTGTGGCACCAGAAAGACATAATCTTGAGTTCTACCCCTAGAATTTCTAATTACAACTGACCATGCCCCAAATCAGTATATTGACAAGCACCTTCCCTGGCAGTCTTTTTCCCGAACACATTGATCAGCTGGATCAGTAAATATTGTCTTCTAGGTACTCAACATTTAAAATATCGCCATGCATACTATTCATTATCTGGATAAGAAGACCAAAAGCGTAACTTAAAATTGCTAGAACAAAAGCCCTTAGATTTTCACTATCCCTAGTTGGGGAGAGTGGGAAGGAATATTGAAGCAGATGGCAGATGGCTGTACTTTGCCTCCCCTGGAAACAGACCAAACAGAGGGAACCAAAAAGCAAGAATATTAATCTGCTGAGCCCCTAAACAAATTTCACATATAGTTTTAGTGACCCATGAAACTAACCTAAGCTATTTACAAAGCAAAGTGTTTTGTAAAGCAGGGCAAGCCAGAACTGAACCTATTTTCCAAAAATGTTGAATATTAGTGAAACTTAATAATAGCCAAAGAGAATTTAAATTGAATCTCACTCTGGTAAGTCAGAGTCCATAATCAGTAGCGTCTTCTAAAAGGTGAGTTTTGGATGAGGCAAAAAGACAAGACTTTATGAAGCTCTGTGTGTGGCAAGTGTGACCCCCTAAGTATGAGGTGGAGGGAGTGCAGACAAACTGCAGAGGCAGCAACAGCTGGAACAGACACTGGTGGCAGTGGAAGTGGAAGGTGGTGGAAAAGCCTTAAAACCCCCTGAGAATCAAGTTGAAATAGATACAGAAGACAGGAGAGAATCATTCCACTTTATTGTTATTATGGATTGATCCATAGAATGTATATGAAAGTTGATCACAGGGCTTGCAAGTATGAGGTGTTCAACAAATGTTCACTCTGAATTGAGTCTGCTGCAGCACAGAGTACAAGGAGAAAAAGGCTAGAGTAATAGAAGAGAGATTGGGAATTATGTGTGACTTCATTGGCTCTATTTTTGCCCTGACATGAGCATTTGCTAAATCAAAGGAATAAACCATTAGAGGCTGGGTTCGGTCAGCCAAGCTTTTATGCATCTCTGTTAGGGAAAGGATTTATTTTAAGCTTATAAATATAAACAGTTACATGAAAGCATTTCGGTCTCATGCATTAGTGTCAAGAACAGAACATTTTGTTTCTCCTTTTTCAAGGCCCTCTCCCTTCAGTCTGACGGGGCAGCACTTCTCAAACTGTGCTCTGGTTGGTTGGTCCACCTTCCTCAGAAGCACCTGGGAGCTTGTTAAATATGCAGACTCCTGGGTCACACTGAATCAGAATCTCAGGGAGAAGGGAGACAGGAATCGATTTTTCACAACTTTCTAGGAGATTGTTTTGCACCCTCAAGTTTAAAAGTCCCTGAGCTAGGAATGGAAGTTCAAGCAGCTAACTCACTTGGGCAAGGCCAAGAGGCAGTCAAGTATGGCCATAGGTTTGCCCAAGGCCAACAACCAATGGTGGGTGTGCTGGTAAATGTTTTAATTAACAATTGGCTCTCCACATTGTAAAATGACTATAACTTAATAAAAAAAAGTTTTTAAAAAACAAAAAAAAATTGACTCTCCAAAAGAAAGCCTCAATTTGTAGCATTTACCATTTCCATCACGTAAATACTCTCCCCATAGGCAATTTCAAGCTACCAGTGTGACATCACCTAATGTGGACTTGAAAAGAGACACACAGTGGTCCACTTTTATATGGTATTCCCACCATGCAGATATAATTGATGTAAATCATCTCAAGATCAAAAATAATAGTAAAAGGTAGGAAAACAATTAGGGACTGATAAGCTTTTGAGTATTTCCTTTGGTTTTTTTTTTATAATTTATCTTATAATTTTAATTTTAACTATGACTGGCTAACAAATGGCTTGCAAATTTAATGATCGGCTCTCGCAGGTATTATAAGCTGGCACCAGCACACCATTGCCTGCAAGCATTCCTGAAAGACACATGACCCTCCTTTGGACTGTGGACTAATCATGGCACACGAGCATCCCAAGAAAATCTGCCATCTGCCCAGTGAGGAGAGAGCAAGGTTTCAGGAGAGTAGGGGAGGGGAAGGGCTGTTTAGAGATTAATTTTGCCAGTAACCAACATCCATGAATAACCATTGGTTTGTTCACTCTGGGACCTGTGTGGCCACACAGAACCCACCAGACAGCCACTTTAGCCTCATTCAGAGACCTGCCCCAGAGCCCGCACTAAGCAAAAAGGGTATGTGTATATGCCTGCCACCCACAGGCTGACTGTCCTCTGCATCTTGTTCTCTAGCCCAGGATTTCCTGAGTGTCAGGCACAGACAACCTGCATCAGGTCAAGGGAGGGGAGGAAGTATGCTTAGAATGCAGAGTCTAGGGCCCACCCCAGACCTAAATCTGAATCACAGGGAGCCAGTCCCTGGAATTTGCATATTTACAAACTCACCAAGCAATTCTGATAAGCGCTAACAGTTTAGAACCCCTGGGTTGGAGTAGCTGTTGTTAAAGATAGGTACACATATCCCTGAGGGTACATGAAGACTTTCCAAGGCATATATAGGCACAGATGGTTTTAAAGGAATCAATTTCCAGATCTTCCACTTCCATACTTTCTCAGATTTCCTAAAATCCTGCCTGAGAAAGAGGCAACCTGCAGAATCTCCTTTTCTGCCTCCTCTTTCATATCACCTATATCTCCCTTTACAGACCAAAAAAAAAAAAAAATCATAATTATCCATCCCAAAACGACTATGGGGATTGGTCCCAGGGTGTAAAAACCTCCACAGAAACAAACAGAAGGATGATTCAAAATACTGGTGTTGGGGCTGAGAACATGAATGACTGCAATAACAGGATAGCATATCTTCTTTTTTTTTTAATTGAAGTACAGTCAGTTACAATGTGTCAATTTCTGGTGTACAGCACAATGTCCCAGTCATGCATATATATACACGTATATTTGTTTTCATACTCTTTTTCATTAAAGGTTATTATAAGATATTGAATATAGTTCCCTGTGCTATACAAAAGAAACTAGTTTTTTAATCTATTTTTATATATAGTGGCTAACATTTGTAAATCTCAAACTCCCGAATTTATCCCTTCCCACCCCCTTTCCCCAGTAACCATAAGATTGTTTACTGTTTATGAGTCTGTTTCTGTTCTGTAGATGAGTTCATAGTGTCCTTTTTTTCTTTTTTCTTTAGTTTCCACATATGAGTGATATCATATGGTATTTTTCTTTCTCTTTCTGGCTTACTTCACTTACAACGACGATCTCTAAGTCCATCCATGTTGCTGCAAATGACATTATTTTATTATTTTTTATGACCAAGTAGTATTTCATTGTATAAATATACCACATCTTCTTTATCCAGTCATCTGTTGATGGACATTTAGGCTGTTTCCATGTCTTGGCTATTGTAAATAGTGCTGCTATGAACACTGGGGTGCATGTATCTTTTCAAATTAAGATTCCCTCTGGATATATACTCAGAAGTGGGATTGCTGGATCATATGGTAAGTCTATTTTTAACTTTTTGAGGAATCTCCATACTGTTTTCCATAATGGCTGCACCAAACTACATTCCCACCAGCAGTGTGGGAGGGTACCCTTTTCTCCACACCCTCTCCAGCATTTGTTGTTCGTGGACTTTTTAATGATGGCCATTCTGACTGGTGTTTAGCGATACCTCATTGCAGTTTTGATTTGCATTTCTCTGATAATTAGTGATATCAATGGGCTGTTTTTTAATAGAAAAATTTTCAAAGATTTCTTTGAAATGATAGTGTGTACCAGGAGTAGAGTGTGTTCTGACTCTGTCATTACTTTTATGACTTTGGACAAGTAGCTTCCCCTCCTCCCTGGGTTTCATTACCCCTATCTGCAAAATAAGACATTGACCAAAAAGATATTTCAAGTCTTTCCAGCTCTAACTGGTGATTTCGCCTTTCACCTACTTGTTTTTATTTTCCCATTAGCAATCTGTTTTCAGGCCATTGTGTAATTTCAGCTCACGTCCACTAGAGGGCAGCCAGAGAAAGGAGATGAAGCTCAAAACAGTTCGTATTCTTTAGTCAGTCTGGGCCCCTCCCCCCAAAAAAGTTGGCAGAAGAAATGATGTTATATGGACAAAAATGAAATTGGGATTTCTGCTGGTTTTATTTCTCTTAGCCATTGTGCTATATTACACGAAGAAATTATGACAGGGGCATTTAACATAATTTTCTTTTCATTCAATATAAGGAAAATAAGTACATATTTTCCTTGTCTAGACTCTCTATGCCCAGCTAAGAAATTTAATCTTTACTAATAAGCCTTCAAGCCCACCCCTTCCCCATTCTTTTTACTGGAGATTTTCAATAAAGACTTTTGATTAGGAACCTTCATTGATTTCTATTTGCTTACCACAAAAAAAAAATCTATACTCTGGACAAGTTTCTGATCAACTTTGTTTCCCATCACTCCCCAGAAATTAGATCACACATAGTTCCTTGAAGAAATGACTGATTTCAGGGCTGGGCTGGGTAGGCACAAGATGAGCCTGGAATGTATTGTTATGCCTGAAATTAGGGAAGTGTTCAAAATAGATGATGGGGGTATGTCACAAGGACAGGAACAAGCTTGAAAGGGCCATAAACCAAATGTATGACAAATTGAGAAACAAAATAATTAAAGTACAGTAATGAAATAGCAAACATTGAAACAATAGAATGCCATGGGCCCATACCAATAACAGATAAATAAATATAAACACATACATACATATATACATACAAAAGTGGAAGGAAAGGGAGGGATCTTGTTTACAATAGAGTGCAACTGGTGAAAGCAAAGAAGTGCCTGAGTTGCAAAATATTGGTCAGACAAGAATCATCAATGGCTTTTTTTTTTGGTTTTAAACATTTTTTTATTGAGTTATAGTCATTTTACAATGTGTCAAATAGAATCATCAATGGCTTTTGATTAGGAGTAGGGTATTTACATGTCTTAAAGTATTACCCCTGCAGATTGCTTGCTAATTGCATAGTAAAAAAAAAAGTTAACTAACTGTACAGTGAAGAAATGGACAACACCTTGACCAAGGGATCCAATTAACATCACCAGTGAGGCACAAATGGACAGTGTGTGCCTCCAGATATGAGATTCTGAGAAGGACCTGGCATCGCCTATGTAGTATTTCAGTTGAGAATGCATCACCTGAATCTAATAATGTGGAAATGTCAAACAAACCCCAAATAAGGAACGTTCTATTGAAAAAGTAAAGAGGAGGGTGAGGACTGTATTGCTTGAAAATGTCAATGTCATAAAAGACAAAGTCTATGGTATTGTTTCCAGATTAAAGAGACATGACAATTAAATATATACCTGATACTAGACTGGAACCTGTATGGGGGAAATGCTATAAAGGACATTGTTGGGTCAATTGACAAAATTGGAATATCATGGTCGATCACATAAAATTGTGTCAATATTAAATTTCCTGAAGTTGGTAACTGTACTGTGGTCATGTAAAAGAATATCCCTAGTCTTATGAAATACACAGTGAAATATTTAGGGGTAATGGCTCATAAATTATGTAACTTATTCTCAAATGGTTCAGAAAAGAATATGAATATGTATACAGAGAGAGAGAAAGAGCATATGAAAATGAGCTATAATAGTAATCAGGGGTATTCTCTGTGCCATTCTTTTTCTTGCAACTTTTCTGTAATTTTGAAATTATTTCTAAATTTACAAGCTTACAATAAAAAATGTAGTTGCAAATCCTGATCATGCCCCTTATAGAGGCATAGATATATCTCTATGACCCGAGGCCATATATATCACTCTCCAGCAGAGGCAGTTACCAATCATTGAGCACTTACCACGGGTCAATGTGGGAAGCATTTTACCTGCATTATCTCAGCCCTTGAAACAATACTTCAGGAGAGGCTTTATCCTGCTTGTATGATGAGGAAACTAAAGCTCAGAGAAGTTAAGTAACTTGCCAAAGATCACCTAGTAATTAAGTGGTTGCGTTGAGATTCGAACCCAGGTCTGATACTAATACTTCATTTCCAAAGAAGATAATAGTACTTAGTCATTTTTTTTCTTTTTACATAGCAATAATTATATTCTAAAACATTTTAAAATTTATTTATTTAACAGTGTGATCGTTTCTTTTCTGTCTTCCCCCACTGATCACAAGGACAGAGATCGTTGCCTATTTTGTTTAATGATATGTTCTCAAGCATCTGGAATAATGTCTGGCACATAGCAGGTGCTCAGTAATGTTTTCAAAGTAGACTTATGCCCTTGAAGTGTTGAGAGGATTAAATAGGATGATGTGAATAACACTTTCGATATATTTTGCTGTAACTTTTAAACGAGCTTGTCACTTTTGAGCAGGGGCCCTATCAGTTCTATCAAAGCTTTGAGATTGACGAATCTCTCCTCACAGAACTAAGGTGGGGAGGCCTCTGTGTTGCAAGTTTGTAGACAGAAAACAGCCAGGCCAAAGGGCATATTCTGCTTACATCTACAAAACACCTGAAAGGCACTAAATTAATGGAAAATTTTTCATAACTTAGGACAGAATTTTAAAATATGGGTAGTTTCCAATCTTTTCAATGCCTGGACCCTGGCAAGGAAACCCTTCTTTTCCCAAGGGAGATAGATTTTCCATGTCATTGGAAATGAAAATGTGATGGTAATATCTCCATTCTAGGAGCCCAAGAGAAGCTAAAAAATGTTGAGGGATTGGTCTTGGTAGAAACTCAAGACCAGATCAAGTAACATTGAGGTTTCAGACATATTTTTAGTATATTGTGCTGACCCCACTTTAAGGAGGAAATAAAAATGAGAAAAAAATATGTCAGCCAAACAAAGGTAGTCTGTGATTTTCATGAAAACAGTGTCTGGGTTTGCTAACCACTTAATCCCCGCCCCTAGCCCCGTGCCTGGCACGTAGTAGGTACTCAGGAAATGTTTGTAAACTGATGAACCATCAGGTTTTGCCACAGTAACAACCCCCCAGATCCTAGATACAACAGCAAAGCTTTATCTCTTGTTCATGGTTCTGTGGGCTGGCTGTGGGTCTACTAAGATTGGCTAGCCTGGCCTCTTAGGTTCAGATCTGCTCCTCGAACCAGTACCCACACCAAACAGAAGCAGCTACCTGTACATGGTCATCTTTTTAGTGGATGGCAGAAGTACAAGAAGGAAGCAAAAATAGTAGATGCCTCTTAAAGGCTCTGCTCAGAACTGATACACTATCACTTTGGCCATGAATATGCGCCAAATGGAACCATTGGTCAAAATCGGTCACATGCTCAAACCAAAGTACATAGAATGAGGAAATAGACTCCACCTCCTCTACTGGATGGGACGTATTGCAGAGTTGCGTGGTAAAGGGTTTAGGTGTATAATTCTATCATAGGGAGGAGGAAGAGCTGAGAATAATGATCCAGTATTCTAGACACTTGTCCACACACAGAGCAGAGTTAAGGTGGCTGTGGAGGCCTGTTTATTTATTCTGATTATAATTATTCATGCATTTGTGCTTATTTAACTAAGACCTATCTCTTGCACTGAATAAGAGCTCCTTCAGGGCTGGGATAGTGTCAAGTTGGGTTCCTCATTGAAATCCCAGCATCTAGAACAGTGCCTGCTACGTAGTAGATGCTTAAAAATGTCATTGAAATAATGGATGACTAAATGGATAATGAATAATGTTCCATTAGAGTTTTTACATGACCCACGCCTTTTTCTAGAATACCAGAGTGTTTCACAGTTCTGTCAGAAATGGCCCTGCAATCACTTCAGAGAACAGAGGTTACCTAAGATTTGGAAGAAAATATTACAAAAGGACAAAGGTTTGTTTAAAAAATTCTAGAAGAGGAACCTCCAAGCTGAAATTTAGGTCTGACTCTGCAATCCCAGAATGTATCTGGAAAGTTTTGATGAGAAACGTGTCCCTCTGAGTAAAGTCGAACAGAGATAACATGTTAGCCAGTCTTGCATAAAAAACTTCAGGACATAAACCAAGTAGGCAAAGGAGAAAAAGTCCTTGCACAAGCTTTCAGGGGAAAAAAAAAATCATTACTGCCCATTTACTTAGTCATGCTGAATAAATCTTCAGTTGTTAAATAAAATGGGCCTTATTCTCAGTTAACCCCCCGGGGCTCCCTGCACAGTCAGACAGAGATGTTCTGTGAAGAGCCTAATTGTCCAGATACAGGGGGAAATCGAATGCCTACCTAACAGAGAAGCAAACGTTCGCCCTTCTGTACGTCCCACCTTTTCCCACAGAAATATCCCACAGCAGAGGCATATGAATGCTGTAAGCATAAAATTTCACTGACGTCTTGGATTGTACTTTAAAAATCCATGCAACTTTTGCTTTTTACTCCACAATATATCCAAGTTCGTTGTCATATAAAAATGCCATTTAAAATTACTCATTATCTAGTCAAATGGACCCTCGAGGAAGATGCAGCTTGTTGCTTTACATAAGACTCCTTCTCCATCCCGGCCGGCTCTTAGGGCTCACCAATCTCTGCTTGAGAAACAGGCCTTTTTATCCCTGTGCTGAAGCTGTTAACCAGATTATAATATTCAGATCTGCCTAGCTAGACTTTGCCACCTGAAACAGGAGGCAGCCCCAAAAGGAAAGCCAGAAGGGAATCCAAAGCAAGTGAAAACCAAAGGATCAGAATCAACAGAAGTGAGATGTTACTCCAGGGGGGCTTGGGACATTTCTCTAGGAGCTGTTGTGAATGGTATTGAAAGACGCAGTGAGCGCTTTTGCTGTTCTGACCCATGGCCTAATTTAAGATGTCACTCTAAAATCTTCCAAGTCCCTGCCTCCACAGACATCCGCAGTGTATTTGCACAATAGTGCAAATGGAAGTGTGTCTGCCTGGTGGCGTATAGGTTGTCCAATAAGATTAGAGAAGAGGCTTCTTTATATGATTACAAGAGTAATTCTCACTCATTGTGTAATGGAAAAGTATTTAAATAGTAGGAAAAAAATAAGCTGATGACCCAGAGCAACCCCATTTTGGCCTATTTTCTTCCCACTTTTTTTCCTGCCTTTTTAAAAAAAGTATAATAGAGATCATATCACATATATAAATTTTTATCTAGATGTTTGTCACTGAGTATTATAGCATTTTCCTGTGTCCTTAAATACTCCTCCAGTGATTCTGTTTAATGATTGCACAGTAGCCTGATATCTAGATATGCCGTAATTTACTCAGCCATTTTCTTAATATTAGAGGGTTAGATTGTCTCCAATTTTTCAGTTTTCTTAAATCAGACTTGGATGAACACTTTCGGGCACAAATTCTTGTCCACAATGTAGACTGCACTTAGGTAAGCATATTAGAATAGGGACTCAAAAGATACACACTTTTTTTCTGGAGGAATGTGGGTTTTTATATATTTTGTATATTTTAGATATAGTAGGTATATATATTTATAGTGGCTTAGGCTATTGTAGGGTTTTTTTAATTACTGTGGTAAAATACAAATAACATAAAATGCACCATTTTGCCCACTTTTAAGTGTACAGTTCAGTGGAATTAAGTATTACACATTGTTGTGCAACCATCAACTCCATCCATCTCCAGGATTTGTTCATCATCCCAAACTGAGACTCTGTCCCCATTAAACACTAACTCTCTACTCCCCCCTCTTTCCAGCCCCTGGCAACCACCCTTCTACTTTCTGTCTCTATGACTCTGCATTCTCCAAGAACCTCATAAAAGTGGATTTCCACAGTAGTTGTCCTTTTGTTACTGGCTTATTTCACTCAGGGATATGCACATTTTTAAGGCTCTTGGTACATAAAGTCAGGGTTCTTAGTTGCAAGCAGCAGAAGTTGACTCTGGATGATTAAGCAGAAAAAAGAGTTTATTAAAGGATATTGAATCTTTCACAGAACAGTTGGGAGGACTGAATAATCAAGGCCAAACTGCCAGAAACAATGCCCCAAACCAGATCACAGAACAAGCTTGATGAAAAAGATATCATAGTCTAAGTAAGTAACACATCTTAGAGTTCAACATATACGGTGGCCTTGAACCTCACTATAAAAAACCCCATGGCCCTGCACTTTTGCCAGCACCAAAAAATAAATAAATAAATAAATAAATAAAAAAGAAAGAAAAAGAAGAAGAAAGAAAGCAGGACCCCTATTTTCATCATCTATGTCAGCAAAAATGGAAGCTCCACACAGAGCCTGGTTTAATTACCATCCTCACTGCTGTGTCTTAGTCTCCCGAAAGCAAAGCTGAGGCCACATGCTTGCAGGCTGACTACAAGGGACACTGAGACTCTGAGGTGGGCCTTACAAACTTGGAATTTCCACAAACATAAAAAGTAAGGTTTACAGATAAAATACAGGACGCCTGGCCCAGTTTGAATTTCAAATAAACAACAAATAATTTTTAATAGAAGCATATCCCAAACATTTATGTGACATACATGTACTTAAAAATTGTTTGCTGTTTATCTGAAATTCAAACTTAACCAGTCAACCTATATTTTTATTTGCTAAATCTGGCAACCCGAATAGAAATGCTGTTCAGAAGATGATGGACAGCCACAAGTGAATATTTTAAACACCCACCACACTGTCACACCAACAATGAATAGGAGAGTCTAACTCAACAATAGTCTCACTTCAAAAAAAGTTTGCTAATTTGATAGGCAAGAAATGATATATAATTATTGTTTTAATTTGCCTTTCTTTGATTTTTAGTGAGGCCGAACTAGTTTTCAATCCATTCTTTCTTTCCCAGTAACAATTTTTCTTATTAAAAAAATTTTTTTATCGAAGTATAGTTGATTCATAGTGTTATGTTAGTTTTTGGTGTACAGCATAGTTATTCAGTCATATATATATATATATTCTTTTTCACAATAGGTGATTACAAGAATCTTCATTATTTTTACTTCCCCTTTGTGAACAGATCAGTCTTGTGCTGGTCTTTCCTTATCAAAGAGAGCATTTGCTCTTCATACAAAATATATTTTCCCTGTGCCTAGTTTATTGTTGATCTTGTAATTCATGATCCTTTTACTTACAGGGGTTTTACATGATCAAGTCTCTTGCTTTCCCCTTCATATATAGAACAATTTCCCCCATCTAGAGATCAGATATTCACTTATATTTTCTTCCAGTTTTCTATGGTTTGATTTTTTTTTTTACTCTTTGATGTGCATGGAGTGGGGGTGATTAAAGACTTTTTTCTAAAAAGTTAACCAATTATCCTAGTAGGATTTGTTGGACAATACGAAGTTTAAGAAAAACTAAAATTCTTTTACTGTTTTTTCCAGTTTTACTGAGATGTAATTGACATAATGCCATTATGTAAGTGTAACGTATACAATGTAATGATATATGTATATATTGTGAAATGATTACCCCAAGAAGTTTAAATAACACCCACCACCTCACACAGTTAAAATCTTTTTTTCCTTGTGATGAGAACTTTCAAAATCTACTCTCAAATAGCAACTTTCAAATATACATTATTGTTAATTATAGTCATCTTGCTGTACGTTACACCCCCATGACTTATCTTATAACTGCAAGTTCATACCTTTCGACAGCCTTCATCCAGTTGTCTCATCCTCTATCCCCCCACCTCTGGCAACCACAAATATGATCTCTCTTTCTATGAGCTTGGGTTTTTTAGATTCCACAGAGAACTGAGATCATACAGTATTTGTCTTTTTCTGTTTGACTTATCTCACTTAGCATAATATATCAAGGTCCATCCATATTGCAAATGATAGGATCTCACTTATATGTGGAATCTTAAAAAGCCAAACTCATAAAAACAGAGAGTAGAAAGGTGGTTACCAGAGGTTGGAGAGGTGGCGGAATTGAGGAGATGTTTATGGGAGCAAACTTGCAACCAGTAGTTAAGTCCTGGAGAGCTAATGCATGGCATAGTGACTATAGGTAACAACAACACCGTATTAACAAACTTCAAAATCTCTTAGCAACTTTAAAGCTTATAATACAGTATTACATTGTCTGTACTGTTCTCACCACAAAAAAAAAACCCTGATAATTATGTGATAGGATAGAGGTGTTAGCTGACACTATGGTGGTAATCACATTGTAATATATCAATGCATCAAATCAACAGGTTGTATTTCTTAAACTTACACAATGTTACATGTCAATTATAGCACAATAAAAATACATCAATTTTTAAAAAAGGATAAATTTAAGAAAATAAAATAAATGAAGTGAGAGAGTATTCCAGGGAGCAAGAATAAGCATTACAAAGGCCCTGAGGTAGAAATAAGTGCTGTATTTTCAGAGATTCTAGTCGAAAGAAGCCCTTTTGCTTAGAGGAGAAGGAAGACATGCCCTGGGAGATAGGGAACAGTGCCAGACCTGCTACCACTAGCATCTCGTAGGGGCTCTGTCCAAAATGAGCATAAACTCACGCATACAAAATTAGGATACTGCATTAATTTTTATTATCTACTAACTATAGATAATACTATATCTACAATTTTTAAAATCTCACTTAAAAATTAATATTAGCATTTTTTCAAATTATTAAAGAAAACGATTTTTAAATGGCTATACTATAACAGATTGGATATTTATATTCAACATATAGATTTATTTCCAATTTTTCTAGATAATGCTATTTTACAAAATTCTTATAAATAGTATTGTGATGGAGATATCTGTATACCAATTCTTGTGACAATGTTTACATTTTTAAAGAAATGTTTTTTTGGAAAAACTAATATATGTGATCTTGATTTAAAAAAAAAAGATTAAATAGAAAACCTTTTCCCAAATACCTATTTGGTAGTTTATACCAAATTTGTAGTTGCTGCTTAAATATTTATAGAGGTTTAAAACTATTTTCTCACTGTAAGGGAGTTTTGGCCCTATGTCCTTTTCTTCCCTGATGGAAGATGTAGGGATTGTTGCCATTCTTTCAGCTAAACGAATTGTAGAGCTTCAGTTTAGCACTCTGTCAACAAGACTGATGCTGTCTTCTCTTTATATGTTTTCTCCTTTCTTCTGATACCAAGTATTTGATTCCTGAGGGAGAGACTCTGACCAAGCCAACTAGTAACATCCATAGTGGGCAGAGACTAGAGCAACAGGCCAAGTCAGATGTTGCCAGTCTATGGATTGATGCCATTGGATAAGTGCCCATCTCTGGTCCAGTCAGTGGCTGCAGTTAAGGAACAGCCTCAGGCCACTTGCTTCAGCAGGGGATTACAGGAAGAGATAAGAACAGTAAGCATAGCAAATGCTGAGATTTATATGTCAAATAGAAGGAAAGAGAAGGTACCTTTCCCCATTGTTGGATACTCTACAGTAATTTTGTGTAGAGAAGCCAATACATGGCTCCCTCACCAACATCTCAAACCCAACATGTCCAAAATTTAATGTTGATCCCTTCTCCAAAGTCTTCTGCCATCTCTACTAGTCTTTCCCATATCAATAACTGGCATAATCTTTCAGCCAATTGGTAAAGCCCTATATCTGGGAGTCATTCTTGGTTCTTTCTTGTTCTGACATTCTGGTCCAGACATGCATTCTTCAACTGGTCCTGTGAGTGCTACATCCAAATATATATATTTGATATATTTTCAAATTTGACATATAATATATATTTGAGATATGTAAAGATATATATGTATTGAGATATAAAGATATATATTTATTTGAGATATATACTTATGTATATCAAACTTATCTGCATATCTTCATCTTTACTGTTACCACTCTAGTCCAAGCTACCATCATCTCTCACCTGAGCTACTATAATTGCTTCCTAACTGGTCTTGCTTACATTCTTAGCCTCTACAATCCATTCTCCACTGAGTAGCCATAGTAATCTTGGAAAAATATTAAGGTGGGTTATATTACTTTTTGGCATAAAACTCTTCAATGGTTTTCCATTGTTTTAAGAAGGGACTGAACTAAAAAATCTACAGTGTCTCCTCTGGATCAAAAATGTTGTGCTCCCTGTGGGGCAAGGCATAGATGTGGGGAAAGGAAAGGCATATTTGGGGGATAATGAGAAAATCAGCCCAGCTGGAAAGGAGTTAGAAAGTGATGTAAATGACTTGAAAGATTATTTCAAATTAGGGTCAGACAAAGGCATTTTGACCTTATTCTGTAGACAATGGGGAGCCTATGAGGGTTTTCCAAGCCAAAAGACATGATAAAAATAGTCTTTAGAAAGATATAATGATGGCAATGTGCAGTCTATTGTTGTCAGCAAAGACTGTCAAATAGAGTGGTGACCATGGAGATGGAAAGAAAGGATCCTGTACATTTTGTAGAAATAACCAAAATATTCCAGGGGTCATGAATAATTCCAACATTGGAAAGTCACTGAATATAAATCACCACTTAACGGATTAAAGTGAACAAAATACGTGATCATATCAATAGATCCGGGGAGGGGGGAATCATCTGACTAAAATTCATTGCTCATTCATGATAAAAACTTTAGCAAGCTTGGAATAAAAGGAAACATCCTTAAACTGATACAGTGTATCTACCAAAAAACTTACAGCAAGTATCATCCTTAACGTCAATAATAGTGTAGAAGCATTCTCATTAGTATAGAAATCGTACCTGCTGTACAACATTATATTGGAGAGTCTAGCCAGTGCAATAAGGAACAAAAGAAGTATAAGAATTGGAAAGGAAGAAACAAGTCTATTCTTTCTTGACATGATATGATTGTTTACTTAGAAAATCTAAGATAATCCACAAACCATTATTAGATCCCATATGAGAATTCAGCAAGATTGCTGCATACAAGATCAATGTTAAAAATTCAGCAGGGTTCTACCTGCTAAGAATGGCTAACCACAAAATAGAAAAAAAAATCATACAATAGGACAAAAACTATTGAATCACTTTTTGTTAAGTAAATTTAAAAAAAAAGGTAAAAATTTTCTGGTGAAAATTATAAAATGACGTTACTGAAGAGAGATGTGTACCATGTTTGGTGATGGGAAGACTCACTATCATAAAGAGATCAATTTTCCCCCAATCAATCTATAAATTCAATGCAATGCCAGTAAAAAATCCCTAGTGCTTTGTGTGCATGTGTGAAATTTGATAGTTTGATCCTTCAATTCATATGGAAGAGAGAAGTGCCAATAACCAACACATTTTGAAGGAGAACAATATGAGAGGATTTTCCTTACAAGATATGATGACTTATAAAAATATACCAATGAAGACATCGTGGTATTGGCCCAGGGACAGATAGGAAGTTCAATGGATTGGAACATAGAAACCAGAATAAACTCACCCCTATATGGAAACTTGGTATATGACAGAGCTACTTTACAAGTAAGAGGAGAGAGGTTGGACTGTTCACTAAATGGTTCTAGAACAATTGGTTGTCCAAACTGAAAGAGATTGATAACATTAGATCACAACCAGACACCATGCACAGAATTAAATCCCAGCTAATTAAATACTTAAATATGAAAACAGAACGTCAACACTTTTAGAAGAAAGCCTGATAATACTGAATAATCATGCAGACGAAGAGAAAGGGGAATCTTCATAAACTTCACATGCAGGACTGTACCATCACTTGGAAGGACAATGTGCTAGTCTGTGGGAAAGTTGAGGATGGTCCTGGAGATGCGAACTCCAGAGAAACTCTCACGTAGTTGCAAAGGAAATGTGTACAAGAATGTTCATTCCAGTATCACTCATGATGCTGAAAAGTTGGAAATAACCTACGAGTCAATAGGAGAATGGGTAAATAAATGGTAATAAATTCATGCAATGGAATAGTACATAGCAGTTCAAAGGAATGAACTAGATATAAATATATTAATATGGATAACAGTCAAGATCATTATGTTGAATTACAAAAGCAAGTTGTGTGTACAATATACCATCTATGTAAAAATTTAAAACACACAAAACAACAGTACATAGTGTTAACATATAGGTAGTAAAAGTATAAAACCTTGGATGGGAGGGGGAGGGTATATCTGAGTGGTAGAGTGCATGCCTAGCATGCATGAGGTCCTGGGTTCAATTCCCAGTACCTGCACTAAAAAAGAATAGTATTAAATAAATAGGTAAATAAACCTAATTATCCCTCCCTCTGAAAAATAAGTAAAATTTTGTAAAAAACCTTGCATGGGAAGCTATATACAGAATTTACATAGTGATTCCCTGTAAGGGAGTAGGGAATAAGATTGAGGAAAGGTACAGAGGAGATTTCAAATGTATTAATAATGTCTTATTTCTGGAAAAACTCTGAAAAAATTTTTGTAACTATGTGAGGAGATGGATGATAACTAAACTTATTATGGTAATGGTTTCACAGTATACATACATCAAGTCATTATGCTGTACAACTTAAACTTATACAGAGCTAAATGTCAATATTATACTTGAATAAAACTGGGAAAAAATTTTATAAGAAAAAAAGAAAACCTCTGAAATCCATATGGCAAAATATTAAGGTCTGTCATGTCTGAGCAGTGGTTAAATAGGAGTTTATTCTCTGCTCCTTTATATGTGTTGGAAATATTTCATAAATGCAAAACATTTTTTAAAAAAAGAATCGACAAGACGAGGTGATTGATAGAGTGTGGGTGTGAAGTCAAGAAAGGAGTCAGAGATGACTCAGGTTTCGTGCCTGGTGATGATGTCACTGACAAAGGGAGAAGCTAGGGAAGCTGGCTGTGTGGACGATAAGGAGCTATTTATTCTGATATGTTCAGCTTAAGGAAATAGCAGAACTTCCAGCTAGAAATGCACTAGGATGCATGAAACTGGAGGTTGGGGTAGGAAACTAGCCTGCAAAGAGGGAGTGGCAAAGCAGGACACTCCCCCTGAGCCCCATCTTTTCAACATGTCACAGAGCGTTTAATGGAGAAGAGATTCAAGAGGGAGGGGATGAGGGCCAATGTGGAGTCAGATAATCAGGGCTGAGGAAAGGTGACTGAATACAGTGATGACTTTCGGGTGAGAAGACTGTATCAGGCAGGGATGAGAGTCCAGGTGGCAGGCAGCTAAGGAACAACTGAGTGGGAAAGGAAGGAGAAGTGATGGAAGCCCATTCATTTTAGAAGATGGGCAATGAAAGGGAGATACTGTAGAATATGGATAAGTATATATACAGGAAAAGTAGAAAAATTTGCATGGGAAGTATATACACAGAATTTATATATGTATACACATATACGTGTGTATATGAGTGTATGTATATGTATATATGTGTCTTAGTCCGTTTGGCTGCTATAACAAAATACCACATACTGAGTAGCTTATTAAAAAAACAAATTTGTCTCTTATTGTTCTGGAGGCCAAAAGTCTGAGATCAGTATGCCAGCATGGTCAGGTGAGGACCCTTTTCTGGGTCACAGACTTCTCATTGCATCCTCACATGCTGGAAGGGTCTAGGGAGCTCTGTGGGGTCTCTCTTATAAGAGCACTAATCCCATTCGTGAGGGCTCCACCCTCAAGACCTTATCACCTCCCAAAGGCCCTGCCTCCTTAATAATCACATTAGGATTTCAATGTATGAATTTTGGGGGGACACAAACATTCAAACCATGGTGCGTTCTCTCTCTCTCTCTCTCTCTCTCTATATATATATATATACATGGAAAATATTTTAATCATTCATGATACTAATTAACAGACGTCAAAATCTGTTACAATGAACAAATATGTAAATACACACACAAATATGATGCATACATAATTATGTGTATCTATATTATATAGCTATTCAAATGTTTAGCTTGTGCAAAGAGAGGATGAAGAAAGAACTTAACATTTAGGATGATCCCATACTCAAAGTTTCAAATGGACTACCAGTCATAATTGCAGACAAAGAAACATCTCAGAAAGTTTTTCACATGGAGTACTGTGAGAAGGACAAGAAGTCAAAACTACACTGACTCTGTAGACACTTCCAGCCATTTCAAGAGAAATGTGAAACTAAAGGCAATAGCTATTATGGATTAAATACAAAAACTAAATCCTAAGAGTGAAAAATTGCTAAGTACTCGTGGCAAACCAAATACAATGGCCAAGCAATTGATGTGGAGAGATTCAGGCTCGCTTACATTCACAAATCAAAAGACCAGGTGGAACATATGAAGTTACCAAGCTGGAGGCAGTCCAGAAGACTAAGTAAAGGACCAAGGAGATGGAGCAGTTTCACGCAATAGACTAAGCAGAATTTCCCACATGTATTTGACCAAGGAACACTTTTTTTTTTAAATCTTTTTGGGGAGGTGAGGGGGGAGGTAATTAGGCCTATTTTTATTTATTTATTTATTTATTTATTTATTTTAAAGGAGGTACTAGGGATTGAACCCAGGACCTCATGCATGCTAAGCATGTGCTCTACCTCTGAGCCATACCCTTCCTCTGGGACACTCTTAAAATTATCAGGTGTGGCTGCAACTCCACCAGGAGCTCAGGACAGAATGCTCACTCCAATTAAAGTAAACAACCAAACAACAAAAAAGTTTTTTTTTTTTTTTTGGTGGGGGAGGTAATTAGGTTTATTTATTCATTCTCAGAGGAGGTACTGGGGATGGAACCCAGGACCTCATGCATGCTAAGCATATGCTCTGCCACTTGAGCTATCCCCTCCCCCCAAAAAAGTTTTACTGGCAAATTAATTGTTAGAAGATATGATTACAATTTGATTCACAGCCTTTATAAATTTTATAACATATTTGACGAAAAAAATCATTAGAATAAATGACATTCTGCTATTTTATCTTAAAAAATACATAAATTTTATAAGATACCAAAATACCTTCTGATAACACATTTAGAAGATTAAAAATTATTTTTATTTATTACAAAATATATTAAGCTCAGACAGCCTGTATTCTCAAGTTTTGTTATAAAATGTGACATAAAAAGCAATGTTTAAAGATGAGGACGGTGATTTTGTGTCTTTTTATCACACCCTTTCTTCATATTATGAGCAATTGTGCCGAATAGAAGTTTTATATCATTCAGTCATTCAACAAATAGTTTTTGAGCGTCTACTACATGCCAAGCACTGTTCTAGATGCTGTGGATATAGCGATGAACAAAACAGAGAAAAAGTTCTCCTCACACAGAGCTGGGGAGACACAAATGCTAAACAAAATATAGGTAATAAGTGCTTTGGGAAGAAAACAGAGAAGAGAAAAAATAGGAAGTCCAGGGGTAGAGCTAAGTTGCAATTTTAGGTGGGGTGTTTAGGGAAGGCTTCACTGAGAAGGTGGCATTTGAGCAAAGGTTGGAAGGGGGGAGAGAGGGAGCCACGGGGCGGGGGGAGCGGTCTGGGGTAACAGCATTCCAGCAAGAGCAGACACCTGGAGGCTGGAGCCTGCCTGGCACGTTTGGGAAAAAGCAGGGAAGCCGGTAGGTCTGGTGTGAAGGAAGTGGAGGAAAATAGTGAGGAGGGCAGAGAGGTCGCTGGAGGGCATGACCCACTGGCATGACTTTGGCTTTTGCTGAGTGAAATGAGGGGTCCGTGGAGAGCTTTGAGCAGACTGCTGTGATCTGACTTCATTTGAATAGAATCACACTGGCTGCTGTGTTGTGAACAAACTGAAGGGGCCGAGGCTGCAAGCAGGAAGACCTGATGAGACCTTAGGAGGTTGATGAATTACCCAAGTAAGAGATGATGGTGCTTTGGCCCAGAGTATTGGCAGTGAAGGTGGTGAGAAATGATCTTATTAAAGGTAGAACCACCGGAGTATGTTGATGGACTGGATATAAGGTGTGGGAGAAAGAGAGGAGTCTACGTTGGCTCCAAGATTTTGGGCCTGAACTGGTAAAACAGACTTGCCATTCTCCGAGATGTGTAAGCCTCTGGAATAATTTGCTGGGGAGATGAAAAGCTTTGTTTTGGGCATATTAAGTTTGAGATGCCTCTACTAAATCCAGGTAGGGTGGTTGAGTAGATCAAGGGAGCGGTCTGAGCTGGAGAATAACCTGGAAGTTGTCAGCATACAGATCTGTGCTGTCTAATACAGCCTCCATTAGCCACACTGGCTATCAAGAACTCGAAACGTGGCTAGTCTGGATGAGATGTGCTGTAAGTTTAAAATACCCATAGGATTTTGAAGACTTGATACAGAAAAAAGAAAGTGAAATAACTCATTAGTAACAATTTCATATTGATCACAAGTTGAAATTATAGTATTTCAGCTGTGCTAGTTTAAGGAAAATATGTTAAAATGAATTTCACCTGTTTCTTTTTACTTTTTGAACATGGCTACCACGAGTTTTAAATGATATATGTGGCTCACATTGTATTTCTATTGGACAGCACTGGTACAGACAATATATAAAGCCATGAACACTGCATAAGATCAGCAAGGGAGCAAGAGAAGTAGCCAGAGAGGAGGTCCAAAGATGGTGCTTTCAGGCATGACATTCACACATATACACACAAATATATATATAATATATATACATAAATATTGTATTTACGTAAATATATATTGTATATAAGCACATTATATATTGTATATATATGCATTTCAAATTTATTCAGTTATAATTGTAAATAATAAAGTTCTTTCTCTTTCTCTCTCCCTATATACACATATATATGAGTATCCAAGTAACCACCACCCCACAATACAGTTGACCCTTGAAAAACTCAGGGGTTGGAGTACCCACCCTCTGCACAGTTGAAAATTCACATATAACTTTCCATTCGGCCTTCTGTATCTGCAGTTCCTCCATATCCTAAGTTCTGTATCCTCAAGTTCAACTAACCTTGGTTTGTGAAGTAGGGTAATAGATATTTATTGAAAAAAAAATCACTTATAAGTGGACCCACGCAGTTCAAATCCATGTTGTTCAAGGGTGAACTCCATTTTAATTCCATCTTAATATGAAGAAATCATTTGGAATAGATTCATTAGAGCAAAGGGAGGAACACAAATGCCCTGTTTTACACTCTTTAATTCAGCATTTTTTAAGTCATCTATTTCAGAAATCATTACTTCATTCTAGATAGCTCCTGAGTTTTTAGAAATCAAAGGCTCTAATTGTTTATATTCACTTGCAACTATTCTAGCTTTGTTAGATTCAGACTCTGAGCACCATAAGACTCTGGGTTTTATTTATTTTGTTTACTTATTTGTTTGTTTGTAACTTTTGCCCCCAACCAAAATATCCCTGGGGAATGAAGAGGAGTTCATATAGCATGGGGCCTCTTGCATACGATTGAACAGATTGTCCCTACACATGCCCAGGGGGTGCCCCTCACATGGTCTAGGACGTGGTTTCTCTAGAATTGTTTAGTGTGGCAGCCCTGGTGGTTCATCTGTTTAATACGTACTTCTGAGTGTCACAGAAACTGCAGACGCTTGGGAGGATGCTGTATTTCAGTATGAGCTTTAGTTGGTCAATGCTGCGTATGCATTGATTCCCTGACTAACGTATTTTCCTCCTCCTGGTGTTCTTTGATGGACTTTCAGGAGTGGTTGGGATGGCACGCCATTTAAAAAAGCAGATTATCACATAATAAGAACAATTGTATGAATGTGTTCCCTTAGACGTTGCTGTTCCCAACACTTTCTGTTCTCCTTGGCAGTTTTTTTTTTTTTTTTTTTTTTTTGGTAACACCTTACCCACACCAAACTTGCACAGAAGCAGTTTATCAGGCCATGATTAACTTTAGACTTTTAGAGTAAGGAAATTCCTGAAAACAGACACTATGCACTATGCAGCTATAGTTTTACAAGCACAGCTTCTCTATTGACTTTTCATTACGGAAAATGTTATATACAACATACACAAAAGCAGAAAGCACAGTATAATGAATCTTCATGTACCCATAACCCACTTCAACAATTATTGGCTTTTTGCTAATCTTGTTTCATCTACCACCCCCCCCCTTTTTTGCTATAGTGTTTTTATTGAGCTGAAATTTATATAACATTCAGTTAACCATTTCTTTCTTTTTTTTTTAACATTTCTTATTGAGTTACAGTCATTTTACAATGTTGTGTCAAATTCCAGTGTAGAGTACAATTTTTCAGTTATACATGAGCATAGATATATTCATTGCCACATTTTTTTTTGTAGTATCTACAAATTTTGAAATTCCAGTCTGTCCCTTCCCACCCCCCCCATCCCCTTGGCAACCACAAGTTGGTATTCTATGTCTATGAGTCTGTTTCTGTTTTGTATTTATGTTTTGGTTTGTTTTAGATTCCACAAATGAGCAGTCTCATATGGTATTTTTCTTTCTCTTTCTGGCTTACTTCCCTTAGAATGACATTCTCCAGGAACATCCATGTTGCTGCAAATGGCGTTATGTTGTCGGTTTTTATGGCTGAGTAGTATTCCATTGTATAAATATACCACCACTTCTTTATCCAGTCATCTGTTGATGGACATTTAGGCTGTCTCCATGTCTTGGCTATTGTAAATAGTGCTGCTATGAACATTGGGGTGCAGGTGTCATCCTGAAGTAGGGTTCCTTCTGGATATATGCCCAGAAGCGGGATTTCTGGGTCATACAGTAAGTCTATTCCTAGTCTTTTGAGGAATCTCCATACTGTTTTCCACAGTGGCTGCACCAAACTGCATTTCCACCAACAGTGTAGGAGGGTTCCCCTTTCTCCACGGCCTCTCCAGCATTTGTCATTTGTGGACATTTGAATGATGGCCATTCTGACTGGTGTGAGGTGATACCTCATTGTAGTTTTGATTTGCATTTCCCTGATAATTAGTGATACTGAGCATTTTTTCATGTGCCTATTGATCATTTGTATTTCTTCCTTGGAGAATTGCTTGTTTAGGTCTTCTGCCCATTTTTGGATGGGGTTGTTTGTTTCTTTCTTGTTAAGTCGTATGAGCTGCTTATATATTCTGGAGATCAAGCCTTTGTCGGTTTCATTTGTAAAAATGTTCTCCCATTCCGTAGGTTGTCGTTTTGTTTTGCTTATGGTTTCCTTTGCTGTGCAGAAGCTTGTAAGTTTAATTAGGTCCCATTTGTTTCAGTTAACCATTTTTTAAATGTAAAAATTAATTGTGATAAAAAACAATATAAAATTACTCTCTGAACTATTTTTAAGTGTACTGCACAGTAAACTATATTCACATTGTTGTGTAACAGATTTCTAGAACTTTTTCATCTAGCCAAACTGAAACTCTATACCCATTGAACAACTCCCCATTTCCTCCTCTCTCCAGCCTCTGGCAACCACCATTCTATTTCTGTTCCCCTAATTCTGACCACTCTAGATAGCTCACATAAGTGAAATCATACAATATTTGTCCTTCTGTGACTGGTTTATTTCACTTAGTATAATGTTCTCAAGGTTCAGCCGTGTTATAGCACATGACAGGATTTCCTTCTTTTTAAAGGTTGAATAACATTCTATAGATAATCATTTAAAAATGTACAATTCAGTGGCATTTAGCACATTCAAAATACTATGCAGCTACCACCTCTCTCTAGTTTCAAAAGTTTTTCATCATCTTAGAAGAACACACTATATCCATCAAGTAATTATTCCCTATTTTCCCTTCCACCAACCCCTGGCAACCACTAATCTGCTTTCTGTCTCTATGGATTTGCCTTTTCTGGGGATTTCATGTAAATAGAATCATACAATATGTGACTTTTTGTGTCTGGCTTTTTTCACTTAGCGTAATGTTTTCAAGGTTCATCCAAGTTGTAACAAGTATCAGTATTTCATTCCTTTTTATGGCTGAAGATATTTCATTATATGCTAGACCACAATTTCTTTATCCGTGCTTCTACTGATGGACATTTGGGCTGTTTCCACCTTTTAGCTATTATGAATAATGCTGCTATAAACATGCATTTAAAGTTTCTGTATGGACATATGCTTTCATTTCTCTTGGATATTTACCTAGGATTGGAATTGCTTGATCATATGGTAATTCCATGTTTAAGTTTTTGAAGAATCGCCAAAATGTTTTTCTACAGCAGCTGCACTATTTTACATTCCTACCAGCAATGTAAGAGGATTCCAATTTCTGTACATCCTGGCCAACACTTGTTATTTCCTTCTTCTCTTTCTTGCACCTCCCCCTCTATCTCTTTCTCTCTCTCTCTCTCTCTCTCTCTTTCTTTCTTTTTGATTATAGCCATCCTAGTGGGTGGGAATTAGTATCTCATCGTAGTTTCAATTTGCATTTCTTTAGTGGACAACCATGTTGAGCATCTTTTCATGTGTCACTTGGCCATTTGTTTGTCTTTGGAGGGATGTCTATTCAAGTCCTTTGTCCACTTTTTGATTGGGTTGTTTGTCTTTTTCTTGCTGAGTTGTAAGAATTCTTAAAAAAAAAAAAGAATTCTTTACATATACTGGACACTAAACTCTTATTGGATGAATAATTTTCAGATATTTTTTTCCATTCTGTGGGTTATCTCTTCAACTTATTGATAATGTATTTTGATGCACAAACGTTTTTAATTTTGATAAAGTCCAGTTCATCTAATTTCTTCTTTTGGTGCTTCTCGTTTTGGTGTCCAAGCCTACCTGTGACTGTGGTCAGAGGGTGATCGGAGCTAAAATTGCAGGGGCGCTGAAGCAGCAGGGGGCTGACCCAGCATTCTTTTCCCTTCATGTAGCCTCAGGACCTCTCCATGTGGTCTCTCCACATGGGTTAATCTGGGCTTCCTCCCTGCATGGTGGTGTGAGACAGAGAAATTGCCTTTCTTTTTTTTTAGATTGTAAAATAAGATAAATTTATTTATTTATTTATTTAATCTTTTAAATTGAAGTATAGTTGATTTACAATGTTGTGTTAGTTTCTGGTGCACAGCATAGTGATTCAGTCATATATATATGTATATACTCCTTTTCATATTCTTTTTCATTATAGGGTCTTACAAGATATTGAGTATAGTTCCCTGTGCTATGCAGTAAGACCTTGTTGTTTATCTATTCTGTACATAGTAGTTTGTATCTGCCCATCTCAAGCTCTCAATTTATCCCTCCTCCCCCCTTTCCACCCAATAACCGTAAGTGTGTTGTCTATGTCTGTGAGTCTCTGTTTTGTAAATCATTTTATTTATGTCATTTTTTAGATTCCACATATAAGTGATATTATATGATACTTGTCTTTCTCTGTCTGACTTACTTCACTTACTATGATAATCTCTAGGTCCATCCATGTTGCTGCAAATGGCAATACTTCATTCTTTTTTATGGCTGAGAAGTATATATATTTTATATATATATACATGTATACACACACACACACACACACACACACACACATACACACCACATCTTCTTTATCCAGTCATCTGTCAATGGACATTTAGGTTGTTTCCATGTCTTGCCTATTGTAAATAGCGCTGCTCTGAACGTTGGGGTGCATGTATCTTATCAAATTAGTTTTCTCTGGATATATGCCCAGGAGTGGGATTGCTGGATCATATGATAACTCTATTTTTAGTTTTTTAAAGAACCTCCATACTGTCCTCCATAGTGGCTGCACCAATTTACATTCCCACCAACAGTGTAGGAGGTTCCTTTTTCTCCACACCCTCTCCAGCATTTATTATTCTTTTTTTGAGATGTTGAAAAATGGTGGGTTTTTTTTTAATTGAAGTATAGTCAGTTTACAATGTTGTGTAGCATTTATTATTTGTACTTTTTGATGATGGCCATTCTGACTGGTGTGTGGTGATATGTCATTGTAGTTTTGATTTGCATTTCTCCAATAATTAGTGATGTTGAGCATCTTTTCATGTGCCTATTGGCCATCTGGATGCAGACAGACTGCTTATAATGGCAGGGCTCCAAACAGGTATCAAAAAAGAACGAGACAGACAATGTACTACTTTTTATGACCTAGCTTCAGAAGCCACATTGTGTCACTCTGCCATAGTCCCAAGCCCACCAGGATTCCAGAAGAGGCAACACAGACCCCTGACCTCATGGGTGTGCAACTTGGGCAGGCCCAAGGGGCCCCACGCTTAGAAGGACCCCACACTTGGTTTAATGTTCTTCAGTCATTATCTTAAATCTTACACTCTTTGAAGGAGGTGAATTTAGAAAAACTAAAACAAGAGGGTGAAGTTTGTGGCTTTGGGGCATAAGAAACCTCCCGTTATTCCAAGCGGTGCAGTAGGCTGTGAATGTTTACACAATAAGGTTTATATGATTTTAAATGTCTCATACTTGTAATAGGACTTTTAACTTTTTCAAATACTCATCTGCTGCATGTATTACTGTATCTAGTCTGACACCATC
The DNA here is from genome assembly GCF_036321535.1 of Camelus dromedarius. Taxonomy (NCBI): domain Eukaryota; kingdom Metazoa; phylum Chordata; class Mammalia; order Artiodactyla; family Camelidae; genus Camelus; species Camelus dromedarius. Next base: position 26,353,214 of record NC_087472.1, on the reverse strand, counting down.
ACTAGAAATTCATGGATGATGGATCCAGAATGAGACAAAGTGAGATGGAGTTTCTCTCAGGGCCACTCAGGTTACTGGACACTATACGACTACCGTGTGACTCATCTTTCTCATCTGTAAAATGGGAAAAAATCATCTTGGTTCTACCTACCTTTCAAGATTGTTTTGAGGCTTGAAAGAGATCATGGATATAAACATGCTTTGGAGATTCTGCAGCTCTCTGCAATCTCAGTTTGCTTGTTGTAAAGGCCTCCAACCCAGAGACATGGGCATGGAATCACAATCACTTTCGTTTTGCTTTATCTGTCTTATCTAACTAGCCATGAACATCCTCTCTTTGGAAAAGCCTCACACAATAATTTTGTATGTTTTAATTAATTACTGAGTGACCCTTATGTGCTGGCAACTGTTCTAGACCTGCCTTGTCCAGTTTCATAGCCGTTAGCTGCATGTGGCTATTGAGCACGTGAAATGGGGCTTTTGTGACCAAAGAACTGAATTTGTCATTTTATTTACTTTTAATTAGTTTATATTTAAATATAAAAACTGCTATGTGATACAGTTATTGGAAGACTTCTAAACAACTTGGATATGGGAATCTTCTCTTGGAACTAATATGATGAATAGAAATACAGATCATGGATTTCAGATGAAAATTTAGCATCTGAACAATGTGAGGGTAAAGTCTGGATTTTGAAGACTTACTATGAAAAAAACAAAGTAAAAAAAAAACCAACTTACTAATAATTTTTACAGACAGACCTCAGGCATGTTGTGGGTTTGGTTCCAGACCACCTCAATAAAGTAAATATCACAATAAAGTGACTCACATGAATTTTTTGGTTTCCCAATGCATATAAAAGTCATGTTTATGCTATATTGCAGTCTATTAAGTGCACAATAATATTATGTCTAAAAATGCACATATCTTAATTAAAAAATACTCTATTGTCAAAAAATGCCAACCATCATCTAAGCCTTCAGTGAACTGTAATTTTTTGCAATAGTAACATCAAAGATGACTAATCACAGATCATAACAAATATAATAATAATGAAAAAGTTTGAAATATTGCGAGAATTACCAACATGTCACACAGAGACATGAAGTGAGCAAATGCTGGAAAAATGGCACCAGTAGATTTGTCTGATGCAGGTGGGGGCATCTTCAAGGCATGAAAAACGCAGTATTTGCAAAGGGCAATAAAACGAGGTCTGCCTGTATATTGATTTCATGTCAAAGTGATACGATTTTGGGTATACTGGATCAAAGAAAATATACTGTTAAAATTAATTTCACAACTTTTTTTCCTGACTTTTAATGTTGCTGCTAGAAACTTAAAATTACATATGTTGTTCACATTATATTTCTATGGGATGGTGCTGCCCTAAGTATTGAAGAAAGAACAGTGAATAAATCAGACAAAACGCTCTCACTCCTGGAGCTTAAATTTTTGTGTGGAAGACAGATGATAAACAAAATAACTACATTAATACATATACATCACATGAAATGGTGATAAGTAGTTTGGAGAAAAATAAAGGATAAGTTAGATAAGAGGGTTACCATCTTAAACAGGCAGGTCAAGGAAGGCCTGAGAAGCTGACATTAGGCACGACCCAAAGGAGTTGAGGGAGTAAAGCCATCAATCCATGTGGGGAAGAGCCTTCCAGGTAGAGGGAACAGTCAGTGATGAGGCTCCGGTGATGGACAGTGCCTGCCATTTCAAGAAACCACAAGGAGGCATGAGAGTACAAGGGGGAGGATCAGTAGGAGATGGGATTGGAGAGTCCGGGGAAAGGAGATGCAGTGGGACAGGTCATGTAGACCATGACAGGCAGCTTCTGACTTGGTGCCCAATGATCCCCACCTCCTGTTGCTAACGCCCTTGTATATCTCCTTCCCTTGATTGTGGGCTGGATCTAATGAATAGAATCCAGCAAAACTGATGGGGTGTCACTTCCAGGATGAGGTTCTTAAAGCCTGTGGCTTCCACTTGCTGTTAGTCTCTTGCTCTTTTGTTGGCTGCCATGTTAGGAACACCCTATGGAGAAGCCCATGTGGCAGGGAAGTGAAAGCAGCCTACAGCCAACTGCCAGTGAGGAACTGAGGCCTTCAGTCAAGCCACCTATGAGGATCTGATCCTGCCAACAACCACTGAGTGAGCCTAGCAGGAGATCCTGACCCAGTTGAACTCTGAGATAAGTGAGACTTCACCCAACACCCTGATCACAGACTTGTGGGAGATCCTGGATCCACACTTTGATTTCAGTCTCATGAAAGATTCTGATCTGGGGGATCCAGCTACGTCGTGCTAAGATTCCCAAACCATAGAAACTATGAGGTAATAAATGTGTGTTGTTTTAAACTGCTGAAGTTGGGGGTAATTTGTTGCACAGCAAGAGGTGACTAATATACTAGATCTTGTAGGTCACTCTACGTGAAAAGTGGGTGAGGGGTGTTGATCAGAATCACTGGCTGGTGTGTTACAAATAGACTGTAGCAGGGCAAGTGGGGAAGCAGGGGGGTCCATTGAGAGGCCACTAAAATATCTAGGCAAGAGATGCTGGGGACTGGGCCTAGGGTGGTATGGGTAGAGATGGTGAGCATTGCTTGGATCTTGAATGCATTTTGAAGGCAGAGGCAACAGGATTTGCTGTTCGATTAGCTGCAGGCTGTGTAAGAGGTAAGAGATGACTCTAAGGTTTTTAGCCTGAGCAACTAGAAAAAAACTGTCATATACTGAGAGAGAGGAAATTATTGAAGGAGTACATTTGTGGAGAAGGAATAGGAGCTAGGTTTTGGGCATGCTTAATATGAGGTAGCAATTAGACATCCATTTGGGGATGATGAATTGAATATACAAGTCTGGTGGTTGAAGCTGGAAATATAAAGTTGAGAGTCTGCGGCATTTAGATGATAAGATAGGAACATCCTCTTGCTCTCCACTCCTGCTTCCCTCCCACGAGGCCCCCTCTGTTAGCTTAGGTACAGGGATATAGATACATATGCACAAAGATTTTTTTCCACAAGTAGATTTGTTCTGCCACTTGCTTTTTATTGATATCTTTTGGAGCTTTTTCCATGTATACACATGTACCACATTCTTTTTTAATAGCCATAGAGAATTCCTTAGTATGAATGAATCCTGTATGTCCATTTATTTATTCATTCACTCAACAACTATTTTTTGAGCACCTACTATGTGCCAGGCACTGGTCTAGGGATTGAGAAAAAAGTAGTCCCTTATGGATGGATATTTAGGTTGTTTCTAATACTTCACTATTACAAACATTGATACAATGAGTATCTTTATGCAGGCATCTCAGTTCACCTGTGAGAGGTTTTCTTTGGTATTGATTCATAGAAGTGGAATTTCAAGGTCAAAGGGCTCAATAGCATTTTTTTCAGATACTACTATTTTTTTAAAATTTTCTACTGTTTTGGATTCTCATTTTTGGGGGGAGGTAATTAGGTTTATTTATTCTTTTTTTAATTGAAGTATAGTTGATTTATAATGTTGTGTTAGTTTCTGGTGTACAGCATAGTGATTCAGTTACACATACATATTCTTTTTCACATTCTTTTTTATCATAGGTTATTACAAGCCATTGAATATAGTTTCCTGTGCTATACAGTGGGTCCTTGTTGTTTATCTATTTTGTATGTAGTAGTTTGTATTTGCTAATCCCAAACTTCTAATTTATCGATGGCAATTCTAATACTTGAATCTTGAGTTCAGTTAGGATAAGGTTAACAAGGCAGGTCAATTCGTGATGAAATCAAAGATATTCAACAAATGTAGAAAAGAAATCACCCAATAAAATGCTCTATTGGAAGCTATAGGACTGCCTCTACAATTTCCCTTTATTATGTGAGTGTAGTCATGTCCAAATCCTACTCATCTTCAAGGTCCAACTGAAAGGCCCCCTCCCTCAGGAGGCCTTCCATAGGCCCTAATGGGATGTGATCCTGCCATCTCCCTCTTTACCTCAAGTATGCTCCTTATCACATACTTCCTTATATCATAAATACGTTCTCTACTAGACTTTTTTTTTCCTTGAAAGGAACAGACAGTGTCTTTAATTCATCCTGCATCCTTCCTCAGTGCACAGTACAATGCTCAATGTTTATGTAATTAAACAGAAGCCCTAAAGTGAAAAAGTGAAACCTACAGTGTCAGGAATAAGCATGGAGCCTACATAATGACCAGATGGTGTTTGCATATCATCCGTGTGACATATGCTTCCGATGGCTCACAAGGCTCTGTAGAAATCGCCTACTTCTCCAGTTCCATCTCACACTCCTCCTCTTTCTTCTATGCTCCAATCACGCTGGCCTTTTTTTCTGGCTTTGAACACACTAAGTCTGCCCCCATCCCCAGGCCTTTGTACCTGTCATTCCCTCTACCTGGAGTGCTCTGCCTCTTGAACTCTGCTGGCTGCTTCTTTTCCTTAAGACTCAACTCAGTTTTCACCTCCTTCAAGAGGACTTCCTTCACCATCTATTTTATTGATTGATTGACTGACTATCTGACTGACTGACATATAGTCAGTTTACAATGTTGTGTCAATTTGTGGTGTACAGCATAATGATTCAGTCATACATGTACCTACATATATTCGTTTTCATATTCTTTTTCATTATAGCTTACTACAAGATATTGAGTATTGTTCCCTGTGCTATACAGAAGAAACTTGCTGTTTATCTGTTTTATATATAGTAGCTAATATTTACAAATCTTTAACTCCCAGTTTACCCCTTCCCACTCCCTTCCACCCTGGTAACCATGAGTTTCTTTTCTATTTGACCATCTATTCTAAATTAAGTCCCCTACTCCAGTTAATCTCTATCCTAGCACCTTAATTTAACCCTTCACATACTATTTCTCACTTTCTGGAATTAATGTGTTCATTTGCTTGCACTAGAATGTAAGTTCCACCAGAAGAGGGACCTTGCCCTTCTTGTTCCACCCTGTGTACTTTTAATGGCTACAATAGAGTGTAGCAATAAGGATGCTTTTGGCTGAAAGTAACAGAATATTCAACTAAAAATTGGGTTTTCTTTTCTCAGAGGTAGGCAAATCTAGGGTTGGTTCAACAGTTCAATGCTGTCTGGATTCTGGATGGGCTTCCCTGTGACGGATGGTCTTGGACTTTCCTTGTGGTTGCAAAATGGCTGCCAAGGGCAGATGCATCACCAGAAAAGACCCCTCTCAGGGAGAAAGGGGAGCAGAGGCCTCTCTGCACAGCTCTTTTTAAAAAGGTGGAAAAACTCAGAAGCCCTCCTCCCACACTTATATTCCATTGGCCTAAAGTGAATGGGAGTCAGGACCATTCCTCTAGTAAAGGAGAATGAGGTTATGATTTTTTTTTAAAAAAACAGTCATAATTCATTGCCTGGAGCTGGGCCTGCCTTTCCTAAATCCTGTGACTCTGCTCTACCAGAAGCAAATCTGGGCTCCTAGCAAGGGAAAACTGTTATGACTGTTGTGGGGGTAACCATCAGTATGGGCCACACAGGCACGTGTGGGATGGAGGGCATGAATTTGTGCTGATCTACCTACATTCAACAAGATATAAATTTCATATACATGTACTATGCAAAGCCAAGACTGGTGATACAAGGCATCTGCCTTTACAGGACTTCCAGGTCCCAAACCCTCTTGGATCCTATGTCTTGGCTTTACTGGGACTAATGTGATGGCTGCTGAAACAGGCTTGCTGCTAGGAGACTTGGCCTTTTCTGGATTCACAGAAACCATCAGCCAGGCCCTTGTTTTCATAACAGAGTCCTATATGTAGGTGTGACTGCTTGGTCTCTAAAGATGGGGAAAAGTGGGGAAAGTGCCCTATAGCAGTGGTAGGAACCTGCTTAGAAGGGCTGCATGGCTGCCCACAAATTATCGGCCATTTTCAAACTGGACACATGAAGTAACCGGACAGAGAAAATCACTGCGATTAGCAGAGTTCCTGGATTCACACGTGGGGAAGTTTTACTGGGTCACTAGTGCTTCAAGATTCACATCGTATTTCTCTCTTAAGCATGTTTTACATCAAACTAGATGTTCTTTAATTCTTGGGAAACAATTTCTTGGAAGGTGAAGAGGATAAGGGAAGGAGTAGGAAATGGAGAGGTGATAGCAGGGCGTGTAAAAGCTTCTAGAAGACCAGTAAGTCCTCCAAACTCCAGGTCATGGCCTTCCCAATACCACCCCCACCCCACCCCACCCCTGGCGCACAGTGTCCTGAACCAGACAACCTGCCGCTGGCTCGGGCCCCACCAGCCAGCTCTCCCCTCGCCCTGGCTGGGGGTGGGGATGGGGAGTAGGTTCGGCCACAGCGAGCTTCCACTCCCCGAAGCTTACTCCCTCCTGAGGTTCCCCCCTCCCTCCCCGCCCACGGGAGGAGGACCGATGGGTAAGAAAACGGTGTGCGCATCGGAGGACCCAGGCGAGTCGCTCCGGCCAGAAAATCGCTCTGCCTTCTTCGACAGACTTCGGCGCGACCCCTCCCCAGCGGAGCACACAATAGGCGGCCGCTCCACATTGTTCCCCAGCCTCTCTCCGGCTCGGCCCCGGGGGCTTGCGGGTGGGAGGAACGTGAGAGTTCCCCAGTCCTCCCACGGGCACTGCAGCCTCCGGGGTGCGAAAGGAGCACCGGGGTAGAGTACGCCGCACATTTGGGGACATTTCGTGTGTGCCCCCCACCCCGCCCCATATACACACACGCGAAAAATAAAGCAGCCAGATCGCCCCTCCCGGATGCGGCTGCACCAGCAACATCAGCTGCGGGCGGAGCCCGAGCGGTTGCCACTTCCCCCCTCTTCCCTCGTGACCCTCGCCCCCCCCCCCCAGTTCTCCCTCCCCCTCCACACACCCTTCCTCGCCAGACACACCCTCCTCCTCGGGCAGCTCGTGAGCGGAGCTCGGGCTCTCTAGGGGAGGGAGCGGCCGCCGCCGTCGCCGTGGTGCCGGACGGCGAGCGGGCGAGCGGGCGAAGGAGGGAAGGAGGGAAGGAGGGAGGGGCCGCGGAGAGCGGGAGGGAGGAGCCGCGGGAGCCGCGCCGCCGCCGCGCTGCGATGTGGCCGGCCGGCCGGCGTGTAAACAGAGGGAGCAGCAGCGGCCGCGGCCGCCCCGGCCCGGGGCAGTGAGCACGCCCGCCGAGACCTGCCCGCCGCTGCCATGGCCGAAGTGCGCAAATTCACCAAGCGGCTCAGCAAGCCGGGCACGGCGGCCGAGCTCCGGCAGAGCGTGTCGGAGGCCGTGCGGGGCTCTGTGGTGCTGGTAAGTGGCCGGGAGACGGGGCGTCCTGGGGGACGCGCTCCGGGCGAGAGCGACCGGGTGGCTTCCCGCGCGCGCGGGACCGGGACGGGGACGGCGGCGGCCGCCCGGTGCGCTCCGCGCTCTCTTTCTCCGCTTCAGTAAGTTTTCGCACCCGCCGCCGCTGGCGGGGGTCCGAGTCCCAGGCGCCGGCTGACAGCGCCGCGGCTGCCCGGCTGCCCTGCACGGCGGAGGCGTGCGTCCGGCTAGACGCCGACTGGTAATCGGGGGCTCGGAACCGGAGCCCGGGCGGAGGGTGTGAGCTCCAGAGCGGACCCCACGCTGCTCTAGACCCCGCACAAAGAGCCGGCGACCCGGGCGCGGCAACATCCCCATTCCCTCCTGCCGGCACCTGAGGCAGCCTAGGCGGAAGGATGCGACGAGCGTTTTGCACATACACACTCCCGCGCGCGCACACACACCGTGTACGCAAAAAAGAACCCCACCCAAAAAGCCCCGGGCGCCCAAGCTCCGGCGGGCGGTGAGAACAGAGGAAGCAGAGCGACTTCCTCCTGCTGCTGGGGAGCGGGTGGTGATGGGTGTAGAAGAGGTGCTGTTGGTGCTGGTGCTGCTCCCGCGGAGGGAGGGGATTGGAGACAACAGGGTTCGGGGGAGAGTGGGCGGGGGAGTCGGCCGCCGCTGGGCGAGGGTGTCCCCTGGGACCCGGGAGCGCTCCAGAGGCAGGGAGATGGGGCCGTGGGGATTTGGGGAAGATGGTGTGCGCCAGTCCAGGGATGGAGGACCTGGGCTCAGAGCCCCACTGCTCAGGGCTGGGGGGTGGGGATTGGAAAGCGCGCTGCCCCCCTGAGAACCCTCCCATCGCACCCTGAGCCTCATCCGGATTGTCTGACTCAGGAGCGAAGCGGAAGGGTGCTAACGGGCACTTACCCCTGCCCCTGTTTTCAAGACACTCGTTGCCAATTTCCTGGACCAGCGAGCAATACCTAAATAAGCAATCAGACTGGTTAATTAGTGTTTGTTTTGTTACTTTGGTTTTTTGTTTTTTGTTTGTTCGTTTTTGTCTCTCTCCATTCCCTCCACCTTACAGCGAGTCGTCTGCTGTGTTTAAATTTCACCATTAAGAGTGGGCTTTTTTTATTAAAACAACTTATCATCGGAAGGGAACTTCACAGCTTTTCTTGTAATTTTTCTGTTAATCTTGTAGAATCTGTGATAAAAACCAACATTAAAGGGAGGCCAGGGGCCTGATCCCAACAGTGGAGAAAGTTGACATTAGTGGGAGTTCTGGAGGAGGATCAAAGGTAAAATATGTACCTTTGAGATAAAGATCTGATTCCTAATAGCTACAACTGTGCAAAGCCAAGTGACTTTAAAGAAATCTCTGTATCGTGGCTGGACCCTTGAAAGTTTAATCCTGCTGTTTAGCAGAGGTAAAAACCCAGACCTTTAATGTTGTTTTAATGGACTTGGCTTATTGTGTGTCTCGCTGATTTTAGAATGAGGTCCTTTTAGGGTCAGATTGGAACCTCAGATTGTCATCACAGCCACTTAAGAGAGGGAGGCAAGCTGTGTGCAGGGCATTTATACCAGGGCTCTCATCTTGGGTGATTGTTAACAAGTGATTCAATCTCCCTCGCACAGAAAAGGCTTTCCTAAACTCAGGCAGAAAGAAAACCTCACTTAAGCAGAGGTGGCTGGCCCTCTACCACATGGTGTGAAGGGAGCTGGTGAAGTGGACAGATGGTCTCAAGAGAATAAATGGGACTTGCAAACCTCTACTGGGATTTGACCGGCATTTGACCTGCCACCCTCAGCAGCAAAAAGTTAACATTCACATTCTTGCCCAGGTTTTGGGGTTTGAAAAAAAAAATGGGTTAACAGAGGTGCAGCTGCCCTTTCCTAACCATGGGCTCTGTGGCAGAGCTGGAAAAACAGTTATTGGGAGGAGATTGCTGGGAGACGCTGCCAACCTAGCTTACTTGGGACAGAGGCCACGGATTTTTACCAGGCACGGCACGGGAATGATATTTATTTACTACTCTGGTATGTGGTCCACCTTGAGATTTTGAGGGTGGGGGAGAACAGAGTCTAGGAATCTAAATCAGTATCTGTTGAGCCCCTGCTACGTGCAAGACACAATCCTAGGTGCTCTAAAATTATGAGTGAATGTGGATGACTTATCTTCATTTGTTTCCATTAGTTCCAAGCTGGGTTGGGTCTGTGTGTATATGTTTGTCAAGAGGACTTCCAGATTCTGTACACAAATCAATTTAGATTATTCATAGCACCTTAGTGAATGCTGTTCTCAAGCCGTTCAGTCAATTAAGAAATGAGGAAACAGTCTTAAATGGAGTGTACTCTCCTAAACCGCTCTCTTTCTTGGCCTCTGCTTTTCTGACACCAAGAGCTTGGTAACCAAAGTTAGCAAAGCCATGGGCGGCTAGAGGGCGAGTGGACTGTGGCTGCTACTGCCATAACCTCTGATTCTTTTCTGATTTAATATTTATTAGGGACAGCTGAGGTAGGATTTACACTTGCTGCTACGAACCCGCGACACTCAAGTTAGGGCTTCAATATGGAGTTACATACTCATTAGAGTTCAAGATGGAGTCATTTCTGCCGCACGTCAAGCTTTCCTGTGGTGTATCTCTCACTAGAACTTGGAAAACACACCAAGCTGAACAAATATACAGAATTTCCTGTTTAGGTGGTTTAAAAAAAAAAAATTATACCCTTTTTTGGCGTGTTGCTAACATCATTCAGTTTTGTTCACTGAAAAATTCAGAAGGCCTGGGCTATATATAGCATGTAGTTGTGTATTCAAACCTTCATTCAGTTATCAGTACTTCCTCGAATCTATTAACTACGTAATGAAGCAGACAGAGAAAGAGACTGTTTCTTTGCTGCATTTTTCTGTAAGTTCGGCATTTTTATGAAGGTCAGTTTTAACCCAGGGAAAGGGATAATTACAGAATTAACCACTGACAGAGATTTCTCAAGAGAGGCTTGGGGAGGAATATTATAACCTGAGAGTGTATGTGATTAACTGAGAAGTGTTTACATATATACACATTTTAAAATGCAGAGTTTTAACGCTGTTTTTGTTATAATATCAGGATGTAGCTCTTTGTGCCTCTGAGGGAACAAAGGCTTTTGGTAAACCTGTTGTATTCTGGCTGCCCTTGGGAGGAGTCATTGTGTCAGCCTGGGAAAGTCGCCTAGGAGGGGTTTAAATACTGGTTGCTTGCTGCTGCTGAATTTACTTCAATTCCTTGTGCGCCAAAGGATCAGGAAAGAGTTGCCAGATATTACTGGTTGTAGCCCCTTGAGGCAGGGCAAGGTGTGCGTGGTCCCCTGGCTGGCAGGGGTCAGATTTCATACAACCAGGCCAGTGGAGAAAAGCTGAGAGCTGAGACTGGCCCAACAGGGTCTGCAGCTGGTGACCCTCCTCCCCAACACACACGACTACCTTTGCGAGGAAAGGTTCGCACTTAGGGAAGACCTGAAAATAAATCAGCGCCCCTGCTCCCTCTTCCCAGGGAAATTTGTGGAAAGTACTTAATAACGGACCAAACAACTCACGTGGTGGAGTAAAGCCAGTTGCAACGGGCTTCTTTGACCAGTTCAGAGACTTAGCTCAGCTCTGAATGAATGAACTGAGAGGCGGGAGAGTGACCCCCAGTGTTGGCGAGTAAACGTGAAATAGCCTCACTGCGCCTGTTGGCTCCTCCAGGTTTGGAGAAGCCATGACTAGAGGACCTGCCCCAAAGCCCAGGACAGAGGTTGCTGTAAAACCACAGAGGACTCCTCCTGAACCCTCTTTGGAGCACCAAACAGTAGAATTTGTTTAATAAGCTAAACAGATTAAACAAATTCCCTGGCTTGATTCTTTTCCTCTTCTGATCATCAGTAAGCCTTCTTTTTTTTTTTTTAAATTATTGCTTTATTACATAATAAATACATGTTTGTTGTAGAAAAGTTAGAAGAACGAAAGAATAATCATCACCATCTCATTACTCAGGACTCTGTTGTTATTGTAACATATATATATGTGGAAACTCTTTTTCTCTCTGTGTATGTATATATGAAAACATGGGTTGAAAAATATATAAAATTTTAAATAATTATTTCACTTACCAATATCTCATGAACATTTCTTCATGTCAGTAATAAAAATCTACATAATTATGTTGAATGACTGCCAAAAATTCCACTGTGAATGTACCATACATAGGTAGTCACCCTTTATTGTTTGATATTTTGAGGGATTCTAATTTTGTGTTATAACCCTGAGCTGTCCAGTACAGTAGCTACTAGCCACCGGTGGCTATTTCCATTTAAATTTAAATTGATTAAAAAATTGGAAATCAGCTCTGACGTTGCAGTCACCACAGTTCAAGTGTTCAATAGCCACACGTGCTCAGTGGCTAGTGTAGAGGACAGCACAGAGAGAATATTTCCATCATTGCAGAAAGTTCTTTCAGACAACACTGGTTTAAACATGGATTTAAATGAACATCTTTGAGCACGCCCTTTCAAATTTATTAGATTGTCCCTTTAGGATAAATTTCTAGCATTGGAATCGCTTGCTCAAACATTAGACATATTTAGCGTTAAAAATTCCTTCTAAACATGCTGTTAAATTGCTCTGCAGAAAGTTACTGCCACTTGCTCTTTTGTCACCAGGATATGTTTCCCCTCTCGCATGCCAACGCCGGTAATTAATATTTTTTAACCTTTGCAATCTGATAGGAGATAAACGGCATATCACTGTTCTCATTTGCCTTTCTTTGGTTGGTCTTGAGGTTGAACAAGTTTTCATATGTTGATTAGCCATTTATATTTCTTCTTTTGAGGATTTAGATGAATCTTCTTACAGACTTATTTCCTGGTTTGTAATTCTTGCACTAACGGTCTCTACCCCAAGATTCTGTTCTGATAAGTCTAGGGTGGGGCCAGTCATCTGTATTTTGAAAAACGACCCAAAGTGATTTTGATGTGCACCGAAATGCAGATCTTGACCACTTGCTTACTCAAGGCAGGAATGTCCTCTGCACTGCCCCTGACAAAGGCTGGCTTAGAGGGCTAGGTTAGAAGTGGTTCTTGTGCTGAAATTTGCTCTCTGTAAGTTCTACCACTGGCTAGGCCCAGCTCTGCCATTTGAAGGCGTGCAGAATACGTTTGCTTCCTCTTTCACATGACAACCCTTCAAATATTTGGAGACTGCCGCCATGTCATTTGTAAACTCACTCTTCCCAAAGTCAAAGAGCCTTCGTTTCTCTTGCCTTCCTCCCTCACATGACTTGGTTTCAAAATGCTTCACTGTCATGGTCATCTTGTGTGGGCTCTTTTCCAAGGTTTCAGTGTCCTTCAGAAAATGAGGGAGGCAGCGCCCAGGCTCGAGAGTCAGACCTGGGCTTGAACCTGCTTCCTCTCACCTGTGTGCGTTGTGAACCCAGGCAAGTCACCAGATCTCATTTTCCTCATCTGTGAAATGGGGGTAAATAGTTGTCCCAACCTTGTGGGGTTCTTGTGAGGGTCACAGAAGGCAATATATAGAAAGTGTGTGATGTATAAGTGATTCATAAAGACTATAAAGAGAGAGCTAGTAAAAAAATAGTATTCTAGAAGGATCTATTACAGATTACAGTGGGCAGGGGCAATATTTCTTACCCCTTCTGGATGTGAGCCAAGAAGTGAGGGGCTGTGTATCCTTTCCCAATGCCAGTCCCTCACACAGTTCCTGCAATGCAGCAGGGACTCAGCGGGAAATCCACTGGCAACGATCTGTAGGATGGACCCCGTGTCGGGTGGCTGGAGGCCAGGTCACTAGTTAAAATATCTAGTTCCGGGGAGGGATAACCAAGGCTTTGAGGCGGTGACAATGGAGATAAGGCAGAAGACGAAAGAGAAGTGATAAAAGCAACAGGATTTAGTGATTCTAGTAGGGGGAGTCGAAGGGGGAAGGAAGAAGTAGGAGGGAGAGAGAGGCGGGGAGGAGGAAGAAGGAGGGGGAAGGGGAGGGTCAGTGTGTTCAGTGATGGGGGAAGGGAAAAGAAAATGAGCAGCCTCTATTTGAGAGGGTTGTTAGGGCAAAGGCGAATTTCAGTGAAGCCAGGCGGTGGACAGAACCTTCTGGGGGAAAGGCTGAGCGCATAGTGGTGTGTTTTGGCCAAAGGCTGGGGTTCTCGAGGGCAAAGAAGAAAGTGTTTCAAATGGGATCCGGAAGGGGAGGAAGAGCCAGGGCTCAGTGTGGCTGATGAGATGAGATTGTAGGCGAGATTAGCTGATGGAGGAGGTTTACACCTTTGGGGGTGATTAAGGAAGTGGGGGCAGGGTGTGGAGGAATGGTCTGGAGGCCAGCCCCAGACTTCCAGTTAGAAGTGGTGATGGGAAGTCATGTCACCCCCTGGGCAGCTTCCCCTCCCAGGGCCCAGGAGCCGGTGGGGCGGGAGTGGGCGGGGAGGGGGTGGAATAGGGGTGGTGGAAGGCTGACAGCCTCCTTCCCCAGGTGCCTAAAAACTCCAAATAGGGTGTTTCCGGCCCTTAAGGGACTCTCAGGCCTGGAAAGGAGATTAGATGTATGCAAATAACTGCAACCGAGAAGATGAAAGCAGGAGGCTAGTGATTGGTTCTGCCTTCTCTCTTCAGTTAGTTACATCATTTATGTCCACCCCCATGCTTTTTTTTGTGTATGTGTGTGATCCTTAATTTTTTTTCCCCCAGGAGGTCGGTCCTTTCTGGGTTCAACAATGTTAAATTAGGTCTTTTCTAATGAACAGTGTTCATCTTGAGATTTCCCACAGTTATTCCACTACAGAGGTTTAAACATTTTTTTAATGGGAAAGTAAATGGCAGCATCTAAGATTGAGAAATTCGTACATGGTGTGTGTGTGTATATCTCACCTTGGCATTCCTTGACCTGACCTGACCTCTGGACTGCCTGCTGCCTTCCTAAATCCTCAGTGCTCCACCTTTGGAGCCCCCCTTGCTTGTTTGTTGGAATTCAGTTCAGAGGAGTCATTCACCACCCCCACCCCGATTTTGCTTTCTTCTGAGATATAAAATCGTCAGTAAGCATGTTGAAAAATTATTACTTTTAGTTTTTTTTGTTTTCTTTTCTTTTCTTTTTTTTTTAACACAGAAGGGAAGGCTAGAAACCACAGGCGGGAGAAGGAGCGAGAGCTGTTTCCCCTTTTCTGTAAATCCTAATGGTAATTTTATGATACATTTCTCTTTGGGATTCAGATCTCTTGGTTTCCTTTAGCTTTTGTCAGGAGCGCAGAGGGGTTCGTGGGTAACACTGGCCTGTCGCTTACACCAACCAAGAGCCAGGTGCCTCTCAGATTCTTGCAGGGCCTCACCCTGGAGGCTCCTAGAGCAGTGACTGGGGCAAAGGGTCTGTCTCAATCAGCTCCATTGCCTGTGACTGCTCGTTAGAGCAGAGGGGTTCTGGAAGCACATTGCTTGGGTCAAAGTTCAGCTCAGCTGCTTACTAGCTGGGTGACCCTGGGCCAGTTGTTTAACCTTCTGGGCCTTGATAACCCTCTCAGGGGTGTTTTGAATGGCTTCACAAGTTGCACGCAAAGAGCTTGGGAGGAGGGCTTGGCGAATGGAAGGCGCAGGGAGGACCACTGTGGCTCTGTTATTTCTGGGCTTTAAGGTGGGCAGGAGGTCTCTTGTGTCTGTGTTTTGTCAACAGACAAAAGTAAATAGGTAGAAGGGAAGCAGGTACCCTTGCTTGTTTATTTTCATACCCCAAAGGGTGAGCTACATACATGGCTAAGCCAAGAATCGTACCCTTCCTGGAAGAATAAGCTGGCCGCCCATGAGGATCTTGGGAGTATCCATTCCCAGGCCAATGTGGTCATACTTAAGAGCCGAGTGGATACGAGCCAGGGCTCTGGGTCTTTGGTTGTTCTCACCTCCAGACTAGTCAGATGAGTGAGTGGGAAGGGTAGTCATCTGGTGGGGAGGAATACCCCGTCCTGTGCCCAGGGAGAAGGTCCTCCAGTCTGGGAAACTTGCACGCGTGGCCTTTGGCAGAAGCACTCACTTTTATGACAATCTGTTCATCGTGTTTTATGCCAAGGTGTGGATAGAGGAGAACTGGGCTTTGTATGGAAAAATAGAACGTCAGCGCTCTTTCCTTTCCCTCTCAAAACTTTATTAACATCCTGTTCACTCATGAATCCTTATGTTTAAAAATAAAATGAATATTGAGATTCAAATGCCCTTTTTTCAAGATGTATTTTGGAAACATGTATTGTAGTGGAAAATTTAAAAGCTTTACGGTCTCCTAAGAAATCAATGTCCTTTTCTATCTGGCTATTCTGGTTTTGTGGTAGCAGGATAAGTTCTCTTAGGAATAGTGCGTACAGGTTTCCAGCATGGTTGATACCATGGAAAATGTACCAACTGTCCCGGGGACACACGGTTTACCTTTTGTCCATGTACAGCCTCACACAGTCATTTGCTATTAATGATTTCCTGCAATTCTTCACCTTATTTTTATTGCCCATTGAGTTTATTGTTGATGGCAAGTTGTATTTTTGCCTTTTTTGACAGCTTATGTTGGACTGTGTATATTTCAAGCTGCTGAGAAACGTTCGAACGTATTCTGCTACTTCGGCTTTCCCATCATGTTGCTTTCCCTGATGACTGAAATATTTTCCTGGGTGAGATTTAACTAAGAAGTCAAGTGTTCTTCTAAGCCTCTGAGACAGAGCATCTTTTTTTTTCCCCCGGAACATCTTTATTTGAAGTGCTTCAGTGAAGTGTGTCAGGAGGCTGGGCAAGGTCTTTGTATGAAATGGTTTTTAGATGAAGACAAGATCTTGTATTTTTATACTCCCGATCTTAGGAAGGATTAAAAATGCTATTATGCCTATGACGTCATGTGTTCTTACAGGTCACTATGAAACACATGCCACGTTCTTACTTCTTTTCCATGTGTGGGGAAACAGAGGCATGGTTTCAAGCGAGGCTGGCTGTGGGCCATCCCTATTACCTAAGTGACAGAACTGGTAATGAACTACAGCCGTCTCTGTTTCTTTGACATAATCAGGTAAAGAAGCACTTGTTTCTGGGCCAGATTCCACAGTAGATCAGGTGGAGGAACCTCTTTTTGTGTGGTTTTGGTAATGATCTCCTGTAGGGAAACTGTTTATTTCTGAACAAGCTTAGATCTCTTTAGTGGGAAAGTAGGAGGTGAGGACAGGGGTAAAAAAAAGAGGGGTGGGGTTGTTATTGAGAAATGTGGGCAAGATCAGTATAGATTTTTCCTTGCCAAAGTCAGCCTAAGGATTTTGAGAACTCTTTGCAATTGGCTGCCCTTCCTTTCTTTGCTGTTTGAATAACTATATGGGGAAAAAATAATCTCCAGAACCCTGGCTCTGCCGAGGTACCTGGGATCATTTTCATGGAAACGTTTTTATGATTTTCTTTAAGCAGGTTCGTGCTGTCCAAAAATAACAACATATATGTTTCTCTCCATGCCTTTTATATGAGTAGTTTAGTTTTCCCACTTGGGAAACTGCCAGCTTTATGCCTTACAGGACCTGTTGTCCGTGTTCACGGTGTGAGTAGAAGAGTGTTGTTGGCAAAACCAGTTTATTTTCATAGGTTCACAAGTTCCTAAGCCTTCGCTCCATTAAAGAGACCTGAAGGAGGGAATACCACCTTCTGAGTTGCCGAACTTACCACCAAGAAATAACAAATCCAGGAGGGCTCTGAATCAACTGTTGCAAAAATTGAATGCAATCATTATTTGAAGGCTCCTGGAGACCAGCTGGGTGTTTAGCTCAAGCCTTATTGCTTGTGGGGCAGAGAAGCTTCTCCCTGCTCACTTGCCCCTGGGCACTACTGGTGACCGGCATGACTGCTTAGAGAGAAACTTTGCCTCTGTCTTCTGCTTCCAAGCAAAACGAAACAGTCTGGCAGAATTCTCACCGAGGGAGCCAGAAGAGAATTCCAGAAGGCTCCTTGCTTCAGTTCTGTAACTGAGGCCCTGCTCCCTCTCCCTGCCCGCCCGCCTTCTCTGCATGGAGCTGGAGCTACATGGATGTCCACCGCTGGCTCAGCGCCACCTCAGGCCCAGAGACCAGTCTGGGCCTAAGCAGAGGACTTCAGAGGCCTCTCATCTTCAGAGATTAGGGTCTAGGCCTTAAGTCCTATAGGCTACTGGTTCTGTCCTGTCTGTAAAATCCATTTGAGATCACTGGGTTTTATCTTCTTCCTCGTTCCCCTTATGTCACTTTCCCCATCACTGTGTCCTTGTCTTGACCCCCTACCCAGTATCTAACCCTCTGCCTTGGTTTGCTGGCCAATTACCCAGTTCCTCCAGGAGAGTTCTGGTTTCGTCGCTGGTCCTGAGGAGGGCTGCCCGACCCCCACCGAGACTGGCCCACAGCTTGAGCTCAGCACAGTGGGGTTGTGCACTGAGGGGGTGAGTGTCTGCTTGGAGAGCTCAGAGGAGGCAGTGTGCTTGAGATGAGGCCTTCCAGCAGTGGCCCTGCCGCGGGTTGCACTAGATGCACGGCCTGTTAGTTTCCTACGGCCACTGTAACGAATGGCCACAAACTTCGTGTCTCAAAAGAACACAAATTTATAATCTTGCAGTTCTGGAGATCAGAACTCTGAAATGGGTTTCCCTGGGCTAACACCAATGTGTCTGCAAGTCCTCACTCCCTCCCAGAAAGAAGCTCTAGGGGAGAATCTGTTACCTTGCGTTTTTCAGCTTCTGAAGGTGGCCTGCATTCCTTAGCTCGTGGCCCCTTCCTCCATCTTCATGCCAGCAATGTCTGGTCAAGTCTTTCTCATGTCGTAGCATACTGACACTTGCTTCTGTCATCACAGCTCCTTCTCTGATTCTGATTCTCCTGCCTCCCTCCCTCCCTTGGTAGGAGGATTACGTTGGTCCCACCAAGATAATTAATCCAGGATAATCTCACCATATCAAAACCCTTAATTTAGCCATGTCTGCAAAATCTCCTTTCCATGTAATGTGACATACTCACAGGTTCCAGGGATTAAGAAGTGAACATCTTTGGGAAACCATTGCTCTGCCTAGTGCTCAGGTGTTGCTGGAGGTTGAGGAGTGGTGGGATCCTGGGGTCAGATGGGTTCCTAACATGGATACTGATACCTCATGGTGGAGGAGGAACAGGGGTCTGATAGATTGCACACTGTGAGCCAGGGGCAGACGTCTTCACAGAATTCAAATGAGGAAGCACAATCCTTTTTGAGAATTTTGGCTGAAAGAAAGCAATCTATGTTTGTAGTCTGCAATTTCAATTTGGATGTTTTCTTAAATTCTTCATAATTAAAAAAATTTTTTTCCCACACAAAACTCCCTCAGTCTGGAGTTCTTACAAGTGGGCACGGCTTTCAGACTTGAGGTGTTTCAAGATACAAGCTGGCCAGACACTTAGCAGGCACTTAGCCAGCTCAGGCCTATGGAATTTTCCACCCTCAGCTAAAGAGTAAAGAGGTAAGGGGATGTGTGTGTGTGTTTAAAAGAGAAAGGGATGGTTTCACATCACAGAGAATAACTCTTCGGCTGAGAAGCCCCAAGACACCTCTCATGTGTCCAGTGTGAGAGACACTTCACTCGTGCTGAAGGTCAAGTTAGACTGGCCATGGCCTTCCTGCATTTTCAAGGTAATTGACAGACCCTTTCCCAGAAATGGGTTTCTATTCATGATTAGAGAAGCAGAGAGAGGGACTGGAAAAGCGCTCTGATTCCTCTGGCTTCATGATGATTTCACTTGAGAGAGAAATTGAAACTTCCTCTCTTGTTCACCAAGTCCAGTCACTGCCATCTTGGAGAAACACACACCACAGCTTCCTGGCTGATCACATTTGCACCAGCCCTGCTCACACTGGCCACTCTAATGTCCACAATGAGCTGATGGCAGAGAGCTTTACTGCCCTGAAGAAGCACTCGATCATAGATGTCGATTGCATTTTCTATTTTTACATCATTTCTAGTTGGCCGTGGCTGTATTTCTCTGAGGCCTGGCCTATCTTCTTTCAGGCCCGGAGATAACTGGCTGTAAGGTGCTGAAAAGCATTATGTAAAAGGTTGGGAAACCCCCAGATTTTGTTTCAAAATCCGTACAGACAAAATATACATTAACCATCTTCACTTACTCCTGTCCATTTTTCCTTTCTTTTCTCCTCAATAGGAAAACAGTTCCAATTCTCCTTATAAGCCATATCAATTCAAAAATGCAGATGTTTTCAGTGGCATTATTTTAAAATCTTTTTCTAACGTATTTATATACTACTAATCTTTAAAATGTGAAACTGTAATCCTGTTTAAATCTTTAGAAACTGATGTTCATTTTCTTTTTTTTTTCCTTCAGGGGGGAGGTTTATTTATTTGTTTATTTTTAGTGGGGGGACAGGGGATTGAACCCAAGACCTAATGTGTTCTAAGCATGCACTCTGCCACTTGAGCTATACTCTCTCCCCTCTGATGTTCATTTTTTTCATGTTATAATTTCTTGCCCTTTCACTTGCCTTATTTTATTTTATTATAGTGTATTCCATATTATTTTACTGAGTTTCTTATTTCTGTTTTGGAGTTTTTCCTTTTTTACTGGCCCTCATCTGAATTTCGTGGCTTATGGGTAGTAGGCCTTCAGTCAGTGAGCTACATGACAGAGTTGATGCCTCAGGACTGTGGAACATCTGGGAGTGTGGCATATACCAGAAGGAGCTAGAAAGCAAATGTGTTGTTTGAGGGTGAGCTAGACAGAGGGAGGGAGAGGGAGGGAGGGGGGGGGGAGAGAGAGAGAGAGGGCGCGACGCTTGCTGAGCTGTGGGAGATAGCAAGCTGCCTTAGCTGAAGGAAAAGATAGATACTTTCCTTTGGGGCATGCAAAAATCCCAAGGGAAATGCTTTTAGAACTGTTGCTTGAACTGAAGAGAAGCGGAGAATCTATTTCCACTGATTTCTTTTTACTGGATTAAATCTACTTAGGGCAAGGCTGGGGGTGGGGTGGGAGAAGGCAAGACAAGGACTTAATTTGAGGAAACTCGAGGATAAAAATAAGGTGAAAGGAAGGGTTTCTTACCCTCATTATAACAGACCAGGAGACCAGAGATTAAAATATTAGCAATATTTAATGAGCATAGCAGTATGTTTTTAGATTCAGACAGGAAGAAAGCGACCTCTGGAGAAACTGCACTAGGTGCATGGAACAGTTTTGTGCGGGACCGAAGCTGGGTGAGTAGACTTTATCTCAGGGGCTGCTGGCAGTGCACGCGGTCAGCTCCCATCGTTCAATACCCCAAATCAATCAGTTAAGGAAGGTGGAGGATACTTGTGTGCAGTTCTCCGCAGGATGTGATAGTTGGAACCCAGTTCTCCGAGTTAAATGCAAGTGAGAGACCTGTGACCCCTGGAAACCTGTAGGAGCCAGATTTCTTCTGAGAATCCAGGGTGGAGGGACTCACGTGCTTCACTTCCTCCATGTTCTGATGTAAGGAGGGCAGCAGTTCATACCTATTCCAGACCCATGTTTCTCAGGGCAGCCAACCCTGCTGGACAGGCCTGGTGGCAACGGCAACTGCCCCTCCGAGGCCTTGAGACATCCTGTGAGAGTGGCGCCCACTGGGGCTGGGCTCCTCTTGCTAAAAACATTCCCTGCTAAATTTCTTTCTTTCTCTTTTCACCTTCTACTGCCCCCTGATTGTCCTCCCCTCATCCTCATTTTCCTCAACTGCTGCTCTGGGCGTTCACCTCTCTGCACTGCTACCTTCCAGGAAAGGCTTCTGTATCTGGCTCCCCGGCTCCAGCCTCCCCCTCAGTGGCTGTCCCAGAGCCAGGCCCATGCTCTGGGAACTTCCTTCCCCTGTGGGCACACGCTGGCTCGCCCCGCCTCATCTTTTTCTCACCTCTTTCTTCTCTCTCTCCTCAGTGTTTGGCCATAAAGTGTTCTCCATGGGACAGGGCCATGGCTGTGTTTATTTTTTTTAACCTTTTCTTTAGCCAAGGATGGAAAATTCCAAAGGCCTGAGCTAGTGATGGCTGGGTGCCTTTTCTGGAAATCCAGTGGCCTGGATGCTAAGGGAATGTCGTGGAGTGACACATCTGGCAAGGTTGTCCCCGAAAATGTCCTGGCTTTGGCTTTAGTGCCAACAAAAAGAAGCAGAGGTTCTGTCTGTGGAATTATGGAATAAGAAGGAAGAGTTTGAGAAATTATATAATTACAACTACAGAGCCCAGTTTACGTCACTTTTTTTTTGCTGGGTTGCATTGGGAAAGAGTGGCCTTTGGCTTAGTAGACCTTTCAGAAGTGAAACCTTCCACATGAGAAACAAATGAAGTTCCTGCGGCTCAATTTAATGGAGGATTTTGCTTTCTTGGGGTGATGAGTTGGCTGAGGCTGTGCATATTTCAGAGCAACCAGGGACATTTCAGTGTCTCCTGGAGGGCATGAGCGTCCTTTCAGTTGACACCAGGCAGAATGGAGTAGGTCTCCCCCAATGTCGCATTTCTTGCCCCCTCCCTGGAGAAGTCATTTAGGCAGGATCTTCCCCGCATGTCCCTAGGGGTATGACAAATCAGAGTGGACCATCTTGACAGCAAAAAAGTTATTGTATTGAAATAGCTAGAAACTGACCCACCATTCTGCTGCCTCTCAGGAAAGGATGAGGGAAGATAACAAAGTCCCCAAACCCATAAAAATACCAATTCTATCTGCATTGGCTCTGCATTACTGTAAATGAGCACCCAGATTTCTTAGCGGGCCTTCCTGTTCCTTCCTGTCCGCCAGGAGGGCCCATCCCACTTTTGAACTGTCTTCTCCCACCACATCCCTTCCTGTGGCCAGTGCTTTAGCTGTGCTGGATCATTTCTGCTCCCTCCACACATTCTCCGCTTTCTCAACTCCATACCTTCGCACATGCAGACCCCTCTTCCTGGAATGCCCTTCCAGCTCCTTCCCTGCTAAAGGGAATCCTATCTGTCCTGCAGGGCTCAGGTCAGATGGGCACCCTTACCCCTTACATTTGGAGCAAATCGCTCCTAATACAGGCCCATAGCCTCCTGTTACTTGTATGGATTTCCTGTGACTGCTGTAAAAAATTATCCCCAACTAGATGGCTTAAAAACAGCAAATTAATTCTCTAATAGTTCTGGAGGCCAGAAGTTCAAAATCAGTATCACTTGGCCACAGTCCCTCTGGAGAATTTAGGGCGGGATCTGTTTCTTGCCTCTCCCAGCACTGGGAGCTGCCAGCATCCCCTGGCTTATGGCTGCATCACTCTGGTCTCTGTCTATGTGGCTCACATGGCCTTCTCTTCTGTCGTGTCAAATCTCCCTTTACCTTTTCCTTTTTTAATCAAGGTATAGTGGATTTACAATGTTATGTTAATTTCTGGTGTACAGCATAGTGATTCAGTTTTATTTATTTATATATATATATTATATTCCTTTTCATTGTCTTTTTCATTATAGGCTATTACAAGGTATTGAATATAGTTCCCTATGCTATACAGTAGGTCCCTGTTGTTTCCTCTGCCTTTTTCTTATAAGGACATTGGTGATGGCATTTAAGTCCCACTCCAGTAATCCAGGATAATCCCTTCATCTAGAGACCTTTATGAACTCAATCACACGTGTAAAGACTCCTTTGTCAGAAGGTACCATTTGCAGGTTCCAGGGATTAGGGTGGGGGTTTATCTTTGTGGGGGAGGAGCATTTTTCAGCCCACCACTCCAGTTCTCCAGTTTTAGACAGGACTGATTCCATTCTGTGCCTCATAGCTATAGCTGACAACTTCTCTCATCCACCAGCATGTAAATGCCTTAAGGAGCTGGCAGGAGAGTCAGAGGAGCTAATGCACAGGAGTCAGAGTGCCAGAAAGGCCCAGCAATTCCACCGGCCCTCTCTGTTACCGTGGGTGGGCTATTTAACTTTGTGGAAACTCAGTGTGCTCATTTGTAAAATGTTAATAATATCAACCTCAGTGGGCTTTGCAGAGTTGTGTATAATAGCAAAACAAACAAAACCCAAAAAACCCCCCAAGCTTAAAGAACCTAAATATTCAAAAGTAAGGGATTGGGCAAAATGTGTATCCATACACCAGAAAACCATGCAGTCGTTAAAATCGCATCTGTTTTTATTATTGACATGGAAAAAAGTGTAGTTCATGAAACAGCATGCAAAATGTGATTGTATTTTCATAAACTAATGCGTATGTGATACATGTAACTTTAGTTATGTAACCACTCTGTGCCTCAGTTTTCTCATCTGTAAAATGGAAATAGCGCTAGTGCTGACTTCACAGCATTGTAAGAATTGAGTGAAATAATACAATAAAACACTTAGAATAAATCCTGGAACATAGGAAACACTGAATAAATGTTAGCTGTTAGTATTATTGTTGTATTCAAAGAAAACATTCTCAAAGGGAGTGCCTGTATTTATAATATATGTGTGTATATAACAATGCATATCTCTGGGGTTATAGGTAAATTTTATTCTTGCTTCCCATTTTCTGTTTTTAAGATACAGCATTTCTATAATCAGAAAAAGGAGAATTCAAGAAAAGTTCCATACTTACTCTTCAGGCTGGCCTATATATGTGATGTATAGTATCTGTATAGTAATTAGCATGGTGCTGTGATTATTAAAATACTTCCTCCTAGAATCCTTCAGCTCCTTGCCCATTGCTTTGCACATCTCACGTCCTCTGTCTCTTGAACCCATAAAATTAGGATGCTCTAGAAATCAGAGACTTTAATTCCCATTTGCTTTTCATTCCCATCTGCTTAAGTATTCTCCCAATTTTGACCATAATGGGTTATCTATAAAGTGAAGTTTCAAAGGGTTTGTGTATATATGCCCATGATATATATGCCTGTAGGTCTACATATATCTACATAATGTTTCATATTATCTCCATAATTTTTGAGAGGTAGAAATGCCTACCCTGAATTTTCTGAAATGTAAATTAAAATCTCTCTCCTCTTTCTTGCACATGACCTAGGTCTTAGGTTGTCGATACTGCAGTCATCCTTTGCTGCCATTAATATTAGCGATCTCTAGAGGGACTTAAATTTCAAGTAAAGCTAATTAATAGGTGATATGCATTGATGTTGTAAGGATTTCTGTTTGCAGTGTTCCTAATTTTGAACATGCTGTCTTTGTTCTTTTATTTAAAAACAATCTTTGACTTCTTGTGGATTTAAAACAAATGGATGGGAGAATTACTGATGAATTAGGAGCTTTGAAATGGAAGGCCTTGCCTCTGACATTTCAGAGAATTAGATTATGCTGCACATCTTGGTGAGCAGGGTCTCCTTTTCCCTCTGTACTGTGTGCCCTTTTTTTTTTTTCTATGAGCATGTACATCTTTGAGTTCAGTTTTTTTCATTGTTTTTGTCCATCTGTCTGTCCTTTTCCTACCACATTTCTCACTCCTTTTCTTTCCAATCCCCACTCTGATCATAATATAAAACTGATAAATAAAAATTGATTTGTTAGATTTCAACTGAGTTTTGAATATTTTCTCTTCATAACTTAAAAAGTAGCGGGGAGGGAGTCATGAATAGAGCAAGCCCAGAGGAACTGTAAAGCAGTGAAACTATTCTGTGTGATACTCTGAGGGTAGATACATGTTCCTACATATTTGTCAAGACCCGTAGAATGTACAACACCGAGAGTGAACCCTCATGTAAACTGTGGACATCGGGTGATTATGATGCGTCAGGGGAGGTTCATCATTTGTAACAAATGCACGGCTCTGGTAGGGAATGTTGATAATGCAGGAAGCTGTGCTGTGTGTGTGGGCAGGGGGTACATGGGAACTGAGCCCCCTGTACTTTCTGCTCAGTTTTGCTGGGAACCTAAAACTGCTTGGAAAATTAAAGTCTAATTTTTAAAAAAACACCATGCATGAAATATTTTATTTTTGGAAAAAATAAACTTAAACATAGTTCTTTTGTGCTGATGTGGACCTTTAACTTTTTTGCCCATCAGTGGTCTTTTTTTTTTTTTTCCCCATTCCTGGTAGTCTGGAAGGTTGCATTCTCAGCTCTCTTGCCAACTTGTTAGGCATAATTAGTAAGACTAACAAATGTGGATTGAATACTTTGAAGGCTTTGGATGAAACAGCTAGGTAAAAAGCAAAGCAATTTTATTGTTATAGCAGGGGAATTATGAGTCAGAAGTTTTAAGGTCAACTCCTCACTGTATGACCCTGGAGGCGATGCACCCCACGGATGAAATGGGCATAGGAACCACCAAAATCCTGGTGAAGGGGTACCTGTAATCAAATTCAGGCTTTGGTAACAGCTGTGTTTGCTCGATGAGGCCCATGTGCAAATCAAATCATTTAGCATACATTAGAGGAATCTGATTTTTGAATAAATGTGATGGGAATCCTTTGGCAAAGCGAAGAATCCTTTTGTAATGCAAATGACCACCCACTAATTTATGTTTTGTAAGGTAAGATTTCATGCTTTAGGTTTATATAACTCCGGTGCCTTTTAAAATCAGATTTCTTTGGTGCCTGGGAGAGAAGCATCGCCCTGGGAAGTTGCATTAACTCCTTCAGCCCTGAGGAAGCCATTTAGTCAATTATTGTTTCTGGGAACTAAATAATACCCTTGTCACCTGAGAGATTTAAAATAGCCTTTGTAAATGTCTCCTTAGTCTCTGAAAGAACATGACTCATTCCTTCATTGTAACCTGAAAGAAATCCAAGTGTCAGAAGACACTGGGAAATGGACTTCAGTTATGCTTCTAAACATCAATACTAGAGGTTTTAAATATTAAGAAACCAATGTGATACGGGTTAAAAGTTGATGGTTGGAGCCACTAAATTAGGATGTGGCTGAAAGGGCAAGGGGTGGATTGGCAGTCTTTTCTAGAATATTCCTTGGGAAATTCTTTCTGGTGGCATTAAGAGTCTTGAGCCTCGACTGTATTCTGTGTACCATAGGTTGTCCCATTCTGTCCGGGGAGCCCACCCTGACCCTTGCATTTCTGACTGCCTGGTGTTTACCTCTGGCCCCATGACGTTTCTTCCACCATCTTTACTTAGGGTTGCTTCTGCCTCAAGCAGCCTTTGGACCCATCTTCTGCATGTGACCAGTGAAAGGAAGCTTAATGTATTAGAACAAGTCTTGCATTAGTGCTGGGAGATAGACTGCATTCCTGTACCTCTAAAAACCCATGTTCTTGACAATATAAAATAGGGCTGTGGAGGGTGAGGGTTCTCCAAGTCTGGGTCAGCCACTGCCTTTCATTGACCTCAGTGGATGCCACTTAATGGAAAAATATGATCAGGGTTCACCCTATGGAATCATTGCTTAATATTGTAGATGACTCATTGGAACTAGTGTGTTAGAAAATCACTTCCAGATGTGTAGCAGAAACTTTTCCAAAAGGAAGAAATAAACTCTGGAAAACTGATTGAGTTTTCTTTTTCGTTTTTATGATCTTCGGGCCAGAATCAGATCTTCCTGTTTACGGTTAGTCAACATATATTTGGGGTTCTAAGTAGAAGGATCTTGTTCACTTACTGGTAGACTGGTACCCACGGAAGTGGGGGGCTGCCTTCAGCCTGCCTCCCATCCCATATCAACATCCGCTCTCCCCACGCCTCCCATCTTCTCACCATGATGAATGATCTGGAAGCCTTACCTAGTCCCTCAGGCACTGGCCTCATTCTTTATCATTATCAACAATCATCTATGAGCATTCCTCTGTGAGGGCACGTTGCTAGGTACTGTGGAGGGTGGAAGTAATACCTAGTTGGAGAGCAGCAGAAGTACGCGTGATACAGCGAAGTGATGGAGAATGTGAGCGCTAATGTCAGTATCAGAGTTGAAATGGTACTTTCTGGTTGGAGAATGTTGGGAAAGTTCCTTAACCTTTCAAAGTGTCAATTTCTTGGGCTATAAAATGGGAGTGACGGTGATAATAATACCTACCTCATGAGGTAAGTGTGAGGCTTAAAAGAGATAATTCATAATAAATGCTGGGCATCGGCTACATAAGCGTTAGCTAGTATTAGTCATCTGCTTTGCTCCCCCCACCCCCTCTGCCTAGTTTGGGCGTATTAGCGTGAAACATGAGTTGTTGACTGATGCCCTCCAAGAAGCACCTCCAAGTCTATGATTTTTTAAGATTCTCTTTAACTTGATTTCACTCCAGCAGAGAATTCGCTGGCGTCTCCCGTTCAATGAATTTTTAGTTGGGCCGTCTTAAAAGAGATGGTGTTGTCATCTCCTCGGAGGCCCAGGATGACAGATCTTGTAGATCACACAATAGTCAGAAGGAAAGTATTCATAAATAGCACAGCCTGGAGCCCTTGCAAAAGCTAAGCCTGCTTCAACAAGGTGCTGCTGGTAAATAAAATCTTATAATTTTCATCCTCCTTTTTTTTTTTTTTAACAGCTTACCTGTTATCACATAGCATTCAGGCAGTTTCCTGTTGAGTGTGTATTCTCCCCCCAGACCTCAAATTGATAAATGTGTTTTGATACTAGAATGTGATCAAAACACTTCTAGCCATATCCATTACTGTTCAATAGAAATTGATATCTCTACTGTTTGAAGAATTAAAAATGGTTAGGAATTTGTGAAACAGCCGCTGAAACTGCTGTAGTGGTTAAGAGTGTTCATGCCAGAGTTTAACAGCCCTGGCCTTGAATCCTGACTGAATGAATTTTCTGTTGCTGCACAGCAAATGACCACAAACTCAGCAGCTTAAAATAACACACACTTCTTATTTTAGTTTTGCTGGGCCAGAAGTATGGGCAGGGCACAGCTGGAGTCTCTACTCAGGGTTTCACAGGTGTTGGCAGGACTGTGTTCTCATCTGGTAGCTCAGGGGCCTGCCTTTTCTAGGCTCCTTCAAGTTGGCTTGATTCAGTTCCTTGTGGTTGTAGGACTGATTGGACCTGTTTTCTTGCTGGCTTTCAGCTGGGGGTGGCTGTCAGTTCCTCTGGGATACCCTCAGGTCCTAGCCTCTTGGGCCTCTCATAACATGGCCATCTGCTTCTTCATGGGCAGCAGGTGAATCTCCTCCAGCAAGGACCTGGTTCCTCTTCTAAGAATCACCTGATTAGAGCAGGCCCACCCTGGATGATTTCTCTTTTGATGACCTCAGAGTCCATTTATTAGTAACCTAATCAGGGGAGTGATAGTTCCTAATATTCACAGGTCCCACTTACAACCAAGGGGAGGGAACTATACAGCACGAGTCGACTGGGGGAAGAAATCTTAGGGAACATCATTTCAACTCTGTCACTCCCTTGGACGGGTTGCCTAAACTCTCTTAGTGTCAGTTTTCTCATTGATAAAATATGAGTAATGATAATATTTCCTACCTCACAGGATTATTGCGAGAATTACATGAGATAACACATATAATGCATTTAGCACAGCACCTGGTGCTTAGCAAGCTTTCAATAACTGTTAGAATCGTGGTAGAGAAGAGCTACTTTTCTTCCTCCTCTCTTTTCTTTTTTTGGGGGGAGGGGTGAAATAATTAGGTTTATTTATTTAATTATTTTTTGTTAATGGAGGTACTGGGGATTGAACCCAGGACCTGGTGCATGCTAAGTACGTGCTCTACCACTGAGCTACACCCTCCCCTCTTCCTGCCCTCTTATCTTCCACCCCACTCATCCCATAATGAAATGTCTCTGAAGGCAGAGCATGTGAGCATAGGCTAAAGGAGTTGAGGTTTTTTTCTCCCTAATGATTTAAGTACAGAAAGGATTTTTTAAGAATCAAGGTGATTTAACACTGAAATTTCTAAGCCAGTTGTTTTGGAATGTCTAGGTGAAGGCCATACTACAAATATTCTTCTAATTTTATTCTTTGCTAAATAAATGCATGTACAGTACTCAGTTCATGCCCCCGGGTATGAGGTATATTTCCTGGTTAAGAGAAAAGTTTCAGATTATAGTCCAGTCATGAAAAAAGGGTTTGGTAGATCAGTGATCTATAATTGAGAATACCTTTGATAACAAATGCTTGCTTTATAGAGCAGGAAATATCAACTTACAGGACCTGCACTTTAGTCTAGAGACATTCGACAGTTCAGCCTCACAATAGTCCTGAAATTTTGACTTAATTTAGTCACATTCCAGGGGCTTTGAGTGTGGTTCCAGGGCCATCCCTAGAAGAAAACGAGGATGTGGTGCTTCTTCCCATTGCCTGTAGAAACTGATTAGATTTGAAAAATATTTGGAAAATAAGATTCCCACGTGATAGGGAGTTGTTTAGAAGCCACATTTTGCCGGCAGGAGTAGGGAGGCAGGGAGGGGTTAGGGGGAGAAAAGAAATGAAGGCCAGGGACACAAAAATGGCAATGCCTGCAATATACAGACAGAGGGAGTCACTTCTGGAGAGTTAGAGTTTACAAGAGGGAACTGAACTTGGGTGTCACTTTTCACAGTAATGACTTAAACAGTCCCTTCCATTCAGAAGTAACAGATCTGCTTGTTTATCTTCCACGTGAGAAGTTTGGAAGTTGGAGTGTTGCGTAGTCAAGAACCAGCCAGAGAAAAGGGTGGCTTATGAAACTTCTGCCTGGTGGAACTGGGGAAGCTTAAAAGTCTCAACAGGATCCCATGTCCCCACCATCCTGCCCACCGCCACTGGGCTCACCAACCACACCCAGCATAAGTTCCCTTTCTGTGATTCTCACTGGCACACAAGTGTCCTGCAGCATTAGCTGCCTAAGGAGGAGCCAAGTTAGGGCAGGAGTTATGAGATGTTACCTCATAGAGAAGAACTCAGTTCTGGTTCCTTTTTCCACAGAAAGGAAGTCTAAAACGAGATCTAAGGATTCCTTTCTCCATCTATACTTCAGGCAGTCTCCCTGCCCTCTAAAAATTTTACCTGCAGTTTCTTTAAAAAATAAAGTTGATTAAAAACTTTTGTGTATCAGAGGACACTATCAAGAGAATGAAAGGCAACCCACAGAATGGGGGAAAATATTTGCAAAGCATATAAAGAATTAATGTCCAGAATATATGAAGAACTCCTACAACTCAACAACGAAAAAGCAAACAGCTTGATTTGAAAATGGCCCAAAAACTTGAGTAGACATTTCCCCAAAGATATACAAATGGCCAATAAGCACAAGAAGAGATGCTCAGCATCACTAATCTTTATGTAGATACACATCAAAACTACCATGAGATACCTCTTCACACCCATTAAGATGGCTATTATCAAAAAAGTGGAAAATAACAAGTGTAGAAGATGACAAGAAATTGGAACCCTTGTGCATTGCTGGTGGCAATGTAAAATGGTGTCACCACTGTGGAAAACTGCTTGGCAGTTCCTCAAAAAGCTAAATATAGAATCACCATATGATCCAGCAATCCCACTTCTAGGTGTGGACCCAGAAGAACTGAAAGTTGGGATTCATCCAGATACTTGCACACCAGTGTGCTATCAACACATCCTATCAGTGTTCATATCATATTACTCACAATAGCCAAAAAGTGGAAACAACCCAAATGTCCATCAGCAGGTAAACAAAATGTGGCACATATGTACAGTGGAATAATATCGAGCCTCTAAAAGGAATGAAATTCTGACACATGGATGAACCTTAAAAATATCGTGCTGAGTGAAATATGCCAGACACAAAAGGACAATTATTGTATGCCTCTACTTATATGTGGTACCTAGAGTAGGCAAATTCGTAAAGACAGAAAATAGATTAGAGGTTATTGGGGCTTGTGGGGGAGGGGGAGTTAGTGTTTAATGGGTACAGAGTTTCTGTTTGGGATGATAAAAAAAATCTGGACATGGGTAATGGTGATGATAGTTGCAGAACAATGTAAATGGACTAAATACCACTAAAGTGTACACTTAAGACTTGTTAAAATGGTAAATTTTATGTTATGTATATTTTAGCATAATTTAAAAAGCTAATAAAATTGATTTTGTTGTTTTGGATTATAACAGCAATACTCCTTTGTGCTAGAAAATTTTAGGGAAAAGCAGAAAAGGAAGAAAAAAAATCATACCTAATCCCATCACTCGGGATATGCAAATCTCTAATGTTTTCATTTGACTGCATTTACTTTTTAAATTTTTTTATTTTTTAAATTTTTTCAAGATTTTTATTTATTTATTTATTTATTTAGTGTGTGTGTGTGTGTGTATATATATATATATATATATATATATATTCATTGAAATATAGTCGGTTTACAATGTTGTGTCAACATATTTACTTCTAACTACTCTCCTCTTGTCAGTAAAATGACAGTCACTGTCTACCACTTCCTGGATAGGTGGTATAATAATGCCTACTTCTTCCCCCGTGAAATTTTGGTGCCTTAAACAATCCACAAACAGAAAAAAAAATAAAAAAGGCCTTTGAGTAATGAAAGAAGGAGCCACCGTGGCAGATGGCAGGTCTTGCATCGCAAAGCTGTTCCTCAACAGTGCGGTGCTTCTGGGGCCGCGACCACATCGTGGGGACAGCTGCTGGCAAGAGCACGGAGACCCAGGGTCAGCAGGTCTGGCTTCCAGCTACAGTTTTTTAAAATTTTTTTATTTGAAGTGTAGTTGATTTACAGTGCTGTGTTAGTTTCTGATGTACAGCATAGTGATTCAGTTATATATTTATATATATATATTTTCATATTCTTTTTCATTATAGGTTATTACAAGATATTGAATGTAGTTCTCTATGCTCTACAGTAGGACCTTGTTGTTTATCTACTTTATATACAGTAGTTTGTATCTGCTAATCCCAAACTCCTAATTTATCCCTCCCCTGATGTTTCCCCTTTGGTAATGTAAGTTTGTTTTTTATGTCTATCTGTTCCTGTTTTGTAAATAAGTTCATTTATATCATTTTTTAGATTCCACATAATAAGTGATATATCATATTAGTCTCTGTGTGACCTGGCTTCACTTAGTATGATAATCTCTAGATCCATCCATATTGCTGCAAATAGCATTATTTCATCCTTTTTTATGGCTGAGTAATATTCTATTGTATATATTACACAGTAACTTCTTTATCCAGTCATCTGTTGATGGACACTTAGTTTGCTTCCATGTCTTGGCTGCTACTATAAATAGTCCAGCTACAATTTTATGAACAGTGTATAAAAGGGCTTTAGTGTTTGGTTTTTCTTGTGCTGCACTCTGAGCCCTGGGGCAGCATCACATTTAACCACGGATTCAAGTCCTCCTTATACCGAGCACCTAAGGTATACGCTTCTACACTTGCTTTAAGAGGTGGCTAGGGCTCTTACCTCTTGTGTCCACTGTTAGCCACTCTGTGCTGTGCCTGCCCCAGGGCCTTCTGAAAGGAGCTCTGGCCATGGCCCCTGAGGGACAGAAAGGAGCAAAGGCATTGCAGTGGGTGGCCTCTGCCTGCTTGCCGGCTGGCCGCCTCACTTGCAGCCTGCAAACGGGGCTGCCGTCAGGTGCTGGTGTTTACAGGAAAGCAGGGCCAGCCTTTGACCTGGCCAGAGGCTGCAGCTTCTGCAATTGATGCCAGTATGTTCCAGGAAACCCGTGCTGGGCCAGACCTGGATTGCTCCTTCAGGGAAGCCTCCAGTGGTCAGAGGAACTGGGAAAAGGCTCAGTAGTTTAACAAGGGATGGGGCGACTGGTAGAGAAAGCTCTGAAGCATTTCGGTGGGCTCAGCCTTGAATTCTGGAAAGAAACTGCTTTCCTGCTTGAAAATCGGATATTTAAATGTGGGGTGAAAACGGCATTGGAGAGAGTGGGCTTGAAATGGTAAGAAATCCTTCAGTTGGTTCATCCTTTGACTATGTGTATTTAAAGCAGAGAAGCAATAATCCTGTTTTTCCAGAATTACCTTGATTGTGAAATATGTCAGCAGCAGCAGTGAAGTGATTACTCTGATCTTCCTCCTTAAACCCAGTGGAATTCCACAAGCAAACAAGTACTGTCCTTTGAACAGTCAGCACCATATGAGGCCACACAATTATTTCCTAATGTCATTGCTCAAAACGTAAGGAATTTCTTTCAGAATGAATGTATGAGTCATGAGAGATGACCAGGGCCTTTACTATATAGTCCCATCTCATACGTAAATTTTTTAATCACATATTTTTTTTTTATCATTAGGTGAGGGTCCGCATTTTGGTAATAAAGGAAAACTATCATTTTTAAAAACCTGACTTCTAGTGGTTTATTTGCATTTCTCTAAGTCTATAATTGCATCAGTGTTCCCTTCTGCACCCCCTCCCTTTTCTGGTTGGTATAGGGCCAGTCATTTTAAGCTAAAGGTTCACTTTCTTAGGCTGGAACGTCACATAGCCTATTGAAATCCTTCGAATTTTTAAACACCTTGTGTGAGAACCTTGATAAGGAGTTACCTCTTTACTTTTGGACTAGTACGTAGCATCGTACACATAGCAGGTCCTCAATAAATACTTTTTGGTGGATTCGCTTGGATATCAAAGGGAGTTTGAACACTAGTCCCAAATTCTTTGTCCTCTAAAGTTTCTCTTATATTATCTGAAACACTGGAACTATTAGTAATCAACAATATGAATCTAATTTAGAAGGAGGAAAAAATGGAAAAGAGCTGGAGGAACATCAGAATGGTCACTAACAGTGATCCTCTATGGATGATGGGATTCTAAGTGACTTTTATTTTCTTCTTGACATTTTTAGATTGAAGATTCTTCAGTGAATCTGTATTGATTTATAATTATACAAAACCAATAACTCTTATATAAAAATAATGCAGCCTGTTTATAAGAAGGCAGTGGATCTTAGCCTTTCTTGGGTCACACACTCTGGGGTTCTGGAAAGGTCTGCATCCTCTTCCTATAAAGGTGTGCATACAGCATTTTCCATATAATCTCGGACTTTCACAGATCCCATGGAGCCCATCCGAGGATCACTTAGGACCCTAGGTTAGGGACCAAATTAGGAATGGAAAAAGTGGTACCCAAAAAGGAGTGCCAAATAAACATGGACGGATATAGGGTTGTATGTGTTTTGTTACTATTGGTGTTAGGGACATCGGATTCAGAACAGTCCTCACATCAAGCTATGCAAATCAACCAGGACACCATTGCTAGAGGAGATTTTCCATTCGCGAAACCTCAGGTGTCCTGTTCTTTAAGTCATGGGGAGCCGACAAGAAGTAAGTAAAAGCCTTGAGAGGGGAAATGAGAGCCCAGCTGAACCTAGGATTTGTATCCTGGTAAATGAAGGCCCTGAGCACTCGGTCAGGATTTCTACAGCAGCTGCAAAGACAGGCTGGAGAGGGGTGTGGACAAGGTTCCAAATGACAAGGGGTGTCACGAGAGGGCTATTGGCCACAGGGGTCCAGGTTGAAATGAAAATGAACGCAAGACAGGAATGTGCTGTCATATGGAGAGAACGGGCAAGGGTGATGTTAG
Source organism: Camelus dromedarius (assembly GCF_036321535.1). Lineage (NCBI taxonomy): Eukaryota > Metazoa > Chordata > Mammalia > Artiodactyla > Camelidae > Camelus > Camelus dromedarius. The sequence goes on along the minus strand of NC_087472.1, from coordinate 26,318,536 downwards.
CCTAGTTGGAGGTTGTCCTGGGGAGAAGCTGTAGAGATTCTTTTCTAGGAAGGATATAGTTTTGTCATTCTGACAGTGGTTCAGCCACATGCTATGGGTAGAGGCCTGGAGAGGCAGGATTGTTGTAAGTCTGAGGTCTCACAGTGGCATTGCCCTGGATGAGGAGCGTTGCAAAATGGGGATGCTTAGATAAGGTTGTGGGGAGGGCTTCTGCACATGTGTACTGGGATGCACTTTGGATTACTTTTAGGTGAGGAAGCCAGCAAAAGTACCTGTAGGCACTTTCGGGACACAGAGTAAAGGTGAGCTCAGGGTAGGAAAGGGATGGGGGGAGAGAGGTTGTTCAGGAGGAAGTTTGGTAGCGGGAGAACTATTACAGCACAAAATGAATTTTGCTAGAATCATCAACTTTCTCTCGGGCTTAATTTATGATTTTCTACCAACATGATTTTCTACGTCCTGACACTTCATGTATCTTTGTGTAGGTGTGCGTGGTTCTGTGAAAACTTTACATATGATATCGTGAATTTACCAAAAGAAGAAATGAATGGGCGATGATTCATGTTATTCAAGCGTTCAGTAGCAGGGCTCCTTAGGACAGCTCCCCAAATGTGTGTATTTCAGTGAGTATTTTGTAGATTGTGAGGCAGAAAATCTTTTTTTAAGGGGGGCAGGTAATTAAGTTTACCTATTTTTTTATTTAATGGAGGTACTTGGGATTGAACCCAGTACCTCATGCATGCTAGGCATGCACTCTACCACTGAGCTATTTCCTCCCTGGAGAGGCAGGAAATCTTAATGGCGAGGGTTAGACAGATTCTAACAGTGGATTCAGAGTTTGCTCATTCAGTCATTCAAGATATAATGGTGGGGGGCGGGCACTGGGGATAGAGCTGTGTATAAGACAAAAACTCTTTAATCACTTCATTCTAGAATGAATGAAGAGTTTAGCGCTTTCATTCTAGTGAGAGGAGAGACAGAAAAGGAAGTGGGCACCTCAGCACTTGGTAATGAGACTAGGATGGGGAAGGAAGTACCGGCACTAGCTCTGGGTTTGAGGAGGTAGGTAGCACTGGGTAGGAGGGAGTAGCCATTTGTACCTAGAAAGATGGGCAGCTTCATGGAGTTGCGAGGGGTCAGGAGCAGCAAAGGTGAGGTAACAGGGCCCATTTGGAGACCTGCCCGCCTCCTGGGGTTGGAGGGCATAGGCTGGAGGCTGGGGTGGAGGCTTGGTCTTAAAAGCCTTGCTAAATAGTTCAAGTTTTTTTCCTGCAGGCTATGTTGAACCATTGGAGATAAAGATTAAGCAAAGGAATACTGTGATACAACTTAATGTTCTAGTTCCATCAAAAATTTAACCATTTTGGATCAAATTAGCCATTGAAAAGGCACTGGAAACAAATTAAGTGCAGGTTGGCAGTTGATCTTTTCAAAATAAAATGTTCAGGCCAATTTAGTCTCTGTCACACAAGGAAGATGCAAGTATTTCTTTCTCTGTTTTAAGAAAAGGTCTTTACCGTAACAGCCCTCACTTGATTTTCCTCAATAGTTTCATGTGTAACTCTAATGAGTAGTTTTCCATAATTCAGTGTGTTGCTCCTGGAAAATGTAGACAATGGGGCAGATTTTCAGCCTATGCTGTCATTTTATGGATTAATTTCCATTAGCGCTGACCTTCTGGCTTTTAGTGCATAAATATGAGTAAAACATCTGTTCATGTCATTCCCCTGCTTAAAACCCTCTGCTGGCTGCCCGTCGCCTACACTAGGAAACAGTCCAGTCTCATTGCCTTGGCATACATGGTCCTCTGTAAACATGCCTTTCCAGCTCATCTCTGCCATTTCTCCCTCTTCTGTATGTCCCCAGACTCCCTGAACACATGCTTTTCTTCCTCCTCTAGTACTGATGCTCTCGTCTTCACCTGCAATGCGTTTCTTTTCCTTGCCTGCCATGGACATATTTCTGTCCTTCAAGGCTCAGCGCACTTGCCACCTCCTCTCTGAGCCTCCTTCACCAGTGGAATTAATCTCTCCATTACCCACGTCCCCACAGCAATCTCAGTGTCCCCTGTCCCAGCCCTTACCCCATCGTATTTTAACTCTGTTTAGGGGTCAGCCTTTCCCCTCAAGCCCATGACTTTGTGAAGGGCAGGGCCCACATCTTGCCCATCTTGTTTTTTTTTGGTTTTCTACCCACTGCGCGGCACATGGTTGATGCTCAGCTGCTGTGCAGAACTAAGCTGCTGTGCAGAACTAAGCTGTGTGTTTTGTGTTTCTCACTTTTGTACCAGGCCCGGTAGTGGAATCTCTGGCCACAGCATAGGGTAATCAGACATGAACACCTAACCATTCTCATGAGGGTGGCATGGTTCTGTACTGGGAACTCCTCTTACTAAATAGCGGAGGGTTTTTTTTTAGGTCTAAGGAAGTGAAACTGCATAGGTTATTTTTTCCTAGCTTTCTTTACAGCTTTGTTGAGATGTAATTCGCATACCATACAACTCACCCATTTAAAGTGGATGTGCCAGTGGTTTTTTAATATATTCACAGATGTGTGTGACCATGACCACATCAATTTTATAACATTGTAATCACCTCAAGTTTGTTAAGACATTGAAAAACCTTTCATAGAGTTAACCCCTAAGATTCTACTTTCAAATGGTATCTCTGATGATAGGGGGTTTGTCATAGGGAGGGAATTGGCTTCAAGAAGGAAACAAAGACTAGAGATAAGGCAGGCTTTTACAATTTTTTAAAGAGGAAGATGTGTCAAAAAGCTGAATAGCCAAGGGATGGTTATCCAAGGGATGCTGATCTGATTTAATGCCCTTTCCTACCAGTTGAGAGAGGCTCAGCTCTTGGAGCTGTACCCCACTGAGACCCCGTAAGGCTGGATACTGTGGACAGGAAAGTGAGAGATGGGTTTCTGGATGAACAAGAGCTGGGGAAATCACTGAAACTTTAGTAATAGGAGAGTAGGTTCTGAGCTTGATTACACTCAGCTAAAGCAACGTGGGGGTGAGTGATTGTAGACAGGACACTGAGGACAGTCTGCCCAGGATGCATTAGGGCTGGTAGGACAGTAAAATAAGGATCATGACCAGGAAGCGTCTTCTATAGACTCCACGCTCACCTCACGAAAAGGCAGGACCTAGCTGAAGAAGGTCCACTTGTTCAATCACAAGTGGGTAGACAGGATAACCATGGCTCAGGTCACCATATACTGGAATATTATACCAGGAAGTGGGGCATCTCCTGATATTTTAAAGAGGTAACCTTAAGAAAAGTCAAAGGAGCTCTCACTTTACTGATTTCAAAGGGCTTTCAGAATGTATTACCTGTTAAAGTGGTCTAACCTGAAAATACTGGTTGGTTCAAAAAAGGCAGAGAGAATTTCAGTTTATGGGTAGATCCAATATGACCGATTATGGAAGTGAAATTGTTTGTAGAAAGGTACATTTTTGCCCCAGTCAAGGTTGATTCTCAAAAGGAGGCCCATCAGTTTTCTTTGCTCCATTATCAGGAGCAAATTAACAGGCTGGGTAGACCAATGGTTGGCTCTGGTGTGGAAAATGATGTATAGCTGATTTATAGATTACTGAGCTTTTGTAACGAAATAGGCTTGTCTTGTTGTGTTCAAATGACACAAACACGACCTTTCGGTTTTTATGTTTTCGTGGAATGTAAGTAATGTAGCTGGCTAAATCCATAGACCTATAGAACATCAGTGCACTTTACATTTTGTTCTGCTTAAGAACGCAAAGTATGTTATGGTTCTGTTTATCAAACTCAAGAAAAAGTCAACGAGGTTTCTTTTTTTATTGTTATTGGAGTGGGACCCAAAATCCAGGGCAAGTTGTAAATTAGTTGATGGGCAGAATGATGGGCACACAATATCATTTCTCCTTGCATGAACGAATTATCTGTGATAATTTTGTTTGTCTATGTGAACTTGTTAAATTCTTTGATTTGTTAGAAAGCCATTAGGTGTGACCAAGGCGCATTTTTTTTTGTCAATAATGGTTTGCTAAAGACTAGAAACAATGTTCTAGTTTTAAAAAGGTACTTTGCCATTCTCTCAATTTATTCAAGCCTTTCTTTTCATTTGTACTTCTTTTTGTCTTATCTTTGAGTTGTTTAAATCCTTATTAGCACAAAATGAACACAAAAAGTGAGTGATTGAATTCAAATCAGTTCTCCTACCTGCCAGCCAGCAAATTGAGTAAACTTATAATTATTGGTTAAAATGAAGTTTTAGAGTATAGAGTTCATCAAAATTCTATTTATTCATTTGTAGATAATCTAGATTGTCTAGATAATATTTGAATTGGCTGTAATGAAAGACAGTTAACCAAGTTTGAACTAATCATATTGTATATATAGACTTGTTTATTTTGTGATTAAAAAATATACATTCTTTGTAGGTTTTAAAAAACAGTTGTTGAGTTTATATAAATAGCCAAATAGACTTAGAAAAGGGAAGTAATTTGGCATTTAAAAAGCATTCCTCCCTATGCGAAATGTTTTATTTTTCCTCAGTGTTCCTCTGTTAGATTTAAATACCTTTAGAATCTGATTTTGCTGATTCTTGGAATCATAAATTAAATTAAAGCTGGGATCTGAAAATTAATTCCGAGAACGTTAGCAATCAATGACTTATCCCTCTCTCCTCGTGTGCCGCCAATTTGGTTTGGAAGGCAAACATGTAAGATCAGTCGCTTTGTTTAATTCAGCCGGTTATCCCTCATGAACCACAAAAGCTTCTGGCTTTGTAGTTCTCACGGCTCCCTTCTAGGTTCTGTGGAGGATACTGAGATGAATTAGACATGGTCCCTTGAAGATACCTTACTGTTGTTTTTTGTAACTTGATTCTTACCCACTTGAAGTTGAATCTGCCAACTCCTTTCTCCAAAGTAAAAGACCTAAAGTGCTAATCCCTACTCACTGATGGTAAATGCTAAACTGAAAGCAACAGCTAAGAAATGCAAAACTCCTTATCCAGTTACATTACAAGCTCTCTAAGCCAGCTGTGCTCAGCATCATCAGGGCGATGAGAAGACACCATCGCACTTTGGTAAAAAAGATAGGGCAGTTTGAGTAAGATTTAGCAAATCCTAAAATGCAAAGTCCATCCAGGGAAATGAAATGTGGTAGGAGCGAGGACGGGAAAAAGTTTTGTTTTTCTTTATCTGTGTTATGGTCAGGAGTCCTGGCTCTGGAGTCCATCAGATATAGGTTTGAACCTCAGCTCCACTAATATGTGACATTGGACCTGCCTGAGCATCAGTTTCCTCATCTGTAAAATGGGCATAACGAAAGACCCTCTCTTGTAGGGTTTTTGAAAGAAGTGAGATAATAGATATAAAATGCTTAATTTGGTGTATATTAATGCCCAGTGTAAGGGACAGAGAATGTGCAAGGCACCGTTTCCTTCTCCAGGTGTTTATAATCCCGCTAAAGAGACTAATGTGCAAAGTACCCACAAGGCAGTTATGGCTATACGTGAGTAAACGCCACGGTGGTTGTTAAAGACATTAAGGGCTGTGGGTGAGAGAAGTTGGAGGTCGGGCCGTCACAGGAATAATGTGGGCCAAGGTGTGAATTAGGAATAAGCCTGACCCAATGGTCTCATGAAAAGTATGGTTTTGCCGTTAGTTGTTAGCTTTAAGAAAGGTCAGTGTCTTGAATGCGGTTTGTATGCAGGGTTTTGTGCCAAGATTTGTCCTGGAAAACAGTCTTTATTAAAATATATCCATAGCTAGTTTGCCAAGTTGGGTTATACTCACTGAAAAGATGGCCTTTCCTTTCCTAGCATCGTATCAGATTCTATTAATTCAAAGCTGCTTCGATACTTAGAGTTCCTATTGGGAAAGAGGGAAAGAAACGAGCTGGTGAAAGGTAATCATCTGATTGAGAAAAGATAAGGTCATAACAAAGTCAGATGCTCTCTATTGGAAGCTTAGGGAAGTGTTCCTTACAGTTATGGTTCCTTTGTTGCCGTGCTGTGTAGGGTCCCCCTCTAAAACCTCGATTCTACAGCGGTGATACTTCTCACTTCTGCTAGTCACAGCTCGCATTTTGCTGCTTCTCATCCTCACATACCGCTCTTGACAGTTACCTAGTCTCCGATCTTACAGAATTTATCAACGAAAGTAGAAGACAAGATGAAATCATCCAAGACCACGTATACCCAGAGAAATTCTTCCAATTGATAGAAATGTGAATAGATGGGCTCACACACTTTAATGTACAACAATGCTTGTGTGGTTGCTTTGTTGGAAGAAGATGTCGTATCTGAGGGTCTGACAGATGCATGGAAGCCAAGAAAGTCTTCAAGTTACAACAGCTTCTGCAATCAACTTAAATGCCTTGGGTTTATCCGCCTCCCCCTCTAGACCGTGAGCTTCTCAAGGGCGAGCACAGGGCCTGGACCTTAGGGACTCGATAAGCATGCTGTACCACCAAAACCCACTTTCTTTTCTGCATTGCCGGAAACTGCATGTCCCCAGTGTCCACTTTAAGTGCAAAGTGTTATTTTGAGATCTTTGTGGAGAAAACGCTCCAAACCGTGCTACAAATGTCTGAAACACAAGGGGAGCTGAATCCCTTAAGGGGTCTGGAGACATTCCTGAGGGAGGGACGTGGGGGAAGGATGCGAAGGAAAGACTCTGAGTAACCCCCTCTTTTTGAGCCTGTTACTTCTTTCCTAAGATGGTGGTTATTTTCAATAAGATTGTGTTAAGATGCCATTGAGACAGTACTCTGATCACAATACAGCAAAAATGAGTGTCTAACTTTTGGGTGAAATCATTCTCTTTCTTAAACCAGTCGTTGCTGTGCTCCTTCTGGTATCCAAACGTAATGTGGAAAAGGGGGCAGCAGCGGTGGTCGGAGAGCACAGAGATTTTTGAATTGGCCCCGTGCCCCACTGCTAAATCTTCTGCTTGCTCTGCTCTCCCTCCCTCCCAGGGCGATACAGAAGGGATTCTGTGAAGCCTCTGTTCACTTTAGACTTGCAGAAGAGACATTCTTAGAATTCTTAAGGAGAGCTAGTTTCTAAAGTAAAAGATTTACTAGTAAACTAATGACCTTTGGTGTAATATCTAAGCAGGAGTAACCCAGGCTGATTTTGCACTGTTGACAGAGAAATATTACATGATTATTATTGCTTTCTAAAAATGAAATTGAAATCATATGGTTAAGTTTCTAATGATAGCATAAATCGGCTTGCTAGTGATGTGTGCTTTTAGATACACGAGTGGAGAGTTGAATATATGTCTGCATATACATATTTACATACTATTTTAGGATTGTAAGCTCAGCTTTACATGTATATACATATATAGTTAAAATGACAAAAGATCAATCATCCTGTACTGTGGATGTATAGGGACTACCACAAAATGATAAAGTTTTAAGTGTTTGATGCTCTTAGACACTCCCCATAAGGATCCATTGCTTCCTCTCTTTGGACCAAGAAACAGACTGTAACCAAATCTGTACCGATGAGTTTCCTTTATTAATCCCTGTCCTTTCATTTTCTGTTAGAAATCAGAAAGTTATCTCAATTTGTGGAATTGTGCATTTCTTTGCACTTTTAGGGTTTACACGTGGAGGTCTATTTAGATTTGGTCCTAGCGGCTGAGTAAGCCTGGAAGAGTCTGCTGTGTCTCAAACCACAGAGATCGACATTTAAATTTTTTATTTTAGGGGGAGGGTACAGCTCAGTGGTAGAGCTCATGTGTGGAATTTACGAGGTCCTGGGTTCAATTCCCAGTACCGCCATTAAAAAAAAAAAACTGCTAGTTTCCTTAAAAAAAACAAATACAAATTTTATTTTACTAGGGGTTAGGAAAATACTGACTTGTTTTCCTTTTGGGGGGTGGTGACATAAAGCTTACTGTTTCTTAAATGCATTTCAATGAAGAAGAGATTTGATTTGAAGAATATAAAGTATATGATAGTGCAGACATTGTGCCAGAAATCTCGACGATTGTATGTGAGTTGAGTTTGGGAGACGCTGCTAAGAACAGAAAAGGGATCAGTAGTTGGAGGACCTGGATTTGAGTCCTGATTCTACCACTCCATATAGACAGCTGAGCTTAAGCCTCAGAGCCAGTTTCTTCATGTACAGAGTTGAAATAATAGTATTTTCCTTCTGTTTGACAGGTTTTGGTTAAGAAACAGGTAGAATAAATACTGAAAGTGTTTTCTTAAGACTGCAAAGTCATCTTCAAGTGAAGTGACAACCAGAAAAACCTTAATAATATTACCAGCAAGTTATTTCAGGGGAATCAATGAATGAGAACTTTCAAAGGCAAATCTTTTTTTTTTTTTCCCTCTCCATGGTGAAAACTGAGTAGGTTCCAAATTTAGGCTGACGGTTTTCCTGCCACTACTTGGGAAGAGAAGACTGAAACATATGCTTACTTCTGTTCAGATTGTATAAATGCTTTTGCCTTTTCCTTAACGCTGCTGCAGAACCATACAGAAGTACTACACTGTGGGATCTTGCTATTGTTTGTTCCTAAAGTACTGTTCATTGTAACACAGTTTTCTTGAGTTGTAGAAAAGTGCACAGGCTGGCAGGAGGGAAACATTGCAAAGCTGAGAGAAACCCTTTGTGAGAGAGAAGCTTTATTTAGGGTAACCCTGTAGGTCTAATAATAAAATGATAAAGCTGAATAGGAAGGTTAGATAAGGGTTATGTTCTAAACCGCAGGGCAGAGCTACCATTAAATCATGATCATTCTAAAAGGCAAAGGTTTTCCTTGTCTCTGAGGCCAACAGGGTTACAGTTGAATCCTCCTGGAAGGGAAATGAAGGGTGCAGTTGGTTCTTTGGGGCTGACTCCTACTGGAGCCTCTCCCACTGACAGTTTGAACTGTGCTTTTACTGCCTGGGAGAGGGGTGGAGAAAAAGGATGCAGCTGGGGGATGGGAGGGGACCATTAGTCCTTCTCTTTTTCTTATAAAGATGAAGCCTGATTCACAGGCCTAGGTCTTCTTCTAAGGGCAGATTTGTGGGACTCAGAATAGCCACCCCAACTTCTTCTGCCATCGAGCTACCCGTGACAAAGGAAGTAGGTGAAGACCCAGAATGCTTAGCTGAACCCATTTTCAGTGAAAAGTGAAACCTTGTTTTCTACAGGATGAATACATGGCCTTTAAAACACATGAAGAGCTGGAAGTTTCATGTTTAGAAGGCCTCTCCTGTACATTTAAACAAGGGATTCATTTTGGCATAATCTTTTGCGTATTCATTTGACAACTACGTTAGAAAGTGCAAGGAGGATTTTTCTTTTTTTTCTATTTCAAAGTTACTTGAGGGGGAGGGTATATAGCTCAAGTGGTAAAATGCATGCTTACCATGCACAAGGTCCTGGATTCAATCCCCAGTGCCTCCTCTAAAAATAAATAAAGAGGTAAATTTAATTACTCCCCCCCCCCAAAAAAAAAACCCCAACAAAACAAAGTTACTTGCAGCAGGTACTTGGGAAATTATTGTACAGAGAGATTAACAGATGCTAATTCAACAGGTTAAACATCGACATTTGAGGACTGTTTCTGCAATCTGTATTGGGAGGATAGTTGGTACCAAAAGCAAGACTTTGAAATTATTTTCAGTCCCTAAGGCTCACCTTCTTAGATGGGGCTTTATTCGTTTAACTTCTCTGAGAAATTGATCACAGACTGAGTGTGAGAGCTGGAAGCCACAGTGGTAGCTTCCTTTCACTTCGGTCCATGAAAACATGGTGCATATGGGATGAGGGGGTCAAATTTTCCTATCAGAAAATCTCTGCGTGCCCCAAATCGGAATTTTTTCTTTCATTTCAACTCATTTTGCACGGGTGTCCACCAACATGATAGGGATGGTCTGTTTAATTTGATCTCATGGGTCTGCAAATCCAAATTTAAGACTTGAAGTGAAGTATATCTTTGTTAGGATCTTTTTCCTCCAGCTTTACTGAGATATAATTGAAAAATAAAAGTATATATTTAGAGTTTACAATGTGATGATTTAATATATGTGTACATTGTGAAATGATTACCACAGTCAAGTTAATTAACACATCTGTCACCTCACCTGGTTACCTTTTTGTGTGTGAGATGCTTCAGATCTACTCTCTTAGCAAATTTCAAGTATAAACTACAGTGCTATTAACTATAGTCACTATGCTGTACATTAGATCCTCAGCACTTACTCAACTTATAACTGAAAGTTTGTCCCCTTTGACCAACATCTCCTTGTTTTCCCCACCCCCTGCCCTTGGCAACCACCACTCTACTCTTTTTTAGATTCCACATATAGATGATATCATATAGTTTGTCTTTCTCTGTCTGTCTTATTTCACTTACCATAATGCTTTCAAGGTTTATCCAGGTTGTTGCAAGTAGCAGAATTCCTTCTTTTCTATGACTGAACAATATTTCATTGCATATATCTATATGTATACAGCACTTTTTAAAAATCCATCTCTCCCTCGATGGACACCTAGGTTGTTTCCATGTTTTGGTTACTGGGAATAATGCCATAATGAACATGGGAGTGCAGATATCTCTTTGAGATAATGATTTCTTTTCCTTCAGATATATACCCAGAGGGAGATTGCTGGATCATATGGTAATTCTATTTTTAATTTCTTGAGGAACCTCTATACTGTTTTTGTTAGGATCTTTTAGACTTTGTTGAACACTGATTCTCATTTGTCAGAGTGGTTTACTCTAATCTTTCTGAGTAATCTTACAGAGGAAGCTCTGAGATGCCCTTCAGATATGAAACTGCGATATAGCTGTGACCTATTGTGAACCACGTATAAAAACAGTTCTCACACGATTGTTTGGATACAGTATACTGGAGACTACCTCCAATACTGTGTACACAAATATGAATAGAACCCCTATTCCATCATGATACTAAGTTTTAATGTATCTTAAATTCACCCATGATGATATTAAGTGTTAATATATCTTAAATTCAAGTTTTCTTTATACAGTTTTAAATTATAAAATTATTGAGAAAAATAATTTAAATAAAATGTTATTACTAGAAATCACTAATATATACCCACCTTGGTTTTGATGTGTGTGTTGAGACATGGCTGTGGTGGAATCTGAGTATCTCTAAAAGTTCATTCAGCACTAATGATTGAATGTCTACCATGTGCTGGGGACTGTTCTAGGTGCTGGGGTTATAGCAGTGGACGAATAAAGGAAAATCCCTGCCCTTAAACAAGCAGAGAGGTCAAATAGATGGTAGATCAGATTGGGGTAAATTCAGTGAAGGAATAGTTGATAGAAGGGTAGGTGATGGGATCCTACTCCAAGTTCAGTACATTGAACTTTGGAATCTTTGTGTATTTCTCAGGAGAGGAAAGTCTGCAGGAGGTAGAAAGAACGGAGTTTTGGAGTCACAGACTCAGGTTTGCATTCTACTTAGCCTGAATCGAGCCCAGGATTTCCTCATCTGTAAGATGGGGACAAAGATTAAACCTATTTCATAGGATTATTACAATTCTTATGTGGGAAAATGTAGAGAAAGTCCTTGGCATGGTGCCTGGCATCTAGAAAGGGCTCAGTAAATGCTAACTATTACTACTCTTATTAATAAATCACACCCTGGATTTCTCAAAGTCAGTAACCTGCTTCTTATAACCTTAGCCTCAGGCTGGGACCCTACTATCAAAGGCCAGGTCACCTGGGAGTCCAACAGGTACCCACTGACTTTGCCACCAGGAACCACATCCTTTCATGCCCTGCCCACCAGCTCCAGCATCTCCAGTACCCATGCTCGCCCCAGCTATGCTGGAACTTGATACATCCTTTGGACAGCATGCCCGGTGCAGAGTAGACACGTGAATGTCGATCCTTTCTCCCCTTCCGTTACCTAATGAATAGTGCATATTCAGTAAATATCAATTGACGGGCTTCCAAATATACCACTTTTTGTTTAACCTTCAATTCAATAAATTGTTGGAAGGCACAAGAGTAAGCAGAGTACAGTGATCTCTCTCCTGAACTCTTGTCTTTAGCAGAGAGGCCTCTGTGTGTTTATATGTGTTTGGTGCGTGTGTCCAATTATGGAGAATATTTCTCCTGTAGAAGTGTCTCCTTTAAGTGCTGACTGTCAATAATCCCTTCTTTTGTGAAATAATGTATCTTTGACACATGATGAGGAACTTATCTCATGACTGCTTTAACGGTACTAACTGTTCGACAGTATTAACTTAAAAAAATTTTTTTTGTTATTTATTTCTTTAGGTTTTTTTAGGGGAAGGAGGTGTTTAGGTTATTTATTTATCTTTTGTTTTTAAATGGAGGTGCTGGGGATTGAACCCGGGACCTTGTGCATGCTAAGCATGTGCTCTACCACTGAGCTATACCCTCCCTTGGTATTAACTTTCTTTTTGTCTCTTATTAAGGAAAAGACCAAAGTTGTTGAGCCCTTGGACTATGAGAATGTTATCGCCCAAAGAAAAACCCAGATTTATAGTGACCCCCTCAGAGACCTGCTTATGTTTCCAATGGAAGATATATCTGTGAGTTCACAATCACTTCTTTAAAGAATAAAACTGCATTTTCCAGCCTGGTTTGTATAGCAAGAATGTTCTTTGTCGTCTAGATCTCAGTGATAAGTCGTCAGCGCAGAACAGTGCAGTCCACTGTACCTGAAGATGGTGAGAAGAGGGCCCAGAGTTTGTTTGTCAAAGAGGTAAGACGCTGAAAGGCCACAGAAGAACAGTGGCCTAAATCACATCCTGTATTTATGCATCTTTTAAATGGAGGTCCTGGGGATTGAACCCAGGACCTTGTGCATGCTAAGCATGTGCTCTACCAGTGAGCTATACCCTCCCCGCATATACTGTATTTAAAATATTCTTCCTTTAGTGTAAATGGAAAATTATTATAACTTAATAAACCTACGTAACAAGTCCATATGATGTGATACGGAGGATACAGCTTAAACACTTTCACAAGTAGCATGTATTCTTAGTCTTTTTTTTTTTTTTGATTTTAATACTCTTTGGACTTGGAGTCAGAGTGTCCAAGAAAGCATATGAATTGGGATTTATTGCCACCACCTGGTTTAGGAAGACACAGTTAATCCCCAAAGGAAGATCACAGTACCAACATTCCCCAGAAAATTTTAAAAGATCTATCAGCTTATTACCAGACTTTAAAAAAAGTAGATATATGTGTACTTTTCCTACATTTCAAATTAAAGGTTCCTATTTTCTTTCAGTGTATTAAAACCTATAGCACAGATTGGCACGTGGTAAACTACAAGTATGAAGACTTCTCTGGGGACTTTCGAATGTTGCCATGGTAAGTTTAGAATTTAAGGGAAACTTTGAAGAGGAAGTTTTTTTTTTTTTTAACTGTTTGTGAAACTTCTCAGTTATAATTTATAATAAGACAAAACCTCAGACAACCAGCATGTGTGGTAAATGTGTTTTGGGTAATTGGATATGTTTTAACTTTGCTCATTGAAATTTTTCCTAAAATGTGTAAGTTCACTTTTTGGCTTTGGTACATCTATATTGACCATACAATCATCTTTCTTTGATTTTGGGTAATGTAGTGAGCATTTTCTAGTGCTGTCAAAGAAAAAGCTAGAAGATATTTGACTCAATCTGGTGGCATGACATCTTTTGATAAAAGTACATCTCTTTCAGTTGAGCTGAAGGGTTGCCGTGAGCACACTGGCCCGGGAGCCAGACTGTTGGAGTTCAAATCTTATTTCTCCCATTTACTAACTGGATGACCTTGGGCTTGTCACTCAGTCTGAGCACTGACTTTCCTCCCCTTTTGTACCCACAGTAATACTAACTTCATAGGATATTATTCAGGAAATGTTTTGGAGAAATAAGACTTGGTGGAGCCTTCTGTAGTTTTCAAAGCACTTTCCCAGAGGAGAAAACTGAGTCTTAAAGATGTCCTATAAAACGGAGTCCTAAGATGATCAGTCTGAGGGCATACAGCAAACAGATGCAAGAGCCAGAGTGACACCAGGTTGCTTTTTGGCTTGGGAAAGAGAAAGTTCTATCACCACTGACAGCTCTGGCATGTATTCCTAGCAATTTCTGCCCTCCCTAAGTATTTGGGCTTAGTTAAGTCTTTGCTGCTGGCTGTACCGAGGGAGTCCTTAGATAAAAGGTAACGCAAGTTTAGTCAGAGGGGAGAATCTGAGCTTGGAAAGGAGAAAAGCATTTCTCTTCCTTCTGTCTTGGCATTTTCTTGTTGTGAAAGAAAGGAGTCTACTCATCTTGCTTTCGGTTTTTTTTACCTCTGTCCGTTCTTTTCAGTGTCTTAAGACAATTCTCTTGCATTTTCAGCAAATCTCTGAGACCAGAAAAGATTCCCAATCACATATTTGAGATTGATGAGGACTGTGAGAAGGATGAGGTAAAGATGGGGGCAGCTGCACTGGTTTCCTCAAGGTCATTTCTGCTGAGAGCGATTTCCCTGAGAAAAGATGAGGGAGAGAATTGTTTTTGAATGATGTATGGCCACGTTTCAAGCTAATTGAATGTTTAAAAAAATTTTTTTTAAATGGTTGCATTTCCAAATGGAGTTCGGGAAAAGTCAAGTGAAACGGGCTGTAATTTGTATATAAACATGTTTTCCCACCTGTGGGACACGCTGGTGGAGTTGCTTTTCCCGCACTGGGCATGTGGTGTGGTGATTCATCTAGACCCTCCTGCCTGGTAGATCCCTCTTGGGACAGATGGCCTGGATGTCTGTGACATTTTGAGGTGCAGTTTGCCTGTTTACGTAATGCAGAAGACTTTCCTAGAAGACAGCCCATACGATTCAGTAAATATTGAGTGCCTACTGTGTGCACGGTAGCCTTTCATCCTCTAGTTAACAATATCAAGTTTAATCAGGCATCTTCATGGGGAAGGGGGAGGGGGAACTTTATGCTTTGGAAAATGGGGCAGAGCCTAGTATGTGCTCCCCCCCATTCAATTAGACGAGTGGCTGGCTGCTCTTTCACTGATGGTCTTCACTCTATTTCAGGATTCGTCTTCTTTATGTTCTCAGAAGGGTGGTGTGATAAAACAAGGCTGGTTGCACAAAGCCAATGTCAATAGCACCATCACAGTTACCATGAAGGTAAGATGTAGTTATTATATTATTTCATCATTTTAAGGATATTGTCATGAGTAGTCTGTCTGGAAACAATATATCTTTAAAAAATTTTTTTACAAGGAGCTCTAGCAAAAGATCTTACATGATAGGATTCTCACAGATGTCTGGAATTGAAAAAAATCTGAAACCTCAGGATAAATTTAGATGTGCACCTTTTAAAAGAAATGTAATTATTATCTCCTGAATCAGGATGTTTAAAAAGGAGGCTGCCAGCTGAATGAAGAAAAGAGCTTTGAAACAAAAGGGCTTCAAAGGTTTCTGTGTGGAAATGGATGTGATGAGTAGAGGAAGAGGCTACTCCGTTTATTTAGCAAATGTTAATTAAGGGCTTATTATATGCTGATCACTGTTGGGGAATATCTGGATATCTGAGATGGGGTCCCTGGCCTCCAATAGTCTCCAGACAAGATAAGAAACATACCAAATTAACTACTATACGAAGCGGTATCTTAGTGCTGTCAGAACTGGAGAGTTTTAAAGCTTGGCCAGAATAGCAAGTTTGTGTATGGGCTTTGTGCGAGATAAAGTTAGAAACAGAGAGAGGGATAAAATTGGGCATGGCTTTGAATGCCTCAGACGTGAGGTTAGCTTTTGTTCGGGAGGCTGTGGCAGGCCATTAAAATCCAAAGGTAAGGCTAACAAGCTACTTGAAGATTCTGAGCAGAAAAACAAATTATTCTCTGATCCCAAATATAACTGTTCTTTCAGATATTCAATACAAGCTCATGTGGCTTGCTGAGGATGATTCACACTTCCATTAAGTCTTAAAGGTCATTCTCTCTTTCACATTGCCTGCAAGCAGAAACCATGGGTGTCTACCAAGGGAAGACTCAAATTTTATCTTAATTTAATATTTTGCCTGCTGCTTTCCATTTAGTGGTCGTGTCCTATTCTCACTTTCATTTTCAAACCCTGAAAATAATGAATCCAAGTTGTTGGATGCTTCGTATATTTCTCAGGCCCACAGTGATGATGAGAAAATCCATTTACTGAGGACTTAACATGTGCCAGTCACTATGCTGAGTGTTTTATATTCTGTATCTCATTTGGTCTCATGGCAGCCCTATGTTATAGGTACTAGTGTTATTTTTGGCTTACAAATGTGGAAAGTGAGGCAAAAAGGAATTCAGCAATTAACCCAAGGTCATACAGCTTCATGTTTTCAGAGGTGGGATTTGAACCTGGGCAGGCTCATGCCTGAGGCTATGATCTGAACCAGAACACTATCAGTGCTCATTCACTATGAGACTCTAAAAGAGTCTTTTTTAAAAAAACACCTTTATTGTGGTGTGGTTCCTGTACTGTAAACTGCACATATTTCAGATGTACACTTTGATGAATTTTGATAGATGTATATACACCAATGAAACCACCACCACAATCAGGATAGCTCACATTTCCATCACTCCCCAACAGGTACAATTTTCGAATTCCCAGTTTATCCCTTCCCACCCTCTTTACCGCCTGGTAATCGTAAGTTTGTTCTCTGCATCTGTGAGTCTGTTTCTGTTTTGTAGGTAAGTTCATTTGTTTCCTTTTTTTTTTAGATTCCACATATGAGTGATATCACATGGTATTTTTCTTTCTCTTTCTGGCTTACTTCACTTAGAATGATGATCTTCAGGTCCATCCATGTTGCTGCAGATGGCATTATTTTATTCTTTTTTATGGCTGAGTAGTATTCCATTGGATGTAATAGAGTCTTGGGTCTTTATGTCTCCTATCAGAGTTATCAGGTTCAGAAATGTGTGTGTGAAGGTGATAATTCTGTGCCGTTTGGTAGAAAATGTTTGTCTAGTTTTTGACTCCGCTCCCTTCCCCTAACCTTCTCAAAATATTAAAATGTTTTACCCATACTTAAGCTTTAGTCCAATATAAAGTAAATATAATGTATGGAAATCTGGATTCATAAAACAAGACATTAGGGAATTAATATTTTTACAAAATTCACCACAGGATTCCTTTCAAGAGTCAGTTACTCTAATGCCTTTAAATTATCCTTTGCTTTACATATAACTTTTTTAGTGGCTTATATATTATAAAGCAAAGTACAGTTGTCTGTAAAAAGTGCATGATTTAAATTTGCTTTCAGAATTCGTGAAATACAGACTGGTGGATGCGGTAGGCAGAGTGACAGTCCCCATAAAGGTGTCTATTTTTAATCCCCGGAAGCTGTAAATGTTTCCTTCCATGGCAAAGGGGAGTTAAAATCACTAATCAGCAGGTAGGGAGATTATCCTGGATTATCCAGTGTAATCATAAGGGTCCTAGTGAGTGGAAGATGGACACTGAAGAGGAGAGTTAGGGAAAGAGATGTGAGGGTGGAAGCCAGGTCAGAGAGGTGCTGTGTTGCTGGCTTTGAAGATGGAGGAAGGGCCAAGAAATGTGGGCAGCCTTGGGGAGCTGGAAAAAGACAGGAAGTGGGTTCTCCCCTAGAGCCTCCAGAAAGGAACATGGCTCTGCTGTAACCTTGATTTTAGCCCAGTGAGACCCATGGTGGACTTCTAATTTACAGAACTGTGAGATAAGACATTTGTGTTGTTTTAAGCCACCGAGTTGGTGGTAATTTGTTACAACAGAAATAGAAAAGCAACTCAATCTGTTAGTCAAAGATGGATTGTTTAGCTTTTTGTATTATCTATCCCCGAGGTTGCAAACTCCACCACTCACAGGGGCCAGATGGGAACCATAAATTCATGGAGTGGGTGGTGGGTCTGAGGCAACCTGGTGACCACGTGGCCTGGCTGAAGGGTGAAGGGGACAGCTGCTGCTTGTCTCCAGCTAATTGTTGCTCTGCTGCTGCTGAGCTAGGCGCTTTGCGTTGCCTCTTTTTATCCCCAGCTGTTCATATTTTAGCCACTTCTTTTTTTTTTAGTGAGATATAATCCACATACCATAAAAATACTTCTTTCTTTTTAAAACCTCTACCAAACAGTAGGCAAAGGAAGGAAAAGAAAAATAAGCCAACTTGGTCATATGTGCTACACAGTTCTTTAAAAAAATGAAGGGGGGTGGGGGAGTCTAGCTCAGTGGTAGAGGACGTACTTGGCATGTGTGAGGTCCTAGGTTCAATCCTCAGTGCCTCCTTTAAGGGGCGGGGTATAAAGATTGGGGAATAATTTGAAATATAAAGGTCTTCATGAGCTTTGGAAATTGTCTCTGGTTGTGGATTTCATTTTCTTCTCTATGATGGATTCTGGCTCTTCATTTTCGATTTCTGGGAGCTGAATACACATCCTATATTCTTCTGGTTTTACCTCTTAAACCATAGCAGTTGTAGTGTATTTCCGGATTTATCACGGCTAGAGTGGGCATGAGGGGAAAGTTCAGCCAGATTCAGTCAAAGGCGTTTGAGGGATTTTTGCCAAGATATTTTTTTTCCTGTAAGAATTGGGTTTTAACTCTTATTTAGTTGAGCATCCTTGAAAGTGGTAGAAACTTGCAGTGTTTACTGGGCTCTCTCTCTGTATATAAACAGAGGGCGTGGGAGTGTGTGGGACAGGCAGGGGGAGGACTGGGTGTGGGTCGCAGTTTCTTGGTTGCTAGGCTGGAACTTGGAGTGAGGGCCGAAGAAGTCCAGGCCGGTGACTGAGGTGCACCGGGGGCCTCAGGCTTATGTCCTTAGGTGCCTTGTTACAGGGTGGGGATCATATACGTTCTTCCTGCTTCAGGCCTGGATTGGCTCAGACACAGGACAGAAGAACTGAGTCAAAGGACTGCAGAGTTTAGAGACCTTCCGGAAGGAAAATTTCTATCTGTTTCTCCTGCATTAGTCTTTGAAGTGAAGACTAATGTGTCTCATAAGCAAGTGGGAAGAAGATTCAGGTATGCGTTGGCTGAGTCATTTTCCTGATCCTGGTGGCAGTTTTACCTTTGGTGCATCGGGTGTCCCCTGCCTGCTCGGACCTCCAGCCCACACTGATGACCAACTTTCGTGGCTCCAGCAATGAGCACCACAGGGCTAGAGCTAACAGGGTTGAGAAAAGCAAAGAAGCTTTTCTGTTGGAAAATTCAAGCTTTGACAGCTTCTGCGAATTCACAGCAGACAAACCAGGAAGCTACAGCAGGATCTGGGTACTAATCATGACTCATTAGCAAATAACAGCCTACAGGAGCCATGCGTCTTCCCTCCTACTTTATCTGCGCCTCCTTGATGCACTGTGGCTTGACATTGCCCTGCAGATCCTTCCAGGTTAACAGGGATTAAAACAGGGTAGACTGGTGTCTTTTAGATAGAGGTGGACGTTTACGGATCTTTAGTCATTGAAAAATTTCTGAATTTTAAAAACTATGTAGAATCAGCCCTTTGGAAAGTTTGAAGTTATGTATGACCCTTTTAAACTGTTTTTTATCAGCAAGTCTGAGTCCTTTTCCTGGGCATTTTCACTGTCAGAAATCAGGGAATTTACTAGCCAGGGAGGAAGACAGAATCAATCATGAAAGAAGGTAGAAAGAAAATTAAAATGAAGGAAAGAGGGTTAGGAAGACTCAGCCAAGTCCAGCAGATAAAAGAAAATCAGAAGATTTCTGCTTTCTTTTTTTTTAAACATTTTTTTTATTGAGTTATAGTCATTTTACAATGTTGTGTCAAATTCCAGTGTAGAGCACAATTTTTCAGTTATACATGAACATACATACATTCACTGTCACATTCTCTTTCGCTGTGAGCCACCACAAGATCCTGTATATATTTCCCTGTGCTACACAGTACAATTTTGTTTATCTGTTCTACATTTTGAAATCCCAGTCCTTTCCCACCCCCTGTCCCCCTGGCAACCACAAGTTTGTATCCTGTGTCTATGAGTCTGTTTCTGTTTTGTATTTGTTTTTTTGTTTTGTTTTGTTTTTTGTTCTTTAGATTTCACATATGAGCGATCTCATATGGTATTTTTCTTTCTCTTTCTGGCTTACTTCACTTAGAATGACATTCTCCAGGGACATCCATGTTGCTGCATATGGCATTATTTTTTATGGCTGAGTAGTATTCCATTGTATAAATATACCACGGCTTCTTTATCCAGTCATCTGTCGTTGGACATTTAGGCTTTTTCCATATCTTGGCTATTGTAAATAGTGCTGCTATGAACATTGGGGTGCAGGTGTCATTTTGAAGTAGGATTCCTTCTGGATATATGCCCAGGAGCAGGAATCCTGGGTCATATGGTAAGTCTATTCCTAGTCTTTTGAGGAGGAAGATTCCTACTTTCTAAGGTCTTTCGAGAAAGCAACCACATGACCTATAATTCGATAGGAATCATGTAGCCAAAGTCATTTGTATATGAGCTGTTTTAGAAAGTTAAACCTCCCTAGCCAGCTGCCAGACAGTTTTGCAAGCACATTCATGTCGATGGTGATGGGCTATAGGGAAAAAGGGGCCGGCAAAGGACCTAAACTGAGTTCTTCACATTGGAATATTGGAAGACCCCGTATTTATGGAATAAACATTTGTCTTTTCCCCAGTATATACCTTTCCACCAACTCTGGTCAGGGAACATAGAGTCTGCACCATTTTGTGCAACTGTCATGTTCCCAGAAGGGCTTGCTGAGCTTCCCCGTTATTGGCTGAGAACTAGCCCCGAGGAACCCAGGCTACAGGAGAGCTGCTAATGATGTGTGTCACTCCCCAAGGCACAGTTCCCGGTGCCCGAGCGCTTCCTTGCACGGAGGCGGATGCTGGCAGCCCGCAGCTCTCGACGCACAAGCTCTGTTGGTTGCCTGGGCGCAGTGACCACTTTAGTCAGCTCATAATTGCTTTGTTCTCGGGGTTCATGTTAAAACAAGACAAGCCTTGTCGTAGGTGATTAATTTCCTCAATTTGTATTTTCTTGTTAATGAGAACACACCCAATTGCCACTCTTCAGTTCCTGGAAAAGTTCTGGAGAAAAGTGTAAGATAACACAGAGCAGATATGATCCCTCAGGCAGAAACTCCAATCCTAAGAGAAAGCTACACATTTACATGCTCTCTTTCCCAAGTAGCTGCTGGAGACGTCTGCTGTTTTCAACGTCTTTCCATATCAGTGAAGGAATTTAGTGTGGACTGGATAGCTCTGAGATTGGACATGACCTTCCTTTGGTATTTAGAACTATTTTTTCTAGGGGATAGAATGATATATGGAATAAGGAAGAATCTAATCTTGAGAGTTGTTTTTCATTAAAAAAAATCTGTTGCAGATTCTTGGCCAACCCTTTGGGACACCCACCTTTATGCATCTTCTTGGCTCAATATGGTCACATTCCTCAAGCGCCCTCCTCCCTGTTCTTAGCAATTAAACATGGAAGTGTCTTGCTATGTTATCGGGGTTGCAAGTTCAACTACTTGATATATGACTCACTTCTGGTGCCCTTTCTTTCTTTTTTTTTTTGCACAAAAGAGAGCCATTTGTTATCTATCCAGAGTCTAAAAGTCCTCGCTTATTCTTTGACTGTTATGGGAGGGCTTTTTGCCTTCTGCAGTGGGAGAACAAGAAGTCAAAAGAGGATTTTACCTAAGAAAGCACATATGACATTAAAATAATTGTTAGGAGGCCAAGGTCACTATGTTGATTGGCACAAAGGGAAGAGAAAGTCTTTTATTTTTGATATATTACTACATTATATTCTCAAATCGACCAGTCCATCTCTCACAGCTAACAGGCCGGTTACACTCATTCTAATGAATAATGGATTTCTCACTAATTTGTTTTTGATGTTCCGTTTTCCCTCATTCATTGGTGACTGTTTTAAAACCATTTATTAGGGGCTTCTTATGTGTCAAACACTATTCAGAATCAATGAATTCATCACCAGATACATATGGAATACCTTATTAGTACAAGGTGTTGACACTGCAGAGGGTGGAGAGAAAGAAGTGTAACATGTAGAGCTTAAAACCTATTTGGGGAAATAGAAGCACAGTAATAACATATTGTTTAAAGGTGGTACAGAGACCAAGTGCTATGTGAGTCCAGATCACTGTGATCTGGGGTCAGGGAAGGCTTCTTGAAGAAGGTGGGGGCCTCAAAGAAAGGGAATCAGAAAGGAGGTGAGTGTGGCAGGCAGTGTATAAGGGAAAGTGTGTTAGGTTAAGTTGGGTAGTCAGGGGAGATCAAGTTGATTTGGTTTTTTGGTATCTCCCCGTGCCTCAGTTTCTCCTCTATAACGTGGAGATGATAATAATAATTACCATGCAAGGTCATTAGGAGGATTAAATTATATAATATGAGAAGAGGACTTAGCCAGAGAGCCTGTAACATGGTAAGCATTTCACAGATGTCACAGAGTATTATTATATCAATAGTAGGAGTGTGGAAATTGGAGCAGGGCCCTCATATGCTCAAAGAGAGTTCATCAATTAATTTGTCATAATGAGGAGGGTGGATGGTACCCCTCCTTTTTAGACTTTGCTTCAAACTAAATAGTTAAAAAAAATTTCCAGTGCTTAGATAGGATTGAATTGTTTAAGAAAAGCTATTTGATTTTTAAGCAGTTTTCTAGAAGGTGGACCTAAGTAATATGTTAAAACTTGGTAGGACTGTAAAGTGATGTGGTGGAGAGCGATGAGTGATGTATGAGGCTGCCAACCTACTGGTAGGGGCTCTTCTGTAGGATGACGTTCCTGACATTCTGGTGTAATTAACTGTGACTCAGTTTTCTGATAAGTCATGGGTTTTTTTCCCCATCATTTCTTTCATCTTTGCTTTGAACAGCCCTGAGACCCAGTGTGTCTCTGGCCCCCTCGATTTCTCTTCCTCGCCACCCCTTCTTTTCTGTTCTGTCTGAGACATGAGTCAAGGAAGTTTCCCCTGCCCCATTTCTACGTTGCTCCTGGCCACCTACTTTGCCAAAGCCTTCAGAACATCCTCGCTCAGGGCTCCTGGTTCATAGAATTTAACAGTAAATAATTACCCTCTAGGTAACGCGCATAGGTAAACACCCTTGAGATTTGTTATATAAAATGGTAGTGGCTCTCCAACTTTGAGGATGCTACGTGCTCAAACTTTCCTACCTTCTGTCTTTAATTCAACCGCGTGACAAAAAGCCTCTGTTCCTGCTCCAGAAAGGGTCATATGGTAAATGTTCAAAAGGCTGTCATCCAGACAGCTCAGGGCCTTCAGGAGACTTGGCAGGACCTGATCACAGAGAATTCTCTCCTTTGCCTAACTCTGTATTTTATTCCTCTGGGTGGGTGGTCTGAGTGGGCCACTCGTCAGGATCCACGCATCACACTGAGGAAGGTGGGGAATTTTTGGCTGTGTTCACTATGTAGGAAAAATAAGAAAGATGAGGAGGAGGAGGAAGAAGAATATGTGCATTACAGAGAAACACCCTTCTATTGGAGGAGACCGCTGGAGAATCTGCATTGGAGAATGAATTATTCATTCATTCCTCATTCATTTTGCAAAATTTTATTGCGTTCCAGGCGCTGTTAGAGGTACTGGGGATACAACAGTACATGAGATATGGCCCTTAACTGTTTAAAAGAGACAGACAGTAAGGAAAGAAATAGATGAATAGGATATATTTGGATAGTGATCATTCAGTGAAAAGGATAAAATAAGGTGCTGTGAGGAGGCCAGATAGTCATAGAAGGCGTCTCAGAGGAGGTAAGATTCAAGCAAAGACCTGAAAGAGGCTGTAGACATGGGGTGGCGAGAGGCTTCCAGGTCAAGGGAACAGCGAGCACAAAGGCCTGAAGGAGACGTTTTTGTTGGAGGAACAGCAGGTAAACCAGTGTAGCTGGAGCAGCATAATTAGAAATAAAGTTCAAGAGGTAATGCAAGGCCAGATCATGCATATCATCCCAGGCTATTGGGAGGATTTTGGGTCTTATTCTAACCTTGATTTGAAGCCATTGGAAGGTTTGGGCAGATTCTCTTTGTTTGTCACTGTTATAAAATTCTTAATTCCATTTCTACCATCAACTTGCCTTGTGTGAACTTGAGTGAGCTCTTGGCTTCTCGGTTTGTTATTGGGAAAATGTGGATAATCATGCTTGTCCCTAAGTGACATTCAAAGAATTAGCTATTGGTTACAAAGGACATGAGGCCTTCAGATGAAAGGTATGATATGGAGTAAATTACCACTGTTCTATATAGTCATTTTTTTAACAGCTGTCTTCTTTTCAAAATGGAAAAAAAAATGTAGACCTATACCCAGAATAGCAACATGAAAGAATGTCAGGGAAGTCATGTTTCTGATTTCCCTTTTGATACCATATGAGAGATTTAGGATACTCTTTTCTTCTTTGAAAGGTACCTTAAAAGCTTCCTAGAAGTTGAAACCTAACATAGATCATAGAATATTAGAATAAGAAGAGATCTTAGAGATCTTCCAGATATGTTGTTGGGGAAGAGTCTGATTTCTATAGACATAACTTAAAATAAATGTCCTTACTGTACAAACTGTGTGCTTCTAGCCTGTCGGAAATTGCATGGGGAGTATGGCCCCCCGCTAGGAAGGCTGCTGTGTTATTTGCTCATTTTTAATACAATTATTTGTAGAGCATGAAAAAAAGGTTCTTACAGATCATTTGGTCAGATCCCATCATTTCACAAGTGAGGAAAAGGAGAGAAGCCGAGTGTCGAGGACAGTTTCCCTGCTGGGGAGCAGGAGTGCTGGGTGAGAGTGAAGAGCCTGTGACTCTCCGGCATCTGCTCTCTCCCCAGATCCATGAGCTACCTGCCCCCGTGTTACATTCAGACCTAACTGCAGTATTACAGGATGTGATTTCCGGTAATTTCAGATCCCTTTCCATCTCTATTGTAATGATGCACTTTGCTAATATCAGAAGAGGTGGCTGCCGCAAAACCTTTTTGCTTGGTGAGGCAGCCGTACATGAAAAAAAGCTTGATGAGGCAGCTGTACATGAAGAAAATTTTGCAGGCTATAATTTGACTGTGTGCCACAAATATTTCACTCTGTATTTTCCCTTTCCTTGTTGCTGGCTAAGGACTCTGCAAGTGGATTCTACAGACAGCACCACTGAATCTATAAACTTTGACTTTTAGATTTGAACATAGTTCAGATTCCAATCTAGTTGTAATTTTTATGTTATTTTCTGCCTGGAAAATGTATTTTAATTTTTATCATACAGAATTATTGTAATAACTTTTAAAAAGTGGTGTTTTGTTCATTTGGAATGAATGAGCTTATGATGTCATTTTAGGTCTTCTGTTTCTATCATTTTAATAACAGATGTGAACTATTGTCATGAAAATAAGCAAACATGGATAAATAAATAAATAAATAAATAAATATAAATATAAATATAAATATAAATATAAATATATATATCATTGCTATGATGGTTTACATTTTCCTTGTAAATTCAATTATAGTTCCAGTAAACTTAAATGGAGGTTTTATATGAGCTCACACACACACACACATCCACACCCACACCCACACCCACACCCACTTTCTATACCTTTGTATCCTAATGCTGTAATATTCACTTAACTGACATTGAAAAACAAGGTGGTATTTTCTGCTTGGACTTCTTTCTATTGATACCATATAGCCCACATGGCCCCTCCCTGAAATAGAAGCTCTAGCATTTACCAGTCTAACCTGTTAGGTTGTTCCTCACACTGGTATATTTTTGTCATTCATTCCAAAATCAATGATATTTGACCAAGTCAAAAACAACTACAAGCATATGATTTCTTCGTACTGGTTTCCCTAAAAAGAAATGCCCCTTAACCGGTTTCTGCATTTTGCTTACTCATGTCATGGAGAAATGAATTGTTGATATTTTAGATACTTTGCCAGAAGTTAAGTAGTTTGCAAGAATGATCTGGCCAAATAACACTCTTTCCATAATTAAAGTTC
Organism: Camelus dromedarius; assembly: GCF_036321535.1. Taxonomy (NCBI): domain Eukaryota; kingdom Metazoa; phylum Chordata; class Mammalia; order Artiodactyla; family Camelidae; genus Camelus; species Camelus dromedarius. The sequence goes on along the minus strand of NC_087472.1, from coordinate 26,292,574 downwards.
TTAAAAGAGTCAGAGATCATACTGGATAATCAGACGGGTGATTGACAATGGTGAGCTTGACTCTTGAAGCCGACTGACTTCGGCGCGTAAGATGGGATGCATAGGGATGCATTTCCTCAGAAGTGTCACCAGCAGGCTATTTCCTAGTCTCTCTTCCCATTCCCACCCTGAAATGATTTTCAATCTCTTATCCTGGAGAATTTTACTATAACAAATGCTTGATACAGCTTGCAGTCTGAGGCTTACTGAAGGAAGCGTAGGTTCATCAGAGAGATCAGAATCCCCTTTTTCTACCTCCTTCATCAGGTCCAAGGCTCTTTTTAGGGGAGGGTAGAGAGCAGAATAAATGAATCAGGCTTCCTCCTTTTCCCCATCCGTATGGGTTCCATTATGAGTTGTAGTGACAGGCTACTCCTTAACGGTTGAATCCCTAATTTCAAATGGGTGGCACAATCTCATTGGGCCTTTGGACTCAAATCTCAGTACCCAGGGCATTCAACAGTAACTGATGGCATCTCATGGTTCTCAGTGTTTCCCTGTGAGAGTGCTATAAGCTGGATTCTCAGAAGTGGGGCCACTGGAACAGCATAGGTGAGTGCAATAAGATGTGCAGGTGACATGTAAAGATACAATAGAGGGTGTGTGTGTGTGTGTGTGTGTACATATTGATATATTTATACTTGGATCTCTAGTGATATGAACGAAATTGTAAGAATCCAGTCATGGTTTGCAATTAGATGAGAAAAAGATGCTCTAGTGAAATGGATAGTGATTTAGATACAAAAATGCTTTATAAACTTTATAAAACTTCTTCTCCAGACATTTGATTAACTGAGAGTAAATCCCTTGACTTCAAGCTCTCCATCATAAAAAAAAAATGAAAATAATGATAATTCCTAATGACTTCTCCAGGTTGTCTGAAGATTGCCCCGATATAATTCCTGTGGCAAGAACTTCAAGGTTTTTTTGCTCAAATGCAATGTGAATGTAACAAATGTGTTGTTGGTTTTTTCCCCCATAGGTATTCAAGAGACGATATTTTTACTTAACTCAGCTTCCTGATGGTTCATATATTCTCAATTCCTATAAAGACGAGAAAAATTCAAAAGAATCTAAAGGTTGCATCTACTTGGACGCCTGCATTGACGTTGTTCAGGTAGGGCTACAGAGGTAATCTTTCTCTTTGTCCAAGAGGGTTATTGATCAACTATTAAGAACCTCAGTACTTTTCCGCCTTGGTTAATGGCATCCCCATCCACCACAACGTTTCAGACTAGAAACTCAGAATCCTCTTCAGTGTTCCACTCTCCCTCTGTGCCAATACTCAGGGGTTTACCCAGTCCTTTGGAGTCTGGCTCCAGAGTGCCTCTGGAATCTCTGTACCTTCCTTCCATTCTCATTGTCTTCCTTGACTTCCCCCTTTTATCTTCTTTTGCCTGGAGTCTTGCTTTCCTGCCTTATGATGTGTTTTCCTGTTCCACTCCACCTTCCTAAGACATAGATGGGGTCCTTCACTTGGCTATTCAAAACCTTTCGGCTCTTGATTGATTGTCTTGCAGAGTGAGCTCTAAAGGTCCTACCAGGGCATTGCAGGCCTGCAGCGATTTGACCTTATTCTACTTCCTAAACTAATCTCCCGTGCATCTCTTGTACCTTCTGTGCTCTACTCACACCAGGCTAAGCACTCACAGAGTTTCATTCCAATATGCCTTTCTTCTTTTTTTAAATTGAAGTTGAGTTGATTTACACTGTTGTGTTAGTTTCCAGTGCACAGCATAGTGATTCGGTTATACATATATATGTACGTACTCTTTTTCAGCTTTTTTTTCACTATAAGTTATTACAGATGTGCCTTTCTTTCATTTGTTTTTCTGCTTGCATCTATTTCTCCTTCTGTTCCTATTTGAATCTTATCTTTTTTCAAAGTCTTGGATCCAATGGCTCTTCCGCCATGAAATGTTTTTTGTTTTCTTCCTCACTCTCATGCCCACTAGGTGGAATTCAGCTCCACCTCCCCTGGGCTCCCACTGTGCTTTTTCCTCTATCCTATCACTGAATTGGACTCTCATTTGTGGTTAGTTCCGCACATTCCTTTTTGGATTACAGGGAAGATGTCATATTCATGTCTGGGTCCCTTATAATAATTAGCAGAGTTGCACACACAGTAGGGGCTTAACAAATGTTTGCTGATTTGAGTTATTGAGTTACTGACGGGAGTGTTAGCATGGACGGGGTGGGAAGCAGAGGGCAGAAAGATGATTAAATAGCAAGTTGACGGCCCAAGAGAAAAGAGCCATCACTACAGAGCCAGGGAGGCATGGTCGACTAAAAGCAGTGCTGCATTGATGGGGAGGCAGGGATTCAACACCCTCAACCGATCTGAATCTTAATTTTGAAAACTGTATAGTGGGATTAATCATATCTATTCACTCTAACAAATGAGATTGTCATGAGGAGCAAATGAAAAAACACTTTAAAATAGAAAATGTAAAAAACAGGAAGATGTATGTGAGTAGAAGGTGCCTTCTTTTATATATGTATGGCAGCTTTCTTAGCTCACTGGAAGGAAGAAGGCGTGTGTAATTCCCAGGTTTTCTCAATTAGCCCTTTTCCGGATTGCCCTTCCTTTATGGTGCTCCCAGCCTCTGCTCTCCCCTCCTATTTATGATTCCCCCCTCCCAAATATTTTCAAACAGATAAATCTTTATGACTTGCTACAGCAGTTTAATTTCATCCTTTACTATACTTTGAAGATGAGAAGGAGGACCTTTCTTGGTTCCTTCTTGAATAATGCTCAGGCAGTGGAAAATTATTGAGCCTTTCTTGAAATTAGTGCTGAGGTATTTGGGAGCATTTCTTTTGTCATGACAGAGAAGGTCCTAACATAAAAGAAGGTGTCATCATGTTTGAGGACAAGAAGAGGCTTTTATTTTCCTTGTGTGCTGCTATGCAGTCTAGGCTATCTTCATCATTTTTATTGAGAGCCACTGTTTAGTGTGAACTGACTACAGTCTTTTATACTCCTGTGATGCCTTTCATATGATGCATGGTAAAGTGAATTAGATAGTGATGTTGCATTTTATGGTGTGATATAAAGCAAGTACCAGATTTATTTCAGGTCACATTGAAGTTTGTTTTTAAGGGCTGATTTTGAAAATCTATAAATATGCCAGAAAAACTTCAAGTAGGGTGGAAATAGTAAAATATTGGCTTCTTTTTATAGTGGTAGTTTGATTATCTAAATGTAGAGGATGTCAGAAGGCCTTAAATGATAATGCTCACCCAACATGTAGTATTTTATGCCAACTTTGTGTGGATATTACTGTGCTCAGTACTGAGGGAAATAAAAAAGGTATGTTTGGCATGGTCATTCATCATCTTTGAGTTCCTATTCCTTGTTGAAAGAAGCAATTCTTTCATGAAAGTATTGACGTACGTATGTGCTGAGCTGAAGTAAAAATAAATAAACTAATGGAATCTAATATTAAAAGGGCAACTAAGCTAACTGAACACACACCTTCTTCTTTTTTTCCTCTAGTGCCCCAAAATGCGCCGTCATGCTTTTGAACTCAAGATGTTAGATAAGTATAGCCATTATCTGGCTGCTGAAACCGAGCAGGAAATGGAGGAATGGTTGATAACTTTGAAAAAGATTATTCAGATCAATACCGACAGTTTAGTTCAAGAGAAAAAGGAGACGGTAGAAACAGCACAAGGTCAGAATTTTTAAATGATTCCTTATCGAGGTAAAGCCCTTGTCTTTAATCTATGGGAATGTCCTTTGGGTAGGGTGAACACAGAGCTCCTAATCTTGAAGGTTGACCTCCTTCTTCATTAAAAATGACTACGGTGGTTGATAGATTTTTTTTTTTAAGAGTTGGTGCTACGTGGGCTCTGACACATGAAATACAACCAGACTAAAACAGATAGGGAATTCATGGCAGATTTTCAAAAGTCCATTAAAGTTTTCCCTATGCTTTCATAATCAAAATTCTTTGCAATAAATCTAGTAGGAGAGGATGGGGTGGGAGAGATACTTAGGATATTCCTCTTAGGTGATTAGTAATGGTTTGCATGGTTTGAAACATCTGCTTTTAATGAATTTGCAGATGATGAAACTAGCAGCCAAGGAAAAGCCGAGAACATCATGGCCAGTTTGGAAAGGAGCATGCATCCGGAACTGATGAAGGTACATCTTTCTTATGGCAACTTGCCTTCGACTGAGACAATGCAGGAATGGCTGTTAAAAGTTTTAATGCTGGATTTCCATTTGGCAATGTCATTTCTAAGTTAAAAACCATGGCAAGTTAGTGAAACAGGTAGAGATTGTAAAAGAAAAGTTACACCCCTAAAGTTAGACTTATAAGTGGCAGCTAAGAGTTCGGAAAATCTTATTTTTTCTCCCTAGACGCCAAGAAGTACTCCTAGATTTTTGTGACTTTATTAACTTCTATCTGCTACTTCTTATTCAGTTTAATTACTGTATGTCATTCATAAAAGAAGTATTCATTCAAGGGGCTACTGATGCAGAGTGAACATGGTATTCAGTCTAATGATTTGTATATGTTAATTTCAGACGAAAAGCACATTCTCTATGTGAATGTGTATGTGTATGTATATGAATAATTTCATCAGATGAGGATTTGGTTAGCAGACATCGTTTGTGTTAATTACTCTTGCTCTTTGGTGTTTGAAGGGAGTCAATTTTGGAAGTACAGAGGTGATTATCATACCTGTCTTAGTAGGTTACATATTTCACTCTGTGGACTCTATACTGTAATACATTAGAAAGTTATGACCCATTTCTTCATTTCAATCCCTGCCAAACCTATTTACTTTATTTTATTAAAAATTTTTTTTTGTGAGGGAGATAATTAGGTCTACTTATTTATTTTATTTTTTAGAGGAGGTACTGAGGATGGAACCCAGGACCTCGTGTATACTAAGCATGCGCTCTACCACTTGAGCTATACCATCCCCCCACCAAACCTATTTACATTTTTACTTTATTCCTCTTCCTGGACTACTAACTTATACAAGTTTAGAAGTTACTTTCTTCTATTTTAAACTTACTCTTCTCTTAAGCTTCAAAGCTATTTTCCAAAATTTAGGAACACACCCGTGAGCCCCTAATCTACGCTTTATGTGATTTTGTACATTTTAATGTGTCCCCTCTGAGTCTTTGTCGTTCCAGAATATACAGCCCAATATGTTTTTCCTAAAGTGATGGAATCAGAATTATATATAATATTTGATGGCTAGCACCATGGATATGTAAATGATAGTGTTTTCTTGCTTGTTAATTCTCTTTTACATCCAAAGTCTTTTGTATTTCTTTTTTGTACTACTATGGGTTGAATACTATTCTTAATATTAGGAAAGGCACATAGAAAGTATAAGAACCTGATCTATAGCTTATTATGGGTAATGGAGACTGTCACTCTGCCCAGCAAGCATTCTTTATCCATCTTAAGTACTTGGAAATGGAGAATAGTATATTTTTGAAGCTGTGTCAGATTGCTAGTTTCACATTAACTAGGTATTTAAATGGTATTTAATACTGCTTTGAAGGAAATGAAGTAATGTTCAGTATATGTGTGTGTATACATCTTTGTTTTCATTTTAGTATGGAAGAGAAACTGAACAGCTAAACAAGCTCAGTAGAGGAGATGGAAGACAGAATCTCTTTTCTTTTGATTCGGAAGTTCAGGTATTAATGATATACTGCTTTAAATAATCCCAGAATTGTTGCTTATTCACATAAACAACGTCTATGAAATGTTGAAATCACTGATTTTTGTGCCACTGGCATATCTATTGCTTTATATTTGTCTTGATTACTTTGAACAGGTGGCTTAACAACTTAAGTTCACTTAAGAGGACTGACACATATACAAGTAGTTTGGGACTGAAAATATATGTTTATTTTCTCTCAGTTCTGTATATTCTTTTCATTTCATCTCACTCTTCAAAATGGATAAAGCAAAGCATCCTTAGCAATGGTTTCAGTGCTTTGAACCCATTAAATACAATTGTGATCCAGTCGCAGTGACTTTCTGCAGTGTGAGGAGCACCAAGTCATATGAGACTTGTGATTTCTTTTCCACTTTTGATGTGGGCCCATAGAACTGGGATAATTTTCATACCTGGCTTAATCTCACTTTAAATGGAAAGCAGTGCAGGGAAGTGCAGGTTTGTGTGCATATGTGCATTTAAACCTCCGTGAGAGTGAGGCACTTTTTTGTATTAAGATATATATGCATTTAATACTTAATTCCATGATATGTTCTAATTAAATTGCTGATTTGTTTAAATGGAAGAATTCTACAGTATATAAGTATTACAAATATTTTTCCCAATGGAAAACATTTCATAAGAAAATGAAATTATTTGAGGGAAGATGAATATTTTTGGTTTTTACTTTTTCTGTGTGAGATTTCTAATTAAAATCTGTGCGATTATTTTTTGAAAGAAAAATATGCATTATGTAAGCATTACAGTTTTTTTCCTCAGTGAAAATATTTCATTAAAATATGGAATAATTTTGGGAAGAGTGATTTTGTTTTTGTTTCTTGTTGCTTGCTATGATTTTCTAACAAAAGATTTTTTAGTTGGAAATGGAAAAAATATATAGCCTATAAATAATGCAGAAAATTTTCCTTAATGAAAATGCCACATGAGAAAATAAAATTACTGGGGGAAAATTTGTTTTCAATATTTTATCTCCCTTTTCCCCCCATAGCACTATTATATTGTTCAAGTTGTATGATTTTAAGAAAAAAGGAGTATAGCAGGCCTCAGGAATGTTAGTTCCAAGACATTCATTCAGAAATTTACTTGTTCCAAGCATGTCTGTGCTTTTGATTCTGCAACACCCCCCCCCCCCCCCCGCCTGATTGGGCTCTAATTGAACAAGTCAGACTCTTTCATGGTATACAAAGAAGCCAATTGACTGTGGTTAAAGCTCAATCCAGTGTCTTTAAAAAAAAATTTGTGGTGTAGTGTTTTTGTGGTCATGGAACTGAACTGATTTTATGTTTGACTTGTTGTTTATCAGTGAGCCTCAGTGAGAGAAAAATTCACAATTGCGAAGAAAGTTGGACAAAAAAATGAATTTAATGTTGATTACGGAAGACAGTCTCCCCACAGAGAAATCCATGTTGTATGTGTCCAGTACCTTTCCGGGCAGTGCCTGCTTCTAATGTGAACCTTCTCTCTTGGCCACAGTTCAGCATTTAGAGACGTGTTTTCTACCACTGACCTTAGAGAATAAAGAAACACTGACTGAAGGGGATGGCTCTGACTTTGAACTACTGGGGAAGGCCATATGTCCCAACATTTGCACTCGCAGGCCTTGGAAGGGAAGGGATTTGGGGGCTGGGATGGTTTAGTCCAGTTTCTCTTCACATTCCTCTGTCTGAGTCAGATCGAAAGGAGAGCAGATAAATGGGCGGAAATTAGAATTGATTTCCATGGTAATGACTTGCCTCCGCTGGCTCCACAGATAGATAAGTGTTCGAGAGGGAGCTGTCTAGTCCCACACGTTTGTAGATAAATAGACTCTGGGGGGGAAATCATGCTTTCAGGTATGAATATTCTACTTTAGGCCCTTTTAAGGAGAGTTTTATCAGTGATGTAAGCAAGGTCAGAACAGCTATAATTATCCAAGACTCTTCAGGCACTATACCTGTTTCGGCTTGAATTACTTAGGCAATTGAGAAAAATTCTTCTGTTTCTTGGCTTGAGTTTTCCATATTGGCAGAGTGTTCTACTCAGATTCATCCCTTCATTTCTTGTCTACCCTGTCTCTGATCTAATTCAAAGTACAGTAGGTTGTCCAACAATTATACTTTTCCTCCCATTTGTGAACAGAGTGTGAGTCTGTTCAGACACTTAGAGTGAACAGATGAACTCAGGTTGCCTGAGCTGTGAACTGAGGACAAGGATTCCATGAGTATCTTTGAGGGGGGATGGATTCCTCCCCTGCTGAGAGGAATTCCTTGACTCCCAGTATCTTTTTTTTTAAACTCTATTTTGAAATACCAATAATTAAAAAAACATATCTCTGGCAGCCGGTTTATCCCTCAGCTCTGTTAGAAGCTGAGCTCAGTGATTTTCAGTTTCCTAAGCACACACTTCTCCCTCTGGTCATCATTTCAACATAGGTGGTCCCCAGGGTTCCAGCCTTGTTCTCCTCACCCAAGTTGCCACTGATTCCTAAATCCTGATCTCCAACCCACACCTCTCCTATTTTTCCAACCACTTACTTGCATCACCTCAAACTCAACACATCCCAAACTGAACTCACCATCTCTACTCACCCTCCCTCCATGCCTGCCATTCACTTTTATTTCCCAACTAAGTTGATAACATCACAATGTACTGAATCTTCTAAGTGAGAGGCCTTTTGTTATTCTTGTTGCCTTCCATATCCGTTCATGTCAGATATGTCCTCTGCACAGCTCATAAAAGAAATAAAATTCCTATCATCCTGCAACGTAGTATTTTGTGGGGAAGACAAACAATGAACAACCAAATAAATATTAAAAATAATGTCAGAAAACGAAATTAAGGAAAGGGAGTCTAGAGTGTCAGAGTACAGTTTTTTATAGGAAGTTAAGGAAGGTCTCTCTATGGAAATGCCAATTGATTGGAGACTCAAATGAAGGAGTAAGCCATGCATCTATCTTGGGGGAAGAGGGTTCCTGACAGAACAGCAAGTGCAAAGGCCCTGAGGTAGAGTGTACTTGGTGTGCTGGAGAAATAACCAAGGAGGCCAGTGGGGCTGGAACAGAGGTTGGGGGTAGGCTGGAGTGGTAGGAGATGAGGTCACAGGACTGGGGTAGGGAGTGAGGTAGAGATTTCTATCAGTGTTTGAATCTTTGTATAAGAGCACTACAAAGGCTTGTTGAATGAAAAATTAGGGTTCAAATGAAGAATGGACAGAGAACTATTGGATTCTGCAGTTTTTACTTATAGATCTATATTCATATGAATTCTGTTTGGGTGAGAAATGATTCATATTATCTATTTTGTAGAGGTTGGACTTTTCAGGAATTGAACCAGATATAAAGCCATTTGAGGAAAAGTGCAATAAACGTTTCCTGGTCAAGTGCCATGATTTAACTTTCAATATCTTGGGTCAAATTGGAGACAATGCAAAAGGGCCACCCACAAACGTATGTATGACTTTTCCTTCTACCTCCCTTAAACCAGTGCCTTAAGGGAACGTCTTTTTTATTTAAAAACTTTTTTTTTGCTGAGAATTAATTTACTGGGTAAAAATTCCATTGCTACATCTTATGATAAGTTTGACATAGAAGAATCTCACACACATCTTTCTTTTGCCAAAATAGGAATATGTTTTCATCCTGAGAGGATTCATGAAGCTCTTACCTATTCAGAATAGCAGATCGAGTGGGTAGGCTCTTGACATTCAAGAGGGACATATCTCTAGAACCTGGAAAATCCTCAAATTTGTAAATTCTACTAGGGATTATGACTTCTGTGAAATTGACTCATAGCTGTGAGTAAGGAACACTGAAGCCATAGAGGAACACGGATGCTGTGCAGTCCGCTAGCCTCGCTCGACTATTTACCTCAAGTGAATTCATTGTGTTCTACACAGAAAATTCTAATTATTAGCTGTCACGGATCATTTGAGTTGCTCAGGAATACTTGCAACTATGAATGTAAAATCGCCACGGAGACTGCATTTTGTGTTCATCTTTTTTGTTGTTGTTCTAGTTTGTCTTTGAAAAATAGCTAGAGTGATGATTTATTCTCTTACAAAGTAACTGAGATGCACTAGCAGACTTACTGTGTGTAAAGGGTTAATCTTTATGCCATCTGGCATGAAATTTCTCTTTGTGACCAGCTTTCAAATGCCATCTGTAGAGAGGAATCATGTCTTCCAAAACTGCTGATGGGGCAAAGCTTTTGTCAAGTAATTTGATGTTGACTGATATTAGCTCTTATTAAACATATAATCCAGTAAACTGTAACCCAGCAAAAGGGAAGATTTATTTCTACTCTGAAATACTGGCATGATTTTTAGGTAATTTCAGTAAGCCTATGGAGAATTAAAATTTATTCGTAGAACAGTTGATGTTCTTTAAATGTGGCTTCTGATTTCTATTCATCATTGAAAAAACTTGATAACTTGTGAAATTAATTCATACCTGACAAAAGTGAAAATTTGATAGTCTGTTATTTAGAATGCTCTTTTTTTTTGCCCCATAATTCTCTTTTTAAAAACTTCAAAAAATTTAAAAATTTTTGTTGAAGTGTAGTTGATTTACAATGTTAGTTTCAGGTTAGAATGCTCTTTCTTATATGCAAATGAGCCATAATGCAATTTTAGCTAAATGTTGAACTTAGAAACGAACCATAATCACAGAAACTTGAGGAATGAAAAAAAAATTATTTTGTAATTTGTGCCCCTCCCCCTCCCCCACCTTAAAAAAGTTGTAGTTTAAAAGTGTAATGGTTTTTCATTCCTAGGTTGAACCCTTTTTTATCAATCTTGCCTTATTTGATGTAAAGAACAATTGTAAGATTTCAGCTGACTTCCACGTAGACCTGAATCCCCCGTCTGTCCGTGAAATGCTGTGGGGCCCTTCAACCCAGCTGGCCAGTGATGGAAATGCCAGAGGCTCTTCCCCCGAGTCTTTCATTCATGGAATTGCTGAATCTCAGTTGCGCTACATAAAGCAGGTAAGGAATGATCTTTTAGCCTTGGTAGCGCATCCAGAATAAGAAACAGCAACAGCCTTGGATTATTTCAGAGTTCCAGGCCAGTGTTTTCACAGGCTTCCCAACTCTCGTAGGGTCTGTTGTATAGATGGTTTTCTGGTGACTGAAGTTGGAGGGGAAAAAAGAAAACCAGCAAATAAGCTAGTGATCATTGGTGAAGTAACATTTTCAGTAGGACCATGATGTGAATCTCAAAGGAAATTACTCCGTGGAGCCTGAGCGCAGATGACACAGACACGCCCCTGTACCCATGTGCATACTTCTGAGCAAGGCAATAAGTACCTGAAAGGCCCTTTTTTTCTCTTTGAAGAAAAAGTTGACCCTACAATAACCTCCCACCCGTAACTCCCATTCCCATTCTGAGTAGGTAATTTTAATGGAGCATAAAGGCTCTTTACACAAGGAGTTTGGGTTCAAAAGCAATGGGAGGGTGCTGCTTGCATCACAGCTGTAATGCCCCGCTCTTCCGCCCCATCTGATGCAAAGACTCCCCTTTAGAAGGAGCCTAGCCGGTTCCTGGCACTTTGACCTCTGACCAGACTGGAGGCCATAAGAGGTTAGGCAGAGCAGAGTTGATGGTCTGCTTTCTAGACTTTTGCAACTGAAAGGAAACTAGGGTATGGCCTGGAATTAAAGTGGGAAGAGGCAGAACAAAGCAGCTTACATTATAGGGAGGTTTATTTTACCCAAAATAAAAATGATCTTCCTTTTTTTTTCTGATTATAGAGAGAAATACATTATTATGTGGAAAATTCCAGCAATACAAAAAGTAATCAAGGAGAAAGTAAAAATCACCACCTGTAGGCAATAAATATTAACATTTTGGTGAACATCTTTCTAGATCTTTCTGTCGTGTATATATAAGCACATTCACGTTATATACACTCTTATACAAACTGTCTCATAGTCATACTGTTTTCTACTTACTGTATTCATTTAACATCATGTTTGTCATCCAATATCAATATCTCTGGATTTGGTCACATTCTTATTAAAGGCTAATATGGTATTCCACTGATTTAGCTCATGACAGGATAGTTCTAATTTTTGGATATCATCAATAAGACTGCATTGAACATTCTTGCACGTACACGTGAGCTCATTTGTTCAATTATCTCCTTAGAATAAACTCCAAGCATTGGGGTTTTCAGGGGAAAAGATTGTGCTGATTGATACTGGTTGCCCAGTGGGAGGGGAAGACTTGATATGTGCTGTCACTACACTCTTTGGGCTGTGGATCTCTGGTCGTTTTTCCCCATGTTGCCCCTCATTCCCTTACCTCTCCTTAGTTTGTTACTCAGACTCAAGTTGTAACATACATGAACACTGCACTACAATGGCCTGTGCTTTTAAAAGAGAGATTGAGCAAGGACAGGATGACAAGTATTTGAGAACCTGCTATTAAATTTTATGTTTGAGGGGAAGGTATAGCTCAAGTGGTAGAGCACATGCTTAGTGTGCACGAAGTCCTGGGTTAAGTACCCAGGACCTACTCCAAAAATAAATTAAACCTAATTACCCCCTCCCCCAGAAGTTTAAAAAATTATATGTTTACAAATTTCCACACAATGGCAGATAAGTCCTTCTAAGCCAGTGGAGTATTTGCCGTGTCACTGCAACGTGCCAGCTGTATGTTCGATGCAAGATGTTTAAATTGTGGTTTCAGGTGTCATCCCACTTGTTATCTAGGTCAGGGAGAAAATCAACATTTTTGGAATAGCTTTTGTGCCGGAATTGTCCAGTGGTATCTTACGTAAACACCATAGTCTTGGAGAAGAGGATAGTTATTGCTGTTTTGCAGATGAGGAAACTGCAGATCAGGGAGGTGAAGTAAGTAGCCCACCATTACATGCCTGTAGTGGTGAAGGCAGGATTTGAACTTAGGTCCATTTGCAAGACCTCAATCAACAATACTAGGCAGAATATATTTTCAGATTGACTAATAGTACGAGGAAGTGGTCATTTATTTCGAATAGTGGAACATTTTATTTTGAAGAAGTCTTTTTCTCAACTTCTTCCTGTTTAGGACTAGGATGCAGTACTCTGTAGGGAGAGACTGAATGTTAGCATCGATTTTTTTCCACAATGTTTTTTCAGTATTTTCTAGGAAATTATCTGTATGAAGTCATTTAATTCTCACAGCACCCCCAATAAAGTAAGTAGGTACTATTCCTGTCCTCCTTTTATAGATGAGGAAACTGAGGCACAGAGCAATCAAGTGGCTGATTCCAGGTCCCAGGGCGAGTAAGATGAGGAGCAGGACCTGCACCTTGATCTCGCAGGCTCTGAAGCCCAGCTGTCCCCTGTTCTGTACTGCTTCCCTGTCACCCTAGAGAGAGGGAAACAGCCTCTCTCGAAAAGGGCTGTCTGGCAACCCTGCCCCCTCCAGCAAGGCTATTCAAGTGGCAACATGATCTGAGGGAAGAGGCTGCTCCCAGGGCTTGGTGGACCATGGGTGTTTGGGGGACATTCTAGGCCCTCCCCCTCAGCTCCTTGGAGTCTTCCTCTCTGGTGGCTTTCTGAGGAGCAACAAGGTGACCTTAGGAAAAGGAGGAAGCTGGGTCTATTGAAGAATTTTGCCTCTCTGACACCAGACAGCCACTGTGACCAGTCACTTCACTCTCAGCTGCCTGGCAATTCCTTCCCAGTTGCCCTGACAGCACTCAGTCTGCCATGTCCTCCAAGCTGGCCTTGGGTTGGGGTTGGGGGGAGCTGTTGACTTTTGGGGGTCTGCCTCCCTGTGGCTTGTGGGCTCCCCAATAGGGGGCAGCAGTTGTTGGACTCGTGAAAACGTGTCACGACTACCACATACCCTACCGTGCCCTGAGGGGCTAAATGCTGGGGACTGGGGTTGAGGGACCTGACCCATTCTTTAGAGGGAAGGGGCAGCGAAGCGGATAAAAGTCAGGCACATCCAGGCTTCCTGGCGGGGAAAGGAGGGCTGGGCCATAGGCCTTATCCTAAAGAGCCAGACCCCCAGCCCACACAGGATTCCTGGGTGTTCTCTGGCTGTTCTTCTGTGTTCTGGGGACGAGGGAAAACAGAAGCTGATGCGACAAAAGGCAGATCAGCTCCAGAGAATGTCCCCCTACACCAGCATCCCTGCTCAGTTGAACACTGAACATCTCTGTGCCTCAGTATCCCTATCTGTAAACTGGAGGTAACCATGGTACCTGCATCTGGGGCGGCTGTGTAGCTCAGACAAGGTGTGCCCTCCCCAGAAAGCCCTCGGCACAGTACCAGGCTCAGAACGACGTGGCTGCTGGTAGGAGCAGCAGTTAACGGGGATCACAGATAAACAAGTGAAAGTGCCTTGTCCTCATCAATTGCCAAATCCTTTAAAAATACAGTATTTGTTGCTGGCATCAGTGTGGGGAAACTCCCGGAGTACTGGGCACAGGGAACCATAGGTACCCGGTGAGCATTTGCCGGGGCGTAATCAGTATTACTCTTAACGTCCAGCTTCATTGCATGAGATGTTGGAGGCCTGGGTCGCGAGGCGGCAAGGCTGTATAGCATGGGCTGTGTGGTCTGGAAGCCCTGGCTACGGTCCTCACCCACTTGCTCACTGCATAAACCTCTCTAAGCTTCGATTTCCTGATCTGTAAAGTATGTATATTGTAGTGCCTACATTTGAGGGGTTTTATGAAGAGTAAGGGAGAGACTGCACAAAAACCATCTGGCACAGTTATGTGAAATCGGAAAGCATGAGGCGGCACTCAAGGTGCAGCGCTCATCATACCTTCTGCGGAGGCCACTCCGGCAGTCTGCCACCTACATCTCACAGCCCGGGCAGCATGCTCCTGGCAGAACCAAAAATCAAGTTCTGTGACCATGAGACTTTGGGCTTCTCTGGTAATAACCAGGTACCTAATGTGCATTACGTCATTTAATCCACTCAAGAAGATATGAAATAGCTATTACTCTCATCAGCCCCCATTTCAGAGATGACAAATCTGAGCTGTAGAGAGGATGTGACTTGCCTAAACTAAAAAATGGGGGAGCCAGAATTTGAACCCAGGAAATTTGACGCCCTGAGCAGTTTTTAACCACTTCCGTCCATGCTTGCTGCTTGGGAAGTCAGAGCTGAGTCAGCCGATATCCAGATCCCTACAAGCCGTTAGATTTGGGGGAATTACTTAGCGTCTTATACCCAGTTTTGTCTTCTTTCCTGCCTACCTCAGAGGGTTCTCTCTGGAATAGATGAGCTAATCTGTCTGAAATGCTTTGAAAACTGGAACACGCTATCTTAACACAGTTGGTAATATACCAAGCAGAAAAATAAAACTTGGTGGGGTCCCAGTGATGGATTTTTCCACTTGACTTCATTTGTGTGGTGCTCTTTTAGGCAACAGACATAACCAACTAATGGGCTATTTGGAAGATATTATATGGTTGTTCCACATGCATTCAAAGAGAACTCAAGGAACTTGGGTTGCATCTGCATTAGTACTTGCAATAAAGTGTATGGGAACAACAGGAGTTTTAGACCATCTGTCCTTTGCCTTTACATTGAAAGCAACAGAGCTCCTTAACAGCAGCAAACGAATGTTTTCTATAGGATAATTCAGTTTTTATGTTATGCAGAACAGTAAAGTATCTTCTTCCTTCTTAGCTACCGTTATTAGTCATTAAGTGTGAGTGAATTGCCCTGGAGTTAGAGGCAGCTACATTGATGAATGCATATCCTATTCCACTTGAGAAACGCACACTATCTGAGCACATGCCACTTAAGCCAAACAATACACGTTGTATTGATTAGGCCTAAGGATGCACCTCGCAAGCACAGCCAAACACGAGAGGCTAAGCAACCATGGTGACACTGCACATTGGGGACTAATAGATGTGATGTTGGTGACAAAATAGAAAATCCATTCTGAAAGGAGCATCGGGAGCTTTGAAAACTGTATGAAAGGAAATCTTATCTATTACCAAGGTCCTGAACATGATCCTATGTTGAATATCAACATTCAGTGCCAAGCACGCCACTAGGAATCACTAACCAAACAACTGTATCTATGAGGTGACATTAAAAAAAAAGAGTCTAATGGAAGGAATTTTTTTCCAGGGAATTTTCTCCGTGACAAATCCACATTCTGAAATTTTCCTAGTCGCGAGGATTGAAAAGGTTCTCCAGGGGAACATCACGCACTGCGCAGAGCCTTACATCAAAAATTCTGACCCGGCAAAGGTATTTATACAGATTGTGAGCATTTCAGCCTAAGGTAGAATTTGCCTTTTACTGGCATTTTAGTTTTATCTATCTATCTATTTTTTAATGGAGGTAGTGGAGATTGAACCAAAGACCTCGTGCATGCTAGGCATGCATTCTACCAGTGAGCTATACCCTCCCCCCTTACTGGTATTTTAAATGATATTGTCAATGACTCTACCAAAAAGAAAAAAACCCCAAAAAACCAATACTCCCTTAGCATGCTGTATATTCTGAAAATATTGTCTACTCTAAGTATGCCTGCTCAAGCTTCAACATGACTTTTTTCCCTTTTCATTTATGTTCTTTTGACATGCCAGTCTGATTTCTGCTTATTTATCAAAATAAGAACTGAAGGCTTTTAGGCCACATCTGTTCATTGACACCATCTCCTTGGCAATAGCTACTCTTTCTTTATTCCCAGCCCTGCCTACAGCCCTAGAACGGCAGAGCTGGGATGGGAAAGAGGACCTGGTCCTGTGGTTTCGAAAGGCCAGTCTGTACTCAAATTGACTCTTGTCTTTGATGACATGAAAATAGAAAGACAAGAGATTGAGCCGTTCGTGAAGCTTCAGTGTATTGAATTCAAAGGGCTAGCCTTTATTCTGAGATTTTTGCCCCTCCTACTTTTTAAACATCACACCTGCCTGTCTTCCTGAAGTGTTGGCATAGTACATAGTGGGGATTGTTCTTTTTACTGTCTAATATCTTTAAACGGCAACCTTAAAAGTCGGGAACCCCTAGAATCATCCAAATTTCTGGATCATGACATACAAACTTGTAGAAATTTGTGATCTCATCCTCTCCTCTCGTTTTGTAAATGAGAAAACTGAGGCCCATAGAGGGGATGCATTCGTGGCTGAGTTCATTAGCGACACTCCAGCTGCTGAGTATTTATGAGAGTTGATCTGTTGTACATGGCATTTAGTTTTGTCTCCAAATAGTGTTTATTAAGTGGGAGACGCTGAGGAGACATATGACTAATTTGTGGGGGGAAAAAAGATCTCAACAATGTAGATAAAAGCCTCGCGCATTCTGTCTCCCTCGGGATAAGTGTCCAGCCTGCATTTCGCAGCCTGTTTAGACTCTATAGGCAGTTAATCTCCTGTGTCATCTCCCCGCGCCTGTGCAAACAGCAGCTCCTGCCCACACGAAACTAATTGCCTTGATTCTTGGTCATTTGGCTTTTATCTTGGGAGTTGAAAGGTCAACTGTACCCAGACCAAACTTCTCCCAAGAATGGAGTGTCTGCCTGCTCATGTGTGAAAGGAAATACATACACAAACTGCTTAAATTTTTCCCACTAGTGGTCTTTGGTACAAAATATGCCCCACATGCATTTTATCTGTCTTCTGATATCTTGATGAGGGCTCTCTTGATGAAAAAACACAGAACCTTTAGGAAGTGCTTTGGTCTTGAAAAATGGGTGGCTGATGTGTATTGTGTTTTATTGTAGCTATTTCTATGTTTTTCCCCCTCTAGATTTTGATGTTTTTTATCAGTAAGTTGGGGAGGATTATTTTTCTGGATGAGTCCCTGGAAGTGTGAACCAATATGAGCCTATTTTCTTGTTTCTGTCCTTAGACAGCCCAGAAGGTGCACAGGACAGCTAAGCAAGTGTGTAGCCGCCTTGGACAATACAGAATGCCTTTTGCTTGGGCTGCCAGGTTTGTACAAATATAATCCTGACCCATCTATTCACACTCCTGTGTGAAGCTGAAGGCTGTTGTCCTTGCCAGCAGAATTCAGAAGTCTGTTTCTGACAAGCCAGTTGGGATACTTGGGCTGTGTCTCAGTCCATTTGGGCTGCTATCATAAATTACTGTAGATTGGCTGGCTTAAACAGCAGACATTTCTCTGGAGGTTGGAAGTCCGAGATCAGGGTGCCAGCATGTTTGGGTTCTGGTGAGGACTCTTCCACGTTGTAGATAACCAACTTCTCCTTGTATCCTCACATGGCAGAAGGAGGGCGGGCTAGCTCTCTGGCTTCTTTTAAGAGCACTAATCCCTTTTATGAGGGCCATCCTCATGACTGAATCACCTCCCAAAGGTACCACATTCTAATATCATCATTTTGGGGATTAGATTTCACCATATGAACTTTGGGGCCGGGGGAGGACACAGACATTTAGTCCATAACAGGATACAAGAATTCTTTCTCTTGGAATTTGCTGTGCCTCAAAGACCCTTTGATTTCTTTAAATGTCTTGCTTCAGGGAAATTTTCTTTGGCTTGGGTTACTGAGCTGACTGACACCACTTAATTTTATTACGTTTTAAAGCAGAGCTTATTTGCTAAAGTGATGGAATATTTTTTCCCCAGAAAACCAGAAACTGTGGTGAATTATATACAATATGCCCACTGTTTCAGAGTTGGCTGGGTTTATGCTTTGAAAAGCCATCATAGAGTAATTCTGAAAAACATACTAAAAATTAGAAGGCAAAGAATGTAGTAAGTGCAAGTGTGTAATTACTTAATAGACTTTCTTGCTCTCTGATGACAAATTTGGCAGCCCCTTCAGGGCTAGTTATTAGGAAGTGTGTTATCTGTACCACGTATCTGATGGTGGGTTACATGATTTTCCTCCAAATCTTACAAATCTGCCTACAGTGATGACTTAAAACGTGTTTCTTGCTTATTCCCCACTTTGAGGTCCAGGTGCACTGGCTTGTTTGTGGTACAGCCTGTACAGCTCACTGGAACTTCTGGGGAAAGGGCACCATGTTCTGAATAATTCAATCAATTCTGTTCAGTGGGTGCTGGGGAGGAGCATAAGGGTAGAAGATTCTAAGCTAATTAACTCTTCTGTCACCATGGATAATCATTTCATTTTTGGGGAAGGTCTCAAAATGCTTTGTATGTTGATAGATGAAAAGGCAGCTTGTCTTTGTTTTGCAAACTGGTGAGAAATGTTAGCTAAAGATGGGTCAAGGGCAAGGAGCAGTGGAGGGTGGTATATTTCGGCATTATAGAAGGTGAAATACAGCGTGTAGATACAAGCACACTTAGTGATGCCCCAGCTACTGCTGCTGTTATTATTTACGGTAATTAAGTGCTAACTTTGTACAAGGCCAAGGTTTAAACATTTCATGTATACTTTCTTAAGAGGTAGGGACCATTCTCCCCCATCTTGGAGATAAGGAAATTGAGGCACAGAAGTAAAAAAAAATCCTTGGCCAAGTTCACATGGCACGTGTGTGAGCAGGGCTCAGAACCCATGGCACATGACTGTAGATTCCGCTCTGGACCCTTGCGGCGCCCTGCCCCACCCCCGCTTCAGGTCGGAGCAGTCGCCGCTTGATGCTGATCTGTATCAAGAAAAGTAAATTTTAAAATCTTCAAAGTTAGAAGCTTTGATCCCCAGTTCTGATGAGGAATTACACTATTTTTTTTCTTCTTCCTGAGCTGTTTTTGGTTGTCAGCAGTAGCAGGAGCTCACTCTAAAGGCTTGGCTGGGGTATTTAAAAGATGTATGATTAAACCCCTGTTTACTGAATATAAAGGAGATATGCTTAGAAGTAGGAACAATGGTTAATGCATATAACCACATTTTCAGAGGCTCTGCCGGGGGAATTATGTTTCTGGCTCTGGCTGCTTCCAGCGTGTTGGGTGCTTTATGTTACTTCCCGTTTTAGCAGTAAGATAGCTGCTTAAAAATGGAAGAAGGGGAAGGGCAGGGAATAGTTCAAATTCATATTGGAAACTTTACAAATATATTGTAAACTGTAAGTTGATCTTAAAGACCTAATTTAATTTTTATCAACTTTATTGAGATATACTTTACCTTTGATGAAAATGCACATTTTATATGTCCAGTTTGATGAATTTTCACAAGTATATTCAGTCATGTAACTACCACCCCAACCAAGATATAGAACATGTCTATGACTCTGGGGAGTTCCCTCACGCTCCGGTCTAGTCAGCCATCTCACCTCCACCCAGGCAACTACTGACCTTAGATGACTTTTACCTACTCTAGACCTTCATATAGATGGAATCACACAGTATGTTCTCTTACGTTTGGTTTCTCATGCTCAGTCTGTTTTTGAGTTTCATCAGTCATGTTGTATGTCTCAGTTGTTCATTTTGAGTAGTATTCCATTATGTGAATGTACCACAGTTTGGTTAGCCATTCACTTGTTGATGAATATCTGGGTTGTTGCCAGTTTGGGGCCATGGCAAATAAATCTGCTGTGAACATTGAAGTACCATGTAGAAATATGCCTGGGAGTGGAATTGTAGGGTCAGAGGGCAGGCGTATGCATAACTTCATCAGAAATTGCCAAATTATTTTCCAAAATAGTTTCACCATTGTATACTCACCAGCACTTTTTTATCTTAATTTATCAATACTTCTTTTTTTTAAACCCCTCCTGTTGCTGTTTTAGACCCATTTTCAAAGATATTCAAGGCTCTCTTGACCTGGATGGGAGATTTTCTCCTTTGTATAAACAAGACAGTAGCAAGCTTTCAAATGAAGACATTCTCAAATTGCTCTCGGAATACAAGAAGTAAGTGTGTGGAGTTACTGTGGTAAATTGATATAATAGAGGAATTTTAATTTCTTAAAATGAGGAGTATGAGTCACATATGGGAGAAACCAAGTGCTTTGGAGCATTTGGGTTTGGAAGCATTTGGAAGGTTGGATATAGGGTAACCAATGCATTTAGTAATCATTTGTTTTAAGTATAAAATATTCTTATTTTATGCCAGGCCAGAGAAGACCAAATTGCAGATTATTCCTGGGCAGCTAAACATCACAGTAGAATGCGTTCCTGTGGATTTATCAAGTAAGAACTTACATATTGCAAATAAACCTTAAGGGCTGTGTTTGAATCTCAGGTTTTTATCTTAGCAGTATTTTTCTTGAGGTTTACATGGTGTATTTATTAGTTTCCTAGGGCTGCTGTAAGGAAGTATTACAGACTGGGTGGCTTACAATGAAACATTTATTCTCTTGCAGTTCTAGAGGCTAGAGGTAAAAAATCAAGGTGCCAGCAGGGCCAGGCTCCTTCTAAATGCTCTAAGGAAGAATCATTCCTTGCCTCTTTCTAGCATCTGGTGACTCCCTGCTACCCTTGGCATCCCTTGGCTTGTAGCTGGATCCCTCCAATTTCTGCCTCCGTCCTTACATGGCCTTCTTCTAACAGTACCAGTCATTGGATTAGGGCCCACCTTCAAGCAGTATATCTCATCTTAACTAATTGCATCTGCAAAGACCCTGTTTCCAGATAAGGTCACATTCTGAGCTTCCAGGGGACGTGAATTTTGCTGGGACACTATTCAACCCAGTACACGTGGTGAATAGTTACAGATTAGGAAGTGAAGTCACTTGATTTTATCAGATGCTGTTTCATCTATAATATGTGATGTTGTGAGTGTGCTCCAGTCAGTTTCTGCTCCCTTTGCCTTGGATAAGTCTCATCCACGAATGGATCAAAAAGGAGGAGAATTTTTTTCTTGTCTAAAGACAGGACTCTAAGATCCCAGGAGAAAAATGGACGGAAGACACCAAAGACAATCTGCAGGAAATAAAATGACTAGTAAAGATTCAAAAAATGTTCACTCTCAGTAATTATGCCACTAATGCAAATTTAAACATTTAAGCATTATGATGTCTTTGTTCTTCTATCAAATTTACAAAAATAAAGTGAAACTGTCTAAGGCTTGCTTGGTTTTGGCCTGGCATCACCACCTATCACAAGTAGGAGGATAATTTGGCAGGAGATATCCATGAATGTCTATAACTAAGGCATTACAATTCTGAGATTCACCGAATAAGCATTTCTTGAGTAAACTCTATTTAATACCTACAAGACGCTTTAAAAGTATGGAGATTAAAGTCTAAAAGGAGTGACAGATATTAAACAAGAAAAGAAATAAGTGAGTGATTTCAGTGATTGGGGTAGGCTGCTTTAAAAACGGTGGCCAAGGAAGGCCCACCAAGTGGTCCAGGCAGCATACGTTGGTTGGGACTGTAGCTTCTACTCTGAGGGCATCCTGGATACAAAGAGCTTGAGATGGGAGCTAGTGTGGTTGGTATGAACAGAACGGAAGCCAATGTGGCCGTAGTGTAGTGTGTGATGGGAGCAAGGGAGATTGGAGATGAAACAGAAGTAGGAAGGATCACATCCTGTACAGAATTATAAAGACCATGGTAACTCTTTAAAACACTGGATTTTATTCCAAGTTCAATGAGAAGTCACTAAAGGATTGTAAGTAGGAAAATGGCAATTGACGTTTTAAAACATCCAAGAGTAAAATGGATTATTTTCTCCTGAAGAAACAACTTGAGATGTAGACAGGAATTTATGCATAAAGATGTTCTCTGTAGTATTGTTTATATTGGGGAGAAAATTGGAAATAACGAAAGAGTCTAACACTGTCACGTGTGGTTAAGACAGCTATGGTATACTGATACCATGAAACTTCATGCAGCTATGAAACATGACGTTCACAAAGAGTTCATGGAATAAGACATCAGGTAAAATGATGAAAAGCCAGGATAAAGTTCCATGTATATAGTGGGACTTTTGTATTTTTGTATAACATACACATGGAAAGAAGACTAGAAGAAAATACGCCAAAGCATGAACAGTAGTTATCTCTGGGTATTGGAATGATCACTTGTTTCTGTGCACCTTTACTCTGTACCTCCACATATTATTCTGTTGTAAGTATTGCTGTGGTATAAAACCAAACCCAGTGAAAAATATTGTGTCCTCAGGTCTGACTCTCCTGGGTCTTCCTTCTCCACCAGTATCACTCTGCAGCAAGGACAAGCAGTCTTAGAGCCCCTTAATGTGTCAATAACTTTTACTGCAGTGGCTCCCTCAATAGCATGCTGCTACCCTTCTCTGAGGCTTTGGGTTTTGCACGTTCGGGAGGATTGAATTTCTTATTGGTGACACATCGTAAGATCTGTAGTTTCAAAAGGCTGCCATTCTTTCTTAAGTGAAAATTTGTACCTGCACCAAGTTCACTTTCGAAAAGCCATGGGCTAATTGGAGGCATAGATTTACCGTTACTTCCCTGATACCAATAAAAATTTGCAGTGAAAGCTAAACTGCAGCCACAGGAGGAGAAACGTAATGGATTTCTTTGCAGAGTTTAAATTTGTCAAAATTATAATGTGTTGTATTTGGCAAATCACTCTCCTCTATGTTAAGAATGAAATAGCAATCCACGTCTGGTTTGAAGGGTTCCACTAAAATCAGCATCAGACTATTTACTCCATCTTGTTCTTTTGGGTTCTCCAAGTGGTTGTATGACTTTCTGTCAATCACTAAGAATTCTCTTTGTTAAACTGCTCTTTGAGAACACTATCCGTGTATATTTTTATAAATGTAGAAATGTGTTAATGATTGTTGAATTGTATTATCTCTGCCTGTTTTTTTTTCTGCTATAGATTGTATTACTTCTTCATACGTGCCCCTGAAGCCTTTTGAAAAGAGTTGTCAAAATATTACTGTGGAAGTTGAAGAGTTTGTTCCAGAGATGACAAAATACTGTTATCCATTTACTATTTACAAAAACCATCTGTATGTATATCCCTTGCAGTTAAAATATGATAGCCAGAAAACATTTGCCAAGGTAAACAGTGTAAACTATACATTTTGGGGTATAAAGTGTTATTTATAATCATCTTGTTTTGTGACTCATTTTGAACAATGAATCATTTTAGGCCAGGAACATTGCGGTCTGTGTGGAATTCCGGGATTCAGATGAAAGTGATGCTAGCGCTCTAAAGGTTTGTTTATGATGCTGGTAAGCATGACTTTTTAGTAGAGATAGAGATTTTGGTCCTTGGTAGTTTCATATGCTAAGTTTAATGTGTTTAAACGTCAAAGAGAAAATGTACTCAAGTGACACATGTAATATTGTCTTTTCTGCTCTTACACATTAACTACAAGGATGAGTTAAATATTAAGAAATAACAAAATGAGTTAGGAACATAGATAGCTCTAAAAGTGAGGAAGCTTCATAGGCCAGATTTTTGCCTTTGCTCCACTTGGGTTTTAGAATTCTCCAGTGCCTAATCACAAGGTCATTTTCTGCTCTGACCTGACAGTTTGTAGTGGTACCATCAGGGGAGTATAAACTCCATTCTCCTTGAAACCTGAACGGGCTTCTAGCTGACAGAAGCAGAGCATGACTGCTTTGATCTGAGATCTGACTTCTCTGTGACTGGCCAAATGGGGGCCTCCAAACTTGAATTAGTGATCTATGGAAAGCATCTCAGTATTATCTGATACTGCGGTCCTTAAATAGCTGTCAGTTCACAGCGCCTTTACATTTGCGCTCTTTATAGCTGCTTTGAACTTTTGGCTCTTTTAGCCCTTTCATCAGAGGCCTGGGAGAGAAGTCAGAACATCTAGCCATCTCAGAGTGTTTATCTGGCTCCCCACTTCTCTAGCCTGAGCCTAAATCAGACAGATGGAGGGCGGTCTTCCACTTAAACCATCTAGGGAAAGAAGCTGGAGTGTTCCCGATTAAGTCATTGGATGTTTCCTCACTCCTACCTTTGAAAGATTTGTTTTCACAGAGGAACCTAAGTTAAATTAAGGATTAGCTGGAACAGATTAAGTATATTTTCTCTGATTCTCCCTTGAGCAGAGGTGAGAATAACATTTCCTTTGCCCCCATGCAATATCCTTTTGTATGCTGAAAGATTCTTAGGTTACCTCTCAGCAATTCCTGCAAATTGCCCACATAACCCTATTTCGGGAGAACTGGTGATGTAGTTACATGGAGTCGCAGGTTCATTTCTTAGCTGGCCTGGAGGCCGGCTCTGAAGTACCCGAATGAGGCAGTTAGGACCTTGGCACGCTCACTCCATATTCATCCTTGACCTTCTTAGGCCTATGGAAGTGAAAAACACACTAGAAATGAAATCGGATCTTTCCATGGAACCGTAGAAAGCTTCCATTTATTTTATTGGTGTAACAGCAAGCCAGTGACTCTTAAAATGTGGCTCGTAAAGTGCGAGAACAGTGAGCTTGTCTGTAGCTTAATGGACCCTCAATTTCGAATTCCTTTAGGCTAGGAATATATCTGCTGGTCAGTTCTGTTTTGGTAACTCCTCACCTTGCCCACCACACAAGGAGCATTCAGCAAATGCTGCTGACTGACTGAGAGGGAGCTTCTTGTATTAAGAAATGCAAATAGCTGAGAGAAGTAAGCTTTCCAGGCCTGGTTGTGGAGAGTCTTTCCCTTCCATATGATTAGAAGTGTTCAGCCTCTTACCATCAGCTAGGTTGGAATTATATTTCTTTGATGGCTGGAAATTCAGAAGCATCCATGCAGCCAACTTAGGCAATGTCTGGGGTGGTGTCTGGAGTGACTGTAAATTATTTGTAATTTACAGGCTCATGGTGAGAGCTGGGTGGGCTTGGCCGTGACCCTGTGCTCACAGATGCCTCTAACTGGATGTGGTTCCATGGCATGGTGTTTAAAGAACAGCATGGAGAGTGGTGACTCTGTTTCCTTCTTTTGCAGTGTATTTATGGAAAACCCACGGGATCTGTTTTTACCACAAATGCTTATGCTGTTGTCTCACATCACAACCAAAATCCAGAGTTCTATGATGAGGTAAAGCACAGGATTCTAACGTTTATGAAATGCAGGGGTTGCTCTTTTTTTCTTTGTCATTTCCAACATTGTATCTGCACTTTTCAGCCCCCGAGTGTTTTCTCCCATGAAAATAGAAAATGTCACATCAAAACAAGGGGCCACTGCCTGCTTGGTGCCCTTTGATGACAGTGGAGCATTTGCCCACAAGTGGAAGGGGCTCGGATGTGAGATAATGTAGGAAACAGACACCAGGCTGGAACGAGGTTTCTAGCCCTCCCTTTGACACCTGGCTCTGTCACCTTGAGCAAGTTACTTCCCCTTTCTGAGTCTCCATTTCCAAAGCTTAATGAGAAATTTAGAAGGGATTTTCCGAACACCCTCTAGCTGTTTCCTCCTGTGGTTCTTTCTGCATGGGAGGACACAGACTCTGTAAGTGAAACTCTTTGAGAGACTCAGCAGCTCAGCTGGGCCACCAGAATCCCGTTGGCTGCACCAGATGTCTCAGTGCCACGCAGGCAAAGGGGACTGGTGTACTCTCCGGGTCTGTGGGCACCCTTCCTCAGTCTCTGTCTTTGACTCCATCTCTGCCTCTTTTTCCTTCTTCCCACTTCTCATTTTTTTTCTTTTTTGTGGGGTTGGGGGTAGGAGGTAATTAGGTCTATTTATTTAATTATTTATTTACTGGAGATGCTGGGGATTGAACCCAGGACCTCGTGCATGCTGAGCAAGCGCTCTACCACTGAGCTATACCCTCCCTCCCCCACTTCTCTATCTCTATGTCTCCGTGTCCTTCCCAGTGTCTTAGTGTCTCTGTCACACTGCCTCTTCTAGTCTGTATGTATCTGGCTTATCTGAATCCTCAGGCTGCTTTTGATTCCCACATGTCTCCCTGGAACCTGGCTGTGCATCCCAGGCCAGAAACTCTGCTGTTGCTGCTTCTCGGGCCCCACGTCTCCATTCCTGGCTTGGGCTGAAACCATCCCCCCTGCCGTCCCGATTTCCCCAGGTCCACCTGCTGTTGTGTGGAGGAGGCCTTATACCCCAGCCTTAGGCTGGCTCATTCCTTCTCAGTCCAATGCCCCTACATTCGCGGGGGATGGGGAGGAGGATAATGGTGCTTTGCGTTTTTGCCACCCAGGGAGGGAGTATGTCCATATTTATGTGCAGCAGAGCATTAGATACCCAGATGGTCTGCGTCCTGTGGATAGGCAGATTCTGTGGTGAAATATACCTACAACAGAAATTAGTTAATAACACCAAAACCATGCCTTGTGTGAATGATAATTAGACCAGATGTCCATCACTGAGCTGTTTAATATGTCCCTCTCTGCAACCAATGCCAGTCACTAGAGGAAACTTGTTCATGTAGTAAATAGTCCACATTATCTTTAGGAAGCCAGAAATAGACTTTTCGATCATTCACTGTATATTGACCAGGAAAGTGAATATGAGTGTGTGTGTTTGCGTGTGTTCTCTACAGGTACACGCATGTCCGTTAAATCAACTCAACCTGTAATCTGTCTCCCACATACTTCCCAGGAGGCATTACGAATATTCAGTTGGGTTCTGATTGGAAAATTACTCGAGATGCTTGTATTGAAGTATTAATTTTTCACATTAAATTCAAGTGTCAGGATGGCGTTTTTTTTTATTCAAGACTGAAGTTGTGTTTTTCATTTAAAGAAATTTATATGAGTTGTAATTTGTTGATATCATAATACCACAGTGACTTTTGCACATTTACTTGTAAAGGCTTAATTTTTTTTTCATGGAAAGAAGGGCAATGATTGCCAAAAAAGCAGCCTTTCAAGTTCAGTGCACATTGTAGATGGATTGCATTCACTGACTCAGATTGAGTTACATAGTATCCCTGGGCTGTAAGGATGTGGTTTTGATCCAGCATTTTAGAAAATCCTACTGCAAAGTTGAATCCAGGAGAATCAACTGGACTCTCCAGCAAAAGTAATAAATCAGCCCTCACAACCCGGGAGAATATTGTTGTCAAACTGAAACTGACCAGAAAAGCATTTGGAATATATTTAAATGATAACTATTATTTGACCACTTGGCCTGTCCTTTAGAAAAGTATGTCATTGGAAAAGTATGATGAAACAGAACTAAAGGTCTGACAGTCCAGCTTGACAATTAACACAAAACAAAATGCTATTTTTATTTTGCTTTCCTTTCAGATTAAAATTGAGCTTCCCATTCACCTGCATCAGAAACATCATTTGCTTTTCACTTTTTATCATGTAAGTTGTGAAATTAACACAAAGGGAACAACCAAAAAGCAGGACACAGTTGAAACCCCAGGTACGTGTGCTCCTTCAATGTCTCTCTCTAGAGCTGTTTGAAGTGGAGTTGTCTGGGAGATATAACCTCTTTTCCTCAAGTTACAAACCACTTCCCTTCACCAAAAAGTACATGTCTGAGTTAAAAGTTCACTGGTAAAAGATGAATTATGTGTTCATTTTATCATCATTTCTACCCAGTGTCATGTCCAAATGCTTGCAGTGTGCTTCGACTATTGTAGGCAACATAAAGTAATACTGCCCTTCTCAGAGGGAAACCCATATTGTGCTGCAGCATTTTTGTTATCTCTTTGATGTAGAATGGCCCAGCAACCAGAACTTTCCAGTTCTGCTCAGTGAGAAGAGGGAAGTGAGCCCATAACCATGAGCATTTTTGAACCTGAGGGAGATTGGTGTTCTAATGAGAAGAGGACAGGTTGCACGAACTTGAATAAGCATTGCTCTTGAAGTCCCAGGCATGGTCCCATTCAGCAAGGTTTTAGATAAACCAGGGAGAAGCATCCTTAGAATGAAGGAGGCCCTGTGAACACCCACTATATAAATGTCAGCAGGCCCTGGGATTCAGATCCAAGGTAGTCTAGATCCATCTTAAATTCGTTCATTTGTTCATTCACTCAGCAAGTATGTCTGCATAGTTACACTGTATAAGATACTGTAGGTGGTGCTCTGGAGAATACAGTGGAGAATCAAACCTAGCTCTCATCTTCAGTGAGCAGTGATCTAGCAGGGGAAATGAGACCTAGGTAGACAACTCTAATACAAGATAGAAAGTAGCAGTTACTAAGAAAGTGGCTCCCTGTGATCTTAGAGCAGAGCGAGTTATTACTTCAGTTGGTGGAGGGACAACTGGCTGGGATTCAGGGAAGACTTCCAGGAGGAGATGGTGTGTGTGGGAGGCCTTAAAGGGCAAGGTAGTTCAATAATGCAGAGATGGCAGGACGGTGGAGGACTCCAGGGTGAATGAGCATCCGGTACAGAGGCAGAGCGTTGAGGGGTATGGATGGGGAACCACAGGTGGTTCAATGCCACTGAAGCACAGGGTCCTGCGAAGGGAATCAGGATGCCAGGTGGAAAAGGAGGCATCTGACCGTGGAAAGCCTTCCAGATTGTGGATTTGATTTTATTCTGTCACCAGTAGGGAAGTACTGAAGAATTATAAACACCAGTCAGAGCTGTTTTGCAGGAAATCTAAGCAGGGAGCAATATAATGGGTAAGGTGAGTTGGAGCAGGAAGAAGGAAGGAAACACCAGTTAGGGGGCCATTTCAAAGGCCAGGAGAGGAAGACAAAGAGAATTACAGAGAAATATATTAGGCCTGGCGAGAGACTGGCTGCTAAAGAGATAATTCTAAGTTAGCACTGAAGTTTCAAAACTGGAAAGAAGGTATTGCCAAGTAGCAGAATTGTGGGTAGGGATGGTAGGTTTTGGACTGATGCTGAGCTTGAGGTGTTAGACATCTGAGTGATGCTTGGCAGGCAGAGGACTGAATGTTAGGAAGTTCCGTTAGTGGCTAGCATGGTCCTGTTCTGGATCCCCATAGAAATTGCAGTTCACTCAGGCTCGGGACCTTGTAGGGTGAGAAGAAATCGGGCAAACAATGAGAACCCATAACAGTGCACCTCCTGAGAAACAAATTGGCTAGTTCCTTATCCAGATCCTAAACGGAAGTGTGCAACATGCTCAGTGAAGCATGAGACACTTGGTGTGCCACCGTCACTTTTAACTGTCTGTCCTTTAAGTGGCTTCACACCTTTGAGCGGAGCATCTGCTTGACATTGTACCTTTATAGCTTCTAGGGGTTCTACATGAGTTTTGACTGAGACACCCTTGGCCATGCTCTGATTAATTCACAGTGCAAAAATGTTGCCCAAGCGATTCCAGAGAGACAGAAAGCAGATGAGTGGTTGTCCGGGACTGGAAGGAGAGGGGTGTAAGGTGTGACTTCTAAGGGGTATGGAGTTTCTTTCTGGGCTGATGAAGAAGTTCTGGAATTAGAGAGTGGAGGTAGATGCCCAGTTTTGTGACTATACTAAGAATCATTGAAGTGTATACTTGAAACAGATGAATTGTATGGTATCTGAATTATATCTCAATAAAAATTTCTATGAGGAAAAAATATCGTCTAAGAACAAGAAATCTATTTTCATTTTCCTACTCTCTAGACTGGAAACCTTTGTCATTTGTCTAATTTTCAGTTTAACTACTTTGACAGGGTCCTTTTGAGTGATTCTTCTGCTCATGTTCCTTTCCTCTGCTTTTTATAAACGGAGAGCTCTGGGTAAAGCATTTCTGAAGCTTTACTAGTAATGATGTCCTTCAGGCATGTTGCAGCATCTGAGAAAACCATTCAGTCTCCTTAGAGAAAGCAATGTATTAGTCTCCTTAAGGATTAAAGCATTTGCCAAATTAAACACGTGAATGAAAACATTCTAACCAGATTTGTGTTGACTTCTACATTCACAATGTAAACACGCATACACATACACACTCACGCAAAGTATTTTAAAGCATCAGAAAGCAGTTGCTTTAATAAGCACTCTCTGGCCAACACCCTCTCTCAGATGCCAAAACTCAGTCCAGAGTTTTGTTTTTTTTTACAGCTGAGTTATAAACACTTGAAGCCCAGAGTAATCTCTATAATGGAAATACTGACACTGCTTGACTTGAGCAACACAGATGGCTCTGGCTTTTTTAGGAGAACATGATGAGTTTTCTAATGGGAAGCCAAGAGGCTCCTTTGGGTAGAACCGTTCAGAAATGCAGACACTGGGGAGAAAAATCTCTCGGTGGATTCAATTTGTAAGCACTGTGCCCTGCATTCTCCTCCTACACCTCTTCCTTCTGTAATCAGGAAAACTGCCCAGCTGAATACTGCCTTGTATAAATATGGAATGTAACCTTGACGTGTGACCTACATTTTCCATAGTCCCTTACTTCCCATAGGGTTGCTGGAAGAAATTTTAGAACATGGTGATTGCTGTCTGATTATAGTCTCAGATATGAGACTTTACCTTCTTAGTAAGGATGGATGAGAGACATGTGAATCT
This sequence comes from Camelus dromedarius, assembly GCF_036321535.1. Taxonomy (NCBI): domain Eukaryota; kingdom Metazoa; phylum Chordata; class Mammalia; order Artiodactyla; family Camelidae; genus Camelus; species Camelus dromedarius. The sequence continues at coordinate 26,261,675 of NC_087472.1, read as the reverse complement.
TTTGAAAAATAAGTCTACCAAAATTATTTCCCAATGTTAATGAATATTAAATATTATGAATAATATTAAATAATACTTGAAGATAATGAAATTGATGTACTTTAAATGTTTTAAGGTATTTTTGTATATTTGCTCACTTTGGTTTTTCAATAACTCTGTTAGATGGAAAAACGATGTGTTGTTGTTCCCATTTTTATAGTCAAAGAGATAGAGTAAATAACCTGTTAGTGGCCAGGCTGGGATTAGGAAGCGATCCAAACTCATCGATCCTTCCTGAGTACTCAGATGCCCAACAGCTGGATGAACTCCCACCTACAGACCCCTGGCAACATCATCAGCCCTACCCTGCTCCCCAGCGGCCAGACATTTGTGTAGCTAATTGCATTTGCCATTTCATGTCTCATGGTTGATTATTGTCTTGGCAGTTGGCTTTGCCTGGGTACCTTTGCTGAAGGATGGTAGAATCATCACATTTGAGCAGCAGCTGCCAGTTTCCGCCAATCTTCCCCCAGGCTACCTGAATCTGAATGATGCAGAATCCAGAAGGGTAGGAAAATATCTGTGTTTGTTGAAGTAATCATGATGAAATGTTTAAAAAGTAGAATTCCATTGGCATACTTGATAGTTTGGTCTAGTAGTAGCTACTCAAAGTGCAGTTTGAGGACTGGTGCTGGCCCACAACAAAAATAAGTATGGGAAATGAGGGTTGAAAAGTCTTTATAATAGTTTGACAAAGTAACCTCACATCTCTTGGTTCTAATAATGATTTTTCAAAATGGGACTTCGATTTCGTTCATCATTTAAAAAATTCATTTCTTTGGTATTTTTATTGTAATGTATAAAAATATTAGCCTGAAAAGGAGTGGAAGTTCAAAATGATTTAGGGTACATTTATTCTAGACACAAGTTACTTTCTCCAGTAACTCCCTGTGTGTGAAAGTAACACACTTGTTTCTGAAAAATGTTGAAATGCGTAAAGGTGTTATATGTTGTTCATCTATCTATTGCTCTGTTACAGAAACTCAAGTGTGTATTTTCTCTTCACAGCAGTCTAATGTGGATATTAAGTGGGTAGATGGTGCCAAGCCTTTGTTGAAGATTAAAAGCCACTTAGAGTCTACCATTTACACTCAAGTAAGTTACATCAACTGAATTTTGTCAGTTTTAATACCTGAGTGTCTTTCTTGATTAAAATAGATTATATTTGATTGCTACAGCCTTAGTGAAGTTGTCGCCTGAAAGACTTTCTCATTAGTGATAACATCATTCTTACTAATAGCTCACATTTTATAATTCTTCTCAAATCGCACTATCCTTTTATTCTCAAACTGAGTCGAGTCTTACAAAACTCTGAAAGGAACATGGATGCTAGTATCACCATTTTTTAACAATAAATTTTATTTTTTGTGAACAGTCTTAGATTTACAGAAAAATTATTAAGATAGTACAGAGATGGCCCATATACCCTGTGCCTAGTTCCCCCTGGTAGTAACATCTTACATTACGATGGCACTTTTGTTACAACTAATGAACCAGTGTTGAGACATAATTATTAACTGAGGTCTGGACTTTATTCAGATTTTTTTTAGTTTTTACCTATTAATGATCCTTTTCTATTCCGTTTAGTTGTCCCATCTGAGGCTCTTATTGGCTGTGACAAGTTCTGAGACTTTAATTGTTTCTGGTGACCTTGTCAGGTTTCAGGGGTACTGGTATTTTGTAGGATGCCCCTCTGTTGGAATTTGTCTGATGGTTTTCTCATGGTTAGACTGGAGTCGAACACAGAAATTTGTAGTCAGTGGACCAGGGCTGACCACTACGGTTTGCTCTTAGCCTTGGCATACATGTCATTAGAATCAACTACCTGTGAGGAAACCTCAGGCACACTTTGAAAATCACAGAGAAGCTGAAGTCCCCACTTATTGGTGTGGCCTGCATGGTCCTTCTCAGCTCTCCCTGCCTACTTTGCCATTTTATAGGTAAAGAAACTGAGGCTCGGTCAGATTAGATGATTTACCCAAAATCACACAGGTAATAATTACAGGAAGTAAGTCACAATCCAAGTTTCATTATTCCAGTTCCTGATACAGTCCATGCTGTCCCCAAAATCAATGTCTACAGATTCCACATAGGACAGCTGGACACCGGCCGGTGCCGGGCCGGGGTAACCCGGGCGCTGAGTGCCTGAGACTTGTTCCGGCAACTCCCTGCTGCAACCTTCTCTTCACCTGTCAGTTCAGACCTCCAATCCCACTCGTTTCATTAAAATACAGAAGCAGCCCGACTTTAGAGACTACACTAGCCATAAAAGAAATTAAATACATGCTTGACTAGTTGGGCATGAACTGAGGCCGAGCTGGTGTGTGTAGGTCCGTGCTGAGCGCGCCCGGGTTTGCTGCCTCGTGCGCTGCTTGGGAGGACTCGGCTCCTTTATGAACACATGTGCTGGTAGCTGCAGCTGCCGAGTCTGGCCATTAGAATCCCCTGGTAAATAGGTTTGCAAGATGCGGGTGGCGGGGAGGGGAGAGGTAGAGAGCCTGTGTTGAGGGTAATGAATCAGATTTCATACGGCTGTGTCCATCTGTTTTTCAGGATCTACATGTGCACAAATTCTTCCACCACTGCCAGCTGATTCAGTCAGGCTCGAAAGAAGTTCCGGGGGAGCTCATCAAATATTTAAAGGTAAATGAACAGCAGCTTTCTGTGAAAGGTTTGTTTTTCATGTCTTTTTGTTGCCACATTTTTGATGTGGCGGGGAAAGACTCGAACACTTTGAAAATACTTTCCACTGTGTAGCCTCAAGAGAACACTTTCTATTATTTGCTTTTCCATCAAGTGGCTGTTTAGAAGCAGAGAGCAGAATTGCTACATTAGGAAGAAAATCTTATAGCTAGAATTCGACGTCGTATTTTTAAACATCTCATGAAAATGTTTATTTCCGGCTCCATAAATGGATTTTTCCAGGTCTTTTCTCATCCTGCTGACTTGACTGCCTGGTAAAGGTGGAGAGTGCTCTGCGGAAAAGGGCCAGGAGGAGCACAGTCACTTCTGCCTGGAAATGTGAAATGATTCCTCTGTCTGTAGGTGAAGGATTATCAGAAAGGTCAGCTGAAGAGAGAGAACCTAGTTTCTGCATGTTACGTAGAGAGAATCTTAAGAAACACCATATTTTATCAGACGTATTGGGAATCCAAGACTCCGTTTATTTCCTAACGTGGACCTAGCTGACAGTGACTTTTCCTTTGGCTGCTCCTTCAGTAGGTCAGCCATGGCCAGTCTGAGGAACTTTGATTTTAAATGAAGCCTCTACAGGATTTCCCTTTGGACCTATGTTAATACTGAATGATATTCTTAGGGAAAAAAATATTCATTTATTTCAGAGAGGTACTATGATATGAGATAACACATGAATGGATTCTGGAATCACAAACTCAGATCTGTCAGCTCGGTGATTGACCTTGACCAAATTACTTAACTTCTCCAAGCCTTTGGTTCTTTATCTGTCATGTAACGGTAATAATAACACCAACGTAGAGGGTGGTTGTGAGGCCTCAGTGAGATAGGGCATCTGTGGTGTAGCAGTCATTCAAGAAGAAAGCACTTCTTTCCTGAGTGCTTCCTATGGGCCAGGCATCATTCTAAGCATTGGGAGTATAAGTGAAGAAAACAAACAATATCCCTATTTTCAAGGATCTTACTTTGTTGTAGAGACAGATGGACAATAAACACATAAACAAATAAATATATACATATACAGTAGTCCCTCTGTATCCACAGGGGATTGGTTCCAGGACCCTCCATAGACACCAAAATCCAAAGATGCTCAAGTCCCTTGCAGTCGGCCCTCTGTATCCGCAGATGTGGAACCTGCAGATACAGAGGACCGAGTGTATGTCGTGTCATAAATACTATAAAGAAAACCAAAACATAGTGAAGGGGAATAAGGAGCGATAAAGGGTCCCTCTTTCAGATAAAATGTCAAAGAAGAACTCTCCAGTAAAGTGATATTTGACAGAGACCTAAAGGAATTGGGGGGGGGGTGCCAGCTATGTAGACTTCTGGGGGAGAGCTGGAAACAGCAAGTGCGAAGGCCCTGAGGAGCTTGCTTGGTGTGTTGAAGGAACAGCAGGACTTCCAGCATGGTTGGCACATGGAATGATAGGACATCACATTGGAAAGGTAGCTGGGTTGCTGGTCAAGTAATGGCTCAATAAGACCTGATGAAGAGTTAGACTTGTACCCCGAATGAGATGGGAAGCCTTGAACAGAGGAGTGACAGGATGTGCCTTTGGTTTCTGAAGTATCATTCTGCCTACCATACAGAAACGATACTGTTGGAAGGGGGATATCAGGGAGCTAGCTAATAAATGGTGGCTGTTATTCTTAAGTATCAGTGAGAGATATAACAGTCATCTAACTTCAAATCTTTTCCTTGGCTAAGGGCTAGAACTCCTGCTCTCTGTATGAATGCTTTGTCTGTTCAGATCTTGGCGTTTCTTCCAGTGGGGAAGCTTTGTAAAAGTTTTAACAGAGTTAAACACAGCAGTATTTTCCTATACTGGTATTCTTAGAATGGAGGGGAGAAAAAGTACTCACATTTGCGTTTTTAAGGGTGTGGAATTTCTGATATTTATGTGACCTATGCTCGCCCTCTAGTGGCAGTGAATGAAATGCCATGAGATTACAGAAAGCCAAACTCCTGTATGGAATGTTAGTGCTGAAAGGGCTCCCTAGAGAATTTTTTTTACAGATGAGGAAACCAAGACCCGAGGAGAGTGACTTGCCTGTGGTCATTCAGCTGGTTAGTAGTGGAGTGGAGCTGAGCTGAGCCTGTTTTTTGCTGTGTCTCTTGACTCCTAGTCCTGTGTTCTTTCTACCAAACCTTGCTATCTGTTGTTGTCCCTATAATGACATTGTTCCATTGGTTCATTTAACATCTACATTTTGAGCTCTTATTATGTGTTTAGTATATTCCTAGATATTGTGGGGCTTTCAAAGAGTAATAACTTCGGCTCATTATCCATAGGGATCTTACAACCAGTCAGAGACAGGACACATATAAGTCAAATGACAATATACATCAGTAGTACAAATGATAGTCCAAAGCAATATATCATTAAACGTCAAATCCATGATACAGGGTATAAATGCTAATAGTTCACAAAACCGCTGAACCACTAAGACCAGAGGGTTTTCATCTTTTTTCAGTCATTCCTCAAATATTTACTGAGCACCTGCTATGGGTCAGATACTGCACTGGATGCTGGGAATATAATGGGGAACAATTCAGACAACGTACCTGGTCTGGCTGGGGTAGAGGGGTCATAAGTAAGTAAGTAATGTTGGATAGGGATGAGTGCCATGAAGGAAACAGAACAAGTTAATGGGATCTAACATGACCAGGAGTGCAGTGGAGATGGAGTTGTCGAGGAAGGCCTGTCTGAGGAGATGATGATGTTTCAAGCTGAAAAGAAACTGATGCCAGGAAGACACCTACAGGTGGTAAAGCTGCGTAGAAAGCTGACAGTATTGCAACAGGTGTAAACACCTTGCAATGGCATGTGTGAACAACAGAAAAAAAGCAATGACAGCAGAGCTAGCGCGCACTGAGCAGCGAAGGCGGGGGATGGCCTCAGATGAGTGTGGAGAGACACACAGGTACGTGTAGGATGGGGAGCCCTTGACAGCTTTTTGTTCGTGGTGCTTTGTTTTGTTTGTAACAAAGGGAAGTGACATTATTGAATTTGCCTTTCAAAAGAACCCTCTGGCTGCTGTGTGGAGAATAAATTATAGGGGAACAGTACTGGTGCAGGGAAATCAATTCTGCACGGAATGTCCGTCTCTCTTTTCTACCTGACGTGATCCTGCTTGTCCTTTAAGCTTCCTCCTCTCTGAAGCCTCATGTGATGTTCCCTCCCCACTTGCAGACTTCTCGGTTGCTTCTTCCTCTTTGCATTTTGTATATACCGCTGTCATACTGTTCACTGTTTGTATTGCGGTGATTTAGGTCCATGTACTTCCCCCCCATAGGCTGAACTGCTTCATGGTAGGAACCGTGTTTTTTGTTGTTGTTGTTGTGCTTGGCAGCTGGAAGTTCATTCAGTATGCCTTTGTTGACTGAGTGAGTGAACGGCTTCACTGAAGTGGAGGTTTGAGCTTGCCTTGGAGGGCTGGCTGGGATTTAGCTAAAAAATGTGAACAAAGGCACAAAGGTAGAAATGCATACAATATATGCAAAGAGCAGTCAAGATAGCAGTTTGGCCTTGTCAAGAATGATGGGTATTAAGGCTAAAAATGTAGGTTGGGTCTTAAGTAACTTAGACTTAAGAGTTTCTCAAACTTGGCACTATTGACATTTGGGGCAGGATAATTCTGTGTTGGAAAGGGCTGTCCTGTACGTTGTAAGATGTTTGGTAGTACCCCTGGCCTATCCACTAGATGTCAGTAGCACCCCCGAATTGCAACAACTCAAAATGTCTCCAGACGTTGCTGGATATCCCGTGGGTTAAGGACCACTGCCCTAGGTAATGTGGAGACATCAAAAAAATCTTGATGGTGGCAGGTGGTGGCCTTATGTAACCAGTATTTGAGGAAGATTAATTTTTGGAAATGAGAGTTGGACATACTGGGAGTGAGGAGAAACTGTACAGAGACCTACTAGAACATTATTAGACTATTTTGGTTACAGTTGAGAGAGTCCTGAAAAAGGGTGACGGCTGTGAGGATAGAAGAGAGGGGGCAAAATGAAGGAAAAACCTGAAGGATAGACCATGGGTTCCTTGAGCTCAGTTTCTTGCCTTATGCATCTGATTGAAGGGAAGCTGCCGGAGATCTCAGAGGTCACTGTTGAGATGAGAGAGGCCTGAGAAGGGATGGTCGGTACAAGGATGGAAAGATGGAGCAAAAGTAAGAGAGACTGAAAGAGAAATATTGAGTTCCTTAGTACAGAGACTTGCCCATCTCTGTATTTCCCATGGCACCAAATACTGAATTGGTATAGAATAGGGTTCAGTGAGGTTTTTTGGTTGGCGAATTGACTAAGTGAATGAATGAATGAATGCATGCGAAGAGAAGGGAAGGAAGAAGAAATTTTAGAAATTTTGTTGCTTGTATCATTCTATGTATATACGAACACATTTCTTCATTTTGATATTAACATGGCAATCACTAGAGACAGGGTGTTATTAGCATTTTGCAGAAATGCATTATGAAGTGGTTAGAATGCAAAACTGCTTCAGTTTGTAGATGATGCCAACGTAAAGCCAATTATATGTAGAAACACACTTTATTGAATCCCACGTAAGTTTTCACCAGAAAATGATGGCCCACTTTCCCCTGTAAAACATACTGCTGGGGCTGGTAGGCGGTCTCCAGCACCTCTAAGCACACCTGCTCCCCACCCCAGTTGAGTGTTGGTTTACCAAGAGTCAGTTGTCTTTATTCCAAAACCTGGTTTTCCCAGGTACACTTGTTATCTTCAGTAGAATATTTAATATTAAATAAACTAACAACATCTGAGTGCCGAAATAAGAGACTTGGATAAAGTAATTGACAAAGTCCTCTATCCCATGAAGCTCATATTTAAGCGAGCTTATAGTCTAGTGAATATATTTCTCATTACTTAATTTTTTGTTGTTTCACCTTTGCAAGTTATATCATATTTCTGTTTGTTTCCATAACTAATAATGACTTATTTTAGTGTTTGCATGCCATGGAGATCCAAGTCATGATACAGTTTCTACCTGTAATTCTTATGCAACTCTTCCGAGTTCTCACAAATATGACCCATGAAGATGACGTTCCTATCAACTGCACCATGTGAGTTTCGGTGTTATAATACAAAGAAGCAACTTTTGTTTCCTCTTGCATTTCTTCATTTTAAATATGAATTTAATCTTACAAATGAGAACCCAAAAGTCAGAAATCTAGTATCAGTTTTCTCTAGTTTCATGCTTCTCAGATTGGGGGATTTATATCCGGAGGGATAGATGGTACCAGAAACCATAGGATAAACTACTGTTTTCCTCAACCAGGGGTTCTAAAACTGCTACATGTTAGGATCACCAGGGAATCTTTTAAAAATGTCTATTCCCAGACCATACTTCATACCAATTAAACCAGAATCTCTGAAGGTGAAACTCAATATCAATAATTAAAAAAAATACTTTCCCAGGTGATTGCATAATGCAATGGACTTTGAGAACCATTGCCCTTGACCAGTGTTGTCCAATAGAACTTTCTCCAGTCATGGAAATGTTCTATACTGGTGCAGTCCAATATGGTAGCCATTAGCCACATTTAGCCACTGAGCACTTGAAATGTGGCTAGTGTAACTGAGGAACTGACTTTTTAATTGTAATTAATTTTAATTAATTTACATGGCCACTTGGGAATAGTGGCTCTCATATTGGACAGAGTGGCCCTAGGCCATCAATTTTTACTTGAAAGAATAAGGGAGTGTTCTTTTTATATAAAAATAAACGAAGATAAATTGTAGAGTAGAATGCAAAGTGTACCTGAAATTTGCAATTAAAACAGGAGACTTCCAAAAAATTGTGAGCTCAGTGCTGGGTGTTTCTGGCGTTGCTGCTTCTGCTGGTGCCACAGCCTCTCCCCTGAGGGCTCAAGCCACACACACCTGCATACTGTTTGCTCTTCTCTGCCGTTGGGGATAGTCTGCTCGAAAATTTAAGAAGCATTACTCTAGCCCAGTGGCTCTCAAAATGTGCTTCCTGGATCAGCCGTATCAGTATCACCTGAGCGCTTATTCAACTGCTAATCATTGAACTTCCCGCAGACCTAAAAAACTCAGCAGGTCTGGGAGCGGGTTGAGCGCTCTGCCCTCCAGCTGATTGTCGCACACGCTCAAGTTGGAGAACCACAGCTAGTCTCGTAACTCTAAAACTTTCTATGAATTTTATATTTGCTTCCAATTTTAGTTCATATCATTATACCTGTTCTGTCTCTCCCTTCCTGTTCCCCCATCTGTTGACATGCTTAACATTTTAGTTTTCTATTTTCCTTTTATTCTCACCTAGAGGGGATTTCAATATTGACCTTACGGAAGGTGTCTTACTACATAGTAGCTATGACTACCCTTCAAATGTTATTTAGAAAGGGGATGAAACATCTGGGTTGCCAAAATAAAATATCCTTCTTTTGAACCAGGAAATATATTTTACAAGGCCCTGAGCACGTTAGATACTGAAATCTTTGTTAGACCTAAACTACCACTACGCTGGACCCAAACTCCCGTCACCTTTAATTGTTGAGGCAGTGTTAGGTAGTTTTAGCGTTAGACATGACGGTTTTATCTAACAAACTGTGGTCGTGAATTGTAATCTGGCGCACTGACTTTTGTGAATGTTGTTTCAGGGTTCTCTTACATATCGTATCCAAGTGCCATGAAGAAGGCTTGGATAATTATTTAAGATCCTTCATAAAGGTTTGTGGAGTAAGCTTTCTTTCTGAGCAGTTTGTCTTATGAGAGAATTTTGCCTTACGGTTCGTTTTCTTTGATTGCAGTATAGCTTCCGACCTGAAAAACCGAGTGCTCCTCAGGCCCAGCTAATACATGAGACTCTGGCTACCACGATGATAGTGATATTGAAGCAGTCCGCAGACTTTTTAGCAATAAACAAACTGCTAAAGGTAAGGACACAGGCGACAAAAGCAGCCAGAGACATGCTTGTTTTGACACCCTCCCATTTCCCACCTGGTCTGTCATCGGTTTCTTATGTGACCCTCCTTTCCCCTCCAGTTCTCCATAGAACCTCCCACATTCCCTTCACTCTCCCCACCCCTCCCTGCCCACAGTCCAATGTGTAACAGAAAGAATTTTGGAGCAGAGAGACCTGGGTTAGAATCCTGTATCCACCACATAATAGTTCTGGGACCTGGAACCTGTTAGCAGTTCTGAGCCTCTATATTTTACTAAAATACAAGTAAAGCATGTAACATGTTGCGGGCACAAAGTAGGCACTCAAATGGTGGCTCTTCTTGTTATTTTTACTATTCCTATTATTAATGGTAGACTTTGAATTTCAAGTATCTTAAGATGTGTCTGCTTGAGGCTTCTCTGTACTCTTCCAAGTGTTCTCACACAGAAACACTTCTGCTACGCGGGCTGGCCCCAGTGTTGTACCAAGGGCAGGACTGGGTCCCCCACAGGGTGCAGGCAGTACTACGGTTCATTATCTACAGAGAATTTAAAAGCAGTAATAAAATAAACTAAAAGTTGGTTCGTACTTATCACCACATGTAGGCAAATGAAAGCAACATCAGTGATAAAATGCCCCTCCCTGCTGAGGTGAACGTTCCCAGCAAACACCCTTTGTCCTCCACCAGCCGGCCCTGAGGTACAACATTACCTTTTTGCCAACACGATTTGAAGGTGTTCTGTGGGACTTCAGTAGTCAATTGTGATCACTTTAAAATGTTATTACAGTTCAGAGACAAGTTCCATATTGATTTGTCAAACTTTGCTACGCTTCAAGGATTTGGGTAACTTTTAAAGACTGATTTTTATTTATTTGTTTATTTTAGTACTCATGGTTTTTCTTTGAAATTATTGCAAAGTCTATGGCCACATACTTGTTGGAAGAGAATAAAATTAAGGTAAGTAGGCTCAAGAATAATATTTTAACATGGACAGAGAAGGCTAATCTTATTCACAGGTAGCCATGACATGCAAATCCTCTTTTATATTTTAAGGGCTCTTGGCCCCTAGCTTTTTAAATTTTACTTAAAAAAATGGATGTATTGCAAAAATCTGAGGTCCAACAGTTCATGTGTTTTGGAAATCTAATCTTCAGAGACTCTTCCTCATACATTCTTTCCTGTTAGGTATTTCTCATGTTAAATACATTGTCTTTGAAGCTTTCCCTTTGTCTTGTGGTTTTAAAATGTCTATGTTAAAAATATTCATTTGGAAGAAGAACAAGTACCAAATCAGAAAGAACCTTTCTCTTAGAAAGGTCCAAGGCATGTACAAAGTTAAAAGCACTTTGTACAATAGATGTGTTCCTGAAATGTGCTGTATACATTTAGTTGTATTTTTAAACTCTTTCAAAAGTACAAAGAAACTTTCTTAGTTATAGGATTTGAAAGCTAAGATTTGCAAAGTAAAAAAATACTTGCTTCATATTTATCATTTTTGTCAGAATTTTCACAAAACAGGTTTACTGAAATTGAGATGCAGGGATACGTGTATAACTTTGTGTGTTAGGAAAAAGATGGAATGAAAAATGGACGCGTCTGTTTCTCAGGAACATGATTCCAGAGTTGGGTCAGAATGTCCAACTCTTGTTCATGATTTCAGTCAGTTATAGTATTAGAGGTCCAGATAGTTCCTGTAATGATCTAAAGTATACATTGAACTAGTGATGTCATTTTTAAGTTGGGAGAAAAATTATACTCTGGTTAAAAACACATTTATACATAGAATGTTTCAAACTAAAAACAACTGATTTATTTGCACCTTTTTTCCTATGCCTATTTAAGCTTCCCAGAGGCCAGAGGTTTCCTGAGGCATACCATCATGTCTTACATTCACTGCTTCTTGCAATAATTCCCCACGTGACTATTCGCTATGCAGAGATTCCTGATGAGTCCAGAAATGTCAATTATAGTTTGGCTAGCTTCCTGAAGGTGAGTTAAAGGTGGCCAGAACATGGTCAAGAATTATTCTTCACCAATATGGTCTTTAAAGCCAAAGGAAAATAATTACCCACTTTCTAGAGACTCAGCTAGGCTGCTGGAGAAACTTTTGACTGAATTAATCTATCAATTTAGTTAAACAGCCAAGTTTGATCCATTTACCCATAATGGCTAATTAATTAAATCAGAAGTCCCACACAGGTGGCTTAGCCAGGAGGCATGCCGCACTTGTTTTACATGGCATTTTTCAAATATGTTAATTTGAATGCCATTAGATGGGGCATGTACTTTCTAGGTTGCCACAATCCCCACCACTCCTTAATATACCTCTGACACTCTTTATACATTTAAATCACTTCCTTGACCCCATTGTCCTTTGAATTTGTAACTCTTGAACTAAAGCACAGTCTACATTGTTGCTGATGTAAATGAAAATTGTTAATTTTGGTCAGTAAGATTATCTTGTTTTAGAGAGACCAGAAACATCTGTGTTTATGAAAGATAGTACATTTCTCATTATTATATTTTGTTATCATTATGTAATGGGCAATGCCGGAATGCAGTTATTCTAGAAAGTGGGTAATAACAATATTTGATTTGTTGCAGAGAAGGGCCATGGGTTTGTGTTGCCTTAGTTTTGACTTCTTTCCACTCCCTCTCTTCTCACAGCCCTTCATCATGTCTCAGCCTTATTTTAAGAACCTCACAGTCAATAATCCATCCAGTTTTAATGTGTAACATACCCTTGTTTTCTTATTAAAAATTCACAACTAGATTTCAGATCTCCAAAGCATGATTTTCTGATATAAGACCTCTCTTTGCCAGAATTAAAATAAAGATTTAACACTATTACATAAGCCCTTTTGTGTATTAAAAACCAAACATACGCATACCTTTTTAAAGTAAAGCTGAGACCATCTGAAATATAAAGTTTCAGTTTCTTCCATGGAGTTTAAACTTGAAGTTTGTTATGTAAAGGGAATAGAACATAGTTGATTTAGTAGCAGTACTTACCTAATAAGTCAACATTTGTCTGTCTTCTATGTGAGGATTCAGAGATTCTCAGCCTCTCACAGCTGTCTCTGTAATTATGTTCAAATACATCTACAAGGTAAAGTGTGATGACTGTTACACTGAAAGTACAAACAACAAAATACAATAGGGAAAGAGAAAGGGAGGGAGTATGACCAGGGAGTATGAGCAGAGACTAGAAGAACAGTTCCCTAAGACAAGGGTTGAGGGTGTTGCAGGTGGAGGATCCGTGAGCAAAGATGAAACATGGATGCTCAGGAATTGTTCAGGGATGCCCGAGAAAGTCACTGTGCAGGGTTTAGAATGTATGGAGGTAGAGCTGGAATGGCCGTCTGGTGCCAGATGATGGAAGGCCTTGAATGTCAAGGTACAGATGTAGATTTTGATCTGTATGCAATGGAGAAATATCACCAAGATTTTTCAGGATAATTTTATCACTGGTATGGTGGAAGAAGTCAGGGTAAGTCCAGAGTCACAGCCACCAATTAGAAGATCAATCCCTCCCCCTTGTCTGCCTGGCAGAGTCCATTCATCTTTTAGGCTCAGCTCTTCCCTAGCCTTCCCATGTTGTACTGATCACCCCTTCTGTTGTTTACCCATCTTTTACATACTTCTATCACTTCTTTTTGTGCTGTATTTTAATTATTTATTTGTCTTTACCACTGGACAAGACTAAAGAGCATGTCTTTTTCACCTTTGTATTTCTCTAGAATGTTTCAAACACAATAGATCCTCAAAATGGTTTGGGTGAATGGATAAATATAAGCCTCTCTCATTAATCCACGTGAGAGGTGATGAGGCAGTAGACGTTGAAAGAAGAGTGATATGAAAATAGCTGGTTAGTCAAATAGAGTTCCTTCTATTTCACAGGAATATTCTAGGTATCACGGAGAATATAAAGAAAATGAGATAGTTCCTATTGTCCTCTCTAGGTGAAAACACAGGAAAATAATAAGTACGATACAAGCTAGTATAGAATAGAATGTTTAAAGGGCCCTGTGGTCCAAGGTGGTTAAGGAAGATGGAACTTCATCAGAACATGGAAGAATGGGCAGGGTGAGGTGGAATTAGTGACAGAATTGCTAGCTAGACGTGGCATGAGCAGAGACCAGAGGTGGGAATGCACAGGGCATCTTGAGGCGATAATAGATAGATGAGCTGTACTGGGAGATAAAACGGGCAAAGTAGGTTGAGACAAGATTGTGAGTGTCCTTGAATGCCATGCTAAGGTGTGTGAAATTATGTTAGAGGCATTAGGGGACTATTGAAAGCTTTTGGGAAGAAAGGTGACATAATTAGAGCTAGGACTTAGAGATTAATCTGGAAGCAGTTAGATGGAAAGATTAATGTCAGGAAGACTTGTTAGGAGGATAACTGCAGTTGTGAGGTTGCAAGGTAATGAAAGTCTTAAGTAGGAGAATGACAGAAGTAACATATGAACACGAGTAGGGCTGTCACAGAGGAAGAGTGTTTTATATGCCAAGGCTTCCCAGACCCAAAGAAAAACTTCCCTTTTGGCCTGAAATATTTACATAGGCAAGCCCCACTTTCAACAGCTAACTGACCACCCTACAGTTTACTTCGAGCTTTGAGAGCCAATCAAAATGAGATAGTATAGCTAAATAGATTACATATATATGCATATATGCGTGTGTTTATATGCATATATATGTATATATATGCATACATGTATTTGTTCATGTGTGTATATATATACATATTTTGAGTTATACAGTTGATTCCCAATTCCAACCATAAGTCATTTGCTCTTTATCTCTTTAAGGTCACTTAAATCTCTGAAAGTTATTCTATTATCTGTAAAAGTGAGAATGTCATCTTCTTAATGTGGAGCAAATTTTTAAATTTTAAAAACTTGACAGACTTTTAGAATTATTTAACTAACGGTTCATTTTGATTTGGTTTCTATAGCGCTGTTTGACACTAATGGATAGAGGATTTGTTTTCAATTTGATAAATGACTACATATCTGGATTCAGCCCCAAAGATCCTAAGGTAAGTTATAAGGACATAACTGTAGTGGATATTAGACATTAGAATGTGAGACCAATGGTGACATTTATTCTCCTCTGGAGGATTTGGAACTGCTGTTTTCATTTAGGTACTTTGAGTATAGCTGTACCTCAAAGCAGGGAATAATGATAGTGTTTTGGGGGTCCCCAAGACTACCCATTTGTTTGGTGGTTCAAACTAAATGACTAGAATGACCCACAGGACTCAACATATAGTTATACTCATGGCTAAGATTCATTACAGTGATACAGTAAGGATGCTCTGCTGGATCAGTGAGGGAAAAAGATACCAAGTGAAGTCCTTGGCAGTCCACGTGCAGGCCTTCTACATTCCCTCCCTCCTGTGAACAGTCACACAGCACATCCTCTCTCCAGCAGTTAAAATTAAGCCACATTTGTGCAATATTTCTGTTTAGGAAAGCCCATTTGAGATTCAGAGTTAGGATTTCTGTTGGGGGCTAGTCATGTTTTGGAGGCTGGTCAAAATTGCAGAGTCTTGGAAGGGAAAGGAAAGCAGATGTTCACCATAATCACACTGTTGATACAAAACTCTGAGCAGGCTGGAACAGAATGCAAAACCTTATCATGTAGGGAATGTTTGTTTCAAGATCTAATTTCCCATACCACAAAAAAGAAAGTCACAAGCCAATATTCTTGATGAACATAGATGTAAAAATCCTCAACCAAATATTAGCAGACCAAATCCAACAGTACATTAAAAGGATCATACAGCTTGATCAAGTGGGATTTATTCTGGGCATGCAGGGATGGTTCAACATCCACAAATCAATCAACCTGATACACCACATTAATAAAATGAAGGATAAAAATCATACGATCATCTCAGTAGATGCAGAAAAAGCATTTGACAAAATTGGACATCCATTTATGATTGAACTCTCAACTGTGGGTATAGAGGGAACGTACCTCAACATAATAAAAGCCATATATGACAAACCCACAGCTAACATCATGTTCAACAGTGAAAAGCTTAAAGCTTTTTCTCTGAGATCAGAAACAGGATAAGGATGCCCATTCTTGCCATTTTTATTCAACATAATATTGGAAGTCCTAGCCACAGAAATTAGGCAAGAAAAAGAAAAAAAACACATCCAAATCAGAAAGGAAGAAGTAAAACTGTCACTATTTGCAGATAACTTGATACTATATATAGAAAACCCTAAAGACTGCTTAAAAAAAAACTGTTAGAACTATAAATGAGTTCAGTAATGTCATGGGATACAAAATCAACATACAGAAATCTGTGGCGTTTCTGTACATTAATAACAAGGTGTCAGAGAAATTAAGAAAACAATCCCATTGACAATTGCATCAAAAGAATAAAATACCTATGAATAAATTTAATCAAGGAGGTGAAAGACCTGTACACTGAAAACTAAGATGCTGATGAAATAAATTGAAGAAGACACAAATAAATGGAAAGATTCCATGTTTATGGATTGGAAGAATTAATATTGTTAAAATGTTCATGCTACCCAAAGCAATCTACAGATTCAGTGCAATCCCCATAAAAACTCCAATGGCATACTTCACAGAACTAGAACAGATAATTCTAAAATCTGTATGGACCCACAAAAGATCCTGAATAGCCAAAACAATCTGAGAAAGAACAGAACTGGAAGTATTATGCTCCCTGATTTCAAACTATACAACAAAGCTCTAGTAATAAAAGAAGTATGATACTTGCACAAAACAGATATACAGATCAATGGAACAGAACTGAGAGCCCAGAAATAAACCCATACATATATGAACAATTAATTTACAACAAAGGAGCAAAGAACATATGATAGAGAAAAGACTGTCTCTTCAATAAATGGTGTTGGGGAAACTGGACAGCCACATGCAAAAGAATGAAACTAGACCACTCTCTCATACCGTACACAAAAATTAACTCAAAATGGATTAAAGACTTGAATGTTAGACCTGAAATCATAAAATTCATATAAGAAAACACAGGCAGTAACCTCATTGACATCAATCTTAGTGACATTTTTGTGGATCTGACTCCAAAGGCAAGGGAAACAAGCAAAAATAAGCAAATGGGACTACATCAAACAAAAAAGCTTCTGTACAGTGAGGGAAACCATCATCAAGATGAAAAGGCACCCTATTCAATGGGAGAAGGTTTTTGCAAATCATATACCCAATAAGGGGTTAATATCCAAAGTACAGAATGAACTAATACTATTTAACAGAAGACAACTTGATTTTAAAATGGGCAGAGGATTTGAATAGACATTTTTCCAAAGAAGACATACAGATAGCCAACAGCATATAAAAAGATGTTCAACATCACTAATTATTGGGAAATGCAAATCAAAACCACAATGAGATATCACCTCACACCTGTTAGAATGGCTATTATTGAAAAGACAAGAAATAACAAATATTCAGAGGATGTGGAGTAAAGGGAACTCTCATGCACTATTGGACTGTAAATTGGTGTAGCCACTATGGAAAACAGTATGAATATTGCTCAGAAAACTAAGAAGAAAACTACCACATGACCCAACCATTCCACTTTTGGGTATCTATCCAAAGAACACGGAAACACTAATTCGAAATGATGTGCACCCCTATGTTCACTACAGCATTATGTACAATAGCCAAGATACGGAAACAACCTAAGTGTCCCATCAGTGGATGAATGGATAAAGAAGATGTGGGTGTGTGTGTGGGTGTGTGTGTGTGTGTGTGTGTGTGTGTGTGTGTGTGATGGAATACTACTTAGGCATAAAAAAGAATGAAATCCTGCTATTTTACAACATGGATGGGCCTTGAAGGTATTATGTTAAGTGAAAAAAGTTAGAGAAAGAGACAAGTACCATATGATTTCATTGGTATGTGGCATCTAAAAAAAGAAATGAACAAACAAAACAAAAACAAACTCAGATACAGAGAACAGATTAGTGGTTACCAGAGAGGAAGAGGTTGGGAGGTGGGTAGAATGGTGAAGAGGGGTCAACTGTATGGTGCTTGATGGCAACTATACTTTTGGTGGTGATAACTTTGTAAGGTATACAGATGTCAAATTATAATGTTGTATACCTGAAGTTTATATAATTAAAAAAAAATTCAATTTCCCAAATGCCAGCCAATGACCAACCTTGCAAGCAGGCCTTCATAAGGAGAGTCTTGGGCCTGCTATGTTAACTCTTTACTACACAGGTCACATTGCAAGGTATGCCTAGAATACTAAACACTTCTATTTTGAAAATGAATGTTCTGTATTATTTAAATAGTGAATGCCTATTAAATATGAATTCATGTATAATTTCTTTCCATTTAGGTTCTGGCTGAATACAAGTTTGAATTTCTGCAAACAATTTGCAATCATGAACATTATATTCCTCTGAATTTGCCAATGGCATTTGCAAAACCTAAACTTCAGCGAGTTCAAGGTATGTATTTGTATTTTCCATCATTTGGATTTGTGTTTTCTTTTTTTTTTTTGACTATTGTTAGTGTAGTAAATAATGTTTTCTAGTTAAACCAGTCAATCTAAAGGTGACCTCAGAATTGTTAATTATCTGAAGATAGGTTTGTTAATGGTACTCTGCATTTCTTTCTTAGTGTCAGTGCTAGTACTCATAGTATGAAGAAATCAGGCATGTTATATAGATTGCTGCTTAAACACAGATGTCAGATACTAGTAAAATTGTTCTCTGTAGTACTGTTTGGACTCTTATATGAGACTGAATTAAGGAAAAAAAAACTAAATGCATTTCTGCTGAATGGAACATCAAAAGAAAAGTATAAAGGCAGAATAAAATAGTAATATGTATGTATTAAATTTTTGAAATGCCTTCAGTTATCTCCATTGCTAGTTTTATTGAATGCTTTGTTGTGTAGCACTATTCTTATGTTACTATGTTTTTTATTTGTCCCTTTTCTTTTCATATATTAATTAGATTTTTTTTCATTTGCGGTGGACCGTTTGACTTCAGTAGGTAGGTTTAACTCGGTTCACTCTAAAGTAGTTTACTGTCTTTAAAAACAATTGATTTCATGAAATGGCTAATATGGATGGGGGCTTCGTTTGCTTTTCAAATCCTCCCTAGCCAAAATGAGGCTTTAGTTAATACACCCAGAAACCCTAGGAGGCAGTGTATTTGTTTACTCTTAAAATTAGCCTGAGCATTGATTGCTGGAGCAATCAACTTTAAAACACCATTCTCAGAAAACTAATTTCAGCTCAGGCCAGCATGGGGGCTGGAGGGTATCTGCTCTTTAAGTGTATGTCATCTCTCTCAGGCTCACATCCCTTCTCTCTGACCCTGTTTAATGACTGAGTGGCCACAGATTTGAAGGTGTGGATGAAACTACCTGATTGGATTTATTCAAATCACTGAAGTAAAAAAAAACTTACTACTTTTGTAGGGTCTACCCAGATAAGGCCACCTGGATTACTCAGTACTGGCTCTTGTGCATGGAAAGTGAGTGGGATTCACGAAAGATCATGACCAATGGCAGGAAGAATATCAGCTGCCTTGGTTGTTAGGGGAGTAGCTGCTGAGCAATGCTTGAATTACAGCCAGTGAAAATGGAGAAAAATATTAAAAAACCCAAGCACCCCATTCAACTACTCCCTTATTAAATTCGAAGCATGTATAGCTCAAATACCTCCCCCAGTATTTGTTGATAGCTTGAGGAATTCAGGGATAGGAAAGGGTGAGGATTTACGGTGAAATCTAACTTAGCATTTATAAAGTCCTAACTGAATACACAGCATTTTACTAAGTGCTAAAGAGGCCAGAAAAGAAATGGAAAGCATAGCCTTCAGCTTTATGGCCTAACTAAAATTAAATGATAGGAGAAAGGAAATGAAGATAGTAAAAATCTACTGTAAAAATTACTAAACTTGGTCCCAATCCCTTCTGAGTAGTTATAAGGCAAGTTCCAACTAAGAAATTAGCAGCTGGGATTTAAAGTGGTTGGAGGATCTAAAAGGAAGTGAAAATAAATAGTTTGAAGTGGTAATTTTTCTGAAATAAAAGATTTGTGATTGTGTGATGATGAATTTTAGTTGAGGCTGTTTTTCTTCTTGTTAGTGTACCCCATTGTATTTGGGTCAATATGTAACATTTACTAAAACAGTCAGTAGTTATTACTGTTACAGTGATTCAGTGGTCTAGTTTCTCTTTTCCGACTTTACAAACATAAACAGATGAGTAAATCAAGTATTGTATAGAATTACTCCAATATGTAGCTGTAAGACTAAATATCTTCAGATACATAGAAATGTGTTAAAACATTGCCAATGTTCATTCTAGATTTTATCCTAAGATTTCTAAGAGTTGAAAAGAATCTAGGGGGAAAAAAAAAGAATTCTAGGGACTGTCTTACCAACTGAAGTTTTCATTAAGGCTATCCTCTAGCCCTAATGATGAGTGCTCTTGTCTTGTAAAATTTTGCATGCTTATTCTATATGATAAAAGAATTGTTCAGATTTGTTAATGATAAAAATATGGCTCTTGCTAGCATGATCACATATTATTAAGTAATAAATATGGTATTTTAATGTTAAAGTAATTTTGGAATATTTTTATTAAGTGGATTTTAAATTTCATTGTACTGCAGATTCAAATCTTGAATACAGTCTATCAGATGAGTATTGCAAGCATCACTTCTTGGTTGGTCTACTTCTGAGGGAAACCTCCATTGCTCTTCAAGACAATTATGAGATCAGATATACAGCTATCTCTGTTGTAAAGAATCTTTTGATAAAACATGCATTTGACACTAGATACCAGCACAAGGTAAGGATGTCCATATCATCAGTATCATATTAGTTACTTTCTAATAAGATTTTACATTTAAGATGAAGTTTTCAGTAAGGAACATGAGTACTGATGAATTTATTTTTACAAATACATTTTGTTTCAGTTTCAAATGATTAGGCTTTAAAAATACTTTTCCATTAACTGTTGAAGAAAAATACTGGTTTCTCAAATCATGTTTAAAGGACATCATAACTCCTTCATTATTTGTTATATAAGCTAATTAGGATTTTAAAAAAAATCATATACAATTGTAGCCATGTGTACTCTTTCAAATACATACCTTAATATATATCCTTAAATGTATCTCCCTAAATAAATATGCTATTAGTATTAAGTGATTAATAATTAATAAGACATGTTAAGTATGTAAAATATAAAATATGTATATGAAGCTTTTCTTCTTACTGAAAAAATATGGATGTGGCTATAAACTTTACATACATTACACACTTTGTGAGGGTCACAGCTGTAAGTTGCTATTTGCTGTACCTTTGAGGGTGGTATATTTAAAGCTTACTAACATTAAACACTATGGACTTCAAAAAGTAGGTGGCAAAGCGTATGAATTTAGAATAATGTAACTTACCTGATATCAAATGGCCCAAGGTAACATATTGCTTCATAATTGATCATTTGTCTCTTTGTTTTCACATTCACATTTAAATAAAATTATGTCATTTATTATTGTAATCATTTTGGAAAGCTGACTTGGAGATGGATTTTATTCTTTTTCTGCAGTATTCCCATTTGTCCTTAAAAAACAGAAAACGCCCGCCAGCTAC
Source organism: Camelus dromedarius (assembly GCF_036321535.1). Classification (NCBI taxonomy): domain Eukaryota; kingdom Metazoa; phylum Chordata; class Mammalia; order Artiodactyla; family Camelidae; genus Camelus; species Camelus dromedarius. The sequence goes on along the minus strand of NC_087472.1, from coordinate 26,240,366 downwards.
ATCCAGTTATATTTCTTTAATTACAAAGATTTGTTTTACTTACAAATTTTACCAGTTTTCTTCATGTACTTCTATCTTAAAGTGGATTTAAATTCCTTACCTTTAAGGTGTTGATTACTTACTGCAGTTTGCATTGTTTTTTTCACATTATAGTTAAAATAACATACTCGCACTCAGTGTGGTTTGCTCTGTTATGTGCCATTTTCTTTCTTGTGAAAGCTGATACTGACTTAACATAAGTTAACCGATGTAATATATTTAAATGAAAAGATATCTTAAAAGTCACCCATTCCAACCAAGCTTTCTCAAACCTTTAAAAATGCCAGTTACCCCTGGGCTCTGGTTATGCCTAGTAGTAAGGAAAAGGATCTTACGCAATGTGCGGGAAAACGTCTTTAGCCATCATTTCAAACGATTCATGGGAAAAGTGCAAAATGAACTCCTCCTTGAAGCAAGAAGTTGTATTGTTTCCTTCATCTCTTCAGATGAAAGTGAAGGAAAATGGGATTTCACTAGTGTCTTGCCTAGAAGTACAATTTAGAATATTTTATGTCACATATTTGCACATTATTTACTCTTTAAAATTCTGAGAGCAGTATATGTACACACATGTACACACGTACCACTATTGTTATCTGTAAGTAACTCTATGCCTGTTTGAGTGTTTGAGGTTTTAGACTATGGGAAAGATTGAAATACCAACCTCATTACCCTTTCAGTGATTTCTAAAGCCCTTTCTTCTTTGTTCAAAATCTTCTGACGGTTATTAAAAGAGTATAGGATTCTCTTCAATAAAACTTTGCTTCGTGGGCCTGGTTAACCAGTTGCAGTTCCTTTCTCTGTTTAGCCCAAAGAGTTCACAGGTGGCCTGAGTAAAAGCTCATTTGTCAAATACATTTAAGTAAAACATATTCACCATTAATGATGATGCCAAGGTGATGTGATGGTGGAAAGCGGAGCTTTAAACCTCCGTAATTTCCATCAGGTCCCCCAAAGTGACCCCCAATAAATAGTCAAGAAAAAAAAATGCTTCCTATGGAAAGGCTGCTTTGAGACTAGATCTCCTAGTCACTCCTCCACTGCAACCACATTGCCTCTCTCAGCCCCTCCTCTAATGAAATTATGGAGATGTCAGTGGTCCCTATTATGTGCTACTCATAAACTGCTTTGGGAGATCTAACTTGTTATAATTACCACAAGACATCTTTCCTACTCAGAAGAATGTCCAATGTGTAACATATATTCTGGGGTCTGTATCAGTTCCTGCACTCACTGCAAATGATGTTGACACCTAAGAATTGCAATTTCTACTTGGGGTGTGAGCCAATATTTTTCCTTTTTTTTTTTTAAAGTAATCCACGTACATGGTAAATACATACATATATACGTGTGTCTTTCCCAGTCCTTACCTCTGTGCCTCAATTCATCTCTCTAGAAGCAGCTACTATTATCAGTTTCTTATGTATGCATCTATTTTATGCATGCACAAGCCTATATGTAATAAAATACATAATAGAAACCATTATGCTTTTTTCATTTAACAATACATTCTGAAGATTAGATCTATCACATTAAAAATCTGCATAGTATTCCATCGTATTTTACCTTATTTATCAAACTTGTCTTCTGTTAATGATTCTTAGATGGTTTTCTATCTTTTGTACAGACACAACTTTTAATACATTTTGCACTGGCTATATGTTTTCCTGTGTTCCTGTTCACCTGAGAGAAGTGTAGTATCTCCTTCCCTAGTGATGACTCACTATCAGAACTAAAATGCACTCCCATCTAGAAGCTATAATAATAATAGCCACTAAAATTTGTTGAGGACTCGCTATATGCCAGGCACTGTATTAAATAGCTCATATGAATTAATATCCCTAGTACTATCCCCATTTTACCAAAGAGAAAACTGTGGTTAAGTGGCTTGATCACAATCAAGTAACTAGTAATAAAGAGGGCCGGAATTCATGTGTGTCCAAAATCCAAACATCTGTGCTCTTAATTACTAGACTATACTGCCTCTCAAATCTTAAGTGGTACACTGGATAATTAGAGAACTGCCAATAAAAGGTGATCGTGCTGGTGAAAAATTAAAAAACCCAAAGCCATGTGAAGAATATGGGAAAGTAGTAACAGCTAATTAGCCTTGTAAAGAGTAAATAAGGATGATTTCCTGATAACTGTCTCCAAATATATAAAGGATTGCCACATAAAAGTGGAAGTAGACTTAAAATCTTTGTAGTTCCAAAGGGCAGATCTGTACCTGGCAGGTGGAACTTAAAATCAGCCAAAGGACCTTTCTAAAAGAACGTCTGAAATGTCTGGAGTGTTTGTAAGGAGAATTTTAAAAATTAACCTGTAAGGCGTGCAGGTAAGGGCCATTCCTGCCTTGGGCAAGAAGCTGAACTAGATAAGTGGGTCTCAAACATCATCAGCACCACCTGGGGCAGATTCCTGGGACCCAGCCCAGACCTACTGAACCAGAATCTCCTAGTGATAGGGACTACTATTGATGAGGGTTATATGTTAGAAGTAAGTCCTTTAAGGGTTCCTGAAATTTACAAAAGAAGTGCAAATGGCCAGTGAACATGAAAAATTATTCAACCTCAAGAATAAATGAAAATTTAAAAAAACTATGAGATACTATTGATCTGTATTCCGTAGGATAACCATTGGGCCCTAGAGGCCTTATCTAAGTCTCCAGACAAAACTCCCAAAGTCCTAAAATATGGAGGGCAACTCTTGTGTCATCACAACCACTGTTTTTGCTGTTTTGAATGTATATACATATCTGGTGAGAAATGCCTATTGCTGAAAAAATGGATAAATTTGTATAAGAGGTACCACATTAAGACTACCAGTGGCTAGCTTTATTTACATATTTAGAAATATATCCGTTTCCTAAGTCTTATAATTAATTTAGGGGGCCAAGATTACATTTTCTTAATGCAGCTTTAAAAAAAGAAAAAAAAAAAGCTTCTTGAACGGATACAGGAATTCACTGTTTCTTTACTTCTTTCATTTATTCATTCATTCAATGAATGTGTTTTGGCCGTACCCTATGTGCCCAGGCACTGGGGATGAAGCAGTGAACAAGACAGACAGGATCCCTGCTCTCATGAAACTCAACCCTCACTGGAGTTAAAGAACAGGACTAATATGATTATAGGTCAACTGCTATTTTAAAAATAAACTTTGCCTTTTATTTTATGTAGTTATGTTTGAGGCATGTGATATGCCTCTGAATTGTATATAAATCCAAATACCAATCAAGTTCTGTGGTAATTAGTTTTGAGACTATGAGTATAAATAGACTCATGCTTTACTGAATTGTTTTGGATATTAGCTTGCTTTTAGTCTTTAAACTGATAGATGGAGCCAATTTTATTTGTAATATATACATATTATCTACCTATTAAGCTTTTGATAATTATTTTTCAGAACCAACAAGCCAAAATAGCACAGTTGTACCTCCCATTTGTTGGACTGCTTTTGGAAAATATACAGCGATTAGCAGGTCGAGATACTTTGTATTCTTGTGCAGCCATGCCTAATTCTGTAAGTAGTAATGTGTTTCTATTGGCATTTTATCTCATTTTATTGACTTGATTTGGGATTGGGGACATATTCCATATGGTCTCAATAGTTCACCTTTTACTCCATTTTTACAATGACATTTTTTCCTGGAGCAGTGCTTCTCAAACCTTAATGGCAAGATGAATCACCTAGGGAATTGTTAAACAGAGATTTGAATTCAGTAGCCCTGAGGTGGAGCTTGAGATTATGTGTTTCTAACAAGCTTTTGGCTCTTTCTGGTCCAAGGACCACACTTTGAACAACGAGGTCCAAGAGAACACCGAGAATCCCTTGTGCTCAGTGTTTTGATTTTAAGATTTGCTGCTGTCATATGCTTTCATATACTTGTTCAACCTGAAAACTGAACAAGAGTCTTCACGTTCTACAATGTTAGGCACCAGGGATTAAACTATGCCTTTGCTCCTCCCTTCTCTTGACAGCCTCCTTTCAGCACTTCTGGGTGAACTGCTTTTAGCTCATCACAGTTCGTCTGTGCTTTATTTCTCCTCTTAGACACTTAAGAGTTGAAAGGAACTTTGGAGGTAATTAGTCTCTCATTTGACAAAACAACCTTTTGTCATAGTAATAATTAAAACTTTCCTTCTCACATTAGACCCAAAAGGTTTTCTATCCACTTCTCCTAGTTTTGCCTTCTAGAGCTACATAGAACACATCCATGAACACTTCCATGTGATACCCCTTACACATGTGCCTTCGAATTTTTTCTCCAGGCCGGATAGCTCCACTTCATCATTTGTTGTTCCAAACCCTTTACATTCTTGGTACACTCTCTTGTTATGTTCCATTTTACCAATTGCCTTATTAAAATGTGGTGCTCAGAATTGTATACTTTATAGTCTGCCCAGTAGGACTAATAAATCCTGCCCCACCCCAACTCCGCGTTCTGTATGGCTCAAGATCACCTTCATACATATAGTAGCTGCATCACATTGTTGGGTGGCAGGTGAAACTGTGTCCTTTATAACTTCCTTTGGAAATTCCCCCTATCAGATGTCCCAGTCGACCTGTCAGGCCTGCCTTGGGTTCCCGATGAAGCTGCTTTGAAGCCTCACTGACAGCTTGATTGCTGTAGCTCCCGATTTTGTAGGTCAGCTAAATGTGGATGCTGCATACCTACCTGGGTGTCAGGCTGGTCTTTCTTCACAAACACAGTAACTCATGTTTATGTTCATGCCACATTTGACGGCGATATTTGGAAACATTTGATATTTGGAAACATTTTACTTATCTGTTCTTTCTTTTGCAGCTCAAGTTCATGTAGGGCCTCTAGTCACACCCCTCCTTCTAGCATTGCCCCTGATTCAAGGAAGAGAACAGAACCACGTTTAGGCTGCACCAGTTGCAGCTTTTACTAGCCACCTAGAGTTGTGTCATTTGGCCAGAAGTCATGGTTGTAACAGTATACTAGGACCCATTTTTTAAAGGGATGACACTTAAATGCCAATACTGATACCTGATTTAGGCTTACACAGTGAGCTTTGTTTAAAATTAGGGTACCATCTCCTGTTAATTTGATTTCTTATCCTAGTGTACAAATTCGTTTAAATGACAGAGGTATCACATTGTGTTACAGGCATCGAGGGATGAGTTTGCGTGTGGCTTCACTTCGCCTACAAGCAGAGGGAGCCTGAGCACTGACAAAGACACTGGTAATTAACTTCTTTAAAGATTATACATGGTATAGCTGTTTAGAAATGTACCCTATACTTCTCTGTATTTTTGAAATGTCTCATTAAAAAACTATACATAGCATGAACTCTACTAAAGTTTAATTAAAATCTGACTCACACCTGCAGCCACATTTCTTTGCTTAGATTTGTCTCAGCTTGTATAAAATGTAGCTTAGTATACTAAGAAAATAGATGAGACAAACACTGGTTTCCATTCCTCTTTTCTGTCTCCAATCTTGTACAAGACACTTCCCTTTTCTGGGCCAAAGTTTCCTTATCTATAAAATTCTCTCTCTTAATTGGCTTTATTTTGTGACTTCCAAGGAATTTCTTGTAGTTCCATACATATTAAAGTGTTTCAAGAGGTGAAAAAAAAACGTTTACCCTTTATTTGGCTGCTGCTTCTGGTGTTTTGATACACTATGTAAACTTCATATTTTAGATGACCAAGATCTATTTCCTAAAATATGTTTTTACGTAAATTAACCCAGTACTTATTTTTTAAACTATTTTTGACAGTTCCTCCTGTTGCTAACAAGGACTTGGCTTTTTTCCAGCTTATGGGTCTTTTCAAAATGGACATGGAATTAAGAGGGAAGATTCAAGAGGTTCCCTCATCCCAGAAGGAACAACAGGATTTCCAGATCAGGGCAGCACTGGTGAAAATGTAAGAACCTAAGTATATAGGATAACCCTAGTGATGTGTTAAGCTACAATAGTCTTTCTTTTTATGTAAATAAGAGGCGCTCTACTCTCCTGTAGTCCATCCTAGATCTATAAAAAGCATCCCATAATTCTTGGATGTTGTAGCAGTTCCTTCCTATCCTGGCAGCTGCTACTTGGATGTCTTAAACTGTTTATAGAGAATAAAGCATTCATCTTTAAGAGTTCTAACCTTGAATACCTCCTTTAACCCTAGCACATTGTAACCTGGTCTAGAGAGGGGAGGTTCAAGTTTAAAATATCTAATGTGCCTTGTCATTTAAGTCACTCCCTGGCAGGATTAATTCAGCCTTTTTATTCTTTTGTAATAGAGTAATGGCATTGACATGGGGGGAAAAATTTAGGTCCCCAAATTAACGACCTCAGTGTCTCAGAATCACTTTATCAGAATATATTCTTTAACTTTTCCATCAAATTGTTTCAAGCCAACCATTAAAGTTTGGGATATGTCTGCCTTGAGACAGAGAAACATCATTTTAGACTAGTAAAGCCTTGTCACATTGCTATGTGAAATCATAGAATCATATAAAATTAGAGTTAGAAGGGTCCATAAAAATAATAAATTCCAACTCTCAATTTACAAATGAAAACTGGGATTATGACTTAGGACAACCGCACAGCTATGGCAGGGCCAGACCTGAACCCAAGTTTACTAATTCCAGCACTTTTTCTCCTATATCAAGGTGTTAGTGTGCATCTGGGGGACTTAATAAAAATGGCTCAGCCTCACCCCCAGAATTTCTGATTCACTCGGTCTGGGATAGGGCCTGCTCATTTGTATTTCTAAGTTTCCAGGTGATGTGGCTGGTTGAGAACCACCCCTTGAAACCACTGGACTATACTCCCTCATGCCTTTGGGTAATTAGTAATTTATTCACAAAGGTTCTTATTTCACACCATTTAGAATTAAGACAACAGACACTGCCATAGTTAAGGTGAATAACGGGCAAAGAGGCTAAATGACTTGCTAGTAGTCACATCGCTCGCAAGCATTCAGAACCCAGATGTTTTGCTCCAAGTGAAAGTTCTTTCTTAGTAAATCCTACATTAGTGCATGTTTATCCCTAACCCAGGTTAGTCCAACTGAAAGTATTGGTTTTGGACAAGGGTAAAATCTTTAGATTAGTATTACTGTATTCATATAAATCCCCAAATAAATCAGACCTTGTCATGCTTAACTGATATCTTAACAAAATGTTCCTATTATTTCACTGAATAATAGGAACATCACTACTTTGTAGAGGCTCTAATTTTAAAGTATTACTGGGTATTACTGGGTCCTCCTTAGTGAAGTTATCTTGTAATGTCATTAAGCCCCCTTTTAAGATAGATTTTCTGACCTATTATTTGGAGGTTGGATTTTAATAAACTCTAAGGAGAGATTCAAGTTAAATAGTTTAAAATGTTTCTCATGCTTCCACATACCTTTGTTAAGTTCCTCCTTAACGTAAAAGCTGTTCTTCCTGGAATAGCCACATAAGATTATTTAAAATTTTTCCTACTAAAACACAGGACCTATGGGAATGAAACATACACTGTATATTCACGGCTATATCTTGACGAAGACTGCAAGGTAATTTCCAGTGGTCTTACTAGGTGCAGTAGCAATGAAGATTCAGCCCATTGACCTTCCAAGTGTAATACAAAATTTGGATTTATGCTTAGAATATTCCCAAACAAGACTAATGATTAAAATAGTTATTGAGTTAAAGGTTATGGGAAACTATAGTATCAACATTGTTTCACAAAGTCCTGTCTTTGTATTACAGACCCGACAGAGTTCTACAAGGAGTAGTGTATCCCAGTATAACCGATTGGATCAATATGAAATCAGAAGCCTCTTGATGTGCTATTTGTATATAGTAAAAATGATTTCTGAAGGTGAGTTACCAGCATATTAACCATGGACTCTACTTCGCCCTCACAGGTTCACAGGTTCATGCAATAAATATTTGACCATCATCTGCATGTAGAACACATACACATTAGAAAGAGAACTTTGAAAACTCTGGCTTTAGAATGTTCCTGTCTTTTAACTTCAGATAGGTACCTTTCAGTCATACAGGTTTGATTTTTGAAATAATTTTTTTAAACGTTAAAAATTGGTTTCTCAAATGAGGCAGTAGTTTTAGAAGTGCTAAACGTTTTTTCCTGCAGAGCATATAACACATTAAATGACCAATGTAAACAGAAGGAAATAACAATAATCAGAAGTCATATTTAATTCTTTAGCTTTTATTTGACCCAGGATTTGGAAAACCAAAAGCAAACAAAAAGACAGGAAGGGTTCTTTGAGGGCAAGGACTGCTACTGTGATCTTTACAGTACCACCGTATGGTTTTGTATGGTGTCGGGTTCTTTCTCCGGCTCTGTTCTTTCTTCCTTTGTGTATTGATTGTATTATTTACTAGTATTACCATTTCCTCTTTACCTTATATGATAGAATATAACCAAAGCATTTTCATAAACTCCATGTCCTCTGGAAGTAAAATCACAAGGTTATCTGATTCTCAATACTACATTTATTTATACAATTCCCTCCCCTTTCTTCCTTTTCTCAATGTTTGCTGAAAAAAATGTATGTAGGAATGAAGAACATAAAAGCACCTGGGTTCTGATCATCCTAATAGTTATATTTTACTTATTTTCTATTTTTCTATTTTTTATTTTGTTTTAGTAAATATTTAAAAAAATTTTTGGTAATAATGCAAGATATAAAACCTTAAAAGAAAAGGGGTGGGAAGGGGTAAATTGGGAGTTCAAGATTTGCAAATACTAATAAAACAATAAGTTTATACCCTATAGTACAGGAAACCATATTCAATCTTTTCTAAATTATGGTGAAAAGAATATATGTATGTTCCTATATGACTAAGTATTGTGCTATATACCAGAAACTGACACACTGTAAACTAATTATACTTCAATAAAATATATATATACAAAATCATAAAAGAAGTTGACAGTTAGCTAGAGACACTGAAACAAATTAAAAGCTAGATATGCATGGTCAATTCTAAAGTACATTAATAAAACAGTTTTAAATAACTAGAATCTTCAAGTTCTAAGAATGTATGATTTAGAGTAAAAGTCAAAGATTATATTGAGGCTATGTGATGAGCCTCCATGTTTTGAGAAAGAAATCAGTAAAGGGAGATCATTTTCAACCCTGGTGGTATTTCATTCCAGAAGATGATGGATCAGTTAACAACTACAGCCGCAGCTCCCTGTTTTTGTCTCCCCACAAGGTGAAGAGTGCGGGAATGTAGAAAGTGACTGCTAATATGTATAGGTTTTTTTTAGGGTGATGAAAATATTCTAAAACTGTGGTGATGGTTTTACAACTCTTTGAATATACCATAAACTACTGTATTGTGCACTATTTAAATGGGCAAGTTTTACAGCATATGAATTCACTCAGTAGTTTTTTTTTAAAGGCCCAAGAAGCACATGAAAAAAAAAAAACTGAAAAGAAAAAAGTAGTTGAATACCACCACAGCCCAGGGAAAATAAGAAGGAGGGTTGAGGGGCGGTGGTCAGGAGAGAGAAGGGAAGGAGGAGAGGGAGATGCATTGCTGACTAGTTCTCCCCTCCTCCACCCCAGTGCACATGCACACACACATTCCCACATACCATATGCTATGATAACCAGTGACAAGCCACTGGTTGCTTTTTTTTTATGTCATGGGTAGAACCATAACTGCTTTATTTCTTGAGAACTTCATAGCTCCTCCTCTTGTAAATGTTGACCTTGCTTGCTAAATATTTAAAGTTAGGTTTTTCTTTATTCTGTTATTGTGCTTTGATTTTTAAAAGCACATTTTTAATAACTAGTATACAGTCTGTGTCATCTCTATCTTTTGTAAATATCATCCTGCTGTATGCTATCTGTAAAGTCATACTCATTTTATTTTGAAAAACATCTGCTTTTGGATCCTTCTCAATGCACTTATTCTAGTTACCTTGTCAAGCCCAGTAAATATTTCATTTTCATTACTCTATGTACATTTAAATGTTTAACTCTTACAGTCTAGAGCCTTAAGGTCTTCTGGCTTTCTGGTTTTGGCCTTTTTGTTGGTCCATAAACAGTAGCAAATTAATTTCAACACAAAGATGGTAGACCTCTATTTCTACACTTTTATATGAAAGTAGAGAGATTCTGAAGAATGAGTTTCCTTCTCTATCTGTAGCTGAATTTTATTAACTGGCAATAATTCGCAATCTCAAAGTCATAGTCATTTGCCAAACTTATTTTAGGTCTTATTGCCTTGTTTATTCTATTCTGAGAAGTGGAATCAGAGTCAGGGGTGATAGGTTACACAGTCTGAGTTCACAGGAAGACTGTCCTCTTGTAAAAGAAAAGCAGTCTCCTTAAGAGAGAGGATGAGGGAAAGCTACTTCCCTCTTCTTTCTGACGGAATCCTGGCCTTTCTCTTTATTGCAGACCCCAAAACGAAAGTCTGGGTCTCACCTTGTGCCTTATCAGCACCATGCCCTGCTCCTGTAGATTCATTAGTAGTCATCTTCAAAGTCGACTGTTCATTGGAAGGTGTCTGGCTACAGCTGTCTCTCACGGAAAACCCAATGCTGTGACGACCAATACCAATCGATCTTCTTTTCCCACCAGATCTTACAGTATAGTCAAAAGGAAATATATTTAAAGGGAGATTTTCCTTTCTCTGGGTAAAAGGAGGAAATGAAATTCTCCTATAATCAGGCATATTTTCCTCTGAAGTTGCAGATATTGCTTGAGAAGGTGGATTTTCTCCTGTAGAAATACTGGAGAGGCTCCAAGAGAAGTCAATCTGAGTTCCGCACTTTTGTGAGGAGGTCTTCTGTGTGGAGATCGGTTTTCTTTGGGGCCGGCCAAGCCTGTCATCAGAAAGATTTGAGTCACCTTGAAGTCCATACCCCTTTTGAGGGCTAAGTGTAGGTGTTAAAGGAAAGTCTGCAGATGACTTCTGGTTGGCACTGCTTCCTGTGGTAGGCTTACTGTTGTTAGAGGAAATCTTCTCCAAAGGGGTGTCTGGCATCTCAAAGAGATCTTGACTATAAAATAGATTTGGAAACTTTGAACTTTGTTGCTGTTCCTTTTTTCCTCCAGATTTCATCTGTTCAGTATTTGAACGCTTTATCAGTTTGACAGGCAGATGCACCTGAGTGCCTGGCGCAGGCTCCCTGACGGAAAAAACTGGTATGCTCTTTTGAGTGCAGGGAATGAAATCATCATCACTGTCGGAAAAAGAAGGGCGAAGATACTGTTTCTGGTTTACTTTTAGTCTTGCAGAAAGCTGTTTATTTTCTTCTCTTAATTTATTCCTTTCTGCAGTGAGCTCGGCAATGAACTTCATATTTTGTTGTTGAATATCATAAAATTCTTGCTGTAGCGTATTCCTGTACGTTTCATTCATTGAACAGCGGTCACATGTTTTGGCCTTTAACTGATCTCGCAGGTCAGTGATAGTGGTATTCAGTACTTTCTGTTGCTCCGTCAACTCTTTAATTTTGGCTGTGGAGCCCGTCCGCCTTCCATCTGCCAATCGCTCTTTCCTCAAACTAGTTAGTTTCCCCTGTAGACGGAGTAGCTCTTTGTCGTGGAGCTCTTTTAGCGTCAGCCAGGTTTTTTTAAAATTGTCAGAAGACAAATCACAGACACTAACCTGCATTTTATCTCTTGCCGAAGACCTCCTACCATTTCCCTTGTCACCTCCACCCACATTCCCTGCCTGCATCTTGTTTTCTTGACTGGGACCGGGAAACGCCGGAGATAGGCCGCTGCCGACAAAATGGCGGAAGGGCTCCTGACTAGGGCTGGGCCTCGGCTGAGACTTAACTGCTTTTACAGACCTGCGAAGTGGCTTCAGGGCCCAGGGAGGGCGCGAGGGTGGCTTGAGGATGCCTCGAGGATGGACAGAAGGCCCCGGTTTGAGGGCAGAAAGGAGGCAGAAGCCTCTTTTTGGTGGGACGAGCCGGCTTGTGGGAGAATGAAGATGGCGCCTTCAAGCCTCTCTGTGACGAGGAGCCGGAAACCGCAGTGACTTATGGGGGAGCCCCAGTCCTCTGAGCTGAAAGGCACTTAAAGGCGCGCGTGGATGGGGGGAGACCGGAAGTCACTGCTCGTTTTATTTTGGAAACAAATCTAATTTGACCCTATTTTAGCATCTTTATTACTGATGGTTAATATTTTATAATTCTTGAAACTATCAATACTCGTGGTCTTGAGTAAATTGGAAATGAAGTTAAAACCCGCACACTCCTTACCCCTGTCACCCCTCCGTTTAGCCCACATTGCTTAGTGGTCCATCCCTATCTTTAGAGGCTCTGGCTGGGCTGGCAGTTACGTCATTGCTTTTGCTTACGCTTGCGCTTGCCATCCCTACTAGCTTTTTTAATTTAGAAGAGGATCTGCTGACACCGTTAGCTATATCTGAATAGGATAAAAAAAAAAGAATGGAAAGTTAAGTAGGGGCAATCTTCTCCTTTAAAAAAAAATCTCAATGAGTGGGTTTGAAGTAAAAAAGAAAAAAAAGGAACAATTCAAAAGAGAAGTATATGTGACAGATTTAAGGGACATTTAGATCTGAAATAGTTGTTCCATGAATGTGTGTGTGTGTTTTCTTGTTACCAGGACTTCAGAGTTTATAATCCAAAGGCAAAGAAAAAAAAGTTATATCTTGTCCTCTGAAGTTTAAAGTTCTAAAACTTTTTGGTTCACAGAATCCTTTGAGTAGCAGGCAAAGGTGTTTGACCCTCCTTTTGGAAAAATGCACATAAACGCACCATCTTGCTTAAAATTTTAGGAAGTTCATTAAAAACCCCAAGTCCGCTTCCCTTCTTCTGTCTTCAGGGATGATACGAAGATTGGGATAAGCCACACAAAAGAACGTTTACAAAATAAATAAAAATAATTGTTGAGGTTGAAATAATTACAGGTTAAATGATCTATTTGGAATTAATTCAGAAGAATATAGTGTGTGTATTGGACAGTGAGGTGAGATGAGATGGGACGGGAGGATATAGATGAGACAATTGGCTGTGAGTTGATGGCTGTTGAAGCTAAGTTACTGGTACTTTGGAGTTCACTATGCTATTTGCTGAAATTATTTCAAAATCTAACACTATTTATTCCATTTTCAGATACACTGTTAACTTACTGGAATAAAGTATCTCCTCAGGAGCTCATAAACATTCTCATACTTCTAGAGTAAGTTATATTAACTTATTTTCATAAGCTCCCTTTATTTGAGGCAGCTTAATTTTTATACATAATAAAATGTTACCTTTTTACTGTTTTCAACAGCTTATTTGCTAATAATGTAGGAAATGTTAAACTATTTTGATAATTGAGAGGCTGACATACAGGGTCTTCACACAGAGGTAGAAGAAAAACATGGAGATGAAATACTTGTGATATTATAGAAAGCTCTAGCTAATAATAGACCATCTTTACAGACCATCAGGAGTCTTTCTGTGATCCGGAAGACTAGAATTGGCATCAGCTGTCCTAAATCATTCATTTAGAGCAGATGCTGGCTTAATGGAGCAGCTTAAATGACTGGAATTTAGAATTTGTACTCTTATGTACAGCTGAGTAATTCTACCCACTTCAGAAATGCATATATATGTATGTATATATATATATTCTCCATTCCAAGGCACTTGGGGTAAAAATCTAGTCTTTTTCCTAGGTGAAGGTGGGAAGTTGTCCTATATTGTATGCTGAGCTATTTTTACATCATTATTGAAAGCTAAAAGAAAAAATGAAGTGTAAGAAATTTTTAAATAAATAATACACGTATATGATATTGTACGTGCATGTCTGCCAAAACACAGAGGATAATCAATGCATAAAAATTTACTAAAGTCTTTCAAAATTTTGCAGAAAATGTCAGCAAACAAAACAGCAGTTAAGATTTTTTTTAAAAATTACTCTAATTATATTGAAATATTTACTAATGAAAATATGTGATGTTGGGGATTTACTTCAAAAAAGACAGGAGATAGAGAGCAGTGGGCTTGTTCAGGGTAGAAGTTAAGGAAGAATGGCCATGAACTGGTCATTGTTGAAGCTGGTGGGTGCTGGGTATGTGGGGTCTAGTCTGGTATTCTCTCTACTTTTGTTTGAGATTTCCAATACTAGAAAGTATTTTAATGCCATTATAAGAATATAGCAATTGCACCAATTTTTAGGGCTTAAGAACCTTTTTAGGTGTTAATGATTCCACTAGAGACCTTTGCTATCATACACAAAGGATGATTTGCATTGACAGGTTTTTAAAAAATATGTCGTTAGAATTGTATATTGAAGACATGGGGCTTTTGAGAGCTGATGCAATTGTAGCAAATAAATGTAGAGATATATAATATGGCAAGTAGGTATTTGTATATTTATTTTTGTATACCAAAACATGCATTATTTTAATATGATTTTAAATAGGCCATTCTTTGTAACACATGAGTTTTCAAATGTTACTTGTTAAAATGCAAATTATGGTGATATCTTACTAACATACTATTGTTTTTCTTTCTAGAGTGTGTTTATTTCACTTTAGATATATGGGGAAAAGAAACATAGCAAGGTAATTGCCATAGCACTGCAATTTCCACTTTTTCCCTTCTCTTCCAACAGGGGGCAGTCTTAATCATGCCATGTAAAATCTAGATTATTCATTTTGAGTTAACATTAAGATATTGGTGATTTATTTAATGTGTCTCAACTCAGAGTTGAAATTAAACTAATGTGAACAGATACATTTTTAAAAGTTTTCTAAAGGGTAATGGCTAGACTGATATGCAGAGTTTCTGTTCTAATCCTAGTACAGATGCTTGTCTCTTCTGAAAGATGTGAGAAAGGGCTAGATCCAGGGGAAGGCAGGAAACCTTAAAGTGAGGCCAACTGTAAGGTCTGTACTTTTATCTACAAGCTATCAATACTCACCTCAGTTCCTAAGGTAAATAGAAATCCCCAACAGTGATTGGGACATGCATTATATATTATCTATTTCTTCTTTTTGTTGTGTAAGTCTTAGTGAAATAAATACTTAAGAAAACATTTGAGGGACCCTAAGAAAAAGATTGTTTGCTTACTTCAGTAAGATATATTTCAGGGGTAGAGTTACTCATTAAAGGAACTCAAATAGAATTCTTTTTTTAAGTTAAATCCCATGACACTTCCAAAAACTAAAGAGGCAGTTTGGATGGGGTTATTGCTGAGTCTCTGGGACATCCTAATAATTCAGGTGACGATTTCCACTGTCTTTTCCCAGCACTGGGAACTGGTTTGGAACTGACATGGTAACTATCACCATGAGTCTTAACCTCGCAGATTCTGCAGGCCCTCCCTCTCTGTTTACTAGAGCATAAACAAACACTCTTTTTCTTCCTTAGTTCCTGTACTACCTGGTTGTCATTTTTAATGGAACCTTAAAATGAAAGGAAAACAAAGAAAAATGTGCAAATTCTAGCAATTGATATGTTCGTAGAGTAAAAATTTCTGATCCAAGTTTAACTCAAGTCCAGAAACAGATTAGATAGGCACTCATTTTTGAACATCTAACTCCAGAAATTCTCCTCGCCTCATTTCAACTCTTGGAGTATCCCTCTCACTGTTTTCTCTGACTCTTGCCCTTCCTTACCTCCTGAGAAAAGACTGAATCTTATTGGAGTGTTGTCCACTTTCCTCTGATACTTTTGAGGAGGAGGGAGGTAAGAAACTCTCCCTACATTTCTTACTTATATTCTTGTAGTATAAGCTATTTCAAATAGCTTATAAGTTTCCAGTGATGCCTCATTTAAGTTAAAGTAATAGTTGGTAGAATATTGAACATTGTACAGTGTTTCTGTGGAAACCTAGTCATTTATTAGTTTTAAAAATCTAACATCGAGATATATTATTGGAGTACTCCATTTTTAATTTTAACATCTATTTTAGGGTGCATGATGCCTGGCTGTCAAAACACTTTGGAATAGACCGAAAATCACAAACCATGCCAGCTCTTCGAAACAGATCAGGAATAATGCAGGCCCGGCTTCAGCATCTTAGTAGCCTGGAAAGTTCATTTACACTTAATCACAGTAAGTGAAAATATGTGTAGGGAACCCACTTGAAACATACATGTAATGCTATTTAACCTTAAAGAAGTATTGGTTTAAATCATAAATTCGATTGGAAATGATTTCACATACATATATTTGCATACCTCTGTCTGTTTATGTACAGTCATTTCAGCTTATGTGAATATGGAATGAAATATGCATGGACTTTTCAGCAGTTTTAGGTAATGGTGGGGTTTTTTTCTTAGTTCAGTATGGAGGAAATTAAATTTTCCTATTGAGTTATTGTTCTTATTTTACATTGGATACCCTTTATTCCTGCTTTAATGCAAATAATGGCATCTTAATATAATAAGATACATAATATTTGTTTAGAATTACTATTGTTCATTCAGTGCTATTAAGGGATTACCCATGCTGAGCTGACCGCAGAAATCAAAGAACTGTAAATACTATTTTGACAGAGGTGTGTTTCACACAGGCTGAAGTATTGACAAGTTGAATAGGACAAGGAGGAACTAGAGGGCTATATAGATGGAAGCAAGCCTCTGAAAAGCAAATATTAATACAAAGTCGAAGAGTGAGAAAACTTTCATTTCCATACAGTCCTCTGGAGGTTGCAGAAAAGGCAGCCAGCAGAACTGGCTTTGCAATAAAGACTAATATTAAAAACAAACGTCTTGAGCAGATAGATCCTGAGCTAATAGACTCAAGACCTTTTTTTAAAAAATGCAAGTCTTAACAGCTTTCAGCTTTGCTTTTATCACTTGTACAAAATATAATGAACTTACGTCCTTCAGTTGGCCCAGATGCTTTGTTTTTCTTCTTTTTTGGGGGGGGGGAGTAATTAGGTTTATTTATTTAATTTTTTTAACGGAGGTACTGGGGATTGGACCCAGGACCTTGTGCATGGTAGGCACGCACTCTACCACTGAGGTATATACCCTCCCTCTGTTTTCCTTGTGCTTTAGAAACAAGTCTCATATCATTGGCATCACTGAAAACATCTGGCCATAGGGCATCACTGTGTGTAATGTAGCTGCGTTTCTATGAGTTTCTCATTTTTGCACACATAATTAGCACAGCCTAAAATGCCTTCTGTGTTATTTCTTGGTTACATCACCCCTAGTTCATCACTGAAATCTTGTCCCCAAAGAAGTGGGCATCTAATTACGTGTTGTAGAGCTGTTGATACAAAGCTGAAGTAAAAGTCAGAGGACCTGATTAACCCAGACCATATTTGATTAAGGAATAAACACAGTGAAACTCACTAGGTCTGCAGGTATTGAGAGCCGGCTTTCTTCTTGCTTGTCTCTGTCTGAGTCTTTGGGGAAGAAAATCATCCAGGACTGTTACATGAATCTCTGTGTTGGGCTGCTTTAATTTCCTTTTTTTCATCCCAGGTTCGGCAACAACGGAAGCAGACATTTTCCATCAGGCACTTCTTGAAGGCAATACTGCTACTGAAGTTTCCCTAACAGTACTAGACACCATATCGTTTTTCACCCAGTGCTTCAAGGTAAAAATGAAGAGTTAGAATTTAGTTGGTATCACTGCCAAGAAAATATTACACAAAAATTAACTAGTCAGAGGAAGCCTAGTGGAGTATAAAAGCCCCCAACGAGCAGTCAGGAAACTTGGATGGCGGAGCGAATCTGGCTCCTGTGTGACCTTGGGAGATCACCGAGACTCGCATGCCACATCCATAAAATGAGGGGATTGGACTATTTTGCTCTTAATTTCCCTTCTCTTTTATTTTCATGTTTAAGAACAGTTTTCTTTCACACTTTTTTGGGGGGGCAATTAGGTTTATTTTCATTTGTGTTTTCTTTAATGGAGGTACTGGGGATTGAACCCAGGACCTTGTGCATGCTAAGCACGTGCTCTACCACTGAGCTGTACCCTCCCCCTTCTTTCACACTTTAATGAAAATATCCAGGAATTTTTAGCCTAAATTATGATTGAATCAGTTTGTCCAAACACCCATTATGATGAGGTATCTTGTCAGGCTAGATGGTGTCCAGGCAGGCTGGCTGGCTGCCTTCCCTTGTCAGGTGCTTCGTGGTTTTTCTCAGCTGTTTGCCTCCCAGTACAAATCATCATTGCTAGGTTTAAAACAAAATAAGAAGAAATTAAAAGCACTTATCTTGTGGGATTGTTGAAGGAGTAAAAAGAGATAATGGATGTAAGACTGCTTTGCAAAGTAAAAACTACAATAACTATCATGTAAGGTAACACTAATGGGAGAACTCAAAAGTGAAAACTCTTGTTGGCTTTTCATCTGAGTTCTACAGATAATTTTTTTCTTTTCTTTCCCCTTCTCTAAGTAATTCAGTTAATTGCTTCAGCCCTCCAGATTTACTATGGAAACCTGGCCTGTGCTTTTCAAAGAGGCTTATAAGGGAAAACTGAATTAGATACTCATAAGAAATTGGCTGCAGCATCCCTTTATGAAGTATTAAGTTCGTTCTGGTTACAGTGCAACCCAGATACATTTTTTATTGTGCCAGTAAGTAAGAAGGACACTTGGTCTCAAGATTTGCATTGTATTCCTTCCTCCTATTCAGATTTTTATTTATTTAACAGATACATCTCTTGGTAGATGTCAGGCACTATCTTAAGTGCTTTAGAAATATTAACTCACTTTTACATTGTGGGACTGGAGGTGGAAAAGGAGAGTGACTGCAAATAGGCACCAAGGATCTTTTTGAGGTGATGGGAATGCTCTAAAATTGGGTTGTGATGGTTGCACAATGCTGTAAATTTATTAAAAGTAATTGAATCGTATACTCAAAATAGGTAGATTTTGTGTTATGTAAATTATACCTCAATAAACTTCAAAATACAAACATGAACTCACTTTGAATCCTCATACTAGCTGTGTGGTACAGATACTGTTATTTTTCCCATTTTAAAATGAGGAAACTGAAGCTCACGGGGAAGTTAACGTCACATAGGTGGTTAGTTGCAGAATTGGATTCAGATCTAGGCCAGTTACTACATGCTTGGAAGAAGACTAAGTTAAAGAGCCGGAAAGATCTAACACCGTTCAGGGTTTCTAGCTGTCATTGTTACCATTAGATCTGTCACAACTTTGCATATTGTTTTGGTTTTTTGTTGTTATTTTTGGCCAAGTTGTAACCTGCTAATTAGTTTCTTGAGGAATAGAGTAGGGCTGGAAATGTTAACCAGTCATTTTTTTTTAAAAAAGGTTCACAAACCAATAGATATTTCTCTACAATTTGTTGTTTCTCTTATATCTCTCTTTGCAAGGAACATTTAAACAATTTACATAGTCTGTTCAATTGTGATACCTGTTATTATCTCTACTTATAGGGGGTTAATTTGTCACCAGTGGCTAAACATATCTTATACTAAACATACTTTTAAAAGCAAATTAGATACAAAACAGAAACAGACTCACAGACATCGAAAACAAATTTATGGTTACTAAAGGGGAAAAGTGGGGATAAATTGGGAGTCTGGGATTAGCAGATACAAACTACTAGATACAGAATCGATAAACAACAAGGTCCACTGGAGAGCACAGGGAACTATATCCAATAGCTTGCAATAACCTATGATGAAAAAGGATATGAAAAATAATATATATGTATAGCTGAATCACTATGCTGTACATCAGAAACGAGCGCAATGTTGCAAATCAACTATACTGCAATAAAAAAATAAAAAGTAAAAGCAAATTAGATAACAGACTTTTAAAGCAGAATTGATATTTTCCTTAATTCTTGTGTTACTTAGTTTCCTTCGGAGAAATACAAAGGCTGGTTACCTTGTATTCATTTTTAATTTACTGATTTCTTGATTGAGATGCCGTTTGGTTAGGATAATAGAAAATACTCTTCCCATACTCGTTCTGTATTTACTGGGTTATACTGGAAAAAGAACTTTTTTCATTTAAAATGATAGAATTAAGTATAGATTTAGTTTATATAGTATTTTGAGATTTCCGAGTTGAAAGATGGCACACATGTTTTTAGATTATGTTAAACTTTTAATTTTTCTGCAACTTTCAAGCAGCGGTTTCATAAACAAGTATTGGTAAAGTCTGTTCTCTCATTCTAGGGTGAGCATCATAAACTATTTCTGCAAAAAAATTTTTTATGTTTTGTAGAGCCAACTGTTGAATAATGATGGCCACAACCCGTTAATGAAAAAAGTATTTGATATCCATCTTGCTTTCCTTAAAAATGGGCAATCTGAAGTGTCACTGAAACATGTCTTTGCCTCACTGCGAGCTTTCATTAGTAAGGTAAGGAAAAAAAGCTTTGTAGCTGCTATTGGCCTTGCTTCAAGACAAGAAGGAAAGAGGAACAAGGATCACTGTGACAACTTATACAAGCCTCAGATAATGAAACCATCATACTGCCTTTGTAAATATAAATACAGAACAGCAAGACACATAACGAGGGCCTGACCATGAAGTCCCTAAAAACAACATGTGCTTTTTATTTTGTGTTGTCATTCCTTTTCTTTTTCAGTAGGCTCCTTTGAAGAGTGTCATCTTAAAATAACCAACTTTGCCAGTTTTTCTTCTCTTTTGCTTCTTTTGAAGTATTATCATGCTGAAGCTATACAAGCAAGCTGTGAATGCTCTCCTGTGTAAGCGCTTTGAAAGCAGAGACCAAGTTTTATAACCCCAGGGCTTTGTATGGTATCTTGCAGATGGTAGGCACTCAATACATGTTCAGATGAATGAATCCTTCCTTTCAATACTGATTGTATCTGTGGGCTCTAAATTTTCAGGCCATTTACCTCATCTAAACTAAAACTTCAGACTAGGGTTTTAGGAATAAATATGACTGAAATGGATAGCACAGATTTATTTCTGGTCCGTTTTTAGTAGCCTTTGACCATAATAAAAAGTACCACAAACCAAGATGGAGTTAAAATTAAGGAAAGACACAGTCTAGGCCTCCACTCTGGTATGTATAACTCCAATGAGACACAGAAATTCAGTGAATTGATTTGTGTAATAGGATAGCTAAGCATGGAAAACTTTTTTGTCATTATTTGTATGGCAACTTATTGTGTTTAATTGATACAGAAATTAGGTGGATTTGAAGATTGATTTTTAAATTTCCATTCTTTAATGCAATTTTGTGAATAAAGAAATGGAAAACTGAATTCAGTACAAGCATGTTACAAGAAACTAAGGGAAAGTGACTCAGAAATAATTCATTTAACAAACAGGTACTGGGGAGATACTTATTGGTATTAGACACTGGCTCAGGGATACAGTCTGAGAGCTTATTGTTAGTAGAGGGAAACACACACAAAGATACATACGCATTCACGCACAGCCACGAATAGCATTAGCATAAAAGAAGTCTATACAGAGAACTGAGGATGAACAGGAGAAAGGAGGGGAAACATTCTAATTTAGCGTAAGTTTCTTTGCAGCAGTGAAGTTGTGATTTAGTACGAACTCAGCAAGAGATAAGACTGAAGAGGTCATTGGGGACCAGATAATTGTGTACTCATCTTAGGAGTTAGATTTCATCTTTTAGGTACCAGGGAGCATGGAAGCAACATAATTAGATTGTTATTAAGAGAGAATTGGTGCTGGTGGGGGAGAGTAGGGGAAATCTCTTTAAAAAGTAGTACATAAGCATATTCTCTGCCCTCATGAAGTTTTTAGTCTAATAGGGTGGGAGGGGGTGACAAAAAACCAACAAGTAAATAAAATAGTAATTGTAACAACTTCTAGGAAGGAACCAAGGTGCTGAGATAGAGAATAATGATTTGTGGGAGTTGCCTTACTTTACACAGGTTTGTCACTTTTAAAATGAGACCTGAAATGTGAAAAGAGGCCCACGGTTTGCAAAACTCGAGTAAGAATATTCTAGGGAGGACACGCATACGCAAAGGCCTGAAGCTGGGATCGATCTTGAAATTCCAGGACCTGAAAGGCCCAGTTTAGCTGGAACTAGTGAATTAGGGAGATCATCAGCATACCAGTGGTAGCTGATGCCATGGGAGTGGTTTAATTTCCCCTGGAGAGTGTGTAGAGGAAGAACAATAAGAGTACCAAGAGCAGTATGTTGGAGAAAAACCACAAGGAAGGGGTAGGAAGAGGAATCTGTAGAGGAGATGAGAGGGAACAGTTACAGAAGTAGGAAGGAAGACAAGAAAGAAGGATATCATGGAAGCCAGTGGAAAAGAGTTTCAGCATTATTCTGAGGTACAGAATGGTCTAATAAGATAAGCTAGAAAGGAAGTCCATTGGAATTGGCAATTATGAGGTCATTGATGATTTTGGTCATTGCCCACTCACAGAAGTGATGTAGGTAGAAGATTTATAGTGGATTAACCACACGACAGCTATGCCCTCCCTTACACCTTTGTTTTCATACTAGAGTATCTTGCCCAACAAGATTTGGTTTAATCTGGAGAAACTATTGATGAGATTTCTCAATTGCCAATCAGAAAACAATCATTAAATGTTCATTATCTGCATAGCATTGCATTTGGTGTTGAGGTGGTAAAAAGAAGTTAGATTCCTGTATAATATGGGTTTAAATTCAATATTTCTGAGAAGTCATTTAGAAAGAGTGGCCCTCTAGCTTCACACTCCCGGAAAAACATCCATTGTGGACCCTGAAGCAGCTTCTACGTGCTTGTCTAGACACGTAAGCGTAGGAGATTGTAATAAGCCGATCTTATAGTTTATCTTCCACAAAGCAGAATATGTTCTCAAAGTAGCAGCCACTTGCCTGTTTTGAAGATTAAATAGTCACTTGTATGTTCTTTTTCTATGCCCAAATGTATTTTAAACAACAGCATTTATGAGTAAGGGATGCACAGGTTTATGTTTGTGTGTGTACACTTCATCGATACCCCATTTTATTAAAAGATTAACCTTATTTGCTGAATGGATTCCTGCTGTAATTTTCTCAGCATTTGGAAGTTCATAACATAAGGAACTGTTTAAATATAAAGCAAAAAAGTAATGCAGATTGTCCTTCCGATTCTTAAGGCCCAAATTGAGACCTGTTAATTATTCATCATTTCAGTCAGTCGTTAATCCAATACATATTACCGAGAAACTACTTACCTTCTTTTCCAGACCTCCATGAGCTCTTATTGGATCTGTAGCAGTTTTAGTCAGTACCTGACATTTTTGTAGAGGCTTGTATAGTGACTGGAATTGTTCTGTCATTGCTACACGCTAGTCTTTATGTTTGTAACTAGTTTGGGTTCTCTAGAGCAGAGCCCTAGTCTTATGTTAATTTTGTATCCTCAGAGCACCCAGCATAGTTTTAGTTGAGAATAGAGTAGGCACTTGATAGTTGATTGATTTTTATGATTGGGTTTTCAGATCCTTGTTTATGATTTCCCTGTTCCTTAGTTTCCCTCAGCCTTTTTCAAAGGAAGGGTAAACATGTGTGCTGCATTTTGCTATGAGGTTTTAAAGTGCTGCACATCGAAGATTAGCTCCACCAGGAATGAAGCATCTGCACTTTTGTATCTTCTGATGAGAAACAACTTTGAGTATACCAAAAGGAAAACCTTTTTGAGGACACATCTGCAGGTCAGTGTGAAACCAAAACTCCTCTGCTTTCTTCTATTCAATCTTTAGCCTCTACCTCAAGATCTTGAGCTGTCCAATCCAATACAACAGCTCTTAGCCACATGTGGCCATTTAGCACTAGAAATGCGGCTAGTCTGAATCCAGATGTGCTGTAAATATAGAATACACATTGGCTTTTGAAGGTTAAGTACAAAAAAAGTAAAATATCTCAATTGTTTTGTATTGACTGTATGTTGAAATGATATTTTGGATATATTGGGTTAAATAAAATGTATGAAAATTCACCTATGTCTTTTTACTTTTTAATGTGGCTACTGGGCAATTTAAAATTACATATGTGGTTCACATGATATTTCTATTGGACAGCATTGCCCTGGACATAGGTGTTAAGAGCATAGATTCAGATTCCAGGACTATTACCCGCGGTGTGACCTTAGCAAGTGACTTCCTTAGTCTCTCAGTGCCTCAGTTGCTTCATATGTAAAATAATGGTAAATACCCACTTCATAGGGTTGTTGTGAGGATTAAATGAGATGATTAAGTGACAAACAAAACACTTGTTTTTTCATGTTCCAGCATGCCCTGTTAGTAACAAAAAAAAAAAATGAGAGAAGTCTCAAGGCTTTAGTGGAAAACATGGACTTTAGAATCAGACCTACCTGGGCTTAAATCATAGCTCAGCTGCTTACTGTGTGACCCTAGGCAAGTTACTCAATCCGTCTTAACTATTTACGTCATCTGTAAAATGAGGCCAAGTATGTTTCAGCTTGCAGGGTTATCACGAAGGTTAAAAATAAAGTATGTGTAGTGCCAGGAACAAAATGCCTAGCACGTAATTGACACTTGGTATGTGGTAGTTGCTATTCAGTGTCTCCATATTTTTTTGCTTATTTGATGGAACAGCTCTGAACTAAACTACAGTTGGGACTTCTTGGCTCAGTAGCCCTCTTCGTAATATGGGAAATCCTTGGTCATATTTCTGTGTTCACTGCCGTGGTCTGTCCTATTGGGTTATAAATGGGGAAACAGCCATAAGCAGCTTTTCAGAAATGTCATCAGTAATGTGAAACTCTGATAGAAGTATATTCTTCCTAGAAAAATCTTCTGTATAGTTACTTTTGGATACTAGGGCCAGCATTATATGTTAGGGCTTTTAATATTTGCTTTTATGTGAGGTGTCACTTGACTACAACCTTCCCCCAAACCATTCCTTCAGTTAGTGTGCTAGTCTGTCTGAAATTCCCCATTAGGGTCCATTCTTCTAGATTAAAACATCAGTTCTCCCAAGTCCTTTATTCAAATATAAATGCATTAATAAATGTGCAGACTTAGAGCCATGGTTAAGTAGTAGTATTAAGATTATGATCTCTTTAATGCTCATAACAGCTCTATAAAGCAGATAATGTTATCACCCTCATATTGCAAATGAGAAAAGTGAGGCACAGGACAGTTAAATAACTTTCCCAAAGCCAGTGAATAGTTGATAAAGTCAAGATTTGAATCTAGGGCAGTTTGACTCAAGAGCATGCACTCCTAGTTCCTATGGTATCTTGTCTCAGGATCAGGGGTAAAGCTTCCAGCCATTAACAACTTAGCGTGAATTATTCAGGCATTCATCTAAGGGAGCCGGAGAGATTACAAAACACCATCAAAGGCCATTACATATACTGATATCTAAACTAAATAGGCCCTAGTCAGAAACAAAGAAGGGAGCTGAGGCGCTGGAGTTGGAAGTCCAGCACGCTGAAAATGGACTAGTGAAAAGGACTGAGATACCATCAAAAAATCTCATTTATTCCCAACTTTGCCATAGCTACGACCCAGCAAGCATACTGAAAGTAGAGACCTGACCACCCTTGTTTCAGTTCACTATTAAAATGGTTTTAGACCTAGCTGTGCCAAAAGCTTTGAAAAGTTTTTCACATCTAATCAAGAAAAGTGCCAGTAAAATTTGAAATTGGAAACCTCGGAAGTTGCTCTTTCAGTAGAGAATTAAAACCCCTCATGTATGAAGAAAATACATTATGATGGAGCTAGGTAGAACCCTTAAAAGAAGCAGTTTAGATGAGTGCCTATGGCTTTAAACAATGATGCAAATGAGCAGCCTTTGTTCAAAAGACATTTGAAAAACAGTGTTTGCTTCTTCCCACAGATAATCATTGCTGTAAGCCAACTGATAGCTGACGTAGCACTAAGTGGAGGATCAAGATTTCAGGAGTCTTTATTCATTATCAATAACTTCGCAAATAGTGACAGACCTATGAAGGTATGTTCTCACTTCAAGTAATAAATCAAAACCTCCTTTACTGTCAGGGAAGTTTACACTCCTTAGAGTTCATGGGATTCACAGCGTTTATCTAGTATGGCGTCTATAGAATGTGAACTTCATGAGTCAAGGCTTTGTCTTGTCCACTGCGGTACCTCGAGCACCTAGAACACTGCCTGCTACACAGCAGATACTCAATTTTAGTTGAAGGGATGGATGGATGACTGTACTGTGTATATACATAGTTGTTACTGATAGGATCTGAATTTTCTTCTGGGCTTGATTTTTAAACTTGCTCCGAAAAGAAATGAGTCCTTTCGTAACAGT
This sequence comes from Camelus dromedarius, assembly GCF_036321535.1. Taxonomy (NCBI): domain Eukaryota; kingdom Metazoa; phylum Chordata; class Mammalia; order Artiodactyla; family Camelidae; genus Camelus; species Camelus dromedarius. The sequence goes on along the minus strand of NC_087472.1, from coordinate 26,214,172 downwards.
TGTTACCATTTCATGAGACTGTTTAATTAAGCATTGAGTTGGAAATTTCACAAAATCTCACTTGCCAGCAGATGAGGAATGGCCCAGTGGCACAGAAGGGATTCATTATTTGATGATTTTCTGAGTTTCAAGAATCGTCTGTTAACTGATTGGGGCTTGCCAGAGATACTTATTGGCAAACCCAAGTCTAAGGCTGTGGTTCTTAGGCACCAGCTGGCTGAGGCTAAGCCCAAGACCCTGACCACCAGTCCTCTTTCCCACCTATATGCTTAAAACCTATAACATTGTAAAAATTCATTTGTTGTTTTGTTGCATGGAGAGCAGGTTCTGATCTTCAGTGACGCATGTGTACAAGGGAAGAAGAATCCTTTGCTGATAGAAAACTTTTCCTCCCAGAGGAATCATCCCCATTCTTGGGAAAGGTCATCTTTCAGCATAATTTGACAAGTTGTGTAAAATCTGGAAAAAAAGCTCACAGTCACAGCATACTTGATGCTTGGGATGTGTCAAATCTATGTACCAAAAAATATTCCCATAGGAATGTTGCTTAGACTGAAAAAAACACTGAGTAGTGCCAGCGTTCTCAGGCTGGGAAAGTTTGCTTTTCAGCCAGTTATTCTGGTTCCTCAGGAGATCGGTATATGCTCCAACTAATCCCATGAGCACAGAAACAACTCTTGTCATTTAGGACCTTTTACTCACACCCTAAGTGTTTATTTTACCAGTTTTTACCATCCTTAATTCCATGTTATATAAAAGCTGGATTAGCAACTTTTTCAAAGTAAATGGGGTCTGTTTTAGCCCTCCTTGATAGGAAATCTTCATGACTCATTTTCGGTTTTTGGTTTTTTTTTTTGGTCCAACTATTTTATTATTATTTTATTTTATTTCTTTTTATTTTGAGGAGGAGGTAATTAGGTTTATTTATTTTATTGGAGGTACTGGGGATTGAACACAGGATCTCATGCATGCCAAGCACACACTCTACTGCTGAGCTATACCTGCCTCCTTTTCATGACTCATTTCTGAAATGACTTAATTGTATTCTGGTAGGGCAGTCATTACCAGTAAACCCTATTACAACAAGGTATGCCTTTCCCCCAGTAAATGGAATCTCTATTAATATATAAGAAGGGACTTCATGTATATAATTCGTTTTTAAAGAGATCTTTAAAGAAGGCACTTAGAAATGATTTTCTCCACATTTGGTTACATTCACATTGAAAAGCTCCCTAACCTCTGTACCTGTCCCTTACTCATCTTTTTTTTTTTTTAATTTTTAATGGAGGTACTAGGGATTGAACCCAGGACCTTGTGCATGCTAAGCACACGCTCTACCACTGAGCTGTACCCTCCTCCACTGTCCCTTACTCATCTTTGAATCCTACAAATAATTGTGATTACTCTAGTTAATAGGGAGTGATAGGACTTTTTAAATAGTGCCCAGGATAAAGAGGAAACGAACTTCATGTTTTTGTGGACAAAAACTACACTGAGAGAGGTCAATGATCTCTTTAAACTCTTCAGAGCATTCTGTGATTCATAAATTTTTACTTGCATAATTGGGAATTTTTGCAGTATGGTTTTCACCTTAGTGTATGTGGTAGTCAGTAGGTGGGACAGGTATGCTTGTCAGTATGGAAGGGTGACTCAGATCACTAGCTCTGGAGCCAAACACCTGGAGTGTAAATCCTGTCTCTATCACTTATAACTGCGATACCTTGGCCAAGCTGTGTGCCTCAGTTTTCCCACTGGTGAAATGAATTATGATAGTACTTAATTCATAAGGTTGTTGTAAAATTTAAAACATGTAAAGCACCTAGGCCACTACCTGCTGCATAGTAAGCTGTCAGTTTTTAGTTGTTGTTGTAACTAAAATTACACTATAATAGCAAATTCAAATTACCCTCATGGCTGTAGATGTCACAATAGTGGAGCTGGGGTCCAAAGTCAGACAGTCTGGCTTCTGAGTCCATGCTCTTATGTATTATGAATATACTGCCATCAAGTTCAGTGCCCTTGAAGCCTGAGCTAGTTGGATATTTTTAAAAGAACTACTTTAAAACTCTTTAGGCATACCAAGAACCAAATTGACCAATAACTGTAACAAGGGGTAAAAGTTGTATGTTATTCTTAGGATTAGATGTTGAGGCTTAGAGCATATCAGTAGTACTGATAAACATGTCTTTTTTTGTTTATTTTGAAATTAGGCAACTGCTTTTCCCACAGAAGTCAAAGACTTGACCAAGAGAATCCGTACCGTTCTTATGGCCACTGCTCAGATGAAGGAGCATGAGAAAGACCCTGAAATGCTGATTGATCTCCAGTATAGCTTGGCCAAGTCCTATGCAAGCACCCCAGAGCTCAGGAAAACCTGGCTTGATAGCATGGCCAAGATTCATATAAAAAATGGAGATTTCTCAGAGGTGACTTCTTAAGGCTTTGTTCTAAACACAGCCCTGCAAACCCCTGGAGCACAGTCTGACGGTTCTTTATTTGTCATCCTTTTTCAGGCCGCAATGTGTTATGTCCATGTGGCAGCTTTGGTTGCAGAGTTTCTTCATCGAAAAAGTAAGATATTTCTGTTCTTAGAGATAGGGAGAACTTCAGTTAGCACGAGAGTTTTTATCTTTGTAGCCTGCAACTATGAATATGATAAGATTGAACTCTGAAAAATATGTTCACCTTTAGCCTCATTCAGTGTTAAACAGAAATTTTTATAAAAGAAAACTGGATTGTTCCTCTGCCTTCTGCTTTCATTAAGAGTACAAGAATAAGGTAAATGATACAGGGCCAGACCTGATGCCCAATGTTTATTTTCCAAGACTGTCTCCCTGGAAAACTGCCACAAATTAAATTCTTCTCAGGGCGTGTGAGAAGCTCTGGATAATATAGATCACTTATTTTCCCCTCATCTGCCTCAGCGTCACCAGCAACTGCCCACAGATTAAATCTCTACAGCCACTTTAGTGCAATAATATCTTGGTATTAAAAAGGGAGGTGGCATATCAGCAAGATGGCGTCCTCCTTTGTATACCCGCCTCCACAACAATCTGGCATCCAACCACAGACAAAAGTGCCTTTGTCAGGGCTGTGGGATCCAGCACCCTATGCCAAGGGACCTGGGAGGAGTTTTGCTCACCTATGTATTGGGTATTAGGCAGACAGATCTCAGTCGTGTCTGTGGACCCTGCAATGACCTATTAGATGGCTCCAGCCCCTCTCAGCTGCAGTCTGGAGCCTCTGGAGAACACTGTCTTAGATAATCACCCACAGACGAGTGAGCCTTGAGGGAAGTCCAGAAGTCCAGTGGAGAAGTTCCAGCATATTGTTGGAGCAAAAATAATACAAGTTTGAATGCATTGGAGAGGGTAAGAGGAACAGTGTGATTTTACTCATGTTGCCCCTTCTCCAAGGTGACAGAGCTCAGTGACAAGAGAGGGCCTTCTTGCCCGTGATTTCTTCTGCAGGGAAAAGGGAGCATGTGAGTGGGTACCTGGCCTTCCTAGCAGTACAGGATGCTGCCAAAGAAGCCCATTTCTTTCTTGCCCCATCCAGAGTACTGAGTTGTGAACTGAATGACTAAGAGGGGACAGGAAGAGGATGGGAGAGCAGCACATAGGACTTTTAGAGGGCATTAAAGGAACATAGATCCTACTAACCATATCACAGATTGCATCAAAAATCCTACCAACAAGCCACTAGAGATACTTAGCCTGTGGATCCCTACAACTGGCCCATGGGCACCCCCAGTGTTCCATGTGCCTCAACCATATTCCTACTCCCTCATCCTGTTGCTGGATCTCTGGTCTTTTGAAATTATCCAGCCAGAGGAGAAAAAAGAAAAATGGAAAAAGGTCAAGAATATCTGCATGATCTAAGGGATACTATAAGCAGACACCTTAGAGGCCTAGAGAGCATTGGGTGATACTTTTGAAGTGCTGAAAGAAAAAAAAAACCTGCCAACCAAGAATGCTCCATCCAGCAAAGCTGTCCTTCAGAAATGGACAGATGAAGACTTTCCCAGAAAACAGAAGCTGAAGCAGTTCTTCACCATTAGATCTGTCGTACAAAAAATGCTGGAAGAAGTTCTTCAAGCTGAAATGAAAGGATGCTAGTTGGTAACATGAAAACATATGAAATGGATCCATATGAAAGGATAAAGCTACAGCACACATACTCAATGGAATATTATTCAGCTACAGGAATGAAGGAAATCCTGCCATTGTGTCAACATAGATGGACCTTGAGGGCATTATGCTAAGTGAAATAAGTCAGACAGAGAAAGACAAATATTGTGTGATCTCATTTATATGTGGAATCTTAAAAAGCCAAACTTGTAGAAACAGAATAGAATGGTGGGGGCCAGTGGGTAGGGAAATGGAGTGACTTTGGTCAAAGGGTACAAACTTCCACTTATAAGATGGGTAAGTTCTGGAGATCTAATGTACAGTGCAGTGATTATTGTGAATAATTCTGTGTTGTATACTTGAAAGTTGGTAAGAGAGTATATCTTAAATGTTCTTACTCCCTGCCAAAATGGTAATTGTGTGTGGTGATTAACACTACCCTGTTAATCATTTCACAATATGTATATGTATCAAATCAACAAATACACCTTAAACTTACACAGTGTTAGATATCTGTGTCTTAATAGAGCTGAGGCTGGTTGTGGGAGTGGAGACAAAAGAGTCATGGTCGTAAAGGGCTCAGGATCCAGCAAGTCCAATTGAGGAATCTGCCTGAAAGCTTCCTTTCCAAAATTAATATTGTTAACTGTGGTAACAACTACTTAAATAATAAAACAGTTGAGTTAGGTTTAAAAATTGATTGGCAAAGGACATTGCAAGGAAATCTTCCACTAGCTCTCATAATGGTCAAGCTGTTTCCTTGCAGGCAATCAAGTGAGTTAAGATGAGGGCTAAATGAAACCATCTTGTAGGAGTCACATCACTGTGGTTTTGGCTGTGAGAACCATGTTTTGTTTTGTTTTTTAATTCCAGAATTCCTACAGTTAACTATATATCTTTCTTCCCAAACATGGTATGACTAAAATGTAGATTCATTTTATTTATATTTTACATTTGATACTTTCTGTTTGATGCTAAAATTCTTTAGAGCAATCCAAGTTTCTGAAATTGGTATACTCTGGTATTCTCCTTTTAGTGCATATGTGGTTTTAAAATGGAGAATGAGATTAATTATGAAAAAAGGCCCTGTTAGAGGTTTTTACTGTATCACTGGTATGCCTGTGAAATTACTGTAAAAATAAATATTGAAATTGCACACTTGCAGTTCCAATAAACTAACAAATATGAGAACCCTAAACATGATACTAAATAAAGTTTTAGGTGTATCTCTCAGATAAATCAGGTTAATATTACCTCATCTTTTTAATTAGTACAAATCTGAAATAAGAGTTTTATATCTACTAACTATAAACTTATACCCTTTAGATATTGAAAATAGTTAAATATATTAAAATATTTCCTTAGGATTTTTTCACAAGTGCAAAGACCTTAAAACTTAAGCAAAAATGAAGAATTACTTATTCCATTTTCAGTCCTTAAGCTTTTGAAATATAACTATAGGGCTGTACAAAATAGCAACTAAAACATATAAATATTGCTGTGGGTTTTTTTGGACATTAGCTTGAGACAGCTAGCTTGAACACCAAACAGTGTGACATGATTCAACAAGTGGAAACAGTGCTTTTAACTAATCATTTAAATATTTCATACTACCTTCAAGGTTTTTCTTTTAGAATTTATTCTTCATAGAAATTAAAGAGCCCTTCCCTGAGTAGGAAAAAAAATGATGTTTTGCATTTTCAACAAAAAATAATGTTAAATTTAGGAGTTTACATATTTATTTATAGGTGCCATCTATTTTTATGCCTGGAAAATTCTACTCGCTTAAACTAGAAAATCTTATTCTAAGATGATGGCAGTAGTGAAATCCTCAGGGTTTTTTCCCCCTTAGCTTCAATCATTCCAGTAATCCAAAACACGTTTTGTTAATTAGCTGATTGACCTGAGAGTCATACCAAGGAAGATCACTAATTTACAACACAGGTTAAAAACTTAATCTGTTAACCTGTCATCCAGTCTGAGAAATCCAGACCTAGATAAGACCTGGATATTCACAGAGTAAATAAACGTACATTTGAGTGTAGAACTGAAAAAAAGTTGTATTTACACTTAAAACAAACTTATTTGACAAAAAGAATTGAGCAATTATAAAGCCTTTTGTTTTCTATCAAGTGCCCTTTGCAGTGACGACAAAATCTCTGGCATATCAACTGCCAAAATTTCTTCTGTTTTCTCAAAGTCCTATGCCGTTTCTCTTGAAGTCACTATAAAGCTTTTTCTTTTCATCAAGATGGAATGAAGTGCTACAGCTGACACATTGGAGGCAGATGTTCTCCTGTTTAGAGTTTTTAAGAAAAGAAAAAAAGTTTGTCCCATTGGGTGGTTGCCTAAGTAAGCAGGGGTGACCACAGAACACCAGTGAGGGACCATTTCTAGATCCTTTTTTTCATGTTTCAAGCACTGAACTGAAAGGGGGAGGGGAAGGAGGGGTGCAGTTCTCCCTGCCCCACACCCCCAGCCTCAGACTTCTTTAAGGCAGCCAGAGCGCCTGCTCTTTGTACCAGAGACCTTAAGGATGATCATTCTCCTCCTTTTCCCTAAGTTACCTCGAAGTGGCGATACTAAGTGTTAGTTACTCCTACCCTAAACATATATGATAAAAAAAACAGATCTAAATTTCCTTACTTCTGTTTTGTCTGAGAACCTCAAAATGTTCTAGATCTCATTCTCTGGAGACTAGACTTATGTACCTCTCTCTCTTCTCGTCCCGAGAGAGTACACAACTGTTTTCCCCCGGGGAAGACCAGAGTCAAGTCTCTGCATTCTTCCACCACCACACAGCATCCGAGGTTCAGCAAAGCTTCGGGCCTGTAGGGTTCCTCCATCATCCCAAAAGGAATTTCCTTTCCCATAGAGTCTGTTCTTTTCATGCCTTATAGGGTAATGTTGTTCCCTTTCCCAAGTCTTTGTACCCAGCATCTGATAGCTTAAGTTCTGCAAAGCTTTTTATTCTCCAACTCCTTCCCAATCACAGCTTTTTCCCTTTTTGCCCTCCTCTTTAGGCTCTTACCTGCTAGCCCTCTTCTGACTAGCAGACTTACCTTACCAAGGCTTGGGCTGCTTTCCCATCCTTCAAACTCCTCCTTACTCTTTTCATGGGATAAGTTGTGTTCAAGGTAGTGGTCTCTACTTAGACAGTTTGCATCTTGCTTCCCCTAGGACAGCCATCAGGAATACAGAAGTTATAGCTATGAAGGGCAAAGTCAGGAATCTGGGTCACATACCAGAAAAATTCAAAGCAGACTCTCCAAGACCACCTTATGGCATACTACACATACTACACAGGGCTACGGGAGAGCCCTCACACACAGGCCGCCCTCTGTTGGGATATATACACTGACCACTTCTAGATTCAGCAGCTTGTTTCATCTGAAAATCTTCCTAAGACTAAAGAGAATCGGAATTTTCCCCAAGCATTTTAAAGACCCTAACAAACGAGTCCTCTTATGGATAGTTTGGTGGGTGTTGATAACTTAAGCAAACAAGGGGATATATATAGGCTTCTCTAGGGAGAGAGAGAGGTCATCAGGTATAGGAATCAAGGTAATATACTTAACAAGAATAGTGGACTCTGAAGCTGAAAATCCACAACAGTAGTCTTTCCAGCAGATAATGCAGACAACAAAGTCCAAAAGTAGGTGTTGACTTGTTTGTTTCTGAGAAGAACCATAACTTACCATCCTTCTACTTAAGATACACATGAGAAGACTCTTTCAAGATGCTTTAGCCTCATCGAATCTCAGGCAGAGGAATGTGCCCCTTTTTGTGCTCCTCAAAATCGTAGCATTCTAGAAAAACCCTACATTGGGGAATCACTTAAAATACTAATATCCTTGGAATAGGCAGGATTTTTCCCCAGTCATGGACCTAGCTGCCTGAGGCCTTCAGAGATTGACCCTTTTCCTTGTTAAAGACTAGATTATTTCTTCACTCAAGTTTTGGGGCCCTCTTCCGTACTGCCTGGCTCTGGACTTCATAGAGGTAATCAAGTGGGATGTTTTCTCCTAACTTTCAAAAAGTTCTCCCAGTGCACAACTGCTCAGAGTGGGCCATGGACCAGCTGCCAGACTGTTTCTTCCTGGTCCACAACAAGATAAGGAGTATTAACCTGAATGTAAATCAGCTGTGTCACTGAGCATGCTGGTTAGTTCAGCTGATTTTTGTTTCATAGAAAGACTTTGTTGAAGAAGGAAATGAAATGATTTACATTCTGGTGCAGTTCCTTATCTTGTGGTCCATTACTTTGAATAGAACTCTCCTAGAATTCTATTATAGACCATTTTAGGCATGCTTATCTTCAGAAATGAAATGTGTTGTGTGCTATCTTACCGTCTCTTAAGACCTAATTTCTTTGAACAAAAATGGCTCTAAAGTCTATTGCATCAAAGTAAATCTCATTTTCATTTCTCCCTTTTCTTCCTTAACAGAAATCCACTGACTACTGCCCCCTGTGTTTCTCCATTTTTGAAAAAGTACTTCAGAATAACCCCCATCTTGCCTTACCAGAATTCCATCTCTCTCATAGAAGAGTGATGCTTACTTGATAACTCATGTTCTGTCAAGCATCTTACGAGAAAATGTATGTCTAGTTAGCTTTCATTTAGACAAGAAGAGATGGCAAAATCCAAGCCATAATACATGACCCTTTCCATCAGAATTCTGAGAAATCTCCTCATTATGAGGTCTGGCTTTCTTAAACCTTCCCTCTTCCTTCCCCAACCTCTAACACCAGGAAGCTTACCGAATATTTAGTTGTGAGTATGTCGTCATTTCTAAGCATCACTATTAGGTTGTAGATTGCAAAACTTGTTTGTTCCCTTGTGACCAGTCATTTCCCGCTAACTAGCAGATTCTGTTATAAAGAGGCTGAATTGTCCTTAACTCTAAAATGACAGCCCACTTAGATAGGGGTAAAGGCAACCACAGGAGAAGTGTTTGGACATGTTCCCCTGTTCAAAATCTGTGGGGCAACCACGTGGCCTTCTATACCCAGACTCTCGCTTGACAGTAACAATTTGGTCCACAATCCTACGGCAGCTGTTCTCAGCTTGAGCTCACTTCCTATTTCCCAAGGGTTCAGCTGCAGAATCACTTACTATACCAGCTGCTAGCAGTTGTTTTATTTTATCTTGAGAAAACCAGTTTATTTATTGGTAGCTTTGTTTGGTAATAATAAGTCAGTGAACACTTGTTATTTTCCAGGTTTGTTCTAAACACGTTACATTTCATTTAATTCTTATAAGGTAGCTATCATCTTTGTTTAACAGATGATGAAACTTTTTACAGTCCTAGAGAGATAAACATGTCTAAAATCACACAATTAGTGATAGAGCTGTGCCTGTCTGACTCCAGAAGCTCTGGTTCTTCCATTCTATTTCTCCAAAGATGCTTCATCCCTGCCATCTCTTTTATATCCTCCCTCTCTTTACAAGTCCTAGGCTAGGCCAACAACCTACTTTCTTTTCCAATTCTCCAGTGAAATGAGGAGCTAGAGATGGTTAGGGAAGCTCTTTCATTGGTTACCTGAAAAGTACATGCCCTCTTTGTTTAGGTGACAGGCTATAAACGCACACAAGATCGAAGTGTAACTACCTTAATACCAACTTTTAGATTGCTCTAGGAAAACACTTACTATGCTAGTCATTGAAGATGATGCATAGTCAGAGAATGAAACTTATTTGTAAATAACTTGAACTCACTTTTCGGGGAAAAGACTGGTAGGATGTATAGGAGCTAGAAATGATTTGTAAAATTCTTGTTTTTGGTAACTAAAAATTACACTTATGACTTTGATCCTTACAAAGATACTTGTTTATTTTTAAGGGTAACTAATCTCTGTAAGGCTATCTGTTATTTACAAAACACTTTTTAAAGATAAATTCACTTCACTGCTTTTTAATTCACACAGAATTATTCCCTAATGGATGTTCAGCCTTCAAGAAAATTACTCCCAATATAGATGAAGAAGGAGCAATGAAAGAAGATGCTGGAATGATGGATGTCCATTATAGCGAAGTAAGATTCCAGGCCCTGCATTGCCAATTACATAAATTTAACTTCTTAAAATTTATTTACTTTAAAATATTATTACAGCTAACTTAATCTGGATGGTAACTAAGGGTTGATGAACTGTAAGCATTAAAACTGCCCAGGGAAAAGATGTTCCTGTTTGGAATGTGGAGCCCTATCTCTGGAACTGTTCTTATTGTCTGGTTTTAGAAATAATACCATTTATCATCCTCAATTCACCATCCCAGTAACTAGATCAGAGTCAACATACTTTGGAAAAAATCTCCATAAAAAATAGTTAACAATGTAACAGCTAAACAGAGGATGCATACAAGTATTTATTTAAAAATGGAAAATTTCTGCTCTTAACTTCTTATGGATAGCAAACAGCTTCAGTTGTCACTCAACAAATATCTGTTGAGCACTGACTTATGAGCAAGGCTTTGGACTTGGTGATATAGGAGCTATAAAATAATTAGGTACGGCTGTTCCCTGACCTCCAGTGTCTATCTGAAGAGATAATACATGAAATGGAAAAAAGCAAGACAGTGCCATCTGAGTAATACAGACAGTATGTTCCATGCAGAGTCAGAGTTGAAAAGTTATTTCAGCAGAGAATAGCAGGGACAAAAGTTAAGAGGTGGGAAAGCAGAAGGCATGTTCGAGGGCACAGTGAATGGATCCTTTTGGCTAAGCCAGTGGGTTCCTACAGAGAAGAGTACTAGCTGAGGTCAGATTTTGAGAAACTTGGAATGTTAGGGCTTTATTGAGTAGAATGTTGAATTGCTATCAAAGGTTTCTGAGCAGAATAATGAGAAGAGGAAAGGTTAATTTGGCGGTAATACGGGAAATGTATTGGAGGTAGATGGATGGGGGCTGGAGGCAGAGGCTGGAGCGTGGGCTGCCCTGAGAGTCCAGACGTGAGGCAGTCGGGCCTAAACCCAGATAGCGACAGATTCAGGAAACACTGTGAAGAAAAGAGGAAGACTTGATGGCTATTGGAGAAGAATCAGAGGTAGCTCCGAGATTTCAAGTTTGGTATAGAAAAATGACGGATGGAGGATTTTACAGGGAAGATGATGAATTCAGTGTTTGATGTGTGTTGAATTGGAAGTGAAAGGCTATGGAAATAGAAATAACATCAGGCCACTGGAAATTCAGAACTGAATCTAAGTAGAGAGATCAGGGTTGGAGAGCCATATCTGGAAGTCATAGCTGTGTGAGAACCAAAGCAGAGTGATGACGGGAAGTAATATAGCAAGTGACGGCCAGGCAACCGAGGACTGAATCATACAGACACCCACAGTTAGGGAATGCGGAGACAAAAACAGAAAGAAACAAACAACAAAAAGCAGAGAGATTTAAAGGGTTGAAGTCCCATAGAAATACATATTTAAGATTGTATTAAGAAACGTAAGCAGCAGTCAGGTTAAAGTGAGAGAGACACACTTTATGAATTTTTTAAAAAAAATATAAGCAATCTCAGGCTAGCCCTAGTTCATTTAGCTAAAGTGATATCTGCCTAGAAGCTCTACTTACTAACTATTTCTATATTGGTCTCTCTCCTCATCAGTAAAATAAAGACACTAACACTGTCCTGATCACTTCACAATAAATGTGAAGGCTCTTTATAAGTCATTAGGTGCTACAGGAGTGTCAGGCTTTCTCGCTGACCAACCTGTTAGCAAGGTTTCCTTTTACCCCTAGAACCTAGAAGAGTAGATATTTAAAACATGTTTGCTGAATTAGTTAATCATAACAGAGAATCAAGATACTTGAATTTTAATCCCAGTTGATTGGTTATTGACTATGAAGCCTTGGGTAAGTTAATACGCTTCTGGAGTTGTAGTTAGATCAACTTAGATGATTTTCATCTAAGGTCTCCAGTTTTTGTGGGCTGACAGCAGAAAGATTCAGCGGAGTTCGTGGGCGATAAATGGTTCAGCACAACTGAAGTTACGTCCTTTCTTCCAAACAGCAGCTTGAACATAGTCATAGAAATGGCCTTGTGCCTGACCTTTTTTTATACTCTTAAAGACAGCAGTAACATTTCTTACTAGTCAAGAACTATAATCGGTTTTCTATGTAAACACATTTGTTGGAACTCTTGTGTTCTACAGTAATAATTTATACATACTTTTAATTTGACATATACAAATAGAATCATATTCTCCGTAATGCCATTTTATGTTTAGTTTGTATAATAGGGCTTCTTCCTCATGCCCTAGCCAATGGAAAAATAATGCCATTGATTTACAAGTTTTATTGAAATGAAAAATACAAATTGTTGTTCATTTAGTGCCTTATTTAAATATGTGAGTTAAACCAATATTAATTTGTTTTTAAGACTGCCATTTCTGACTTTTGCAAGTTTTAAAATATATAACTAATGTACAATAAAATGCACACATCTTAAGTGAACAGCTTAATTTTGACAATTGTATATATCCATGCAACTTAACCACCTCAAACAAGAAACAGAACATGTCCATCCCTCCAGAAAGTTCCAGTGTGCCCATTTCCAGTCAGTTTCCCCACCCCCACTACCTGATTTCTATCAGCATACATTAGTTTTGCTGGTATCTTGGCGTCATAAAAATTGAATCATTCAGTGTGTACCCTTTGGTATCTGGCTTCTTTTGCTTAACCTAATGTTTTTGCAGTACATCCATGTTGTTGGGTATATCAGAAGTTCTTTTTCATTGCTAGATATTCCATTATATTGACATATGATTTTTAAATCCATTCTCCTATTGATGGATTCTGGATTGTTTCCAATTTGAGATTGTTATGAATAAGGCTGTTTTAAACATTCTTATCTGTGACCTTTTGTGGACATATGCATTCGTTTTTCTTGGGTTCACTCCTGGGAGTGAAACTGCTGGATCCTAGGGAAGTTATATGTTTAACTTTATAAGAAACTGCCAAAGAGCTTTTCAAAGTGGCGTGATGATTTTATACTCCCACCAGCAATTGATGAGAGTTTCAGCTGCTCTACTTCCTCACCAACAGCTGATGTTGCTAATCTTTCTATATTTTTACCATCCTATTAGACACGACTTGGTATGTCATTGTGCTTTTCATTTGTGTTTTCCTAATGACTAATGTGTTGAGCACTTTTTCATGTGCTCCTTTGTCTTTTATATATATATGTATATATAATATATATATGGAAATAGTACTGCCTGATTTTTTAATCTTATTTTTCAATTTATTGTTGCTAGTATATAGAAATACAGTTGATTTTGTATGCTGATCTTATAATCTGCAGTCTTGCTAAATCCGCTTATTAGTTTTAGTACTTTGTATATTCTTTAGGATTTTCTACATACACAATCATGTCATCTGCACAGAAAGAGTTTTACATTTGCCAATCTCTATGCCTTTTTTCTTTTTCTTGCCTTATTACACTGGCTAGGACCTTCAGCATAATGTTGAATAGAAGTTGTAAGAGCAGACATTCTTGACTTGTTCCCAAATTAGAAGAGTGTTCAGCCTATAGGTTTTTCGTAGATGCTCTTTATCAGATTGAGGAAGATCTCTTCTATTCCATTTCCTGAGGGTTCTTTTTTAACATCATGAAGGGGTGTTGAGTTTTTTCAAATGCTTTTTCTGCATCTATTGCTAGAGATCACGTTTTTCTCTTTCATTCTGTTTATGTGGTTCATTCTGTTTACACTGGAGTTTTTCCTAATTCTAAACCAACTTCACATTCCTGGGACAAACCTTACTAGCTTGCAACAGATTTTTAATTCCCCCCAAGTTCTTCCTTCTCACTGTTGCTGGAAATTTTAATTTGACTATTAAATGTTAATATACAGATTATTTATTCAAGTAGCAACATTTAATGAACATCAACTATGTGCTGTCACCATACTAGTAAGCAATATAAAATATTGTCCCTACTTTTGAAGAGTCTCAGCCTATTTGGAAAGTCAAAGAGAAAGAAAATGGGCAAGTATGGTGATAAACATCCACTCAATAAATTTATCAGAGTAAGAAAGATAGGTGTCTAGTGTTTTGCTACTCTGTGATCAGGAGAAGAATCCTGAAAGAGGTGACAGTTAAGCTTTCTTAAAGGGGTTAAATAAGTGAAAGGGATTAAAAGATAAGAGGGTAGAGCATGGACAAAGGCACAAAGTTAAGACAACACCATGGTGCTTCAGGGAAACTAATAGTACTTCACTGCTGTTGGGGATAAAGTACAAGGCTGGGCATGATGAATGATGATATTACAAAAGTATCAGCCAGATCACTGCAAGCTTTGTGTGCCAAATGAAAGAGCTTGTCCTTAGTTCTGTGAATGATGGGGAGCCATCATGAGATTTTAAGAAAGCAAGAGGGACGTGGTCTGGTTTGCATTTTAATCAGAACCCTATGGCAAGAGGGGAGGGTATAGCTCAAGTGGTAGGGCGCATGCTTAGCATGCAGGAGGTCCTGGGTTCAATCCCCAGTGCCTCCTCCAAGAATAAATAAATAATAAATAAACCTAATCACCTCCCCTGCCAACCCCCCCAAAAAAACTTTACAAAAAGAACCCTATGGCAGATTTGTGGAGGGTGGATTTGAAAGGGCCAAGGATGGAGGCAGGAAAATCAGTTAGGAAAAAATAATGAAGTCCTTAGGGATAGACTTACCATATGACCCAGGAATCCCACTCCTGGGCATATATCCAGAGGAACCCTACTTCAAAATGACACCTACACCCCAATGTTCATAGCAGCACTATATACAATAGCCAAGACATGGAAACAGCCTAAATGTCCATTAACAGATGACTGGATAAAGAAGATGTGGTATATTTATACAGTGGAATACTATTCAGCCATAAAAATGACAACATAACACCATTTACAGCAACATGGATGTCCCTGGAGAATGTCATTCTAAGTGAAGTAAGCCAGAAAGAGAAAGAAAAATACCATATGAGATTGCTCATATGTGGAATCTAAACAAAACAAAACAAAACAGAAACACAAAACAGAAACAGACTCATAGACATAGAATACAAACTTGTGGTTGCCAAGGGGGTGGGGGGTGGGAAGGGACAGACTGGGATTTCAAAATGTAGAACAGATAAATAAGATTATATTGTATATAGCAAAGGGAAATATATACAAGATCTTATGGTAGCTCACAGAGAAAAAAAATGTGACAATATATATATGTTCACATATAACTGAAAAATTGTGCTCTACACTGGAATTTACACAACATTGTAAAATGATTATAACTCAATAAAAAATGTTAAAAAAGAAAGAAAGGAAAGGAAGGGAAAGGAAAGGAAAGGAAGGAAGGAAGGAAGGAAGGAAGAAAGAAAGAAAGAAAGAAAGAAAGAAAGAAAGAAAGAAAGAAAGAAAGAGAAAGAAAGAAAGTCAGTCAGTCTTGACCCTTAGCAACGAGAGTAGAAATGGAGAGGAAGGGTCTGATCTGAGAAGTATTTAGGAAGTAAAACTGGCAGAACTAGGTGATGAACTGATTACAGGATGAGTAAAGAGAGTGTATTTGATTCCTAGGGTTGCCATAACAATGTACACAAACTGGGGGTCTTAAAACAATAGAACTTTATTGTCTTAGAGTTTAGAAGTCTGCAATCAAGGTGTCATCAGGGTCATGCTCCATCCGAGACTCTGGGTAGAAGCCTTCCTTGCCTCTTCCCAGCTTCTGGCGGTAGCTGTCAATCTTTGACCTTCCTAGGCTTGTAGCTGCATTGCTCGAGTCCCTGCCTCTGTAGTCACATGGTGTTCTTCCTGTATGCCTCTGTCATGTTGGATTGAAGGCTCACCCTACTCCAGTATGAATTCACCTTCACTAATCATATCTGCAATGACCCTATTTGCAAATAAGGTCACATTGTGAGGTACTGGGGGTAAAGATGTCAACTTATCTTTTTGAGGGACACAGTTCAACTTATAACAAAGGGTAAAGTAAAAACTGCTCTTAGTTTTCTAGCTAAGAGTTTATAGGGTGTGGCCACTGGCTAGATAGAAAGCACAAGTGAAAGAGTGAGTTTAGGAAGAAGATGAATTCAAAATTGTCTCAAGGACATACAGGAAGAGCCGTTTTAGCAGTCAGTTCTACAGGTCTGAAGTTCATCTCTTTAAGATAAAAACGAACTATTAAGATTTATAGATAGCATGAGTGATTGGCTCATCTTATTGTTGAGAACATGAGATGATAGTTCACAAAATTGTTTTAGAGCAGCTGTTATTATGGCAAAGTCGGAGATCTCTATCTTGAGGTATTATAATATCATTCTCACTAATTTTAGAACCAATAGACAGGAAGGAAGAATTCTTGACCAAAATCACATCATTTTAATAAACACCTATGTCACTAATGCAACAGCTTGAAAGTTGTCAAATTGTCTAAATATTTTTGTGTGTAATACAATTTCAACATAAAGGGAAAATAATGGACATTTATAGGCTTAGTGAAATTCACCCTGTTAGACAATGACATCCTCAGTTTGGAACAATGTATCCCTTTTTAAAAATACTTCCTGTCTATATGTCACTACTTGTAAGTACAGTTAACATCCTCATTACATGATAAACAAAATAAACAGATGTAGTTTACTATTGTCAATATTAACTTCATACTTTTAAGAATGGTTTCAATTTCATATATTTCAAGTATTTGATTTAGAAAATACAGTCACACAACTGTACTCTTTCTGTGCATTTCATTAAATTCAGTACATTCTGTTCTTTATTAACTTGAAATGGTTCAAAATACATTTGCCCAGAACTCTAAAACTATCTCTAATTCCTGCTTGCATTTTTCTCTCAACACAGGAAGTTTTGCTGGAGTTGCTAGAACAATGTGTGGATGGCTTATGGAAAGCAGAACGTTATGAAGTAATCTCTGAAATTTCCAAGTTGATCATTCCAATTTATGAGAAACGTCGAGAGTTTGAGGTAGGTAATTTAAACATCTGCATCATTGGTCTATATATTTTATTTTGGTCTTAAGTTACTATCCTTAAAAAATGCTATGAGGTTCTAAAAGTAGAGTCCTACCTTATATTCATATAAATTTTCCAAATGAAATTAAGGATAAAAAATCTAAAATTGAAATTTACATTATATCAGCAGTTCTCAAAACATTTTTATTTAGCAGTCTCCCCTCCTTCCCTCATGGCATAAAACGATTAATGTTGTCTTCACTAAATCTTTGCTAAAAAGGCTGTTGGATTTCCACGCTGCCTGGGAAGAGGCATTGGCAGGATTCAATTCTTTACAGTTTGACGGGGAGATGAAAAGTGCTGGCAGATGACAGTGAGGGAGGTAATAAGACACTAGTAATAGCCCTATTATGAGAAATTTTTCAATTTAGTCGGCTGGATAAAACTGTTGATGAAAGGTAGTTAATAAAGAATAGCAGTATGATGAACAGCTGTTGCCACCAGCACTGAACAGGAATTCTTTATTTTCATGTTTCTAAGTCCCTATCATAATTTTCTACCCCTCCTATGCTAGGAAGGGGTGATTTAGGATTCAAGCCATTTTTAAAGCAATTTATCCTTCAATATAGCAAGTAGTCTTTCGTTGCTGAAGAAGTTTCCAAGAGTGAAAACATACATTTAATATCATCTATATAGTGCTCTCATCTGTGCTCCAAACTGGCTCTGAGCAAACTCACTTTTTCTGGGTCTTTCTCTCTTTGCCATACTGTTGGTGTATATGGGGCATGCCTGAAAAATCATAGTTAACGTTCAAATGATTATATTAAAAAGCAAGAGTTAGATAATTAAACCTAGGTCACGTAGATGGCAAAGAATAGCCTGTGAGACGAGACAGGAATTGGCACTGCCCCTTTGATCAAAGCATTACATCCTAAGAACCTTTTTAAAAGTTTCAGAATACCCACTTTCTTACTCTTAGGTTGAAAATCAGTCTATTAGAAACCCAGGGAGCATTTTGCTACTCAGTTGACTAAATAGGGAAAGAAGAAAAATATGTCTTCCGTACACATTAAAGGAAACGCTATGTTCTGTAGGGGAACTACTCCTATTTCCTTGTAGGGGTGCAAGGCTCTGTATAGATCCCCTAGCATTCTGCCTGAGATGAAGTAATTTTTCAGTATATCTTTGTGAGATGGGCTGAAAAGTGTCAGAGATAACACCATAAAGGTAAGGAAACTTCCTTCAAATTGAGCTCAGCTGCAGGAAATAGTATGAATGGAAAAAATTTTAGAGAAAGAATATCTGCTTCTGTAAGCCAGAAAAAGAAAAATGCCATATGATACCACTTATATGTGGAATCTGAAAAAAAGGATATAAATGAACTGCTTATTATTTATAACTTAAGATGATTGATTTCTTGAATATGTGTGAGCACATTTTGACTGTCCTTTATGATTGGATTACTGCATTCTGTTGATTCTTATTTTGTGATTGGCTTTATTCCTTTGATAACTATGTAAGTTTAAAAAGCTAAACCTCTAAACTGTACTTAGAAACAATGAACAGTACATATATGTAAATTTTTAAAATGCACAGTATATTGTATATATGTATTTACATGCAATATATTGTATATGTGCATCAAATTGTATCAGTTTTACCTCATAAAACTGAAAAATGGGGACTAAAACAAAGTAAAACTAACCCCCGAGTCACACAAAAAAGAATATCTGCTTCTGTGCTCCCCCTTTTTTTATTGAAGTGAAATTCACATAACAATTAACCATTTTCAGGTGGACAGTTCTGTGGCATTTCGTGCATTCATGGCATTGTGCTCCCACCACCTCTCTAGCTTCAAAATGTTTTCATCACCCCAGAAAAACACCCCATATCCTTTAGGTAACCATTCTCCACCCCATCCTCCATCCCCTAGTAACCACTAATTTGTTTTCTGTCTCTGTGGACTTGCCTGTTCTGGATGTGTCATAAAAAAGGATTAATACAAGATGTGACCTTTTGTGTCTGGCTTCTTTCACTTAGCATAATATTTAGAGGTTTATCTAGGTTGTAGCATGTATCAGAACTTCATTCCTTTTTGTGGCTGAGTGATATTCCATGGTATGGATATGCTAGTTTGTCCATTTACCTGTTACAGACATTTGGGTTGTTTCCACATTTTGACTGTTACAAATAGTGCTGTTGTAAACATTTATGTATAAGTTTCTATATGGGCATGTTTTCACTTCTCTTGGATATATACCTAAGAGGGTAATTGCTGGGTCATACAGTAACTGTATGTATAACTTCTGAGTAACCACCAAACTGTTTTCCCTTTTCCCTTCCCCCCAGCAATGTACACAGTCCACATTTTGACCAATACTTGTTTTGGTTTCTTATTACAGCCCTCCTGGTGGATATAAAGTGGTGTCACATTGTGGTTTTGATTAGTATTTCCTTAATGACCAATGATTTTGAAGATCTTTTCATGTACTTGTTGGCCATTCATGTATGTTCTTTGGAGGAATGTCTATTCAAGTCCTTTGCTCACTTTTAAATTGGGATGTTTGCCTTTTTAATGTTGAACTGTGAGAGTTCTTTATATTTTCCGGATATGAAAATTTATCAAATCTGTGATTTGCAAATATTTCCTCCAGTTCTGTAGGTTGTCTTTTCATGTTCTTGATAACGTTCTTTGCACAGTGCGTGCCCGTTTTCTGGATGTGAAAAGAATATATTCTTTGAAAATGTCTGTGAACTTGTATAAAAGCCGTCCTCACACAGGCTCACACCATCATTTTTGTGTCTGCATTTCATGTTCTTCTTCCAAAGTGCTTGGACAGATTGTTTACTCCACCTAAGGGCTCAAGCAAAGCATTCTGCTTCTCTTTCAGTTAAATAATTCAGACATATAGAAAATAGTAGTCAATAATACATTATTTGTAAAGTATACATTATCATTGGTATATTAATGAAATGAAGCATAATATTTAGAAATGGCAGTGTCATTTGACAAATTGAAGCTCCACCCTGTGACCTAAACTTGTTAAGGAGTTTTGTTTAATTTCGTGACCAAGAGGGAGGGGAGTGTGAGTTACCCCACCAAAACCATTTTGAAAAGGAAATAGTGTTGCTTTTTTTCCCCCTGTGCATTTATCTTAGACATTTAGTAATTAACCAAAACATAAAGCTAAAGTTTATTCTCATTTTTTTCAGAAACTTACTCAAGTTTATAGAACTCTTCATGGAGCTTACACAAAAATTCTGGAGGTTATGCACACAAAGAAAAGGCTTTTAGGAACTTTCTTCAGAGTTGCCTTTTACGGCCAAGTAAGTATACTTTAGTTAATAAAGTTGTTTTTCTTTTTAAACTTTCATCTTTGAATTGTTAGATTACTATAGCAGCGGTTATTGGTCCTAGGAGTCTGTCTAGATGGAGTGCCTATCACAACAGCAGGAAGCCTCTTTTGTGAGTGTAAAGTTCACTTTCGTTCCCATATCTAAATCCACTAGGTCAGAGTACAACATATAAGATTTGCATTTTTCCTTCAGTTTCATTTTATGTTAGGCTTCTTAAATATATATTTAATATCTAGTACTGCAAGTTTCCAAATAAAAATCAGGTAAGCATGCAGGGAATGAAAAAAATCAAGTGTGGAGCTCTTCAGGCCAATAATATGTTCATATGACCGTGAGTTTGAAAATTCTCACTTACTTAATTTAAAAGAGTGAATATAGGCATGTAGCTTTTAGTACTATTATTTAAAAATCTATTCCAAATACATTATTGCTAGTTATTTAGTAGGTTTTCTCTAAATACTGTGTTTGCTCATACTACTTATAATTTACTGTATGTTTAACTTTACAATAGTCTTTTTTTGAAGAAGAGGATGGAAAGGAGTACATCTATAAAGAGCCAAAGCTCACCGGCCTCTCGGAGATTTCCCTGAGACTTGTTAAACTTTATGGTGAAAAATTTGGTACAGAGAATGTCAAAATAATTCAGGATTCAGACAAGGTAACATATGCGCTGCATTTTGAAATCATTACTTGTTACTTCCAAGCATGGTACATTGCTCCTGACTTTTTCCTTTTTCAGCTGGGGAGAAGCATGGAAAATAGAGCCTTTCTAGATCGTGCAAGAAAGGATAGCGGCTTTGGAGTCAGAGAGGATTCAAATCTCCACTGTCTGCCACCTGCTAGCTCTGTGACCATAGGGAAGTTACTTAACCTCTCTGTGCCTCATTTTCCTCATTGGTAAAATGGAAATAATAGTGCCTTCCTCATGGAGTTGTATGGATTCAGTAAGTTAATATATGGAAAGTGATTAGAGTTCTGGTATATAAAAAAGCATTCACTAATACTAGAAGCTGGCATGCTCAATAAAGGTTAGCTATTACTGTGAATGCTGTTGTGTGCATGATTGCCAATTTCATACTTTATGATTAAAATAATCTTCGTGCACACATTTTATTCTAAGGTATCCTTAGTCTAGTAGTTGCATTTGCAGTGATGTAGATTTCAGAGAGATGCCTTGGGCCTTGCTGTAACCGCTATCCATCCTACTAGGCCCTGCCAAGGCAAGGAAGGATGAGAAAGGTTCCAGCAAGAGACGCTCTTTCCTAGAAATGCATAGTTCCCTACAGACAGAATTTCAGGAAGGCACAGTAGGAATGCCTGACTGTCCTTAGTTGCCATGGGTGTGCCCAGGATGAGCACTGATTTTTAAGGTAGGTACAACCTATACAGCGCAGGGTCTACAGGCCCTAGCAGTATTTACTGAGTGACTATGATTTGCATGGTGCTGTGTAAAGTACTTAACAGCTAATAGGCAGCGTTGCCAGAGTGAGAAGCCCATGGCAATGGTAAAGATACTTCATTTTCTACCATGAAAATGATTTCTTCACTTTGTAGACTTACCTTTATCTCATGGAGGTTGTTTTATCTTAAACATATGCCTTAAGATATTTAAAAATAGATGTGCTGGTAGGTTCAAAAGTCATTAATATTCAGCAAAAAACCTCTCAATACTTATCAGTTTCACTATTTTGTGTTGTTTTATTGAATTAAGACAACGGAAAATGTTATCTCCTTGTAGCCAGAAAGGCTTAAGCTTGCTGCCATGCTACTGATACTATAAATGGAAAGTTAATGGAAATCCAAACTTGCAGTACAACATGCAGTTTTCTACTTTATTCTGCCTCTGAAAACCTGGCCAACAAGCAGTAATGACAAATCACCATCAGGCAGCTGGACTCCTGACATTATTTGTGTGTACAATATTTTAGTCATTCCTCACAGGCAACAGCCATAATAAGCAGTTGCTACTTTTAAAAACCTTATTTTTTTTCTTAATGTGTGAAATCCAAAATTAAAAACACTTTTACTTGCCAAAGAACAAAATCTGCTTAAGGGCACAGACAATTTGAGGAACAGTTGGGCAATGTTTTCCAGAATTTAAAATGTATGTTTCTTTGGAGCCAACAATTTCATATTTAAGATTTTATCTCGTAGATGTACAAACACAAAGATGTATGTTTAAAGGTGTTTATTGCTACAAAGTTTGTTAACAAAAGCCTGGAAGCAATCTGATGTCCATATGGTTAAAGAAATGATATCACCCACATAATGGATATAGTAACCTAGGTGTTACAAATTTTGTAAGTATTGATATGAACCCATCAGGATATATTATTGAGAGAAAAAAGGTGAGGTACAGGACATTATAGATAGGATGATCACATGTGTGTAAAAACTGGTATTCACATTTACTCACTTGTGTATGCTTAGGAAATTTCTGGAATGATACATACAAAATTGTTAACCAAGGTTATCCCTGAGGAGAGACTAGAGTCTTATGTGGAAAGACAGACTTTTTAAAAAACTTTTCATGTATACCCTTGTGTTCTGTTTAAATGTTTTACCATATACATATTTTACTTTTATAAGGTTAAAATCAAGCTTGATCTCTAGTTTGTTGAGTGCTTTTATTATGAAAGGGTGTTGAATTTTGTCAAATGTTTTTCCTAATTGTTTCAGGTGATCATATGGTTTTTCCCCTTCATTTCTGTTAATGTGGTGTGTATTACATTGATCAATTTTCCCACGTTGAACTATCCTTGCATCCCAGGAATAGATCCCACTTGGTCATGGTGTGTAATCCTTTCAATATGCTGCTGAATTTGGTTTGCTAGTATTCTTTTGAGGACCTTTGCATAAGGGATATTGGTCTGTAGTTTTCTTGTACTGTTGTCTGGCTTTGGTATCAGAGTAATGCTGACCTCATAGAGTGAGTTAGGGAGTGTTCCTTCCTCTTCACTTTTTGGGGAAAATTTGAGGATTGATGTTAGTTTTCCTTGAAAACTTCACCAGTGAAGACATCAGATCCAGAGCTTCTCTTTGTTAGGAGATTTTTTAAATTATTGATTCAGTCTCTTTACTAGTTAAAGATCTCTTCAGATTTTTCTATTTCTTCATGGTTTAGTTTTGGTAGGCTTTGTGTTTCTAGGAATTTGTTCATTTCACATTTCATCTAGGCTGTCTAATTTGTCGGCATATAGCTGCTCATAGTACTCTCTTATAATCCTTTTTATTTCTGTACAATTGGTAGTAATGTCCTCATTTTCATTTCTGATTTTGGTAATTTGAATGCTCTTTTTTTTTAGTCTATCTATTAAAGCTTTGTCAATCTTGTTGATCTTTTCAGAGATCCAACTTTTAGTTTCATTGATTTTTCTCTATTTTTCTATTCTCTATTTCATTTATCTATGTTATAATCTTTATTATTTCCTTCCTTCTGCTAGCTTTGGGTTTAGTTTGTTCTTTTCTTTTTAGTTCCTTAAGTTGTAAAATTAGATTGTTAATTTGAGATCGTTCCTATTTTTTAATGTTGAATGTTTACAGCTATAAATTTCCCTCTTAGCACTGCTTTTGCTGTGTCCCATAAGTTTTGGTAATGTTGTGATTCCATTTTCATTAATCTCTAAGTATTTTCTAATTACTCTTGTGAGTTCTTCTTTGATTCATTGATTTTTTAAAAGTATATTGTTTAATTTTCACAAAATTTACTTCTTAAACTTGAACTTATACCAATTTCAGTAACAGAAAAATTCTGCTCCTTTAACAGCTCCATCCCTAACCCTTTCAGTTGTTGATGTCACAGAATCACATCTCTATATGTTGTGCATCCAAAAACATTAGCTAATAATTTTAATGTATTAGTCTCTTAAATTATTTGGAGTTATAAACCAAAGTTTTGGTAATACTAGCTTTTAGACCAATTTTTAAATGTATTAGTCTTAAATCATGTAGAAAACAAAAAGCAGTAAGCAGTATCGTTACCATGGTTATGATAATACTAACTTTTGTAATTACACACGTATTTTTTACTGAGATCTTTATTTCTTCATACAGCTTTGAGTTACTGTCTGATGTCCCTTCATTGTAACCAGCAGGACTCCCTTTAGTGTTCCATATAGGGCAGCTCTAGTGGTAACAAACTCCCTCAGCTTTTCTTTATCTGGGTATGTCAATCTCTCCCTCACTTTTAAGGAGAGTTTTGCCAGATATAGGATTCTTGATTGACAGATTGTTGTTGTTGTTTAGCACTTTGTATCAGTTCAGTGCCTTCTGGCCTCCAAAGTTTCTGATGAGAAATCTGATCATCTTATTGAGGATCCCTTGTATATTACTGAGTCATTTATCTCTTGCTCCTTTCAAAATTCTCTTTTAACAGTTTGATTTTAATGTGTCTCAGTGTGGGTATCTTTGAGTTACCCTACCTGGAGTTTGTTGAGCTTCCTGGATGTTTATAGTCATGTTTTTCATCAAATTTGGAAAGTTTTCAGCCATTATTTCTTCAAATATTGTCTCTGCCCCTTTCTCTTTTCTCCTTTAGGGACTACCACAAGGTATATGTTGGTCTTCTGGGTGATGTTCCACAGGTTTCTTAGGCTCTGTCACTCTTCAATTTTTTTTTTCCTTTCTGTTCTTCTGACTTGATCATTCCCATTGTCCTGTCTTCAAGTTCGCTCTTACTTCTGCCTGCTGAAATCTGCCTTTGAATCCTTCTGGTGAACTTTCATTTCAGTTATTGTATTTTTCAGCTCTGAAAAAAAATTTTGGTTTCTTTTTAGGTTTTCTACCTCTTTGCTGATATTGACATTTTGTTCATGTATCATTTTCTTGATTTTATATTTTCCTTTAATTACTTAATCCTCAAGGCTGTTGTTTTAAAGTCTTTTTCTAGTAGATCTATTAGATCTGCTATCAGGGACAGTTTCTCTTGGTTTATTTTTCTTCTTTGAATGGGCCATGCTTTCTTGTTTCTTTGTATGCTTGTGATTTTTTTGTTGAAAACTGGACATTTGAAATTAATAATATGGTCACTCTGGAAATCAGAATTTCCCCCTTTCCAAGGGTTTGCAGTTTTGTTTGTTTTTAATCATTGTAGGCTGTCTCTGTGCCAAAGGACAGCCTGAGGTGTAAACTTGGGGGTCTTCTCAGGTCTGTTCTGAGCCTGCACCTTCCCTTGAGCATGCCCAGTGACTTTCTAGTTTCCCTCATATATGCAGTTGCTTTTGAATGCCCTAATCTTTAATGTCTGGCTCCCAAGAGGGGAGAAAGAGGAAAATGAAGTGAGGAGGGTGGAGAAAAGATACTGGTCCTTTAAATCCCCTGCAAGTCCTTCAGCCAGATGGGGAGGGCCTTGCAACAATGGGGAAAGGTGCAACAATGGCCACAGCCTCTTTGCACCTCTGGGATCAGAAGCAGCAGTCAGCAATCACAGCACAGATCCCCAGTATTTGGAAGACAGGGTCCTTCTTGTTCATCTTGGCTCCCGCAAACTGTTCCAGGAACATGTGCACAGCTGCCTGCCATGGAGCTTGGGGGTGAGGTATGGGTAGCTGCCATTTTGTCAAGAACTAAAACTGACCAAGATCAAAATT
Organism: Camelus dromedarius; assembly: GCF_036321535.1. NCBI lineage: Eukaryota > Metazoa > Chordata > Mammalia > Artiodactyla > Camelidae > Camelus > Camelus dromedarius. The sequence goes on along the minus strand of NC_087472.1, from coordinate 26,188,160 downwards.
AACTGCAATTTTATATCCATGCCTTCCCCTGAAAGTTGCAAACCTTCAATAGACTCCAGAGATCTGAAATAGTTACATCAGACAGACTCTGCCAGTGTTACCATTGTCTCTGTAGGAAGATAAATCTCTGGTGCTCTGCCATCTTCTCAGAATCCTCTCTGTATTTTTGAGGTGGAACTCAAATGTACAGTTAACCATTTTAATATATTTTGAGGAATCAGATTATAAAACAATGCTCAGCATGATCTCAGGTTCGTAAATATATGTGCATAGAAAAAAGATTAGAAGGAAATATATGAAAATGTGAATAATGGTCACTGCTGAGTGGTCACATTACAGTTTTTTTTTCTGCCTACATTTCTGTAATCTCAAATTCGTTTCTGTAACTTCTTTATAATCAGAAGGAAATGATCCTTAAAAAAAGAGCAAAGACCTCTTCCAAGTGTGTATTCAGTTCACAGTGTGTTCAATGACAGTGTTCCTCAGTTGATCTTAAAGTTGTTAGTAGCTTACCTGTACCCTCGTTTCCTTTCTATTGCATAAAAACAAAAGTTTCTTACATTACAGGTAAATGTCAAAGAGCTTGATCCAAAATATGCTCATATCCAAGTCACATATGTGAAGCCCTACTTTGATGACAAAGAACTCACAGAAAGAAAGACTGAATTTGAAAGAAACCATAATATCAACAGATTTGTTTTTGAGGCTCCTTATACATTATCAGGCAAAAAACAAGGTTGTATAGAAGAACAGTGCAAACGCCGTACGATCTTGACTAGTAAGTAGGACTTGGCATAACTTCTTTGTTTGACATATGGTCTTTTTTGATACACAAAAGTAGCAGCTGGTCAGCAGGAAAATGTAACTGAAATTTTAATCACTCATTGTTCTGCTGTTCAGTCACTAATTTGCACCAACTTGGCTATGTTATAAACCATTGCTTTCCCATATGTAACTCATGATTGCTCTGAGTTATCTCATAAAGAGAATTTCACCCTCAATCCTAAAGTAATAAGGTACCTATTTGGTCCCCTGAGGTATTTTCTACAGAATGCACAGGGAGAATTAAGCACAACAGATTTTTTTCCCTTTAATTTGGCTGTTTTATTTACTATCTTAGAAACTCATTTGTTCAATCTTAACATTTAATAGCTTCAAACTCATTTCCATATGTGAAGAAGAGGATCCCTATAACCTATGAACAGCAGATTAATTTAAAGCCAATTGATGTTGCTACTGATGAAATAAAAGATAAAACTGCAGAGCTGCAAAAGCTTTGCTCTTCTGCTGACGTGGACATGATTCAGCTCCAACTTAAACTGCAGGGCTGCGTTTCAGTGCAGGTATGGTGGTTGCTAAACATGTATTAAATATTTCTCAGTGTTCCTCTTGCTCTCATAAGGGCACAGAGCAAGCACTAATGGAAACTGTTATATTGAATGCAAAAACCTGTACGTTTTTGATTAACTCAATAAAGCAATTATGTTCAATTTCTATAAATTTTGTGTTCCGTCAGAGGACCTTAACATAAATCCCTCTGACTGTAGCCAAGCCCTATATTTACATATCAGAAATCATTAACATATTAGAATATCATCTTTGCAGATGATTTACTTTAATTTTTTCAGATAAATTTATAGTATGAATAGTAAATGTTAGAGAAAAAATGTGACAATGAATTATATATAGTTCATGTATAACTGATAAATTGTGCTCTACACTGAAATTTGACACATTGTAAAATGATTATAAATCAATAAAAAAAGTTAAAAAAAAGCATAGTAAATGTTTCTCAGATGTGGATTTTTAACATACTGTTTTTTTTAAAAGAGAAATGCAAAAATTACTTTTTGATTACATTCCAACAACTCTCTCATTTTCCTCCTTTTGTAATTTAGGTAAATGCAGGTCCATTAGCATATGCAAGGGCTTTCTTAAATGACAGTCAAGCTAGCAAGTATCCACCTAAGAAAGTAAATGAGTTGAAAGACATGTTTAGGTAAGTGCTTTGTAGTTCTCAGATTAGACCTCTATTGTTTTACTCTATTTTCTTCTTAAAAGAAACCAAAATATTCACCAAATGTCCCTTCAGAAAAGGACATTCTCTGTTCTCTTTCACAATATTTAAGTGACCTTCTAATGGTACTTTAAGTAGAGAGGAAATGTGTGATCTCTTTCCTACTGCAGCACTTTAACAATGTCCTAGTGACCCAAGAGATTAAATATGCCAATTTACTTGATTGCTTTCGATATTATGACAAAAACACAAGCCTACGTTCATCACATGATTTCCTCCTCTGTCTGATTGATCTCATTTTACAGCATTTCAGGCCATTTAGGGTAGGAAGGGTTGGATAGGCTTGCTCCTGTCCCATGTCGTTTAGTTCCACGTGGGTTCCCCAGCCTAGGGCATGTGATATCTTGTCTAGAATAAGCATCCTTCTAAGCTAAGGCATGTCCTGAATGGTCTTGCATTAGAAGACAAAATCTATTTCATCTATAAAAGGAGTTTACATTCAGAATAAAAGAGACAAATGAGTAAGGTAAACTAATGACAAAGATAACTTATCCACTCATTTGCTCCCAACTTATTTCACTTTTCCTCTCTGTGTTATCAGCTGTTTTCAGGTTAGAGTAACCAGCAGTCATTCAATGTTTATTAATGCCTGGCATATACAAAAAGATTCTACTAGTTGCTATGACAGGGATACAAAACAAATGGGCAGTGAGGTACTTTGTCCCCTAAGACATACATTCTAATTATGGACATTAAACATAAATACGTGAAATGATGGAAAAATGCTTGTATGATAAGTCATCAATTCTCTGTCCCCACTCTTACCAGCCCAGGGCAGATACTTCATACCTATAGCACCCAGCATTGGACTGGGTACATAGTTAGCCTCAAATAAATTATTTCTGAATGAATAACATTATCTACAGATGTAAATTAATGTTAGCACAACTTTAGCTGATATCATATCAAGTAAATGACTGAGCAAGTAGGCTTCCTAGAGGGTATATGTTTTGAGCAAAGTAAGAAAACCGAAGGAGAAAGGTGGAAGAGATATTTCAGACTTAGTGGCACTAGCAAAACACAGAGATAAAATACAGGAGTCTAATCTTCCTTCTAGGTAAGCCATGGTTAAAGTAAATACTAAATTTTCAGTGAGACTTTCTAGGAATAACAAAAACTTTATCTTTGATCTTCATCCACAGGAAGTTCATCCAAGCATGCAGCATTGCACTGGAACTAAATGAGCGGCTAATTAAAGAGGATCAGGTTGAATACCATGAAGGGCTTAAGTCAAATTTCAGAGACATGGTGAAAGAATTATCTGATATTATTCACGAGCAGGCAAGTATTAGGATGGTTGAAAACAAAAATTTGATCTGGGGTCCCTAAATAGTTACTTAGCAAAACCTATTGGTTTGAAACATGTTACCTTGAAATTACTGAGTCTGTTATTTTGAAATTTGCTCATATTTAGTCATTTAAATGATATAATACAAATCAAATGTGAAGCAGTTCTCTGAAGCAATTGCTAAAACAATTGTCAGTAATAAATCATTTTGTTCTTGTGCCACAGTGCCATTAGAAGTGAGTAGCTGAGCAAATCTGTTGATCTACTATGAACATGGATAAGAGTCTTTCAGAAAGGATCCTAGAGAAGTGAAATTATTGGCTCAGCAACCAAATCCCTAAATGAATATCTCTACCTTGGCTGTAAGAAACTAGGTACAGTCTGCCCTCCATATCCACAGGTTCCGCGTCTGCAGATTCAACCAACTGCCAATTGAAAATATTTTTAAAAAATTCCAGAAAGTTCCAAAAAGCAAAACTTGAACTTGCTGCAAGCAGCAGCTCTTTACCTAGCATTTACATTGTATTAGGTATTATAAGTAATCTAGAGATGATTTACAGTATACAGAAGGATGTGCATAGTTATATGCAGATTTTATATGAGACCTGCACATCCTCAAATTTTCATATCCTAGGGAGAGGGGGCGATGGTCCAGGAACTAATCCTCTGAGGATACCTAGGGGCAACTATACTATCATTTAAGTGAGATCCTGAGTGACTTCCAAAATTTGGGAATTGTCTTAACTACCCATACAGCCTGCAAAACTCTCTATTTTCATAAAACTTAGCATTTTAATCTGTGACTGAGTGTTAATGACAGTTATAGCTAACTTAGTAAAGCACAATCTGAAAAATATAGAAGCAACAATCTGCTCACCACTTACAGCCAAATTGTTATAATTAAGTAGTTATGACTTTTATATACCTACTTACCTTAAAATCAGAGTACTCCTGGATTATCCTGGTAAACTTCATTCCTACATTGCAGTCCTGAAATCTGTTTACAACCAATCTATACATGGATGGTCACTTAAGTGTTTTAAAATCTTCAACACATTTGTAAAAGTCACCACATGATGGATGGTCTTGATCCCTCAGGTCCTGAGCCTATTAAGCTTATCATAAAATCTCCCTCATTTCCTTACTAAGGAAGACACCCAGTAAGATTAATATTTGCTTCAGAAACTCTTCAACCTCTCAATTTTTTAAGAAATTAAGACTCCTTAAAAGAAACAAGGATAACTACAACCCTTTAGCGAATGCATTCTTAACGATGGTTCCAGAAAGGAGAACTTCATCTGTCCTGTTATCTGCATTTCAGTGATCACTTGAAGGCACTCCCCTGTGTGAGACCATCATACAAAGGGTGTACTTACAAATAGGCTGACAGTGGTTAGTACCCAAAGAACTGCAGTGAACTGATGGGGAAAAGAAAAGATATTTCTAGGGAAACAAAAGCTAGTTGACTCTGAATCAAGTTCTACCTCTCTGAATTTGTTTTACATGCTTTCTTAGAAAGGACTATGGGAAATTTAGTTACAATTATCCCACGGTTGCACTGAGTGACCAGGAGTCTTAATTTTCTAACCATTATCATCTCTATACCTAGTATAGAGAAACCAGTCAGCCAGACTTTCATCATCCCATCTGTTCAATGAGACCACTTACCCCAGTCTCCTACTCTCCCATTCTCATGGCTGGGAAACTTGTTGGCTTGCGGAGTGTTGGAATCAGTGTTCTGTTAGTTCTTTTTGCCGTCTTTACTTATGTTAGCCCACTTAGGAGTGAATGCAAACTGTTCCAAGGCATGCCTTTGCTGCTCAGTTTTCAGAAGCCCTTTTTTGCCTCCTTCCCAAAGCAGCCAGGCGATCAGGGCTAGGAAAGGAGGGAATCATTCTACTTCCTTTATTGTTTGTATTTCAAGCTCAGCCCATGAGTACAGTGGGGGTTTAACCTCTCTACTGTCACTGTTCTGGGGTATACTTTTATCAAATAGATTATATAATTTATTCCTAGAAACTGTCCAGTTTGAGTTTCTATTCTCCATAGTCCATAGGAAAAAAACAGCAAAAACTGCTCCTTCACAAAAGATATAAAGCAATTACATCATTTTAAGCCAATGTGTATTATATTAGTTACATAATTTACATGCAATTGTATGACCTAGCCTTGAACTCGATTATTCAAATTGAAAGCAAATTATTCAATTTACTGCTATTACTGTGATCAAAATATTTACAGCAGTTATTTTATAAAGTTCTCTTTTCCCTTGTTAAAAAAAATTCAACTGAGTAAATTTTAAAGATCTTGGCTTTATTCAGTAATTGAGGATTTGGGCAGCATCCCATCTAGCAGACAGAAAGGCGCTCCGAAGAGCTTTACAAAATGGAAGACTTACACGTAGAAGGAGGCAGAGCAAGGAAGTTATTCTAGAAACGACCTGATTGTTTCAGGCAAGGGCACCTTCCTTTGGGGCAGGGCAAGGGTCTGTCAGGTGGATTATCTCACTTGTACCAAGTAAGTAATTCCAGACTGAAAGTAAGACACATACTTTTTTGGCTGGTTAAGGTTACCAGCCTGGAAAAAACTGAAACTGCAATTAGATTAGGTATTAAGTCTCAGGCTTTTAGCACAAGTGACTCTATTTTGGGCCTCTTGTCTCTTTTTTAACACCCTGATGAAGCATGGATTTTACAAATCTGCTGTCATATTTCCTACCTCTCTCATTGAACTTCCATAAACCATGGCTATTTTATCTAGTTGTAGAGACCAGTATTTTAGATCCTTGATATAATTATGTATTGATAGCTAACCCAGAAAAGCCTTAGTTTCTATTGGTTTATATTTATGCAAGCTATACTGTCATACTGCATCATATCCAGGTATGCCTTACTTGGGCATGTTTTAGAGTGAATTTTTGTGAATCGGTATTTCCTATTAGATTCTCATATAAAAGAGAGCCTTTTTTAATCATACACTTTGAGACACATTACTTCCCAGAGGAAAATATAATAATACAACAAAATAAGATAAAATATAGCTGTACGCTGAAATACAAATTATCTGTTGTGCTCCATAAATGATTACTTGACAAAAAGATAATGGCCTGGATATTCCTTGGCCCTTTGCAATGTAATCTGCTACACTATACCAAAATATGAAGTCCTTTTAAAAACTTCTTTAGGCTTTTGACTTTTTTGTAGGGATTTATATTATCTTAAAACTATTAATTGCAGATTTCTAAATTAGATAGATTTAGTGGTGGCCATTGTCGTTTCTGTTTTGTTTTATTCATAATGAATGCTCTATTGGCTTGTTGCATCTGACAGGTATGGATAATCTCTTACATCTCTCCTGTGCTTTCAGATTAATGTTAGGAGTTACGATTTTTGTGAGAGAAAATTTCTCTATTATGGACTTTATATAAGACATGATATGTAGCAACACAAATGACATGACCCATTACTGCCACCAGAGACCAGTCTGCAGGCTTAGTACTGAAGTTTCAGAGCTAACTTGAGAACCCAGTGTTAAAAGCGTGAGACCTAAGTTGGCACCTAATTATAGTAAAGAGGTTGGATGTGATGTGTGTGCTATTCTTTTCTTTCTCCCTAATCCACCCATGAGATCTCTGTTGGATAATTTTAAAATGTCTATAGTAATATGAATATATATGTTTATATACTTATGGGGTATAAAATTTATATTTATTAAATTTTTAATTTCCAAGAAAAGTCTTCTGTATCACTTAGCTTTTAAAATTGTAGTGTGTCTTTAGAAATAGTCACTTATTTTCTCTTCATTTAATATTATTTCCCAAGTCTCCTGGGAAGGAGCATGGTATTTGCGTGTTTGAAAAGCCCCACAAGTGGTCCTGAGAACCGCTGTTAGAAGATGATCCATAATCTCGTATCAGAGAGTCCACTGTTTAGGGCTCTTCATATGACCATCTGTTAAAATTTTTTTTAAGATTGTTAATGTCTTGCTTTTGATTGAATTTTGCATTTGACAACATTTTGCCTTTCTTAATGAGTAACCAGATTTTTTCTGCTTTTTTGATATGCTGCCTTTGTAATACAGCTTTGAAGACTTGAGTCGGTAATGTTATTCTTTGCTCTTTGTGCTTTATATCATTTTAAATAGCTAAGTGTTAGTGATAAATTGAAATGTGCCTATGATTTCATATACACATACTTTTTCGGCAGTGGCTATTTGGCTTCATGATAAACATGCAGGTTTCTTTCGTTCTAGATATTACAAGAAGACACAATGCATTCTCCCTGGATGAGCAACACATTACATGTATTTTGTGCAATTAGTGGTACGTCAAGTGACAGAGGTTATGGTTCCCCAAGATACGCTGCTGAAATATGAGGATGTGGAGATGTAAAGTGGCAACAAGACTGAACTTTCTCAGGAATATCTGGAGCTGTGCAAATGTTAACATTTAAAGATTTGATATACATGGAGTGTTTCTTCCTGACACCAAATTTTCATGCTTTCAAACAGGGTGCTTACATATTTGTAAATATTTAAGCAACTTGAAAGTGCCTGGAAAATTGCACCACTGTGCTTGGTTTGTACTTTTTTAGGTAAATCTATATACCAAGAAGTAGAGCTCAAAAACATTCATTCGAATTGCTTAATTATTGCTTAAAATAAAATGGTACTATGTAAAATTGTATAATGGAACACAATAAAAGGTAAAACTTATTTGTAATTAGAAGCGAAGGAAATAATACTTTGAACTTAGCATTTTTCTTGACAGGAAGCTCAATTCATTATACTAATCCTTGGAGAGAAAAAAAGATAACATTTTCATAAAACATGAATACTTCAAATTGGGGAGATAATTTGAAACCTTGCCTACCAATGATCAAGACCGGTCTAAAGGAAACAAAAGCATCATTTAAAAAGGAAAATTTCACAAAGAAAGGATATATATATAGAATACCAAGCTTACTGATCCTTCAGGTTTTGATCCAATGATGCTAGGTATCCAGTCGGTCTCTCTCCAAGATACAAGATGAGGGATTTGTACGTGGCATAGGTGTGCCCAGCAAGCAGCATGTCCTGCCCCAGGTTTATCATCTGAGGCGATCCATAAAGCTAAACAAAACATTTCTGAGAATTTGCAGTCAGTACATACTATGCAACTTCAGAGCTTTAGCGGCAGAGTCTGAGGGGTAGGCATTTTTGTAATTATTATTCTTTCCAAGGTTAACAAGCACTTTGATAGAACTTGCTGGTTGCAGCGTTTCTTGGGTCAGTGTACATAACCACCACAGATTTAGCAACTGCTAGCTAAGGATAACATCCCTAACTATGAAGAAACCTCAGACTACCTAAATAATTCAGGAGAGACCAAGATGTGAAGAACTTTTTTTTTAAGCTTGAATTCTCCATATAATTTTAGCTGCCTTTTATGTAAACTTTAAGTCCTAGACTTATTTTTTGTATATAGTTTAGCCTATTTTACAGACAAAAAAAAAAGAAACAAAAAAGAAAAACAGATCCTGAAATATAAATGGAGTGCACGGAGCCTTAGCTTTTTAAATACTTTGTGATCAAGTAAATCTCAAGAGATTATGCACCTGGAGTGCCCATTTTTCTTTACATGTCATTTTTAACCTTTCAGGGAAGTATGAAGTTATTTATTGAAGGTTTATTTTGTATTTCAATAGGGGATTCAGAAATTTCAGAGGTGGCTTATAATTCCTTAATATCTTGGAGTAACCTGTAGAGTTAGTTTCGTCTTTAAAGTGACTATATTTGGCATGTATGTATAAAGAACTGTCACCTAGAGTGAACGCTGCCTTCTGAGAATGAGGCATCTTGGGGAATCTTCAGTGCTCTTTTGTCAATGACTCGTCCCTATCATGTCCCTCAGCACAGTATTGTGCCCTGTGGGTAATTTTTTTTTGAGTATAATAAATGGCCCTCAACTAGACTCAAGAAACTTGCAGTCTAGTTGAGGCAAGATATACACAAAATTAAATAATACATGAATTAACAATATAAGACAAGAAAAGTTGCCAAATGAATGGCACTGGCCATAACTCTTACCACATTCAAGGAGTGAGGGGTCACTGTGAATTATAAATGTTCAGGAATGGTTTCATGGGCAAAAGACAGCCTTGAATAGGCTTTCAAAGATGAGACGGTATTCTAGGCAGGAGAAACACCATGAACAAAGTTGCAGAAAGAATTAGTGGAAGTTCAAGGCTTGGTGAGGAGATCAGTTTTGTTCAAGGGAGTAGTAGATCACATATCTAGAAAGAAAAACTCGTATCTAGATTTTGGAAGACCTTGAATGCCAGGCTACTATTTAGACTTTACTCAGTAAACATTGGGGAGCCAGTTAAGGTGTTTTGTTTTGTTTTGTTTTTTAAGGTTTTTAAACAGATTATTTGATTAAATGTTATTTTTAGAAATTTCATCCTTTATATTGCTGTCAGTTGTATTTGAGGTGGGGACAAATGGAAATACGGAAACCAGTTAGACAGTTCCTACAGGAATTTAGTTATGAGTCCATAAGCCCCTTGGTGTGAGCAAGGATGGAGAAGAAAGGAGAATCACAAGAGATACTACGTGAAAAGACTGGACATGACTTATTGATGGCTAAGGAGAAAAAGGGAAAAGTTCAAGATAATTTTGTGTCCTGTGGCCAATGAGTTCTCCAGGTCATGGCACAATTTTGCTAGATTCATTCCACCAACTTTTAGACTGAGGGCAGAAAGCTATAGCGAACTAGTGGGCTAGACTAGAGAAAGCCAGCTATGTGTGTTTTGAAACCTGCATATATAAGGTATTACTGTTTATATAGTTTAATTATTTCATGATAAAGTCCCATCAAAGAGTACATTTCTGCTGTACTGATTATTTTGCAGTTAAGCTTGAGTCCAATTTTCCCTGGACGCTATTCTTTTGATAGTCTTTAAACATATTGTAAAATGTGAGTAAGTCACCATTAGTAGTGTTAGTTTATCACTACAATGATAACCCATGGAGAAAATAAGTAGTTCCGTGCAGATTTTCCTAGTAACTAGTTGCACCACTGGCATCATGTCTGTAGCTGGGATTGTTACTATTACCATATTTATATGACTTCACTGCCTATATAAATATTATAAACATCTTTTTAAAAATGAAACCGCAGCAGTGGTAGCCACAGCCTTGGAACTTTGACCAACGTATCATAGAATTACAGATGATTCATTGGTTAATTAACAAACCAAATAGGTCAGCATAATAAAAACCCAAGCCTTTAATTATAAATACTAGTTTATCTGAAATGCAGAACCTGAGCAGTGTATTCAAATAATAAGAATTTCCAAATTCTTCAAAATATTAATAATCAGATACATATTTCAGGCTTCTGATCCACAAAATGGTGCACTACCTTCAGTCTCAGTCTTGTTCTAACAGTGCACTACTTCAGCTATCCAAACACAAGGGAAAGGAATAGAATAAAAGTTGGCTGGGGATGGGGAGTGGGTTTGTGGAAGAAGGCTATTCCTCAATCCTGGGAGTTGGCTGGTTCCAGTTACAACGAATGCTCTGTTCCTAGTCCCTAACCACACAATGGTCACTCGATGAAAAGTGTGTATGTATGTTTATTCAACTCCTGATTGAGATTGTGACTAAATTCTTCAAAGATTTTGCCTCTGTGTATAGCATTTTAAATCTTTTTGCAACATGCTTTTTTTTCCTCTTCTGTTCTCCTCTTTGAGATACAATTCATATACTGTACAATTCACTCACTTAAAATGCACAGTTCAGTGGTTTTTAGCATAGTCAGAGTTGTGCAGCCATCACAATTAATTTTAGAACATTTTCATCACCCCAAAAGAAACCCCATACACATTGCAGTCACTCCCCATTGCCCACCAAGCAGCCCCCAGCCCCTGACAATCACTAATCTTTCTGTATCTATAGATTTGTATTCTGGACATTTGATACAAATGGAATCACACAGTATGTGGCCTTTTGTGACTAGCTGCTTTCATTTAGCCTAAGGTTCATCCATGTTGTAGCATGTAGCAAAATGTTCCTTTTTATGGCTGAATAATATTCCTTTTGTATGGATACACATTTTATTTGTTCATCAGTTGATGGACATTTGGGTTATTTTCACTCCTTGGCTATTACTGATAATGTTGCTATGAGCACTCATGTACAAGTTTTTGTGTGGATATGTTTTCATTTGTCTTGGGCACACACCTAGGAGTTGAATTACTAGGTCATATGGTAACTCCATGTTTAACCTTCGGAAGAACTGCTAGACTGTTTTCCACAGAAGCTGCACCACTTTCCAGTCCCAGCAGCAGTAAATAAGGATCCACTTTCTCAATATTCTCAACAACATTTGTTATTATCTGCCTCTTTGGTTATCACCTTCCTAGTGGGTGTGAAGTGGTATCTCACCGTGGTTTTTGTTTTCCAAATGGCTAATGAAGTTGAGCATTCTTTCATGTGTGTGTTGGCTATTTTTATATCCTTATCCAGATAAGTCTATTCAAATTCTTTACCCATTTTTAAAAACTGATTTGTCTTTTTATTGTTGAAATGCAAGAGTTCTTTATTTGTTCAAGGTGCAAGTTTCTTATCAGATACATGATTTCCATATATTTCTCCTATTCTGTGGGTTGCCTTTTCACTTCCATAATAATGTCCTTTGAAACAACAGTTTTTAATTTTGATGAAGTCCAATTTATCTATGTTTTCTTTTATCACTTGTGTTTTGATGCTTATCTAAGAAGACATTGCCTAATCCAAGGTCATGGAGATTTTAACCTACGTTTCTTCAAGCTTTATAGTTTTAACTCTTACTTTTAGGTCTTTGATCCATTTTAACCTAGTTTTTGTATATAATGTGAGCTACAGGTTCAAATTTATTCTTTTGCATGTGGATATCCAGTTTTTGTGTTTTTTTTGTACCATTTGTTGAAAAAACTGCCTTCCTTCATTGAATTGTCTTGGCACCCTTTAAAAAAAAATCAATTGACCATACAAGTATAGGTTTATTGTGGACTCTCTGTTCTATTCCATTGATCTATATATCTTTCTGTATGCCAGTACCACATAGTCTTGATTACTGTAGCTGTGCAGTACATTTTTAAATTGGGAAGTCTGAGTCCTCCAGCTTTGTTTTTTCAAGACTGTTTTGGATATTCTGGGTCCCTTGCATTTCCATATGAATTTTAGACTCAAGATTGTCAATTTCTGCAGAAAATAATAGCTGGCATTTTGGTAAGATTTGCTGTGAATCTGTAATTTAATTTGAGGAGTACTGTCACCTTAACAATATTAAGTGTTCCAATCCATGAACGCAGGATTTTTTTTTTCTATTTATTTAGGTCATTTTTAATTTCTTTCAACAGTATTTTGTAGTTTTTAGTGTAGAAGTCTTGTACTTCTTTTGTTAAATTTATTCCTTAGTATTTTATTCTTTTTAATGCTATTGTAAAGGGGTTTTTAAAAAAATTTCATTTTCAGGTTGTTCATTGCTAACTTATAGAAATACAACTGACTTTTGTATATTGATCTTGTATCCTGAAATCTTGCTGAATTCATTTATCAGCTTTAATAGTTTTTTTGCAGATTCCTTAGTGTTTTTCTATATAAGATCATGTCATATGAAAATACAGATAGTTTTACTTCTTCCTTTCCAATCTTGATTCTTTTTATTTCATTTCCTTACTTGGTACTTGGCTAGAACTTCCAGTAGAACGTTGAATAGCAGTGATGAGAGCAAGACATCCTTGTCTTCTTACTGATCTTTGGGAGAAAGGTTTCAGTCTTTCACCTTTAAGTATGGTATTAACTGGGTTTTTCATAGATGCATTTTATCAGGTTGAGGAAGTTCCCTTCAACATGATTTGCATCTGTTTTCTGATTTAGTTCTCCCAGTAAGCATATGATCTCTAAAAGGTATATAAAGAAATAGATAACAAATGGTTAAGAAATGTACTCAAGGCGAAGAGGGTGTCGTTCAAGTGGTAGAGTGCATGGTTAGCATGCACAAGGCCCTGGGTTCAATCCCCAGTACTTCTATTTAAAAAATAATTAAATAAACCTAATTACCTCCAACCCCTCCTCCCCAAAAAACTAATTTTAAAAACTTTATTTTTTTTTAAATCCCTCTTCAAAAAAAAATGTACTCAAGATACATATCAAATTAGAGATAAGACCAAGGTATCCTGACTCCCAGTCCACAGTGTTTTCAACCTATGGTCTCCTGCTGCAACATCCTGCAAATTTTCTACAGAGATCAAAAAGTTTCTCCTCTTCCAACATTTTACTGAAAAGGTAAGCTCCATAAGGGTAGAGTCTGTGTCTGATTTTTCACCTGTTTCCCTGGAACCTAAAAGCACCTGCCACAGAATAACTGCTAGTGCAGTCTCAAGGAAATAAAGCCGGTTTAGATAAGCAGATACCCCTGGAGCTTTTATTATGTACAAGGCAATGTGGACACTATCCCAGCCCTCAGACTGTGGTTGAGAGAGATAAGACATAATCACATAGGAAGATACGAAGAGGTCTGATAATAGTAATAGCAAATCAGTGGTAATGACAAGTGCTTGAATAAGCAGAGTTCTTCTAGATATAGAACAAAAAAGGTTTCATGGAGAAGATGGAGATCAACAGAGCCTTGAAGGATGGGTAGGAACTAGCGTGTTTGTGTGTGTGTGTGTATTAAGGCAGAGTTTTCAAACAGGAAGTTGAAAAATTAACTTCTTCATTTTATTACATGAACTCTGACCATTAAAACCAACCACTATTACCAGGGACATGCAAAGCAAAAATAATAATAGCGTGCATACAAAATCAGATAATATTCTCTATTGTTTTTCTGACTCCCTTATCCTTTGGTAAAACTCAAAATGGGTAAATCAGCCTTTTATTTTTGTCCAGAATAGTTACAATCTATTTGCTTCATTCCCATGCTAGAAAACATTTTCAGCCAACCTCAGTTGAGTTCTGAGCTATAAGTCTTGTTCTCTGTGAGTTGTAGCACTTTGTAAAAATCACTACTTCATTAGATCTCCTAGGTTTGAGAGTTTTAAAGGCTCTGGACTCAACCTGCAGGCTGACTGTGTACCTCTGATAGGAAACCAATGGACGCTATCATATGAGCAGGTCAGGGCTGCAACCTGGGAATTGTAGACCATTCGTCACAATCTTTTGATCTCCCATAGTGAGCCAGATTATCTGAATGATCAAGGCAGTATTCAGTGGGCAGATATGCAGATGATAGATTATAATTATAATCTAATAGCTAATCCAAGGGTAGTCTTTTTCCATCAATAACTGGACTGGGTCTTCTGAATTATGTATCCCTGAAGAGAAACATGTCTTCTTGAGGGATGCAAATAACAGTGCCTAGCACTGATAAATTTGAACATTTAACATTGAGAAACGAGCAGAGCCAATATTGATGTGGAGTTGTGTTCGATGCAAAGCTGAGCAGGTCCTATATTGCTCATGCAGTGAATTATTTCAGAATTCCTGCTTGCCGGTCAGGATTTGAGATGTCTCCAGAATCACTGTAACAGCATGGTAATACTGAATGCCCTCCCTCCACATCCCAAACTAATTCTAGACAAACACACATAAAAGAGGTGTGTGAAAAAAGGGCTGAGTTGACAAAATTACCCTTATCAAAACAAGTACAATTAAAATGAAAGACTTACAGAAGGAAACTTGGCTTCATTTTGTTCCACCTTAGCCCCAAATAGGTACAGGGTCAGATGAATACAATTCAGGTTACATGCAAGAGAAATTACTTTCAGGGAAGTAATTTTGGGTATTTACGCAGAATGTTTTGTTTTTGAAAATAAGGTAGCCCCCTCACCACCACTACTACCACTTCCTCCTTACAGAAACAAAACTTAAAAATTCTAGTCCTGGAAGGAGAATCTTCAGGAGGGAAAATTCCAACTCTATCTCCATTGGTTTAACCATCTTGAGATTTTTCTCATTTCTCTTTGAGCTGCCACCACTGTCATGATAACTCTGTGCTTCTAGATGAGACTTTGACAGGGGTGGACTAGTTAGGGGTCCTCATAGTCTATCCAGGGGCTTTGTCTGCCCTCTATTGATTATTCTCATTTTGAGAGGTTTGGCATTCCTTCTACAGAACACATAGTGGTTAAGTGCACCCACTCTGAAGCCCAGCTGGCCAGGTCAGAATCTGAGCTCTTGTTTACTAAGTTGTGAGTCCTGGGCATGATTCTTGACCCCTCTATGCCTTCATTTTCTCATCTGGAAAATGGAGGTATTAACTATACCTATCCCCTAACATTATTGTGAAAACTCAGTGAAGTAAGGTATGTAAAGCACAGAGAACGATGCCTGGCATGTCTATTTGACTGTTACATCTACATATGTGTTAGCTAGATCTGTAATCTTTACCCTAAAGCATAGGACAGTTTTGCCAGCCACCATGCCCTCTATGTCTCTGGACCCATCTCTCCATTCCAGGTGGAAGTGGGGTAGGGACAATGGATGGGTCAAGATCAGGCCATTTTTACCACTTGATATTCCACAGATTACCTCTGGCCTCACTCAATCTTACCATGTGATAGAGATCTGTGCCCCCACACAGGGATATTATTTCTTATGTGGTATGGGCACTGACAAATATACACAGATGCTGGCTGTTAGCACCAAACACTCATACTGGTGCATCCTGGCTGAATATCAGCTCTGCCTCTGTCTTTATAGCTTCTATACACATCTGAGCATTGACAAGCCATCCCTTATGCCCCCCCAAACTCTAGGGCCTCTCTGCTTACCTCTGCTGGCTTTCTTCCACTATCAGAATTATACAGAAGTGGTTTTGGATTTGAGATTGAACTGATAGAACTCACTCCCTCAGTATTCCCTCTATAGACAGTCTCTACACAGCCTCCTTCAACTGAGTTTAATTTATATCTCTCATATTGGATTTCCGCTATCAGCGGTCACAGATAACTGTTCTACAGCTCTCTTGAAAAAGATCAGAAAAGTTTTCAGAGTTTCCCTTCCCCATTTCCTACTCATTTCTCTGTAGCTATAGAAACCCTTTAGGGGAAACTGCCCAACCAACCTTGTTTAAAGGTATTTCATCCTCTCTTTAGATGATGCGGCTTGGAGTTGAGGTCTCCTGTCTCCTCGCATTGTAGTAAAGTGCGGGCCCCTATCTCCCAATCCACTCCTAGACCCTGTCCTTCCCTGCTCAGTCCCATCTCTCTGAGAGCTCCCACACCCCCCATGCTGAGCACCCTTCTCACACTAGCTTCTCAGTGCTCACTGTCTGAATGAATCTATTTCCACAACCATGACCCAGGACTCCTGCTCATCTCACCTAAGGGCATTTCAGCAAGTTTCTGCAGCCACTGCAACTTGGGGAAACTGACATTTAGTCAGGAGCTGACAAGCCTGCACTAGGGGAAGGTCTTGAGGTAGAACTGACTATAGTTTCCCTCTCTCCATCCAAAAACAAATTTTTTGCAGAGACAGATACCTCTCCGCCCTCAGTCTCCCTCCCTGCTGGCTATTCCCTAGCAAGGGTTTCTTCCTTCAGATGGCTGTGAGCAAATCAGTCCCTGCCCTGGTCTGCTTCTTCCTCCTCCTGCTCTGATCTTGGGCCATCCCTAGGAAGTCAGCTACCACACCAACCCACCCCCTCTACCAGGATGTGGCAGAGTGGGGGTGGGTCTCTTGCACTTCCCCTTTCCAGGAGGCCAAGTGGCCAAGACTGAACTGCCTAGACCGAAACCTTCACTGCCAGCACCCAGCTGGCTGAACTCACATGCCCACTTCTTTGGTTATTGCTCTGCTCCGCCATCCCTTAGATCTTAGAACAGTGATTCTTAATCAGGAGTGAGCCCCCTGCCCCACTCCAGGGGGACACTTGGCAGTGCCTGGAGACATTTTTGCTTGTTATAACTGGGAAGTGGGGTAGCTACTGGCATTTAGTGGGCAGAGACTAAGGATGCTGCTAAACATCCCACTATGCACAGGCAGCCCCCACAACAAAAATCAGCCTGGCCCCTAATGTCAGTAGTGCAGAAGTTGAGAAATGCTGTCTTGGAAGGACTGCCTGCCTCACTGGACTCTGATGACTACTCCATCAGCTGGTTTGTCCTCAAGGACCCTTTTGCTGATCATCCCACCAATAAGTCCACTGGGAGATCTCTCTTTCCTACTAATGGCTGTTTTTCACCCTTAATTGCAACTATCTGCCCCCTTGCATGCTTGCACACCACACACAGTAGGCGTTGGCTTGACCTTCATCTCTAACACGGCACTTAGTCCGCAGGTTGGCTTTGCTCGAGAGCCTGAGTATGCTCCAGGTCTGTTCACCATCTTTGCAGCTATCCCTTCCTCTTTCCAGTGAAGCCTTTCTCATGACTAGCAACACTCCAACTTGCTAAGTCGGCCAATTTCAACAGTTGCTGCTGCCACGAATAAAATAATTTAATTCCTTTAATAAAACAAAACCAAAGGCCTCTAAGATAATTAGCCCTGAAGGGAAAACTTTAGGCCAAGAGGACTATCTAATGAAGGATATAAAAATCAGGTCCTGAATCAATGGAAAAGCATACCTTACCACAATTATAAAGATATGACTTCTCACCTAAATGTCTAAATTCAATGCCACCCCAATCAAAATCCCAAAAGAATTTTTAAATTTGAAAACATGATTCTAAAGTTTATCAGAGAGAATAAAGATATAAAAATAGCTAAAGAATATCCCCCAAAAGAGGAATAAGAAACAAAGGCTCACCCTAGCTGACATTAAAATGAATAATATAGCTAATTAAAACCAGACATTTACAGAACAACAAAGTTGGAGGACTAAGACTACCTGACTTCTAGACTTACTATGAAGCTACAGTAATCAAGACAGTGTGGTCTTCGCAACAGAACAGACAAAGGGATCAACGGGACAGAAGAGAGTCCAGAAACAGACCCACATAAATATAGTCAATTAATCTTTGGCAAAGGAGCAAAGGCAATACAATGGAGCAAAGACAGTCTTTTCCAACACATGGTGCTGGAACAACTGGACATCCACATGCAAAAAACGAAATCTAGACAACAGACTTTACACCCTTCACAAAAATTTATTGAAAACAGATCACAGATCTAAATGAAAGATGCAAAACTATAAGACTCCTACAAGATAACACAGGAGGAAACCTAGATGACTCTGGGTATAGTGATGCCTTTTAGATACAACACCAAAGACAGATCCATGAAAGAAATAACTAATAAACTGAATTTCATTAAAATTAAAAACTTCTGCTCTGTGAAAGACAATGTCAAGATAACGAGAAGCCGTAGACTGTGAAAACATATTTGCAAAATAGAAGCATTTACAAAGATGTTCCACATTATATCTCATCAGGAAAATGCAAATTAAAACAATAGGATGCCACTATGCATCTATTAGAATGGGCCAAAATCCAGAACGCTGACAACACTAAATGCTGACAAGGATGTAGAGCAGCAGGAATTCCATTTGTTGCTGGTGGTATAGCCACTTTGGAAGACGGTTTGCTGATTTCTACAAACTAGACATACTCTTACCATATGATCCAGCAATTTACCCAAAAGAAATGAAAACTTATGTCCACACAAAAACCTGCACATGAATATTTACAGGAGCTTTATTCATCATTGCCAAAACTTGGAAGCAACCAAGATGTCCTTTTGTAGCTGAATGGATAAACAAACTGAGGTACATCCTGACAATGGATTATTATTCAGCCCTTAAAAGAAATGACCTATCAAGCCCTGAAAATACATGGAGGAATGTTAAATGTATATTACTAGTTAAATGTATATTACTAAGTGAAAGAAGCCAATCTGAAAACGCTACATATTGTATGATTCCAACCATATGATATTCTGGAAAAGACAAAACTATGGAGACAATAAAAACATCAGTGGTCACTGTTTGGAAGATGGGTGGAGGGAGATGACTAGGCAGAGCACAGAGAATTTTTAAGGCAGGGAAAATATCCTGTATGATATCATAATGATGGATACATATCATTATAGATTTGTCCAAACCCACAGAATGTACAACACCAAGAGTGAACTATAATATAAGCTATGGTCTTTGAGTGATTATGATGTGTTAATGTAGATTCATCAATTGTAACATGTACCGCTCTGGCTGGGAGATTCTGATAAGGGGGAGGCTATGTATGTGTAAGAGCAGGGGTATGCGGGAAATCTCCATACCTTCTCTTCAATTTTTCTGGGAACATTAAACTGCTCTAAAAAAAAAAGTCTTAATTCTTTAAACTGGGAACTCACTAATATAGAAACAGAATAATATTTAAAAATCTATATGACAAACGTTTCATTTCAAAAACATCAATAAATGGTGTTGGGATTATTCACTAAATAATGTTAGAATAATTGGCTAGGTATCTGCACAAAATTTAAGTGATCTTAACCTTACTATTTGCACAAAAATGAATTTCAAATTGATCATAGATTTAAATGTAAAAAACAAGGCCCTTTAAGAACTGGAATTGAACATGTATTACTATGTGAACAGTCTTGAGGTTGGAAAGGTCTTTCTAAGGAAGACTCAGAATCTGGAAGTCAAAAAAAGAAAAGCAACTAATAAAATCGGAACCAAAAATTTTAAGTTAAAAATGTTATAAATAAAGTCAAAAGAAAAATAACTAAGTAAAATATTTGCATCATGTATGGTAGATTAAAGATAAATATCCTTAATATAAAAAGGGCTCTTACAAATCAATAAGATGAATTTTCTAATAGGAAAATGGATAAAGAACATGGATAGGCAATTTGCAGAAAGGAAAATGCAAATGGTTGATAAATATATGAACAAATGTTCAAGTTTCTTATTAAAGAAATATAAATTAAAACAGTGACAGTCAAAGGAGGAGGAGGGGACATGTTTATTAAACTCTGAGAAGGAACAAAAAGTAAGTAAACATTTGAGATATCTAGCCTTAAAAAAGACTGGCACAACTTCAGAGACATCTTAACCTAGGGTCCTCGCTTTTTTTCCTTGCTTCTTACCACCCACAACCTACTTCTCACCCCAAGAGGTCCTTCCTAGACACTGTGACTTCTTCTTGTTGAAGATCGTCAGTGTCCCAATAGATATGCCAATGAAGGCTCTCCTGCCCAGTTCAAATTGTTTGTTTTTGGTTTGAGGAACTGTCCTTTTACCAAGGTGACTGACATCTGGAATTGACTTATTCAGGTGAAGACTCACCTCTGTGAGGTTCTTTATCTAAGCAAAACACAAGTGCAGCCCTCATGAAAGAAAACTCATGCCTAGGCAGTAATGCAAGTGGGATAATTGCAGGACAGTAAATAATAAGGAAAGGAGGGGAAAAATGATGTAGAAGGGAGCGATGATAACAATAACTCATACAGTACTTAAATATGTGCCTGGCACTGTTATAATTGCTTTGCATACATGAACTCATTTAATGCTCACTACAACTTTGGGAGGTAATTACTAATATTACCCACCATCTTATGAATGGGGAAACTGAGGCACAGTAAAACTAGACAAGTTGCTTGAGATTACATAGCCAGTAAATGACAGAGCTGGAATTTGAACCCGGGGAACCTGGTGTAAAAATTCACACTCTGAGCCACCACACCAAGACGAATCAAGGGAAAAAGGAGAGATCCAGGAGAATTAAAAAGGAGGAAGGAGGAAAGGAGGAAAATCTTGGTTCCCTGATGCTGTAAGGCAGTTTCTAGATGGTATCCAGCCTCCTTCGCTAGGCCCTTGAAATCCCCCCGTTCTGTTACCAAAGCTGCCTACACTCACTTGATTTGGGCAAGAGTTCAAATCAATAAAATAAACGGTGTCCAGAGAAATCAGTGTTGTTTTTTATATTGTGAAAAACAACTGTTTTCTGAAGGAATCCACGCGAATTCAGGAATACAAAAATGCTGCCTTGTGGTTTTGTTTTTAACCCCTCTGCCAAAGCACAAGCTAGAGCAACAAAATCAAAAGATCCACTTATGCCCCACTCCACGCCCTCCTCCCCACTATTCAGTTGTAATTTAAACAAGAAAAGGCCTTACATCCTAGGAAGACTAGAGACTAAACTGAAGATAACTTCAATTTCTCACATAAATTCTTAAAAGCCCTCTCGCCTTCACCCACACATCTTTAGGGTTCTAAAAGAAATTACATGTTTGTGTCTAAAGCAAACACTGAAACTGAAGTGAAAACTGGAGCTCTGAGTCCCCACTGAAATAGTGGGAAGAGACTACGGGAATTTGGGCATTCACTTCCGGAGAAGGGGAAGGGGGCCAATAATAGAGCCCAGGCATCTCTCCTAAGTTCTAGAGCCCCATACCCAGCTGCCTGCTGGGCTTCTCCCCTTGGGAACCCACGGGCACCTCACGATCACCATGTCCTGACCTGAGTGCCTCCTCTTCCCTGGAAACCTGCTCCCCGTCCCGCGTTCCCCATCTCAGTGACGATACCACCTCCCGTCCAGTTACCCAGGCCAGAAAACCGCAAGTCACCTAGACTAGCGGTCAGCCTACTTTTTCCATAAAGGGCCAAACAGGAACCATTTGAAGCTTTGCCAGCCATATGACCTCTGCTGCAACTACCCAACTCTGCTGCTGCAGGAATACCGCAGCTGCAGACAATACGGAGCAAACGGGTGGGGCTGTGTCCCAATAACATTTCAGTTACATGTGCTGAAATTTGAACTTCATGTCATTTTCACAAGCTGCGAAATAGCCTTCTTTTGATTTTTTCCAACTATTTAAAAACGTAAAACCCATTCTTGGATCATGGGCCGTACAGAATAAGTGGGCTGGATTTTGTTACTGTAGAACCCTCACTCTCCTTCCTTCCTACATCTAATCAGGCAAGTCCTACCAAACTCACCTCCCAAACAGTTCTTGAATCCGTCCCCTCTCTTCATCCATATTTACACCATTTTATTTCAGGTACTTATCCATGCTGCTTTCTGACACAGACAGTCAAGCAAAATTGAGGACTGCAGAGCAAGATCCTCTACAACTATGGTAGATGGAAGTACATGTCCCTACCAGGTGTTTTAACTTCCTCAGAGTGTGAAGCATAAGCTACAGATTAGTTTGCCTCTTCCCTCATCTGACATTGGGGAAACAATACGTTAATGTATGCCACTGTTTCATGTGGTGGCCTGGGAGGACAGGGTCAACGGTGCACTGTAATCTAGCCCCAGTGAAGGAGACTATGAAGCAGAGACTGGGAGAGAGCACCTGAGTGCATGCTGGCTCTGTCTAACCTCGGGGGCTGGCCGAAATAGGTCTGGTCCTTTGCTCCAGTGGTCTCCAGACTGGACATTCAGACCTGCTTTACTTTGGACCCACACCATCTGCAAGTGGCTAGGACCCATCTAATCTGGCCCAAGAGATATGAGGCATTACTCCTCAATTTCTAGTCTGTTGCCCTGTCTATGCTTCCGGTGTGGCACTGGACAGCAGCAGTGTTCTTCTCTAGAAACAGGACCAGTGGCCAAACATCATGGAAGTCGTCTGGCGTACATGATGACAGTCACCAAGTCTTGGTGGGAGCAGGAGATATTAGGTAAACCACTCTTTCATGTCACCTCTCCCATGTAAATAAAATGGAAAGCCAATCCAGTTTCTATTTTATTTTATTCATTTGCTGGAATTTAAGAAACATTTTAATTTTTGATTGTTTCTTTTTTCTATACATGGTCTTTAATAAGTCAGTTTTTTTTATTGCTTCCACCTTTATTTTTTTTAACATTTTTTATTGATTTATAATCATTTTACAATGTTGTGTCAAATTCCAGTGTTCAGCACAATTTTTCAGTTATACATGAACATATATATATTCATTGTCACATTTTTTTCTCTGTGAGCCACCATAAGATCTTCTGTATATTTCCCTGTGCTATACAGTATAATCTTGTTTATCTATTCTACAATTTTGAAATCCCGTCTATCCCTTCCCATCCTCCGCCCCCTTGGCAACCACAAGTTTGCATTCTATGTCTCCGAGTCTGTTTCTGTTTTGTATTTATCCTTTGTGTTTTTTTTTTTAGATTCCACATATGAGCAATCTCATATGGTATTTTTCTTTCTCTTTCTAGCTTACTTCACTTAGAATGACATTCTCCAGGAGCATCCATGTTGCTGCAAATAGCATTATGTTGCCGGTTTTTATGGCTGAGTAGTATTCCATTGTATAAATATACCACCACTTCTTTATCCAGTTATCCGTTGATGGACATTTAGGTTGTCTCCATGTCTTGGCTATTGTAAATAGTGCTGCTATGAACATTGGGGTGTAGGTGTCATCCTGAAGTAGGGTTCCTTCTGGATATATGCCCAGGAGCAGGATTCCTGGGTCATATGGTAAGTCTAGTCCTAGTCTTTTGAGGAATTTCCATACTGTTTTCCACAGTGGCTGCACCAAACTGCATTCCCACCAGCAGTGTAGGAGGGTTCCCCTTTCTCCACAGCCTCTCCAGCATTTGTCATTTGTGGATTTTTGAATGATGGTCATTCTGACTGGTGTGAAGTGATACCTCACTGTAGTTTTGATTTGCATTTCTCTGATAATTAGTGATACTGAGCATTTTTTCATGTGCCTATTGATCATTTGTATGTCTTCCTTGGAGAATTGCTTGTTTAGGTCTTTTGCCCATTTTTGGATTGGGTTGTTTGGTTGTTTCTTATTAAGTCGTATGAGCTGCTTATATATTCTGGAGATCAAGCCTTTGTCGGTTTCATCTGCAAAAATTTTCTCCCATTCCGTAGGTTGTCTTTTTGTTTTACTTATGGTTTCCTTTGCTGTGCAGAAGCTTGTAAGTTTCATTAGGTCCCATTTGTTTATTCTTGCTTTTATTTCTATTGCTTGGGTAGACTGCCCTAGGAGAACATTTTTGAGATGTATGTCAGATAATGGTTTGCCTATATTTTCTTCAAGGAGGTTTATTGTATCTTGTCTTATGTTTAAGTCTTTGATCCATTTTGAGTTGATTTTTGTGTATGGTGTAATGGAGTGTTGTAGCTTCATTGCTTTACATGCTGCTGTCCACTTTTCCCAACACCATTTGCTGAAGAGACTGTCTTTATTCCATTGTATATTCTTGCCTCCTTTGTCGAAGATGAGTTGACCAAAAGTTTGTGGGTTCATTTCTGGGCTCTCTGTTCTGTTCTATTGGCCTATATGTCTGTTTTTGTACCAATACCATGCTGTCTTGATGACTGTAGCTCTATAGTATTGTCTGAAGTCTGGGAGAGTTATTCCTCCAGCCTCTTTCTTTTTCTTCAGTAATGTTTTGGCAATTCTAGGTCTTTGATGGTTCCATATTAATTTTATTATGATTTGTTCTAGTTCTGTGAAATATGTCCTGGGTAATTTGATGGGATTGCATTAAATCTGTAGATTGCCTTGGGCAGTATGACCATTTTAACAATATTGATTCTTCCAATCCAAGAGCATGGGATATCTTTCCATTTTTTTAAGTCTTCTTTAATTTCCTTCATCAATGGTTTATAGTTTTCTGTGTATAATTCTTTCACCTCCATGGTTAGATTTATTCCTAGGTATTTTATTACTTTGGGTGCTATTTTAAAGGGGATTGTTTCTTTACTTTCTTTTTCTGTTGATTCATCATTAGTGTAAAGAAATGCAACTGATTTTTGAACATTAATCTTAAGTCAGTTTCTTAAGTAAAGCATCTTTTGACTTATTTTGGATAGGATGATTTTTAAGTATCTACATGTCTTTTAATTTAAAATGATCTTCTCATTATAAAAGCTATGACAGCAAACTGCTCATTGGATAATGCAAAAATCCCTCCCACAACACCTAGAAATGTTTTATAAAATATAACATCATAAATAGATATTTCATACCATCTCCCTTCTCCTCAAACCTCCAGTGTCCTCTCTACCATGTCAACTATCAGCAAATGATCTTTCTTCTGATTTTACTGAAAAAATAGGAATTAGAAGAGAATGTCCTCATCTTCCCTGTTGCCAAAGCTACCAACCTCCCTGCTGCCTTTCCTCATGATCTCATCCAATCTCATGGCCATGTATATGCTGATGGCTCCCACATGTGGATCTCGAACCCAGGTATCTTGAAACTCACAAATCCTATGCCCAATTGTATCATGATCTCTCCCCTTGCATTTTTCAAATTTAACCTGGTCAAAACAGGACTCGATTTCCCTCCCCAACACCTGCTCTCTTCCCAGTGTTCCTCATCTCAGTAAATGACATCACCACTCAATCAGTTGCTCAGGACAGAAACCTAAGAGTCGAGTCTACTGCCTCTCTCTCTCTCTCGCACTTTGCACTTATCCCTCAGCAAATACTTGGGCTGTACCTTCAAAATGTAACTCTAATCTTACCCTTTCTCATCACCTCTATTACTACCATCCTAGTCCAAATAACTCATCTCTGGCCTGGCCAACCACAATAGTCTTCTAACTTATCTCCCTGCATCCACCGTTTAGCCTATTCTCAACTCTACAGCTGAAGTAGTCTTTTTAAAATATAAGGCATGCACAGCAAAGAAAACCATAAACAGAACAAAAGACAACCTACAGAATGAGAGGAAATATTTTCAAACGGTCCAACTGGCAAGGGCTTAACTTCATGAATATATAAACAGCTCATACAACTCAATAACAAAAACAAACAATCCAATGGAGAAATGGATAGAAGACCTAAACAGACATTTCTCCTATGAAGACATACAGATGGCCAATAGGCCCATGAAAAGATGTTCAATATCACTAATTATCAGAGAAATGCAAATCAAAACTACAATGAGGTATCACCTCACACTGGTCAGAATGGCCATCATCAAAAAGTCCACAAATGATAAATGCTGGAGAGCCTGGGGAGAAAAGGGAACCCTCCTACAGTGTTGGTGGGAATGTAAACTGGTGCAGCCACTATGGAGAGCAGTACGGAGGTTCCTTAAAAAACTAAAAACAGAGTTACCATATGATCCAGTAATCCCACTCCTGGGTATATATCCAGAGGGAATCTTAATTCAACAAGATTCATGCACCCCAATATTCACAGCAGCACTATTTACAATAGCCAAGACATGGAAACAACCTAAATGTCCATCAACAGGTGACTAGATAAAGAAGTTGTGGTATGTATGTACATTGAATATTGAACTATATTCAATACCTAGTAGTAACCTGTAATGAAAAAGAATATATGTGTGTGTGTGTAAAACTGAATCACCACACTGTACACCAGAGACTAATACAACATTGTAAATTAACTCTACTTCAATTTTTAAAAAAGTTGCATATGCAATGGAATACTACTCAGCCATAAAAAAGAATGAAATAATGCCATTTGCAGCAACATGGATGGACTTAGAGATTACCATACTAAGTAAGGCAGACAGAGAAAAACATGTCACTTAAATGTAGATTATAAAAAAATGATTCAAATGAACTTATTTACAAAACAGAAACACTCATAGACATAGAAAATAAGCTTATGGTTACCAGGGGAAAAAGGACACCAGAAACTAACACAACATTGTAAATCAACTATACTTCAATTAAAAAAAGAAAAGAAAAAAATTAAAAATAATAAATAAATATAACATAAGGCAGATCATGGCACCCCTCTCTGTTCAAACCCTCCAATGGCCTCTCTTCCCCATCCAATAAAAGCAAAATCCTATGAAGCTCTTGCTGATCTGATGCTTTGGTACCTCTGGTGCACCACTGCTCTCTGGCTCCACTTTCCCACTGTGCTCCAGTCACACAGACCTACTTACTGTTCCTTGAACATACCATGTCCATTTCCACCTCAGGGCATTTGCACTTACTCTTACCTCTGCCTGAAATGCTCTTGCTCAAAATAACACCATAGCTTTCTTCCTCATTTCATTCAGGTTTCTATGCAAATGTCACCTTATCACAGAGGGCTTCCCTGAAACAGTAACTACTCACCCCACTCCCAGCACTCCCCATCCCCTTATAACCTGCTTTATTTTTCTCCATCCAAATTCACACCCTCTGATATTATAGTATTGCATTTTCTGGTTTATTTATGGCCTGTCTCCCTCATCTAGAGTGTAAGCTTCATGAGGGAAGGGATTTTGTCTTGTTCACTGCTGTAACTCTAGCTCTGAAAACAGTTCCTGGCCCCAAAATAGATGCTCAATGAATATTTATTGAATGAATGGCTTAAAAGCACAGTTGAGAGTGCAAGAAAATAAGGTGCCAGAAAGGACGAGAGAACTAAAAACTCGAGTGGTATACCAGTAACCTGTCATCTAATGACTTGAGATTTGACTACTGTGGCCAAGACTGTTTGCTATCCCCCAATATCCATTCTCCTCTATATCCATAACATAACTCCTCATTTTTAGTTGGACACAGTCACCTAGAATAAAGACTACCATGACTAAGTTCTGACCAATGGGATGTAAGAGAAAATGTCACTTGGAAGCTACTGAGAATCTTAAAAGACAGCTACCATGTCCCTTCTTCTTGACCTCTTACTGTTTTCTGTTGGCTGGAATGTACATGTGAAGGCTAGAGCTGGAGCAGCCATCTTGGACCATGAGGTGACTGGAGAAACGGAGGCCACACAGAGTGGAACAACAAGATGTAAAGAGTCTGGGTGCCTGAGAGCATGGTGGGGACAAACTACTGTCTTTCTCTGGCCTGTTACATGAGACAATTTTTCTCTGATTTACACCACTATTATTTTGGATCTCTGTTGCTCTTAGTTCAACCTAATACTAATCAGTACAATGTACAGAGAGAGGAGCCAAGGCCTTGGAACCAAGAACCTCATATTAGTCATGGACCACCAATTAGTTATTCCCTCAGTGGAATGGTGAGTTAGAAAACCTGTCTACTGGCAGAGGAGACTAAACAAAAGATTGCCTACCTAGACCTGGGTTCTGGGCAGAAAGATCGAGTTCCCTTGAGAATTTATAACCATGAATAGAAAAGGATTTTTTAAACAAAATATAAGAAGCAGAACACAAAGGGGGAAATGATAAATCTGAGTACATTAAAATTAAAAAGTAATTCTGAATGACAAAAGATACCATAAATGAAGTTAAAGACATGCCACAAAATACATAAACAACAAAGTACTAGTGCAAGAAAATATAAAGAGCCTTATAGACCAGTAAGAAAAAGACAAATAACCTAGTAGAAGAACAATGAGGAAAGGATATGAAAAGGTACTTCACAGAAGAGGAAAGTTTTAATGCCCAGCAAACAAATGAAAAGGTGCCCAACATCCATACTGATTATGGAAATGGTCATTAAAAAAGTAACTCGCCCTTACTGAGCCCTTACTATGTGCCAGGCAACATTCTAAATGCTTTACATAAGATACCATTTCATACCCATCAAACTGGAAAAATTTTAAAAGCACAACAAATTACAAGTTTTGGCAAGGATGTGAAGCAACGGAAACTTCCAGGCACGGCTAGTGAGAGTACAACTATTTTATAGGGCAATTTGGCAATATCTGGTCAAGTTGAAGATGCAAATATCACTTCTAAATGGACACCGAGAGAAACTTGCACGTATGCTCAAGAATTCTCAGAGCAGACCCATTCGTAACAGTGAAAAAAAAAAAAATGAAAGCAATATAAATGTCCTCCATCAGGAGAAAGGCTGAGTAAACATACACACTCTGGAATACTCTATTAACAAGGACAGTGAATGAACTAGAGCTATTGTACCAACATGAATGAGTCTCATAGACAAAACGCTGAATGAAAAAAGGCAAGTTTCAGAATGATGTATGAACCGATCATCATTTGTATATAGTTTTTAAATATGCAAAATACACCTATATTATTTATGAATACCCTCACTGTAGTAGCAGTAGAAAAATATTCAAGATAATGGTACTTCTAGGGGGAGATGGTGTAGGAGAGACTGGGAAGGGTGCCTATGGGCTGTCAACTTTGTCTATAATGTTTTAATTTCATTTTTTAATAAAATTAAATTTTATTAAATTTTTTGAAGCTCCCCAAGTGATTCTTAAAAAGAAAGGAAACTCAGGTAAATATGGCATAGGGTTAGTTTAATAAAACTAAGTAATGTGTGTATGTGTGTTCACCATGTTGGTCTCTATACATTTCTGTAGGCTTGAAATATTAACAATAATATATATATATATATATATATATATATATATATATATATATATATATAAACAAAAGCAATCCAGTCATTTTGAAAAAAATTAGAAAGTAGCTAAAAAATTACATAATTGCATCATCCAAAATTTTAACATTTTAATCTAAAAATTTTAATTGAATTCTAATACTTATCAAACCCCTACTTTGGGCCCAGTCAGGATACTGGACATTCTAGGTACCTTGAGCCAATAAGTCTGTGACATTCCTGAATGACACCCTGCCATATGTGCTGCCAAAATCTCTGGCAAAAGGGTCAAAGCTAAGAAGTGTCTTTAAATGTATGTTTAAGGGTTTTCACTGGACAGATATTCAATATTCATCAAAGGGATTGCCCATAGTTTTCTGGAAATAACAGTAACTAATACTTTGAGTATTTACTATGTGCCAAGACCAGTTCTAAGCACTTTGCATGTATTAACATCTTTTTTTTTTCTTTTTCCTTTCTGGGATTTTGTAGAACAAATTAAATCTCTTATTTTTATAAACCTTTCAAGCAATGGTTCCCAAACTTGTCTGCACATTAGAATTACATGGGGAATCTTTAAATAATTTCAGGCTATACTCCAGACACCAGGGAGTATAAATCACAATAAATCACAACACTTGGGAACCGGTATTTTTTGAAGCTCCCCAAGTGATTCCAATGTGTAGACATGTTTGGAAATCACAGTCTTCAAGTATTTGAAAGGCCATATGTCCCTTTTAACAACAACTCTTACCTCCTTCAATAATTTTTAATATGAGATCATCTCTGGTCCCTATTCTATACATAAGCACTGAATGCCTATTGTGAGCCAAACACTGGAGAAACCGGTGAATAAAACATGGTCTATGCCCCGGTGGAATTGGCCCAATAACACTGAAACAAACACTCGCCTGCCCCTGCTTCTTTCATAGCATTAATTCCCACTGACATAGTATTATATACACACATGTCAACTCCATAAAGGCAGGGAGTTTTCCTGTTTGGTTCATGCCTATCCCAGGACCCTGAACAATGCCTGGAGCACAGAAAGCACTTAGTAAGTATCTGCTGAATAACTTTAATAATCTCCCCTGCTACCGACTCAGTCTCTAACTCCTGTAGGTTTTCCCTTCATAATGTGTCACGTTTATCTCTCATCCCCACTGCCACATGATCTCACTTGGATTAACTGCGAGAAATTCCTAATTTGACTCCCCTCCTCACAACAACCGCAGTCTCCACACCAGTTTTTCTACACCATAGCTTTAGTCGCCTAAGCGCCGAGCGGCGGAGTGGAAAGTGGAGTTTCACGCGTGCGCCCCCTCCTCCCTTTATGCCTGAGCAGGCACGGCGAGAGGCAGAAGCCGCGGGGAAGTCAGGACGGCTCTGGGGAGTTTCCACGCCCAGAGGCACCCCGCCCCCTCCCAACCTGCGAGGTGTGCCACGAGTGTGCGAACACGGGCAATGGGGGCGTCTCTGGGCTTGGGGGAAGGGACTGTAAGGAGGTGCGGCGGCCCCTGATCCCAGGCCCAGGAGTCCCAGACCCTCGAAGCTGTAGCCCTAGTCACGACAGTCAGGACACAGCGGCCTCACCCGAGTCAGTCCTACCAGCCACGCCAGGGCTGCGCGTTCCGGGTCCAGGTTCCCCAGGCGCCGCTAACCCAGGATGCTGCCAAGAGGCCGCTCCCCCTACCTGTGTGCGACTAGGCCTCACCTTGGCTGGCGTCCCTCTGGCCGGCGGACCCTGGGCACCCATGTCACCTGGGGCCTGCGGTTCATGGTCCTTGGTGCTGGGATGCCTCAGTCTAGAGACTTGCCCCCAGCGGGTCGGGAAGCCCAGCCGCGTGGCCCGCACCCTAGTGGATGAGCTCTGGGCGGAGTTCCGGGCAGAGCGCAGGCGCGGGCCGGGATCCTGTGGCGTTGGCGACCGCTTCTTTTTTTTTTTTTTTTTCCTTTTCTTTTTTTTTAGAGATCACAGTTTTTAAAAATTTATTTAAGGAACATATGTGTAGTGGTCTGTACAGAATATAATGTGGGAAGAATGATACATATACACCCACAAATATAAGAATGATAACCTCTGTTCGGTATGTGTGTGGATTCTCAGATGGGAATTCCTCAAATGGATTATACCCCTCCCCAGAAATGATTAAACCAGTGAAAATGATCGATGTAACATTTAGGACTCTGCTTACGTTGGGTGTAGCCATTTTCTTCAAAGGCTTTCTAAACATGGCTTTACAAAACATAGCAAGTTGGTGATGAAAACATTTGTAGTACTTTTAAGGTCTGAGTAAATCAGTTACTCTTGTTTACATTCTTGGTTTTTCAAAAATATTGTTCTGTTAAAAATATGTGATGACATTCTTCAAATACATCTCCATGTTGAAACTATAAAGTTGTATCTTCCACTTGCATTCTCTGTGTTTTTTGTTAAGGAGGACTTGATAAGTAATTCTGTGTGGACACAGTGATTAACTTTCCTAGATAGTTGTATCTCCTACTTTTGACCTTTAACATCTAAGTTCTATAAAGTATTTACTAGGAGGTCATAAATCTGCCCACACACATCTCCCCCCCACAGTGATAATTCCTAGCATCCAGGTGTTAGGTCGAGCTCTTAAAACAGGGGATCCTGGTTCCACTATTTCATTTCCTGGCAATGTTTTCTCAGGTCTAGGTTCTTTATATTTAAGATTCTGAGTTATAACAGATCCCACTGGTGAGCAGTCTTACTCTAAGCCCCTTCTCTTGCTCTGTGTCTGGCCTGTGTCTATTTTTCTTACTATAGTTCATCTTCTAATAGGAGAGAGACCACACCACATTTACCCATACTTGTTTGCTTGATGAAACATAATGGGCATTATTTTCTCAATATGTAATGCTTCTTAAAACTTGAAGTTTAGACCATTAATCTGAAATCAGTGTGGTTTTAAAAATATGTATAAGAGCATGGGATTGTAAGTGGAAGGTGCTAGAATTCCAGTAGTGAAACTTAGGTTAAGAAAAGAATTAAAATATGAAAAAGAATATATGTATGTATATGCAAGACTGGGACATTGTGCTGTACACCAGAAATTGACACATTGTAATTGACTGTACTTCAATTTAAAAAAAAGGAAAAGGAAAAAAATAGAAAAGAATCAAGTATAACAGCTTAGGGGAGTTCCAGACTGTATTTTAGCTAATGATATCCAACTAACCAGACCCCGCTTCTTAAAGTTTGTAATCTTCACGGCAACCCTCTGAAGCAGGTGCTAAGTATTATCCTCATCCTCCCCATTTTCAACAGGAGGCAGCTGAGGCACAGAGAAGTTAAGTAACATGTGTTAAGGTCACACAACTAGTAAGTTATGGAGCCAGAGTTCATACCAGGCAGTCTGACTCCAGAGCCCTTGCTCTTAATCACTGTGAAATCGTATTTTCAGTATCACTAATCTTACAATAATGATACTTTTGGTTGGCTGTGTGTGGCAAGTGGAATCATTAACATGGGTCAATAATTGAACTCCAATAGGGCATTGCCTTAATTAATCTCAAGCCTGTATGACTTATCTCCTTAATCAGCAAGCTTCTGAAAGGCAGACACCATATTTTAGGACTTTTTTTTTTGTAGATCGCTATGTATCTTCAAGAGTATTATTTGCCCACAGAAAATGTGCAGTAAGTACTTACTGAATGATTGAAGGAAAATACAAGAAAACCCATGAACCTTTCCAGAGGGAGGCATAAGGTTTAATTTCTTGGGTCACTCAGGAAAGATATTACTTGAGTCTTTTCTGTGATTTTTGTTTTCATTAATTTTTTTGTTAAAAGCTTTATTGAGATATAATTCACCCATTTAAAGTGAATTCAGTGATTTTCAGTATAGCCATTGAGTTGTATGACCATCACCACAAATCAACTTTTATCATCATCCCACCTCAAAAACCTTGTGTCCATTAGCACCACTAGGAGCTATTCCTCTTTTCCTCCCACGTGTCCTCCCAGTCACAGGCAACTACAAAACTAGTTTCTGTCTCTATGGACTTGCCTATTCTGGACGTCTCACATAAATGAATCAGACAATATGTGTCTTTTGTGACTGGCTTCTTTCACTTAGCATAACATTTTCAAGGTGGTATATCCCTACAATGAACTATTACTTGGCAATAAAAAAGGAATGACTCTTTAACTCTTATGCAACCAATTTACTAATGTATTGCAAGATTTCAAACACATTTATACTTAATTTTTGTTTACTTCTTTGGGGTAAAATATACATAACATAAATGTTTCCATTTTAACTATTTTTGCCCCTTTTTTGCAGGGGGGGAGATAATTAGCTTTATTGATTGATCAATTGATGGTTTTAGAGGAGATAAGGGGGGATTAAACCCAGGACCTCATGCATGCTAAGCATGCACTCTACCATTTGAGCTATAGTCTCCCCCCCCATTTTAACCATTTTTAAGTGTACAATTTGGTGACATTAAGTACATTCATGTTGTTGTGCAACCATCACTACCATCCATCTCCAGAACTTTTTCATCATTCCAAACTGAAACTCTGTATGCATTAAGTAATAACTCCCCATTCTCTCCTCCCTGCAGGCTCTGGCAATCACCATTCTACTTTCTGTCTCTCTGTGTCAGACTATTCTAGATACTTCATATAAGAGAAATAATACAGTATTTGTCCTTTTGTTACTGGCTTATTTCACTTAGCATAAGGTCTTGAATGTTCATCACTGTTGTAGCATGTGTCAAAATTTCCTTCCCTTTTAAGACTGAATAATATTCCATTGTATGGATAGACCGCATTTTGCTTATCCATTCATCCATCAGTGGACATTTGTTTTAGCTTCCATGTTTAAGCTATTGTGAATAATGCTGCTATGAACATAGATGTACAAATAGGTATTGCTCAAGTCACTGCTTTCAATGTTTTTGGATATATACCTAGAAGTAGAATCATTGGACCATATGATAATTCTATGTTTAAACTTCTGAGGAACGGCCAAACTTTTCCACAGTGGCTGCACCATTTTACATTCCTACCAGCAATGCACAGGCATTCCAACTTCTCCAAAACCTCATCAACACTTGTTCTTTTCTTTTTTTTTAATTATAGCTATCCTAATGGGTGTGAAGTGGTACCTCATTGTGGTTTTAATTTGCATTTCCTTAATGATTATACCTTATTTTTCATGAATCCTATTATCCAAGAAATACCTTAAGAGATTTAAAGGATTTGTTTACAAAACGAATAATCCCCACATGTGTTATTAAATTTTGTTTATTTAAAGTCAAGTATACCTGTAACTAAGAAAACTAATTGCTGCCATACTTTAAACATAAATATGGTAGGTCCTGTGCTGGATACTTGTCACAGGTTAGGGTGCCTAAAAGTGAACTCTGAGACACAGTGCAGAGTGCAGGCTGTTAAGTAAGGAGTGCTTTTGGGGTGAACACCTGTGGCAGAGAGGGAAGGAAAGTTGGACTGGGGTCCTCAATAAATTTTAAGAGTTCTAACAAGGACCTACTATATAGCACAGGGAATTATGTTCAATTTTTTGTAATAACATATAATGGAAAAGAATCTGAAAAGAAAAAAATACATATGTATGTACGTATAGTTGAACCACTTTACTGTACACCCGAAACTCACATTGTAAATCAACTACATTTCAATAAAAAATTTTTTAAAATTTAAAAAGAGTTTAAAGAGATCCTGAGATCAAAAAATTTGACAGCCACTGGTCTAGAGCATGCTAGGGGAGGTAAAACCCCCTCAGAGTCACTTCAAATCAAATATTTACCTGACTACTAAAATTGGAAGACCCTCTTTTCCATTTTTCCTCTCTCTCACTTGTGCGCGTGCGCCCATTCCTTTCCCCACTCTCCTAAAACTCTCTCATCCTCCTAGATGTGTTTCATGCTATACCTCTGTCTCCAGCCAATGTTTATCTCACCTTGTACTCCAAATCTTTTTTGTGGTTTGCAAGAAATTAAATTGCTCCTATTTCCATGCTGGCAGTAGCATTCTCTTTGAAGACAGATACAGTACAGTGTATATAGTTCGGTTTTTTTAGAACTTCTGAATCACAGAGAGGCATTTTGTTATTGTATATGCTAACAGGGGTGTATACATGTGCATTTTATCTTTGTTGTAAGTTGAAATTGCACTTCTGTAATAAAGAAATTTCAAAAAATACCAACAGCATCCATTTAAATTTTATTGTAAAGAATAAAAATACATGCTTAACTGCCATCAAAAGATTAGACTCTCATATTTGTCTGAGGCTCATTCAAAATATAGATATTCAACACCTCTATTTATTTCAATCCAAGTACGGAAACCACCAGAGAACAGAAAAACACCCAAAACTCCACCAAGTGCCAATGTTCCTCCAGTGACCCAATCTCTCTTGAAAGAATGTCATGCTACAAAGGACACAGAAAAAGTAAAGATCTAAAGTAAGTGGAGTAAGGAATAGCCATGGCAATTAAATACCAGATTAGAAGAGGAATTCCTTTTCGGTCTGGGGAGTTTTTGCTTTTTGGAAACATAATGTGTTACTTTCTCCAAGCATGTCACACACACACGCTACACAGCTTGCTAAATTCAGTTGCAGCTCTGTCACAACAATGATGACAAAATTTTCCTCTGACCACAATGTGTTTGAGTACAAACGGTTCCTCTTTCTAGGCTCTGGTTAGTACATATACAAATTCCTAGTGAGGTGACACCCACTCTCCCACAGCAGGACCCCTGCTTGAGATTGGACAGTGAGGAGCCAGCTGTCCTCTCTAGGCAAAAGCGCTAAGGGATTAAACTGTATCCCAGCTGGTGAGTTCTGTGGCTTTGTACCCATTTCACAGAAACTGATGATCCCAACTGATGCAATTTCACCACGGCTAGCCTAGAGCGGTGTGCAGATTCAGCGTGTTGGGCAATAATACCTTTGTCACCGTATGTATGGAATGCGACTCAGCGGACAAGGCATCGCCGTGTCTCCTCCTGCCCCTGCTGTGCCTCAGAGCCCCTCCACACTGCTTGTCTTCCCCAAGGGGCTTCACCACTGCTGCCTGCACACGTAGCTGGCCTGGGGACGAAAGGGTAAGCAGAAACAGGAAATCGGATGGCAGTAAAGGAGAAATGAAAGAAAAGGGACTGAGAACAAATGGGATATTGTCAGCAGAAAGGAGAACAACAGAAGCGGAACCGCAAGAGGTGAGGGAACCCTAAAGATGAAAGAGTACTACAACATCTAATAATAGTTCCCATTTATTAGCGCTTGCTTTGTGATAGGCACTGGATAAACACTTTATGTGAGTTTCATCTCATTTAATCCTTGCAACAAACCCTGTGGTAGGCACCAATATTATGCATATTTCACAAAAGATAAAATATGCTCTTGTAATAAAAAAGAAACACACCCTCGCACACAACATTTAAAAGAAGACAAGAGAAGAGAGGATAAAAAGAAACAAAAAAATGGGACAAACAGAAAGCACAAAATCAGATGGTAGAAAAACATATAAACATTAGCCCTCAACTCTACAGTTAAAAGACAATGATTGCCTATCAGACAGAAAAAAGTAAATGTGCACTATATGTTGTTTCCAAGAGTACATCTAAAACATAATGGCAGAGACAGGAAAGTTGGGATGTGGGAAAACGTACCAGGCACATACTAGCCAAAAGAAAGCTTATGAAGTTATACTAATTAATGACTTGGTTCACCAGGAAGCTATAACAATTTTAGATTTGCAGGCATCTGATGAAAGAGCCTCAAAACACACACATATAAAGCAAAAATCAACAGAATTATAAGGAGAAGTTGACAAGTCCACCATCATAGCATCACTGTGGGAGATTTTAACATGCCTCAGGGACTGATAGGTCCAACAGGAAGGAAACTCAGCAAGTACATGGATTTGACCAACACAATCCACAAACTTGATTTAATTGGACACATGGAGAACATTGGGCCCAATAATTGAAGAACGTACATTTCCTCACTCATGGAACATTTACAAAAAGAAACTATACATTGTGTCATAAAGCAAACCTCATCAAATCCGCAAGGATTGGTACCATCCTGGGAAGTGAGGAGGCAGAGAAGTTAAGTGACCGGCCTTTGCTTCTGAGGCTGAGCAGTGGTGAGGGTGCTCCAGAGTGCACACAGCCATGGCCCGGCGCCAGGAATGCTGCCGTCACCTGCTGCAGTCATCTTCTCTAAGTGGAACAGAGCCAGAAAGGGCAATCCAGGTAAAGGGCTGTGGGCGAGAGGGCGGAACTCAAGAACTAAATTGGGCTGAGTTTCGCTGCTCCCCTTCCCTCCCCCAAGCCCAGTGTTTTCCAAGTGAAAAGTGAGACCTCAGTTCCTTGCTGGCAGAGGAACTGTCCAACAGCCAGACAGGCAAAGTGACCTCTGGGGATGTGTAAATTAGAGCATTGATTCCTAGGGCAGTGTCACAGCTATGCAAAGAGCCCTCTCCTCAGGGAGGTACTGTGGATTGAGGGGACGACGAAGAGGCAAGAGGGACTGGAGGTTTCTATGTTCAAATGTCAATAGTAATTACCCTACACGGTCAAGACAAACATTGTTGAGTTTTCAGGGCCAGAAGGTGCAGGCCTCTAATATGCAAATGATGCATTTGAATCTTTAAACTGAGGAGCCCTGAGGGGTGAGGCACAAGCACTAAGGGGCTGTTGAATGCTGCATTTGACAGTGTGCAAAGACTGGATGGGTCCTGGCTGGGCCAGGGAAGGGGATGGGGCCTAGATGGGGTTTTCCATCCAGGGTGGAGAGGGTGCAGTGAAAACTTTGCAGGGATCCTGGCCGAGATGCTAGGGTAGTCACCCCAGCGACAGCACCCCAACCTGAGGCCAAAGGAGGAGCCCTGGATGCCGATGCCCAGAGGCCCTTC
Source organism: Camelus dromedarius (assembly GCF_036321535.1). Classification (NCBI taxonomy): domain Eukaryota; kingdom Metazoa; phylum Chordata; class Mammalia; order Artiodactyla; family Camelidae; genus Camelus; species Camelus dromedarius. The sequence goes on along the minus strand of NC_087472.1, from coordinate 26,149,706 downwards.
CTCCAAAGTGTCCAAAGCAGAATAGGGCCAATTCCAGAGAGCGAGTGAAGGGAGTGAGGCACGGAGCCGCTGAAAGGCATACTGAATACTCCCCAGGGGAGCAAGAGAGTCGGGCTGCCAGGTCCCAGGTGTGTGCTCTTCACTCCGCAGCGCTGCAGGTAGTTTGGCTCAGGGAAGAATTGGCCTCAGAGCCCCTGGGGTCTGATGGTGGAGCCTACAGTTTGCCTAGAGGCTGACCCTGTCTCTGCCAACACCTCAAATAGTTTTTCCCCAGACTTCTTGACTCTGGGCAAGAATTAAGGAAGTCTTGGTGAATCATCTCAGACAACCAGATCTCCTAAACACCACTTTTATGATGTATGTCACCACCTTGCTCATAGAAGTTTTCCATGGTTCCTTATTGCCTCTGAGATCCAGCCATAAACTGACTGCTGTTCACTTATGCACTCTCTCTCCCTCTCCTCCTCCCTCTTCCCCCACCTCTGGTCATCCTTCAAGGTCTGTTTCAACTCACATCTACTCCAAGAAACCTTCAAAAGCAATTCCAACCATACTGATCTACCTCGCCTTTCTCTGAAACCTGTACCACAAAATAACATTTTTGTTGAGTGCACTTGGCTTGTGTGAGGAACAGCCAGGAGGTCAGTGTGGCTGGAGGAGGGCGCACTGGGGGAGAGCAGTAGGAGAGGAAGTTAGAGAGGTGGGAAGGGGCAGGGTCTTAGAGGACACAGCAGATTCTAAACAGAGGAGAGCCTTGTTGAATTCAAGAGTCAAGTTAATAACTACTGTCAAGTGTGGAGACCTAGAGGTCAATGGGCTTCAAGACATTGACCTGGACAGTTGCCCCAGCACCATGCTACTCTGTCTCTGGCTAAACTCAGGGGTCCTGTCACAGGCCCCCTGTGCAATCAGTGCTCCCTTGAGTGTACTCTGTGAAACTTCTAGAAGAAAACCACTTGCTGAAGAGCAGGAATCTTCAAGTCAATTAAACCCAGACTGATCATATTACATTCATCTTTATATCCTCTGGTGCCAGACAGTGTTTTCCTTCCAGCCACCCCAAATAAACTTAGAATCTAAGTTAAAGAGCAGTGTGCTTGCATGCTGTGCACATGGCTTTCAGATAAGTCCCCTGGTTGTTTTCTCTCCCAATCAGATTACTGGCTCTAAGATTCTCCTGTATGGAAGTCCTGGAGTCACCCTGGACAGAATCTCCGACCTCCAGGAACTTGAATCCAATAGCAGAAATTGACATGCACACAAGCCCCTGTATTATTTGCTACGGTAGAGGAATTTGTCAAGCGCTATGAGCACACATATAGGAGGGAGTAAAGAATTTTGAATCTGGTGGGTAAAGAAGTTAAAAAACGTAAGTGACATCTGAGAAATGGAAAAGCTTTCTGGGCAAAGAGAACAGCAAGAGGAAAGGTTTGTGGTGAGAAAATATAAAAGATGACAAACAGGGGTCAGGCAAGCAGTAAGTAAGGGAGGCAGGTCTGGCCAGGGAGCATAGGGCCTGTGCAGACAGTAGGCATGTGCCCTGTGGATGAGGTGGCGCAAGGCAGGGTGGACACACTGGAGTACAGGCCCAGTGTTTTCAGAACTTCTGATTTCTTCAGAGAAGCTAAAGATCTGGGGTATTCTACAAAATCTCCTGATTTTTTTTTCATTCTTGGCATCTAAGTCTAAATAAATTTAAACATGATGTGGGCCAAACAAAACTGCCTACAAGGGGCATTCAGCCTGAAGATGGCCAGTCAGCGAGGAGGGCTGGAACTCCCAGGGACTTGGGGAGCCTGGCTGGAGGTGACACCGGGAAGAGTTTGAGGAATCTGTCACGAAGAGACAAGCCTGCAGGCAAAGAAGTTGGGACTGCCTTTTGTGGCATTTGAAGGGGGGTTGTCATTTAAGGAGCTCAAGCTGGGAGTGAAATGGTTAGATTTACATATGGCGAAGGTGCACCCTTCATGGAGGGTGGATCCGAAGATCATTGAAGATCTTATAAGGGAAAGACGATAAGGACCTGAATGGAACAGTAGAGGTAAGGAGCGGGGAGAGTAGATCTGAGATGTTTTACCATCTAAGTGACTGCGTGGCTAGTTGGCGGAGTGGGGAACTACGTACACTAGACACAGGAAAGGGAGGTGTTGAGGATAAGTTTCAGTAATAATCTCTCACTGATTTCTGGTGGGCATGGGGACAGTGGGTGGGTAGGGGCAAAGTACAAAAGATAACAAAGAGCACACTAGCTCAGGATTTCCCAACTTTGGCACTAACTGTCATTCTGAGCCGGGGAAGTCTTTGTTGTAGGGGACCGTCCTGTGTGTAGTGGGGTGTTAAGCAGCATCCCTGGCCTCTACCCACTAGATGCCAGTAGCACATCCCCTACCTCCGCCCCCAACACATGCACTTCAAGTCATGACCGCCAAAAATATCTCCAGACGTTGCCAAATGTCCCCTGTGGTGGCAAGATCATCCATCTGGGAACCATTGCTCTAGGGTCAGAAGGGAAATTCCCTGTCTGCTACTTCCTTTTTTTCTTTCCATTGTAGTGGTGGTGAGGATCTGCTCTGGTTTTGCTTAATAAAAGGTAGAAAACCCTTTGTGAGCGTTCTGCCTAAGGAGCCAGAATTCTTAGCTAAGCCCTTGCTAAATGCTGTGGTCTGTGTCCTTTATGAACTCAGGACGATGCCTCTAACCGGCTGGAAGGAGACCTGACTTTGGAAAGAGAGACGTCATTCTCTCATCCCAGATATTTTCTTATTTGTGTCCCTTTCTAACTCCACTTACGGAAAGGAAGAAAACCTTAGTGAGAAGGGTAAAGATTAAAAAAAAAAAAAAAAAGCCAACTGGCTGCACCAGTCAGCCCAGAACTCCAGCCACACTCAGACAAAGCGAAAAGAACTGCAATTGGCAGTCTCATGTCCAAGTCTTCAGGGCTCAATGGTTAAGACTTAAAGCTAAACTTGATGTTGACTCATCAGGACTTGGATTACACAAAGCCCAAACCAGAGCTCTCTGTTTATTGCAGTTCCTGGAAAGCCCTCCAATTGATTTTTGTCTTCTTGTAGGCCGGAGCAGTGGTCTAACTCAATCCAGGATGCTCTTTGAGTACAAGTACACAGAGATTACAAATAAAAATTTGATATTTAAGAAACAGCATTCCTAACTCTACAAAAAAATTTTTTTAACTGTTGCTTGATGTTTAGGGTCGAGAGGAAATAGAACTGATTCTATAACAGTCTTACTCAGGACAGCATGCGAGGACTATCATGGCCATGCCACCACTCTCGGTTTTGTTCCTCACAGTGCTCAAATTTTCAGGGCCTTTTCTGGAGGCTAATGACAAGTCGTGACCCTTATTTTTCTAATCATGTGCTGCCATTACTGTTCATTTCATTAAGCACTCGCTCAGTCTATGCCAGACAGTGCCCACGATGGCACTCAGCCAGTTCCCAGGGGCTCCTATTCCAACTGGAGACTTCTTAAAAGGCAGATGATGTAATCATTTTGGAATCATTATTATTAACTTATTGTATACTGTTTATAGCAAATGTCAACAAGTGTATGTGTGTGGTGATGGGGGAAGGCAGGTCTTAGGTTAGAGAGTGGCTGGCCTATTTGTGGGGGGATTTAGAAATAATAGTAATCTCTTAGTTTAACTGGCTTTGATAGTTTACAAAGTGTTTTCATAAACATTATTTTATTCAATAAGATATGCAGGCAAGGATTTATTCTACATCTTCAACTGCAACTCAATATCTCAAGATTCAGTGCAAGCAGCTCTTTGTTGGCAGGGCCTACTTTTAATGATTGTCTACCACAGTTCCTGGAAGGACAATAAATGTTTATTGAACTTGAGGGCCTTAATTCCAAGAGTGAAGCCCTTATTTCGGATAGGTTAAACATCCGCATGCCCTTTGGGTAGGGTCTAGACTAGGTGTATTATCAGCACTTTTATTGCTGTATTTTTTGCAATCGATTTCAGTTGTGTACATGGGCTTAATTCAGCCAAAAGCCACCTCAGTTAGTGGGGCTCATTATCCATTCAGACATGGCTTTTTTGGGGGGTGGTGATAGAATAAGCCCCTCCCAACGATGTCCATGACCTAATCCCAGACAACTGCGAATGTGTTTGTTACCTTATATGGCAAAAATGACTTTGCAGATGTGATAAAAATCAAGGATTCTGAGATACGGAGATTACTGTGGATTATCTAGTAGGTCCAATCTAATCACAAGGGTTTTCATAACTGAAAAAGGAAGGCAGGAGAGTCAGAGTCAGAGAAGATGTGATTAAGGAAGCAGAAGGCTGAGTGGTACAGCAACAAGCCAAGGAATGTAGGCAGTCTCTAGAAGATGGAAAAAGCAAAGAAACGAGATTCTCGAACCTTCAGAAGGAACGCGGCTCTGCCTACGCCTCTATTTTAGCCCAGTGAGACTTCTGACCTTCAGAACTCTAATATAATAAAACTGGGTTGTTGTAAGTCACTAAATTCGTGGTAATTTATGACAGCAGCCATAGGAAATGAAAGGGTTCCTGTTTTCAGGAACAGTATGTATCACCAGCTTTCAAATCTACCTTTCGTCCTGTTCACAAGGCACGCTCCCGCCAAATCCGCTCCTGGGTCTTCCAAGTCCACCCAGTGAGGTCAGGCCTGGGATTACTAACCCCGGAGTCCGAGTTTAGGAACCCAGGGCTCAGAGGCCAACGATTGGAAGCCGCGTCTCCAGACTCCCCAGGCCAAGGCTCGTTCCGGAGCCGCCCCTACCCCCGTGTCCGGCGGGGCACAGCCCCGGGCACGCCCGAGGCTCCGCCAGTCTGCGCAGCCCGCACCGGGCCCGGCGGGCGCGGGGCTGGGCCGGGACGTGGTCGTGGAGGTTCTGGCCGGCCCGCGAGCCGACTCCGCGGGACGGGGGGCAGCGCGGCGGCGGGGCCAGGTGTCGCGCCTCGCTCGGGGCCAGCGCCCCGCCCCTCCGCCCGCTCTCGCCGCCCGGGGTTACCTGCGGCCGGTGGGCGGGGCGGCTCTTCCCGTCTACGCCGGCCCTTGGCCTCCAGCGCGGTGGAGCCGGGAAGTGGGAGAGGGAGCGAAGGAGGCGGAGACTGCCGCGGCTGCAGCCCGGCGGGGCTCCGAAGCGAGGGGCTGCATGGAGCGGCCGGCGCGGCTCTGCGGGCTGTGGGCGCTGCTCCTCTGCGCCGGCGCCGGGGTCGCCGCGCCCGCGGGTGAGTACGGGCCCCTGGGCCAGGGGCGGCGGGGGCCGTGGACGAGAGGCCCGCCGAGGGCGCCGCGGGGCCGAGGGCTGCGGCTGGGGTGGGAGCCAGGGCTGTCGCCACGACGCCCCGCGGCTGCGGCCACCGCCGCTTCTCGCTCCCGGCTCGGGGTGGGGGACCGGGCGCGGCGGGGCTTTCCCGGATCCCGGGCGGTGGGGGCGGGGGCGGGGGACGACGACTTGTCGCCGCACTTCCCTTGGCCGTCGGGAAGCGCCCAGGAGCCTGGCGCCCGGGTGCGGGGCCGAAACCAGTACGCAGCGTCGGAGAGCCGGGAACGCGCCGGGGCTTCTTGCGCGGCGGGTCCAGTGAGGGGTGGGAGTTGAAGGGAACCTCTAAAGGTCCTGGTCCTCGTAGGAAAAGAACGAGAGGGTCACGGCCTCCTCTGGCGTCCACGAAATCCATTGGGAAACCCGGAGCACCATCCGCACGGATGCCTTTTTTTCTTTCTTTAATAATCTTTATGTTTTGGAATAATCTTCGACTTACAGAAAAGTTGCAAAGATAGTATAGTGCGTTTCTTGTATACCCCTTACCCTGTGCGGCAATTCAGAATTAAACAGCCAGAGTTATTGTGAAAAGTTGGGGGTTAATGACTTCCTCACGGACAGTTCTTGGCAATAGTAGCCCCCTGGACATTTTGGGTGACGATAGTAGCTCCAAATTTGATAGGTTTTATTATCACATTGACACAAACACCCGCATCTTGCTTATTGCGTTTTCACCAGTGTGTTGTGCTTTGAAACCCAAGTTGAAACGTTGATTAGGAAACGTCAATGACCTTTATTGATTCGGTCAACAACACGTATGCAGAGTCTGCTCTGTGGCAGGCAGTGTTCTATGTGGCTGAGGAGGCAGCGGTGAGCAAAACAGATTGAGTCCCTGCCCTGTGGAGCTTATATGCTGTTGGCAGAGTCAGAGAAGGGCGGGGAGGGAGAAAAGTAAAATATAAGATATGTCAGATGGTGCTAAGTACTATGGAGAAAAAGGAAAGCGGTTTGCCATTGTGAATAGCGTGGAGTGGGAAGACTTTTACTGAAAAGGTGGCATTTGAGTAGCGACCTGAGGGAGGTTTGAAGTTTGTCAGTCTACCTTGTTTAGTACTGAGCCAGGCTCTGTATGTTCACTTAAAACCTTAAAGCAGTCGTTGTCCCCCAAGTGCCTCTAGTTCACTTGGGGAGATCCGATTCCCATAATCATATGGTGCAGCTGCAGTCCAGAGAAGGTAAGGGACTTGTCTAGGGTCATCCATCTCAGTCTCCTGATTTTCAGTGCTACTCCAGCACCCTTTCTCCTACAGACTCTTTCCCCCACACACCTGAAACAACAAACTCTAGATAATACCAGCAGCCCCCAGCTTAACCAGTTTTGTCACAGCGGTCCATTGGTATTGGTTACTTAGAATACAGAAATTATTTTTCCTATTGGAAATATTGAGACACTTGCATTGAGGTATGTTGGGGTGGGGGTGGGGAACCAGTCAGGGGACTTGAAGTTTAGTGGTCTGACATTTCCCAGCTGCAGAACTTCTGGGATGGTCATTTCCTCTCCCTTGTGCGGCAGCTTTCTCATCTGTGACAGGAGGAGGCTGAACTCTGTAAGTTCTAAGGGCTCTTCCAGCTCTCATCTTCTGAGTGTTTATAAAAATGATTAGCTTACCAGCTTAATTCTGTCTGTTTAGATCCATAGCTCACATTGCAGCATATCTTAACAATGACTAGCATTTATACAGTGTTTACTTGATGCCTGGCAGTGTTCTAAGTTTTCCACCTGAACTGTTTCATTTAGTCTTTATACAAAACCTCTCCTTTAGGTGCTGTCATTTGTCCTGTTTCCTATATAAGGAAGCCGAGGCACAGTGAGGCCCAGAGCTTTGCTTAGAATCTCATAAGTGGTAGAGTGGAAGAGCCAGGCTTCCAACCCTGGTAGCCTGATTCCAGAGGCCATGCCCCTAACCAGTGTATTCAGTGCCTCTCTCTGCAGAAGTGACGGGAGTCCTTGGCTGGGAGAGGAGCTGGGTGCCTTCCAGCAGAGCAGAGCAGGACTAGTGGGGACCCAGGCAAGTATGTACAGGCCATTTGGTATGAAGCAAATGATCATGTATTGGAGACTTGTTTTATAATTGCAAGACTGTGTGGTCCAAACAATAAGTACTATAGACATTCAGAAGAGGGGAAACTGGAGGCTGGTAGTTTCCTGGAAGAGCTAAAACTTGAGCTTGACCTTCAGGATGGGTGACATTTGAGTAGGTGGAGGAGAAGCTATTCCCAGGTGGGGGCAGTAGCAGGAGCAGAGACCCAGAGTAAAGATGAGAGTGAAAGTGCCCCTTTGTGCTCCACAGGGAGCCCAGCTTGGCAGGAAGGTGCACTGGCAAAGTCAGTCCAGGCAGAAGGGCTTTGCCCAGGCAGAATTTGCCCTTGAAGCTGAGTTGGGTACAGTGTAAGGGAAGTGACACTGGAGGAGGAGTGAACAGGGAGACTTTATGGGGTGTGGGGAAATCACTGGGGCACAAAGCTATGCAAGAGTCTGGGGTTGGAGATAGGCACTAGAAAATTGTGTTGTGCATTCCTTCTGTCCAGGACTGTGACTAGTGTATGTCAGCCAGCCTCACCGGGCCCAGCAGAGCACATTAGTATGATCAGGATCAAGGGAGGTATTGCAGAAAACACTGAAATAAGTTGATGATTGAGTAGATGTAAAGGAAGGAGATGGATGACTCATGTATGACTCTTGTGATTTCCTTAACTTTTCCCGAAATGTGCATGCTTCTGCCAGCTCCTGTGACCGAACAGGAGAGAGCAAAAACTTTTAATTAAGCAACATGCCTAATAATATATTAGAAACAGCATTGATTGTGTTAATTCCTAATTAGAATAAGGTGTTGTGCTCGATGACCCTACAGACTCACTTGAGTTTTGAAGTTTAGTTGAGGGAGCTACTTGAGTCTCTCTTTCCTGCTCCCTTTTCTGAAGTCAGTGATAAATCCCCAAGAAATGGTTGCAGTTAGATGCCTAAGGACACTTTATCAGGCAGAAGGGATATTTGTTCTGTCTCAAAGGCCGTGGACGCATATCAATTCCGTAGAAAACGAAAGAAATTGTTTAGAATGATTTTGTCTCTTCAAAAAGAAAGAAAGCAGATAGCAAATGTTTACATAGCATTTGTTCTGTGCCAGGCACTGTTCTGAGCTTTTTAATCTGTATGAACTCATTTAATCCTCATAATAATCCTTTTTCGTTAAATAACTATTATTATCATCCTCCTGTTACAGATGCGCAAACTGAGGCATAGAAAGGTTAAGTAATTTGCCAGCTAGTAAGTAGCAGAGCCGGCATATGAACTCAGGCAGTCTGGCTCCAGAGCCTGCGCACTCAGTCCCTACACTACACTGGAATTATACCTTACCTCTGAGGAGCTGTTAGAGACCTTACTAAGAAGTACGGTCTCCATTTGTTTATGTGTATGTCTGGATGTATTATACCCACATACATATGTTTGTATATATTTAAACATTTGGAGATTGTATTTCAAGTGTCTGTGTGTGTGTGTGTGTGTTTTAAAGCACAGGAAGTAGAAAAATCTCAAGAGAAATGGGAGGAGCAGGGAGGGTATAGCTCAGTGGTGGAGTGTGTGCTTGGCATGCATGGGGTCCTGGGTTCCATCCCCAGTACTTCCATTAGAAATAAATAAATGATGAGATGGGTATAGCTCAATGGTAGAGAACCTGCTTAGCCTGCACATGTTCCTGGGTTCAATCCCCAGTAGCAACATTCAAAACAAAACAAAAAAAGGTTTTATGTGTATGTATGACTGAAACATTATGCTGTACACTAGAAATTGATACAATATTATAAAATGACTATACATCAATAAAAATGTAAATAAATAAATACATAAATAGATAAACTACCTCCCCCACCAAAACAAACAAACAAACAAACAAAAAAGCAAACAAAGAAAAAAGAGAAATGGAAGGAATCATTAGGGACAAAACAGGATGACAGATAGCTACAAGTAGACTAAAATGCAAACCAATTAGAAGATCTGACTAAAGGACACTTCAGAACAGATGAAGGAAAAAATGAAATCCATTTGAGAGTTTGGAAATAAAGAAGGCTATTGTTTTGTTAAAATACTGAGGTTAAAAAAATAGATTTAAAAAGGCTTAAACTACCTTGAAAATTGAGGTAAGATTTAAGCGAACCATAAACAGGTAATTATTATTAGGGCTTTAATTTTTGTGTGGCAGTGGGAGGTGAGTGGGAAGGCAGAGTGTCAGGAAGTACTAAACCAGGTATCCTGAACTTTTGCTGTGGTATATTTCTGGAAACTGCTCAATAGGGGAGATACCCTAAAGTAGATTATCACCTTCAGTAGGAACGAAGTTTCCATTAGAGGCTCTATACCTGACAAATGACTTGTCTTCAAAAATATCATTGACGCAATGTTAGAAAGGCCAAAATGCAGTAATTTGACACTCCTGTAATCACTGAAAATCCTGGTGCTAGCTAGCACTGTCACCTGAGCCACTGCTGCTGTCTGGCACTGGCTAGGTTTTAATTCAGTGCAGTGGGAATTCCCTGCTTCCCTAAGGACTTGGTCTGCTGTGGGCTCCTCCTCCACAAGACTGGAGCTCTGGTCTACCTTGTAGAACAGCTAATAGTAGTAGAGTCAGGAAAGGCGGAATGAATATTCAGAGTCACAGGCCTGTGCCGGCTGCTGTGTATAAAACTGACTTTTGGGGAAATTCCAACTACTTAGTGCCTGTGGGGTTGATATTTTGGGACAAATGGAATTTTTGTTCAGTTAAAGAGGAAGGTAATGCTATAAATATTGCAGATTATGTAAGAGGTCCACAGCACTCCAAAGTGTTGGCATAGAGTATAAAATCTATCTCTACTGACTGATAAATTAATATAACCAAAGTCCTTAAATAATTAATAATGATTAAGTTTGCCACCTTAGATAATTTTGGGGACTGTTTTTTAAATTAGTTTAATAAATTTTATTTTGGGAGGAGTTTGAATTTACAGAAAAGTTGAAAAGATAGGCCAGAGAACCCCAGTGTACTCCTTATCCAGTTTCTGGGGAGTGGTTTTGGTAGTCCTGGCCTCAGGAGTTCTCAGGAAAGTTTGAAATGTTTCCTTTCCCTCCTCTATGTACTTCCCTGCATTTGGCAGAAGTATGAAAACTCCTTTCTCTGATCTTAGAGCTGGGTCCAAAATAATGAAGTCAGTAAATATTTAGTGGAGACACTGGTGGATTTTCTCCAAATGAAACACATTTTTAAGGACACTAGTTCAGATTCTCCTCTTTTCTTCCCTCTTCCGATTAGTCAAAGCTACAGTTCCAGCTGCTTAGTGTCAGACAGGGAATAACAAAGGCTGTTAAATCTCTTAGTACTTTGGAAGAGTCATCAAAACAATTACCATGTCACTTTAGCAAAACATGATTAAAGATGAGCTGCTTAAACTCACTGGCAGAACCATATGATCCAGCAATCCCACTCCTGGGCATATATCCAGAGGGAACTTTAATTTGAAAAGATACATGCACCCCAGTGTTCATAGCAGCTCTGTTTACAAGAGCCACGACATGGGAACAACCTAAATGTCCACTGACAGATAACTGGATAAAGAAGTTGTGGTATATTTATACAATGGAATACTACTCAGCCATAAAAGGAATAAAATAATGCCATTTGCAGCAACGTGGATGGACCTAGAGATCGTCATTCTAAGTGCAGTAAGCCAGAAAGAGAAAATACCATATGATATCATTTATATGTGGAATCTAAAAAAAGACAAATGAACTTATTTACAAAACAGAAACAGACTCACAGACATAGAAAACAAACTTATGGGGAGGGTATAGCTCTGTGGTAGAGCACATGCTTAGCATGCATGAGATCCTTGGCTCAATTCCCAGTACCTCCATTAAAAGAAAAAAAGAAAAACTTATGGTTACCAGAGGGGAAGGGAATGGGAAGGGATAAACTGGGAGTTCAAGATTTGCAGATACTAACTACTATATATAAAATAGATAAACAACAAGTTTATACTGTATAGCACAGGGAACTGTATTCAGTATCTTATAGTAACCTATAATTAAAAAGAATATGAAAATGAATATATGTATGTATATGTCTGACTGAACTATTATGCTGTAAACCAGAAATTGACACAACATTGTAAACTGACTAAACTTCAATTTAAAAAAAAAATCTCACTCGCAGAACTGCTGTGATTGAAGTGTCTGTATTGGGTGAGATGTGGACCACAAGTGTAGAAAACCCCAAATACCTGCAGGAGGAAAACTTAGATGTTTAAGAATACACTCTTCTCTGTGTTCACGCTATAGCAAGTAGTTAAGAATGTGACCTGGGTTTGTGTCTTGGCTCTGTCATTTACTGGCCATGGGATATGGGGCAAGTGACTTAACATCCCTGTGCCTCAGTCACCTCATCTTTAAGATGAGGCTGCTAGTTCCTGTCTCATAAGGTTGTTGTGAGGATTCAACAGATTAATATGTGGAGAGTACTCAGAACACTGCCTGGCTCAATAAATGTTAACTCTCGTTAACTCAGTTTTATGATTCTTGGCCTCTAGGACTTGGAGGATTGGATTAAATGAACTACTGAAAACACTAGCTGCTGCTGATAAATTTATTTCTTGTGCTTGATTTGAACAGAAACTCAGCCACCTGTGACCAATTTGAGTGTTTCTGTTGAAAACCTCTGCACGGTCATATGGACCTGGAATCCCCCCGAGGGAGCCAGCCCAAATTGTAGTCTACGGTATTTTAGTCATTTTGGCAACAAACAGGATAAGGTAAGTTTTCTGGAACATATTGCATTGTTGAGGTAAAGTGAACACTGTGAGTTGAAGCTAAGAGTAAACCAAATTCTAATCTTACTTCAAAGTGGGATTTTTATTTTGGCTTGTGTCCACATTTTAATTGGGAAAATTATGGGAACAACTGTTGACAAAATTGAACATTAGAAAATATTTGCTAATTATTTGCAAATCCAATGCAATTGAGATTATTACTCTTTTAGGAAATACTAGATATCGCTATCTAGTAGACACTCAATAAATAATTAATTATATTAAAATTGGTTCCTGTAGGCACTCAATGAATAATTATGTTAAAATTGGTTTCTGCGTGCCTGCCTGTAGCCTTGTATTTATGTAACACTTTCAGTTTCTCAGGGAATTTTCACATTTCTCACTAATCACATGCACAGATAGATATGCAAGAACTATGTGATGCAAAAATGGCCATATGGAACATGAGAAAATAAGATGTCAGTGGCAGGTAACGTTGACCAGAAGGTTCCCTGATGCCTGTGGAAAAATGAGAGAAACGTCCAGCCTTTCCAGTCAGATGTAGCAACAAATTTAAGTGAATTTTTGTTAACAACTTTTGTTATTTTGGATTCTTTATGATAATCTTATTCAGTGGAGGTTTCTCTTATGCCTTATTAGTTTGTAGCCCCTTCTAATTGACAGATTATTCAGAGCATCATATTGTCTGTTCAGAACTGTTGTATATCTCTATACAGTCTTCAGGTTCCACATCTGCGGATTCAACCAACCTTGAATGGAAAATATTTGGAAAAAAATTCCAGAAAGTTCCAAAAAGTGAAACTTGATTTTGCCTTGTAGTGGCAATTAATTCCATGTCATTTACGTTGTATTAGATATTGTAAGCAATCTAAAGATGATTTAAAGTATACGAGAGGATGTGCGTAGGTTATATACAAACACTATGCCATTTTATGTAAGAGATTTTATCCACGGATTTTGGTATCTGTTGGGGGGGAGGGTCCTGGAACCAGTGCCCCTTGGGTATAAGAGAGATGACTGTATCTTCCCTCAGTGTTTGAGTAGAGGAGGTGGAGGATATTTGGGGTTGAATTTGTCTAGGATTTTTAAGGAGACTGATGGAAAGTTGTTATTAGTGACAGTACTTTGTTTCAGTGAACTGTGAAACACTATTTTCAAGCAGTTTGGTGGCAGGAAGAGTCTGGAGAACTAGTTGGTGTACCACTCAGCTAGCTCAGTGGCCTGGGGTAAATTACTTAACCTTTCTGAGCCTTCATTTCCTTGTGTGTAAAGTGTGGCTCTACTCACTTCCCAGCTCCCTGGGACACAGAAAATAATAATGTGAAAGCTTAGTGAAGTGAGGATGGAATGAACTCTTCCTCTAGAGGGAAACTTGCCAATCTGCCTTCCTGCTTTCTTGCAGAGGTGTTAATTATAGTTTAGGTGTTAATGAAGAATTGGGGCTGGTCAGAAGTATTTGCGTTTTAAAAGAGGTCCTCCAAATGCGGAAGCCTGTGAAATCTAGTAGTCCAGTTCCCCTTTTCACAGTGTTGGCTTCCCCTTGTTCCTAAGGAGGGGCCTTAGATGGTTGGAGTCTTAGTGGCAGCTTTTGGTAGTTCAGCCTTGGGGAATTCCGGGAAAGACCCTTCAGTGCCTTGCCTAAGAATCAAAATTGAAACCCTGAGAAGAGGTCACTTTCTTTCTAACAGGTCTTTATTCATTAGCCTGTCAACCACGCTCAAGGATCCATCGAGTAGACATGCTGATATGCTAGCCTAGAAATGGGGGCTAATTCTTCAGTATAGTTACAGAAACTTAGACCTAGAATTAACTTTAGGAGACAGTGAAACCAGATAGAATTGGGTTTGAAAATTTGTCTCTTCTCCTTTCAAACTGTGTGGCCTTGGGGAGGCCATTTAACCTCCCCAAGCCTCCATTTCCTTGTTTGTAAAATACTGATAGGGAAGGGTTAATAATAGTACCTACTTCATATGAATGGTGTGTGTGTTAAAGGAGATGGTATTTGTGATCCACCTGCACAGAGTTAGTGTTCAATCACTGTTAGCTTTTATCATTATTACTATTGTTGGATTGAGCCATGTGAAATTGTTACTTTTATAGGTCATATTATATGGTTCAACCTAATATTTATTATCATTTACTCTTGTTTCCTCATTTTGCCCCTAAAGAGACCAGATGGAACACCATAAAGGGTGGCTTCTGCCTAAGGCCTGCTCATTTATTCCAGCCATTTTACCTCATTGATGGCTACCAATGCCGCAGTTGTGATAAACACAGATTATTCCTTCCAGTCAGTGATGGGGATTTCCTGTCTGGGCATTTTGACATTTACAATCCTGAGGCTGAGAATCAATGGCAGTGATTTCCCTTTCCTCTTTCTGTCCTTTGGACACAGCATTAATGTCATCAGACCACACTGGGGTGTATATATCCTTTGAAGCAGTGGCATTATGATAATTTGTGTATGTTAGGGGGCCTTTGAAACCATCTAAAGGCCCCAAAGTACTAAATGAGGTAAACCCTTGAGATCATTTTCAATCTTCAGATTGGAGGACCATTAAGTTGAAAGACAGGGATTCATAGAGGATTTAAAAAAGATACGTGACTAGCTTAAGTGGCTGCCCACCACCATTGTTTTAGCAATGTTTAATCTGGCAGTTAGAAGAAGGATCTGGCATCAGGTTTTAGATCTCTTTCATCACCAAGAGATAGGAGGTCTCACTAGGTAAATAAATTAAAAGGCTGTTGTTCTGTCTAGGCTTCCAAAGAGGCAGAAGCTGAAGCTGAAGCTGACTCCCCTTTCCTTCTGAGAAAGGAATCAGGAATTGGAAAAAGTGTGATCTAGCCAAGTGAACATTGGTCCTGAAGGGCAGGGATCGATTCAGGACTCTGACCTTGGTTTTTAATAAATTTTCAAAGGAGCCCAGATTCTCTGAGGGGTGGGGCATAGTGTCATACAGCAACTACCAGTGGAGTAAGTTACTGAAGCCCAAAGTCACGTGGGAGCCTTCACACATAGCTCATCAAGACCTGCTGGGAGGGATTTAGTTCCTGATCTGACAGAGAGACGTGCACTTGACTTGGTGATGGTTGACAATCGGGGCTCCTACTTTATCCATGCCAATTTAACATTATTTGCCTTGAGCTTTGAAAGAGACTGTTTAAAGTATTTTATCTTTCCCCCTACCATGTCTTTTCCAAGTTATTTTATTATTCATGTGCCTAAAACATAAGGTTCAGATTTAGCTACTAAAGTATTTTTTTAATTTAAGAAATTCCATTATAATAAAAATATTTGTGTGATAAAGTTCCTCAGCCCTCTCACTGGAACAATATCTAATATAATAAGGGAACTGGGATTTTTCCATGATGATTCTAATTTATGGCGTTTGGCCGTACATTTTTCCCCGGGTATCCTCAAAGGGCAAACGCAGCTTCCAAACATGAATTATCAAGGATCCTTGGGTCAGGGCGGCTCCCTCAGGAGCGTATGAGACTTGTGCTCAGTAAAATTGTGAGGCTGCTGAAATCTACATTCAGAGCTTTCCTGCTGCCGTCACCAGCAATCCTAGGCCTGGTCTTCAGCGTCACAGGCTGAGAAACCTCATTTCCTCAGCACACGCTCATCAACCAAGGGCCAGTTCCTTACTTTGCCATGAGATCTATAATGGTGAAACATTCTAGAGAGCCTTCTCTTGACACAACTGACACATTCCATCCCCTGTAGACCGCAACTGTATGGAAAGCCAAATAAATGATAAATACGTTTCTTGGCAAGGAATCAGGAATTTGTTGTGAAAATGTACTTGGCACAGAATAGTTGGAGGCCCCACTGAGGTTAGGCATAACTTTGCTGCTGGGACAAGAATACTCAGTGTCCATGCAGCTGAGTCACCATCTCTTTTCTCCTTGTCAGAATTTTGCTCACAGACATTTCTTTTTCTCTTCTAGGGCTGACCAACTAACTTCTTTTTCAGAGCACTGTCTTGTCTGAGCCTAAGAGCTGTTCAGTCTCTATAAAGTATTTTTTCCCATGTCTTTGCTGTGGTTCATTAGTTGTTGATTTGCTGGCTACCTCGCAGAGGGCAACCTTGTGCCCTGGTTGTGAGAGCCTCTCACGGTCACCCTCATGCTCAGCTGGTGGCAGGCATGTTAAATGGCAGAGTATCCCCTTAGGGTGCTAGGTAGAGGTAACGCTAACAAATTTTCCCCTTTGTGGCTATAAGCACGTATGTGAAAGGAAATGCTGTCTCCAACTTGAGTCAGAAACCATTGCAAAACAGGAAACTCTTTGGAAATCTGATTAAAAGCAGCTCCATTCTTAATTATTCCAACTCTGTCACCTTGAGAAATGTTAATTTCCTGAAGAGCCCTTTAATCTCATTCTTCTAAATCATAATAACCAGATTTGTGATATATATCTGTATGCTATCTGTATGCTGTCTGTAAGTTGGCTTTCCGTGGTTCCACAAAGCTTATTTACTTTTCAGAATAAGAGTGTGCTATACTCAGTGCATGTACTAACAACCCTTAAAATTTATATGTGTATGTGAGATAGTCAAAGTGGTCAAACAGTACAGGAATATGGTCAATGAAAAGTCTCTCTTCAGCCCTTGGGCTCCCCTTCTTTACTTCCTCTCCTTAAGGGTGACCAGGATTACTAGATTCTTAAAGCAGTCCTTTTTACCTTGATCTTGTGTTATACTGCATCTACTTGGAATTGAATTTTGATAATCTTACTGTGTTTCCTTTGAAATTGCTTTTAGACAGTTGACATGTTTGCATGGTAAGTTTATAGGTAAGTGTCATGATGTTTGTATATTTAAAATGTGGGGAAACTGTCTTTTATCTATTCCAGGGTTTCTCAGCAGTGACACTACTGACATTTGGTACATGATAATTCTGTGTTGTAGGGGAGGGAAGGCTGTCTTCTGCATTGTAGGATGTTTAACATCATCCTTGGCCTACCCACTAGATGCCAGTAGCAGCCCCCTCTCAAGTTATGATAGCCAAAAATGTTCTTAGACATTAACAAATGCCCCCCAAGCGTGGGGGAGCAGAATCACCTCAGGTTGAGAATCACTGAACTGTATACCATTCGATAACTTTCCATTTTCTTTACACATTTAGGTGTGCAAATATTTTGTTATGTTAATGTATTTCTCTGTGTTTGTTACAGCAATACCTTTTTTTAATTTCCTTACCTTAGAAAATTGCTCCAGAAACTCATCGTTCGGAAGAAGTACCCCTGAATGAGAGAATTTGTCTGCAAGTGGGGTCCCAATGTAGCACCAATGAAAGTGAGCAGCCTAGTATTTTGGTGGAAAAGTGCATCTCACCCCCTGAAGGTAACAACTGAAAGCACTATCTCTTGGTAGAGAATAATTCCAAATTGTCCATATGCTTATGTTCACTGCTCATTAATTCATTCAATTTTCTAATATTTGCTGAGTCTAATAAGTGCCAAGCACTTGTGCTAGATGCTGGGAACACGCCAATAAATGTGGCGGGACATCCCTGCCTTTGAGGTGTTCACAGACAACTTGAATGACAATGCCTAATAGTTACATAGCTCTTAATAGTTTGGAAAGTGATACATACACACACATACACACACACATGCCTCTCCCCTAAATCAAGCTTCACAAGCTAATTTTGTGAAATGAGCAAGGCATGTATTAATACCCTGATCCATTTTGTGAGAAAGAAGGGAACTGAGTGAGTTGCTCTAGATCTTCAGGTTCCAGGTCCAGTGCCTTAAAAAAAATACTATCTTACTCATTATAGAGAGAGATTAGTATGATATACAGATACATTTGGGGAAAGATGTTAAAAAAGGAAAATGGGCATGCTGGCCTCGCTCTGATTCAAGATGAGCCCTAGCACCTCTCCTTCCTCTTTGGTCAGGGACAGATAACACTGTTGCAGTTCAAGGTCTGCTTACTACCATCTGGAAGGTTAAGTCATGGGTTTGTTATGTTTTTCTTAAAGAGCCAACCACTTGGAAGTCCTGAAGAATTGAAATGCTCAAGGGCCTGCCAGAATCCCCTAACTCCTGACTAGATGTGCCTCGAGCTAGCGGGCAGCATTAAGAAATATGTGTCTACTGTACAGCACAGGGAACTATAGTCAATTTCTTGTAATAAGCTATAATGGAATAGAATCTGAAAATATATGTATATGTATAACTGAGAAGCTAACATTGTGAATCAACTACACTTCAATAGAAAATAAAATTAAAAAAAAAAGACGAGCCCTAGGAAAAGCTGTCAAGTAGTCAGGTTTATCATTGTCCCCCAACTCCCTTCCCACCCGTCAGCCATTGTCCCTCTGGCTCTTATGTTACATGCGGGGAGTAGCATATACTGATGAAGAGCAGGGCTAGCAGAGCCCAGATGACCAAGTTTAAATCTCCTCTCTGCCAGCTTCCAGTTGTGTGACCTTAGGTCACTCAGCCCCTTCTCCCTTCTTCTGGAGAATGGGGATGATGAGAGTACCTACCTCCCAGGATTGTTGAAAGGATTATGTAAATCAGCATATGTGAGGTACTTAGAATAGTGTCTGGCAAAGAGTGAATCCTGTATACACATTATTTATTCATATCACGCTGCCCTTTGCTTGGGCCGGGTCCCGTCTCCTACTTCCAAACCTCAGCACTGTGTGGCTTGTGCTCCAGACTATTCTCTCTACCTGCCTTGCCTGGATCCAATGTATATGAAGTAATATTTGTAAAATTATAAAATTCAGGACTGCTAGACAGCTGGCGCATGGTTTAAAACAACTTATCTCCCCTATTCTCATTTCTTGAGGAGTTTAATAATCTGAAAAAATCGAAATTGTATTATGACAATGAAGTGGTTGATGGTGGCTCGGTATAATACCCCTTTAAGGATCATGAAGCATAACATGGAGACATGATGCCTTAACTCAAAAGGCTTTACAAAAGTAGAGATTTCAGGTCATAAAGATTTTAGGGCTCCTAAGGTCATAACACACAATAAGCAACTACTGAGAGTTATGTTATGCTTGCCTTTCCCCAAACTGCTTCAAGAGGGATGTTTGTTTAACTTTTAAAACAAGATGTATTAGTATTGATCAAAAGACAGGAAGGTAAATTATAACTCAGTAAACTTGGGGTTTTTTTTAAAGACAGGTAGATGTAGTGGTTGTGTATATTTTCACATTTATTGGGGAAATTCCATAGTCATTTCCTATAACTGAAATATTGTCTGAACTTCAAACGCTCTAGTTAGGAATACAAGAGTTAGGGTCCCTCAGTGGTAGTAAAGATGTTTTCTTAGTATGAGGAGGTGAGAGAGAAAGTTGTAAACAAATTAGATGTGGGTTTTCTCCCTCCTGGGTGCCTTCTAGGTAAAGTGGGGTAAGAGATTGGGGATTAGCTTGCTGGTGAAGCAGCCTTGAAACCCCCTTACCATCCCCCACCCCCAAGAGTGACTGGCTAGTTTGCATCGCAAGGAGAGAAGGGTCCTAAACTCTCCACTGGATATTCTAGGTGATCCCGAGTCTGCTGTCACTGAGCTACAATGCGTTTGGCACAACCTGAGCTACATGACCTGTACTTGGCTCCCTGGAAGGAATACAAGTCCTGACACTAACTATACTCTCTACTACTGGTAAGTATGTGTGGAAGAGGGCTGGCTGTGATTGCCTTGGGAGCTGTTGGATCTGACCTAGTAAAAACAAAAACAAAACAACAACAAAAAGAACCGCCTACCCTTTTCTACAAACCCAAGATGATAGGAAATTCGCTTCAGTGGAAAATGCATCTGCTTTGGGGGATCTCATTTAAAAAAAAACCCTTAAAACATAATTATAGATCCACAAATATGTTGCAAAAAGTGTATGGAGAGATCCTATGTACCCTCAACTCAGTTTCTTCCAATGGTAACATCTCATATAACCAGAGTACAATATCAAAACCAGAAAACTGACATTGGTGCAATTCACTGACCTCATTCAGATTTCACCGGTGTTACATGCTGTAATTTGTGTGTGTGTGTGTGTGTGTGTGTGTGTGTGTATGTGTGTTTAGTTCTGTGCAGTTTTATCACATATGTAGATATAGAATATTTCCATTACCACAAGGATTCTCTCTTGTACCTCTTCTGCCCTCACTCCTCTCCCTCAAGTCTCTAAGCTGTGGCAACCACTAATCTGTTCTCTATCTCTATAATTTTGTCATTTCAAGAATGTACTGGAATGGGATCATACAGCATATGACTGTTTGAGGCTGACTTTATTTTTGTTAACCTCTGCATAATACCCTGGAGATCCATCCCAGTTGTTGTGTGTATCACTAGTTCATTCCTTCTCCTTGCTGAGTAGTGTTCTATGATACGGATGTACCAGTTTGTGTAACCATTTACTTATTGGAGGATATCTCAGTTGTTTCCAATTTTTTTGTGATCATGAATAAAGCTGCTGTAAATATTCATGTTCAGGTGTTTATGGGAACATAACTTTTCATTTCTCTGGAATAGATGCCTTAGAGTGTAACTGCTGGGTCATATTGTAATTGCATACTTAGTTTTATAAAAAACAGCTGCACTATTTTACGTGTCCACCAGCAATGTAGGAGTGATTGGTATCTACCTTTCAGAACGAAAATTGTATCATTCCCCAGGGTTAAAGTAGTTTCGCTCCCCTCCAAATAACTTATATTTGATATTTGTAACTACAGAACTTCTTAAATTTCTAAGTTAATCTTTAATCATTTACTTTACTTTGGAGCCGAGAATTATTAACAACAGAACAAGGTAGAAAGTACCAGGTTAATCAGTTCAGTTCAGTAAATCTTTAGCACGTGTTGTGGGTAAAGCACTGAACGGGCAGCAGAGATAAGAAACATATAAACATGGCTCTTCACTCCTAAAGCTTCAAATGTAGAGGAGACAGTGCCTGACACAGTTACCCATATAGAAATAAGAGAACGTGATGGAGGCTTAGAGGGATAGGCAAGCTCGGTGAGAAGCGAAGACAGAGCTTGGGGTGGTGGCCGAGCGAGGCTAGAGGCTTTGATGAAGGGGGTGGACTGCACGAGTAAGGGGTGTCTCCAAGGCTGGAAGCTGGTGCTGGGGAGCTGGGGGTATTTAGTCCGTGTGATTCCAGGTTGAGAAGCAGGAGATCTAGCGTGGGCCGTCTGCTCTTTGTGTGGCCTTGTCCCCCTTTCAATCATTGTTCATTCAGACTGCGTCTCAGAGAGTGGAGTGTGGGACGGGTGTGTCCAGGGCTTCTGAAGCTGTGGGATAAACATGGCCTTTCATCCTGGAATGTCCATTTTGCCTGATGACTTGATGAAGAGTTGTTTTGGTATATGAACACACTCATGGCTATAGTTGCCCAGGGATTTGCATTCACTCTCCTCTCCTGGGCAAGTTGAGAAACACAGCAGGTGAAGCCAGATGGCACTGAGGTTGTGTGGTTCAGTCTGAAGGTTTCCCCCTCCCCCATACAGATAATTCTCATTTGAGGTTTTGTAGTTTCACTTGTCCACTTATGGTACCTGTTGTTTCTCCTTTATTTAAAACCCTCCAGTGGCTGGCTGGTGGCTGTGGCATAAAGTCCAAACTCTTGAGCACGACAGACAAAGCCTTTTCTGCTCAGGCCACTGCCTGTCTCTCTAGCCTCAGTCTCATCTCCCTCCATGCACCCCCCACCCCTCTTGCACCTACCACCCAGCCCGCGCTGAACTTCTTTTAGTTCCTCAAACTCTGCAAACAAACAGAATTATGGAATCCAAACAGAACATTCAGCCAGAATAGTGAAAGCATTCTGCGTCCCGTCGCCGCCCAGGCCTTGCCCTTCCTCCTGGATGCCTCTTATTTATCCTCTTTATATCAGCCCAGATGTCACTTCCCTTCCAGAAAGGCTTCCTTGACCTCTCCAGTCTAGATGCGCACCTGGTCATCGTGTACCGCTGTACTTTGCACTTTCCCATGTCATAATACTCAGCACACTTTGTTGTCATTTCCTGTTTACTTAGTGGGAGCCCTCCTATGACTGCCGTCTCCCTTGCGAGCAGGGCCTGTCTCTAGTTTCCCCTGGTGCCTGACACACAGTAGGTGTTCCATAAAGAAGTTTTGAGTGCTTGGTAGGATACAAAGCTGGAGAATTTGGGGGATTGGGGTGAGGACTTAGGAGGGATAAGCAACTCAGGAACATTATAGTTCAGGTATAAAAAGAGAGAAGGATTGAGTAGATCTGACTCCCCAAAGAATTGCTAGTGAAGGGGCCTGAGAACCAAGCCTTAAACAGAGTAGCCTGACTCTGGTGAAGTTGCGGTGAAGTCTGGAGAGAGCAGTTACTACAGGCCTTTAAGATGTCTTATAAGCTGGTAATATCCCTGTGTTTATTATGCTCTTAAATCTTGCTTTTCCTGGGAAATAGGGAAAACCTGTAAAGAGTCTGTCTAATAGAAGGGGCAGGGAAAGGAAGGGAAGAAGTCCTAACACTATCTCAGTCCATGGCAGACTCTGCAGGAAAGTAACCCAAATATATAAATCAAGGTGGTGCTGGAGGTAAATGGTGACCTAGTCCTTCAAGTTCTTCTAAGACAAAGATAGGGAAATGCCTGAGGCATGTACTAGGCCAAAACAAATCTTTATGCAAATTACAAAACCAGTACCCTCTCTGGATGAATAAATAACAAAAAATTGGACTGACCAATTCGAAAAGCATTCTTCTTCCTCTGGGCTGAAGCAGTCCTCTTCTGGGCTGATGCAGCATCATCTTGCCAAAGCTGACAGCAGGTGGTGCTCAGGCTGGCTTTCAGCCCTTAGTTGATGCTTGGTGCAGGGGATAAGCTACAACTATCAGAGGTGGCGCAAGAAGCTATCCCAAGAGAATGGGGGTTCACTGGCACCCGAGTAGGTGGGCATCAGGGATACCGCTTCTTGTCATACATGTTCCCAGTGTCGGTCATCAGCGGGACTCTGTAATACAGACCTGTGCTGTCCAAGACAGGAGCCGCTAATCACATGTGACTGTTTACATTTTCATTTAAATTAATTAAAATTAAACTGAATTAAAACTTCAGTTGCTCAGTCTTACTAGGCAGTTTCATATATGGCTAGCAGCTCCTGTATTAGACAGTATAGATATCAAACATTTCTATAATCCCAGAAAACTTTCTGGGACAGTGCTGGTATAAATTCTGTATCTTTTGCCCTCACCACTCCACAGCTTATTGTTTTCTGGAGCCACACTGCCCAGGTTCAAATCCTGGCTCTCTTTGTTACTGGCAGTGTGATTTGGGGCAAATTGCATCTGTGTGAGCCTCAGTTTTATAATCTGTAAAATGGGGATAGTAATAATAGCGCTGCTTCTTAAGGATGTTGCGAGGGCTGTTATATGAAAAGTGTTTGGAGTTGTGCCTGACTGTTAACATGTACAGAGTAAGCATGCAATACATGGTAGCTATATTCTTTTTTATCAGGCATCCCCACTCCCTTGCAGATGTAGCCAGTACACATTGCTGGCCTCTTCCCCTACCTCGAGGAATTAGCCCCTAGCCCATACCTCTGCCTCCCTGCTCTCCCCTGGAGAGGTCCTTTCCAATCAAACTATGAAAGAAAGACATATGGCTCATTCATTATCAAGCACTCAGAAATGGTTTACGTACTAACTCACATCAAACTGCTGGAGACTGTTTCCCTGAGCCGCAAACAGAAAACATGGAGTAATTTTGAAGCCCCGGGGCAATGACTTGCAGTCCTGCAGGGGAAGTCTGGCATTGAAAGGAGCCTGACCTCAAAAGCTACGGACTAGCCATGCCAATGAATTTTAGGGAATTTCTTACCACATTAATCATCTTCAGAGTTGAGGAAATAGTTTTTAATTTGCCCATTTCCTCCTTGTGTCTGCAGTATAACTCTGTGGAGGATTTCAGTGTGTGAATTTTAACAGGAAGCGCCTGAATGCCTTCTATCTTAGGCTATCATCTAATCTTTCATAAGGTGTCACCAAAAGTCTATTCAAACAAACATTTTCCCTTTTATTTTTTTCTAAAGTACAACAAAAATTTCTTAAAATTTCATATTTAGAGTCCAGAGGAATATATGAAATACTCAGGGTACAAAAATGAAAAAGGAATCTCAAAGATTTCCCACTAGAGAAGTTCCTTTCATTATTGAAAAAACTAACTTTCTACATAGTTTTCTTTAGTTATGTAACAAAACCGTCATGTGTTCCTTCAGTTTCTATTTCTGGCTATGAGTGGAAAACACTTCAGGCCTGTCTGATCTAAAAACTAGCTATGGCAGTAACTTAGTTTTTAAAAGACTGTTTTCATTCATGAACCACATGGCCCAACAACTAGGAGAAAAATCTCATGTACTATCTTTTAAGGGACAAGAGCATTTTTTTTTGACATTTTATTTATTTATTTATTTATTTATTTAACATTTTTTATTGATTTATAATCATTTTACAATGTTGTGTCAAATTCCAGTGTAGAGCACAATTTTTCAGTTATACATGAACAAATATATATTCATTGTTGCATTTTTTTCTCTGTGAGCTACCATAAGATCTTGTGTATATTTCCCTGTGCTATACAGTATAATCTTGTTTATCTATTCTACAATTTTGAAATCCCAGTCTATCCCTTCCCACCCTCCGCCCCCTAAGGGCATTTTTTATATTGAAGCATTTCTTTGCACAGCCTGTGAAGGAGTAAATACATTAGATGTGAATTTTTGTTTTCTTTTTTAAAAAAAGACATTATTTATAGCAGTTTTAGATTTACAGCAAAATTGAGAGGAAGATACAGAGACTTTCCAAAAAAACCCCTGCCCCCACACAGGCCCAGCCTGCCCCATTATTAACATTCCCCACCAGAGTGGTGCGTTTGTAACAATTGATGAAGCTGCACTGACACATAATCACCCAAAGTCCGTAGTTTACATTAGGGCTGACTCTGGGTGTTGTACGTTCTATTGGTTTGCACAAATGTATAATGACATGTATCCATCATTATATTATACGGAATATTTTCATTGCCCTAAAAATCCTCTGTGCTCCACCAATTAATCTCTCCTCTACCCCAACCTCTGATTTTTTTTTGTCTCCATAGTTTTGCCTTTTCCAGTATGTCATGTAGTTGGAATCATACAGTATGTAGTGTTTTCAGGTTGGCTTCTTTCACTTAGTAATATGCATTTAAGGTTCTTCCTCAACGTCTTTTCAGGGTTTGATAGCTCATTTCTTTTTAGGGCTAAATAATATTTCACTGCCTGGATGTACCACAATTTTATTCATTTACCTACTGAAGGACATCTTGGTTGCTTCTAAGCTTTGGCAATGATGAATACTACTATAAACATTTATATGCAGGTGTTTGTGTGGACATAAGTTTTCAGCTCATTTAGGTAATCACCAAGGAGCATGATTGCTGATTATTATGGTTAAGAATATGTTTTGTTCTGTAAGAAACTGCCAAACTGTCTTCCAGAGTTACTGTACTGTTTTGTATTCCCACCAGTAATGAATGAGAGTTCCTGTTGCTCCATGTCCTTGTTAGCATTTGGTGTTGTCAGTGTTCTGGATTTTGGGCATTCTAATTGGTGTGTAGTGGTATCTTGTTGCTTTAACTTGCATTTTCCTGATGACATATGATAAAGAGCATCTTTTCATATGCCTATTTGCCATCCATATATCTTCTTTGGTGGACTGTCTGTGAAGATCTTTGGCCCATATTTTAGTTGGGTTGTTTTATTGTTGAGTTTTAAGAGTTCTTCATATATTTTGGATAAGTCCTTTATCAGATGTGCCTTTTGTAAGTATTTTCTCCCAATGTGTGGTTTGTTCTCTTATTCTCTTGAAACTGTCTTTTGAAGAGCCCAGGTTTTTAATTCTAAGGAAGCCCAGCTTATCAATTATTTCTTTTATAGATCATGGCTTTGGTGCTGTATCTAAAGTCATCACCATACCCACGGTCATCTAGGTTTTCTCCTATGAGTTTTTATTTTACATTTAGGTCTGTAATCCACTGTGAGTTTAATTTTCTGAAGAGTGTAAAATTTTTGACTAGGTTCATTTTTTTTGCATGTGATGTCCAGTTGCTCCAGCACCATTTGTTGAAGAGACTATCTTTGCTCCATTATATTGCCTTTGCTCCTTTGTCAAAGATCAGTTGACTATATTTATGGGAGTAGATCTGAAATTTGTAAGACCTGATTTGCAGCACAGTCCCCTGGAGAATTGCTTTCAAAATGCTTCTTCCTAGCCCCTGGACAAAACCTTTCTAAGTAGGATTCTCTGGGAGAGGTTTTTAGGAATCTGCATTTTTAAAATGACCACAGGTGATTGTGAAGTAAACAGGTCAAGGGTTTGGGACTCTTTACTCTTAGTTCATTTTCTAAATTGTCTTCCTTTTCTTCAGAACCTTTGTACAACTCCCATTGTGACTGATGAGGTAAGGCTTGACTCTGTCTTCTGCCAGTTCATTAAAACAGAGCCCTTGATAGCCTAGACAAAAATGTGCCGTGAAGCACATTCTGTCTGCCTGCACTGTGCTAGGTGCTGATGGTCACGCAGGGACGGTATATGTAGAGGTTTCTCATGGGAAAGAAGATACCAGCATTTAGAGTCACATGGTGGAGTAAGACACTTAGAAAGCCATTGTGTTCTGGAACATTGATCTGGCAGTGGTTGGAAGACACTAATAATGAAGGCCAGAGAGGTCAGTCTGGAGAAGACATCAAGCCTGAAGTGATTCGAGCATGAAACAGGGTGAGAGGAATATCATAGGAGAGAATCCAAGAAGCTTCGCAAAGGAAGGAGTAACAGAATTTGGTGATAGAATATATGGAAGGGGAGGGGGTGATTTCCAAGGCTCTAGTCGAGGAGCCCAGAGAAAATGAGCTCTGACTGATGGAAATTGGGAAGGTTAGAAGAAAAGGCAGTTTGGCAGGGAAGAAGGGTGTTTGTCTTGAATGTTGAATTTGAGGCAAGAGTGGAACACTCAGTGGAGCAGTTGGAAACCTGGGACTAGCTCCAAAGCAAACAAGAGGTCAGGATTAGGAATCCTCAGTGTAGAAATTCCAGTGAAGGGATGGAAGTGATAAACAGGTAAATGGATGAGGGAGTAAGAAAGAGAAATATACAGAGGGCAGAGGACTGTATGTGAGCCCTCTGAGAAGTGGAGAAAGGAGAGGAGCAAGCCAAGAAAACAAGGACAGAGCAGGCAGAGGGACCAGAGGAGAACCATGGAATTCAGCAGATGAGGCATTTTCAGGAAGCATCAAACTTCTCACCCTGACCTCATACCATACTCCAGTAGTTTCCATAGCTGTTGAAAGTACCAGTATTCATCAAAAAGGAAGACTTGTTTCTTCCTAGAGTATGAACTAGAGCCACATTATAAAATCGGGCTTTAAAAAAGCTATCCTTCCAGATTGCAAATACGGCTTTTCATGGACATCTTCAGTCATTTAAAAACAAACAAACAAACTTCCATCTTTGTTTCTGGAATACTTTGTTAAAAATAATGCAGAAGGTTGTCTCATTTTATCTTGTAGGCACAGCAGCCTGGGAAAAATTCTTCAGTGTGAAAACATCCATAGAGAAGGTCAACACATTGGTTGTTCTTTTGTTCTGAGTAAGGTGAAGGATTCCAGTTTTGAACAACAAAGTGTCCAAATAATGGTCAAGGATAATGCAGGAAAAATTAGACCCTCCTTCAATATAGTGCCTTTAACTTCTCATGGTAAGTTTAAAAGTCTTCTACAACTGTGTGGATAAAAGTGTTAGGTCTTTTGAACATCAATACAAACAATAAAAAATGATAATTTTTGGTTTGAAGATCTTCCCAGGAAAAAAGGACTATATGTATGTATATATTTCTTTGATCCTTTTTAAAGAAGCAAGCTTGGAAATTCTAATATTTATTGAGTACATGCACCACATGTTTTATCCTGGTTTACTTGCTGAGACTTAGAGAAAGCAGTTAGTTGTAGGACCAAGATTTGAACCCAGGCTCTGTGACTCTTAAGATCTATTCTCTTTTACTTACACTCCAGAGTATGAGTATATGCTGCAGAATAAATGTGATTGAATCTAGTTCCTGAATAATCTGTCTCTTAGTTGGAAATAGCTTAGACTGGAGGTGGAGTGTTCAGTGGTGATATTCAAACTGTCTGATATTCAGGGTGACCCAGGCACTTATCAGTCAGAACAACCAGTGCAGCTGAGTTTTGGCCTATTAGAAAGAGCCCTTGAC
Organism: Camelus dromedarius; assembly: GCF_036321535.1. NCBI lineage: Eukaryota > Metazoa > Chordata > Mammalia > Artiodactyla > Camelidae > Camelus > Camelus dromedarius. Next base: position 26,121,349 of record NC_087472.1, on the reverse strand, counting down.
TTGAAAACAAAGTTTCTGCTTGAGGTCCCAGCTTCTTCACTTTGGACAAGGCATATGAACTCTCTTTTAAGTGCTTCCTCGTCTGTAAAATGGAGTACACAGTCACTCTTGACCTCAAAGGACTGTTGTTAGGTCCAAATGATGTGAGACAGATTAAAAGCGTTTTGTAAATCTCTAAAGCAGACTATGATAAGCATTATGTTTATTTGTTGCAATACCCCAACAGGGAGCTCAGATTCTGGCTAAGTGGTATGCAAAATATTTATAGGCAAATAACTGTGAATTGACAAAAGCTCCCAAGTCCTGAGAGCAGAACACTGTTTACCACCCCTTCAGACAATCATGGAAGTGAATTCTGAACTACAGTTTTTTCTGTCGTTGTTGAGTAGAGATACTGGGGATTGAACTCAGGACCTGGCACATGCTAAGCACACACTCTACCCCTGAACTATACCCTCCCCACTGAACTGAGTTCTAATAGCAGACCAGAGGCAGCTTAGTTTGTAGGCCAGGGGAATGAGGTTGCAGAAACTTTCCAAGTGGGATCATCTGAAGCAAAGCCCTTCTCTGTCCTCCCCCTTACTTGACAGATTGTCCTCAATGGACCTTTTAAAGCTCACTTTGCTACTCTTCTTCCTGGAGATGAATGCTGACGTAAAGGGAGATCCTTCTCAGCTAGAAGATGACATCATCAAGTTGTTTTCTGTTCATTATCCATTCTCTTTTCTTGCTCAGTCCTAAGCATAGTTGACTCCCGAAAAACTAAATTGACTAGGCTAATTTTTTTACTTTCTCTTTAATTGTGGTTATAATCAGATAGCATTAAATTTACCATTTTTAGGTGTACAGTTCAGTAGTGTTCAGTATATTCACATTGTGCAGATCTGTAGAACTTTTTCATCTTGTGAAACTGAAACTCCATGCCCATGAAACACTAATTTCCCCTCCCCCCTTCCCCTCCTCCAGCCCTTGGTAACCACCTTCCTACTTTCTGTTTCTATGATTTTGACTACTTTAGACCCCTCATATGAGTAGAATCATGCAGTATTTGGCCTTTTATGATGGGCTTATTTCATTTAGCATAATGTCCTCCAGGTTCATCCATATTGTAGCATGTGACAAAAACTAGGCTGTTTTTTAATTGTGGTCTTTGATTGGCATAAGTCAGTGGCAGCTGGGGAAACCCCTTGTGCCTTATGCCCCTTGTTACCCATCAGGCAGAGGCACATCTGGACCCAAACACTTCTTTTCTTTATCCTCCTTGCAGTTAGATGTCTGATTATAACCTGGCCATGTTCTAAGCAGATGTAGGTCAGAGTTCATGTCATCTGCCAGACACCCTGAAGATGTGCTTTCGATCCATTTTCCTAGACTATTTAAAATAAGCTTCCTACATTAATCGTGGCTAATCAGAAATTCTAGAACTATTTGTCTGATCATGTAAGGCCATTAAAAGCATCAGCCCTATTTTGATCTAACTTTGTGATCTTCATTGTTTCTACCCATAAGTGTATCTCATCAAAATAAAGGCTGGAAGCTAATTTGTATTCTTCTATTTCTATCTTTCAGTGAAACCTGATCCTCCACATATTAAAAATCTCTCCTTCCACAATGGTGACTTATACGTGCAATGGAAGAATCCACAGAATTTTTATAGCAGATGCTTATCTTATCAAGTAGAAGTCAATAACAGCCAAGCTGAGACGCATGATATTTTCTCCGTAAGTTTTTCATAGATAGTTGTTTTTATTTGGATATTTTGCTTTCACTTGAATTTCTTACAGTGTAATAAATTGAAATATCAATGAAATATAGCTCTTAGATTTGTCACCTGATGATGGTGATGAAACTTCTTCTCTGAAATAGGGCACGGGGGAAGGCTTGAGGGTTTTGTCAGTACTGGCTCCAAGATTCTAGCCATTCGTTAACTCATTTGCTCAAATTATTTTTTACATGCCTACCGTGTGCCAGGCACTATTTTATGTGCACATGACACCTGACAAAAATTTTTTTCCCCAGGAAGCTTACCTGCTAGAAAATAAGTGTGTAGGTGAGCAAGCTAATTTTAGAGAAGGAATGCTATGAAGAAATTAAATGGGGTCTTGTGGTAGGGCGATGGGAAGACCTGAGGGAATATTAGGTAGGGTAGTCATTTGAAGTGATGATATTTGAGATGAGACCAGAATGATGAGCAGGAGCTAGCCGTGTGGTGATCTGGTGGTGGAGGGGGCAGCATGTACAAAGACTCTGAGGCAGGAATGAGCTTGGCATGTATTAGAAACAGAAAACTGGCATGACCAAAATATAGTAGGACGAGATGTCTGAGCAGGAGGCTGGGGTCAGATTAGGTAGATACATGGAGGCTCTGGTACAGCCATTCAGTTTTCTTGGATTTGTGGCAAGTAAAGTAGTCCAGTTTGAATAGTCAGTATTTTTGGGGTTATGTGCAATTACACTATTTGGAATCTAATTTAAAACATGCTAATTAGAGGGCCCCTCGGGGCACTGGGCATAACAGAATATAACAGGATGTGGCCAAACGTCAGGGTATCAGTCGCATTGTTACCCTTTAGAATAGAGGTCACAAACTCTAGCCTCAAACATTTTGTTTAGACCACAGACAAAGTGAGGTGTTCTTTGCTTATATACTAAATTTGAATTTTTTGCCCAGATTTAAAACTGCGGTACCTAAGGGTGTAGTTGCCATAAGGTGGCGCCTCAAGACCACGGGGACTGTGCCACTCACTTGTGTGCCACCTGCCTGTGCCCTGTGTGCATTTGAGTTTCAGAGGTTAGAAACCAAGTGTTTTATTTTGGCTTTTAAAAGAGCCCTGCATCTCACACGTGCAAATTCCTTGGTCCAGTTGTTTTAGCTCATCATGGGAGTTTCAAAAACTAAACTATTTTATTTAACTAAAATAAGCCAGCATTGACAGGCTGTAACTCCAGAGGGAATGACCGGGTCCACAGCTGAACAGAGCTCTTCTGGGCATTTGCAGATGAATCCATTTGTAGAAATAGAATAATCATTATTTGTACCAGAAACCAGTGTCCCCAAATAATACTGCAAAGGGAAAAAGCAAAGGGCTTACAAGTGGGGAGAGAGTGAGGATTGGACTTACAACCAAGTGAGCTATCGGAAAGCCAGATATACTTGCCTGCAGCAGCCTTTACTGCTCTCTTTGGTCTGAAATCTTGAGACACATGCTGCTCGTATTACTCATTTGGCACTGAATTATGTCCTGCTGGTTGCCCTGATCTCGTATGTAGGCCGTTTCTCTTTACTAAAAATATACGCTCCTGTAGGGAGGAGTTAGATGGTGTTTACTTTGTGCTGTTCCTGCTACTAATAGTGGCTAACATGTGTTAAGTGATTAGTATGTGTTAGGTATTTTAATGAGCACTTTGTCTGAATTGTCTCATTTAGTCCTCACAATAACCCCAAAGATCTAGGTCCTATTGTTTTGTCTCCATTTACAGATGAGAAAACGCAGTCTCAGAGGTTACTCCTAAGGTCACATTTCTAGTAAGTAATAGAGTCATGATTCCAGCAAAAGTCTGACTCCAAAGCTCTTTTTCTTAACCCTTGGGGACCACCTCAATACTTCTTCTTAATAATAACAGCCATCACTTATTGCTTATGTTGTGTTACAAATACACTCTTCTACGTACTCCTTATACAGTAGCGCCTAATAATCCACGAAATAGGTTCTCTTTTAACCTACTTTTGTTAAGAAACTAACAAAAGAGATTAAGAGATTAAGTTACTTAAGTATGACTTCAGAGGTTGGTCTCTTTGGATTAAGCTTTGACCGAGAACACTTGGTATAAAACCATGTGCACAGTCATCACTTAATTCTTGTTAAATTGAGCTGTCGTATTTTTTTTTTTTTACAAACTTCTGAACTGGAGAGAACATGTATATTATGGAATTTGTTCACCTAAGTCAGAACTATAGTTGATTTGGAATTAACTCTGTTTATACACTTGAGTTTAATGTTCTCTCTTCTAGCAGATGTTCACCAACTGTTTCCTCCCCTAGAATGTCATCAGCTTTTTGTGTGCTCACTGATTTTGAGCTCTACTGGTTAGACTCCTTTTTTTTTTTTCTTTTTGCAAGACTTTTTGAGGAATTATTTTGCCTGGTATTCTAGTTAAGAGGGGGAAGTAGGCTGGAACGTGAACTGGTGCCATCACATGGGGCTGTGGTCGGAGGTAGTTCATGACAGGATTACTAAGGAAGGGACGACTGTCTTTGACCACCCCTGTCCCCATCTCCGCCAGCTATCTACTTGGTGATCTGTGCCCTTGTTTTCCTTTTCTCACGGAAGTATCTGAGCAGCTGATAAATTACACAGGGGGATTTACATTTGAACAAGGGCCCAGAACCATCAGTTTACACACTGATTTGCTGACTGTGGAATGAAACTATATCTGTATCTGTATCTGTAACTGTATCTATATCTATCTATCTATATATCTATCTAGGAGAGGGGGAACATCAGCCTGCAATCTGGTCCCTCAAGTGGTAATTGACACTTGTGATTCCCCAGCAGACCGCTGATTCCAAATGGCCAGCAGTGGGGTTCAGTAGCCCCTGAGTGGCTTCTTCTCTGCCCCCATGTGAAACAGTGATAGGATGGCTCTTCTTCACTCAGCTGGCCTCTCAGCTCTCCACAAATGCAGGGAGGAACCATTTAGTGAATGACATTGAATGCCAAAGATCACAGTGTGTGTTCTGGTCTTTGTCCCATGTTTAAACATCTCTTTGATAAAGGTTGACTATTTTTTCCCTCTTTATTAAGGTATGATTGATTGATAAGTAAAAATTGTATATATTTAGGTTATACAGTGTGATTATTTTAAGGTGTACAACGGGATGATTTAATATACATTGTGAGATGATTATCACAACCAAGATAATTAACACATTCACAACCTCACATACTTACCTTTTTTGTGTGTGTGGTGAGAACACTTAAGATCTCTCTTAGCAAAGAGAGGTATTCCATAGTGTAATCATCATGCTGTTTATTAGATCCTCAGAATTTATAACTGAAAGTTTGTGCCCTTGACCAACATCTTCCCATTTTCCCTGCTCCCCAGCCTCTGGCAATTACCATTCTACTCTCTTCACTTCAATGAATTTGACTTTTTTGGATTCCACATATAAGTGAGATCATATAGTATTTGCCTTTCTCTGTCTGATTTATTTCACTTATCATAATGCCCTCAGGTTTCACCCATGTTGTCACAAATGGCAGGATTTCTTTGGGATTGCTGAATCATAGGGTAGTACTATTCTTAGTTTTTTGAGGAACCTCCATACTGTTTTCCATAGTAGCTGCACAGTTTACATTCCCACAAACAGTGCACGAGGGTTTCCTTTTCTCAATATCCTCTCCAGCACTTGTTATCTCATCTTTTTGATGATAGCCATTCTAACAAATATGAGATGATATCTCATTGTGGTTTTAATTTGCATTTCCCTGATGATTAATAATGTTGAACATCTTTTCATGGACCTGTTGGCCAGAAGTAGACAATTTAAATGAAGCAACAAGTTTCCATGTGTTGATTTTGAAACATTTACATTTTAAGAACTGGTTATTCTCCTTACATCAGACAGCAAGTGACTTAAATTGTGTAGAGGAGAATTTTTCCTTTTTCTCTAACCCAGTCATTTTTTAATATATTATACTCTCAACAAGGGAGTATATTTTTCTTTTTTAACTTTCTATTGATGTATAGTATACTATAGAAAAATTGCACAAGTCATTATGTACAGCTCAGTGATTTTTCATAAATGATTTTCACAAACAATTTTTCACTTGCATAACTAGCACCCCAGAAGCTCAATCATGGCTCCTTTTGGTCACCACTCTCCCAAAGAGCAACTATTATCCTGACTTCTAATCCCAAAAATTGGTTTTGCTGCCTCTTTTGAAACTTTATATAAATGAATTATACAGAATTTACTTTTTTGTGTGTCTGCCTTCACTCAATGTTATGTTTATGAGATTCACTGATATTGTTGCCTGTAGTCGTAGATGGTTCACTCTCATTGCATTCATTCCATCATGTCAATATACTACATTTGATTTATCCATCCTCCCATTGGTGGACATTTGGATAGTTTCCAGTTTGGAGTTTTATGAATAAGAGTTTTTATGAACATTTGCATGCTTGTCTCTTGGTGCATGTGTGTGTACATTTCTGTTGGGCAAGTATGGGTCATAGGGTTACATATGATTGTCTCTGGTACACAATAGCAGTTTTCCCAAATGGTTGTGCCAACTTACACTACTAAGAGCAGAAGTTGAGAGTGCTAGACGCTTCAAATCCTCACCAACACTTGGTATTGTCTGGTAGGTATGTGTATTTTTACTTTGTGGGTTTAATATGCATTTCCCTGATGACTAATGAAGTTGAACACTTTTTCATATGTTTATTGGCAATTTGAATATTCTCTTGTGAAATATCTGTTCAAGTCTTTTGCCAGTTTTTCTATTGGGTTATCTAACTTTTCCTTATTAATTTAGTGGATATATATATGTGTGAGTATTATATATAAATATATATTATAATGTGTATATGCAAGTCCTTTGTCAGAAATTGCAGATTTCTTCTCTCTATGCATTACCTTTTAATTTCCTTAATAGCATATCTTTTGATGAACAGAAGAAGTTTTTAATTTTAATATAGATGATTTTATAAAGAATTTTCCCTTATGGTTAATATTTTTTAGTCCTATTTAAGAAGTCTTCTCCTGAGTTAAGGTCATGAAGATGTTCTGTGTTTTCATCTAAGAGCTTGCTATATTTATATAATTGTTTGTTCATTTCATTATTTATTTATTTTAACTTTTACGTTTAGATCTGCAATCCATATGGAATTGACTTTGTAAATAGTGTGAGGTAGGGGTCAAGTTATTTTTTTTTTTGCACATATGGATATGTAATTGACCCAGCACCACTTATTAAAAAAAAAAAACCAACCTTTTTTCACTGCACCTGGTCCTCTGTTAATGGGATAAGAAAACTTGTTAAAATGGTTACATGATATAAAATGTGGTCTTTTAAAATTTTTCAGTTTATTCATTTTTTCTATTTTCAAGGTTGAGGAGACCAAATGTCAGAATTCAGAACTTGAAGGAAACCTTGAGGTCAGTGAATTCAACTTTAGCTATTTGGGCTTAAACTCATAGAGCAGTTGAGGGTGGGCAGGGTGAGCATATCCTAAATTTGAACTACTTTGTTCTGTGGATTATTTCCAATTTTCTTTTTCAGGAGTTAAAGTCAGATAATTTGTATTATAACCCAAAGTCTTAATCATATACAGAACTTGGCAGATAATTATATTTAGGATTCAGAAGCAGAGAAAGAGATTAAACTGGTAATGTTCCTTGTGTGTTTTTATTTTATATCTAAGGGTACAATTTGTTTCATGGTCCCTGGTGTTCTTCCTGGTACTTTGAACACGGTCAGAATAAGAGTCAAAACAAATAAATTATGCTATGAGGATGACAAACTCTGGAGTAATTGGAGTCAAGCGATGAGCATAGGTAAGAGAACAGGATTTCATTAAAATTTAAATCATTGATGCATAGAAACTAAGCTGAAGCAGAAAATAGATTGTGGAAAAGGACTGTTCTGCATCCTTGACGTCAGCCAGAGAATACTTACAATTGAAATGTGTTTTCTGTTTAATTACTGTCAAATCATTCAGGGTTAATTTACAATGTGCAACTCTTTGAAAATCTGCAATCCAAGTGGTGTTATCCTCTCTTCTGTCCTGTCTCCATCTTTGTGAACGACACGAACAAAAAATATAGAAGGCAGGCATGATTAAATCTGCAGATTGTACAATGGTAGAGGACTGTGCTATGTGCTAGTAACAGAATCAGGAGTAGGACAAAGACCTTGATGGCATTTAATAGAGATAAACCTATATCTGGGTTTGAAAAAAATCAGCTTCACTTATTAATTGAGAGGCTGAACAACCTATGTGCTAGGCCCAAGTACTGGGTTGGAAAGACCTGTGCCTTATGGATGTGTGTGTGTGAGTTGTGGGGTGGGGGATAGGGATTTATTTGATAGTAAGCTCAAAGTGACTCAACATTGGACCCTTAAGTATTCCTCAAAGGCATATGCAGTCATAAACAGCAGTGATAGTGCAGCACCCAGAAGAGGGGAGTGCTGAAGCATGGCTACATCAGAAGTGTGCAGTATTCCATCCTGGGCACCACACTGTAAGAGGTGTGTGGGCAGACTGGAATCTGTTCTTGAAAGGGTAATCAGGATGTTGAAGAATCTCAAAATTTGAGGAGGAACAGTTGATGAAGTAAGCTTAAGGAGTCATGATTGCTGAATTCTGATATCTGAGGTTTTGTCAGGTAGAAGAGGGAATAGGCTATCTGTTTTTGTGGCTCCATGGAGCAAAATGGGACCAGCTTAGGAACTTTCTAATAGTAACGGTCAGAGGTTGTTGAAGTAGTCAATTCCCTATTAATTGAGAGACTGAACAATGTGCCAGGTGAGGTGGTATTAGTTATCTGTTATTGCATAACAAATTACCCCCAAAATCAGTGACTTTAAAAAGCACATATTTACCATCTCACAGTGTCTATGGCGCAGGAATCTGGGCACAGCTTAGCTAGGTACCTCTGGCTCAAGTTCTCTCATAAGGTTATAGTCAAGCTGTTGACTGGGACTGCAGTCTCATCTGAAGACTTGACTGCGGCTGGAGAAGCCACTTCTAAGCTCACTCATATGATCATTGGAAAGCCTTATTTCCATTCTGGCTGCTGGTTGGAGGCTGTAGCAGGTTGCATCATATGCCCCAAAAAGATATGTTCAAGTTCCAACTCCTGGTACCTGTGACTGTTACCTTATTTGCAAATAGAGTTTTTGTAGATGTAGTCAAGTTAAGATGAGGTCATACTGGTTTTGAGTAGGCCCTAAATCCAATGGCTAGTATCTTTATCAGAAGAAGAGGGGATATACAGAAACACACAGAAGAAAGCCATGTGAAGATGAAGGCAGAGATTAGAGTGATGCAGCTATAAGGCAAGGAATACTAAGGATTCCTGGGAGCCACCAGAAGCTAGGAAAAGGCAAGGGGAGAGTCCACTCTAGAGCCTTCGGAGGGAGTATGTCCCTGCTCATATCTTGATTTTGGACTTCTATATTTCTGTTGTTTTAAGCCAACCGGTGTGTGGTGATTTGTTACAGCACCTCTAGCAAACTAATACAGAGGCCTCTCTCCGTTCCTTGGACCTCCCCACAGGGCTACTTCATGACATGGCAGTTGGCTTCCCCAAGTGAGTGGTCCAAGGAAGAAGGAGCATATGAGAGAACACCCAATATAGAATCCACAGTCTTTTATAACCTAATCTCGGAAAGGACTTCCCATCACTGTTGCTATTCACTCATTTAGTCCAGCCCACCCTCAAGGGGAGGGAATTACACAAGATCGTGAATATCAGGAAGCAGGGATCATTTGGGGTCATCTTAGAGGCTGCTTAAAACAATGCTAGGCTCTGATGATGCTTTCTAGATGTTCATGCCCTAGTGGAAAAGATGAGCATATACATAGACACGTGCCATTCTATGTGTTAGGTGTAGCAAGGCAGTTAATGTAAGCCTTTGGAATTGGACAGTATGGGGTTTGAGGCTAGACTCCATCACTTACTAAACCCTCTGGGCAAGCCAATAAACCTCTCTTAGCCTTATAATTCTCATCTGTATAAATGGGAAATAATATTATATATCTCAATATCATAGATATAAGCATGTGCAATTTTCTAGTATGAAATCAGACATATAGTAGATGCTCAATTAAGAATAGTAGTAGCGGTAGCCATTGTTAGTATTATTTTAGGTGTTCTAATAGTGCTAAGTAACCAATAAGGAAAGATAATTACTGTTAATGAGATGACATACTTAACAGATATAACATCTTTGTTAATAGTGTCTGAAACCAGTTAAGATATCCTGATTTCAGATAATCCTTAAAGTGCTTCTTCACCCATGGAATTTTAGGCACCAGAGCAGGACTTTTTTTCCCACTATTAAGATAACAAAAGATAAGAGAATTGAAGAGTCTTGGGAAATAGGATGGGGTAGAGGACAGAAATATCTGTGATCTTATTAGTCTAATAGAACTGTTGCTTGGTTTATTTCCAAAAGGTTTTTATTTCTCATGTCTTTCTCTTTGCTTTCCATTCTCCAGGTCAGAGGGCCAATCCCACGTTCTACATAACCACGTTACTCATCATTCCGGTCATCGTTGCAGCTGCAATCATAGTCCTCCTGCTATATCTGAAAAGGTAAGGCAACTGCCTGGGCAGGTTTGACAGTTTCTGTTAGCCTGGTTGCTATGGTTATTATTCTTTGTGGGTGTGTTTGCTGTTTGCCCAGTGTGTTAGAAGCATTTTGGCTATAGCTGGCTTTTGGTAGTATGGCATGGCAAGGAAGTATTATTGTGCCCATTTTCTGATGAGGAAAATGTTGGATTAGTTTCCCAGGGCTCTGCTCTTTTTATGTATGTTTAGAATTATGGATAGAACCTACGTTCACTCTACTCTTTCAAATGCCTAATTTGTCAACAGTTAGTTGGTAGCTCATAAGTTTTAGAAATGGAGACCATTACTAATTAAATGATTTGTCTAGTCTGCATGCAAAGCAGATTGCTACTTAATGCTATAGGAAAGAGAACTTCAAATTGTCTCTAAGATACAGCCCTCATTCCTTGAGAATGGTTTACTTTGTCTGTCTCACCATAGGGACTAGTCTGGTGCTGTTTGCTTTTTCAGTAAATACCTAAAGTTGGAATAAGGTTATTAAGCTGGTTCTAAAATCAATATTTTATCATGATTTCAATACTCTTTCAATATACATTTATTGAGTGCCTATTGATATGTCAGGCACTGTTCTAATTGCTGGAGTTGCGGCAAAGAATGGGACGAAGTCCCTATCCTTGGTTTCACATAGTAAGCAGTAAAGTTCTGGGTTTGAGGTGGGGAGAAAGGCTTGGAAGTGATATAAGGCTCATCTTGTATTCAATGGCCAGGGAAGGCCTCTCTCAGAAAGTAACATTGGAGGAGAGACTTAAATTAAGGAGAGGGCCATTCAGATATTCAAAGAAAGCATTCCAGGCCAAAGGAACAACCAGTGCAGCGGCCCTGAAGCTGGAATGAACTTGGTGTGTCTTGTTGGAGAGGAGAGCACGCAAAGGAGAGAGTGACAGGAGATGAGGCTGGAGGGGTTGGAGGGGCCAGATCACGTAGGCCCTGGCAAGGAACTGAGGTTTTATCCTAAGCATGATGGGAAGACATTAGAGAGTTTTAACTAAGCAGGGGAAGGATGTGATCAGATTTACTGTCATAAAAGATCATTGTAGTTGCTGGGTGAAGAATTGACTCTGGCAAGAATGGAAGCAGTTAGACTAGTTAGGAAGTGTTGCAGTGATTGAGTGGAAAGATAAGGGTAGCCTAGGCTAGGAGGTTAGCAATGGGGGTAGTAAGAAGTAGTCCGATGTGGGGTATAGTTTGAAGATGGCTTTGATAGCAGTTGCTGATGGCTGCTTGTCTCTGGAGGTGTGAGGGAAATTGAGGATTCAAAGGATGACTCTTAGATTTTTGGCTTCAGCAACTGGGTGAACGCTGGAGCCATTTACTGAGATAGAGAAGATTGTGAGGAGAGCTGGCTTTAGGGGGAGGGGAGGACTTCAGTTTTGAACATGATAAGTTTGAAATGCCTATGAGATATCCGAGTAGCGATGTTAAATAGGAACTTGTATATGTGTGTAAATCTGGAGTTTAAGGGAGAAGTCTAGGCTGGAAATAGAATTTCGGGAGTCCTCAGCGTGTAAGTAAATTTAAAGCCCTAAGCCTGGAAGATAGCACTAATAAAGTGAGTGAGATAAAGGAGACAGAAGACTGAATCCTGGGGCACACCAATATTTAGAGACCTAGGAGATGAGGTAGGTCTACCAAAGGGTACTATAAGATGCAAAAATAGAGGAGACAAGAAAAAGAAAGAAAAATTAAAGAGGAATGTCCCCTGTTCTCAGAAGATTATTTTTTTCAAAATTATAAAGCTCCATCTGGTCTATGATAAGTAAAGCACCCTTATTCCTTAAATGATAAGAGTATAACACACACACACACACACACACACACACACACATAATCATAACTGTGTGAGGTAATGGATGTGTTTATTAGCTTGATGGTGGTGATCATTTCATTTCACAGTGTATACGTATATCAAAATATCACGTTGCACACCTCAAATTTATACAATTTTTATTTGTCAAGTATATCTCAATAAAACTGGAAATTTTTTTTAAATAATAAGGTGTAAATAGCCTGCTTATCCCTATGGTCCCTTTGCTCTACTCACACTTGGTACTCTTAGGGCATTGATTTCTCAGCTTGTTTTAGAAAGTTCTTCACAACTGCTTTATCACTAAAGATGACTTGTGTACCATATCTTTTGTCCAAGCCTTCTTTTAATATCGCTGTTTTTAAGTGGGACATTCCTATGGACTGGAAGATTTGATCAAAAATGTCTTTGTTTTCTTAAAGGCTCAAGATCATTATATTCCCTCCAATTCCTGATCCTGGCAAAATTTTTAAAGAAATGTTTGGAGACCAGAATGATGATACCCTGGTAAGCACTGACTCCATGAGTTTCAAAATTGGTTTCTTTTCTTTTTCTTTCTTTTTTTTTTCTTTTTTAGAGGCTAGAGGCTGTGGGATTTTTTTTTTTAAAATTTGGTAAAATATATATAACGTAACATTTACTATTTTGACCATTTTTAAGTGTACAGTTCAGTGGCATTAAGTACATTTACAATGTTGTGCAACCATCCTCACTATTTCCAGAACTTTTTCATCATCCTAAACATAAACTATACTAAACAATAACTCTCCATTCCGCTCAGCCCCTGGTAACCTCTATTCTGCTTTCTGTCTCTATCAATTTACCTGTTCTGGGTCCCTCATATAAATGGAATCGTGCAATATTTGTCCTTTTGTGTCTGGCTTCTTTCTCTTAGCACAATGTTTTCAAGGTTCATCCATGTTGTAGCATGTGTTAGAAATTCATTTCAAAATTGGCTATTTTAAACTACATTTTATCTAAAAGCTTAAAGAAGAGCTGATTTAAAAGCATACCATTTAAGAGGTCCCCAGAATACTTTGCCCATCTGATGTCACTGGGCTTCATTCTCTCTCTGGGGTAGGGAACATATTTGATCCAAACCCACAGTCGAGGGAGCCTCTTTTATGAAACTAAACCAATAGGCAGGTCTTCTGACTCTTGGATAATTATTAAAACCTGCTTTGTGAAAATATGAAGATAGGGTAAACAATTGAAATAGATTTTGTTCATGCTGTTGCCTGGAAGGCTGGCCTCCGAAGACACGGAACTAGAGCAAACCCACTCGAACTGTTAATAGTCAGTTTGCTGCGGACTTTCATGCTAGAATTGGTGGCTGGAAAACCTAAGACCTTATAGGAACAAAAGAGTTTGAGGTTTCTCTGGTAAATACATTCACCCAAATAAAGTAATAAAGGCACTAAAAAAAATACATATCAGTATCATTGTATATATCTTAAGTTAGTGATTTCAGGCATAGGGCAGTTAATTCAGGGAAGTAGTACAGCGTAGTGGATAATAGCCTGAGCTCTGGAGTCAGATTGTCTGGGTGCAAATCTCTGCTGTGTTATTTACCATCTATTTGACCTTAGGTAACTTCCTTAACCTCTCTGTGCCTCAGTTTTCTCATTTGTGAAGTGAAGGTAATGACAGCACCTGCCTCATAGTGTTGTTATGTGGATTAAATTAACTTATACATTAAAAACCACTTAGCATGCCTGGCGCATTATAGGTGCTTAGTGTTAGTGATTACTATTACTGTTGATAATACTTTCCATTTATCTCTAATACCCAAACAGTTCTTATAATGACTGATTTAGAATGGCAATGATGATATGTGGCTATGGGAGGAAGGCAGGAATCCGAGGAGGAATCATCTGGATCATTTTTCACCAAGTCATGGTCATAGACAATGGGTAACTCTGCCAGGCCCTGGGGGATGAGGCACCACTAGGCATGTCGGTCTAGAAGTCAGGTGCCTGATGGGATTGTGTACTGTAACTGAGGTGACTATGGCAACCAGTGGTTCTTCAACTTTAGTTGTCACAATTGACTGGAATGCTTGTCATTATATAGAATCCTGGGCCCTACCTCCAGAATTTCAAATTCACTAGATCTGGGATGGATCCCAGGAATCTGCATATTTAAAAGGAGTCTGAAGATGATTCCTATCCTGGCAAAATCATTCGTGGACCACACTTTGAAAATCACTGCTATGTGCATTTTCCTTAGGATTATCTCTCTGTCTTTCTTCGTTGCACCAGCTACTGTGAAAGATGCTGGAGGCTGGGAATTGTGCAAGCACTCTAGCAACACCTCTAACCAGGAGGTCTGTTATGTGTACACAGTGTATTAAATGCTCTATCTTCATAACCACCCTGTGGTGTAGGTGTGGTTAGTACCACTTTACAGAAAAGGAAATGGAGTCTCAGTGAGGTTAGGTAAGTATACTGCAGTCACACAGCTAATAGGTAGTAAGGTGGGATTTGATCCAGGACTGACTGATTCTAGAGTTCTCTCTCCCTTTCCACTATGCTGCATTGCCTCTTGTAAGCTAGAATGTTTGTCCTAAAGAACTCACTACCTCCTAAAAGTTCTGTATGGCGGAAGTACCAGGTTGGGATAGGGCAGTTCTGAGAAACAGATTTGGAGTTACATTATGGCTGGCGTTATAGGAGAAAGTATTAGGAATGTCATTCTGACAATAACCTGGTGAAAATGGATTAGACAGGGGGGTACCATGACACAAATGCCCAATATCTGTGAAAACATGTTTGGATTCACTGATATATACAAGACATACAACCAAAGTGTTGATGAGATATAAATTTCCAGCTTAATACATTTCTAAAAAGTGGTAATATCCAGTGTTAACAAGTGGGTGGGGAACTGGCACTTTTCATGCACTGCTGGTGGGCCTATAAAATAATACATATTCTTTCTGGAGGGCAACTTGGTAAAATGTAACAAGAATCTTTGCTTTTGTAATTATTTCTTTAGGAATCTATTTTAAGGAAATAATCCAACAATGGTACAAGGATGGTCAATGCAGCATTTGTTTCTAACATGAAAAATTAGAAACCAGGAAACATCAATAATTGAAAAAGTTTTGTTAAAAGTTAGGTTTCCAAAGCATTTAATATCATAGCAAAATACTCATGATATAAGAATAAGAAACATATTATAAATGTGTAGGGTATTACAATCCTAATTTTTATAAAAATGCATCAGTATATACATAGAACAATGAGTGGAAGGAAATGGGTCAAAATGATCATCTCTGGGCAGGATTGTGGATAATTGATATTATTCTCTATCTCCCTCTCTGAAATCTCCAAATTGCCTGTAATGAGCATGTATCACTTTTATAATAAAAAGAAACCCTGTACCAGTCATTAAGGGAGAAGAGAATATTGTGGTCATCCAGGTCTGTGAGGTTATAGGGATTTGAACTTCAGAGGTAGCATATGAGATTGATGCAAGAGACATTATTAAAGGAAACTCATTACGACTTGGTGACTGGGTAATGAAAGGTGGTGAGAGTAAAAAATAATCTCAAGGTTTCAAGCCTGGGTGATAGAGTGAATGATGGTAACATTGACAGCAAAATCAGATCAATTATCTTTCTCAGAGATGGGAAAATTGCTTTTTTTCAGTTTGCTGTCTAGAGGATAATATGTTGTCCCGATGAGTCAGATAATTCTATAATTTAGTGAGGCGGATACACTGACAGGATGGACCTCTAAAAGCATAAGATGTTTTTGTTTGTGGTGGTTGCAGACCATTAAATAAAGTCCATGTTTAAAACTAAAAGTGTAATAAATGCCAGACAGGAGAAAGGGTAATAGAACAAATTTTCATGTTTGCTTTTTAACCAAATGAATAATCTGCTTTCTCTACATGGCAGCAATTCTCACAAATTGAACTGCGTGTGCAGGAGGAAGACTATCCTTTTACTTCTAGAATCATTAAATTATGGAATGAACATGGCCCTAGCAGTCATCTAGCGAGGTGGATGTTTACATGTTTAGTTACCTTTAATTATAAATTTTCAAAACTCTAGGTTCTAATCCAACCCCTCACTTTAAAGATGAGGATGTTGAGGGTGACAGAGAAATTTTTCAAGAACTATCATCTAGAGAGATAATTTGCAGAACCTGAACTAGAATCCACTGTAGCCCAAAATTACCAATTTCTATTCCCAAGAAATAACCCATGCTCTTTCTAAACACTTTCTTCTTCCACGCTGCACCATCAATAGTGGTTCTTAAAAAAAAACTTACTTAGGTTTGGCTACCAATTAATTAAATCTTCTGTATAGTTTTCCTTAAGGTTTCTAGTGTTTTGACAGTGTTTTGACAGTGTTTTGTTCGTCACTGTAGTAACATTCTGGCCAACAGCATTTTTTCCTGTTGCTTTGCTGTTTGCCTTTTCTTTGTGACTAACTGGGCTGCCGGCCATATTTGGGGGGAGTTGGGGGTGCTTTGCAGAGGGAATTGCTTCTTTTCTGCATCTGCATTTCTTGTTCATCCATAAAATATTATCTATTCTTCCCTGACTTCTTGGAAACCAATTATATTTTCAGTACTGTGCCAGTTTTGCATTCCTGATTGGAAAGCAGCTCTTTAACTTGGAGTTGACTTCCAAATACTGCTGATTTTTTTTAACTTCAATATGTATCTTTAAAAACTAAGATCACTTTCCTACATAGCCAAAATAATGTGACCGCACTTTAAAGATTAAAGATTAATACACAATTCATATTTAAATTTTTCCAGCTGTCCCAATTGTCAGGAGACAGATAATATCCAGTTGTCCTACTATTAGTGAGGCTAAGATTGACCACTGTATTTAAGGTGATAATAGCATGTCCCCTCCTGCCATCTACACTCCCTGCTTCTGCCACCTGAAGATAATCTGAGTGGTATTTTGTTAGCACCCTGCCAACTCTTCAGCTGATGCTTTTTATTGGCCAATTGGTATCCTTGCTTGAATCAATAATTTCATTAGGGGTTGTGAAATGATGATTTTTCTCATCTATCATTTAATCTACCTTTATAAGCTGACACTTTTCTATAAAGCACTGCTTTCAGTCATCAACTAGGATCCTTGATTGCTCTGAAATTCTGTTTCTGCTAGAAAGGCAGGATACATGTTTAATTCTTTCCCTTTAATTATCAATTTTTAAAGTGAGGGTTTGGATTAGTAGCCACCTCAAATGGTACCAAATTAGTCCCCTCCACACCACATTCAACTAGTGCTTTTTACACTGCAGTGGTTTTAAGGCATGGGGATCCACAGTTCATACTGTACAACGTTCTATTGTGAATGTTGCTCTGAAGATGGAGGCACATAATCAATTGACTTGTATACATCAAGCCAGTGTTTTGCATGGGGCTTAGGTGCATGAAACCCACTTCACCTCTTTCGGGAAATTAACTGTGGGAAATAACCAAATCTTGAAAGTGCTCTTAAATTGAGACTTGATGTTCTGTTATTCTATGAATTGTGTTTATTTCTTTAAATACATACATACATTTATTTTTCTAGGATGACTAATAACTAGAAGCCAGTTGTGTTCACTACCCAAACACCAATTTTTTTCATCTCTGATGTTTTTCATCTTTGGCCATTATTGTATTGTTGATTAATCTTGTTTAAAAAATTGGCAGTGTAAGAATTCAATTATGGACTGTAATTTTGTGGATTTATTTTTTTCTACAAGTAATTTTAAAATTAGACTGACATAATTCACAAAATTGAATAATAGGTCAGAGCCTCTGCATTTTTCCCTTTTACCTTACATGGGCATATTTATAGAAGCCATGCTCAGGCAAAGGCCCTGATGCTGATGATGGGTGAAAATGAGTGTAATCCAAGTTTCAGGAATGAAAAAAGGCAATTAAATAAAATTAATGTATTCTTAGAAGCCAGTTCTGCTGTAGTGTTCAGATTGCTTTTCTCCCTGCCCAACATAGCTAAGCCCTGGGTCTAATGATCAGAAACTAATTAAAGTATAATAATCAGGGTGCTTTTTAAATTAAAATAATTTTTCTTTTAAAAGGAATAAATATTTGTTATAGAGAAATGAGAAATATAGATAACCAAAAGAGGAAAAATAAAATCACACCCTTCTTAATCCTATCACCATCTTTATTGTTATAAGAACAACAGAGAGAAATGGAAATACAGTCGTCCCTTGGTATCCGTGTGTGATTGGTTCCAGGGCTTTGTTGAATACCCAAATCCAGGGATGCTCAAATCCTTTATGTCAAATGGTGTAGTAGTTCCACATAACTTATGCACATTCTCCAGAGGGCTACTGTACCTTTATTGATAAATGGAATAATAGTGACAACAATAATAACAGTTCATACTTATTGAACTTTTGCTGGGTGTCAGACACTTTTCTAAGCACTTTCCTCATTAATTTGTCCCCATCCTGCAGTAGGTAATATCTCCATTATATAGATGAAGAAAATGGAATGCCAGAGGGATTATGTGTAACTTGTTTAAGGCTCCAATGCTGCTACCTAGCAGAGCTAGGATCTCAACTTAACTAGCAAGTGTCCAAGTTGGGATCTGAACCCAGGCATCCTGATTCTCCAGTCTACACTTTTAACCAATCATATTATATAAAATGTTTTAATTAAATGCTCATGTTTATTTTTATTTGAATTTAACAGATGAGAAAGAAACAGAACTGAAGGAATTTCTGAACTTTTGACAAACTATAAAATAATTTTTAATAATTATTGAAAAGAGCAGTTTTCCCTTATGTTCTCCCCATTCTCTCCCCATGTTTAAAGTTGTCCAGTATCTACCTTGTCAGTATGTAAGGCTATTATATACTTTATTGTCTCCCTTATAGCTCTCTTTAGTCTTAATTCTATATGGGTATGTATTTGATGCTAACTCCTGGTCTTTATGTTGATGTTTCTCCAGTCATTTTGGTTTTTGAAACTCCAAAAGTTTTCTCAGGGAGGATTCATGGGACTAACATTTCCTGAATTAGTTATACATTGATGGAGTTTCCTGAATTAATAATTGAAAGTCATTTTAGCTAGATATAAAATCCATGGCTTACATATTCTTGCCTTGGCTATCTTAAATATGTCATCCATTTTCTTCTGGCATAAAATGTAATCAAAGTCTGCTGACAATATGATTTTCTTTCTGTATTAAAACACTTGGTCTTTTTTGCCTGGTTGTCAACAGATTTTTTTTTCTTCAAAGTCCAATAATTTTGCCAGAATATGTCTTGGTGTTGGTCATTCTGGGTTGTTTCTGAGGCATATGGTATGCTTTTCCAGTATGTAGTTTTAGATTTTTTTTTAATTTCAGTAAAAATTTCTTCACTTTTTTTTTTCTGTTCCCTTGTTTTTTCTTTGCCTGTTTTCTATACTTGTCATATCCTCTTGAATAATTTTCATCCACCTTCATTTCTTTTTGATTAAAAAAATCCTCCTTTTTATCTGTTGCTTCTCTTAAGGTATTACCTGTTGTATTTGCCCCTTTGTTTCTTCTAGCTAGTCTTCATTTCTGAAATGAGTCTTTTCTTTTACTTCTGATTCTTGGGTTTTTACCATGTCATTTCTGAGTTGTTCTTATTCTGAATTTTATATTCTTCCATATCATGCATATTTTTTCATATTATATAACTTTTTCTTAATATATTTTAGCTAGTTTTGAAATAATAGGTTATAATTTACCTCTTTGTATTTTTTTTTGGACATACCTTTCTGGCTTGTTTTTAATTCTGTAAGAATATTCTTCTTGTTGCTTGATGTGAAGTTTTCCTGAAGTTTCAGAAGGAGGCTTGATTTAAGATAGTTTTTTTTTTCCCCTAATTTCATGGCTATAGAATTCCATCTTCTATTGTTTTTGATACTTTTTCAAAGTTACAGTGAATTCCTTTCTGAAATCTGGCCTTGCCTGTTCACTACCTCTACTTTTATCTGGAATTTCTGTTTTGTCTCTCTTGTCTCTGTCGTGGCCGATGTGGAATCCATTCCCACCAGTTTCTCCTCAGAGTGGGACTTTGCCCAGGAAGGGAGCTTTGGATGGTTTTCAGAGCTCATAGGGCCCACATGGTTCCCAGGCTGTTCCATGGACTCCTTGCACTCAGTCACAATTTGATGGTGCAGGCCTCTGCCAGTCTCACTTGTTGTTCAGAAAGTAGCTTGCTGAGGTCTAAGTGAGTTGTTTCAGAGTTCTCAGATCTATCAGATGCCCTGCTAATTCCCTCTCTGAACTCTTCCATAGATAATACCATTTTGTTCTTGTAGCATATCTAATTTGTCCCCACCCACTCGTATTTCAGGGTTCATGGCAGCATCATTTTCATCTGGTTTTGTCACAGATTGCACCCATGGATTTTGTTTGTTTGTTTGTTTTCCTACTTACCATACTTACCTTTCCTACTTGTGGTTTTTATGGTAGCATTTGGGGAGATTCAAAAACTATGCTGCCAACCACTATAATTTCCTCATTGGATTTCTCTGTAAATTACAGACCCTGGGCCAAATTCTGCCTGCCAGTTGTTTGTATACAGGCTGCAAGCTGCAAATGGTGTTTATACTTTTAAGCAGTTGAAAAAAATCTAAAGAAGAAAATTATATGAAATTAAAATTTCAGGGTCCACAAAAAAGTTCTGTTGGAACACAGCCATGCCTGTTCATGCTACAACAGCAGAGTTGAGTTATTTGAGACAGAGACTATATGGCCCTCAAAGCTGAAAATATTTATTATCTGGCCATTTACAGAAAAATTTGCCAGCCCTGGTCCTATAATACACTTTTTTAAAAAAAAGTTGAAGTATAGTCAGCTTACATTGTGTCAGTTTCTAATGTATGATTTTGTTTTCTTAAATAGAGGTCTTTAATCCATATAGAGTTTATCCATGTAGGTGGTGAGGTAGGGTTTAACTTTATTTTTTAAATATTTAGCCAGTTGTCTTAGTGCCATTTATTGACTAAGCCATTGTTTCAAGGTTATATAATTTTTTCAGATTGTTTTTTATTAAAAGTCTGTGCGTTTCACATTTTAAAAAAATCAAGTTTGCTAATTTGATTTACATATCATAAATTTTACTCTTTATAAGTGTACAGTTAGAAGAGTTTTAGCAAATATTTGGAATTTTGTAGCCATCACTCCAGTCAAGATATAGAGAACATTTCCATCATCTCTCCGAAAGTTCCTTCATGCCCCTTTGCAGTTAACACCTTTCCCTAACCCTATACCCTTGCAACCACTGGTCTGTTTTCCGTCCCTGAAGTTTTGCCTTTTCCAGAATGTCATATAAATGGAGTCACACAGTACATAGATTTTTGAGTCTGGCTTCTTTCACTTAGTGCATTTAAGAGATACTCGTGTTGTTGCGTGTATCAGTAGTTCATTGCTTTCTCTTGCTGAGCAGAATTCCACAGTTTATTTAACCATTTATTTGTTCAAAGACAGTTTTTTGGCTTTTATGAATAAAGCTGCTATAAACATTCATGTAGAGGTCTTTGTGTGGACACGTTGTCCTTTCTCTTGGGTCAGTACCTGGGAGTAGGATGTCTAGGTCATGCGGTAAGTGTATATTTTATTTTATGAGGAATTGTCAGACTGTCTTCTATAGTGGCTGTACTGTTTTACATTTCTACCTATATATGAAAGATCTAGTTACTCTGCATCCTTATCAGCATTTGGAATTGTCAGTATTTTTTCATTTTAGCTATTCCACTAGGAGTACCAGGGTTAAATCATTATTTAGAATAATTTGGCTATCTTAAGCAGTGCTTCCCAACTCATCCCTCCAATGCTCTCTAAGACTGCATGCTCCTGACTTGCTGAGTCCATCTCTAATTGCACAACCTGAGGCAGCTGAATAGTCATTGTTACTTGTTCTGTTTTTCCTTCTTTCCACTTCCTTTTCTAGGCTTATAAAACCAGAAAACAGCAGAGCAGAAAAGGAGCTTTGAAGTAATCTAGCACATGGGGTTGGCAAACTTTTTCTGTAAAGAACCAGATAGTAAATATCTTTGGCTTTGCAATCCATTTGCTCTCTGACACAGCAACTCAAGTCTGCTGTTGTAGCATGAAAACAGCCACAGACAATATAGAAGCAAATGAGTGTGGCTGTGTTCCAACAAAACTCTTTACAAGACCAGGGGGCCTGCTGGATTTGGCATTTAGACCATAGTTTGCCGCCCCCTGGTTTAGTCTAACAACTTTATTTTACAGATAAGGGGAGTAAACTCAGGTTTCACTTTTTCCTTTGATTTATACGTAAAGAAGGCAAAGACTAAGAAACTGGCTTTCACCATAAGAGACACACTTAAATTGAGTTCAAGATGCGCTTACCTTATATGCATAATTCCCTTTTCTAGCAAATGATGTTACATGAAGCTGTTGATACAAGCTCTTTAAAAAGTTTTAACCACACTAAGACATTTTATATATTGCCATTCACCTGGATGCTAGTTGCCTTTTTGAGCCTATGATATCTCTGGAGCAATGGTCAAATTTGAGTGGTAAGAAAATAACGATAGAAACAGTTGAAGTGAGAAAAGCATGCCACCTTTTTGTTCTTCTTCAGAAGACTGTTTCCAATTTTGGAGATGTCTCCATTTGTTTATCTCTTGAGCTAGTCACTAAACATCATATAACAAGCCCATGCTTTTTTCCCCTTTAATGTTAATTCCTGATTGTTGTGTTTCATTAATTGTTCAAATAGACGAAGATTCTTAGGTCAAAAAAAAAAAAAAAAACCAGGAAAACATACACTCAGGGTTCCATGCACGCAAACCTAAAAATAAGCATTGCCTGTGAGTACTCAGGGAAAGAACGTTGTTTAGAAAAGTCATTGTGTATGTGTTTTTTCTTCCCTGCCAGCGCTGGAAGAAGTACGACATCTGTGAGAAGCAAACCAAAGAAGAAACTGACTCTGTCGTGCTGATAGAAAACCTGAAGAGAGCCTCTCAGTGATGGGATAATTTATTTTAACCTTCAGTGTGACCTTGTGAAGATTCACTCCATTCTCCATTTGTTATCTGGGAACTTGTTAAATGGAAACTGAAACTACTGGTCCATTTAAAAACAGGCAGCTCATAAGAGCCACAGGTCTTTATGCTGAGTTGTGCACTGAAAAACTAAAAATAATGGGCTCTTTGGAGAAGAGAGCGGAGTCATTCTCATTGAATTATAAAAGCAGACATCTTTTGCGAAGGCTTCAAACTAGGGGACAAAAGCAAAAAGTGATGATGGCAGTCGAGTTAATCTTATCAAGAGTTGTGACGACTTCCTGAGGGATCTGTATCTGCTTTGTATTCTTTGTGTCAAGTAATATCAACAAATTGTATTTATGAGGGAACTCATTTTGGGTGCAAAGGCTAAAGCCAAATTTGAGTCATAGAGAACATCTAGCAAACAAAATTGATAAAATCTGTTATCTATTGTTTGGGATCCCATTGAGTAATGGCTCTGGCTATTAAAACTCTTAACAGTCCAGAATCATCGTCCCCTTCAGCAGCATTTTTTCCTCTGCTTTGAAAGGCTCAGGCATCAGTGACGGCCATGCTGATGACAACTACAGAAAAAGCAGAGGCAGTTTCTTTACTGAGAACTTTCAAAGTCATTTCAGGCTTTTAAGGGCAGTAGAGGCAGAATGACTTATTGGGTATTACAGTTTGAACCACATAGAATCTAATGAGGTATTGTTTTTCCTTCACCTCTGCTACTCCAATCAGATATTTACTATGTGTCCAGATTGTGCGAGGCCCCGAGGTTGGAGGCACAGACTCCCTCAAAGAACTGACAGTCTAGCTGGGGCTCCTCAGTTCTTTTTCCTCACCGGTCATTTTCCAGAGCTTTCAGCTCCCCATCTCACACACCCATTTCTCCTTTTGCATTCTCCCTCATCCCCTTCGTTGTAGTCTTTCACCTTTAATTAGCAATTAGAATATAAATCTGCTCAGAACACCTAGAGGAGCAGGGAGTAATTTGCATCTCAGGTAAAGTGTGAGTAGACTGAGAATCAGTGACTAATTCTCGCATATTTTGTAACTTCTGTGTGAGTCTGCATTTATTTGAAAGGTTTTCAGCACTATTTCTCTACGCATTTTCTAAACAGAAAGGAGGGATTATCTTCATGTAGAATTTTGCTATTTGCTTGAGAAAAAAAAGAATAGTCGTGTCTTCCTCTTTTCCCTTATTCCCACAAATGGTTATTAGTAGGTTTTGCTTCTTATATGGATAGCCAGCCATCAAAGGCTCTAACGTCTGTATTCTGGTTTTTTTTTTTGTATATGTTATGAGTCCATTACCACCCATCCCCACAACGTATCTATCTATCTATCTATCTTCCCTCTACCCCCCCTAACTCCTCCAAATTTAAAGTATGGAAATGAGAAGTCCCCCCACCCCAGTGTTTCTCTCCTCACACACATAGACTCAAATTACGAGCAGGAATTTGAGAACTTTATATCACAGGTTCTCCAAACATTCATCCATTCATATTAATAAGATAATGCTACTTCCAATTCCTGCTCTTAGGAGAAGAGAGATCAGAGATTCCTACTCTTTACAGGTTTGGGTAAAAGTGGCAACGTGCTTGCACTGCTGCAGAGGAGCTCTGTGCCCTGGCTTCTCTGAGGAAATTGGGGTTTATGGCAATGATAGATGTCAAGGTGCTTCCTCCCTGTACTTTTATTTTTGAGGTCAGATTGAGGTTGGGAGACAGGCATGGATGTTCCTCTTTGTCCTACTGTTCTCTAGAAAGAATATTTGGTTTTCCTGTGTAGGGGTGAGATTACTACCTAGCCAGGTCTTATAATTCTGGGAAACAAAACACCTAAATGCCTCCCCCAAAGCCATTTTTCCTGTTATCCTATTTAGATGGCAGTTGGGGGATGCTTTGATATTCTGATTACCCAAGGAACTACTGATGCTGACAGTCCTGCAGGAAATTGTATTTTGTTTCCATCTTGCTCTTTTAGCAGTAAAATATTTGATGGAAAAGGGGGCATTGAATTATGAGAGCACCTATGGCTGTTTTATAATTGCTGAAAAGTGATCCCCAGGTCCTGGGAGCTCTTGGAGACTTCAGTGAAATTCCCATTATCTGTAGGAAAGTAGTAAGTTTGTGTACTATTTTATGTCTAACCTGTATGGATTTTTTCCTCCACATAGCTAAGTAAACCCACTGTAAGGATGCTCATTCTTCTTTCATTCAGATAACTTTTTTCTTCATCTGGGCACTGAAGGGATACATGAAACAATGTTAACATTTTTGGTAATGCCTTCAGCTAGGGATCATTTTGTTTAACTTCTTATAGGAAAGCTTGAGTAAAATAAATATTGTCTTTTTGTATGTCACCCAGATGTTTTCCTTTGTCTTATTTTGGGGAATGTATTGTGGGGAGTGTGTGGCAGAAGAAATTGGAGTTAAAATAATATAAGTTGGGAAAAAATTCCAAAACAGCTATTTTATCTTACAGTCATTTACCCTAAACTTTCCTGCTCTCAGTATGCCTGTTTTCTGATAAAGGCATGCACTTGGTTTAATTTTAGTACAGCCTTCACAAACAGTACCTAAAGGAACATAAGTATTTGATAAATTGTGGCTATGACAATTAAGGGAAATCGAGAACTAGTCCTTTCTACTTTTAAGCTTAAAATAGAGTGCAGTGTACTTAAGGAGACTGTCACGGTATACATGATGAGGGACATCTACTTATGAATTAATCATATAAGCAGGTTAGGTTTGAAATGAAGAAAATCAGTTTCCAATAGCTGCCCTCTTAAGAGACGGTGATGTGGTTTCATATTTTCTGTAGCTACAGCAAAATGGTTTGAATGCCACAGAGGGTCTTTCTCATTTGTACTGTATTACATTCTAGGAATGGACCTTTATCCTGACCATATTTGTTAACTTCCCTGCATTTTTCCAGGATTCAAGTCCTAGGATATGGGTAGGGGGTACTCATCTTGCTCAGGTTACTTGTATAACTATCTAAAGTTATCCAAGAAGGTTCTGGAAGTCCACCTCCAGGTAAGTATAGTTTTGTTTTGTTTTGAATAAAAAGGAAGGAAACCTGCCTTTTGATTCTCAACACATTGACACACTTGAGTATTATGACAGAAAACATTTAACCAGGACCCTTGAGATTGTATATCTGTATGAGATCTATGGTAAACAAATTCCTGTAGCCACAAGCATGTTCATCTCATCTCAGGGCAGAGGCGCCAGAATGATCTAAGCCCATTTGCTTTCCAGGGTAATCTACCATTTTGTCATTTCCATGAACTTCTGCTCTTTTACAAGCACAACTTTGTGCTCACATGAGTAGCATATTATGCTACTGCAATATTAGTAATTTTAGAGGAAAGTAAGAAGACAAGAACAGTTTATTTCAAATCCTGTTTTCTTTTAAACCATGATGATTAAATCAAGCACTAAAGTTTTTTTTCTGAATACTGTAGCTAAATCTTGGCAAGCTTTAACTTTAAGCGAGGGAGGGGTTTTACTGACATTTGGGTGTGCTAGATATTTTTGACATCAATTCCCAAGATGATTTCTTCCTGAATGTTCTTTGGCCTTTAACTATCTTTTGTAATGGTAGTGCTTTTAGTTTAACATTAGCAATGGGAAAGTATTTCACTGCTAGATTTCAACATTTACTAGGTAGACCATTATATAAAAAGAGAAAATTAATAGTTATTGAGTAGCTATTGTGTGCCGAGTTATATGTATTATTTCAATAAATCCCCATGTGATTCCCATGAGATAGGTTGCATTATTATCTTCATGTTATAGATGAAGAAACTTAAGACATAAAATGATTGAGGTATATGTGTAAGATCGCACAGCTTAGCTTGTGACTGAGACAGACTTGGAAAACAAGTCAGCCTGACTTCAGAGCTTGTGTAATATAGCCAGTGCTGTACTTATTTGTCCTAAGGAGCTGGCTGCCTAAAGAAGAAACATTTCAAGTTATTGCTAAATTGCTTATCAACTGGAAGACTGATAATTTAAATCATTTAATTACAAAGTGAGTTTTATACAATGTCTTATAAAATTCATTTCCACATTCATTCCTCTGTGAGCCCGACAATGGGCCAGGTACTAGGAATTTAGAAGTGAATAAGATTCGGCATGGTATCAAGTGGTTAGTCATGGGGAGGCTAGTTTGTACAGGAAAAGAAACCTAGATTAGAATTTAGGAGTTCCAAATGACCTCAAGCAGGTATCTCTTCCTATCTGTGTCTGCTTCCCCATCTATAAAATGAAGATGTTAGACTTAGTGAGTTATCATCCCATCCAAGGCTCAAAACAGTAGCCACAAGTTCTGGAGCTCATTTACAAGTGAAGATCTTACCTACATATACCAGCAATGCAGTGGGCAGTTTCCTTCCTCTCTCTGGGCATCAGTGTTCTCATCTATAAAAGAAGGTTGGACTAGATTAGCTCTATTCTGATATCCTGCAAAAATTAAGATGGTGACTCATGACTTCTGTTTTGCATATCAGGAAAATATGTTTATGGTCAACTCCTACCCTTGCTACAGGAAATAGTTAGCTTTTGGCAGTAACTGCCCAAAGTAACCAAAGTCAGCCCTTTAATACAACAGTAAAAACAAAGGAATTGATACACTGAAAGAGCCTTGTGGTCCATCCAAATCAGAACTTTCACAAGGGCACAGCTATGGTTGTGCCTAACAAATATTTCTTAACATGCTTTGTAGATCTTAGGTCACTTTGTGAAGAAACACAAAAAAAGGACTTTAATATAGATTGCTTGTATAATGACTACATCTGATACATTCTTTAAAACTGAGTCTATTTGAATTTAATACTTGCAAATTTGGTCATTGAATTTAACTTTTTGGGTTTCGTTTGCTCAAAATAAAACATGTAAATAATTTTAAGTCAAAGAGTTCCCTAGCGCTTATAACAAACAGTTCCCTGCCCCACCCCTCCTTATCCCAGAAGAGATGTTCACACCCTAATCCCTGGAATCTGTGAAAATGTTACTTTACATTGCAAAAGGGACTTTGTGAATGTGATTAAGATTACAAACCTTAAAATGAGGAGATTATACTAGATTATCTGGGTGGGTCCTATCTAATCATTTGAGCCCTTAAAAGCAGAGACATTTCTCTGGTTGGAAACGGAAGAGAAGGAGAGAGTCAAAACACAGAAAGGACCCGCAATGCTGTTACTGACTTAAGGGTGGAAGCGGCCACGTAGAAAGTGTTAGAGGGAACTGGATCCTGCCAACAGCCTGAATAGATGTTAGAGGGAACGGGATCCTGCCAACAGCCTGAATAAGCCTGAAAACAAACTCTCCCCCAGCACCTCCAGATAGGAGCCCAGGCTGGCTGACCCCGTAATTTCAGCCTTCTGAGACCATAAGCTGAGAATCCAGTTATGCTGGGCTGGACTTCTGACCTGCAGAAGTGTGTTGTAATAAATCTGCTCTTGGTTAAAACTGCTTTTAACATTTTTAGCTGTCTCTTTTGGCATAAAAGTCTTTACTTCTGAATAATACCCTAATGCTTAATATTATTTCTTATTGTTATTTATTAGATTTATAAATTATCTGTTTCTAAATTTCTGCTATGGAAGATGAGGAACTAGCTTTCATAAATGCCCCCCCAACATACTTACACACCAAGTGCACTTGTAGTTCTCTTCAAGAAATACAACAAATTTTGGTTAAAATATTCAATATTTGCATTATACCATATAATTATTGCTCACAGTTGATCCATGTAAAGTGCCAGTAACTATACTTCCTTTATTTTGTTTTTCCCAAATGGTCTCGTTTGGTTGGATTTATTTTTCTTCCTTCCAGTTTTACTGAGATGTAATTGACATACAGAACCGTATAAGTTTAAGATGTATAGCATAATCATTTGATTTGCATATATCATGAAATGATGACCACAGTAAGTTTAGTGAACCTTCATTATCTCATATAGATACAAAATTAAAGAAATAGAAAAAAATTTTTTCTTGTGTTGAGAACCCTTAGGATTTACTCTTTTAACATCTTTCATATGTAACATACAGCCATCTTAATTATATTTATCATATTGTACATTACATTCCTAGTACTTGTTTATCTTATAACTGGGAGTTTGTACTTTCTGACTGCCTTCATCCAATTCCCACTCCCCCACCCTCACCTCTGGTAACCACAGATCTGATCTATTTTTCTATGAGTTTGTTTGTTTTTGAAGTACAATTGATCTACAATACTGTTAGTTCCTGTTACACAACATAGTGATTCAATATTTCTGTATATTTAAAAATGACCATCACGATAAGTCTAGTTACAATATGTCACTGTACAAAGATATCATGTAGGTATTGACTATATTCTCCACACTGTACATTTGGTTTAATTTGTTTTTCTATGTACCTGTCTTGAATTCAGCCCCCAACTTTCTGTCAGAACCATTAAACTCCCCTCAGGATGGTCAAATATATTAGGTAATCTATGAGTTCCATTTCTTTTTCTTGGAGACAGCCCTAGTGGAGTTTGCTGCCCTCCTCAGCCATTCTGGAATAGTTGCCTTCTAAGCCTGCCACCCAGCTGTCATCCTGGGAATTCTCTTCTCTTCTGTGTTAGATTCTGTTTCCTAGATCTCAGGTTGTCCTCTTTCTTGCTTTATGCCCTAGTTTTGCAGGTCCACATCCTGCACTAACTTCCTTAGACAGATTGCACGGGAGGTAATTTTATAAAAAACCCTCTGTATCTGAATAGCTCTTCATACATCATTAAAATTTTTACCAGGTGAAGAATTCCCAATTAGAAATAATTTCCTTTTGGAATTTTGAAAACATAATTCCAATACGTGCTTCCTTCTATTGTTTCTTTTGAAAAGTTGGATCCCCTATTGATTTCTTATTTTTTGTATGTAACTTTTTTTTCTGCAAGCTTTAAATGCTCTCTTTTGGTCTCTGGTGTTTTAAATTCTAACTGTGATCTGCCTTCTTATGCATCTTCTTCCATTAACTGGGCTGGGCTTTTGTGAGCCCGTTCAATCTAAAAACTCATCCTTCATTTTTAAGACATCATATTATTTCTCATATAATATCTTCCTTTCTGTTTTCTAGATTTCTAGAACTCCTATTAGTTGGATATTGTATGTCCTGGGCTGATTCTCTAATTTTCATATCTTTCTCTCATGTTCCATTTAATGTTTTTTTTTTTTTTTGGTTCTAATTTTTGGGGAGGTTTCCTTGATCTGTCTAAGCCTCAGTTCTCATCTGTAAAATGGTGATAAAAGGAATACCTCATAGGGTTATTTCAAGATGTCAATGAAATAAACCATGTAAAGTGAACTTCAGTAAATGGTGACTGTCCATGAAAAGATGCTCCACATTGCTAATTATTAGAGAAATGCAAATCAAAACTACAATGAGGTATTACCTCACACCAGTCAGAATGGCCATCATCAAAAAGTCTATAAATGATAAATGCTGGAGAGGCTGTGGAGAAAAGGGAACCCTCGTACACTGTTGGTGAGAATGTAATTTGGTGCAGCCACTATGGAAAACAGTATGGAGGTTGCTTAAAAAACTAAAACTAGACTTACTATATGATCTAGCAATTCCATTCCTGGGCATATATCCAGAAAAGATGAAAACTCTAATTTTAAAAGATACATGCACTCCAATGTTCATAGCAGCACTATTTACAATAGCCAAGACATAGAAACAACCCAAATGCCAATCAATAGATGACTGGATAAAGAAAATGTGGATATATATATATATATATATACACACACATTTTTTTACAATAGAATATTAGCCATAAAAAAGAATGAAATATTGCAATTTGTAGTAACATGGATGGACCTAGAGATTATCAGTGAAGCACTAAGTGAAGTCAGGCAGGGTAAGATGAATATTATGATATTTATATGTGGAATATAAATATTCAGATATGTGGAATCTAAATAAATAATGCAAATCAACTTGTTTACAAACTGAAACAGACTCGCAGACATAGAAAAGAAATTTATGGTTATCAAAGGGGAAATGGGAGGAGGGATAAATTAGGAGTATGGGATTAACAGATATACACCAATATATATAAAATAGATAAAAACAACAAGGATTTACTGTATAGTACAGGGAACTATGTGCAACATCTTGCAATAATCTATAATGGAAAAGAATCTGAAGCTGTACACGTGAAACTAACACAATATTGTAAATCAATTTTAGTTAAATAAAAAATTTTTTAATGGTGACTGTGATTGCACATACTGTTATTCTGGAACCAATTCCTTTTTCCTTCTTATGTGAAAATGACAATCTTAGTGACAGCAATATATCTTGCTTTTACAATATCTTATTATACTATTAACCTTCATTGTACTGAATTTGTAATGGCATGACATTTTCTAATTGCACTATCTTAGAAAAAATATGGTATAAATCTAGTTAGCAAAATTAGAATCTTCGAATGTTAGACTTCAAATCTTAACTTTTATTTATGCTTCTAAAATGCTTAAAATCAAAAGTAGTTTTTTCTTTCCTTTTGCCTTTTTTTTCTTTTTCTTTTCTTTCTTTCTTTCTTTTTTTTTTTTTTTTTTTTTACTTTTTTAGTTGTCAGAAAAAAAAAACTCCAACACTCACAGATTCACCTTCACCCCTCACCCCTGGGGTAGATGAAAACTGGAAAAATAATGCTCATCGACAGTAAAATAGGTAGTTTGGAGCCCAAACTAATAATTTTCTCTGGATGAGAGTGAAGTTCAAAACTTGAACATAAGAGGATTGATGTACTTCTGCCGTGTGGCCCAAAAAGGCTGGCCAGTACCTGGG
Source organism: Camelus dromedarius (assembly GCF_036321535.1). Taxonomy (NCBI): domain Eukaryota; kingdom Metazoa; phylum Chordata; class Mammalia; order Artiodactyla; family Camelidae; genus Camelus; species Camelus dromedarius. The sequence goes on along the minus strand of NC_087472.1, from coordinate 26,089,352 downwards.
GCACTAAGGAGGCTAACAGACAGTCGACAAAACTCAGCCCCAAGAGGAGGCTTGGATTAGCTGTGACCTTCACAGCCAAGAGCTGCTCTGTCTGCACGTAGGGGCCCTGTGGACACCAGAACTAGAATTACAGAGGAAGTCCTGTAAGTCAGGGACGATCTAACTTTACTTTACTTTATTTATTTATTTATTCATACATATATATATATTTATTTATTTAGAATTTTATTTTATTGAGTTATAGTCAGTTTCCAATGTTGTGTCAATTTCCAGTGTAGAGCACAATTTTTCAGTTATACATGAACATACATATATTCATTGTCACATTCTTTTTCACCATGAGCTACCACAAGATCTTGTATATATTTCCCTGTGCTATACAGTATAATCTTCTTTATCTATTCTATATATACCTGTCAGTATCTACAAATTTCAAACTCCCAGTCTGTCCCTTCCCACTCCCCTCCCCTCTGGCAACCACAAGTTTGTATTCTATGTCAATGAGTCTGTTTCTGTTTTGTATTTATGTTCATTTGTCTTTTTCTTTCCTTTTTTTTTTTTTAGATTCCACATATAAGCAATCTCATATGGTATTTTTATTTCTCTTTCTGGCTTACTTCACTTAGAATGACATTCTCCAGGGACATCCATGTTGCTGCAAATGGTGTTGTTGTCACTTTTTATGGCTGAATAGCATTCCATTGTATAAATATACCAAAACTTTTTTTAAACTTTTTTTTAAATTGAGTTATAGTCATTTTACAATGTACCACAACTTCTTTATCCAGTCATCTGTCGATGGACATTTAGGCTGTTTCCATGTCTTGGCTATTGTAAATGGTGCTGCTATGAACATTGGGGTGCAGGTGTCTTTGAAATAGGGTTCCTTCTAGATATATGCTCAGGAGTGGGATGACTGGGTCATATGGTAAGTCTATTCCTAGTCTTTTGAGGAATCTCCATACTGTTTTCCACAGTGGCTGCACCAAACTGCATTCCCACCAGCAGTGTAGGAGGGTTCCCCTTTCTCCACAGCCTCTCCAGCATTTGTCATTTGTGGATTTTTGAATGATGGTCATTCTGACTGGTGTGAGGTGATACCTCACTGTAGTTTTGATTTGCATTTCTCTGATAATTAGTGATACTGAGCATTTTTTCATGTGCCTATTGATCATTTGTATGTCTTCCTTGGAGAATTGCTGGTTTAGGTCTTTTGCCCATTTTTGGATTGGGTTGTTTGTTTTTTTCTTATTAAGTTGTACAAGCTGCTTATATATTATTTCTTATTAAGTTGTACAAGCTGCTTACATGGAGATCAAGCCTTTGTCGGTTTCATTTGCAAAAATTTTCTCCCATTCCGTAGGTTGTCATTTTGTTTTACTTATGGTTTCCTTTGCTGTGCAGAAGCTTGTAAGTTTCATTAGGTCCCATTTGTTAATTCTTGCTTTTATTTCTATTGCTTGGGTAGACTGTCCTAGGAGAACATTTTTGAGATGTATGTCAGATAATGTTTTGCCTATATTTTCTTCAAGGAGGTTTTTTGTATCTTGTCTTATGTTTAAGTCTTTGATCCATTTTGAGTTGATTTTTGTGTATGGTGTAAGGGAATGTTCTAGCTACATTGATTTACATGCTGCTGTCCAGTTTTCCCAACACCATTTGCTGAAGAGACTGTCTTTATTCCATTGTATATTTTTGCCTCCTTTGTCGAAGATGAGTTGACCAAAATTTTGTGGGTTCATTTCTGGGCTCTCTATTCTGTTTCATTGGTCTATATGTCTGTTTTTGTACCAATACCATGCTGTCTTGATGACTGTAGCTCTATAGTATTGTCTGAAGTCTGGGAGAGTTATTCCTCCAGCCTCTTTCTTTTTCTTCAGTAATGTTTTGGCAATTCTAGGTCTTTGATGGTTCCATATAAATTTTATTATGATTTGTTCTAATTCTGTGAAATATGTTCCTGGGTAATTTGATAGGGACTGCATTAAATCTGTAGATTGCCTTGGGCAGTATGACCATTTTAACAATATTGATTTTTCCAATCCAGGAGCATAGGATGTCTTTCCATTTTTTAAAATCTTCTTTAATTTCCTTCATCAATGGTTTATAGTTTTCTGTGTATGTCTTTCACCTCCTTGGTTAGATTTATTCCTAGGTATTTTATTACTTTGGGTGCTATTTTAAAGGGGATTGTTTCTTTACTTTCTTTTTCTGTTGATTCATCATTAGGGTAAAGAAATGCAACTGATTTTTGAACGTTAATTTTGTAACCTGCTACCTTGCTGAATTCTTCTATTATTTCTAGTAGTTTTTGTGTGGACCCTTTAGGGTTTTCTATATATAGTATCATGTCATCTGCATATAGTGACACTTTTACCTCTTCTTTTCCAATTTGGATCCCTTTTATTTCTGTCTCTTGCCTGATTGCTGTGGCTAAGACTTCCAAGACTATGTTGAATAGGAGTGGTGATGGTGGGAAGCCTTGTCTTGTCCCAGATTTTAGTGGGAAGCTTTTGAGTTTTTCACTGTTGAGTACTATGCTGGCTGTAGGTTTGTCATATATAGCTTTTATTATGTTGAGATATGTTCCCTTTGTGGCCACTTTGGGCTTTATTTATTTATTTGTTCATTGTTTTCAATCAGGAGTGATATTACAACTATGTGACATGGGCACCAACCAATCAGATCTGATGCCAGCTCTACTTTCTTGACAGGTCATACTAGTAAGTATTAATCCGGGATTGAATAGATATTTGAGTGCTTACCATGTGCCTGAGCTATAGGATGCTGGGCAAGTCACTTCCTTTCTCTTAGTTTCAGTTTTCTCACCTGTGAACAAAAGGAGTAAATGATCTATAGGAGCTCCTTCAGGTTTAACATTCACAATCAATAAAATGGTAACTTTTGATTGTTTTTAGAACAATAATGGAAGCAGATATGGAAAAACAGCAGCTGATCTGAGACTTGTAGATGTGAAAATGTCGACAAGAACAGAAAATGATTCTAGAGTAATTGTTTGACTTGAGAATTGAACTAAGAAGGAATTCTAAATACCTTATGTCCATGATGTTTCCAACTGCACTAGAGGGGAGACAAAGAGCTCTACACAAAAGGTGAGTTTGTTTTATAGCTTTGGCATCCAAGCTGCATCCCACTAGCCCCCACCAACCTGCATGCACAAGATACCTTCCCCCTTTCTTTTCCTTTTTTTCAATTATTGGAATTTGATTTTTATTAGTTTTTTTAGTGGAGGTATTGGAGATTGAACCCAGGACCTCATGCATGCTAAGCATGTACTCTACCACTGAGCTATACCCTCCCCCACCTTCCTGCTTTAGAGTCTTTTACTTTCTTTTAGCATCCTCTCTCTAGCTGCTACCACCCACAAATGCTCTATTTCAATGGCTGGCAGTGGCTCTGGCAAAAGTCCATGTTCCAGGCCTTTCCCAACTTCCTCTCTTTTCAAACTTGCCCTGCCTCATTTCCTCTTCCTTTTGGCCTCTGCCTCTTTTTAAGACATTTGATCAGTTTATCTTTGCTAATGTGGTCAAGAAAAGCCAAGATGTTTGTGGATTATTATTCCTAGATAAGATTCATATTACAAAGAGCCTCCTAAAAACCATGCTATCACTTTCATGGCATATTTTTGAAAATTTTTTATTATGGAAAAGTTCATACATAAAAATAGACTGTTACAATTAATGACCGACCATGTGCCCATCATCCAGCTTCAACAATTATAAACAGGGTAAATCTTTTTCCATCTATACCTCAACCCATTCTCTATCCCCCACGCAATGAATGATTTTAAAGTAAATCCCAAACATTGTGTCATTTCATCTGTAAATACATCAATACCCATCTCTAAAAACTAAGGACTCTTTTTATTAAAAAAATAACTGCAATACTATTATTACACTTAGAAATGAATAATAATTGCTTAATATTACCAAATATCCAGTGTTCACATTTCCCCAATTGTCTCATTTTTTTCCTATAATTTGTTCACGTCAGGCTCCAACAAGGCTCGTGGTGGATTTTTGAATACTGATGTTTTGTGATATGTAGGGGCAAGGATTTGGGAACAAACAATTGTTGGCCCTCAAAACCATACTATGTTGGCATCTAGTAATGAATACAGCCCTGTCACCACAAAATAGCTTTTTGCCCCCCTTCCAGATTGCTGTGACTAAACATTATTTTAGTACCCAATTGGACTCCGGAAATTCTTTATAAGAACGATAAGACATCTGTGAAAGAAGTGAAAACTCAAGTTTGGCCTTGAAATTAGAAAGTTCTTACACAACCAACACGTAGTTTTCCTTGGAAAAACAAATAAACCCTGTGCATGCACACACACACAACCAAATGCCAACTTTTTGTGTGTGTTCATAAAATTTTTAAAAATTGAAGTATAGTCGATTTACAATGTTGAGTTAATTTTTGGTGTACAGCATAGTGATTCATTTATACATATATAGCTCTCTATATATTCCTTTTCATTATAGGCCATTACAAGGTATTGAATATAGTTCCCTGTGCTATACAGTAAGACATTGTTGCTTATCTATTTTATATATGGTCGTTTGCATCTGCTAATCCCAAATTCCTAATTTATCCCTCCCCCTGCTTCTCCTTTGGTAACCAAAATTTTGTTTTCTATGTCTGTGAGTCTGTTTCTATTTTGTAAAAAAGTTTACTTGTCTAATTTTTTTAGATTCCACATATAAGTGATATCATATGATATTTGTCTTTCTCTTTCTGCCTTACTTCACTTAGTATGATGATCTTCAGGTCCATCCATGTCACTGCAAATCAAATGCCAACTTTTAATATGCCTAGGGAATGTTTTTGCAAATGGCAATACAAAGCATATGTGGGTTGCATCATTTTTTCCCTCAGGATAAGGACCAGTATAAGCACATTGGAAATGTGATCGTGAAAGAGCACTTCAGTATGGAAGCAATGAAGGAAAGGCAGCCTGGTTCAAGGCAGGGCCACTGAGGCCCTTAGAAGAACAGACAGCCAATCCTTAGAGTCCCATCTGCCTGACTCTGGGGCCTCCTGACTTGCGAGTGTTGTCCTTTGTCCTTGTTACATTCCAGGGCCTCTTTTTTTATTTAAATTTTTTTAATTTAAACTGATTTACAATGTTGTATTAATTTTTGGTGTACAGCATAGTGGTTCAGCCATATATATATATAGTTTCATATTCTTTTTGATTATAGGTTACTACAAGATATTGAATATAATGCCCTGTGCTACACCATGGCCTCTTTGATAGCTCTCAGAGGCCAGTCAGACCAGGCAGGGTAGGGGCAGCTGCCAACCACCCTTGCTGAAGGGCTCTGATGTCCACGTAGGACCGGAGCTCTTGCATGTAAAGTGAAAGTTGCCCTTCTTCATCTTTTGCAGATGGAGTTCTGGATTAAGACCAAAATGATGCAACCCTTTTATATTTTTAATGCACGGAAAATTTGAAAGCAGGGTAGAAGAACAGGCTTATGAGTCTGAATGTTAAGCTGAGAAAAGTTATATGTGGTTAGGTATGTGCTCCTTAAACCTGCTGAGCTGTACACTTAGTCATGCAGCTTTCGGTAAGTTGCTGCCTTGAATATTATTGGGAAATATTGATATACACCATGTGTCTATCACCAGCAGGATATAGTAGATATATTGGAGTAAAAAAAGCTGATTAAATTGAACCCTGGAGTCTGGGAGGAGCATTCTTGCTGCCAGGGTCTGCTCTGTTCCACTTTTAAAATTCATTCATTCATTTCAAGACTTTAAATGAGTATAGAGTATGTGCAAGGTGCTGTGTTGGATTCAAAGAATAGGACAGGCTTTCTGTCTTAATGTTTTTTATAGTCTAGGGTAGGGATGGAAAATTTGTTTCATCTTGTGGGCCAGTTGTGCCTGGAGTACTGTATCGAGAAGGATTTTGAAACTGAGTTTGGGCCCAGTAGGAAGACAGCTAAGATCTATTAGTGATGTCTCTCATCAGATGCTGGTGGGGATGAATTGAAGCATTTGTGCTACACAGTTGCCATCCTGGGCTAAGGGATGGAGGGGGATTTCACCTATAGAAATAATGAATACTCTACAAGGCAGAATGTTAAAAATTAGAGCTATGAAAAGAGGTCCAAATAAAGTGCTGTAGACAGGCAGTGGAAAGGATGACAGGAGTATTGGGGCTGGGAGGAGACCCAGAAAAATTTCTTGAAGAATGTGCTAGTTGATCTATATCTTGAAGTGTGAGTAGAATCTGAATAGATTAACAAAATGGGACATTCTTGTCCTTGGAGGAGTTTGAGTGAAGGCAAGATCATGGTGGCATGATGGATTGTGGGGGTATGATGATGGAGACAAACAGATGAGTTAGGAGCTCAGTCAAGAGATGCTGAGGATCTCCTGTGCCAGGCAAATTGGAGAGGAGGGTGCAGAACTGAAATATTATAGAGGTGGACTCATTATGAATGGGTGGAAGACATTTAAGATGATATAGAGAAGCGAAGGCTTGAGTAGGTGATGGGGATGTGGATGAGAAATAAGAATTCTGTTTTGAACATATTGATATGGATTATTGGAGGAACTTATTGAGCCATGATTTCTAACAGGGCTGGAGGGCAGTCAGGGGTGGCAGTGAGACAAGAATGACTTCAAAATTCAGGGTCCCGGGAGCCAGGCACCAGGGAAAGAATAATGGGGACACTCCCAGAAGAAGACACATTGCAAATCTTCTTGTCACAAAGTGAAGAAACCCCAGATTTAAGCTTGCTACGAGGCAGTCATGGGGCGGCCAGCGAGATGCCATCGAGGCAAAGCGCACATCAGGACCTTGTAGCTCAAGACTAATGTAATGCTGCCATCTGGGGGCTGAGTGCGGAAACTGTAATGGCAGCTTTGCGAAAGCCACTTAGTGAGAGGGGACATTATTTTGGAGCCAGCAAGACCTCACCTCTTAAAAGCCTTTTACAGTTCTTCCTCGAATTCTTTTTAGCACAGCTCTATGTCCCTGTCCCCAAAGAAGAAACCGTGGGGGCACGTGTTCTGTAGTAACCTTTCTCTCCAGAGGGGTTTGACTTTGACAGCGGACTGCTTCCACTCTGGCATCCTTATGCTGAATTGAGATCTTTCATGTGTCTCCTTCTGTCCAATAGCTACTGACCAAAGTTCTGGCCTGGACTGCAATTCCCTGCTGAACCCACCAAATCCCTCGTTTTGACTGAGTCACTGGCTGGCTCTGACTTTTGATACTGCTGTAGAATATCCTACTTTTTGCCTCCAGGGGCACCATTGGCTCATGGATGTTTTCTTTTGCCACCCTCCTTTTCTATAATGCAACTGGACCTTCACCTTTCCATTCATTCATTCAGCAAACATTTATTGAGTGGCTACAGTGTGAGAGGTACTGAGGGGTACATTGGGGAGCAAAAACAGATGAGGCCCCTCAAAAAGTTGTATTACATTCTAACTGTAAAGACAGAAAAAGTCATGTGAAATGTGATCATTGCTATGAAAGAAAGGTTCATGATGCAGTGAGAGCAGGTAACAGGGGAATCAGACCAAATCTTGAAGGGTAGCAGAAACTTTTCTGAGGATGTGACATTTAAGCTGAAATTTGAAGGATTAGTTGGAATTAGCTAGGAGTTAACTGATCTGAAAAATATGAAACCTACAAGGCTGGGCAAAGAAGAAGTGGTCCTCCTGGTTCCTCTGTCTTCTGAGATGATAGTGCAGTGGGAAGACTCAAAGCTTTACACACACAGGCCCTAAGAGAGTACTTAATTCTGAGTTGGCATGTCAATTAAAGTGAAAAGTATGTGTCTAAAATCAAAATAATAATTACAACAGCAACAATCAGAAAATCAGGAAACATAGAAATAAAAAATCCCTCCAAATTAGGCTGCCCCTTTGGGAAAGGAATAGATACAAGTAGATAAAGAAATACTAATTTTCCTGAAGTCTTGACATACTAGGTTTTGGTTTCTTTCTTTCATTTTTAGTTTTCTAAGAATTGAACCAATTTTTAAAATCTCCATATACCACATGAACTAGAACATAGTGTCTTACATGTTCTAACACATTGGACCTGAACCAAATCAGATATCAAAATCTATCTGAACTTCAGATTCCTCAGTGTTAAAATAGGAATAATCATAATAGCTGCATCCCTTGGAGTTTTGGAGACATAATGAGTTAACACATGCAAAGCACTTAAACAAGTACCTGGCCCATAGTAAACACACAACACATGTTAGTATTATTATTTCAGAGCTGATCTGTTTATAGAACACATCAGAGGAAATAGTTTCAGGCTGATGGAACACAGGCTGCTTCAACACCATGCCATGCAAGAGACTGGTGACTCCAGCTACACAAAGGACCAACTCTGACACTGGAAATGGTAAGTGAAAAAAAGAATCAAGCCCAGTATGTTACCTGTCTGTCACCTGGTTTGCAGAATTACACAGAGAACCTTACTCTGCAGCCTCATGTTCATAAGGAATCTTCTCTCCCTTCGTTCCTAACAGGTCATCTAGTCTACCTAAATACCTCTAGCAACAGACAGTTCCCTATTTTTGGAGAAAGGCCATTTCATTCATTGGTAGACCATTCTAATGTTTTAAATCAATCTTTACATTACATAGTCAAAAATCACATTCCTCATATGTCTACCTCTTAATCTTCCTTCTGCATTGGGGGCCCAAACAGAACAAAAAATTCTTCCCTCAGGATTGGCAAAATTAGAATAACTGCAATAGTGTATCACGTTAAACTTCCTGAATTGGAAACTGTACTGTGGTTATCTATGAGAATGACCTTGTCCTTGGAAATGATACACTGAAATATTAAGGAATAAAGCAGCATAAGTTATGCAACATGCCTACAAATAGTTCAGAAAAAAGAACATTAATATATAAGTAGTGAGAGAGAGTGATAAAATGCCCGGATAGTTAAAATTGGTGGGATCTGTATAAGATGGTATTTGAGAATTCTTTGTAGCATTCTTGTAACTATTCTGTAACTTTGAAATTATTTCAGAATAAAAAAAAATTTAATTAAAAAATTCCTCCCTCTTCCGTATGACAGCTCTGCAAAGGTTTGAGAACAATTACCATATTGATTTGTTTCAACTTTTCTCTCTCGCTCACTTGTTCGTTCATGCATTCATTCATTCATTCTTCAACAAATATTGATTGAGCACCTGCTTTGTGCCAGGCCCAGACCTAGGCACTGTGGGTACAGCAAAGAAGATAGTCAATTCCATCTGCTCTCATGGAACTTGGGGGCATTGAGGGATGAACAAAAGTAATCAAATTATTTCACAAAATAGTTCTATTCTTTCTAACTGTGATAGAATCACAAGGGAAGAATGGGGAGGGGGGTGGTATGAGAGAGCCTACCAGAAGGTTCTGAATGTAGAAACGGCCCCAGCATTAAGGCTGGAGGGATGCAAAGGGCGGTGAGCCAGACGGATTAGCACTCCTTTATGAAAAATCTGTCAGCTGAGGGGAAGGATTTGTGGGCTCAGGTGAGCAGCTTCGGACAAGCATTTGACAAGTTGTTCCATCTGTTCCTTTAAATGTCACAGAGCACTGAAGAGAGATTGCCTGGATTTGAATGACAGCTGCTGTGTTCCAGCAATGGAATTGTGAAAGAAACAGAATAGCCTCCGTGCCTTGGTCTTGGTTGGAAGCGACCAACAGTAGGAGTCTTTAGCTGATTCCTCAAAACATTGGGCACATCCTCAGGGACCAGAGCTCCAGACTCTTTCCTGTCTTCACCCTTGCCTCCATCAATCAGAGCCATATGTGATGGCACAGCTATGACAGTGGGCCCCTTCCCACACAATTTCCAGCTCAAGTTTGTGTTGGCTCTGGAAGAGTCAGGAGGACAGAAACTCCAACAGGAACCTTGCCATTTTCTGTAGTAGGATTTGCCTTATAGCCTAGATAAGAAAGCTTTAGAGCCACTGACATGTATTTTTTCCCAAGGAGAAGTCACTAAACGTGGGGTTGAATCTGAAGATCAAGCTGGGGATGTACATATAGAGCTCAGTGAGCATCATAGCTCTCGATGAATGGTGGCTGTCATTCTTTTCATAATTGGTACCAAGTGGGCTGCGTGAGGGAAAACGTAGTAGCATGAGGATGCTGGATATTTAATACCTCCAGGGCACCTCCCTGTTAATGGACTGGGGACAGGGCGCCAAATGGAAAGTGGAAAGGTGTAAGAACTTATTTTTGCCAATCTCATAGTTTTGGTTATCATGAGCACCTAGTATTCTAAACAGTCAATAGTCATAATCTAGTATGTATACTACTCATTCATTCAATGAACGTTTATTGAATACTCGTTATGTGCCAGACACTATCCCGGGTGCCAGGGATACACAAGTAAAGAAAACAAGTCAACACACAACCTCGTATTTCTAGATACCATGGGAGTTTCCCCAGTGCTTTTATATCCATAATTTCATTTGATCCTCATGACAATCCAATGAGATAGGTACTATCATAATTATCTCTGTATTCTAGGTAAGGAAACTGATATACTCAGAGATTAATGAATTTGCCCAGGAAGGGCAGAGCTGACATTTGAGCCCAGGCCTCCAGGCTATAGTATAGGGCTCCCTCATCACACACGTTGGGAATGGTCACCAGCCTGATCCATGTCTCACCCACCAGCCTCCCTTTGCCAGGGGGCACCCAGGGTTTCCCAGGCTGCCTTCCTCCCACCCCTGCCCAACTCCACCCTCCTTCCTCTCTTGCTCTAGAGCTGGGCTAAGCTGCAGCAGTGCAATCCATCAGACAGCAGGGACTTTTCTAGCATTGGGACTTCACAGTAAATAGGTTCCAAAGGGCCTCTTAGACCTCAGTTATCTCAGTCAATCCAGACCAGCAGGGAGGGGCTGGTCTGTATTTTCTGAGGTGTTGCAGCTGTGCAGATTTGGTTGGACATTTACCCAGGTCCCTCTCTGGTATTGTTCTGGGTGGGTGCTCTCCTATGTCCCAGAGACCTGGGACATAGCAATAACAGTTTCAGATGCCATGTTCCCCATCAAGAGTTTGACACTGGCCTCGCTCAGATTTGTTGGCCCATGCTTCCTATGGGTAATGCACTCCTCCTGCTTTGGAAATCCTACCACTATATTCCTGAGGTTTGACCAGACTGAAATCTTGCTAGATCATTGTGATTTAAGCAACTTCTAGGAACACCTATTTACAGAATGCAAGAGATTTTAGATTTTCTCTGAAATGGTACATTTGCACTATACAAATTTTCCCAGTATACATAGCACCCAGGCTTTTGGACATGCTTTCTCCGTGTTAATACATACAAATAGCTTAATAAAGCAGCGTTTGTTTTGAAAATTATTTGAATCTTCTATGGATTAATGGTACGTTCAACTCCATGGCAACATGGCACAGCGGGAAGTGCAAAGGCTTTAGACTTAGATGAACCCGTTTTTAAAAACATGATCTCACCTCTTCTAAGCTAAGAAACTTTAGGCTTCTAACTTAACCTCTCTGTGTATCAGTATCTATCAAGTGTAGTAATTGCAGGATAGGATTGAGGACTAAGGGAGTTGGCATATATCAAGCACCTGACACGATGCCTAGGGCATTACAACATTCAGTAAATATTGATTCCTTTCAACTTCTTTTGGGCTGAGGAGGCAGAACCAGTCCAAAAGAATGAAGTGCCACAAAGGTAGACATTTTAAAATGCAATTTTAATATTTTCATGTATCTACAAAAAGTGGAAAATAGGACAATAACAAACACAACAGGGAATCAGAATTAACTTATTCACCTTACAAAGAGCTTTAGGAAGAAATAATAATACATAATAGTTATTGAGCACTTATGTGTCAAAAACCATTCTCAAGAGCTTATAAGGGTTACCTCCTTTCATCTTCACAATAACATTTGAACTAGATGTGATTATAGACTTCATTTAGAACTGTGGAAACAGAGGCACAGGAGAAGCCAGAAACTGAGAACTAAGTGGCAGCTGAAGAATTTGAACCTAGTTGCTGTGGCTGCACAGCCTGGATTCTTCACCACTATTACTCCATCGTTAGTGCTGAGGAAAGTCATATCTTCCTTCCTCCTCTACCCTCCACCCTCTCCACCTCTCCACCGCTTTAATATCACAGACACTTAACACAGGAACTCTTTTCTTTAAATATCTGGAATAAATAAACTGGCTCAGCCCCACATTTTGACAATTCAGTGTAGTCCACATAAACTCACATGAATGAGTTTAATTTTGTCGTTTTATTCAAAATAGAACATTTATACAGAAATGTGCATAAAGCATGTATACATTTTAACACAAAAAAACACTCATGTAACACCAATCAAAATCAAGAATAAAACACTGGGGCACTGCAGAAGCCCTCTAGAGGTCTCTTTTCAATCAAAACTCCTCCTTCACCCCTACCATTATCCTGACTTTAATTTACTTAATATTTATTTACTATTTCCTTGCTTTCTTTTAGTTTTATAATCTCTGAATGCATGTCAAAACAATATAGTCTTGCTTACATTTGAGCTTTATATAAATGGATCCATATCATAAGTACTCATTTCAAAAAACAGCTTTATTGTGATAGAGTGCACATCCATAAAATTCATCCTTTTAAGGTGTACAATTTGGTGGTTTTAAAAACATACTCATAGGTAAACAAGTTTATACTGTACAGCACAGGGAACTATATTCGATATCTTGTAGTAGCTTACAGTGAAAAAGAATATGAAAACAAATATACGTATGTTCATGTATGACTGAAACATGCTGTACACCAGAAATTGACACAACATTGTAAACTGACTATACTTCAATAAAAAATATATATAAATATAAAATATACTCAGAGTTGTACACTCATCATCACACTCATTTTGGAACATGTTCATCACCACAAAAAGAAATCCTGTACCCATTAGCAGTCACTCCCTTTTCCCTCCTCCCTCAACCCCTGGCAACCATTAGTTTACTTTCTGTATCTTTGGATTTGCCTATTCTGAACACTTCATATAAATGAAATCATACAATATGTGTCCTTTTGGGACTGGCTTCTTTCATGTAGCATAATGTTTCCCAGGTTCATCCATGTTGTAGCACATATCAGAACTTCATTCCTTTTCTTTATTCATCAGTTGATGGACATTCGGGTTGTTTCCTTTTTTTAAAAAACTTTTTTTGGCTATCACTAATAACGTTGTTATGAACATCCATATATAAGTTTTTATATGGATACATGTTTTCATTTCTCTTGGGTATTCACCTAGGAGTAGAATTGTTGCATGGTATAATAACTCTGTATTTAACATTTTGAGGAAATTCCAGATTGTTTTCCAAGTGTCTGTATCATTTTACATTCCCATCAGTGATATGAGAATTTGAATTTCTCCATATCCTTGCCAACATTGGTTATTGTCTGACTTTTTTATTACAGACATCTTAGTAGGTATAAAGTGGTATCTCATTGTGGATTTGATTTGCCTTTCCCTGATAGTTAATGATGTTGAGCATCTTTTATGTGTTTCTTGGCCATTTCTACATATTCTCTGGAGCAATGTCTATTCAGATCCTTTGCCTATATTTTAATGGGGTTGTCTTTTTATTATTGAGTTATAAAACTACTTTACATATTCTAGATACAAGTCCTTCATTAGATACACAATTTGCACATATTTTCTCTCATTCTGTGGATTGTCTTTTCCCTTTCCTGACAGTGTTCTTTGATGCACAAAAGCTTTAAACTTTGATGAAGTCTAATTTATCTATACTGCTTGTGCTTTGGTGGCATAGAAGTCTTTGCCTAACTCAAGGTCACAAATTTTAACTTCTATGATTTCATCTAAGAGTTGTAAAATTCTAGCTCCTATATTTAGGTCTATTATCAATTTTGTGTTATTTTTTGTGCATGGTAAGAGGTAGAGGGTCCAACTTCATTATATGTGTGGATATACTGTTGTCCCTACCTCATTTGTTGTATAGACTACTCCTTTTCCCCGTTGAATGGTCTTGTCACCCTTGTCGAAAATCAACTGACCATAAATGTATGGGTTTATATCTGCACTCTTAATTCTATTCTATTCTGATCTGTTTTCATGCCAGTGCCATGCAGTCCTGATTCTGTAACTTTTTATAAGTTTTGAAAGTGGGAAGTATGAATTTTCAAATTTTGCTCTTCTTTTTCAAGATTGTTTTGGTTGTTCTGGGCCCCCTGCATTTCCACCTGAATTCTACCAAGACACCAACTGGGTCTGTGATAGGGATTATTACATTGAATTCATAGATCTAACTGCAGATCACCATTTTAGCAATATTAAGTCTTCCAATTAATGAAGATGACATGTCTTTCCATTTGTTTAGGTCTTTAATTTCTTTCAACAATGTTTTGTGGTTTTCAGTGTAGGAGTCTTATACTTCTAACATCTATTCATAAATATTTTATTTTTGATGCTATTGTAAATTAATTTAATTTATGGATTGTTCATTGCTAGAGTATAGAAATACAATTGATTCTTGTATTTTGATCTTGTATCTTACAATCATGCTGGACTAATTTAGTCATTCTAGAAGTTTTTTAGTGGTTTCTGTAGGCTTTTCTATATGCAAAATCATGTCATCTACAAATAGAGATTATTTTACTTCTTTTTTCCAATCTGATGATGTTTATTTCTTTTTCTTGCCCAATTTCTTTAGTTAGAACTCCAGTACAATGTTGAATAGAATTGTCAACAGAGGACATTCTTGACTTGTTGTCTTTATTGTCTTCTATTTCATTAAATTTTGTTCTTTGTCATTTCATGCTTTCCTAATTTTGGGGGGCTTATCTTGTTTACTTTCTTAAATCTTGAAATGGATACTTAACTCATGAATTTTTGGCCTTTCATCATTGCTAAAAGATACTTTTCCTTCTAAGCACTGCTTTAGCTACATTCCACAAGTTTTGATACGTATTTTCATTATTATTCAACTACAAATGTTGTTTAGTTTCACTATCATTCTTCTTTGACCCATCAGTTATTTCAGTGTGTATCTTAATTTCCAAACATACAGAGATTTTCCAGTTATCCTTTATATTTATCGATTTGTAATTTATTTGCATTATGATCAGATTTCAGGTTTTTGAAAGATATTGAGACTTACCTTCTGGCCTAGTACATGGTCAAATTTGGTAATGTTCTGTATGTGTATTCTATAATTGTTGGTGGGCAGTGTTCTATACATTGGCTATTAGCTCAAATTATTAATTATATTGTTCAAATATTCTATATCCTTAGAGACATTTTTTTCTCTCCTTGATCAACTACTGAGAGAGATGCAGTAAGACCTCCCATTCTGTATACTTGTCTATTTTGCCTTTTAGTAAGTTAAATTTTCCTTTATGCATTTTGAGGTTTTCTTTTAGTGAGTTGAACGCTTTATCATTATAAAATAAACTTCTATATCTCTAATAATGGTTTTTGCTGTTAAGTTTATTTTGTCTGATATGAACATAACTATACAAGTTTTCTATCATTTGTATGTTATTTGCGTGATTTATCTCTCTCCATCTTTTTATTGTCAGCTATCTGTATCCTTATATTTTGGATTAGTCTCTCTCAAATAGCTGATGGGTGTATTTATTAATCTCACTTGACAATATTTGCTTTTTTTAACTTGTATATTTAGCTCATAAACGTTTAATAAAATTATTAATATATTTGGGTTTCAAGCTATTCTTTTATTTTATTGTTTCTACCTATGTCTCTTTAACTTCTTTCTTGACTTAAACAATTGACTCAAAATTTTTTTATATTATTCAATTATTTTCCCTCTCTACTAGTTTGGAAATTTACATTCTGTTGCTATTATTTTAATAGTTACATGCTATTAATCTATACATATATAACCTTTTCAAAGTATTAATTTAATAAATACCTAAGTCACTTCTGATTTGATACAAGGCCATTAGAAAAGATGAACTCCATTTATGCTCCTTCTGACTCATGTCTTTTCTTATTGTATGGTACTTTGTTTATTTTTTAAAAACAGAGTAGACGTTTTTATGATTCCTTCTGTCGTCAGTGTTCGCTTACATTGTCCATGTACTATCACTTTCCTTGCTCTTCATTCTTTCCTGCATTTTGTTCCAAAATCATTTTCCTCCTAAAGTACGTACTTTAGAACTTCCATTAGTGTAGTCTGCAGGCACAAACTCTCTTAGTTTTTGTTTGTCTAAAAATATCTTTATTTCACCCTCTTGTTGAAGATTTTTGTAAAAGATGCTGCCCTTAGGGTCCCAGTTTATTATGGGAAGGGTCTCCTGTAAACATCCCTACTTTGGCTCTGACTTCCGATGAGCCAAAGCCCTAGTTGTGAAGTGCTTGCATGCCCTCAGCTCCTTTGATGACAGAACAATGTCTATCTCAACAGAGTTGCGGGAGATGATTAAATGAGATAGCAGATGGAAAATTCCTGGCACAGAGGAGGAAGGTAGCCGAAGGTGGCTAATATTATTTCAACTGAAAGCTTTAGCTCCTAACCTTCAGGTTTTTAAGGTTTATGTTTTTGCAATTGGAAAATAAAATGTAGCCTCCTTAGAGCCACCAGAGCCTGAATCTTTGCAATTGGAAGTGCCCCCTGACACTGGCAACATGACACCAGAGATAAGGGATGCTCAATATCCACCCAGAGCCAGCTCAGTCAATACTCCTCCCAGCCCTGCATGGAGTGGCCCTCTCTTTGTTCTAATGATCCCACCCAGGCACCTGACACAATCCATTGCCTTCCAACAGTTTGTCAGAGCTCTGACACCTACACTTTGTCTTTTTGATGCCACCATGTCCAGCTGCAGATCACCTGATTTGATGATAAAACTCTTTAAATTCAGAACAAGGGTGTGCTTAGATGCTAGGGTCAGATTTCACAGTACTGAGGAGCCAAAGGAAGATTCTGAAGGTAACCCATAAGCTACTGCTGGCATCACCCTTGACTGTGAGGTAACCAACCTGCCTTCTCTCTACTTCCACCACCCTCCACTCTCCACCACCATCACCCCACTGTTCTGTCTACAAGAGAAAGGCCACAATCCTGAGGTGGAAGGTGCTTCATCTCCAAGTTTGGATTGTCTACGCCAAGGCATTCTAAGTGTTGGGGTTGGAAATAAGAAAGCAGAAAGGAGCAGGCGAAGTAACTTGGCAGGCTAAATATAAAGCCACCAGCAGCCGAAGGACATCAGATTGTTCACTTGCTCCCAAACACCAGCAGTCAAGAACAAGCAGCAGCAACAACTTGCACTTGGGCAGGCCACTTGTGTAGTGCATGCTGCCACCACCCTGACCCCCAAGAGCCCTACAGGGACCTCCTAGCCACACTCTCCATGGAGGGTCAAAGACATGCTTTCTCAGAATCAGAAGAAAATAGAGTGTTATGAGCTGAATTGTGTCTCCCAACCAAAATTCATATGTGGAAGTCCCAACTCCCCACCTCAGAATGTGACTGTATTTGGAGATACGGCCTTTAAAGAGGTGATTAAGTCAAAATGAGGCTGTTAGGGTAGGTCCCAATCCAAACTGAGTGGGGTCCTTATAAGAAGAGGAAATTTGGACATCAGGGGCTCAAGCGCACAGAGGGATGACCCTACGGAGAGGCAACAAGAGGGCAGCAGAAGAAACTGATCTTGTGGGCACGTTGATTTTGGACTTCCAGAACGGTGAGAAAAAAAATAAATTTCTATTGTTTAAGCCATCCAGTCTGTGGTACTTTCTTATGGTAGCCCCAGCAGACTAATACATGCAGCCACTGCTTTCACGGCCCATTCACTCTGAACAGCCTTGCCTGCCATCCATGGAGTTACTCCTCTGGGGCTAGCTGGATGCCAATTCCAGCAAAGGATAGGTCCCTTCAAGAGCTCACCAAAGGGCAACCTAGCAACCTGTCTTTGAATTGAGAAATGGGAGAGCTATATCAGTGGCAGAGAGCTGTGGTTCAGGGGTCTAGTCAAATTGTATTCCATTTCTCAAATTCCTTTCTCAAGTACAAATGGAAGGAGGAAGACATGAATAAAGAAAGATTGTAGGGGAGAAGTTTTTAACCATTATTTTAAAATATACAAAGCTATGGACTCAGCAAAATAGAGTCTGTATTAGTTACCTATGGCTGCTGTAACTAATCACCACAAACTTGGTGGTTTAAAAAAGAGAAATCTATTCTCTTATGGTTCTGGAGGCCAGAAGTTCAACATCAGTTTCTCTGGGCAGAGCTGTACTCTGTCCCTTGCCTCTTCCAGTTTTCTGGTGGCTGCCAGCATTCCTTTGCCTGTGACCACGCCACTCCAATCTCTGCTTCTGTCTTCACATCACCTTTTCCTAGTCCGTGTGCATCAGCTCTCTCTCTTCCTCTCTCTTCTAAGGACGCTTGTGATTGGTTTTAGGGCCCACTCAGATAATCAGGAATAATCTCCCCACATTAGGATTCTTAATTTAACTACCTCTGCAAAGACTCTTACTTTATAAGGTAACATTTACAGGTTCTGGGGATTAGGACTTGATATATTTCAGTGGAAATTATTCAGCCTCCTATAAAGTCCAAAATCTTTGCATACAATTTCAGGAAGATCATGAACCTCAGGAGGAACATCTATTCTGGAGTTGCATTTCACTGTAGATATGCTATGAACTGATACACTGGAAGCAGGTCTATTATTCACCATCCTCTTGACACCTCAGAATCAACTACAGTGCTGGTTAAAAATACAAAATCTCACCCCCAGCTCTAGCCCTAGTAAATCAAAATCTCCCAGAGGCCAGGTCCAGGAATCTGCATTTCTAACAAGCTCCCCAAACTGATTGAGGCGGCTAGTCTTGCACTCATACTTCAGTGAGTATTGGTTAAGAGCCTGAGTGCCCAAGTCCCCTCACTGTTAAATGGACATAGTACTGCCTCCTTTACAGTAAAAAATAAAGATAAAATAAAGTTGTCTGTGTAATCTACGTGCACAAAGAAAGCGCTAACGCGCTCTTTCCCCTACATTCCCTCTATACAAAAGTGAGGAACATTTACTGTTTATTTGATTTCGATCCCATCTTGTGTTTAATACACCTGGCTTCAAGGCGCAGAGTTGAACCAAGGGAGAGAGGGAGAAGGGAAGAGCCGCAAACTCTTCTAGTCCCTGCGGCCAAGCTGCACTCGGCGTCCGTAATACCTGCTGCCCACCTCCCCCCAACTCCTCCTGGGGCGCAGATTTGCATCCCGCCCGAGGCTGAGCGGAGAGCCCGCCCCCGCGCCCCGCTGATTGGCCGCGCCGGCCCGCTCGTCATGCTCTTTTGTCTCAGTGGGCAGAGGATAAAAGCAGCCGCGGCTGCCGTGGGAACCGTGCTGCCTCGACTCGGCTTCCCCTCACTGGGCGGCCGCGCGGAGCAGCTCCTTTGGGCAGTCCCGGGTCGCTCCGCGGCCAGGAGGCGCCCGTCCCTTCCCCCGACAGGGCCGCGGAGACCGAAGGCGGGGTCACCGCTGTCAACGCTGGAGTGTCCGCTGCCCACCAGCGGAGCACAGGTAAAGAAAGGGGGCACGAGTGCCCCGCGCGGAGAGAGGAGGGGGAAGCCCCACGAGCGCTGGGCGGCTCCCGTTTGGGGAGTCGAGGACTGCGCGGCAGGGGAAGGAGCACTCCCTCGACACCGCTGCGCTGAGGGAGGAGGTGGGGTTCCACTGGAAGCTGCCGAATGGGTAGGATTTGCCTTGATTGGGGGAGGGTATTTTCGGGGGGGGGGAGGACAAGGGGCGCGATGGCGGGGGCTGGGGGAGGATCGCGAGCTGTCTGCCTCGAACCCCCTTTGCATCTCCTCATCTCTTCCTGGGGGAGGAATACGTGAGTGTGCGTGTCCAACTCCTATTCCCTTTCTCCGTGGCAGGCCACCAAAGCCGAATCCGAACTTGAATTCTGTGCTACTGATTGCAGAGCTGGTAGGGCGATGAATTCCCGGGGGAAATGTAATGGAGTGGGGACTTGCTTTGGCTTGTATTCAGAAGATGGGAGAGGGAATTTTCCACCTGGCTACAGCGGAGGCGGGGAGGAGGGGGAGAGGGGCGAGGAGGGAGGGAGCGAGATGAGGGATGAGGCTGCTTCTGACCCTTCCCTTCCCTGCCCTGCCCTCTGCGGCGGCGCAGTCCTGACGCCCTGAGGTCCCGGATCGGCGACCCCCGGTAGGCAGAGATCGGCTGAATCCCAGAAACGAGCCTTCTCAAGGAGGCCATCGGTTGCAGAAGCTGGAAGTGAAATAAAGGCGCGCGCTTGTTCCCGAGCTCCTGTAAGAATCTGAGAAATAACGGGGGGAGGGGGGACTTTAAGAAGGGGGTGTGGTTGAGACCTGAGACCGAGAGATTAATGAGATCTTATTTATTCCCACAAATCTGCGACCGATGTGCTCTATTTTGAGAGCCCAATATCAGCTCCATACACTATTACACTTCGAATTAGAAGCAACAGTTGCCGTCCCACTTGAAAGACTGGCGGGAGGGGATGGATGTGGCTGTAAAAAGCACTCTGCTAACACGGAGACGCTGGCTGGCTCCGTGAGGTCGTAATTGCCAGTCTCCTGGAAGATAATTTTAGGGCAGTGGGCAGATATAAAATGTACTGCAGGATATTCAGGGAGAAAATACAGCTGCAGCCGGTTCCCTTATTAACCCCCCTCTTTTTTGTTTCTTTTTTACAGTTCCTACTGAGATAGGAGAAAGGCAGAGCTCCCCCCCTCCCCACGGCACGCCTGCAGATTAGGCTTTTCTAAAAAGCTTGAGCATCTCGTTACAGTCAGAGACCAGGTCATCGTCCGTCATGGCTAGCATCATTGCACGCGTGGGTAACAGCCGGCGGCAGAACGCGCCCTTGCCGCCTTGGGCCCATTCTATGCTAAGGTCCCTGGAGAGGAGTCTTGGTCCTTTAATGGCCAACATGGCAGAGAGAAACATGAAGTTGTTCTCGGGGAGGGTGGTGCCAGCCCAGGGGGAAGAAACCTTTGAAAACTGGCTGATCCAAGTCAATGGGGTCCTACCAGATTGGAATATGTCTGAGGAGGAAAAGCTTAAGCGCTTGCTGAAAACACTGAGGGGCCCTGCGCGGGAGGTCATGCGTTTGCTGCAGGCTGCGAACCCCAACCTAAGTGTGGCAGATTTCTTGCACGCCATGAAATTGGTGTTTGGGGAGTCTGAAAGCAGTGTGACCGCTCATGGTAAATTTTTTAACACCCTGCAGGCACAAGGGGAGAAAGCCTCCCTTTATGTGATCCGTTTAGAGGTGCAGCTCCAGAATGCTATTCAGGCAGGGATCATAGCTCAGAAAGATGCAAACCAGACTCGCCTGCACCAGCTCCTTTTAGGGGCTGAGCTGAGTGGGGACCTGCGCTTTAGGCTGAAGAATCTTCTCAGAATGTATGCAAATGAGCAGGAGCGTCTCCCCAATTTCCTGGAGTTAATCAGAATGATTAGGGAGGAAGAGGATTGGGATGACACTTTTATTAAAAGGAAGCGGGCCAAGAGATCTGAGTCCATGGTGGAGAGGGCAACTAGCCCAGTGGCATTTCAGGGATCCCCACCCACAGTGATGGGTAATGCCGACTGCAACGTGATAGAGATAGATGATACCCTCGATGACTCAGATGAGGATGTGATCCTGGTGGAGTCTCCGGACCCTCCATTGCTTTCATTCTCGGGTTCTCCTCCCCCCAGACGCAGGGCCAGACCTGGGGATCAAGTGCTAGTCATTGATTCCCCCAGCTATTCCCGGGATGAATCGCCTTCCACCAGCGGGGGTTCTGGGCATAAGAATGACGGTCCCGGGGATTTGCGTAGAACCAGGAAGCGAAAATACACAATCCGCTGCTCATATTGCGGAGAGGAGGGCCACTCAAAGGAAACCTGTGACAATGAGAGCAACAGGGCCCAGGTGTTTGAGAATCTGATCATCACCCTGCAGGAGCTGACACATACTGAGGAGGAGGGGCCAAGAGAGGCCCCTGGTGAACCCAATGACCCTTCTGAGCCACAGTGAGGTGCTAGCCCCCAGCTTTAAATCAACCCTAATTTATATTCAGAGTCCAGCAATGGGGGAAATGGGGGGGTGCTTCTAATTGCATGAATTAATCCACAAAGCGACTTTCTCTTGGGATGGAGGAGAAAGGGTCTTGAATAGCAGCACAGTGGAAGGAGATGGCCTGACCTCCGTCCTTGCTTCCAATCCCCTGCTGCCTAAGGGTCTACTTTCTGTGTGTGCCCCTTTCCTTGATGGTTTTATTCCCTTTGTGAAAGTGGTATAATTCATTGTTAAATATTAAAACAAGAAATAAAAGTATAAAAAGTACAAATTACCCCAAACCTCCCAACCTTTATATAACCACTGTCAACCCTTTGATGAATGTCCTTCTAGATATTTCCCTATACCTGTGTGCCCAGATAGATGATATATGTAGAGATAAAAGTGATCAAATATAAGTGCTGTTCTAAAGTCTGTATTTTTTCACCAAACAATATACGTTGTGGGCTTCTTTCTATGTCAATAAATATATATCAGCATCTATCCTAATGTCTCTGTGGTATAATTTAGGAAGATGTAAAGGAAGAAGGAATAAGAAAAATATATTAAAAAGCTATAAAGTGTGGAGGTTTTATCAACCTCATTTTGCAGATGAGGAAAAGTAAGAGGAAATGGGCTGAAACAGTCCCCAAAGGTAAATGGACAGAGCCTCTTACCACAACTGACCTGTCCCTTAGGTTATAGAGCTAAACTATGGCAGCCACTAGTTGACAACGCACTAATGCTTTCTTCTCTAATGTATCCAGAAGATTCTGACAGCGGTTGAGTCCAGTGCTGATGTAATAGCCCAACATGGGGATCCCGGGGCTGCATTCCTGATCACTTCGGGGAGGGGCAGCTCTCCTTCCTCTGGGTGGATTTCTTAGGTCGCTGCTGCCGCTGCTTCACAGCATCCTGGTCACAACTGGGAATCTCTCCTGTAGGCTGACATGGCCCCCTTCCCACTCCCCAGTTAAGGAAAGAGAGCTACTTATGGGAGCCCGACACCAGGAGGCTCAGCCCCTAAGCCTTGAAGCTACATGTTAGAGGACACGGGCAGCCCAAGGACTTCAGGCCAATCCCACCCCAAGAATTAAGAATAGCTGGGGAGAAATGAAAGGCAATATAGTTGCCAGGACACGTGAAGGAACATGGGGATCAGAAAGCCAGGAAGCCCTCCACACTATTTTCTCGGAGCAGCGGGCATTCATGGCCCTGGGGAGGCACTTTCGCAGAAACCTGCCTGGTCCCCTCTCCTGATCTCATCTTGGAGGGTAGTAAAAGAGGACATGTTTGACCTTAGATCCCGAGGGTCCCTATGTTTCTTGTAGTTGCGTAAGTCCCTATCTCTGTGAGCCGGACAGGGCCAGGGTGGGGGTGGTGTGGGAATGATTGCATTTAAGGCAGCGGGTGGAATGCGCAGACCTGAGGACCTGAAGGACCTGTCGTGCAGGAAATGGGTGGTCCACAGCACTGAGAGGACAGTGCATGCAGAATGGGAGGTGGTGTGTCAGGGGCCAAGCATAGAGTAAGAGGAGAGCGGGTGAGGGCACGATGACCAGGGAGACTCACAGGGAGATTGACAGGAACAGGACGCCTGCTAGGAATCGCAGATCCCAGGGTTTCATACAGAAGTCTGGGCTGTGTGGTACTAGGAACGGCACAGGTTGAGGGGCCCAGGGAGAGACAGTGGGGTCCTAATTACATTAGCGGTTGATAACAACTCAGTTGGGACAAAGGGGTGCGGGCTGAGAGGGAAGAAGGGGAAGAAGCCAGTGTAGCCTTCCCTGGAATGCCAAGCCCAGAGCCTACCTTGAAAGTGCTTCTCTTTCTAGAAACAGCCCTTCAGCTCCTCCCTGGCTTCTTGCTCCTGCTTCACCCATGACCCACAATCTGACCTTACGATTCTCCCTCTCCCCAAACCCCTGTCCCCAGCCACACTCTCTCCCCACAGAGGAGGGGGTGGTGAAGGCTCAGCCTCCTGTGCTCTCCCATCACCCCTCTCCCATCCCCAGCATCCCAGGTTTGCCTTAAGCCTCAGCCTCCTTAACCCTCCCGGCCAGAGGAGACTGGGAAGGCCACTCTGACTCCGACCCTTTAGCTGAGAACTGGCCAGGAGCGCAGACTCCAGAAGCCCTCTCCTTGCATCCATCCGTGGTAGCTCTGGGACCCTGGTAGCCACCTGCATCTCTCCAGAGCCAAAAGAAACCCCTCCCCCACCTCTAGGCAAGAGGCAGCTCCATTCATGCCCCCAAAGCCACAGGGGCCTGCAACACTTCCCAGCCCACAGAGATTTTAACCCTTAATTCCTCTCTACTTTCCTCATCTAGTCCAGATTAGAATATCATTCCACTTTCTGCTCATCTTTTCTCAATGTTACTCTAGAAACACTTGTTGAATATATGCCCAAAGACACAGTTTCTGCTGCCATAATTTCTTGCTGGCACCAGGTGGAAGAGAAAGATGAAACAATACAGAAGTAAATTCTGCCCATCTCACTACCCTCCCTGTCACTGGTGTTAGCTTGGAGGTTCAGTACAGACTACTGCTTTGAAAATTTCTTGTTATTCACCCCTTTTTTCTTCCCTCCACCATCCTCCTCTCTGCTATATGAATTTGAGACTTTAAATTTTTATTTCACTAATTTGATGTAACCTGACACTTCTTTTTTGCTTCACGTTGTGTGACAATGGCTTTTCCTTTACTCAAGAAATATGTATTTCCCTAATTAGAAGATCTGGAACTGATACCTGGGTTATGAGATCAGACTGATGGGGTTAACCTAAAAAAGGCTTCATTTCAAACTATAGGCTTCTTTTCTTCCTTTCTGCCTTCGTTCTCATTGGTCGCTAAGAGATGAAAATCCCTCTTTTGTCTTGTCAGAAGAAACTAGCCTCTGAGTGCCCTCCTGCATTATGTCTCCCTCCTTCCTGGCATCCTCTTCTCTTGGTTTCCATGACACCCCTCTCTCACCATTCCCCCCTCCCTGACCTTCCTGGTGCACACTTCTCAGTCTCCTTTGCTGAATCTTCTTCCTCTTCCTGATCTTTCCATAATAGTAATAAAAATCAAAATCATTACAACTGTGGTTTATTAAGAGCTTACTGTGTGCCAGGCACCCCGTACTAAATCCTTTAAACACATTAGCTCCTTTAATCCTCACATTAACTCCACTAAATAGGTATTACCATTAACACAGGTTTCAGATGAGAAAACACAAAGTTAAGAAACTTGTCTAGGGTCATGCAGCTAGTTAGTGGTGGAGCCAGAGGTTACACTCCAGGGTGAGAAGCCTATATTTCTTATATGTCTGAGCTCTCCTGCGTTCACAGCACCCTATGATGTAGGTGTTATTACCTGCATATGAAGTATAAGGAAACTGAGGTTTGTGAATTCAGGATAATAAGACCTGCCTTCCCCAAGTGTGCCCTGTGTATGAGTGATTAGCATAGCGCCAGTCCATCGTAGGCTCTCAAGAAATGGTAGCTATTATTACTCAGCTCGAATGCGTTATTCTGCTACAGAAGAAAGGAGAGGGAAAAATTAAATGCTATCCATGCTACGCAGACAGTGCTTTTTCAGTGTTAATCTGACAATGTGACAGTCGGTCTCCAGGAGCTACACCAAGCCTGGCCACTGACAGGCACAGGAGTGGGTTCAGAAATGCCTGAGAGTTGAGCGATGGTGATGACAGTGATGATGGCGGGATAATGAGGGAACACTCATTGAATGCTGAGGTGGATTTCTCCCAGTTTTCTGCATCCCCAGGGGAGGTCTCCTTCCCCCACCTGTCAGAGGTACCCCTATCCTTTCAGATAGTTCAAGGCCAGCCAAGTCTTCCCCTACCTAAACCACTCCCCTGAGAAACATATGGAAGTTAGGGGTCAGGGGAGCTGATCTCAGGGGGACACAGATGCTCACCAGTGTGTGGTTGGAAGGAGATATGGGCGAGGTCTGAGGAGTCATTTATAATCCGGGTAACCCCTAAATCCTGTTACTACCAGGGATCTGAGGGGTAGGGTAAAAGGGAGCAGAGAGAGTGGGGCTGGGGCTCCTGCCTCATTCTGACAAGATGTGTGGGTCCCAAGCTGCAGCATCTCATCTCAGACCAGAACCCACAATTTATTATGGCCTCTCACAACTGCTCTCTCAGATATTCACCATCCTCATTTTACAGACCAGGACACTGAGGCACACATGGTTATAGTAACTTGCCTAAGATCAGACAGCTAGTAAGAGTTGGAGCTGGAACTGAACATTAGATCTGTCCCTCCCCAGAGATGGAAGTCTTTACTATTGTGCTGTAAAGTCACTCCTAAGGTAATAGGTACAAAAGTTCTGATTATTCTAATGGCTACATCCCAGGTTTGGATTTCTGAACTGTCACACTCACAACCTAAAGTCTGCACAGTAGGATGGCCTCAGTCTCATTTCTTTTATTGAACAAGACAGAAAAAAATGACCAGTTTAGGAAACTTCCTTCTCAGAGCCTGAAACCATTTTCTCCTCATATTTATTTTTATAGTCAATTTCTGGGATAAAATACTAAAAATAACAAACTGTTGGTAAGGACTTGGGCAAAGAATTTCTCTCCCACACTGGTAGGACTGAGAATTGACACATTCTTTCTAGAAGGCCAAGGGGGAAATGTATCAAAGGCTGACATGTAAAAACCGTGAATCCAGCAGTTTAACTTCCTGAAATTGATGCTAAGAAAATAACTGAACAAGTGTAAAAAATTTTATGAACAAAGATGTTTACTCTAGGTTTTTTTTTTGTAATAGTGGAAAACTGGAAACAACTTGAAAGACCATGAGTCAGGTTCGGCTGAATAAATTAGGCTCCACACTCAGAATGGAATGCTATGCTTTTAAAACTCTGGGGGTGCATTCAGATCATTGGGCCTAACCAGACAAATGAAGAGTGGCCCCCTCTAGAAAAGACCAGCGGTCCACCGAGTCTTCTGTGTTATCTGACTCCCAGTGTGCTGTGTCCAACGGCCTGGTCCTCCCCTTCATCTGGAAAACCCTTGCTGATCCTCAGGCCAGCTTCCTCTGACTCCACTAAAGGTCATTCCTTATATCTTAGGTAATACTTATCATTTCGTTGTAATTGCTTGTATAATCATCTGTCCTCTCCAGTAAGCTTATAACCCCTGTGTGTAGCACAGGGAGTTTTAGATATCTTGGCACAGAATCCAGGCACACTCCCACCTCACGTGTTTGCCCTGGCTCCAGATGTTACTCTTCCTCCAGATGTCCCTGTGCCTTGAGCCCTAACCATGCTCAAGTATTCACTCAAATGGGACCTCCTCAATGAGGCTGGCCCTGAACAGCCCATGAAAAACTGCACACCTGGCCACCAGCACTCTCATTCCCCCTTCCCTGTTCAATTCTTCCATCACATATGTCTCTTCTAACACACCTCATACTTCACTGATTTATTAGAGTCATTGTTTATTCCTGTCTCTCCCCACTAGACTATAAACTCAACAAAGGTAGACGTTTTAGTCTGCTTAGTTCACTGGTGAATGCCCAGCTCCTAGAACACTGCCTGGAACACAAGCTGGGTCTCAATAAATGTCTGTGGCTGGAATGAATGAAGGGCCTGGCACACAGTAGGCACTCGGCGGATGGCAGCCTTTATTACTACCACTCTCCCGGAAGTGGTGTTGCTGGAGGGGAGTCAGTCAAGGAGAGAACAGCTCACACTGCTGAAGCACTGTCCACCTAGCTGATGAGGTCAGAAACCCGGGAGACAGTCTAGATCAACTGCTTGCTTCCACTCTCCCAGGCTGTCACTTATTAGTTGGACCACCCACTCCTAACATGGCAGAAAGTGAGAAATGGGTTTCTTTGTAGCTTCTATGTCACATTGTCAGACCTTAGGTCTAGGCATTTCAAATTTCCAGTCACTCCTTCTATTAAAGAACAATAAAAAGTAATAATAATATGGTGAAGACACTATGGAAAATAGTATGGAGGTTCCTTAAAAAACGAAAAATAGAGCAAAAAATATGGTCCAACAATCTCACTCCTGGGCATATATCCAGAGAAAACTCTAATTTGAAAAGACATACACACTCCAATGTTCACAGTAGCACTATTTACAATAGCCAAGACATGGAGACAACCTAAATGTCCATCAACAGATGACTGGATAAGGAAGGTGTGGTATACACACACACACACACACACACACACACACACACACACACACACACACACACACACACAATGGACTATTACTCAGCCATAAAAAAGAATGAAATGATGCCATTTACAGCAACATGGATGGACCTAGAGATTATCATATTAAATGAAGTAAGTCAGACAGAGAAAGATAAATATGATATCACTTACATGTGGAATTAAAAAAATGATACAAGTGAGCTTATTTACAAAACAGAGACTCACAGACATAGAAAACAAACTTACGGTTACCAAAGGGGAGAGGGAGGGGGAATAAATTAAGAGTATGGAATTAACATATAAAAACTGCTATACACAAAATAGGTAAGCAACAAGGATTTACTATATAACACAGAAAACTATATCCAGTATCTTGTAATAACCCATAATGCAAAATAATATATATATATAAGAATCACTTTGCTGTACATTTGAAACTAACACAATATTGTAAATCAACCATACTTCAATAAAAAATATATAAGCCTTGTGTGAATAATAAATAACCTAAGATGTAAAGAGAGTGATAATAATGAGTATTATTTTCAATTGCTATGTATTGAACATGTCAATAATATAATAAGAATTATTAACCCCACTTTAGAGGACATAAATGGGTCTCAGTAAGAGACAGCAACAGGATTAAGGCTAGTAAACAGATGGTAAGTCTGGCACCAAAGTCTGTGAACTTTCCATCATATATTTCAAGTAAGAATACTAACATTAATGAGAAAAACTGTATCACAGTGGAAGATCAGTTATTGGGGCAGGGGTAACAGGCAGATATGAGTATTTGATCAATTTCCTGCTCATCAGGCACAGGTTAAAGCTGTTTGAAAATCTGTAAGTAAAAGAATTTAAATTTTACCAGAGGGAATGTGATGGAGGTTGATTTTAAATATCCTGGATGGACCAAGATCTAATTTAGCTCAGGGAAACATAATTGAAAATAGAATCTCTTTAGTATCACTGATTTCTGAAACTCAAGAAAGGACATGATAAACTTTTTCCTTTCTGTCTTCCAAAATATTTTGTAAAACTATTTTACTCATCAAATAATTTGAGTTGTTATAAAAGTAGAATACTTAGAAAGTCACAAAAGTATATGAAAGATTTTATATGGTTAATATTTAACTAGCCATAAAAGTATACATAAAGAAAAACAGACCATAGGTAAACTGAACATTTTGGCATACTTCTTTGGAATCTATTTTCCTAACTCCGTGAGTGTAGATATATGTACAATTTACTTTATTGAGTGAATTTTGTTCTTTTTCTATTAATAAATGTAATAATTTCAAAAGCAGAAAGTAAAGATTGGCAAAAAGAGGAGTAAAGGAGTAGTAAAGCCTGAGCAAATATAAAACATACCAAAAAAGAAAAAACCCTATAAGAAATAAATACTGCTGTTACTGGCTGACAAATAATGATCATTAATTGTAGTAAATGTGATTATTTTCATAGAAAAAGGGAAAGAACTAGTGAAAACATTTCTGAAAATAAAATAATGCAGGACATTAATGTAATATCTGAAAGACTTAGGAAAAGAAGATGATAAAACTCTTTTGAGCACACTATGAGAAGATATGAATGAAAGGAGAACTGAAGCTTAGCTAAAGGATGGCAGGCACGGTGGCCGCGGAGAGGAAGACATTATTATAAAATCACCCAGGCCCCAGCCACATCATAGGCTGGCCTCACAATTACAATGCAGGGACCCTCTGCCCCACTAGGCTTACTATTAACTGCAGTAGCTCATTGGGAATAAAACAAGAGTCGTGAGAGCCACAGCAGGCATGTGCCAGGGGACAGTTAGAACACAGAGGGGGGCCCTATAATCCGGGGTGTCAGGAATAGCTTCTCACAGGGGGTAACGCGTAGGCTGTAGGACTAGTATCCTCAGCAAGATCAAAGGGAGATCAAAGGGATCAGAGCACCAACCAATGTGAAAGGTACATACCTTACCATTGTTGTCAGAGAGCCCCAAACAGGAGGTCTAAGAGGCCTCAGAGGAGCATACCGCTTCCAACTTGAAGGTTGTGGTGGTGAGATCTCAGCGCCACTGGAGGTCAGTGGGGACTTCAAAACTGTCAAGTGCTGACTCCCCGAATATCACCAACACACCTGTTGATATGACAAAGCTGAATTTATTGCTTACTTCAATAAGGGAGAACCCCACCTCATAAAGTTTTGCCAGTGTTTCTGAGAGGAAGGAAGGATCAGAATTTATTGAGAAATGTAGGTCTGGTTTAAGGCAGAGGATCTTTCAACTTTGGGACTTGATTAGGACTTGGTAAGGATCATGATACGTATAGTCTAGGATTGGTGGAGTCAGCAAGGGGAGGATTTTAAGGAGAAGGACTTAAAGAATTTCCGAGTGCAAACTGTTGATGCTCTCCATTGGAGAGTTGATGGATCTTTGGCGATGTTTCTGTAATGAAAAAAACTATTTGCTTGGACAGAGGAGTCCTGGAAAAGTAATGCCAATGAGGACGGTGGACTAGCAAAGTCATACTTACGTGGATAGTATGGCATGGTTTTGTTTCTCAGTGTCCAGGCTGAGTATGGGGATGGACTGTTTCAGTTCTCATATATAAAACATTTTTTTTCTGAATAATTCACCTTAGGGATGCATTTATTTTGTGGTGTCAAAATCCTTTCATTTACCTGAGTCCCAAGGAAAGATGACACCTACTCTTCCTAGGTTTTTACTAAGCCTTGAGAAACAAAAATAGCTAGCTTTAACCAGCCTGCTAAACCCTTCAGGTGAATTTTTATTCAATCCTCAAAAACATCTTGCGAAGCAGGCACTATTATTATCCCTATTTTATAAGAGGAGGAAACTGAGGCTCACGTAAGTAATAATTACCTCACGTTCATCGGCTACAAATGCATTTTGCCAGAACGTGAAGAAAAAACATTTTCAACAAAATTGCCTTATTCTGTTCAGTTTTTGCAGAAGGGACCTAGGATGTAGGTTCAAGAAAATTATTCGGCCATTCTGTCCTCTTCAGGGTCATTCTCCTTTGGGAAGGGAGGAGGGGCTGGAGGCCTCCTCCCGGGTCTGGAGGCCTCCTCCCGGGTCTGGGTCAGCAACATCACCCCATCGCCCCAGGGCCAGCAACACGGGCACTTCAGCTGCAGAAGCCTCCACCTCGGCCTGGGCTGCCCCGCGGGCCGGAAGTCGTCGGACCGCTTGTCCGCGCATGCTCCGGCCGGCTGGTTCCCGCCGCGCCGGCTTTGCCCGCTTCCGGTTACCAGGGGAGCTACGACGCGCTCACGGGTGCGGAAAGGGGCGGAGGCGAAATGATCCGGGAGCCGTGCGCAGTAACGTGGGGTTCCGCGGCGTGGAGCCCGGGACCGCTGCGAGCCTGCACAGACTGATTTCCTCCCACCACCGCCTTCTCCTTTCGCTCTGCGTGGGCTACACGGTGGGACTGCAGCGGCGAAAGCGACTTAAGTCCGGGCGCACTTATCTAACCTGCTGGCGACCCTGAAAAGCAGCCGCGTGAGTTTCCCAGGAACCAGGAGGCCCAAGAAGGAGACCCCTCACTCTGACGTTGTGGCAGTTTTGCCCATCCCGCAACACAAAGGAGGGATTTGGTCCCAGCCTTTCCCCTAGCATCCTCTTGCACCTCCCCACCGCCCTTGGAGAGGTGTGCTTTCGTCTGGAGTACCCCAGGGGGCAGGCCTAGGGGATGGAGTTTGTATCTTTCGGCTGTTTTGGCAGGGCATCCTTGTCCAGTAAGCACTGACCAAATTGCCAAAACGGAAATTTTTTTTTAAAAAAACATTTTCACAGATATGCTGTAATAGAACAATTCACCTGGTTGTGAACAGTATTTGAGAGTTGCGAGAAGTGAATTTATTACCTGACTACAGTTTATTGCTTGGAGTAGGGGCCTTAGGCACACTCACACTTAAACTGGAAGGCCATGAATTATCCAAATTACACACTGGGATCACCCAACTGGAAACCCATTGTACACTTCGTCACGCAGTTTTCACAGATAAGCTGATTTTGATGTTTCTGTCAGCACAACCCCACGCCCCAACCAACAAAAATGCCTCAGAAACTTCATTCACCACAATTCATACCATATCTTGTCCTGGAGGAAAAAAGTTAATTTAGAGAGAAACTAAATAATACAATAGATTGAGGGATTTTTTTTTAAGTGAGCTTTATAGATTGTATACCATTAACTTCACTCATTTTAAGTGCACATTTATTTTTAGTAAATTTACAGAGTTGTGCAACCATGCCGCAATCCAGTTTTAGAGCATTTTTATCACCCCCGCAAAGTTCCTATAAGACTGCAGTTAATCTCTCCTCCCACCTCTAGCCCTAATCAACCACTTATCTACCTTCTGTCTCTATAGTTGCTTTTTCTGGACAATTCATGTAAATGGAATCATACAATATGTGGTCTTTTGTGAATGGTTTCTTTCACTTAGCATGTTTTCCAGGTTCATCCATGTGGCAGCTTGTATCTGATTTTTCTTCCTTTTAATAGCTAAGTAATATTCCTTGTATGGATATTCCACATTTGTTTACCCATTTATCGGTTGATGGACATTTGAATTGTTTCTACTTTTTGGTTATTATGAGTAAGCCTAGTGTGAACATTTGTGAGGGTATACGTTTTCAGTTCTCTTGATTTTACTGCCCTCCACACGTGCTGCTGTAACACCCTGAAGAGACCTCTGTAATAACACTTAACACACTACCCTGTAAGCTTGGATTCATTCTCTGTCTCTCTGCTAGAGAGGGCAAGGACCATGTTCACTTGTTTCCTAGTGTAGGAGTGGAATTTATGTGTCATATGGTAACTGCATATTTAACTTCTTTAAGAACTTCCAGACTGTTTTTTAAAGTGGCTGCACCATTTAATATTCCCATGGGTAAACGCATGAAGGTTCCACTTTCTCCACACCTCACCAACACTTGTTTTGTCTGTCTTTTCATTTGGTATCTCATTGTGATGTTAATTTGCCTAGACTGAGTGGTATTTAGTTTAGCTAGTTTCACTTCACTTTAATGAGTGCCTTTTAAAATATTCTAATCTAGGAGCTGAAATGAATAATACATGGTCCCTCCTTGCAAAGGGCTCATAGTCCCTTCAGGGAGACAGGCAGAGAGACAGATAATTACAGCAAAGTGTCTTAAGTGCTCTGATGGAGTTGAGCACGGAATGCTATGGGGAGCAGAGAAGAGGGACACCTAACCTAGGCTGGGGGGAGGATGGAGAAAATACCAAAGGGGCTTTAATGTGGCTCTGGTTTTCTTTTGTGTATTTTTATCAAAATAATACATGTACACAGTTTTAAAAAGTCCAATACTTCTACAAGGTTTGCTATTAAAGAAAAAAGGAGCCCCCAATTTCCTCTCCTTTCCCTGCTCCTGCCAAAGCAATCACTTTCTATTCTTTTAAGTCTTTGGATATTTACCTCTATATCTTTAAATAGCATAGTATATTTTTATTTGAGAAAGAAAAATTATCAGCCCTGACATAGGCCAAACAATCACCATTCCCACTCGCATGATTTCTAACATCCCCATTAAATGTTAACACATAATTAATTGTGAAAGCCATGGTCAGAATGCAACTAGGGAACACAACGTTTCAAATAAGATTCAACAAGATGTTATTTTTCGATTCCATTTTTTCATTAGTAGACCTGTATTACAAAACCGTGTAGTCAATTATTATTATATTTTGGATTTCATCAATTAAAATTTTATAGAAATTTGTTTTTTTCTGTTGTTATATAAGTATCTACATAATAGCCTCCATTTTGCTTCTTGGCTCATAGAGCCTCAAATATCTGCCATCTGACCTTCACAGAAAAAGTTTACCAACTCCTGGTTTAAAAGAATAAACAGAAATGGAAAGCAGTTGCCACCTATTTGCTGGGTGACCTTGGGAAATCACTTTACTTCTTTGGCCTTGATTTTCATTATCTATAAAATGGAGATAAAAGGTCATGAGTGGTTGAGATAAGCTCTAGAGTGAAAGCCTCCCATCCCCTAAGTTTTTGTTATTAATTACTTAATTATGCAAATATTTATTGAGTGTACCAAGAACTGTTAAAGGCATTGGGGATTCTGCAGGAAACAAAATTCCTGTTCTCAAAATGGATGTTATTCTAAATGAAAAGAGACTTAAGATGCAATGTGTGGTCTGAGATTGGAGCTTGATTTGAACTAACTAGCTTTATAGGACATTTGGGGGTGGGGAAGTAGGTGAATTTGAATATGGATGGGTTTTAGATGAGATAAAACCTTAATAACATGGAATAGTGGAGGTCATTAACTGAGAAAAAGCAGTTGCAAAGCATTATGTATGTGGATTATCTCATTTTGGTAGACAGTACATGTATCTGTTATATATGCTTAGAAAAAATCTGCAAGGATATATATTAAGCTGTTAACAGTGGTAATTTCTGGGTGGTGGAAACATGTTTCCATTATTTTTGTTTTCTCATTTTCTATCATAAATGAACATACATCGCTTTGGTAAAAATAAAAGATTCCTTCTAATTAAGAAAAATAATCTCTCTTCTTGGAGCTTACATGCTAGCACCACTTGTAAGTATTAACATAGCCAAATTGGTCACTTTTTTTCTGGGGGAACACAAGTAAAATCAAGGGTGCTCTTCCCCCTTCAGGTAACAAAGGGATCAAGGCTTTTTCTGCAAAATAGCTGCAGAATGTAAACCGCAGAATATAAACCGAGGCTGCTGGCATTTCCCTTGGAGTTCTACTGGTAAGTTGAGCTTTCTCATACCCAAGTCTTTAGAATGGGGTGGGATTTTGTAGGGTGGCTGGCATTAAAAATGAAGGGCTAAGAGAGGCAAACATTTGTCAGTGCCCATCTAAGCACCATTCAGGAGAGAACCAAAGCCTGATGTGATCAAGCATTTGAATCATGTAACTACTGCTCATTCTTATTCTGGGCCAGAGGTCCATAAACCCTGACATCTATTTTTGTAAATAAAGTCTTAATTGGAACATGGCCACACTCATTTGTTTACATATTGTCTATCAGTGCTTTTGCCCCGCAATGGCAGAGTTGAGTAGTTGTGACAGATGTGGGTATGTGACCCACAAAATTAAATATATTTACTATCTAGCCCTTTAAAAAGAAAAAGTTATGGACTTCTGTTCCAGGCTCATCAGAAAACCATCTCAGTAGGCAAGCCTGTGGGGAGAGTGTGCCCACTTTACAGTTAAATTAACAAATTGATATTCTAATTTATGAACTTCATTCTCTCCTGAGCTTTATGAGCATGTGTCATTGTTCCCAATTCCAGATGACTCTAGGTTACTTACAAGATTGTATTTCTCTTTTTTTAATTGAAATATAGTTGATGTACAATATTATGTTAGTATCAGATGTACTACATAGTGATTTGACATTTGCATACATTGTGAAATGATCACCATGGTAAGTCTAGTAGCCATCTGTCCCCACACAAAATTGTTACAGTATTATTGATCATATTCCTTATGCTGTGTATTAATTCCTGTGACTAATTTACTTTATAACTGGAGGTTATACTTCTTAATTCCTTTCATCTATTTTGCCCCCACCACTCTCCTCCCCTCTGGTGACTACCAGTTTGTTTTCTGTATCTATGAGTCTGTTTTCCTTTTGTTTTATTTTTTAGATTCTACATAAAAGTGAGGTCATACAGTATTTGTCTTCTCTGTCCGACTTACTTCACTTAGCATAATACCCTCTAGATCCATCCATGTAGTTGCAAATTAATGGACACTTAGGTTGCTTCCATATCTTGGCTATTATGAATAATGCTGCAATGAGCATTGGTGTGAACATATCTTTTTGAATTAGTGTTTTTGTTTGTTTTCTTCATGTAAATACTCAGAAGTGGAATTGCTGGATCAAATGGTAGGTCTATTTTTAATTTTTTAGGAACCTCCACACTATTTTCCATAGTAGCTGCACCAATTTACAGTTCTACCCAACAGTGTAAGAAGGTTCCCTTTTCTCCACATCTTCGACAACACTTGTTATTTGTTGTCTTTTTGATGATAGCCATCCTGACAGGTGTGAGGTGGTATTTCATTGTGATTTTATTTGTATTTCCCTGATGATTAGTGATGTTAGGCATCTTTTTGTGTGCCTCTAGGCCATCTGTGTGTCTTCTTTGGGAAAATGTCTATTCAGATCCTCTGTTTGTTTATTTTTTTAATCAGGTTTTTTTTTTTTTTGAGTTGTATGAGATCTTTGTATATTTGGGATATTAACTGCTTATCAGATATATCATTTGCAGATTATCTCTTCCCATTCAGTAGGTGGCCTTTTCATTTTGTTGATAGTTTCCTTTGCTGTGCACAAAGTCTTTTGAGTTTGATATAGTCCCATTTGTTTATTTTTGCTTTTGTTTCCCTCTCCTCTGGAGACAGATCCAAAAAAAGTTGTCTTTAATTGTAGAAAATCTTTTCTGCTAATCTTTAGATTGTTCTTATAAATAGTTGCTCTGTACGTAGTTGTAATTTTGGTGTCTGTGGGAGGAGGTGAGTTCAGGGTCTTCCTACTCCACCATCTTGGTCACCTCCCTGAAGATTGGATTTCTTTTTTTTTTATTCAATATACACCCTTAAAATTATTTATTTATTATGGAGGTACTAAGGATTGAACCCAGGACCTTGTGCATGATAAGCATGTACTCTATCACTAGAGCTATACCCTCCCCCCAGCTGTACCCTCTCCCCAGCTATGCCTTCGCCCCTGGATTTCTTACCATGCAAATCTGAGGTGAAGGTCAGACTACAGGAAAACAGAAAATTCATCAAGGTAGAGGATAGCCTGTGAGCCCTATCAATAGCTAGCTGGTTGGTTGCATTCATCTAGCTAAGATCTACTTATGCTTCAAATTTAGTTCAAGTGCCTCCTCCTCCCAGAAGCCTCCTCTCACTCCTCACCCTGATTTCACTGTCCTGTGCCAGTGCTCCTGAAGCACCCTCAGCAGTCCTCTGTCATAACATTGAGCACACTGTCCTGTGATCCTGTATTCATTTCTGGCTCTCCACTGGAGAGGGCCAGCACCATGTTCACTTGTTCCCTGGTGTAGCCCCTGAGCCTAGCATAATGCCTAGCTTATAGCAGCTCACCAGCTGTGTATCCTTGGTCATGCTACTTCTCTGAACCTCAGTTTTCTTGCCAGTAAATGGGGATGATAGTAATAATAATAGTATCTACCTCCTAGGGTTGAATGAATGAATGAATGACATTGTTTCAACTGTTTGGGAATTGTGAAAGTCTACATCAGTAGTACCTGAAGTAATGAGGGGTTTTACCAGCAACACACTTATCCTATATTGCCTACCCAGACTGGAGCAGCATTCATTTACTATGTGAACACTTATTGAGTACCTACTATATACCTGATACTGTGTTAGATATTAGAGACAGAGCAGAATATACACAGTCTTCACCCTCCTGGATATTATATTGTAGTAGGAAAGATGGATCAATAGACAAGTAAACTGATACATAAAAATATATTACAGACTGTGATTAATGATAAAGAAAATAAATAAACTAAATTAGAGTAATTAAGACAAGTTGCTACATATCTGGTGCTCAGGGATAGCTTCTTTAAAGAGGTGACATCTGAGATGAGACTAGAAAGAATGAACCAACCATGAGAAGAGCTGCAGAAGGAATATTCTAGGCAGAGGGAATAGTAAATGCCAAGGCCTTGGAATCACAAAGGATCTGGCACGTTCAGGGAATGGAAGGAGGCAAAGGTGGCTAGAAGAGTGAAGAGACTGGATTCATTCTAAGAGTAGAGGGAAGCAATGTAGTGATTTTGAGAAGGAGAGTTATATCATCTGTCACTCTGTATTTTTAAAAACTTAAAAAAAAAACTGTGTGGTAGAATAACCGCCCCAAAGATGTTTATGTACGAATCCCCAGAGCCTGCGAGTATGTTACTTTCTATGACAAAAGGGACTTTGCAGATGTGATTAAGTTAAAGGTCGTGGCATGAGGAGCTTATACTGGTGGGTTCAATATCATGACAAGGGTCCTTGTAAGAGGAAGGCAGAGGGCCAGAGTCAGAAGAAGGAGATATGATGATGGGAGCAGCGGTCATAGTCGGAGAGTTATTTGAAGATGCTGTGCTGCTGACCAGAAGACGGAGTACCAGGCCTGAAGACAGCGAGTGTAGGGAAGACTTAGAGGCTGGAAAAGACAAGGGACTATATTCTCCCCTAAAGCCGTTAGAAAGAACATACCTGTGCCGACACCCTGACTTTAGCCCTGTGAGACCCATCTTGGACTTTTGACCTTTGAAAGGGGCCACACTTTGAGAACTACTGTTCTAAGACTAAAGACAAAAAAACTAACAATGTATACATAAATACTATAGTTAGTAGGCTTGTTTTTCACAGAAGTGTAGGTTAGCAATTCTGGATCTACACATATTCTACTCTCAAGAAAATAAGTAAATATATTGTGAATGATGAGAGTCAGATTTTAGTCTGTCTGAGGAGGGAGTTACACATAGGGAAAGACATGACTGGCGGTGATCAGAGGTATCAGTACGAACACATTGTTTTATGTGCACACATACACACCCCCACAATCCAGACACTCACACAGAGGTAGATACAGATATAGAAATAGCTATATGGTTGTTTGTATTTATACTTGTTTCCTAGCTCTGTTGAGAAGGTGTACAAGCAATGACAGCCCCAAACCAGTGAGCACACCTAGCACTCAGATCTTAGTTTTAAAATACCATTCTCCAAATAGAAGGAACCAGGACTCTTGGCAAAATGGCTGCTTCTAAGGCTAGGGCAGGGGGACTATAAGATGAGGTTGGAGGTAAGTCTTCCTCTGCCAGAAAGTAAGAAAGTGCCCGTGGAATAATGGGGACATGGTAAAAGTACGCAGGAGTCAATTTGAAGGGGTTCCCAATGGTGAAATCTGTGACAATTTAAGAAACAAAATAATGATAGTATGGATTGTAACCCATAGAATAAGATAAGAATCCATGAGTCCATACTAAGACACAGAAATAACTGAATAAATACATGAGGGTGAAGGGAAAGCACTTGTTTAGGGTAATATTCCAATTAATAAATGTAGAAAGAATAATGGAAATAGAAATTTTTTTGGCAGGCACCAAAGAGCAATAACTGTTTCAGGCAAGAATCATCAATGGATGCTAAAATTAATGGACGAAAGTATAATGAGAAACAGTATACATGTTTATAGTCTCAAAGTATCTCTCCACAAGATGCTTATTCATTACAAAGGGCAAAATAGTAACTTCATTGAAAGGAACCTGACAGATACCATCTTAACCAGATGATCAGAGTTAAGATCAGTAGTTATGGAACCAGCTGATATCTTGTGCCTCTTGATAGGATGCCCTGTGAAGGACACGACACCTCATCTGTAGTCTTCTTGCCGAGACAAATAACCTAAATTGAGCCACGATGAACCATCAGACAAACCCCAGATTGAAAATAGTCAGTGTTTTTCAAAAGTGTCATGGTAATAAAGGACAAAAAAAAAAAAGAAAGACTAAGGAACTGTTTCAGATTAAAGGTGCTGAAGGAGATGTGTGATCCTGGACCAAAAAAAAAGGCCATTGTTGGGGCAATTGGAGAAAATCGAATAGTCTTTGTTGATTAGATTATAGTGTTGTATGAATGGTAATTTCTTGATTTTTAATATTATACTGTGGTTATGTAAGATGTTAATATTTGGGGAATCTGGGTGAAGGGTATATGAGGATTCTTTGTGCTATTTTTGCAACTTTTTTTTTGTTAAGTCTAATTATTTCCAAGTGGAAAGTTGAAAAACGAAACGTGAGTTACTTACCTCACTGCAGGATATCCCCGGGTGAGCTGACTGCTGTGTGCAGTGTGGCTTATAGATGGGCCAGAGTGTAAGTGGGGAGACCAGTCAGGAGACTGTTGCACAAAACCAGGGGAGAATCTAGGGGGATGGCAGTGGAGATAGAGAGGGGTGGATGGATTCAAGATGCTTTTTGGCATCTCCACGGGAAGGACGTTGCACAAGTGAATGGAAGGGAAAACAACGTCATTTGAAAAGGAGGTTCTCTGGGCATTACCTTCAGATAAAATATAGAACAGAATAGACCCTGCGTGTCTATAAGTGTTTTCATTAGATTCGTGGATTCTGAATCCTCCAGTATGTAAGCTGGACTATTTATCATGGAGATTGTATTTTATCTTTTTTCCCCCTATAGTTTTTAATAGTGTTCCTCTCATCCAAAGGAAAACAAGGAAAGGGGATATGTGTGTGTGTGTGTGTGTATATATATATATATATATATATATATATATGTTTTTGGTTCCCTCTTGTATTTACCTCTGCTTAGGACTTTTCTCTTGAGAATCCCTCTGCTCTTTTCAAGGAGGGGTCTGAATTCTGTGTTGTCACTCAAATTGTGACCCTTACAGAGGCCCATTGGACAGCTCGGGTTTTCACATATTGGGCCCTTCCCTCCATTTAGGTCTTTACCTGGAATACTCTCAGTAACATTTTGTCTGTTTTTAAAGGCTCAGCTCAAACTACCCCCTCCAAGCTGTCTTCCTGGATTTACTCAGCTCAAAGTAATCTTTCTCTTTCCTGGGTAAGTCATAGCTCTTAGTTTATTCCTTTTACTTAGCCCCTATTCACTCTTTCACAGTCATACTCATTGTTTTGTACTTATTTGTATTTGTGACTTATGTCCTATACCAGATTTTAAATTCATTGAGGGAAGGTACTTAGGTTGTTCAACTTTAAATGAATTATTTTCTTTCTCATCATCAGATGCAAAAGAGGTTCACCAATAAAATAAGCTGATAAGTTCCCCCCCCATGTACTTTGAATCTAATCTTTAGTTTCCCTTGTTTCTGCTGAGAACTTTCCCTGTGAAATATTGGAGTCACTTCCTTTGTCTTCAATGATCTCCTTTGTAACTTGAAGCCTGTTTTCTGATTTTTTTTTTTTTTGCCATTGCTTTGATGAAGTTCTTCCACCAGGGGGAGCTCCTTCCTATAGCTAGGTGAATTTCTTTTTCCTTAGAGGCAAAAGACAGGAGACTTCATCAGACAAAAATATCAAAGCATTGGGAAAACAAACAGTAGGATGTAGGAACTGCACATAACATCTCTTGGGACTTGATTTGGTCACAGCACTAGTTGGCCCAAATGCCATTTCACTTGTTCTGTTGGGTTTTGGTGTGATTCTGGCCCATGTGTAAAGATTTCCCTCTTCGCCATCATTTATTTCATCTACAAATATATATTGAGCATATGCTTTGTGTCAGGTATTGCTATAGATGCTAAAGCTTCATCTGTGAACAAAACTGACCAAGCCCCTGACCTCAGGGAGCTTATTTCATATATGAGCAACAGATAATAAGTGAGATAGATAGATAAAAGATGTAGTATATTAGACAGGGACACATGCTAAGAGAAAAAGCAATGCCAGGCCTTGTAGGCCATTGTAAGAACTTCGACTTTTATTCTGAGTAAGATGGGAAGCATTGGGGAATTTTGAGTAGGAGTGATGTGATCTGGCGTATTTTAAAAGGATCACCCTTGGTTTTTGGATAATAAATTATGTATAAAGGGACAAACTTGGGCCATACTGGAACCAGTGGAATTTGTGAGAAGTTTTTGGAGTTTTGGATCTATCTCAAAGGTAAGAGCCAACTGCTACAATTTGCTGCAGATCAGATGTGGGATGTGAGAGAAAGAGGAATCAAGGAAAACAGGGTCACCATGTTGCATAACACCAACAGCATTGCATAAATTGTGACTGGTGCCCTCTGGAGTTGTATAACACAGCATTTCTGTTCAATATGATGCCAAGGTTTTCATCGTAAGCAGCCGGAAGGATGGAGTTGCCACTGACTACAGTGGTAAAGACTGGGAAGAACAGGGTTGGGAGTTTATCAGAAGTTAAATTTTGGATATGTTGAGTTTGAGATGCCAATTAGACATCGAAATGGGGATGATGAGTAAGTGGTGGGATATACGAGCCTGGCACTCCCAGGTGTGGTTAGGGCTGGAGATAAACGGTTTTGAGTATCCAGATAGTATTCAAAGCTATGAGAAGGATGGAATCACCGAGAGTGAGAATAGTTAGAGAAGAGAAGAGAACCAAGATCCTGCCCTGGGACACTCCCACATTCAGAGGTTAGAAGGCGAGTGCAGAGGGTACTTCCAGAAAGAGGGAATGATCAGCTGTGAGAAGTACTTCTGGATGGCCAAGCAAGAGGAGGACTGAGAATGTTTGATGGGCTCTAGCAACATGGAGGTCACTGGTGGCCTTGATAAAAGCCTTTCAGTGGACAAAAGCTTGACTGGAATGGGTTCAAGAGAGACGGGGAGGAGAAGAATTGTACATGGGGAATGTAGACAAATCTCTTGAAGAGTTTTGCTGTAAAGAAGAGGCAAGAAATGAGGCAGTAACTGGAATGGGATGTGGGGTCAAGAGAGGTATTCAGAATGGGACAAGTAACGGAAAGTTTGCCCCAGGAATGCTCACTGCTTGTTGGAGTTCACTTGTCCTTACTCACGTGCATTCCTCAGCAGGGTAGCCAGTAATCCTCAGAGAAGCTAGACGTTGAGGGAGGGGAAGTTGCCAGCAAGTTTGCCTGGAACACACTCTACAGAAACCCACGGACAGCCTTTAGCAAAACTGGCCTCAGAACCTCGGCATTTGGCAGAAGGGAGCGTATCCCCACGTGTGGAAACAACCGGGGCCGTGAGCTCTAGCCATCTGCCTTGTACCCCAGGCGACTCCAGCATCCTTTGCTAACCTTGGAGGATGTAGCCTCAGCTACACTAAAGACAGCCTGTAGATCCCTTTTCAGAACCATTTTCAATTTTCTGTTATTATCTACAGAAGAGACAGGAAAAGAGATTCCTACAGATACTGTGAGCATGACAAAACCCCAGGTAGAGTTTGAACCAAGTGGGAAAACTGATACAAAAACCAGGCCACAGTTGCACTCATTATTTCCCTGTTCCTCGACGAGAAGTGGCCTCAGCGGCAGAGGCCGGTGTTGAGCTGGGCTTGCTTCTTAGCTGTGTGTTTTGGTGTTGATGGCTTTGAAAACACATACAGGTTTTACTGGTCTCCATGTACTGTTAGTATTTGAATGTGTTTCCTACTCTCCTATCTTCCAGGTACAGCTCGAGTGTCCCTTCTTCTGCAGAGCCTTCCTTGGGCCCCCTCACAGGCAAAATCAGTCCTTTCCTTCTCTGTGTTTCCATCGCAGGTTTTCTTTCTGTCTCTTCTCGTGCACATTACGTTGTATGAGAGCTGTGTGTGGTTGTAAACGGAAGAGGCAGTAGAGTGTAGTGGGTGAGACCATGCAGTCTGGAGCTAGGCTGTTTGGGATTAAGTGGTGGTTCTTGCAAATTGCTGAACCGCCTTGTGCCTCAGTTTCTCACCTGTTTCATATAATAATAATAATAATAATAATAATAATAATAATAATAATAATAGTAGTAGTAGTAGTAGTAGTAGTAGTAGTAGCGGCAGCAGCAGCAGCAGCAGTATTGCCCTCATAGGGAATTTGTGAAGATTAAAGAAATTAATCCATGTGAAGGACTTAGAGCAGTGCCCTGTGCATAGTAAGTGCTCGATAAACTTTTGTTATTTGTCTCTCTTCTCCTTGAGGAATAAGACCATGCACTTGTCTTAGCACTGGACTTGGAACAGAGTACTAGGCACTTAATACATTTTTGTGTGAATACACCAGGTTTCTAAATGAAATTAATTCAAGTTTGTATTTAATGGTTTTATGTGCATAGCCCTCTATCAGCTCGCTTATTTACTGCTGTGTATCACTCCATGTAGTGGTTAAGAATGAAAGTTCTAGAGCCTGATGGCCTAGTTTGTATCTTTACTTTGCCACTTATTAGCTCATTAACCTCTCACTGCCTCAGCTTCCTCATCTGGAAAGTGAGAAAAAACTGAAGAAGTTAAACACAGTTACTGAACATTCAAATGCTGTATATTTATTTTCCTATTAATCTTATCGTTAATTCAATGATTTAATAAACATCTACAATGTTTCAGGGTCTGTGTTAGACAGTAGAGGTACAAAGATGAGTAAGGCTTGGTTCTTGCTCTAAGAAAACCCATCAGCTAGTGAAGAAAACAAGAGTGAACAAGTCAGGGTGTATAGAGCCTGGCGGAGCAAGGGGGCAGTTTTATGAGAGGGACCAGTGAGGGGACAGGGAAGGGGATGAAGTTTTAAAGAGGAGGGACATCCTGAGCTTTGCATCAGTGGGTTGAGGGTCCTGGGATAAGAATGTCACATAGGTATCAGAATCCCTTTTGCAGTTCATCAGAAATGAATTTCCATGAGATTTCCTTAGGCAGACCCCTTAACAAGAGGCCCCATCCTGTATTTTGAAACCCACAGAAACCATTCTGGGCCAAC
Organism: Camelus dromedarius; assembly: GCF_036321535.1. Taxonomy (NCBI): domain Eukaryota; kingdom Metazoa; phylum Chordata; class Mammalia; order Artiodactyla; family Camelidae; genus Camelus; species Camelus dromedarius. Next base: position 26,044,628 of record NC_087472.1, on the reverse strand, counting down.
AACAACACATTGTCAGGCCAACCTAAGTGCACCACATATGGTTTTGGACAGTTTTCCTTGAGCAAAAACTTCTCTTTCTTTTTGTAGGTAAGCCAGAGAGCCCTCACAGGCAGAAGACTGCATTTCAGATGACTCTGTCCTGCCCTCTCCCTCCCTCCCGATGAATTTGCTGAGGAGGTTGGCATTTACAGTCTTTCCTGCCTCACCCCAACAATCAGGTGTTAGGAAAAGCAGAGAGTTGGGTGTGTTTTCTAAGAAAAGGCCAAGACCCCTTTCTAACTCCCACTTCTACTAGAGACCTCTCAGGGATGGTGGGATGGGGCAAGATTTCAAATTTTGAGATTAAGAACAGGGTCCCAGTAGATGAAAACATTATGTCTTCTGTCTGTTGGGAAACCAATAAAGCCAGTGAAGCTTGTCCAGATCCCCCATGTAGTGAATAAGAACAATAGAATTCAGAGTTCCTGGTGTTCCTCTGGAGCTGATTTTGGCAAGTGATAAGCAGCTTGTAAAAGGCCTTATTATTGAGTGAGCTTTGGCTGCCTGACTTTTGAGGTTGGTTATTTATTTTGCATGTTGTATAACAGGAACATTGGGCAATGCTGAGAAAAGTCCTTCTGGATCAGAGAGTAAGGACTTCTCCGACCACCTCCTCCCACCAGAACCAGATTCCAGCTGCAGAGTCAGGGTCCAGGCTGTGGCTTTCCTGTAGCCCCAGCCACCAAACAGGCCTTCTCATTAGGGGTTGAATACATCAACATTTCCATCAAGTCCCAGCCCAAGAAAAATATATGTATGTGTATAATTTCTCAAACTTACACTGATAATGTGACATGCCTTTGAAAGACACATTTTTAAAGACGCATTTTGGTCATTTGCAACAAACAGTCATCTACGGGGTCCCTGTCATCGCAGTAGGTAGATGCTGTGAAAGGCGGAGCTTTCAGCAGGTTGCAGGGGAAAGTAGCCAAGAGGTCTTCCCCAGGCCGAAACTGTCCCCAGTCCTCTTGGTTCAAGCGTTAAAGCATTGTGCCTCTTATCTCAGGCTAGCCTTGCTGGCTCCCTGAGAGATCCAGACATTTCAGAGACAGTGAATGAGGGAAGTTCCTCTTCTTCCTGTCCTAAACTTTAAAAGTGGATTGAGCCAGCCCTCAAATTGAGATGGTCTCGATACAGGGAACCTTACTTGTGGCTCCTTTTTCACTTTGCTCTTGTTTGGTTTTTATGGGAACCTGAATTTATGAGGAAGTTCTGTTTATAGAGGCTATAAGCAAGTGTTTGTGTCCAGTGATGTTAGTAAAATGGGAAGCAGCAGGAGGTTATAGGTGCCTGGGAAGAGATTTCATGAGCTGTTGAATATTAAATTTTGGATGCTTTTTATTTTGAAGACATATGTCTTGGGAGAGGTGGCCTTTACACTTAAAGTTACTGTTTCAGAATGAACCATCCTCCCTCAGAGACAATGCTTTGTTGAAGAAAGTCTTGGGAGACATGAAATCCAATCATCCTCGTAGAGTTTGTGAGTGTGACTAGGTTAATTTCTTGCACCACAGTCTCTGGCATTTAGGATGGGCTGCTGCTTCGGCTCCTCTATTAGTCAGGATAGGCTAGACTCTGATGAAATAACAAATAAACAACACAGGTTTATTTGTTGCTCACATAAATAAGGCTTGATGCAGACTTGTTGGCCCTTTTCTGTCTTGTAGTGGTGCCATCTGGTACACATGACCTCCAAGGGCACCATGGTGGAGAAGACGACAGCTGGAAGCCCACCTGCCTTAAACGCCTCATCTCAGAAGTGACACACATCACTTCTGCACATATTTCAGTGGAAGAAACTAATCACTTTGCCCCATTCTAACTTCACAGGATATGTAGAAGCATACCCTGTATATTTGGTGGCTATTAACAGTCTCTTCTCCACCCCCTAGGTACCGACTGACCACTCACTTCCCACCCCACTCTCAGGGAGTGTGTGAGTGATGCTGCTTTTCTAATTCTGCAACAGATTGGACTGTGAACCCCAAACCACCTGTTCAGCCTGATGGCCAGTGCTTGTTTTATCTAAGGAGAGGAGACAGGACAGGCAGTGCTCACCTATTCATTAGGTACGGTCCTCTTCCTCCCACCCTTAGCGCTCACCATGAAGCACACGTTCTCCCTTCTGCTTCTGTCCTCCGAGTCACACTCATGTGAACATAAGAATTGCCCCAGGTCAGATACCTTTGTCACTGGTCCCAGTTTCTAGGTCTGACTGGAGCTACGGGAGTGCTTGACGAGAAAGTGTAAGAGTTGTTCTTTGTGAAGAAGTTCATAGAAGGTTGGGGCAGGCTGTCCACGTCTCTAGTGGTCCTAATGCCCCAGGGTTAATTAATTTATGGCTGAACCTCTGACAAGATTGAGGGAGCAGAATTCCCCAGTCCCTGGGTATCAGTGAGAGAGGGAAATTAATCCCTTCCCAAAGCCGCGTTCTCTGTAATTAAGGCAGTCCTTCTCCCAGGAAGAGGGGGGCCGGTGGAGTCATTTCAGATTTCTCACTAGAAGTAATAACCAAATTCCCAGAAGGGACCTGAGAGTTAGAAAGTGGTTGGCTGCTCTTGATCTGACTTAAAGTGTGTAGCTGAACCATAAGCACTAGGGTATATAATACTGTGTGTGTGTGTGTGTGAAAATCAGTCCTGTGGCACCTGGTGACTTGGTTGCCCAGCCCTTGCAACAGTTTGCTTCTGTTGTTGTTATTTTCCCTTTGAATCTCAGACATGAGCAAACGAACGAAGTAATTTACTGCCTTTAGTGTCTTCCATAGGAAAGGGATGACTGGAGTCAGTGCAGATCAGTCCCAGGAGTGCACATCTGTCAGAATTTCAACCCAGCTTCCTTGCCTCTGGCATATCTATCTTTCTGAAGGGTAGGCCCTAAACCAGATGTAGGTAAGTTATCCAAACAGAGTGGCTGGTTGGCTGATTAGCTGGTTGTCTTGGATGGGGTGGGGGGCAGAAATGGAATGAGGTAGGGGTTAGGAAGAGCTGTATCTGAAAGAGGGTCACAATGATTAGTTTCCACTTTCTCTCCCTTGGCTTCACTGCAATACTCTGTGTGGCCCTTACCTTCTAGAATCACTGCCAAGCTCATTATGTTTAAAAGATTTCTAAGACCCAGGTACAACATGCACTTTGGTTGGAGTTTGCCATTTAAATTTATTTCACACGTATACACGTATATCCTTTATAATGTGTTTTAAATTGTCTCTCAGTTATTCCAGGTTGAACTGCTTTTAAAAATTTCTTCACATTTTCTTAATGGGAAAACATTGCTTGATGGTTGTTGTTTACGTTTCCCTCTTTCTTTCCCAGTAACAAAATTTTAATCTTCAATTTGACATTTTCATGTCTTCCTCTTCCTGTTTTATATCCCTGCTGTTGACTGCCACTTTCCTCACTCAGGTTCCTCCCCAAGGTTCCTCCCTATTCCCAACATTGAAACCGAAGCTTTTTTCTCTTTTCCATGTCTTTAGTTTCAGATGTTGTGTATGATTTCTAGTAAAACTTTTAAGTGAGTGAAGATATTTGACTTTGAGTTAGAATCTCTCAGACTTACATGATCTTTCCAAGGACTTCAAAGTAATTCACCTTAAAAACTAAAATATTCCATTGTAGCACTTTGTTTATCATCTCCAAATATCTGGAAACTAGGGAGGGACAAGTTTCATCCCTGTATCTTGAGAATGGTCAAATCAAGGTTCAGAGATGATAAAATAACTTTTCCATTGTCATCATCCTACTGGCTGTTTGATGTCCAGGCCAAAATAAGAAAGTGATGGCCTGTGGATTCTGCATTATTACCTCCATCCTGGGCTAAAAATGACATTGCAACAGGCTGACGAAGACTGCTCTGCATCGTGTGGGGGTTAATGGTTGGACAGAGGTGGCACTCTGGGATTAGAGGTCCCAAGAAGGCAGGCCCCCAGCACCTAGGCAGTCCTCCTTTTATACCCTGTGCAGAACCCTGTGGTGAGCCTTGCCTCCAGAGGATGTGGGTGCAGTGGGGATTTAGCTGTCCATAATATTACAGACAGTGGAACAGTTCAAGTGTTGCTTCTTAAAGTAGCAATAGAAATTTTGAAGTGTTGCTGAGGATGTGAGAAAGAATGGCCTTCTCTGCAGCGTCTCAGATGAAGCATTGACCATGAAAAGGGTTTCTAACTGGTTCTGTGATGGAACACATGATGGCTATTGCTATCACATTGTCAATTGCATGTGTTGCTTTTCTCCCAAGATTTTAAAGGAAGACCTCAAAGATCTCAAGTATTGCTACATTTATGAAACTTCAAAATTCACTTTATTTACCTTACTTCTGATTAGTGCTTTTTTTATTTTGCTTTAAGGTAGAGCCCATGGCTTATTTATCATCTTTTCTCTAGCTTCATTGAGGTATAATTGGTATCCTGCAAATAATTAATATATATGATTTGGTGCATTTGGACAGATGACTGGACCTAGAAGACATGCTAAGTGAGATAAGTCAGTCAGAGAAAGACAAATACTGCATGTTTCCTCTCACATGAGGCATCTAAAGTTGTCAAAAGTAAGGATGATGGTCACCAGGGGTTGGGGGGATGAGGACACTGGAGGATTGGTGCTCAATGGGTATAAAGTTACAGATAATACAATACAAGATGAGTAAGTTCCAGAGACCTGCAGTACAACATAGTGCCTTTAGTTAACAGTAACTTATTGTGTGCTTAAAAGTTGATTAGTGTTTTTTTTTTTTAATGTCATTGGGTTTCTCTCAGGATCTGCCTAAGCATGAGAATTCACCTTTTTAATTTCCTCAGTGCTTCCCAGTTCTGGGAACAGTGCAGAGATGCTCCTCTGTTGGAGGTGAGAGCAGACCCCCCAGCCCACGGTGTCCCTACTCTAGTCAGCACTTCTCTTGCTGAAAAAAGAATCTGGCATGGCCTTATGTTTATTCTCGGTCATCTTCCCAATCTCCTGTCACTCAGAGCTGTCTGAGCCAGGGAGTCGCTGTGGGGATAGGGGATTTTGAGGCCTGGCCTGATCCCAGGCAGATATCCAGCAGCACAGCACTTAACCCCAGGCCAGGCTTCTGGCAACTTCTGTCCTCTGGAAATTTGCCCCAAACCTGCAAGCAAGAAATAGCCACCAACTCCCTCAAACACACAGAGATAGCACTGAAGCCACAAATTATTCCCTAGGCCTTTTCTAGTGCCTTGTTTATAACATAGCTCTGAAGAGTTTTGTAATCTGGTTCCTAGCCGTACAGATTAGAAGCAACAGGAAGAGATATTGGAGTGGGGGCCATGGGGGAAGAAGCTCAGACACACTGACAGGGGAAGTACTGACCGAAGGCCTGACATCCTGAAAAGAGACAGAAAAACAAAATAGTATAACATAATAAAGGATGTTGATTCTGATTACCCTGAGTTAGCTGGCAAAAAGATTTGATGAATTAAGAAATCTGGGGAGCATGTAATAAATACCTGTATATTTCAGGCCATCGAAGAGACTGTTTAAACATTTTGGTGTTTAAAGGATAAGATTCCCTTATCTGTACAAAGCCAATTATTTCTAGCTTGCCATACCTCACCTAAGCCAGAATTATTAGGTATTTCCTGTAATGACAATATAATGCGCTTTTTTATAGTAAGGATTTGAAGCCCTGAGAGGGAGTGGAAACTAAGTCTTGTTTTGTAAGAGTGATTCGGGCTTTGAGTAAGAATGTGATTTGAATGCTGATTTCATTCATTCTCTGATTTGGTAGAGGTGTCACATTTTAGTCTTCATCTGAGGCTCCCTCAATTACCTATAGGCTTGTTCTCACATTTTTTTCCATTGGCCTGGGAGCCACCTGTGATCCTCCATGGAGGCCTGAGCTGTGTGGGAGTGCAGCTCAGGGCTTGGGGTCCCAAACAGGAAGTGACTTCAGTCCTCAAAGAAGACACTGCCAGCCTGTTGCCTGGGTCCCCTGTGCTGATGAACCAACCCAGCCTATTCGTCACCACCTCTGAGTCAGAAGTCTGGGCAGGGTGCACAGGCTGATGTGCAGATTCCACTCTGGCAACCTGCCCTGTTCTCATGGCCATGAGCTTTCTGACTGGCTGCTGTGAAGTCGCAGGCCTCGCCTGGGTGGGAGGGATGCTGGTTGGGCCAGGGCTTTCTGCTGCCATCATATGCATCTGCAATTACCTCCCTCCTTTTGCTGGGCGATTAATAGTCTGGCCACGCACCTCTGCCAGCAGGAAAGTCTGTTTTGTTCCCTCCTCTCCCTGACCCCCTACCCCACGACACAGCGTGATTGACTTGGCTCAAAGCAAAGAAGCAGTGAGGCTGCAGAGCCCATAAAGCAGTCAGAAACATGTCTCACTCAGCCCTTGTAATTGTAATGCCTTGGCTCGGCCTGTTGCCTCCCTACCCTGTTCTGGCCCTTAACATGCTTCACTGAGGGCTGGTTGCTAATTGGGAAATTTACCACATCCACCTTCTTCGGGGAAGATTCTCATGACAGTAGAACTACTAAGTAGGGCACTAAAATGTGGTAGAACACTGGACTGGAAATCAGAAAAGCTGGGTTCTGGTCCTAGATCAGCTGTGGACTTCTGCTGTGTGATCTTAGACAAATCTCTTATCCATCTGCTGGATGGGGAGGGGGCAACGGTTGCATTAGATGATCTCTACGGTCCAAGTGCTAACTCTTCCATTCTTTTTTCTGTTCATAGAGACAGAAATGTTCTGGTCCATTTTTGAGACTGCCTTCTCTTTTCCTCAGTCTCCTTGGATCCCTTCATCTGAGCCTCTTGTGGTGAAGTAGTTTTTAATTGATTTCTTTTGAAAGCTGCCCAGGGAATATGGAAAGATTGTATTAGAGATACGTAAGTTCTGGAAGTTTTGATTTTGGAGCTGACAGATTCAGAATTAATAGAGTTACTGTAGTCCCATCTGGAATTTAAGTTGCTGAATCACAGGGAGATCAGCCCAGCGAATTGTCTGTGATACAGTAAGATTTGAAACTAGACATCTCTGCCTCAGTTTACTCTCCTGTGAGTGACTTGAGTAGGTGCAGGAGGAATATGCTGAGCCTTCACCTTTCATCCTTAGCACTGCTCAGAAAAAGCCAGGGAGAGGCTGGAGAGGGAGTGGCATCAAACTTGGATACAGAGACCCAGCAAGTGGCAGACTTTATTAAATGCCCAGTGTTCGGTGACGGAGCCAGGCATTGTGGAGCAGAGAGACTAAGAGGACAGCTTTCTACAAACAAACCCTGCCTGTTCTTGCTTTTGGGCCTACATCAAGTTGTTTTCTCCAGTTGGCATGCCTGCCTTCTCTTCTTAGCTTACTGAAAATCCTAACCATCCAGCAAGTTCCACCTCTTGTGTTAAGTTTAGCAAACTTTTATGGAGGACCTCGCTGTTCCCCAGCCCTCTTTGGGGGATGCAATGATGAAAAAAGACTTAGTCCCCATCCTTGGGCGGACTGTGCTGTATTGTCCTGCTTGGGTCACCATTGCTTCATGTTTCTTCCTTTCTCCACTCCAGCTAAAACTGAAGCCCCTTGAAGGCAAAGGCTGTGTTTTGGGGGCCCCACAACCACTCCAAGTTGGGCGATTCACTCGAAGGGCTCACAAGATGCAACAGCAGGTGTTACTCCAAGCAAAGGTTTCTTACGACAGAGGATACAGAGAAAGGCGGCAGGAAAAATATACGCATCACTCAGGCACAGGCTTCCACATTCTTCCCGATCCAGGGCCACATGGGAGCACCTGGCAGCAAATCACAGGGACACCTGTGACGTGTCTGTGCCCAGGAAAGTCCACTCAAGTCTCAGGGTCTGAAGCGTTTGCCAAATAGAACTCAGGACTCCAACATTGAAACCAGGTACATCATGAATCTTGTGAAACAATCCTGAGACGTCTTCCTGAGCTGGTACAACATGCCCCATTTCTCTGGACAGAGACATAAGACAGCATGATCAATCAGACATAAGAACCTTCTAAGGGCCATAGTCCTGGGGGTAGGTCAGGGGTCAGTTATGATGCCAGGCTTCCCTGGAGACACGCAAGTGCTGATCAATGAGACCTTCTGTGTTAACTCTTTCTTTCAAACTGTGTCTTGTTGGGTTCATGTACCTTTTCAGAGTGCTTAGTGTGAAATTACACAAGACCCACCTCTCCTGAGCTCCACTCATACATATGTCACTGTCTACTTGCCACGTCCAGTCCCATGGACATTAACACCTCAATATGTCAAAATCTGAGCTCGAACCCCCCTTCACTGCTCTTCTCCATCTCAGCAACTGTCAGCGTCCTCCACTCTGTTGTCCTTGACTGCCCCTTCCTCTCACCTCCCACAGCCAATCAGTAATTCCCACTGAGTCTGACTCTTGGGCGCATCCCAAATGTGACTGTCTCTCATTCTTACAACCACCCTGGTCCAAACCACATCATCTGTCATCTGGATGACTCACCTTCTTAATGTTTCTATTTGTCTCCCATATGATCTATTCTTCACTCCACACCCGGGATGATCCTTCAAAAGTATACCAAGATTCTGTCATTCCCTGCTATTCCCAACCCCCAATGGCTTCTCAACATGCTGGGATTAAAATTCAAACGCTGTACTCCCATGCTCATTCATCATGCTCCAGCCTCAGACCCAGTGAGTGGGTGTATTTCTTCCTTATGTGACCTCCCTTCGTCCAAGACTGTTCTTGGACAGATGCTAAATGCTAAATGCTAAATGCTCGGATCCTTCTCATCTTTAGTGTTTTACTTCTACTGTCAGCCCCTCCAAGAGACTGTCTCCAACCACCCTATCTGAAGTAACCTTGCCCCTCCCCTCATCTGAAATCGCAATTGTTTATTTGATTATATATTTGCTGTCATTCAACATTGGCTAGAATGTGAAAAGACCCTTTTCTCTCTAGTCCACAGTGATATCCTTAGCACCTAGCACTATGGCAGATTCAAGGTGGGCCTTCAGAAATATCTGTTGATGAATGCAGCAGATAATTAATAAATAATCAGTATGTGATTACTTAAAAAGGATGAGCTGGTCTCTGCCCTTAAGGGTTTACATTCTACTGGAAAGTTGAGTAAGAAGAGGCAAAACATGCAGAAAACTTCTCTGTGCTTCCCAGTATGCATATCAGCATCCTGGGCAGGAGAAGCCAGCAGGCAGCAGAGGGGCCACATTGAGCAGCTCGAATCTCTGTAGCCCAGTGTTCTCTTTGATGGGCTTCTAGGGGCTGTTGGAAGGGAGATACCAGCAGCCTGGAAATTCCAGACAGACGGCACAAATCACAGGTAGTTGGTGTCTCCTGCAGGGTAGAGGCAGTGGGAATTTTGGCGCAGTAGTGCTCGCAGTGTGCTTGCACCAGGCTTCTGGCTTCTTCAGAGCCCGGCTTCACAGATCTCAAGAGGTCCCAGGGACTGTCCAATATTGTTTAATAAATTTCCTTTCTGCTTAAACTAGTCAGAGTAGATTCTGTAGTTGGCAACGAAGAACCCTGGCCTATCTAATAGGTTGAAGGGGAAAAAAATGGTTGAAAATCAGAATCCTGACTTGTGACTGACATTTAAACTTGAATGGGAAATGTTAACTGACATTGGAGGCATTACTTCAAAACTGAACTGTTAACACATGTAGCTATATCCAAATGATATGCTGTTTCAGGTAGAATAATTTATTTACTCATATGCCTGGGGAAAATGGTACATTTTTATGTGTTTGTAAGCACCATTAAAAAAAGCAACAACAATGAGCATTTGCTTCATTAAGTTATATGCTTTTATAATCCAGCATGATTTTTATTACAAGTATGTCAGTTACTAAGTGAAAGAGACTTAAAATATTTTAAAAAGGCAAAACTAAAGGATAATGCTTAAGATTGCAACCTGGGTGATGAAAAAAAAAAAAAAAGGAAGGGATTACCATAAAAATCAGCTTAGTGGCTAATTTTAGGATTGGGATGGGCTATGCACCCGGCTTCCGAGGTAGCTGACAAGGTTCTATTCCTTGACCTAGACAATAATAAGTTTTTACTTTATAATGCTCTATTAAGACATGCAGTTTTCTATATATTTTACAATTAAAAGTGCTTAAAAATAAGTATACCAGCTACTTAAATGTGAATTTTTTTGGAGGGGGAGGTAATTAGGTTTATTATTTATTTATTTACTTGACGGAGGAGGTACTGGAGATTGAACCCAGGACCTCGTGCATGCTAGGCATGCTCTCTACCACTGAGCTATACCCTCCCCCAGATGTGAATTATTTTAATGCATATGTCCCTTGTGTGTTTTCGTTTCAGGATACCTGAAAACTTCATTATGGATTTCATCTCTGGGAACACGTGAGTTCCTGTGTAAGTTTAACAGAGAGTTAACTTAAAATGTGTATCTCTTCCCTTACCATCAAAGTCATACAAATGAAAACAAAACACCAAATTGGCAAATACTTAAAAAATGTTATTACTAAGTGTTGGTGAAAGTACGAAGAGTTAGGTACTTATGTGTCCTGCTGGTGGAAATGTAAATGAGTACAACCTTTCTAGAAAGCCATTTTGCTTGTGTACCATGGGCCTAAAAGATATTCATACTCTTTTTTTCCCAGTAAACTCAATTCTAGGAGATTTATGTTAAAGAAATGATCAGAGGTATACGAGAAGATATATGTACAAGAATGCTCTTTGCAGCAGTTTTGTAATAGTGAAATCTTAAAAACAACATAGATGTTTAACACTCAAGAAATAGTACAGCACAAGATGACATATCATACAGCCATCAGTATGGATGGTTTTGAATGTAGGCACATAGAATAATAATGATGATGAGGATGGCCAACATTTATTAATCACTTACTATTTGCCAGGGACTACTACACCTCTTTACGTGAATTCGTGGATCCTTGCAACAACACTTTAAGGTGAATAGTATGATTTTTCTCATTTTGCAAATAAGAAGACTGAGGTTCAGAAAGGTTATGTAATTTGTCCAAGGTAACACTATAAATAAGCAGTAGAGCCAGGGCTTGAATCCAGGCCTGAATGCTCCAAATTTACATAAAGGCTGTTAATGTTAGTAATCTTTGGATGATGGGATTATAGTGATTTTTATTTTCTACTTTATATCTTCCTTTATGCTTTCAATTTTATACAATAATCACTTACCAATTATGTCATCAGAAAAAAATGGTAGCTCCTCCTAGATATTCCTGCCACACAAGGATATACTGACTTCTGTTACTAAGTCGAAGTGTCCAGGGACGAGGGCAGGACCAAGGGTCTTGGAGTGGGAAAGACTGAATAGTTCCCTTTGGCTTGGCTTCGCCTGCTCCAGGGCTAGTCCAGATTTTTCTTAAGAACACTGCCTCTAACTGGGCTGGACAAGCAGCTGCCTTGGTTTGGGTTCTTTGCTTCCATACAAGTAGAATCTTGTTGAGGAGAGGAATGGCATGTGGGCAGTGACAAAGGGCAGAAACTGCCTGCTTTTTGAATTTTCTGCTAAAGTTCCCCACTTAAAGTCCTGTGCTTCACACTGCTAGCCTCATAGCTGTGTGTTATACAGCAGGAGTTCTGACACCTCTGGTTGGCTTCTCTGCCACCTCTACCTTTATACCAGGGGTCAGGTAGCCTCCCTCTGGCTCTGCCTGGGCAGCCGCCTTGTCCAGGAGGCCTCGTGCAGCCCTAGCAAGTTGTACTTAGCTCTGCACTTTTTCCATCCATGTATCAGCGACTCCACCTTCCATCCAATCACAGCCAGTCTTTTTCCCCAAACTTGGATCTTTTGAGGGAAGGTGAGGCAAGAGAATGCAGCAACTCAGTGTGACCCCTTCTCTAGGCCTGAGAAAACTTACTCAGTACTCCTGCCTCACTACGAATGAATCAGTACATGAAAGAAAGACACTCAGGGAGTTTGCCCCCAGGTTAACTGAGAGACCTGGAAATGAAACCCAGCTCTCCTGCTTCCTGGGCCCCCTGTGCTGGCTATATTTAGCCCAGCTGCCCCGAGCCTTGTCCACCTTGTCTGAAAGCCAAAGCAGGCACAGTTTGCTCATAAACATTCCCGTGCCTGCCAGCTCACGCCAGCCAACCATTTAGATGCTGATTTTCGAATGCAAGTCTCCCCTTGCACCCAACTCCCAGGGCCTTCAGAGAATATACACCAAGGGATCAACAGCCCTAGTTTTTCCCAAGGCCAAGTGCCCTTAGCCAAATGCCAGAAAATGTAAGGCGTGTCTCTCACCGCTTCATCTTGGCAGGGCTCAGCGAATGACTCCCTCTCAGACCCACTGTTCCTGGTCACAGTTCTTTGAGTGAGTTGACCTACTTTCTTCCTTTCAGAGGGAAGACAGAAACCAATAAATATCTCCTGCGAGTACTCTTGCTTTCAGGAACATTGATTCTGACTCCTGGCCCCTAGTCCTTTCCATGCTCCATTATCACTCTGCTCTACCCGCTTCAAGCATGACCCAATCAGAATCCTGAATGTTGCTTACTGTCCCCATTTTACAGCTGTGTTTTCAGAGGCAGTATTGCCCACACATCACAGGGATGGGGACAGAGCCTTCCCCACCTTTCTTTCCCTGCTACAGCCCACATTAAGTGGCACGAGCTGGTCTGAAGTGGCTTCCGCATGCGTATCTCTTGGGAATCAGCAGGGTGTCTCTGATTTTGTGACTGGCGGCATCATGGAGTAAGAGACATCCAGCTGGAGGCCACCGACTTGATGATTTCCTACACCTTTGGTGTGGGCCTCCAAGAAGAGTCTTAGGTAGCTCAACTCTTTAGTTGCTTTGACAGGCAGATTCCTATGGACAGTGCATACAGGTGACCCTTAAATACCTACATTGAGATTTTCTGTGGCAAATAGATCATTTAAGCTGTCTTCACCCTTCCCGGTCTGCATGCCATTGCCCACTTCCTCCAGCCATCAGCTAGAATCAGCCTGGAAAATATATACTCATTTTAATGTCAGTCTGAGAAAAATTAGTTAGATGGATAAACTTGCTGAGGTTCAGAGGTAAGGTGTGGCTGGGTCATATAATGGATCCAGAGTGCCTTTGGGATTATCTGCTGGCTTTAATAAGCTGTGTTGTCTGTTCTCCATGACCACAGTGATTGAGCTTATCTTATTTAGTGCCCCATCACTGGCTGCTTTGTCTCCTTTCTTCCCAACTTGCCCCAGTGTGCAGAGCAGATTATAGATAACCGGCCTGCCTTCTAGCATCCTATCAGATTTCATTTACATTGGGTAACATGCGATTTTTAAAAAGTTCCAGGTCCTTTTCATCAGCTCCAAAATCACACTGGAGTCATGGTGGCCACAAGCGGCTGCCTCTCAGCAGCCTGCTGGGCCAGGGTTAGGGTGAGCCCGCCCTCTGGAGAGCTGAGCGGGTGGCAGGTGGTAAGACAGAGCGTGGCTGCAGACAGTAGCCAGGGAGCTCTACTTCCGGGGGACCTTTCATACTTGTGGCTGTAAAATGTCTGTCCTCCCTATCCAGTCATCTGGGTTGGTTGGGGGCAGAATGAGAATGAATTAAAGGACCTCTGTCTTCCCAGACCTGGAGAGGGGAGGGGGCATGAGGATGAACTGCAGGCAGTAGATAGAGAGGGTGATATTGCTGAGGATGTGAATGATGGAGGGGATGATAATGAAAGTTATTACCTTAACGTATGCCTCGAAGTTTTCCCGAGACTCTGGAGGGAGAAGAGCCAGATTGGCAGGGTGGAGAAAAGGGGACAGAGCTTGGAAGAAGCTTGCAGAGCCGACCCTGTCATAGCACGTGCACTCAGAAACTACAGTGTCTATGAAACCTTCTGTGATGAAGGACACTTTCTTTGTCTATACTCTTTAATATGGCAGTTATTAGCCAACTGTGGCTTTTGAACCCTTAAAATGTGGCTGGTGTGGCTGAGGAACTGAATTTTTAGTTCAGTTGTAGTTAATTTAATTGATTTAAATTTACCCAGCTGCATGGGGCTAGCATTTGTCCAATGAGGACAGCGCAGCCTGAGAGTCACAGTTGACACTGGCGCGTGGATGCAGTCTGTCACCGTGCTTCAAAGCACAGACTCTGCAGCTGGCAGCCCTGGTTTGCCACTTACTAACTCTGCAACACTGGACAGGTTACCTAACCTCTTTGAGCCCATTTTCTCGTCTGTAAGATGGAGAGCACAACAGTGCATACATCACAGAGGGCTGTTGGAAAGACTGAATGAAGTAATCCATCTAAAACTCTCTACAAAGTGCCGGGCTTGGTGAGGCTCTCAGTAAATGGTTGCTGTCAGGCTGTTTTGATGTTAAGATGTTATGCTGTTTAGTTCTTTCTTATTTTCCTGTGCTTTGGCCCTAGTCACTGAGCATCAATAAATCAAACTGACTTGCTAAGTGCCTGGAGGTGTGAGTTTAATGACATTTGCCCTTATTGACTCCCTTGAGCTCCATAGCAAAGGATCTGTTATTTGATTTTGTAACTTTATTGTGTCTGAGCCCTGAATGAAATGAGATTTTTTAATGAAAGAAAAGATGAAATAGTCAAGGTCAGAATAATAACATGAAAAATCACATGCCCCACATTTCCAACTTCCTGTTCATTGAATAGGCATTTACTGAATCTTTACTGAGAGACTAGTGATTACAAGCACAGACTTTGGAGCTAGACTGCCTGGGCTTGTATCTGTTACTTACTAGCTGTGTGACCTTGGGTAAGTAACCTAACCTCTCTGTCTCTATTTCCTTATTTGTCAGCTGGGCATAATAATAGTACCTGCCTCATAGGGTCATAAAGTTTAAACGAATCAGTACATGTAAAGCACTTATAGAATTACTTAGCACTTATAAGCACTTGATAAGTATTGGCTGATGTGATTACTGTATGTTAGGCACTATATTAGGTGCTGGGAAAAGGAAGAGAGGTAAGTACCATCCCCGCCCTCATTAAGCTTATAGGCTAGTGGAAGGAGAGAGCTACATGAACATAGAAATGCAATAAGGTATTATAGACACTAAAGGTGGAAGCATACTCAGAATACTGAGGAGACACCAAGAGAGAAGAGATCAAGTTGGCTTGGTTGGAGAGCAATCTGGAAACTTGTCATAGAGCTGGAGAACAGGTAGTAATGGGGTGCACAGCAGGTACGTGTTGACAGACATAAACGAGGATGATGAGTCCAAAGAACTAAAGGCAATTGATAAATTGGATGCCTAGGATATAAGGGAGAGAGAGTTAGTGGAACATACGGTTGAAAAGGTCAGTAGGAAGCAGGTGCTGAAAGACCTTATATGTTAAGTTTAAGAATTTGTACTTTATCTTGAACAATGGGAAACCATCAAAAGGTTTTAAGTAGTGAGGTACCATGATCAAGGCATTTTAGGCAGCATTGTTGGGGGACAAGACTGGAGACAGAGATACCAGCTAAGAGTCAATTGTAGTAATCTAGGCATGAGATGATGAGATTGATGACCTAAAGAAACTATTATGGGGACGGAAGGGTGGGGAACTGTACTGGAGATGTTACGAAGAGATCCAGTCACCTGATGAATAAATGACAGAGAATAGAGAAGGAGGACCAATTGTGGAGAAGTCTGTGGAGTCATTTTGGGACATACTGGGTTTATGTAAGGCATTTGATAGTGGTTCTGGAACTCGTGGAAGAAAGAGATTAGGACTAGAGATACAAATGTGGGAGACATTGGAACTCTGCACCAGCCCCCCTTTTTTTCTCATTCTCTGCTTTCTTCCTAAGTTGTCTATTCCCAAGGCTTTAAATACTGTATCTATGTTGATGAATTCAATTTCTAAACTTCTGTCTCTAGCCCTGAATACCTCACTGAGGTCTATCTGGACTTCCACAACCAGCCATCTATTTAAGATCTCCAGTTAGTTGACTTAATATTCTTCTCGAATGTAACATGTCCAAAACTCAGTTCTTGAAGCAATCCCCATCCCAACTTGCTCTTCCCCTTGTCTTTCAGTCTCAGTGAGTGGCACCCACTGTCTGTCTAATTGCTTAAGCCAAAAATCTAGGGATCAAACACTCTGATTGTTCCTTCAAGTTGCCTTTGTCAGGATTCCTTCCTCTGCTCATCTCCATAGAATCTCATTTTACTCTTCAAGCTCTCCTTGAAGTGGTCCTAAGACCATACACTCCCCACGGCTTCAACAACCTCCATCCATATCCTGACTCATAATTCAACAAAGATTCATTGAGTACTTACTAGGTACTGTCCTGGACGCTAGAGATACAGCAGGAACAAGACAAATAGAGTTGTCACTCTTGTGGAGCTTACATTCAAGTGGTGGGGAAGACATATAATACACAAGCAAACTGGTAAGTGAAACATAATTTCAGATGACAAGAAGTGCTAGGGAGAAAAAGAAAATGGTGATGTGATGAGACTAGGGTTGGGGCCTGCTTAGTTGGGATGGTCAGGGAAGGCATCTCTGAGTAGGTGACACTGGAGCTGAGATATGGTTGATGAAAGGACAACTTAGGCACATACAGAGACCCTCAAGAGGGGACAGATTATAGCTGAGAGCAGAGCAAACAAGGAGGGCAGAATGGGATAAGGTCAGAGACTTGGGAAAGGGCTCTGTCTTACTAGGTTAAAGTAAAGAGCTTAGATGTTATACAAAGTGTATTTGGAAGTCCTTGGAGGGCTTTGAAACAGGGAGATTGGTATGATATGATTTATATATTTAAAAGTTGGCTCTGGCTGTCACGTGGAGAATGGCTTCTGCAAGCAGGGAAACCATGGAGGAGACCGTTGCAGTGATTTAGGGAGAGACGAGAGTGGCTGGGATTACAGTGGAGGCCGAGGACATGGAGAGAAGTTGAGAGAGATGAATTTGTTTATTGGAGATAGGACTGGTGGAATTTGCTGGCTGAGGGATGGGAGATGAAGTAGAGGAAAGACTTAGAGGTCCTAGCACATTCCCTAGTAAGTGCTCACTGAATATTTGTTGAATGAATGAGTCAAGATTTGGATGGAGGTTTTTGAAGCTGTGGGAAATATATGATCTTAGGATCACTTCAAGGAAAGCCTGAAGAGTAAAATGAGATTCTAAAGGGATGTGCAGAGGAAGGAGTGCTTACAAAAGCAACTTGAAGGAACAACTAGGGTGGTAGGAGGAGAAACAGTGAAGTGTGATATTACAGAAGGCAGCCCCACTTCCCTCTCCAGAAGTAACCAATGCTAACAGATGGGTGGGTAGCCTTCCAAATCATCTTTGTATATTTACATACATTCGCAAATGTTTATATTACATGCATATGTAGTTTGGTTTTTATGTAAATGAGCTCGTAGTACATGCATTGTTCTATCACTTGCTTTTTAAAAACATAACAGCTTTATTGAGCTATAATTCACATACTATACAATTTGCACAGTAAAAGTGTATAATCAAGTATTTTTTAGTATATTCACAGATGTGTGCAACCACCACCATAGTCAGTTTTTAGAACATTTTCGTCACCTCAAAAAGAAATCCTGTATTCTTTAGCTATCACCCCCTTATCCCCACTTCCCGCCCCAAACCCTAAGCAACCCCTAATCTCCTTTCTGTCCCTACAGATTTGCCCATTCTGGACATTCACAGAAATGGAAGCACACGACATGTGGTCTTTTGTGACTGGCTTGTTTCTCTTAGCACATGTTTTTGAGGTTCATCTATGTTGTAGCATGAATCAGAACTTCCTCCTTTTTGTTGCTGAATAATATTCAATTGTACATACAGACCACATTTTCTTTAGCTGTTCATCAGTTGGTGGACACTGGGTTGTTTCCACTTTTTTGGCTTTTATGAATAATATTGTTATGAACATTCAGTGACAGGGATTTTTGTGTGGATATATATTTTCATGTCTCTTGAGTGTATACCTAAGAGTGGAGTCACTGGGTAATACAGTAGCTCTATGTTTGACATTTTGAGGTCCTGCCACACTGTTTTCCAAAGTGGCTGCACCATTTTACATTCCCTCCTGCAGCCTATGAGGGTTTCAGTTTCTCCACAACCTTTCTGGTGCTTGTTAGAATCTATCTTTTTGATGATTGCCATACTCAGGGGTGTGCTATCACTTGCTTTTTAATTTAAGATGCCTTCAGTATTTTCCCATATCAGCACATATAGATTTCTTGCATCTATAACTGCTATGTACTGTTCCACAGTGACCATGCTTTTTAAGGTGATCCTGTCTGTACCATTGTGTTCTTTCCTCCCCCAGGGCTCCGCAGCCAGGACATAGAAACAGCACTGGTGGGTGATTGCATTGATCCAGATTTGGAAGTTGTGTGGCAGGTAAGGCAGAAGGAGATGGTGGGACTGGTGTTGACGGTAATGGTAAGAGAGTGCTAGTGAGTTATCCACCTTGGTGCATATCATTCCTGTGTAAGTGACAGCGACAAGGACCTGGAGTGGATGATATAGCATAGTGGCTGGAACCTTCAAAGTAGGGGTTTTGCATGACAGTGAAAAGATGGTTTTTTGCTTTGTTTTGCATTTACTCATTTCCTTTGTTGAGTTTTTCTTTCCTTTTTTAAGACTACATCATTCATTGCTTTGCTTTCTTAAACAGATGATTCAGAGCATAATATAACCTTGTTCTGTGACTCAGAGTGGCCATAATGACCATCTGCTTTTGCTCTGGACCTGTGGGGCATGTAGGAATATGTCATTCTCTATTAAATGGGTCCCAGATTTCTGTGCTTCTAAAATTCTATGTCATTTAGTTTCCTGCTTTACCCTTTTTGGCATCAGAGGCTGAGATCAGTGTATTCTAGATTCTTCTAACATACAGTTGTTTGACCAAGAGATGATCCCATGCATCTCCTGTGAAGTTCATGTGTCTTATGATAGCAATTTGAAATGCTGTTTAGATGATTTTTTTTTCTTCTAGGTTTGTGGCTATATTATGGCAGAGGTTATGATAAATCTGATCTCCAGAGAAGTGTTGGTGATTCTTTAATTTGATATAAGTTATTTTTGGTAAGCTAGTTTTCTAGCATTGAAGAATTTAATGAATAAGTTTATATTTACCTTATCCACACTCTTTTTAATGGTAGAGACTTGCTCTGTGTAATACAAGTAGCCACTAGCTACGTGTGCTACATGCTTTTTAAATTTAAATATAAATTAATTGAGTAAATCAAATTAAAAGTTCAGTTCCTCAGTAGTACTAGCCACATTTCAAGTTCTCAGTAGTCACATGTTGCTAGTGGCTACCATATTGGAGAGTGCAGATACAGAACATTTCCATCATCACAGAAAGTTCTATTTTTTAGCAGTGGTCTAGAGTTTGAGTCAGTCTCCTTTCAGGTTTTACCTTCCCAGACTGGAGTCTCATGTCTTTGGCATGTCTTTCTGCAGCAGCCATGTTCCTCCTATTCTGTAATATCTCACGACCTCCCCGCTGATCATGTCACTTGCCCTCTGTCAGTGTATTAGTTCCTGTTGCTGCTATAAGAAATTACCACAAACTTCATGGCTTAAAACAACACAAATTTATTATCTTACAGTTCTAGAGATCAGAAGTCTAAAATCAGCCATTTTCCAGCTTCCAGAAGCCACTTGCATTCCTTGGTTCATGGCCCCTTCTTCCATCTTCAAAGCCAGCACATAGCATCTTCAAATCTCTCTCACTGTCTGACCTCGGCTTCACATTGCCTTCTGTAATTATGACCCTCCTGTGTCTCTTATATGGACTCTGTAATTAGATTAGGTCTGCCTGGATAATCCAGGCTGCTATCCCATCTTAACATCCTTAACTTAATCACACCTGCAAAGTCCCTTTTACCATGTAAGATAACATATTCACAGATCCCAAGGATTAGGACATGGGCATCTTTGGGGATCACGATTCAGCCTACTGTAGCAAGCAGTCTTCTCCAGTGGCATCTTGTTTTCCTTGAGGACCAGGGCTGCACAGAGTACATCACTTACTGATGTGCCAAGGTTTAGGCAAAGGAAGAATAATATTTTAAAATCTTATTTTCTGCCTCCATCCTGTCTGAAAATACTGAATTTTGGTTTTTCTGACTCCTCAAATATGATCTGTGAGTACAGTGACATAGGCAAGACAGATCCACAGCTGACTCAGCATCCTATCAGAGTGTTTGCCCCACTGTAACACAGTTACTCTTTCAGGACTCATCTCTCCAACCTTTCTTCTCAAAAACCAAAAACCACACACATACACAAACAAACCCTCCAAACTGGGAGCTTGTTACATTAACCACAGCAAAACCTCCTGAGCTTCTCTTTGCCAAGAAAAGGGTGACAGATGAGTCATTCCTAGTAGAAGCTGCAGCAGAAACCACTGCAAAATTGGTCTTCTACTTCCAGTCTGGACAAGATAGCATAGACTCATTTCTCCCTGCTCCTCCCAGCTAAGTATAATGATAAATCCTAGAAATAATTCAAAGGGCAACCAAAGGAGAATTCTGTAAGATGTAAAGAGGAACACAGAATGGTTAGGAATTCCAGGACCGGAGGAACACCATGGTAGCCAGCAGAAAAAGGGGACCCAGGCCCAACATTTCCCAACCCCCACTAAGCAACAGACAGTGACTCGGGTAGTCTGCTGCTTTCTCTGGATTGAATGGGAGTTCTGCTGACAACACCAGGTGGACATGGCAACTCCAGCAAAGGGAATCTAGCAGGGAGCCCCACTGACAGTGAGCAGTCAGGGAAAGTGCTTTCCTTTCCCACCAGGCCAGAGACTGCCCTATGCCACCAAAAGATACTGTGCGACCAAAGCGCCATCAAGGGGAAATCCCACCACAGCAAGTAGTCTGGCTTAGAAAGCCTTTGTCCCCATGGTCTTGAGGATCTCCTTTTCCCATAAGAGATACCAGGAGGGCATATAGCACTGGCAAGTGGGGGTGCCGCCAGAATAAGCAAAGCCAGAGATGGTTTGTTGTTTCTACAGACTAGAGACTCACTTCCTCTACCCAGATGCATCAGGCAACCCAGCCTAGTGAGGCACCTTCTGCTCCCCCAGGCAGCACCAGCAGGGACCAGTGGGGGCCCCATCAGTACCGCATTAACCAAGCAGACCAAAATAGCACCACAGAGGCTCTGAAAAGTAAATCATCATTGAAATCACAGCCTGTAAAAATTGGCCAGGACCTATGTGCTAAACCTAAACAGTGACTGCCTGCTGAAATAGAAGATTTAAATGGTCTCCTAACATAGTAGCCAAAATGTCCAGAATACAATAAAAAATCACCCATCATACCAAGAAGCAGAAAATCACAGCCTGATTGAGAAAGGACAGTCAGCTGACATCAGTACCAAGATGAATCAGATGTTAGAATTATCTGACAAGGAGTTTAGTGCAGCATCACAAAAATGCTTCAATAAGCAATTGCAAAGTCTCTTGAAACAAATGAAAAAAAAAAAGAAAAATCTAAGCAAAGAAATAACAAGTTATAAAAAAGAACCAAACAAATTACAGAACTGAAAAATACAATAACAGAAATTAAAAACTTGCTGGATAGGCTCAATAGGATAGTAAAGATGACAGAGGATAGAATCAGTGAGCTTGAGGATAAACCAATAGAATTTACTCAGTCTAAACAACAGAGAGAAGATAGACTAGGGAAAAAAATAGAGCCTCAGAAACCTGTGGGAAATAACAAAAGATCCAACAGTCATATCAGAATCCCAGGAGGATACCCAAACCAGACAAAGACAGTAGAAAAAAGAGAAAACTATAGACAATTATCTCTTATGAACTTAGAAAGATCTTCAACCAAACAGTAGCAAAACAAATCCAAGGATATATGAAAGAATTATACACCCTGACCAAGTGGGATTTATTCAAGGTATGTAAGCCTGGTTCAATATTTTAAAAATCAGTGTAGTCCACCACGTGAACAGACTAAACAAAAATCATATCAACTGGCACAAAAACACACATTTGATAATATTCATCATTTATCCATGATAAAAACTCTCAGTACACTAGGAATAGAGAGGAAATTCCTTAACTTGATAAAGAACATCTACAAAACCATACAGCTAACATTATACTTAATAGTGAAAACTGAATGCCTTCCCTCTTAAGATTGGGACAAGGCAAGCATGTCTGCTCTTATTTCTTCGATTCAACATTGTACTGGAAGTTCTTGACAGCGTAACAGTAAAAAATACATCATTTATAGTTGCTCCAAAGAAAATGAAGTATCAGGTGTACAGGATCTATATGTTGAAAATGACAAAACCCTGATGAAAGAACTCAAAGAAGACATTAGTAATTTGAGAGACTTACTGTGTTCATGGATTGGAAGACTCAACATATTAAAGATGTCAGTTCTCTCAAATTGATTTATAGGTTAATGAAATCTCTATCAAAACCCCAGCACGGATTCTTATAGAAAGACTTATTATAAAATTATATGGAAAGGCAAAGGACCTAGAGTCCTTTTACCTAAACATCACATCGTATACAGAAAATAACTTGAAATGGATCACAGACTTAAAGTGTAAAACTATAAAACTTGTGGGGAAAAAAAGCCACAGGAAAAAAAATCGTCATAGCTTAGAACTCAGCAAAGAGTTCTTAGGCTTGACACCATAAGCATGGTCCATAAAAGGAAAAACTATTGATTAGATTTCATCAAAATTGCAAAGTTTTGTTCTATGAAAAATCCTATTAAGATGAGCTACAGACCAGAGAAGATACTTGCAAACTGAGTATCTAACAGAGGATTTGTATCTAGAATATATAAAGCACTCTCAAAACTCAAACTCTCAAAAAGAAAATGGGCAAAAGATATGAACAGACATTTCACTAAAGAGGATATACAGATGGCAAATAACACATAAAGAGATGTTCAACACCATTAGTCATTAGGAAAATGCAAATCAAAAAAACACAGTGAGGTATTACTACACATCTATCAGAATAGCTAAAATACGAAATAGTGACACCAAATGCTGACAAGGATCCCAAGAAACTGGATCACTCATACATGTGTTCTTCAACAGATTAGTGATTAAATAAACTGTAGGATATAATGTGCCATGGAATACTACTCAGCAATAAAAAACTTTGTGCAATAACTTGAATGAATCTCCTGGGAATCTTGCTGAGTGAGAAAAGGCCAGGCTTAAAAGGTTACATGGTGTATGATTTATTTTATTTTATTTTTATTGAAGTATAGTTGATTTACAATATTGTGTGTTTCAGGTGTACAGCAAAGTGATTCAGTTATACATATGTATGTATATATCTATATTCTTTTCTTTATTCTTTCCCATTATAGGTTATTACAAGATATTGCATATAGTTCCCTGTGCTGTGCAGTAAATCCTTGTTTACTTTATTTATGGTAGTGTGCAGTTAATCCCATATTCTCAGTTTTTCCTTGCCCCCCTTCCCCTTTGGTAACCATAAGTTTGTTTCCTATGTGCGTGAGTCTTTATGTTTTGTAAATAAGTTCCTTTGTATCATGTTTTAGATTCTACATTAAGTGATGTCATATGATAATTGTCTTTCTCTGTCTGACTGACTTCACTTAGTATGATGATCTCTAGGTCCATCCATGTTGCTGCAAATGGCATTATTTCATTCTTTTTTATGTCTGTGTAATATTCTGTTGTATATATATTGTATGATTATATAAGACTATTGAAATGACAAAACACAGAGATGGAGAATAGGTTAGCGGGTGCCAGGGGCTAGGGAATCTGGTGGATAGAAGGTGAGTGTGGCTGCAGGGGGAGCAGGAAGGATGGTTGTGGTGATAGTACAGTTCTGATTGTGTTGGTGGATACCTCAACCTACATGATAAAATTGTGATAAAATTGCATACAACTCAATATACAGGCACATACAAACAAATGATTACAAGTAAAGCTGGGAAAATCTGGACAAGATCAATGGTTTGTAGCAGTGTCAATACCTTGGTTGTGATATTATACTACAGTTTTGCAATATGTTACCACTTTGGGAAACTGAGTGAAGAGTACGTGCTATCTCACGTTGCTTACAATTGCATGTGACTCTACAATGACCTCAAAAATAAAAAGTTTAATTTAAAAAAAGACAAAAAATTGGGGCCTTGAACATTTTGCCAGAAGCTGGACTAAGGAGTCTGGCTAATATGTGGGCATGAAATTAGTTGGCCATCTGACTAGCAGACTGGATAGTTACAAAGACCAGTGACTTCCCCAGCTTGAGTATGCCGCCCCTTCAGGAGCCTCTCGTAATCCAGAGAGGCATTGTTTACCTTCTGGAAATTCTTATTAGCCAAGTTTAATTAAAAATCACTTTCATGAAAAAAGCAAGCATTTGCTTCGTATCAGAGGGCAGCACTAGGAAATCAAAATAGGGTATCTCAACCTGTCCCCTCCCCAGCCCTTCTGAAATAGGAATCACTGGCCTGATCATTGTCCATGGAGTCACCACGTGAGGCCTGAATGGACTTGTTAACTTTGCATGGTGAACAGACACCACCCCTAATCCTAGCCAGTCAGCTGGCTCTGACCACAAGAGAACCTATGAGGGGGAACCAGAGACTATGGATGATTGGCCACAAACCCCAGTCCTTTGATTGGCCAAAACCTCCAAACATATGCTCCACCTTCTTCTTAGATTCAACACCTTCTTTAGGAGGCGCTCAGAGGGTTTTCATGATCTCTTCGTAAAAGCCCTTTTCATGCCTGTTCTCCAGACCTGGAGCATCTTGAACTTACTTGATTTTTATAGAGGGGAAACTTGACTTCACAGAGGACTGAAAAAACAATAGGAACAGTACATTTTCTCTTAATATTAGCTTTAAGTTAGTATGTAGAAAAATTGACTTTATTGTTATGCAGTTCTGTGAATTTTAACACAAGTATAGATTCATGTAACGACCTCTACAATGAAGATACAGAATAGTTCCTTCATCCCCCAAAACTCCCTAATTCTGTCCCTTTGTCATTACTTACACCCCACCCCCAAACCCTGGCAACCACTGATGTGTTCTCCATCACTGCAGTTGTGTCTTTTTGAGAAAGTCATATAAATGGACTTGTACAGTAGGTAATATTGAAACCAGCTTCTCTCAGCATAATGCCTTTAAGGTTCATCACATTGTTGCATCTATCAATAATTCATTTAAGCACCTTTTTTACTTAAGAATTATTCCCCAATTCTATTCAGGTTAGTTCTCTAGGAAGGCTTTGTAATAGTATAGCAACAGTATAATCTATGTGCAATGAAACCACCTTTGGTCAAATGACTGACAATTAACATTTCTCTTAGCCAATTCTTAATCTGTTTCTTTTGATGAAAAAAAGTGGAGAAGCAAGAAGTAATTTCTACACAAGCATTGTAGAGTTCTACAGTGAGAAAGCAGCATCTCTGACTGCCTGAACTATTCTGGAATTACCTCTCTCACCACTTGGGAAACCTACCAGGACACCAGTGGCCAGTGGACTTCTAGACATATGCTTCTTGCCCAAGAGCCTCCATGTGGTTCTAGAACCAGTCCCACACAAAGGAATGAGTACAGTTGCCTAGGAGGTAATGTTTTAAGGAGTTTTCTTAAACTGCTTTCCTGAGTACCCCAAAATCATGTCAGAAATTTCTACCATTTGAATCACTCATTTAGGCTAAGGAATTCCAGAAGACCTCTCCAAGAATGCAAACATGGTCACTTATGAGGGTATCCCATTGTGAAGTTGGGCCCTGAGGAACTGGAGCAAAAAACCTGATTTAAATTGTGGGACAGGTCCAGAGTGGTGCTCAGTGCTAAGGACTGGGAACCCCAGCTTAAATTAGAGGTGGGGTCAGGGAATGACCCTACAAGGCTGAGTGGCAGTAAGAGATACTGGAACCCAGGGAGGTGGGCTGAAAAGTTGGGGGGGGGTGTCAAAAGAGGAATTGGGACATGCTAAGAACAAAAGTTGCCTATTTCATAAATATACCTGGATCGTGCCCTGGTGGGCCCCACTTTTTAGGTGGAGAGCTAGCTGCCTTGTTTGCTTTTGTCTTACCTACCTACTGAGTCAACACTAAGTAACAGCTCTGAAACCCAGTTCAATAGAAGAGTGTTTATGAATCCAGTGTGCTTAGCCTGAGCTGAGGAGAAGGGCACCCTCTGACTGTAGGGGAGCTTTCTATTTTATTCAGTTTCCCCTTCTTTTGTGTTTATAGCCTTTTCTCCTTCTCCCCACAGGCAGGCCACTGTGGAAGTCATACTTGTGAAAGGAACTCAGCTGCCAAGTAGTGAAGACTTCAGGTGGAGGATGAATTGAGTCAGTTCCTGTAAGGGAGGGGATTCGGTCTCGGGGGGCTGAACTTCTCTTGGAACTGAGGGCAATAGGACAAGCCTTGCATGTGGCATTTAAAAAGTGAGCTCCCTCCTGCCCGGGGTCAAACAGGACCTCCGTCTTGTTCACCAGTGTTATTTTATAGCCTCCCCTCAACCCCCAGACATGTACAACTAGTGAAGTAATGGTCGGTGTGCCTGCCAGGAACACAGCTAATTTCTGTTAATTAGCCATAGGCCAGAAATTAGTAAATTAGTAGATTGTGCTTGAGTTGAACATTTTCAATCTAATGGTTCATGAAACAGACTGCTGCTTATTTTATTTAGGTATAAGTGACTCTTAGTGCGTCAAAAGGATGTTTAAAACAGCAAAGGAATAATCAAAAGTACAATTTAGCATCTCAGTTCAGAAACAGATTCAAAGTGTATAATGACAGCAGCCCTTGTTGAAATCAGTGCAGTAACAGATTGACAGTGGAAGCACCGGAACAGCACAGTGTCATTCCTGATGGGTTCCAGCCGTGACACCTGGACTCCAAGCAGGTGTCCTGTGGTGTGGCCCAGGAAACGGAAGAACTGAGCATTCTGATAGTCCAGACCTTGGCAAAGTAATAGTCGCAGAGGAAGTGCTTTTTGAGAAAGAGCAGAAGTGAAGTGCACCTAGGAAGCTAGTTCGGTGTTTGAGACCTAAAGGCAAATGGGAAAGAAATGCATCTTTAGAGCCAGTGCAGTCAGAGCCTTTCATGTCAAGGCACGAACATTTTCAACCAGGGCAGCAACCTCCCCTGCATTTTTGTTCACCTGATTTTCCATTTCAGTTCTCATTCTCTTTACCCAGCCCAGCTGTGGGACTGCATGCTAGTTATCTCACGGTGGTGATACCATCTGCTGAAAAGGCTGGCAGCCGAGCCATCCCCATCTTTTTCGCCTCTACCTGCCCTGGTCCAGAAAAGAGAAGGCAGTGTGCTTCCCCCATGCCCTGCTCAGGGGCTGACTCTGCTTCACAGATTGAAGCAGAAACTGAGAACTTGGCCAGTTCTCCAAGCCAGAGCCTTTGCCTGTGGTGTTCAGTACTGAAGTTTGGGGACTCAGCCTATGTCTACACATGGCCTGGGTTGGGTGGGCCAGGTGACATGGTCAATCTAATGAAAGAAGTTGACTAAACTACTGTCATATGCAGTTCCAGGCATGTGTGATTCATGGTCTTGGGTCGGATATAAGTGAACAAGTCAATTTCTTGGCCACTGCTTTTACCTCTATACCTGGGCACAAATGAAAGCCATTTGGTCACCAGAGGGTGAAGGTGTAGATGATGTTGACTGATTCCATCCTCAACCCTGGAAAAAGAGCTGAAAGGATATGGTTTACACATAAATTAGCTGTACCATCTTTCTGTAGAAACAACGGCATGATCTTTCTTCACAATCGTACTTGTATTAAAGTATTTTTAAACTTCAGAATAGGAATGAGGAACCTAGGCTGACACTGGTGAATTGTTCCCAGCTGGCTGGCTATATGGAAGAGAGTGGGCAGGGCACACTGTCCCTAGTCCAGTTTCCCCCAGTGAAGTTCTGAAGTTTGCATAAGAATAGTTGAGGATGATAGTTAAACACCTTTTCTTTTATGTATATTAAAATCTTGATGCTTTTGACAACTGTGAGGGATGTTATGAAGAGAGGAAACTATTTACTGTCTCCTCAAAAGTTAGCAGGGACAGGGAGTGAATCTTGATTTGACCAGAGAAAAAAGGTGGTTGGAATTTTCCACTTTTGAACCGTTGATTTGATCTCAAGGGAACACAGCCTTACAGTTGTACAGCTGGGCACTGACATTAATAGCAAGAAGTCAATCACATTTTTACCCTTTGACTCTGATTTTTTTTGCTTACCATATTTTGTTATGATCCGGGTTCCTTGGATATTTTTCCTGTTATCATGAGCTTGAAAAGAATGTGGTAAGCTTCCACCCATTTGTATTAATGTAGGAGAGCATTAAGACAGCTACAAGACAAGCATAGATAAGCCAGAAGTCAAAGTGTGAAAGTCAGAGTGTTCCAACCAAAGGAGCTGAAGAAACAACGGAGGCCCAGAGAGGGAAGGTGGCAGCTCTCAGATTCCCATTCCTGTCCTCTTTCCAGAATATGGTACATGACTTTACTGCCACATACTCTCCTTTCTAATTATGATTTGTGAAGGTTATTGGTTGGTATTCCTGGGGCATGAAACCAATTAGGTAGGTGTTTAAGAATGGACCCAGAGCCATACAGTGGTAGGGAAAGCTAGACCCAAACTAAAGACTCACGTTGAACGAGCAGATCTGGAGTTGACACTCGCTTGCATTGTTAAGTGTTGGCGTTCTCCTGGGTTCTGCCCTTTGCCCTCTTTTCCTCTGGTAACAGTAGCTCCGTGGTCAGGGTTGGTCAGGCAAATATAAGACTAACTCTGAACTGAAAAGGTACAACTGCAGTTCTTATGATTTCCGGCCTGTCTCAGAGGGTAATGGATCGTTTCTTCAGTTCAACACCAACCTTTTCACCAGTCCATCTCTTAATTTTTTGCACTTCCCTTCTACCCTGCCACACCTGTAACCACAACCAAACCTCTATTTTGTTTTAATAAAAACAAACAAAAATCTTTTCAACCTGTGTTCCCCCTCAGGTATTCCCTTGTCATCCAAGCCTCTTGAAAGAATGGTCCATACCTGATCTAAAGCCTTCGTTTTCATTCACCCCAATGCCAAACTCAGTGGACACCTTTTAGTCTTTATTTTAAGGGATCTTGCTTTGCAGTGTTTAACACTGTTCAACCATTCACCTGCTCGAAACTCTCTCTTCCCTGGCTTTTTTTTCTCCTGATTATCCTACTCCTCTGTTCCTCAAGGATCTTATTTGATGGTAGTTATATTTGGGGTTAACACGTAGTTTAAATCTTCTTTACTGCAATATTTCCCAACCTAGGATCTCTCAGGAAGAAATGGTAAAGCCTCAGGATGCAGCCAAAATGACCAGAGATGGATATTTAACTGAAGGTGGACACCTTCTCTGCAGGAGTCCCCTCTCCCAGGAATGCAATGAGATGGAGAAAGCTGACTGCAGGAAATCAGGCAAGGAGGTCAAGTTGATTCAGAGGCTGATGCTAGTGTTGGCTGTATGTGAGTGGACAAGTGACTAGAAGACATTACCAGGCAGAGGGGAGGGGGTGGGAAATAAAGGCAGCACTCCCAGAGAAACAAGGAAGAGATCGAGAGCCAGAGAGAGGTGTGGATTAGCAGACAGAGGAGGGAGGAGAGGGGAAGAGTTGTGAGTGGAATAAGAGGGAGAGAGGGGAGTGATGAGAGTGGGCCCAGGAGATGGCACCCAGATAACGTGAATTTCAGTGAGGTGCCGCTGTGCATCCTGCAGGAAATTTCAGTGTGATTCCCCTGTATCCTTGTAATAACCCTCTCTATTTCCTTATTTTAGTTGTTTCTTACAACCTTTACCCTAAGGTAACTATTCTTCTACCAACTCCTCAAACTCATCCTGAATGATTTCATCCACTTTTTTTTTCCAGTTTAAAGTATTTTTCTTCAGTGTAATACTTGCATATAGTTTAAAAAAAAGAAAGAGTACCAAAGGCTTAGAATGATAAGCAGAAGTCTCTATGCCCACCCCTTTCCTGCTTCCCAGAAGCAATCACTCTTTGAAGTGTTCCCTATGGTATTTACCTCCATCATTTAAAAGAATATGATTATCTTGCTATTTCTTTTTTTATTGTGGTAAAATATACATCACACAAAATTGACCATTTTAACCAGTTTTAAGTGTACAGTGGCATTAAGTTCATTCAAATTGTTGTACAATTATCACCACTATCCATCTACAGAATTCTTCCATCATCTCACACTGAAGTTCTATATCCATTAAACAATAACTTCTCATTCCCTTCCTCCCCAGCTTCTGGTAGCCACTATTCTAGTTCTTGTCATTATGAATTTGACTATTCTAGGTGCATCATATAAATGGAATCATATAATATTTGTCCTTTGATGTCTGTCTGATTTCACTTAGCAGATGTCTTCAAGGGTTGTCCGTGTTGTAATATAGCTCAGAATTTTATTCTTTTTTAAGGATGAATAATAGTCTATTATGTATGTATGACACGCACACACACACACACACACACACACACACACACACACACACAAACGTATTTTGTTTATCCATTCATTCCCTGATGGACATTTGAGCTCTTTCCATCTTTGGCTTTTATGAACATGCTGCTATGAACACAAGTGTAGAAATGTCTGTTCGAGTCTCTGCTTTCATTTCTTTTGGGTATATACCCAGAAATGGAATTGCTGACTCACATGGTAATTCTGTTTGCTTTTTGAGGAGCTACCATGCTGTTTTCCACATTCTACTGTTTCTTGTCAAACACTTTTAAAACATCATCTACTGACTTTGTGTTACGGCAGCTGAGGATTCATCTGCTCTTAAAGTATTCTCTAGCCCTTTTGCGCTGATGACATCCCGTCTCTAGTCCCAGCCTCGACTTACCCCTGAGCTTTAGGCTTCTATTATCCAATTTACCCATGTGGATGTTAAGCTCAATGTATCCAAAGCATAATTAAAATGCTTGCCCCTGCGCCCAACCCAAACTTTCTCTTCCCCTTGTTATTATCGTGCCCCTACCTCAGTGAATGTCACCGTCTCCAACTCACTCAGACAAGAAACCTGGAAATTATCACAAACTGTTCCTGGGATCCAAGGGCTCACCAAGACTTCCTGATTTTACCTCTGAAATATTTCTTGACTCCATTCTTTCTTCTTCTTACTCACTGTCACTGTCCTAGTTCAGATCTTCATCGTCTATTGCTTGAACCTCTTGCAGGAGCCTCCTCCTAACTTGTCTCCCTTCCTGCATGTTTGCCCTCCTTTAATCCTACTGCAAATTGATCTAAGCCAGTTTAGCTTCTCACACTGTCTGGTACTTTTCAGTGAATATCAGTAGCTTCCAATGACTAGAGATAGCTCTGGGTTGTCATCCTTATCCCCACAATCTCCCATACCAGGTGGTATGTTCTATTTAAAATAGGACAGGATTTTGACCCACTTCTGCCAAGCATACATTTATTAGCAGCTAGACATAGTCCTACAAACTGTCTTCATAAAATCCATTAAGCCCCATGCAGGAAAGTTTCACTTGAAGCACATGTCGTCAGATAAGGCGACGAAGTCATCCATTAAGTGTCAGGAGGCAGAACCCAGTGGATTCCTAGACTTAGAATCACCAGTTTTTTAGGCTCCATTCATGCGAGGGCAGACCAAATGTCAGCCCATAAATCTAGAACATCATTTATTTTACCAGTGAGAGTTCATGTCTAATATCCCTTACAGTAATGAGCAAACCCTCTAGCGTAGATTTAGTAGGTTGGTTAAAGCTTCGCAGTCGCTGCATCTGGAGTGTGGACTCCCAGCTAGAGTCTTTTAGATGCAAACTAAGCATTGCTAGAGTATGTTCCTCTTGGAGGGCTTCGGATGTTAACTGTCCCTCGGGTATATGTATATACGTTCATGTGTATATATAGATAGGTGTGTGTGTCTCTCACACTGTGCTGAGTATTTTAAAATTTCAGACCATATAACAAATCTACACTCCCATGTAGATCTGTCCATATTGTTTCCCTGCATAAAACCCTTCCCTTCCATGGTTCCCTGTTACCTATAAAATAAAGTCCAGACTCCATCAAGTGACATACAGGGCCTTTCCAGATCTGCCCCTTATCTCTTTCTGTTCTGCACTGTACACTCTAGTCTAAAATTAGCAAGCTGCTTCTACTTAAGCCCCACCAATTATGCTCTCCTCACCTGCCTGGCCCGTCTTTCACAGCTTCCTTCACCTGGCTAACTCTTACTCATCCTCTATGACTCAGTTCAGGCATCAGCCCTTTCAAGAAGCCTGCCCTGTAACCAAATTCACAGTTAAGTTTCTTTCTTTTATTTAACATACAAATAGCACTTATTATGTGCCAAGAACTATTCTAAGCACTTTTAATCCTCATAACAACTCTATGAGTTAGGTTCTTTTATTATCCCTCTTTCAGGTGAGGAAACTGAGGCACATAGAAGTTTAATTTGTCCAAGTTCACAGAATTGGTAAGTAGCCAAGTCAGACTGCAAACCCAGGCTCTCTCTCTGGCTCCAGAGTCTGTGCTCCTAGAAATCCACATGCTATGCTGGGTATTCCCACAGCACTGGAGGCTTACCTCTGTCTTAGCATTTAGCATGAAAATTTGAAACTCTCTCTTCGAGTGCATATCTGCCACTTCTCCATGAGGGTCTTAAAGCTTAATGGTCTCTGAAGGAGTATGGTATAGTGGGTTAGATTGTGAAGTTTGGAATTAGATATACCTCGGGTTAAGTCCCACCTCTACTCTGTACTAGCTATGTAACCTTAGGCAAATTATTTAACCTTTCTGAGCCTCCTTTTCCTGATTTGTAAAGTGGGGATAAGAATACCTCATAGGGTAATGGAAAAAATGAAATGAGATATTATAAGATGTTATATATAAAGCACCTAGTAGAGGGTCTGACATAGTAAAACAAAACAGAGCAACTCTTGGTAATTCTTGACTATTGCAACTAGTTATTATTATCTCTGCATTTCTAGCAGCTAACACAGTACCTGAAAAATAGACATTTGAGAAATATTTGTTGAACTGAACTACTATGGAAATCTTTAGATTGTCATAGATACCTGAATTGTACCTTAGTATGTATAACTTCAGAAATGGTCTCCTGTAGTTAAGCAAGATGTGCCACCTTACTTTGCTTGGGCACCCATAAGAGTTTTACCTCCAAAGGGTAGATAGCCCTGGAGCTCTCCAGGCATATAAGTAATAAGCATATCATTCTGGTCCTTGCAACCATTAGTTTTAATGTAGATGAAGCTCAAATAGGATAGCTCGTCACTTTGAAGTGAGTCTTGTTATCCTAAGTTATCTCATCATCGTTCAGAATGAAAGAGAACTCCATTTCATTTCCTTTTCTTCGAACAAGGGCTTCAGAACTCCCCAGGGCTGTCCATCCTCATGGGATCACTGACCTTTTCAGTTCTGAAATTCCCATGCAAATTTCCTTCCCAACACCCTAGAGTTTTGATCCCTTCTGTTATAAATTTCACTTGTCAAATGAGTGAAAAATATAGTTAACAGACATGCCCAAGTCACCTTTGGATAGCATTCCGACAGAAAATGTCCCAGGTATCAATGAAGTACTCATCTTCTTGCACCCAAGAGCAGCAGAAGATGCTACTTGAAAAGCTGAAATAGACATATATATCACATCCAGAGAATAATACAACCCCTTAGGGTACTAAGGGAATGGAAGCTCCTAAGGCAGAATCTTCTGGTTAACTTAGGGCTAAGGAGAAACCTCATTTGGCTTCAGGTGGCCAATCTTTCTACAGTATCTGAACCCACTTTCCTTCATCAAGGAGGACAGTCTAGTGACCACTGATTCTGATTTCCACACAGATCTGGCAAGATCTCTAGGCTTATCGCTTTTCAGAATTTTAGGTGGAGAGACAAAGTGGAAGAAATTGAACTGAATTTGTATTGTTGATGAAAAAATTAATCAATAGCCAATCTGTGAAAGAAATGGAAAATTTTATTTGAGCCAACCTGAGGATTATAATCCAGGAGACAGTCTCTCAGAGAGCTCTGAGAACTGTTCTGCCCATTAGAGGTCAAAGCCCAGTCATTTACATTTTTGAGACAAAGGGTTATATACATCACCTGATGTATTGACGATTTACACAATTCTGATCTGCACGTACAAAGTTGTGGGTCATTGTGACCTCTTACAGGTTTAGGAAGGAATGTTATCCCCTAAGGAGTTACCGAGTAGTGCGTCATTGTGACCCCTTACAAGATTAAGAAGGAATGTTATCTCCTAAGGAGTTATATTGCTGGCACCAAGAGAACATTGCTCTTTATGGTTGAGCAGGTATTTCTCCTGTTGGGGAGGGCTGCTTGATGCCTAATGCAGATACACAATGCACACTAGAGGGGAGGGAGTAAGCCAGAGGGCAGAAAAAACCTTTATGTTTAAACTTTTCTTTACTTGCCTTAAAATATGAATTTTTATTGCATCAGCATTAATCCTGGTCATAGCCTAAAATCTGGCTGTTTGATTAAACCTCTGCTCATTATGTTGTTATTTTTCTCTTTTTCTCCCTAAAATCTGGTGTGTAGAACCCCATCACCTCGTACACACAGAATGTCTAATTAGCTGAGGCTTCTGGATCTTCAGGTGCTAAGGGAATTTAATGTACGGGAATGATGGCTGTAGCGTGGGTTTGATCAGGAGAGGCTGCCTGGAGAAGGCCTCCGGCCAGACCATGAGGGGTTGGTAGACTTTTGATGGTAAGGGCTTCCAGAGTTGAGGAAGAGGGAGGGGCATGAGCCAGAACCACACAGTATGTGTAATAAACTGGAGGCGGTGCTTGTGGTTTTATGCTCAGGGCAAAGCCTGGGATTCCCCTCTCATTTTTCTGTCCAGATGGTCAGAAATAAACCATGGAGGGTCCCCAAACTCAGAAATTGGAAATGTTCCCCTCTGGGAAAGTGCACTGGGCCAGAAGTGAGGAGATATGATTTCTGACCCTGGTTCTACCACTGATTTTTCCCATAATGGTGGGCAGTTTGTGTAAACCTCTCTCAGATCATTTTCTTGCCAGTTAGAGATAGATAAATGATCAAACTACCACACAGAGCTGGTGGGAGGATTCAGTGAAAGCTTGCACATATCCATCAGATATAAGTTACTGAGATACTATTATTAACATGTAGATACCTCAGGAAGAGAAACCACCTTCAGCCTTGTCAGCTTGCGTGTTATTGAATAACAAGTGCCAGCCCCTCAGAGACTCAAGAAATAGATGTCAGGTGCAGAGAAGAGAAAGGATTTTTTTAAAAACAAATGAAGAACCAAAGTTCAGAGAGCTTAAATCACTCCCCAGTTATTGAGCAGGGACTGTGCCAAAGCCAAATGTCAACTGCTTCACTGCTTTGCTCCAAGAGCTTGGAAACCTATTTGGATCTCTTTGGAAGGCACTGTAAGAGTGACTATTGGTGAGAATTGCAAGGATAGTGGAAAGCTACTGACAGCAATATTTTGGAGGTTGGCAGCTGATCTCAGATACAAGTAGTTTATCTCTCTGTGTGCCATAATCCACTGTGATCTCTAGTACATGTGAACTATATGCCACTCCTTTTGAGCCTCACTTGGAAGAGGGAACTAGGAGTTGATAACGCCAAAAAGGGAAGTACTGTCCCTGTAACGTAGTAAGTATTTCTGAAGTGAGGTCTTGGATCTGTACTGTGGCAGGTCAGTGAGCAGAGCAGGAGTTCAGGTTTCTATAAGAAGGCCTGTCAGTGAGCACTGGTGCTGAGAGAGAGACAGAGACATCTTCACTATCTTCCAAAACATCTCTCCCCTCAGGAAGCAGAGTCGTGAAGTCCCTGAAGACCTTCTGGATGCTCCACTGAGACACTAGTACAGCTCTTCCTTCATTCTCTTTAGCTAACACTCAGCATGAATTTCACAAGAGGTTGCTGGTTACCTTTCTTAAAACATGTTTAGCTGGTTTTTTTCATGCTATTTCAAAAATTGAAGGTAGAAATTTTAAACTCTATGACAATCTAAAAAGGAATTTAAGGAAATCTTATGAATCTCTTGTGGAGGTTCCAGGCTTCCTCTTATAATGCATGAAAGGGTTTAAAGCAATTGTTCTCTTTGGATAACCCAGAAAAATCCTCCATTCCTTGAATCTAGCCCCCATATCTGAGAGAATTCTGATTATAGTTTATATAACATTGGTGCCTAGGGGCCAATTCCCTTAGCAAAATCCCACCTTTTACACCTATAAATCTGTGTGTTAACATATGACTTTAATCAGAGACTGAAGATAACCCCTTGTTAGTAAT
This sequence comes from Camelus dromedarius, assembly GCF_036321535.1. Taxonomy (NCBI): domain Eukaryota; kingdom Metazoa; phylum Chordata; class Mammalia; order Artiodactyla; family Camelidae; genus Camelus; species Camelus dromedarius. Next base: position 26,008,382 of record NC_087472.1, on the reverse strand, counting down.
TTGGCATATGAATCATTTAAAAAACAAAACACTTTTGTTCTGATGAAGAGAGGTGCTAGAATTCATCCTCATCATCTCCCCTGAATGTGTATTTTACATAAAATCACACAGATTTTCTTAACAAGTTTAATAGTGTGCTATTATAATATAATTGCAATATTATACCAGAAGCATTATCAATGCTAAGTACTCTCCAATTTAGAATGCATGAATAAATTCTCTAAAGCTCTTGAGAAGAGTATCCATTTCCCAGCTAAATAATATTTAAGTTCAAAAGATAAAAGAATATTTGTTCTTATATGAAATATGGTTCGTATGTGGGAGTAGAGTTTTGATAAGCATTTGTGAGCTCCCTGCTGGTAGATTTAAAAACCTCCTTGGTGATCTCATGACAACTATGGATACAATGCCCCCTTCCACCTAAGGGCCAAGACATGGTGTCTGCAGAATTATGTACCCATTAAGGTAACATTAGCTCTGTCATTTTCATCATATGGCACCAAGGTCACCCTGGATCCTGACAGTCAACAGATGGGAAAAGAGAAAGAGTAGAGAAGGCATGTGAGCTTCTTAAGTTGGCCTGAATGTCACCCACACCCCTTCCACCAACATCTCATTGGCGAGGACTTGGCATAAGGCCCCACCTAGATGCAAAGAAAACTGAGAAATGGTAGTTCCTGTCTGCAGAGCCATTTCCCAGCCACAACTTAAGCATGATAGAAGGGCAGGACAGATATTTGGGGGTTAGCTAAGTGACTTTGTCACAGTTGTACTGTGGCAGTTACTAATTTCTTGTCTCAACTCCAAATCCTCCAAACCCTGCTTTGCTTTTTAGTTTAGTTTTTTCCCCAAAGCCTGCTTTGTGATGCTGGCAATAGGTCACTACAAACCACATTTCTGCTTTGTTGGCTGACTGTGTGTTAGGTTCTGCCAATAAGGAGCAGTAGAGGGAGACAGCAAAGCTGGAGAAGGAAGGGACTTGTTCCTACCTGTTTGCTTACTGTGGGTTTTCGTCTGCTTTTGGTTCTTGTGAGCATCACCCCAGCCTTCACCCTGGAATCAACAGCGCCTTCCTATAGCATCAGCTGAATCTGGTTGCAGTTTTCCGTTATTTGGAAGAATCAGCCTCATCATTCCCGCTCAGAGATGACACCAACGATCTGTGACCCCACTTCAGAAGCCTGAGTCCCAGCACCACAGGGACCTTCCTCTAAGCTCAGAGATCCCAACACCAGTTGACAAGTGCCCCCTTTTCAGAAGTCTGAGGTTTAGCTCCAGGGAACCCCTCTCCCAAGTTTTAGTAGTTACAACCTCTTCTCTTCCCCCGTCCCCAGGCTAGGGGTGATAGCTGCTTCCTGCAATTTTTACCTTTATGATACCATAGATCAGCACTGTCCAATAGAAATAAAATGTGAATCACATGCTAATTTTTAGTTTTCTCATAGCCACATTAAAAAATAAAAAGAAGCAATGAGATTAACTTGAATGGTACACTATGTATAACCCAATCTGACCTGCTTTCATTTCAGCATATGATCACTATCAGTATTACTAGTGAGACAGTTTTATATGAAGTCTTTGAAATCATGTGTGTTTTACACTTACAGCACATTTCAATCTGGAGGATAAATTTCACCAGAAATATTTGATCTGTACTTAGATTTTGTAAAATTTACCATTGAAAATATAGACACCAACTCAAGTGTTCCAAACATACTTAAAAGTTTTCCAATAACTGAATTGAATACCAGTTTGTAACTTTTTATTTGGAAATAATTGTACATTCACATGAAGTTGCAAAAAAATACTACAGAGAAGTTCCATGTACCTACCACCCAGTTTCCCCCATTAGTGACATCTTCTGTAATTACAGTCATTGTCAAAAACAGAATATTGATTGGCACAATACAATTAATAGCCTCTCGACCTTAATCAGATTTCACCAGTTTTTATATGCGCTTATTTTTGAGTATGCCTTTGTGTTCACATGACATTTTATCACTTGTTTAGATTTATATAACCACTACCATCACAATCAAGAGACAGAACTGTTCTCTACAAAGGAATTTCCTCATGCTGCCTTTTTATTGTTACTTCTCCCCTCTTCACACCTAGCCCCTGGCAATCACTTACATGTTCTCCATCTCTATAATTTTGTCACTTTGAGAATGTTATGCAAATGCCATCATATAGTATGTAATGTTTTGAAATTGGCTTTTTTCCCCCCTCTCAGTGTAATGCCCTTAAGAGACATCTAAGTTGTTGGATGTCTCAATAGTTGGTTCCTTTTTATTGCTGAGTAATATTCCATAGGATGGATCACCACAATGTGTTTGACCATTCACCCATTGAAGGACATTCGGTTTGTTTTCAAGTTTCAAACTATATGAATAAAAGCTGTATGAGCATTTGAGTACAGCATTTTTGTGTAAGCATAAGTTTTCATTTCTCTGGGATAAATGCCCAGGAGTATGATTGCTGGGTCATATGATAACTCTATGTTTAGTTGCCAGAATGATTTCCAGGGTGACTGTACCATGTTTCATTCTGACCACTAATGAATACAAGATCCAGTTCATTGGCATCCTCATCAACATTTGTTGTTATCAGGGCTTTTTAATTTTAGCCATTTGAATAGGTATGTAGTTGCATCTCATTGTGGTTCTTATTTGCATTTGCCTAACTAGTGATTTTATTCATCTTTTCATGCATTTTTTGCCATCTGTATATCATCTTCAGTGAAATGTCTGTTCAAATCTTTTCCCATTTAAAAATTGTGTGGTTGGTTTCTTACAGTTGAGTTTTAAGATTTCTGTATACATTCTGTGTACAAATCCTTTGTTAGAGATGTGATTTGCATATATATTCTCCCGGTCCATAGCTTGTCTTTTTGTCTTCTTAACAGGGTCTTTTACAGAGCAAAAGTTTTTCATTTTAAGGAAGTTCAATTTATTGATTTTTTTCTTTTATGTATTGTACTTTTAGTGTCATGTCTAAGAATTCTTTACCTAACCTAGGTCATGAATATTTTCTCCTATGTTTCCTTCTAAAATTTTATAATTTTGCATTTCGATTTGTGATCCAATTTGAGTTCATTTTTATGTAAGGTATGAGGTTTACATCTAGACTTATTATTATTATATACTTATTATATACTTTTGCTTATGGATGCCCAATTTTCCCAGCACCATTTATTTAAAAAAAAATGTTTCCATGGTCCCATAACTAGCCAGATTCAGTGGTTCACTGGATGGACTCATAAGACTCAACAGCAGGCTTTACTTCCAGCTAAGGTTTATTACAGCAGAGGATACAGACTAAAAATGGTAGGAAAAATATCTGCATTTGAGTAGAGTTCAGAGAGGTCAGGCATAGACTTCCCCAGCTGAAGTCACACAGGATGTGCTTCCTCTCTATCAGAGAACTACAGGTGTGGAATAACTTTGCCCAGGGAAAGTCTCAGGGTCTTTGGCTTTTATGTGTAGGGGAACAGCTCTGTCGTGGCAATCTGGTGACACAGACCAAATAGCCAAAGGCTTTATCTGGTCTTAACAGAACTCATTGTGATCCACTCAGAACATAAGAGGATGGGAGGCACTTTTTATTTTGTGGTCACCCTTTTTGGATTGTAGAACAGGGAGCACCAGTTGCTGATACATCTGGCTACTCTTCCTTTCATTTTCCATGTAAGTAATAATCTGAATCTAAAAAGGGCTCATTGTGTCTTTATGGCTGAATCTGTTAGGCCTTAGCCTTTCCTCACACTCCACTGAATTGCTCTTTCATTTTTACAAAAAATCAGTTGGGTATATTTATGTGAGTCAGTTCTTTTTAACAGTTTTATTGGAGTGTAATTGACATACAATCAACTACATATGTTTAAAGCATACAATTTTATAAATTTTGACATATGTATACACCTATAAAACCATCACCACAGTCAAGATAATGAACATACAGCAAAGTTCTCAAGTGCCCTTGGTAATCCCTCCTTCCCCTCTGTCTCCAGGCAATCACTGATCAGCTTTCTGTCACTTTTCGTTAGCTTGCAATTTTTAGAATTTATATATTTTGAATCATACATCTTTCTTCTGGCTTCCTTTGTTGAGCATAATTATTTTTAGATTCACCCATGTTGTTACATATATCGATAGTTCATTCCCTTTTCTTTTTTTCTGAGTAGTATTTCACTGTATGGGGATATATACAATTAATATTTATCCATACATCTGTTGATGAATGTTTTGGTTTCCAGTTTTTAGCTACTGCAAATAAAGCTTCTATGAACATTTGTTGGGGAGGGTATAGCTCAAGTGGCAGAGTGTATGCTTAGCATGTTTGAGGTCCTGGGTTCAATCCCCAGTACCTCCTCTAAAAATAAATAAATAAACCTAATTACGTACTCCCCACCTCCCCGAAAAAAAGCTTCTATGAACATTTGTGTACAAGACTTTATGTGGATAATGCTTTCTTTTCTCTTTGGTAAATATCTATGAGAGGAATGGCTGAATCATTTTATAGGTGTATGTTTAACTTTTTAAAAAACTACCAAACTCTTTTCCAAAGTGGTACCATTTATATTACCTCCAGCAGTGTAAGAGAGTTCCAATTTATTGACATCCTCAGCAACACTTGGTATGGCCATTCTTTTTAATTTTACCCATTCAAATGTGTCGTGTTATTTCATTGTGGTTTTAACTTGCATTTACCTAATGATCAGTGAGGTTGAACCTCTTTTCATGTGCTTACTTGCCATATGTATGTCTTTGGTGAAGTGTCTGTTCAAATCTTTCACCCATTTTATATTGATTGGCTTGTTTATTTTCTTATATTTGAGTTTTTAGAGTACTTTTTATATCTGGATGTAAGTTCTTTATCAGATATATGCTTTGCAGATATTTTCTCCCAGTCTGAATTGTCATTCTCATTGTCTTAACAGTATTTTTCAAAAAACAAAAGTTTTTAATTTTCATGAAGTCTAACTTATCAATTTGTTTTTTTGTTTTTATTTGAATTTTAAAATACTTTAATTTTTTAAAAATTAGTTTTATATTTATATATTTTTAAATTTTTTATTGATTTATAATCATTTTACAATGTTGTGTCAAATTCCAGTGTAGAGCACAATTTTTCACTCATACATGAACATATATATATCATTGAGACATTTTTTTCTCTTGATGGTTTATGCTTTTGATGTCATAGCTAAGAAATCATTGCCTACCCCAAGGTCATGAAGATTTTTCTCTTAAATTTTCTTTGAGAAATTTTGCAGTTTTAGTTTTTATATTTAATACTGTGATCCATTTTGAGTTAATTTTGTGTATGGTGGAAGGTATGAATTAGTTATTTTTGCATGTGAATATCTAATAGCTCCAGGACCATTTATTGAAAAGGTTATTCTTTTTTGCAATGAACTGTCATTACACCCTTGTAAAAATCAGTTGTCTATATTTGTGTGGGTGTATTTCTGGGCTCTTTATTCTGTTCAACTGATATATTTTTCTGTTTTGACATCAATCCCACACTGTTTGATTATAGTTTATAATATGTCTTAAAGTCAGGAAGTGTTAACCTTCCAAATGTGTTCTTTTCTCAAAGTTACTTTGACAATTCTAGGCCATTTGCATTTACATATGAATTTTAGAATCTGCTTGTCATGTTCTACAAAAATTTCTGGTGGGAATTTGAAAAAGATTATATTAAGTCTATAAATCGATTTGGGAAGAATTATCTCAATGATATTGAGCCCTCTGACCCATGAATAAGATATAAATCTCCATTTAGATTTTTCTTTAGTTTCTCCCAGTAATGCATAGTTTTCAGCATATAGATTTTGCACATCTTTTCTTACCCAAATGCTTTGGTCAGAAGCTCTAGTACAATGCTGAATATAAAGAATGAGAATAGACATCTGGATTTGTTACTGATCTTATGGGGAAGGCACTCAGTCTTTTACCATTAAGTATGATGTTAGGTATAGGTTCTTCATAAATGCTCTTTATCGGGTTAATGAGGTTTCCTTCTGTTCTTCCTTAGTTCACTCAGATTCACTATCAGTAAGTTGAATTTTGTCAAATTATTTTTCTGTGTCTATTGTTAATTTGCTAATGTGATGGATTATATTGATTGCTTTTCTAATGTAAAACAACCTTGCATTCCTGACATAAACCATACTTGCACATGATGTATTAGGCTGTTTATATACTGCTGGATTTGATTTGCTAAATTTTTATTTTGAGTTTTTGCATCAGTCTTCCTGAGGGATATTGGTCTGTAGTTTTATTTGTCTCATTTCAGTATCAGGTTAATGCTGTCTTCATGGAATGAGTAAGGAAGTATTCCCTCCTTTCAATTTTCTGGAAGAATTTGGGTACAGTTGATATTATCTCTATCTTAAGTTTTTGGTAGAAATCACCAGTGAAAACATCTGGGCCTGGAGTTTACTTTGTGAGAAGCCTTCTAACTGCAAATTCAATTTCTATAATAGGTTTAGAGGTATTCATTTATATATATATATATAAAATTGAATGAGCTTTGGTAGTTTGTGTCTTTTAAGTAATTAATCCATTTCATTTGAGTCCTCAACTTTGTTGACATAAATTTGTTCATAATATTCTCTTATCATCCTTTTAATATTCGTAGTATCTGTAGTAATGTCTTCTCTCTCATTCCTGGCATTGGTAATTTGTGTATTCTCTCTTTCCTGATCCACAGAGCCAGAGTTTTATCAATTTTGCTTTTCTGAAAGAATCAGCTTTTGGGATCATTGAGTTTCCCTATTGATTTTTTTTTCTATTTCATCTGATTGCTGCTGCTTCTTCCTTTGGGCTTAATTTGATCTGCTTTTCCTAGTTTCTTAAGATAGAAGCTGATGTCATTGATCTGAAATATTTTTATTCCCTTTTTTCCTTTCTTTTTTATTGAAGTACAGTTGACTTACAATATTACATTAGTTTCAGGTGTACAGCATAGTAATTCAATATTTTTATAGATTATACTCCATACAAAGTTATTATATCGTCTTTTCTTATGCATACACCGAGTGCTGAAAATTTTTCTCCACATTGTGCTTTAGGGCCATCTCACATATTTTGATATGTAGTGTTTTCATCTTAATTTAAAGATAAAACTTTCCTTTTGATTTTTTCTTTGACATGTGCTATTTATAAATGTGTTAGTTTCCAAATATTTGGGATTTTATAAATATCTTTCTGTTAATTGGAATCTAATTTAATTCCATTGGTGTCAGAATGCATACTTTTGTATGACTTGAATGCGCTTTTCACTTCATGTATTTTGAAGCTTCATTATTAGGTGCATAAACATTAGGATTGTTATATCCTCTTGATGAATTGACCCGTTTATTATTAACATCCCAGCTAATATTATTTGCTCTGAAATCTACTTGTCTGTTATTAATAAAGCCATCCATCTTTCCTGTATCCGGTGTTAGCATTAGTTAACTAGGTTTTTCAGTTTCCTGTGGCTGCCATAAAAAATTACCAAAAATCTTACTAGTGGCTGAAAACAATAGATACTTATTTTCCCACAGTTCTGGAGGTGAGAAGTCCAAAATCAGTGTATAGACAGGACCACATTCCTTCCAGAGACTCTAGAGGAAAATCTAGTCCTTGCCTCTTCCAGTTTCTGGTGTCCGTTAGTGTTCTTTGGCTGCAGCTACATCTCTTTCTCTGCACTGTCTTCATATTGTCTTCTTCTCTGTGTCTGTGTCTTATCTCCCTCTGTGTCTCTCTTATAAGGATACATGTTGATTGTATTTAAGGCCTTTCTGGATAAGCTCCTTCTCTCAAAATCCTTAAGTTAATCACCCCTTTTACCACATAAGGTAATAATATTCACAGGTTCTGAGAATTAGAACATGGACATACCTTTGGAGCCACCATTCAGCCTACTACATGTGGTATATCATCTTCCATCCTTTATTTTTAACTTATTTGTATATTTATATTTAAGGTGTGTTTACTATAAACAAAATACACTTGGGTCTTAAAGTTTTTATCCACTCAGACAGTCTTCCTTTTAATTGAGGTGTGTGGTAGACAATAATGGGACCTCCAAAGATGTCTACATCCTAATCCTCGGAACCTGTAAATATGTTACCTACAGGGCAAAGGGTACTTCACATTGCACACGTGATAAGTTTAAGGATTTCGATATGGGAAGATTATCCTGGATTATAAGGGTGAGCCCAATGTAATCGCAAAAGTCCATAAGTAGAAGGCAAGAGGGTCAGAATGAAAGAAGGAGATGTAATGACAGAGCAGAGGTTTGAGTGATGTGCTTTGAATGTTGAGGAAGGGGCCATGAACCAAGGAGTGCAGGCAGCCTCTAGAATCTGGAAAAGGCAAGGAAACAGATTCTCCCCTAGAGCCTTTGAAAGGAATGTAACCCTGCTGACACCTTGATTTGAGCTCAATGAGACCCATGTCAGAGTTCTAACCTATAGATCTGTAAGGTAATAAGTTTGTGTTGTTTTAAACCCTAACAAAGTGTTTTGACCATTTATGTTTAGTGTTATTATTGATATAATTAGGTTTTAGTCTTTCATCTTGCTGGATTTTTCTCTGTACCATCTATAGTTTTTTTCTCTTTTTCTGATTTATGTTAGATTAATTGAATATGTTTTCATTTTATTTTATCTCTTTTGTTGGGTTTTTAGCTACTATTCTTTGTTCTGCTATTTCAGTGGTTGTTTTAGGGCTTATAGTGTAGATCTTTAACTTATTACAATCTACCTTCAAGTGATTCTCTATCACCTAACAAATAATATAAAAACCTTATAATGGTACACCTCCATTTCCCCCCTCCTGACCTTCATACTGTGGTTTTCATATATTTTATTTATACATAAGTTATAAAGCCCACAACACATTTTTATTATTTTTGTTTAAAAATAGTCAATTATTTTTTAAAGAGATTTAAGAAATAAGAAAAATCTTATATATTTACTCATGAAGCTTCTATTTCTAATATTCTCTGTTACTTTGTGTAGATCCATATTTACGTTTGGTGTCATTTTCCTTCTGCTTAAAGGATATCCTTCAACATTTATTATAATTCATGTGGTGATGACTTTTTTAACCTTTTGTATGTCTAAAATGTCTTTATTTCATATTTGTTTAAAATTTTTTAAAATTATAGTAAAATACACATAACATAAAATTTACCATCTAAACCATTTTATGTGTACAGTTCAGTGGAATTCAGTACATTCACATTGTTGTGCAGTCATCACCACCATCCATCTCAGAACTTTTTTCATCTTATAAAACTGAAACTCTGTCCTCATTAAACACCAACTCCCCATTCTTCCCTCCCTGCGGCCTCTGGCAACCAACATTCTACTTTCTATCTTCATAAATTTGATTCCTCTACTACCTCATATAAGTAGAAACATACAGTATTTTAATTTATATGAAATTCTCTCTGATCAAATAGCTCATGTAGTGTCTTTCTCTTGACTATATCCTGGTTAATATATTTATTCAGGCAATTTAATTATCAAGGCATCATGGTGATAGTACTTAGAATCCTAATGACACGGGTTCAGCTGTCACTTACTAGCATACAAATTACTTAATGTCTCTAATCCTCAGAATGTTTCCAGGTAAAAATGGAGAGAGTAATACCTACTTCCCCTAGTTTTTTTGAGGATATATTAGAACACCTGACACATTACAGGTGTTCAATAGATATTACTTCCTTTTATTCATTTTTTAATCATCATCCTCTAAGCATTTAGATCTATCCATCTCAGCAGTAGCCTCCCAAACTATTTCTTCCCCTGTCTCCCTGTCAATTGCTGTGGCCCTTTTTCTTGGGATTCTTTTTCAGCAAATGCTTATCTTAAAAAATAATCAAAGCTCATTGTTAATGAATTATGTTGGCTTAGTGTGTTGCCGAACAGAAAAGGTAACTGATGTATTTTGGGTACCATGGCAGGGACAATAAAGGAGATATTAGTGGGGGAGGACAACTTTTGGTTGCCCCAGCCTAGCCCACAGAGTGACCTCTGCATGGAACCAAGCTAAAGGATGTCTAAATTGACTCCCTTGGTGCCATGAAAACCATTATCAGATCTAATACTTAAATATGGTCAACTTCTTTATCTGGGTCTAAATTATCCTCCTTATCAGTTAAATACCACCTACATTACTTATGCCACCTGTGATACTAGAAACTTTTGTGTCCTCAGTCAGGCACAAAGGTTTTTTTTTTATCAATAGTTCTCAACTAGAGGCAGTGTTGTCTCCCAAAGGGCATCTGACAACATCTGGAGATATTTTTGGTTGTTTCAACTTGGGGGAGGGTGCTGCTGGCATCTAGTGGGTAGAGGCCAGGGATGCTACTAAATATGTCTACAATGCATAGTACAGCCCTCCACAACAAAGAATCACCTGGCCTAAAATGTCAGTAGTGCTGAGACTGAGAAGCTCTAGCCGAACCTGAGTTCAAAGAGAAGTATAAATCCACCATGCTGCCCCAGGATAGAATACCATGCTTTCCAGGGCTCGATACTGTTGATTTTGGGGTTTCACGTACTATTGTTCCCTTTTTTGGGTGGAAAATTGAAAGTTGACTATGTCATGTAAATATTCTTACATGTTACTCAAAGCAGCAAAGTTTTTAAAGGTTCCTATTTTGTTTTCTGATAATTTGATAAATCAATGATTTCATAGAAAATATTTTTACATTGGTAGTTTTTAAACTGCATTTTGCAGAATGTGGTGTTTTGTGGGTCTCCTTAGAGAATGGATGAAAGAACTGAGAAGTAGAAGCTTTGGGCCTCACTCTAGTCAGAGCTGCTGTTTTATGTTTTACGTGTGGCTATTCTCTGTGAAATTTGTTTGCAAAATGAATTCAACTCCTTATAAGAAAAAAAAGTTTGAATAACACTTTATACAATAGGTAAATGTATTAGTCAGGGTACTCCAGAGAAACAGAACCAATAGGAGAGATAGACAGATAGGGGTGTGTGTGTGTGTGTAATATAATCTAATGAGGAATTGGTTCACATGATTATGGAAGTGAGAAGTCCCAAGATCTGTCATCAGCAAACTGGAGACCCAGGAAAGCCAGTGGTATGATTCCAACCCAAGTCCGAAGGCCTGAGAACCAGGGAGGCCAGTGGTGTAAATCTCAGTCCAAGGGCAGGAGATCAATGTTCCAGCTCAGTCAGGCAGACAAGAAACCAAAGGGGTGAATTCTTCCTTCTGCCTTGTGTTCTATTCAGGCCCTCAGTGGACTGAATGATGCTTACCACGTTGGAGAGGGCAGTCTGCTTCACTGAGACCACCAATTCAAATGGCAATCTCATCTGGAAACACCCTCAAGACGGGCCCAGAAATGATGTTTAATCTGGGCACCCCTTAGCCCAGTCAAGTTGACACATAAAATTAACCATCACAGTAAGTTATTGAAAATTTGAATACAAATTTAACTTTTTATTTTCCAATGTACTTGGAACATATAGGAAAATCTTTTGAAAGAATATTCCTGCATTTGTGAGACCCACAGGTATGTCAAGATTTGGGGAAATGTTCTTCAAATGTTCCCTCATCTTTGGAGTTGATTCTAGAATCCGAGGATTTCCAGGCCATGCTTGAAAACTCTGATTCTGCAGCTTCTTAAAGAAGTATATTTATAAGACTGAAAGGGAACTTTCCAGAGAAGATGGATCTCACCTTCTGCCCCCAGGGATGGTAGTGCTGGGGCAGAGGTGTGGCTTGTCTAGAGACAGTTGTGCCATTTCTCTCACTGTTCTATGTCTTAGCAACAAGACGGAAGTTCTGCGCGGCCTCAGAATCCCTTGGAACTGCTTGAAGGCAGGAACTGTATTACTTTCTATTCGGGAGCTCCTTCAGCTTTCTCTCACAGTTCTCTAAACAGCTCATGTCGAAATGAGGAAATAAATGGTACGTGGGCAGATATCTTTTCCTTCCTACCATCTCTTGCCCTTTACTTTTTGAGCTCACTGGGCCCAGCTCCAGACAGATCAAGTTTGTTTTGGTGCCTTGTGCCTACCAGGTGTTCCTTCCTCTTGAGCGCCCAGTGTGTCCCCTACCCAAGATCATTTCACTCTCAAATATGTCTGTTCTTCCCAGGTAGCATCCCATACTCCCTGTGAGCTCCCTCATTGTGTCCTTTATCTTGCTCTCCTTCACAACTCCACAGCGTTACGGGCAGGCCACCTAGCGGATAAGGACTCCAGAGAAGAGAGCCTTCAAACTCTGGCCTCAGCCTGCAGCCAGGGCAGAGGCAGCACTTTCCTCCACCTCTCATTCCCTCTAAGCACTGAGCCCACCCATGTTGGACAGTAATTACCCACCTCCCAAGCCCCCTTTCCCTTCTTTAAGGACAGTTTTGTGTGACCCCAGGGTTGTTTGGTTTATAAGGGCAGGTAAGCCACAGAAGCAGACCCCTTCTTGGATTGCTGAATCTCCCACTGCTCATAGTTGAAAGCTACTGTCCTCCAAGTTGATATATTGAGAAAAGTATAAGCTTCTGCCAGAACAACCATTTCCCTCCCTGTGTGGGTTTTCCTGTCCTGCCTTGGTTCACAGGACATGAAGGAAACAAAGTATTTTGTTTCAGTTAGGGAGACTCAGTATTAAGGATCTTCTCATTCCTTCATTTGTTAAACAAATCATCATCATGTGCCCACGATACACAAACAGATTATGGTAACAGTGACTTCCTTAGTATATTGATTTGTTTTCTGTTTATTCCATCAGCAGAATTCTTCAGGGAAACTTGAAGAATTGTAAATGGCTGAGCACCAAAAGCAAAACAACACTAAACATATTTAAAATTAGGCAGCTTTCAAATGCCATTGACAAATGTTTCCAGGTTTCATTGAAAAGTAAAAACAACTTGAGTACCAGGTGTGAACATAAAGTGATAGGATTATTATCTTCTAAAAATAAGCCTGAGAGGACGTACCAATCCAAAGACATAACCTCCCAGTGAGTGTAGCCATCTTGAGAGTCTGAGCCCCTTTTCTATTGATGTGGCCACAACTACTTGTCTTTTGGGACTGAAATTAGATGTCACCTCCTCCTTCAGGAAGCCAGCCCTCTCTCTCAAATCTGGATTTGATGCCCTTTCCCTGAGGATCCTGTGCTTACATCTGTCAGAGCATTTGTCACACTGGATTGTCTGTCCCCCTTAACCTGGCTGAGTGCTCCCTGAAGTTAGGGAAGATGTCTTCTTTGACTTTGTATCTGTGGGGCCAAGCAGTTGCTCAGTAAATGTTTGTTAATTAAAAAATATCTCTAAAGCAAATCAAAACTACAATGAGGTATCACCTCATGCTGGTCAGAATGGCTATCATTAAAAAGTCTACAAATCATAAACGCTGGAGAGGATATGGAGAAAAAGGAACCTCCTACACTGTTGGTGGGAATGTTGGTGCAGCCACTATGGAGGACATTATGGAGATTCCTTAAAAAACTAAAAATAAAGTTACCATGTGATCCAGCAATCCCACTCCTAGGCATATATCCAGAGAAAACTCTAATTCAAAAAAATTCACTCACCTCAATGTTCAAAGCAGCACTGTTTACAATAGCCAAGACATAGAAGCAACCTAAATGTCCATTGACAGATGAATGGATAAAGATGTGGTGTGTGTATACACACACACACACACACACACACACACACACACACACACACACAATGGAATACTACTCAGCCATAAAAAAGAATGAAATAATGCCATTTGCAGCGACATGGATGGAACTAGAGATTATCATACTAAGTGAAGTAAATCAGAGAAAGACAAATATCATATGGTATCACTTACACGTGGAATCTGAAAAAAATGACACAAATTAGCTTATTTATTAAACAGAAATAGACTCACAGACATAGAAAACAAACTTACAGTTACCAAAGGGGAAAGGGGATAGGGATAAATTTGGAGTTTGGGATTAGCATATGCATACTACTATATATAAAATAGATAACCAACAAGGACCTACTGTATAGCTGTATAGCACAGGGAACTATACTCAATCTTCTAATAACCTATAATGGCAAAGAATCTGAAAAAGAATATATATATGACTGAATCACTTTGCTGTATACCTGAAACTAACACAAACGTTATAAATCAACTGTACTTCAATTAAAAAAAAAAGAAAAATGTCTCTGCGTCATATTTTTGGACCATTGTCAGCAAGAGCAAATGTTTCTTCTTTTAATGGAGAATGTGATTTTTGGCAAACAACTGTTATTCAGAAACATGTCGGGCAAATAAAAGTATTCATCAAGCTGAATAACACTGTCTTTATTTAAAAATGAGCTGTGATCACAATGTATTGACTACTTTTCTTCCGTGATTCATAAAGTGGCTCTGAAAACAGTTCCAAAGAAGGATTTGCAAAAGGTTTTGAGCAATAGAAGCTTCCCAGGACAGTACCTTTAAAAGACTATGTTCATTTATGTGTTTAAGGTACAATACGTGTTTAGAGAAAAATCAAACAAATATTTGTCTTGAAAATGATTGAACACCTACTCTAGGGAGCAGAGCATGATGTTTAGAGGTTAAGAGCATTACTCTGGAGCTGAACTGTTTGGGTTCAAATCCTGCCTTTGCAACTAAGTAACCTGTAGAGTCTTGTTGGACAAGTTACTCCATCTTTTCTTTCCTTGTTTGTAAAATGGGCATGGTATACCTCCCACACAGGGTCATTGTGAAGATTAGTTGAATTAATCACATAAAGTGCTTAGAATACAGGGCCTGGTGCATAGTAAGTGTTCAATAAAAGTTATTATTATCATCATTATCTTCATCATCATAACAGTGTTTGAGGCACTGTGTTAGAAAACTCTAAAGATAATACTGAAAAAAAAGGCATATCCCTGCTTTCAGAAAGTTCACAGTCTAATGGGAAACATAGACATGTATAATACAACTGGATGTGTGCTCTTGGAAGTGCCAGCTGTCATGATAGGAGGAAACCTGACGTGGGAAGGGTCTAGTGGCAAGAGCATCTCAGTACAGTTCTGTAAGCACCAAATGCCCTCCACTCCATTCAGAACATTGTGTCCTGAGAATTAAGAGTGTCAGATCGACCAGATGCTTGTTATTCATGGTAGTGATGAGAACAGAAGGACCTGAGAGTAGAGATCACACTTTTTGACTAAAATACTTCCATTTTTTTTTAAACGTAGGCCTGGTATGCAGTGTCAATGCCTGTGAAAGTATTCAGTGAATAGAAACCAGTTTGGACAGAGAATTCACAGACTATCATCAATATGTCTCTCTTTAAAAAAAATTGGTTCCAGTTTCAAAAACTCAGATACAATGTTGCTATGATCCTGAAAGAATTGAATAATCTGGAAGGATTTGCCATTTTAGCAAGATAATTTAGAAGTTTACTATGGATTAAAGTTGCATCAGAATTGAGGAAAAATAAGATTAAATAATGATATAATTTCCACTTGGGGAGCACATTGTTTCATGACTATCATTTCTTTTACTGTGCAGAAGATAGTTTTTTCAATTAAAATATTGGTAGCCTTTTTTAACCCAGAGTTTCCCTCTCTCAGAAATAGTCATGAAGATGACAGTTTATTTTGCAATCAGTTATTTTGCATGATTCACGAAGAAACACTTTAAAAATAACTTTGTAATAAAGACAGAAAACTGTTTCTTCACGAGTGTGATTCATCGTAATTATTTTTGAACATTTGGTAAATCCTGTTTCTGGGAACCTTGAAGAAGTACTTTAAAACCTTTTCAGAGATGGCTTAAAGGCCTTCCTTTATGAATTCTGCAAAAGCTTCACTTTGTGAAGAAAATGGGCTTGAGGTAATAAGCATAGTATGAAACAATGTGGTTATATGTGTTTCTACCCTCTACTCATCTTTTCAGTTTCTCTTCCAAGAAGTTCAAAGAAGTCAAGGGATTATTTGGGGGAATTAAAGTAATTACAAAGAGGAAACAGCATGGGCCTGCAAGCTTTCCAACATGGCATGTTCTGTGCTCCTGGGCCGAAGAGGCAAGCAGGGGTAAGGTGTGGATTGAAAGGTTTCTCTTTCACAAGAGCAAAAGTTGAGGTTAGCATGCCAGTTCTTCAGAAGCGACCTGTGATGGAGCCACAGACATGTTTTCTTAAGAAAGGGAGAGAGAATATGGCACTGCTAACTGGAGCCGTGTGCTGTACTTGGCATTCATTCCAGGTTTGCTTAGTTGAACTGAATTCTCTGCTTAAAGTTTGTAATTTCTATTTGGGGAATGGGCAAGATCCCATTCTGAGTTGTACAGAACGAGCACACAGCTGTCATCTTCATTTTCCCATAAAGGCTATTAACAGTTTGTCCTAAAATGAAAATTTTTGTTCTGCTACATGAATCGTGAATAGAGCAGCCATAAAGTACATCAGTGTTGGGAAGGAAATGTGCATTCTGAGCATGTGTATGATTAATGCCCTTTCTGGACACTAATAATGATGCTTAGAGTTTCCAACCTCACCTGGAACTTCTTAAGAGCTCTGAAAGAGAATTGTTCACCATCTCCAGCTACTACCATCCCTTTCACACTTCTTAACATCAGAAAAAAAAAAACTCCAAGGTAAACATTGAGGGCAATTTGAATTACGTTGTTCTTTCACAAGCTCTCAGGGCATCCTGACCCCCTGCCTTGAGAGCCCCTTGCCTCCCTACCCCTTGGGTCCCTAGACCCAGGCACCGTTGGTCATGATGCTGCCTCAGGGCTGCCCAAGTCCTTTCTTTCTTTCTTTTTTTTACATTTTTAAAAATTGAGTTATAATCAGTTTACAACGTTGTGTCAATTTCCAGTGTAGAGCACAATTTTTCAGTTATACATGAATATATATATATTCATTGTCACATTCTTTTTCGCTGTGAGCTACCACAAGATCTTGTATATATTTCCCTGTGCTATACAGTATAATCTTGTTTATCTATTCTACATATGCCTGTCAGTATCTACAAATTTCGAACTCCCAGTCTGTCCCTTCCCATCCCCCTCCCCCTGGCAACCACAAGTTTGTATTCTATGTCTATGAGTCTATTTCTGTTTTGTATTTATGCTTTGTTTGTTTTTTGTTATTTTTAGATTCCACATATGAGCGATCTCATATGGTATTTTTCTTTCTCTTTCTGGCTTACTTCACTTAGAATGACATTCTCTAGGGACATCCATGTTGCTGCAAATGGCATTATGTTGTCGGTTTTTATGGCTGAATAGTATTCCATTGTATAAATATACCACCACTTCTTTATCCAGTCATCTGCTGATGGACTTTCAGGCTGTTCCCATGTCTTGGATATTGTAAATAGTGCTGCTATGAACATTGGGGTGCAGGTGTCTTTTTGAAGTAGGGTTCCTTCTGGATATATGCCCAGGAGTGGGATTCCTGGGTCATATGTTAAGTCTATTCCTAGTCTTTTAAGGAATCTCCATACTGTTTTCCACAGTGGCTGCACCAACCTGCATTCCCACCAGCAGTGTAGGAGGGTTCCCCTTTCTCCACAGCCTCTCCAGCATTTGTCATTTGTGGACCTTTGAATGATGGCCGTTCTGACTGGTGTGAGGTGATACCTCATTGTAGTTTTGATTTGCATTTCTCTGATGATTAGTGATACTGAGCATTTTTTCATGTGCCTATTGATCATTTGTATTTCTTCTTTGGAAAATTGCTTGTTTAGGTCTTCTGCCCATTTTTGGATTGGGTATTTTTTTCTCATTAAGTCGTATGAGCCACTTATATATTCTGGAGATCACGCCTTTGTCGGTTTCATCTTTTGCAAAAATGTTCTCCCATTCCATAGGTTGTCGTTTTGTTTTACTTATGGTTTCCTTTGCTGTGCAGAAGCTTCTAAGTTTAATTAGGTCCCATTTGTTTATCTTGCTTTTATTTCTATTGCTTGAGTAGACTGTCCTAGGAGAACATTTTTGAGATGTATGTCAGATAATGGTTTGCCTGTTTTCTTCTAGGAGGTTTATTATATCTTGTCTTATGTTTAAGTCTTTGATCCACTTTGAGTTTACTTTTGTGTATGGTGTAAGGGAATGTTCTAGCTTCATTGATTTACATGCTGCTGTCCAGTTTTCCCAACACCATTTGCTGAAGAGACTATCTTTATTCCATTGTATATTCTTGCCTCCTTTGTCGAAGATTAGTTGACCAAAAGTTTGTGGGTTCATTTCTGGGCTCTCTATTCTGTTTCACTGGTCCATATGTCTGTTTTTGTACCAATACTATGCTGTCTTGATGACTGTAGCTCTATAGTATTGTCTGAAATCTGGGAGAGTTATTCCTCCAGCCTCTTTCTTTTTCTTCGGTAATGCTTTGGCAACTCTAGGTCTTTTGTGGTTCCATATAAATTTTATTATGATTTGTTCTAGTTCTGTGAAATATGTCCTGGGTAATTTGATAGGGATTTCATTAAATCTGTAGATTGCCTTGGGCAGTATGACCATTTTAACAGTATTGATTCTTCCAATCCAGGAAGGAGCATGGGATATCTTTCCATTTTCTAAAGTCTTCTTTAATTTCCTTCATCAATGGTTTATAGTTTTCCATGTATAAGTCTTTCACCTCCTTGGTTAGATTTATTCCTGGGTATTTTATTACTTTGGGTGCTATTTTAAAAGGGATTGCTTCTTTACTTTCTTTTTCTGTTGATTCATCATTAGTGTAAAGAAATGCAACTGATTTTTGAACGTTAATCTTGTAACCTGCTACCTTGCTGAATTCTTCGATTAGTTCTAGTAGTTTTTGTGTGGACCTCTTAGGGTTTTCTATATATAGTAACATGTCGTCTGCATATAGTGACACTTTTATCTCTTCTTTTCCAGTTTGGATCCCTTTTATTTCTGTCTCTTGCCTGATTGCTGTGGCTAAGACTTCCAAGACTATGTTGAATAGGAGTGGTGATAGTGGGCATCCTTGTCTTGTCCCAGATTTTAGTGGGAAGCTTTTGAGTTTTTCACCATTGAGTACTATGCTGGCTGTAGGTTTGTTGCCCAAGTCCTTTCTGCATTGAAATTCCCCCTCTGCAGGCTGTGCTCCCACTTCCCAATCACTTTCCCTCCTTTATGGTCCCTCAACCTTAAAACATCCAGGAGTAGTGATTTGTTCCCTCAGTGACCTAATTTGATCTTTTGCAGAGCAAGAGCAGAAGTTTCTCTAGGGAGTTCATGAATCCTACTCAATATTATAAAATGTTATGCATTTGAAGTGGGGAGTGTCCACAGATTTCTTCAAATTCTTAAAGAGGTCAGTATCCCCACAAAGATTAAGAAGTATTGTGCTATGGTTGATAGAGCTTCCATTTGAAGATTATTTATATTTTAACCGAGATCGCCTAGAAATAATCCCTTTACCTAAAGAAAGGATTATGCAGTAAAGGAAAAGCAGGCTCCATGATGAGAAATATATTATTTGGGAGACATTTTTTGTGATACCTCACCACATTATATGGGTAACTACTTACTTTTCTTGCTTTGTTTTGTAATGGTAACAGAGGGTGTTATGCCTTCTGTTTCACCCTGTGGTTATGGCCTTCATGAATACTAAGATATAATGCACTTTAAAGTGTTAACACAAACGCCAAAATGAAGTGGGGCAGCATTAAGTCCACCTCAGTTTGGCAAACATTTATTGAGTACCTATTATATGTAAAGCACAGAGCTAGGTGATATAGGATAGAAAGATAAATAAAATCCTATAAGTTATGAACCTTCTAGAACCTGACAATTCCTGTGGGAGGGGGAATAAACAGACACACACACAAACACACGTACATGATATTAATTTAAGACAAATTATGAGATTGCTACTGTATAATATAGGAGAAGAAGCCATTAGTGCTAACCAAAGAGCATCTAGGAAGCCTTAACTAAAAGCAGAAACAAGGCTATCAACCATCAAACCCCTGGGCCCTTCCCCATCTCTCTCCTTTTCTGAACAACTACCCCCTTATCCTTTTTTCCTTAGATTCAGAGATTAGGCCCACTTAACTTTAAAAATTTTCTCTTTTTTCTTTATTAGGAAATATTTCAGACCTTAAAAAAAGGCATATAAAACATTACAATAAATACCCATGTGTTCACCACCCAGCTTAAGAAATAAGCATTGCAGATATAGTTGAAGCCCCTGTGTACCCACACCCTAGAGTTCTCTTTTATTAACACCTCCTGCTTGTGACTAGCAGCTTTCAAAGGTGACCCTCAATGAGCCCCATCTTCTCGAATTCACGCCCTCCCCTTGAGTGTGGGCTGGACTAAGTGACTGGATTCTAATGTATAGACTACGACAAAGGTGATGGGATGTCACTTCTGTGATTAGGTTACAAAAGATGGTGACTTCCATCCTGCTGCCACTCTCTCTTGCCCTCTTACTTGCTCTGACGAAGCCTGCTGCCATGTTGTGTGATGCTCTATGGGGAGACCAATGTGACAGAGACTCAAGGAGGCCTGCAGCCAACAGCTTATGATGAACTGAATCCTTTGTCCAACAGCCTGCAAAAAAACGGAATCCTGTCAAGAACCGTGTGAGTGAATGTGGAAGCAGATCCTTCCTAATAGGGCTTTCAGATGAGGCTGCATCCCTGGCCAACACCTTGAATGCAGTCTTATGAGGGGCCCTGAAGCAGAAGACCCAGCTAAGCCATGCCTGGATTTCTGAAAATATATGTTACAGCATCTAAGCTTGGGGGTAATTTGTAACACCACATGATAACTAATACACCTTCCCAGAGGTAACCACTTTCCTCAATGTGCTATTTTTCCCATACATGTCTCTCTCTCTCTATATATATATATATATACATATATAGAGATACATATATACATACATACATACATACATATACTACATTTATGTGTATTATCCCCATATATGGCTCCACACTATAAAATATAGTAACTGTATGACATTACATGTTCTTAAGATCTATATAAATGATATTATAATATTTGTATCCTCTGGAATTAGCTTTTCCCTTATTCATTTTTCTACTGCCACCACTCAGTCTTTGCCTCTCTAGGTCTTTGTGTCCCAGCCACTGTGAATTTTAGTCTCCACCCCAGCCCAACCCTTTCTGTCCTGTTCAGATTACCTGTGGTAGTCCCAAACTGCTGAGTTAAGCCTGGTCCTACCTTAGGTGAAGCCCAGCATCTTCCCATATTGTCTTCTAAACGAAAATCTAGGCCTAAGCTCTTCAACATTATATGGGCCTCTAGGCAAACCCAGATCATCCCTTGGGTTTCCTTTGATAATGGTGCTTTCTAGAGCAGCATGCATCTAAAAATTTAATGTACATAGGAATTGCCTGGGAACCTTGTGAAAATGTGATTGTGCAAGTCAAGGGCGGCTGGAGATTCTGCAAATCTACAGAGCTTTCAGGTGTCATTGATGCTGTTGATATATGGACCACATATTTAGTAAGAAGATTCCAGAGGCTTGATGTCCATCTCTATCTTTACAAAAATCACTTTAACTTGACATTTTAATTTATAATAGATACCAATAAAGGGATTCAAAATAAGCTTACCCAAAAATAGAAAGTGAAGGCTTTCAAAGAAGGTAAGGTGGGCCAAAATAAAATCAAACAACATAAGGAAAGACTGCACTTGGTGTTATTTACCTAAAAAGAAATCTGTTTATACTCTAGCTATTTATCTAAAACAACCTTTTATTTTTAACTTGAACAAACACTGGCAAATATATATGTAGAAGGTAGGATAAAAGTCTTATATCAATGGATACCACTTTTGAGGGATGAACTTTCAATATCGGTGTTGATAAATTCCCCTGGGCTTCTAAAGAACAACAGCAGCAACAGCAGCAACAAAAAACCTTAAAAGACTAAAGAACAGATTCTTTCTTTTTTCTCCATCCTTTTGTATTTCTCCCAACTACAGGATAAGATATGAGAAAATGAACAATTACACAACATTAGCCAGTACCAGTGACTTTCTGAATCTAAGAAAATAGTCTTTTGTATGTATATATCATACCTTAATATGGAGAGAATGGTACATTTTCTTCTCGTACCTTGGAGCATTGTGTATCTGATGGCTTCAACCACATGCTGACCGCACCAGTCTTGTCTCTGCTGTTTGGCACCACAAATGCCAGGCCCACCCCGCCTTTGCTCCTTCATGCCTTCTCTCTTTTCTTTCTTTTTGGAGAGGCCATTCTGGGGTTTAGATAAAGCTTTCTACTTAATAAGACTTTGCACAATTTCTACTTCTGACCAAGTAACAGGGGCTGGATTTACCATCTCACTTGAAACAACTGGAAAAATAAAAACAGGACAAAATATATAAACTCTATCTGACTTGGTTCTCTGAACTATCAGATCAGTGTCCTCAACCCAGAGTCTGCCCCACAACCAGCAAGTATTTCCGGCATGGCATTGTGCATTGCCTTTTGGGAGACATTCCTGGGGGCAGAGAAGCAAGTGCTGCCATCTCTGGCAACAAGGGGCTCACCAGCTATTCAGGAGAGAAGGCTGCACATGAAGCATCTCTGTGACTCAGGTGTGTTTACCTGTAACATAATGAGTGACTCACTCAACTGTGCAGGCAAGAGATTCAGGAGGGGTCACAGTACACAGACTTTTCTTAGGAAGGGCTTCTGAGAGGAGGGAGAACTTGAGTTTCAAAAGATGACAGCATCCCCTGACTGGGTGGGGCGGTAAAGGCAGGACATTGTCACCACAGGGCATACGTTAAAGTGTACACAAGGCCTCAGAGGGTCCTTGGCTGTGAAAAAGCCTGGGGAGGAAAGGGGATGCTGTCCTGGCCAGAGGGCAGACCTGGGGGATTTGGTGGAAGTCCTGTGGTGAGGAGGATGACTAACAGGGCAGCTCCTTTGCCTACTGCAAAGTCAAATGCTCCTAGGCAGACAGGTGTTTATTGGAAAACAAGTATCTTCCCAGGTCCTGAAAAGCTGGGTTATCCACATGAAATTACAATACAAATGTTCCAGACTCTAGCTATTCAGTCATTCACTGAGCATGTACTGAGCACCTACTATATACTGGGAGTTGTGCTAAGAGCTAGGGGTTCACAGGTGCCTAAGACTCGTGGCTTGTCCTAGTTCATGGTCTAGAGGGGAAGACACTTGACAATGATGACAGATTTCCTTAGGGAAAGGCTCTCTCTTTCCGCTCCCCACTCCCTCTGTCAGTCAGCAGAAGTGGCCACGTCCTTTCCCTTTGTAGACAGCTCATCAGGGTCAGGCTGGGGCAGGGGGAAGGACCCAAGGCCACGACAGCCAGAAGAGGTTTCTGCTTCACATCAGGCATGGCAGGGCACACTCCCTGAAGACCAGCCCAGAGCTCTCCTTTACAGCCTGGCCCCAAACTCACTGCATCCAGCAAACCTTCTCTTCCGTATCTGCTCCCCAACCCCCACCCCCACGGGCTCTCCTGATTGTGCTGATATGTGTGGACCTTGTCTGACTCTCCTAGAAAAGCACAGGCCCTTTAGGGGGACGGTGCAGACCTTCTTCAAGTTTGTGACACCCATGGTGTCTTTGCACAGGTGGGTGTTTGCTGACAGAATCACAAGGGCTCTGGAATCACTCACTGTCAATGGTGTTTCTCTTCTACCTGCCCAGGGCCCACTGTCCACAAAGGGCCTTCCCATCCCTCTTCCTGTCTCCCTTTAGCTCCTCTGTCAGGCCTCCCGTGAGGTTTCTGCTCCTGTGGATCATGGTGCTGTGATGTCGGGGACAATGAGGGACTTCGCTCCCAGGTGGCCCTGCCACACATCACCCCCTCCACACACACAGGGACTGATTTGTCCTGTTGCTGGCCTCCTGGTCCACCGTGTCACAGCCAGACTGGGCTGTGGGTGCTCACTAGAGAGAAGCACCCACACAGGGGTGCCATCTCCCTCCAAGAACCGAATGTCCTGGGGTGAAGAGCACAGGGTCCTCAAGCCCAGCACCTCCTGCTATTCGTGGAGCCACAGGAGGGGCAGAGGGCCCTCAGGAGTGCCAGAGTCTTTGGACTTGACCTTGCCTCCACATCGCAAGGGGGTCACTGCACAGGACTGTGACCTGGAGCCCAGCCCCTGGGAGCAGGGTGGAGTGTCAGGGCTCCATCCTTCCTGTTGATCAGGAGCTGCAGCCCTGCCGGGCTCTGGTCCTGGTCCCGGACAAGTTGGTACCGCCAGAGGTCCCTGGTCATTCACAGGCTGCCTAGCTTGTGGGGTTTGAAGCAAGAATAATACTGCTTTCTCACCCTCCAGGTGCAGGGCCCTGCCGTTCAGGAGAGATACTGCTCCTTCACTGTCTCCTCCACGCCTCAGGATACTCACAGTAGGTGGTGGGGCTTTTCAGTAAACTGTCCATTCACCTTCTTTGTTCATTTTATCTCTTCCTGCAGCTTATATAACTCAGAGACTTACACTTCCCCTACCCCCACCAAAAAAAGAAAGGGGAAGAGGGAGAGAGTTTTAGGAGTACAAGTGTGACAGAAAACCAAACATACCCAAGCATACTGGTTGACAGTTTAAGTCTGATAACGGTGCTCAGCAACTACAGAGCAGGGACATACTCCCTGGTGAGCAAGCGGTCGACTTTCAGGGAAATCCCTAACGTCTATGAGCATCTTATGGGGTCTGAAACCCACTTTGCCAAACAGATTCATGGGAGAGTCGTTATTGACAGCTTGAAGGTATACTTATTTTAAGAGATTCTAAAGTTGTTGAATCCAAGTGAAAAATGCATTCATTTGTTCTCTTCCTCTGCATTTTCACCTAGGAGTTTATAGACTCATTCTATCCCACAGCTAATTAGTGGTCAAGCCTATGACTTGGGCTCACTCTTTCTGAGCCCTGGACTGTTCATTTGAGCCTCCCTGGGATGGAAGAGTTTGCTTCCAGGCTGCTGTTTAAACCCTAAGTAGAACGAAAGGAAAATAATGTCTTGAAGCTCAAAGGTGCAAAGCCTAAGGATATTGACAACCAATTAAAAACTGAGATCAAGTCCCTCTGAAGTGATTATATGCTGCAAAACAGTCAGTGGGGAAACAAGACTTGAGTCCCTGAAAGGGGATTTACGCAAAAAGATCTAGGAACTCATCTGACAGCATATTCTGGAGGAGTGAACAGGAGATGTCAGGGTGGAAAGACAAGAGAGTCCTGATTGGATTCTTTCCAACTCTGGGACCTTGTACAAATCATTGAACCCTCCTCAGCCTCTGTTGCCCATCTCAAATGAAGGAATGATGCTAATACCTGAGTTATTTCCAGTCAACTGAGGTCATCCATTTTATCCTAAATGTCTCTTGAACCCTCCACTTCTCTCTGTCCTCACTGTTCCTTCTTTAGTTCATCTTTCTACCTGGTCTGCCCCAGGCTGTGTCCTTTTCATTCCATTCTATGCAGTGCAGTCAGAGATCTTTCTAAAAGGCAAAGCTGGTTACATCACAAATCTGCTTACAGGCCTTCAATAGCTTCTTATTACTCTCAGGAGAGAATCCAAAGTCCTTGCTCTGGTCTACAAGGCCCTTCATGGTCTGGCACCCGCCTGCCTCTCCAGGCTTAAGTCACACTTCTCTCTCTTAAGTTCCAGGCTCCAGACATAATAAACTGGTAGCCATTCCCCAGTGAGCCAGCCTCATTGGAGGTGAGAGAGAGTTCCAGCCTTTGCAGTAGGTTTTTCCTCTAGCTAAGACACTCAGCCCCTTCCAGCACCACTTTCTTCCCCCAACCCTGTAGTCTTGCAGAATTCCGTGTCCATACCACCCACCTGGGAAATCCTCCTGCCCCTTGTCCGAATTGCTCCTCCTCTGTGTGCCCCAAGCACCCCATGCTTCTGTCTTCTTAACACTTATCACTCTGATTGAAGCTGCCTTTTCCCTTGTTGGTTTCTTCCACTCAGTTCTGCAGGACTGTGTCCTCATTGTTTCCAGCAGAGCCTGTTGAATGAATGATATGTGTTCAAATGCTTTGTAAACTGCAAGTTGCTATGCCAGTGTCCATGAGTATTATGTAATATTACTGTGTTCAGGTTGGTTATTTAACATTGTTGTCCTACACTCCCATTTGATAATAATGAATGTCACATTTCAATTACATCATTCTGATTCCTTCTTATGTCCAATACTAAAAAGGGCTACCACTTACTGAATGTTTCACCTGGGCTAGATTCTGTGCTGGGATTTTAGATGTGTGATCTGATTTACTCTTCATTAGAGTGATCTTACAAGCTAGATTCTATTATAAGCATTATCCCCATTTTTCAGATGAAAAAAGTAAGGCAGGCTCAAAGAGATTAAGTAGCATGCCCAATATCAAATAGCTAGATTTTGAATCCACATACTTTAAAGTTCATGATCCAAACCCTGATTAAAACCATCTCTCAGTTCTGCCAAAGCCTTTAGATCAGGATCAACAGAGTGATCAACAGAGTGATTCAGGATCAGCAGAGTGAACAGCAACCCACAGAATGGGCGAAAATATTTGCAAATCAAATATCTGATAGGGGATTAATAACAAGCATATATAAAGAACTCTTAAAACTCAACAAGAAAACAACAAAAAACCTGATTTAAAAATGGGCAAAGGACTTAATAGACGTTTCTCCAAAGAAGATATACAAATGGCCAGTAAGCACATGAAAGATGGTCAGATCACTAATCATTAGGGAAATGCAAATCAAAACCACAATGATATGTCACTTCTCACCAATTAGCATGGCTATCATAAAAAGAAAACAACAGAAAACAACAAGTGTTGGTGAGGATATGGAGAAATTAGAACCCTTATACATTCCTGGTAGGAATGTAAAATCATGCAGCTGCTGTGGTAAACAGTATGGTGGTTCCTCAAAAAAATTAAAAATAGAATTACTATACATCCAGCAATTCTGCTTCTGGGTATATATCCAAAAGACGTGAAAGCAGAGTCTGGAAGAGATATTTGTATACTCATGTTTATAGCAGCGTTATTTACAATAGCCAAAATGTGGAAGCAATCCAAGTGTCCACTGATGGATGAATGGATAAGCAAAATATACATCCATATAATGGAATATTATTTGGCCTTTAAAAGGAAGAAAATTCTGACACACACTACAACATGAATGAACACTGAGGTTATAATACTAAGTGAAATAAGCCAGTCATGAAAGGACAAATACCGTATGATTCCACTTATTTGAGATACTGGGGGTTGTCAAATTCAGAGAGAAAGAACAATGATTGCCAGGGCTGGATGGAGTAGAGAATGGGGAGCTGGTGTTTAATGGAGACAGAGTTTCGGTTTTGCAAGATGAAAAAAGTTCTGGAGATGGATGTGGTAATGGTTGCATAATAATGTGAATGTACCTAATACCTCTAAACTGTATACCTAAAATAGCTAAAATGGTAAATTCTACATCATGTATATTTTGCCAGAATTTATAAAAGAGTTTGATTTTAACTATTTCTCAGTCCTGCCGAAGTCTTCAGAACATTTCCTTCTGATGAATGTTTGTTGCCTTCCCTCCAGATAACCTGCTTTTTTTTTCTTTTTCCTCCTAAGACCAGACTGCCCCCAGTTTGCTCGCTCTCCTCCTGGGAAGAAAGTGCCTCTGCTCCACAGGCAGCCGGCACACATTTCACTCCCAACAGTCGGCAGATGGCTGCGGATCCCTTCTGTTCCCAGGAATCACATCGGGACTAACTGCGCTGTGCACTTTCCATCACTGGTCGCTCTCCCAACAGTGACGTTGGGCATCGTTATTAATAGGTGAAGGACAGACAAAGAGAGAGGGGAAGTGGCTTGGGCTGAGTCACACAGCAAAGTTAGAACTCCGAGCTCCCAGCGACTAACCTCGCCTGGGCGCTGTCCCACACACCTGGCAGCTCCAGAGACATGCTCCTTTCTGTACTCTGGGCAACAAACTCTGGCTAGCCAAGCGGGTCTGACTTGTCTTGCAGAGAAATGAAGCAAAATCTTCCTTGGGATGGTATATTGTGATCTTTCCGTTTCTGCTGTTGGGCAGGAAACCAAGCCCCCACTACTTAGTGAATGACCTTGAGCACACCATTGAAAGGCTCTGCACCCTCAGTTTTCCCTTCAGTAAAATGTGGACAAGAATTATTGGTACCCTCCTCCCCCAGAGAAACTGAGGATGAGCTAGGGAGAGGATCAGGGTGCCCTTCTCCAATCTGTTTTGCATTCTCCTTTACACGGGTGAACTTCAAACCTGGCTGAGCATAATAATCACATGGGTGGCCTTTAAAAATACAAATTCCTGGGCCTTGACCAACCTGGCTTACTTGGATTTCTCTTCCTGTCTCCTGGCCACATGGCCCCCAGTGTGAAGGGAACCTTGAGTTGAGCAGCAGGGTGGTCTTTAATTTTTCTATTTAAATCCTCTCCAACCCAACTTAAAGGTACCTTTGCCACGAGATGGGAAGCATTGCAGTCTGTCTCCTTTGAGCTCTCCCTTGGACTCACTGTTCCCCCAATTTTGGCACTTCTCACATACTGCTTGTTATTTTTACTTAACTGTTTCAAATCTTTGCCTCTTGTCTTCTCAGTTAGCTACTGGAAGATTAAAAACTATATCATATCCTTCTCTTATTGCCCCACAAACACCAGCTCCATTAGCACCTAGTACCTGTTCAATAAATACGTGTTGAATTGCAACTCTTCTGATTTGGAAATCTGAAATAATTTCTTATTGTGGGGGGAGACATTCCGTGTCCTTTGGAAGCTTTCTGGCCACATGGAAAGAACTTTAAACAAAGAGGCAAGAGCCCTAGCTTCCAATCTTGGCTGTGTCACAAACTCCCATTGTGACCTGCAGCAAGTCGCTTGCCTTCTCTAGCCCGCAATTCCCTCATTTGTGAAATCAGGGCTGATCTGTGAAGTTTCTTTTAGCTCTGGATTTTGGCTACTCTAGATAGCCAAAGCAGCTTCTTTCATGTCAATGTCTTTAATGCCCACCCTGCCTTACATTTTTCCTATAAGGACTGCATAATTGATGGGTCACCCCCAGTTTATAAAATGAAAAACTCAAGTAAAGAACCAGTAAATGCTTTGACCAAGCAGCCATGAATAGCCTGTGAGTGGCTGGGGGCGGGGAAGGTCGCTGATTCCTCACCTTGGCTCCCTGGCTTTGACTGGATTCTTCCACCCCAGAGCTGTTACTAGCCCTTCCCAAGTAAAGGATTGTCAGCACTTAATTATCTGCATGCCCACTCTCTCTGTGAATGACCCAGGGCAAAGGTATGACATATTCCAGCTGGATTTCCTCTTGTCCCTCTGCACAATCCCATCTAGGGCCAGAATGTCCACTGCAATGTTCAGTACGATCTGTTCAAATACTGTCCCTGAGGAGACAAAAGACTTAAAACACTAGTCCTTGCCCTCTAGTCGACCTGGGAGGCCAGGACAAGAATGTGTGTGGAAAAGATGTGCTACCATATGGAAGGGAGGACCTGGGAGCCAAATGCTGCTTTGAGCTATCTCCAGTACCTGGAACAGTATGTAGAAGATGCTTAACAAATATGTTAAAAGAGATGAAAATCGCCACAGTTTTCAAACTTTTTTATTTTAAGGACGAGAAAGCCTTTCTTCAATGAAATCATACCCCAGAGCTCACTACATGAAACAGGTAGATGCAAGGTTGCCCTGGTTGAGAGGAGTTGGAGTTGAGCCCTGTCTGCTGTCTCCTCTGGGCCCCAGAGAGCTTCCTCAGAGCCCAGTTAGAAAACTTGCTGTAGTCATTTGGAAAGGAGGGGCAGATCAACTCTTGCTCTCTTTCCTGGTTAATCTTAGCCAGGAGGGGATACTAGCAAAATAAATGGAGGTTTGAAAAACCCGGTTGGCCCTCGAAAGGGAATATGTGTGTCTGAAAAAGTGTCATCAATTTCTCCTCTCCCCGCCTTCTAGGGAGCTTCAATTATGAAGGGCAGAGGGGAAGAAGTTTTAAGTAGATTTATGAGTTGGTCCACAAATGAATATCAATGTAATGTTTGTTTAAATAAAGAAGGAAAGAAAAGTACTGTGGTCGTATTTTCCAGTATTTAATAGAAACCCATTTGGTGTTATCCTACAGGCATTCCTGATTTGAAAATGCAATGTAGAGGGGAGGGTATAGCTCAAGCAGTAGGGCGCATGCTTAGCATGCATGAGGTCCTGGGTTTAGTCCCCAGTACCTCCTCTAAATAACAAATAAACAAATAAACCTAATTACCTCCCCCCACCAAAAAATTAAAAATTAAAAAAGAAAATACATTTAAGAATTAAGCACAAATATGTGTAAGCACACTTGCCTGTCCTTTATGATTGGATTACCGCAATCCGTTAATTCTTATTTTGTAGTTGGCTTTATTCCTTTGATAACTATGTAAGTTTAAAAAGCTAAAGATCTAATCTGTTCTTAGCAAGTCAGCAGGAGCCCCGGCTTCTCCCTAAATGCCTGGCATAGCCCTCTCCTCCACCTCTTGACTGGTCTCCTGACTTCCCTAGCTTCAAAATCTCGCTCAGGGCCTGCCCCTGATGAAGAGGACTGCCACCCAGCCACCCTTGCCCTTCCACTACTACTGCTGACTTCACCCCCTTGTCCAAGCCACCACCTCCCACAGCATCTGGGCTAGTCTTTTATACTTAAGTAACTGAGCTGGGTATCATGACGTCTAGTCTTAGGATAGAAGCCACTCAAGGTTTGAGCTGGAGAGAACCTTGGGCATCAGGACGAAGACCTTGTCAAACAAAGACCTTGTGAGAGGGCTTGCCCAAAGTCTCCCAGTAAGTTGTGACAAAGCCAGAGCTGCAAGCCAAGTCTTCCTATTTGTGCCTTCCTGGCTACGTCCTGAGTTCCTCTATTTCTTTTCTTTGTCTCTTTCCCCTACGTGCCTTTGTCCCTTCTCCCCTCTGACCCTCTCCCCATATCCTGCCTCAGAGGGAGGCTCTAGGGATCGTTGCACAGTACTTGTTCTCTGGGACCTTGGCGCTGACTCAAGGGGGATTAACAACCTAAAGGGACACACACAGCCGAGCGAGCCTGTGGTTCCCAGCTCTGAAACATAATTTGTCATTCTTGACACTGGTTCAGAAGCCAAGACGATGGCTCCCAGAGTTTAAATCACTTGTCAAAGGTCACTCACCTAAGAAATGGCCACAGTAGGAGCCCATTGTAGGTCCCCTGCCCTGGGCACAGCTCCAGGTGCTACCCAGAGCCAACCAACTCTGGAGGCCCACTGAGCCAGAGGCAAGCCCAGACCCCACCTCCCTGCTCAGAGCAGCGCGTCCCTGGGGGAAATGTGTTATTCCTTTAGGTCTCTAAGCTTGTCTGCTTATTTGTGCGTGTGGTTCCCTTCCAACGTGTCAGGGTGGGAGGGAGACATAGTGTGGGCGGCTCCCACTGGCCTTCCCACTGGAAATAAGCGAGGCACCCTCGAGGCCCCTAGCCATTACCGCCGCTCGTGCGAAGCCCTCCACTGTGACACACCAGGGTCGGAACTCCACTCTGGACCTGCGAACCTGGAAACAGCTGGGCCGGCGGCTCGAGTGCTCCGGGACCCGCGGACGTTCTCCAGAGCGGTGCTCTGGGTTCCTGTCTTCCGCCCGCCGTTCTCTCACGTCCCGGGAGTACCCACTGACCCCAGCAGGCCTTGTTCTCGCGGCCGCGCCCATTGGTCAGTGGCCCCCAGGGCCGGGTGCGTCTCTGGTGGGGCGCCGGCCGCCGCCCCAGTGCAGGCTCCAGAATTGGAGGAGAAAGAGGTGAGGAAGCCGGGCGCGCGGGGCGCCTCCTCCGGGCCCGAGCCGGCGAGCGCATCTTCTCCGCTCGTCCCTCTCTGCTCAGCGAGCGCCGCCCAACTGCTGAGCCCGGCGGGCCCGCTGCTCTGAGTCGCTCAGGGCACGGGAGACCAAGAGCACTTGGATGACCGCACATACTACCTTTGGGGGACTACCCGGGGAAGGTGGTCAGGGACTCGGTGTGTGAGGAGCCGGGACCGGGACCGGGGTTGGGGGCTTCCCTGGGACCCTATCAGCCCGCTTCCCTTCGAAGACAGCCGCCGTCGCCCCGGGAGGGCGAGCCTCTGACGTCCCCAAAGACCTAGCGGACTGCGCGCCTCGAGGTGCCGGCCTCTTGGGGCGGGGAGAGGGAAGGGGTCAGCTAGTGAGCGGCTGGCAGAGGGGACCTGTTAGCAAACTGCTGGCGGGTTTGGAGGTAGGCTGGAATAGGGTTTGGAGACGGAGAAGCCCAGGAGAAGACTCTGGTTTTTTTTTTTTTCTCTCCCCCTCTTCCAAAAAGGAACCACATTGCGAGGGGCAAATAAGGCAGAGTGTAAACACAAACAACCTCAAAAAGAAGCCAAGAAAAGCGAAGCCAAAAGAAGCAAGCGCAACACTGTTACAAAACTGTCTGGTTTTGTAACAATCGCCCCGCCGCTGGCCAATGAGCGGCGTGGCGGCGCGTCACGTGGTGCCGTTTTATATAACACTTTGCTGAGACAAGACAGTTATTAGGCGGCGCGGGGCGGCCGGCATGGAGCTCGCGGAGGCGCGACTGGGACCGGCGCACGGCATAGCGGCGGCCGTGACAGCCCTGATTCCCTCCAGCCGCTGTTCCCTGCTCCACGTTCCCGGACCCTAGACGCCTCTTCCTCGCGCGTGTCCCTCTCCCTATGGATTCCTTTCAGACTGGACAGATGCTGAGCTTGCCGGCTGAGCTCGGCAGCAATAACTTAGATCTGGCAGAGCCGGATGCATCAGCGGCCCGCGGAAACAAGGGTCCCCACCCGGAGGCGGCTACAGAAGGCCCCGCACCTCTACTGACGCGGCCGCCGGAGCAAGAGCAGCCTCCAAGGGCTTCGACGCCGGAGTGCAAAGTCCTGCTCACGCAGGCCGACGCCCTGGCGTCTGGGGGGCGCCTCCGGGAAGCCCTCGAGGTGTACCGACAGCTCTCGGAGCGGCAGCAGCTGGTGGCCGAGCAGCTGGAGCAGCTGGTGCGCTGCCTGGCCGAGAACGTCCCGCAAGGGGAGGCGCCGGCGCCCACGGACGGGAGCCGCGCGGTTGCGGCGGAAGAGGCAGGGGCGGCGACGGCCGCCGAGACCACCGAGGTGTGGGACGGCTTCAAGTGCCGGAAGTGCCATGGATTTCTCTCAGACCCCGTGTCCTTGTCCTGCGGCCACACCTTTTGTAAACTGTGCCTGGAACGCGGACGGGCAGCCGACCGGCGCTGTGCGCTGTGCGGGGTCAAGCTTTCCGCGTTGATGGTGGCCACCGGACGGGCGCGCGGGGCCCGGCGGGCTGGGCAGCAGGCGCCGCCGCCGCTACGGGTCAACGTGGTGCTCAGCGGCCTCCTCGGCAAGTTGTTCCCGGGCCCCGCACGGGCGTCGCAACTCCGGCACGAGGGCAACCGGCTGTACCGCGAGCGCCAGGTGGAGGCGGCGCTGCTCAAGTACAACGAGGCAGTTAGGCTGGGTGAGCCCACCGTGCCGCCAGGGCTGGGACGGGGGACGAGCCCCGCGGGGAGCTGGGGGGTGGACCCGGGCGGAGGAGGGCGCGCGGACCGGGGGATGGACCGCGACCGGAGTTGGGGAGGGGGGTTCTGGAGTTCCGTCTCCGACTTTTTCTGTCTCTACCAATTCACCGCCCTTTCTCTGGATCTGTCTATCTCCCTGCTCTTTGTCTTTCTGTCTCCTGTTACCTTGTGTGTTTCTGCGTTTCTCAGTCCCTGTTTCTGTTTGTGTCACTGTTTCTCTTTTTCTCGCCCCCCGCATCTTTGTCACTGTCTCTTGCTCGGTGTCACCATCTCTGCTTCTCGGGCTCGCCTTCTCCTTCTGCCTCTGCACGCCTGGGCCCCTCTTACAACCTGCTCGCACCTTGCGGGCCAGAAGGGGAACTTCGCACCCTTCCCGCTTTCGCGCCGGGGCCGCTGGGCTCCCGCCAGCCAGGGATGTTCGGTCGGCGCCTGCGTCTGCCGCTCCCACCCGGCCCGGGGTTGCCGGGGCGGCCAGGAGTTGTCCCTTCCGGGGCCACGGCTCCCGGTGGGGTGGGTCCGGCGTGGAATTAGGTCAGGAGAGCACTGGTTGCATAAGGGCCGCGAGCGGCCCGGGCCGGGCGGCCCCTCCTCCGCGCGGGCGGGCGGGATTGTGTAACGGCTGAGGTAACCGAAGTGGGCCACGCTCGCCTCGGAAACCATCCCGCGAGCGTGTGCGGGCGGGGTGGGGGGAGCGCTCGCGCCCCGCTGCCCTGTGACTCATTGTCACTGCTTCCTATCACACGATCCTCGGCTGAAATAGATGGCCCTCCTCCGGCCCGCAGCCTGCGCCCTCGCCTCGAACCCCAGCTCGCCAGCCCAGAGGGCGACCGGCCGAGCGAAGGCTCAGGGATCCCCGGGAACCGTAGGCTGGCTGCGAAGGGGACCCGCCTCTGTCCCGCTTTCCTGGCCTCCTGGGGAGAAATGGTGGGCTTTGCGGCTTCAAGGGCAATGTGGGTAGCCCCAGGCCTCTGGCCGCACTAGGGAGCCTGAGTTCCCTCAGCGACCGACTCCCTCCCCCCGACCCCCCACGTTCGGACCCAGGAAGTGGCCGCCGAGCCTATGGAATTGCCCAGCTCGGGCCGGCTGCCAGGAGCTCGGCGGCGGGCGCAGTGTCTGGCGAAGCGTGCCGGGGAGGAGGTGACGGGGCTGGGCAGACAGGGCTCTGGGATCCGAGGGTGTCCTGAGCCTGACTACGATGGGTGGAGGAGGGGGTGGGCTGGAATCTCTACATATTGAATCTCCACCCGAGCTTGCAACAGGTAATGGGGGTGGGATGGGACGAGGGCTGACTGGGGAAGACTGGCAGCTAAGGGAGAGGGGGACTCCTCCACCCTTCACCCCCTGTGTCCAAGCAAAGCATTCTGTGAGCTGCCACCAGGCGGGCGTGTGCTACAGAAAAGACACAGAGGAGACTGTAAGCTCTTGACTGATGTCTTAAGGGCAAGTTATGGGCACCCAAGCGAACCCTCTGCACAGTCCTGGGGGAAAAAACCAACAAAGCCTGTTCCTTCGCAGAAGCTGGAGCTCAGTCCCTGGGAAGATCAGGGCACTTCAAAGGAGACAAGCAGAGGCTTAAGCCCAGGTGTCCAAGGGAGGTCCCATTCCCTTCAGCCATCCCCTGAGGGCCAGGAAAGCCCCTTCCTTCCTTCCTCCTCCTCCCTCTTTGTTGCTGCTGCCACTTTCCCCTGGGGGTTCTTCCTTGCACTGCCAGAGAAGTCAGGGTGAAAATGTCAAGACCACTTCACCCTTCTAAGAGGGGAGGCCTCCCCAACCAAAAGCTGGAAGATGGCCAGTCTCTCTTCCTTATTAATCTAAGTACTATACTCCCCTTTGGAAATAAAGGAACCTGGCTCCCACCCCAGATTCAGTCTGGCCAGTTAGCAACAAATCTGACCAGCTAGCTAGACTTTGAGCAGATGCCTTCCCCTCTCTGGCCTTGATTTTCCTCATGTGAAGAATGGGTTGATTGAGCCACATGATTTCTTAAGACCTGTCCAGCCATGGCATCTAGTGATTCAGTGTTGGTGAGAGCCAACCTCCCTTTAGTCCCAGAAGCCTTGTCCCGGTTCATTCACATTTGGCTATCTCTCTTGAGAGAATGGAGACTTGCAAATGTATTTTCCATTTTCTTCAGAGAAACTTCATATGTTCTGGGTTTTGTAGACAGAGATTTTGCTAATGTCACTGGAAGACTAACTTGGACTTATCTTCCTGGTGGCCAGGATGGGGGTCACATCTGGCTACTCCCTTCTCCCTCCTCCCTGGGCTGTTTCCTTGTGGGTGATACCTCACTCAGAAGCCAGGCTGCCAGTTGCTAGCCATGTCTATGAAGCAGGGTGCCAGAGTTTGCTCTATGTCAGAGTTGCTAATGCACCGCTGACACCACAAGCCCTCTAAGGAACTGCTTGTGAGAAGGGCAAAAATGACTTCTTTACAGCTGGGGAAGCTCAGACCCAGAGTGGCTGGGGGTGTGGTAGGCAAGGCAACATTAGGGCTGGAGATTGAGCTTACCCCTTTGGATCCCTAGTAGAAGAGTCCTAGTTAAGTTGCCATTTTGCTCAAGAGCCATCCTCGTATAGGACTTAGCATGTGTTTGTGCTGGGAGCCATTAATGAGGTTGTTTTTTCTCATTTTGGCAGCTCCAAATGACCACTTGCTTTACAGCAACCGGTCTCAAATTTATTTCACCTTGGAGTCTCATGAGGATGCACTGCATGATGCAGAAATAGCATGTAAGCTCCGCCCCATGGGGTTTAAGGTGAGTGTGGGATGGGAAGGATGGGAAGGAATGGTACTGAGACCGGAAGGGCTGCCTCCCTGTGGGGGTAGGGGCACTAGAGCTCACAAAGAGGAGGAAGGCTCTGCAATGGAGCTGAGGCTCCCTTGACAAAGGGTAACCCAGGGGTCTGCAAGAGAGCTGGATTCTTCCCCAATCTGATCTTTAAGTGATGACCTGCAGAGCAGCCTGGGCTTTGCGACTCTCCAGAACATGGACTAGGGAGCCCAGCTGCCTGAGTATATTCATGTCCCAGCTCTGCTACTTTCACTAGCTGTGTGGCCTTGGGCAAATTCCTCATCAATAAAATGAGGGTATTCAAAGCACCTACTTAACAGGGTTTGTTGTGAGGATTCCATGAGCTAATGCATGTAGATACTTAGAACAATGCTCGGCACATAGCATTACATGTGTTTGCTCTCAGCATCATCATTGTTCTCCTGAGACAGTGGGAAGAGGAGGGTGAGAGAAGTATTGCTGGCTGGTTCTGCCATCTCAAGTTGTTAATGTAGTCAGTCAGACTGCCAGTTTCCCTAAACATGTGAGTCACATGGAGGGGTGGGGAGGAAGACAGGTCAAGCATCTCTCGGATGCCAGTATGCAAAGTGTAACTTTCTGCATCTCTGTCAGGCCACATGTCAATATTTTGTTTAGAAGATTAGATCTGAGCCTGGGCTCTACTACTTGCAAGCTAAGTGACCATGGGGAAGTCGCTTCACTCTCTGAACCCCAGGTGTCCTTGTTTGCAAAACGAAGATCTTGCTTTCTGCCCTGATGGCCTTACAGGGATGCAGTGAAGGGTACAAGTGAGTATGACCAAGAGGCCATTCTGTCACTACAACACTGGGTCTCCATGTAGTGCTTTTTCTGCGCAGCCCCAGGATGCTGTCCTCTGAAACCCAATTCATCCAAGTCCAGGTCCATGATCCCTTCCTTATCTGAATTCCATGGGGCCAGATATGTTCAGAATCTGGAATGTTTCCAGTGTCACAAAGACCATGTATTAGCTCTGGACAGTGTCCCATAGTCGAACACACTAATATTTCTGCAGCATATTACATGCAAATGCACACCAAGTGGATAAAGACTGTAACACACATCATTTTAGGTCAGGTTTTGCCATCTAAGACTTTTGATGTCAAGCTTCTGAAAATATTGGATTATCAGCCTTTTGGGGGATCTGGGAACTTCAGATAAAACACTGTGGCTCTGCATACTGGGCCATTCATGTCAGAATGGATCCTTTATGTTCTTTCTTGAGGGGGTTTTCATGAGTGATGATGAATTAGTATATTCTCTTTCCCAAGGAACACATTTACAGTTTATTAAAACTCACCAATGTCTTAACCCAAAGGAGCTTCAGTGGGAGCATTTCAGGCCTTGTAAGCAGTGCAGGCCAGGGAGCTGCCTGGGGGTAAGAGGACTTCTCTTGCAACACTTTCTGCTCCCACCATAAACTTAGGGCCTAAGGGTGAGGGCCTCGATGGTGCAGTGGGAAATGGGCCTAATTAAGCAGTGGACCCTTTGGATGAAATGGGAAAAGTGATTTCCCCAATGAAGGAAGACTTGATGGAGGTATTAAACAGGAATTTCATTTCCCCAAAGTGCTGGGGTGAGCAGAGAGGCAGTGAGGAGACAACTCTCCTGACTTGCGGGGTGAGAGGAGACTAGAACTGATGCTTCTGACTCAAAGCTGCCTCACACCCTGATTTGCATATTTCTCACCATTTCACTACGTGAAATGCCCCTATGGGAGGAGTTCACCTCGTGTAGCTGTGTTTCAGCCCCTCAGCCAGGGCTCAGTGGTTCTCAAAATCTCCTGCAAGCAGTACAGCGCTCAGTGGGGTGAGCTGGCTGCCCTGAGCAGGTAGAGTATATGGGTTCCTACTTGGTATGACTGGTCAGATCCCAAACGCCTCTCCAGTCTCCCAGCACTTGTCCTCTCTAGCCTGAAATGCCCTGAAATGTCACGCAAGCCTTTCTCGAGAGGGCCCTTGGCAAGCACTGCTTGGAAAGGGCAACAAGCCATCAGCATCCGGTTCCAGAAGGAGGGTGGGGGGCTCAGGGAGAGGCCCCCAAGAGGTTGGGAGCAGGGGCCACTGCTCAAGAAGGCAGATCCCAGCTGGGCCCTGTAGGCAGGCCCGAGCCTGGGGCCTGTAGAGGCATGTTGGAAGGGGAGGCCCAGCATAGAGTGCCCAGCAGCCGCAACCTGGATCATTTCCTTCACTAAGTTAGATACAGGGTCAGCCATGGAGGCAAGGGAATGGGGAGACAGCCTCCAAGACATGCTGCCAAGACCACTTGTCCCAAAGCACAAAGAGAGGACAGCCGTGTTCCCACATGTTTTCTTCTTTCTCCCTCTTCCCCAGGATGCTTCTCTGCTACCCGGTAGAGTTTCTCTCCCAGGGCAGTTGGGCCTGGACCCTGAGGAGCCCTAAAACTTATTTATACTTTCTCAAGGTATGGTGAGGGAGCAGAATAAGCTGAGCCCACAGGAACCAAAGCATTTGTGCAGCCCCTGGTTAGCCCCCGAAGGGCGATCTGCTTTGCAGGGATGGGCACAGTTCTAGTTCCAGCTTTGCCACCAGCTACCTTTGAGGTCTAGGAGAGGTCATGTGCCTTGGCTCACTTGGGCCTCTGCTGACAAACGGGCGGTGAGTGTGGGCAGTCACTCAGCCAGTAACATGGACCAGGTCTCCGCTTGACAGACTAGTTAACAGGAAGGCACAGTTGGGCAGGTCCTGGAAGCTGGTTAGCATGTGCTCATGTGGGGGTTCTTATGGCTTTTGGTGTTCCACCCAGTTACAGCAGTGGGGCAGGGGGTGAGGGGAGGTAGCATGGCACAGTGGTTGAGAATTTGGGCTTTGGTATCAGCCAGTCCCAGGCTCAAACCCTGATTCCACAATTTACCAGCTGGGTTACTTTGGGCAAGTCACTTCTCTGGCTTTCAGTTTTATCTTCTTTAACATGGGCTTCAGAACAGTTGCCTATACAATATGGCTGTACCTAAGATAGTCCTTTTAAACCCCTTCACAAGACAGTGAACGCCCACGAAGCATTCAGCTGGTGTTATGAATAACAGCAGTGTCAAGAGGCCGAGAAGAGCGGGGCTGAACGCTTATGTTTTCTTCCAGGCACACTTCAGAAAAGCCCAAGCCTTAGCCACCCTGGGCAAGGTGGAGGAAGCACTAAGGGAGTTTCTCTATTGTGTGTCCCTCGATGGAAAGAACAAAAGAGCAAGGTCTGAATCCCAAAGGGTGAGTTGAGATGACGTCAGGTCCAGCTGCCCTATGAGCTCCCACCTCTCTGTCTTCTCCAGGGTGGGGAGGGAGGAAACTGTCCTCCCTGGCCTTTGGGGTCCTGAGTGGGTGGCGCCCTGGGTTGACGGGACAGGAGTGAGAATGCAAGTACCAGTTGATGGCCCAGAAGCACCATCCTTTTGGTGGGTACAATCGGATTAAGCAGTTCCTGCATTTTCATAGCAGCCTGTGAGGAATGTTTTTGCTTTTTCGACTCAGGGTCTGGGTTGTCACTGAGAAAACAAACAAACCAAAATAAAACCAAATAAGTTAACATGGGGATGGAGGCTCCCGAGGAGATTCTGGCTGTTGTCAAGAGGTCCAGGTTGTGAGGCTGCCTACAGTTGTAGAACTCTTCTTTGGCTAAGTCACAACTTCAGCAGCCACAAAGGGCAGCCGGCTCCTCAGAAAGGATGTTGGTACCCATCTGCCCTGCCATATGCAGAACTCCAACCTTCAGCTCTTTTGCTAGAAGCAAGGCACGTCCACTGTCTCACAATGTAAGTCAGGGACCGCTATGATATAACCCAAACCGTCACTCCAACTCTTGAGTCCCGGGAGAATGTGGTTGTTATTTTTAAAAACTGCATGAAATACTGAGAGCATTAGTGAGGGCTCGGGCTCGGGCACCCTCATTTCGTGGGCCGTGCTGCTGCCTGTTCTGCAATGTGCTCTCATGCTGTCTGGCTGCTTGGCCTGGAAGCTGCATGCTGACAGTCAGCAGTGGCCTCTGCTCTCCCTGTGCCCCGCCCTCATCCCACCACTGCACCCCGAGTACCTCTGTCCCAGTGTGGTTTGGCAGAGCATTGGATAAAGAAAGGAAGCAAGAGACAGGACTGGTTTATGAAGGCTCCAGAAAGGCATCTTTAGCAAAATGAATGAACTAGGGGAGGCCGAGCTCTGGAGGTTCTGCCTCTCACAGAAGGTTTCTTTTCCAGGAAGTCGTTTTAGCCTAGTTAGGAGCACTGGTGGCAGAGAACTGCTCCAAGCTGTGGACTCTTTCCCAGATCTTAACTGCAGTCCATAGTGTGAATAATAATAACAACAACAACAACAACAACAACAACAACAACAATAATGGCAGGTAACATTTATCAGGCATTTCTCATGCAGCAGGCACTGTGCTATGGACTTTATAGGGAAGATATAATTTAACCCCCACAACATCCCTAGGAGGGTAGGTACTAAGATTTATCTCCATGTCACAGATGAGACAGATGAGAAAGCCAAGGCTGGGTGATTTTCCTGGGGTCGCACAGCTAGTGATAGGTGGAAGAGCGATCAGACCTGACTCCACCTATCTCCAGAGTCTGCCTTGTTGGCTGCCACACCATCCTACTCTCCCAGGATGCCGTGCCAGGAGTCTCAGCACTCACTGCTGGGGCTGGGGGGATGGTAACACTGGGGTCATCCAGATCAGAGATGGATGGACAAAGGCAGTTAGAAGAACCTTGACTTTTGGGGACAGTGGGTCGGCCCCTCTTTCCGGCCTGCTTGTATAGACCAGCTAGTGTCATTTCCACAGCTGCCTTAAGGGGATGGGGCAAAAGCATTGTGCTAAGCTCTGGAGACCCAGAGAGGCATAAGTCTCAGTCCTCAAGGACCTTACAATCTTGCATTTGTTACATAATGTGATATAAATACCCGATAGACCAAGCCAGCATTTGCCTGTGACGAGTGTTCCGGAGTTCTGAAGCTAGGGCGAGAATTTAGAAACCAGTTTCCACTGAGCGTGGCGGGGGCATGGCAGTTACTTAAGCACACTGTGGACCCTCCGCTGTGCTTATTACTGGATTCTTCCAGTTCCAGGGCTACAGATATGACAGAGATGGTCCAAGTTCACTTGGCATTAATTAGCTGCCTTAGCCACTCACAGGCCAAGATTTCACTAAAAGCATTTGTTTTTATCTCAGATTCTTTTTTGCCTTCTTGACCCATTTGGGCCATGCTAAGGGTGACGTTGAAGTGGAATTGACTTTCATAAACATGGAATGATCATTCTCGCTGATAGTTGACCCTCAACTTTTGTTTTCTAAAGCCACTGAGAAGGCCTCAAATGAAGTCTTCAGTAGTAAAGGAAGCAGCTCAGTGCGGCTGTCATTTCTGCTTTGGTTCCTTCGAGTTTCCCTCTCTATCCCTCCCACCACTCTCTGCCCTTTTAACTGTGTACCTTGGGATGCTGTGTGGCCACCTCTGCTCTTTTTGGGAGAATTCCAGGAAGACCGCTTCAGAGTAGGTTGGTCCTGGTGGGCCACGCAGGAGGGCTTCTGAGTGTCAGCTTTGGCTCCTGTGAGGAGGGGCCTCTGAAAGCGGGCATTTATGGCCCTGGGCACTGGGAGTACCTCCCCACCTCACTTAGGGCTGGAAGGAAACATAGACATCTGTCTGAGGACTTTGGGCCCTGGGATGGATAGTGTCTTAATTCAATTCCATCCAGTGTGATGAGTCTTTATTGGACATCTGTCCTGTGCCCTCCAGAAGCAGACCATCTGGTCAGAGAGAAAGACTTACATCTGCGACACAATCTGAGGCTAGCAATAGACTGTGTAGTGTCAGGCTTTGCATTACAGTGCAGTAGAGAACACGGAAGGACGGGGAGATCAGGGAGGCTGGGGTAGCAGGGGAAGGCAGCGCTGGAGCTAGGTTTTGAAGGATGAGCAGGATTTGGCTGCATGGAAAGTGCTGGCCTCGGAAGGTACATCATGAAGGAACTGCTGGGGGCCAGCAGGGGAACAAGTCAAACCAGAGTTTGGTCAGAGCTTTGGTCAGATTCTCCTGAGCAACTAAAACTCTTATTGCCCAGAGCAGGGGTGAAGCGCCCTTTAGTGGGTCTCAGCAGTAAACATGTGAATATGTTTCAGAAGCAAGTGCCTTTCTGTGTTACATGTTACATACAATATATGCATATGTATATTGATAACTGGCGCTCTCTTGAGGGGGGGGACTGAAGCAAGGATGTGGGTGGCTGATGGTGTAGCCTTCATGGGGCCACACGTCTTTGACTCCCAGTCCCTTCTGGGTCTCCTACCTGCCCTATCCCACGGCCCCCAGCTTATCCAGTGGCAAAGGAAAGCAGCCAGAGACTGAAACCTGCCTGTCCCCAGTACTGGAAGTTACCTGAGAGTCTCTGGAAAGTGAAGGCCAGAAAGGGGGAGGAGAGGCTGGGGGAAGAGGGAAGAAGGTTGAGTTCTGCTTTTCCTAACACTTCACTGCTGATGCGATTCAAGATCCAGGGATGATGTTCGAGGGAAGAGGGTGCAAAATGGGCAGGCGGAGGAAAGAAGTAGCAAGGAACCCAGAGGACGTTTGTAGACTTCCACCCACAGGGGTGTTACGGACAGGACTCAGGTCCCCGGCGGATGTGTCTCTCCTGCCTTCACCTCTCTGCCTCTTTCCTCCTGGATAGGTTTTGAAATCCCACTGCAGATATTTCTATGGAAGGGTAGCCCCGGAGTGGTGGTTTTTTAAAGCTGGCTAGGGTGACAGAGGCATCTGTGGTGCCTTTTCAAAATGCAGACTGCAGGGCCACATTTCAGACCTTGGGGGAGCCAGGCGGGGGAACTGGAACCTGGAGTTTTCATAAGGTCTCCAGGTGATTCCGATGCCCGGTGTGTCAAGGTCTCTGGTCCGAGGCTTCCTCCTTGGGGTCCGGCCCTGCTAGCTGTGCCCCTCACCCCTTCATCCCCCACCTCACCTGAGCACCTGTAGAAACTTAAGTAGTGAAGTCTTCTGTTTTATGTCACAGCTTCTCCTTAGTTTCTTTTCACCATCAGTCCCGGGGGATTCTCAGGAACATTCTCCTGATATCCTGAAGCTGTTGGCACCTCACCCTAGATTAAAGGAACACGTAGAGTCAATGGCTACTGAAGGCATCCGCCATAATCTACCGAACTTGTCACAGGTAAAACTCCACTCACCCAGCTCGCTTGTGAGGCTTCGTTTGGCTGTTTTGTGGGCAAACGTGGGGAGTGAGCCGTACGTCTTCTACTTCGGTTCCTGAGAAAGAAGAAATGGAGTCACTAATGGCTGTGTTCTTTGCTAGAAAGTTATTTCTTGAAGATAAAACTGGATTTCAGGCAGGGTCCCAGGGTTTGTGATTTACTACCTTCAGTTTTCAGTTCTTGGTCACATTCAGCTGAGAGAGATACTTGACAGAACCGGAAAGGAACTGGCCCACTTCCCTGGAGCCATTCAATCGGGGTGGCTTTATCAGTTCAGGGGCGGAGCCTGGGAAGAGGGCCTGACAGCCCCTCCTTTCCTGCTTTTTTGTTTGTTCAAGCTTTGAGTTCCTTGGGCAAAGGCAACTCCGTGTGACCCCCAAGTGGAGGTAATTTTGTATTCCTGCTCCGAGTCTTACACAGAGGTAGGCTTCCGATACATACCTGCAGCCGGGAAGAGGGAAGCCACTCAGGAAGTATTACGTTCCTAGGAGGAAGACAGGTATTTGTGTCTTTGAGAATGATGGGTTCCAGGTCCTGGCTTTCCCAGCAGAGGGTGGGTGGGTAGAAGCTGGGGCTCAGAAGCCCAGAAGTGAGAACAGAATTGAGCTCTGAAGATCTCGGC
Organism: Camelus dromedarius; assembly: GCF_036321535.1. Lineage (NCBI taxonomy): Eukaryota > Metazoa > Chordata > Mammalia > Artiodactyla > Camelidae > Camelus > Camelus dromedarius. Next base: position 25,964,235 of record NC_087472.1, on the reverse strand, counting down.
ACATCGGAGCATCTGCCTCCCCTCCACCTGTGCCCTGTGTTCTTCCCCTGTATGTCAGCCCTGGGGTCTCTGTGGCTTCCTGGATTCTGCAACAGTGGAAACCTTACATTTCTCTGGCTTCTTTCCCTGTTCTAGAGAATGAATAAAATGCAGGTGTGCTTGACTCAAAAAAGGGGGTGGGGGCAGAACTTAAAGTATCTCCTAGAATCAAAATAGCCCTTGTGCAGTTCAGGACTTGTTTGAGATCATTATTACAGAACTGAGAACACTGACACTGAACTGAAGGGTCTGGGGTGACTTCTAATTGCAGCTCAATATGAAGTGAAGAAAAATAGCACTCCTGGCTTTCCAGTGTGAGCCAGCTGGGGAACAGGGGGTGGGTCTCCACCCGAATTTTGCCTTGCAAAGCAGTGTACTCTGTGTAGACAGGGCCGGGGGCTCATGGAAAGTTGAGGATGCAGGTCAGAGACTTAGAAAACCCGCATCCTTTTTCTCCTCACTTCATTGTTTTCTCCCAACTGTATGCTCCTTGCTTTTCATCTACCTACCAATTTTTGTAGGGGGTGGAGTTGGAGGGGTGAAAACAGCATGTGCATTTTGACCCCATGTGCTAAGGGTGTAGAGTAGAGAGCGTTCTCCAGGTACATCTGCATAAACACCTTGTCATCGGATTCGTTTCTAGTGCTATTTTCTAGATCCTTCTCGCAGGCAAAATTCTTTAAAAGGCTAGAGACATTATTGATGGTTTTGCCAAATGATCATGTCTCTTTTTCAAACTTTTCACCCAAAATCTAGTAAAAGGACAAATTTAGCCCTAGTTCATTTGACCAGTGTAACATACAGCTCTGCAGCGTGAGGGAACTCAGGCCTGTGAACACACCTGTGCCAGAGCCTTCCTGAAAGTTCTTTTGGAGCTGAGTGTGGGGCTTGCGGGTGGCCCACGATGGCAATGAGGGCGAGAGGAGTATTGAGTGGCAGGATCTCCGCTCGCTGCACTGCATGCCTTGGTTTCCCTCAGGTGGTTTCCCTCAACTGGGGCTACACTTCCATTCTTTCCTTCACCACGGCCCCAGGACTCTCTCCCTGACACGCCTTTCTGTCCTTGTCCTGGTCCTCTGCTCCGCCCCAGCTGGGCCTGCCTGTGTCATAGATGCTGTGGACAGAAGTGCGAAGCCTGTCATCTGCCTGCCCCCGGTTAGGCTATGTGTCCTCTAGGTGATGAGGACTGTTTTCTCTTTGTCCCCCAAGGGGAGAAATATCAGAGGACAACATTGGTCCCAAGTAGATCCTGATGTTTGGCTCTCTCTTCCTCCAGGAAACGCTGGAGCTCCCACACTGTTCCAGTCAGGAGGCAGCGGCAGCCAGGGGAGGCCAGGGAGGAGCAGAGGAGGGGAGGGGGAACGCTGCCTCCAGCAAGACTGGCAAATGCCAGGAGAAGAAAAGGAAGCACTGTCAGACTGAAGCCCAAGACCCAGAGGTGCCTAAGAAAGCCTCCAAGCCAGGTGCGGACTCTGCCTGGGAGAAGGGCACTTGGAGGTGGAGCTTAGGCTCACCAGGAACTGCGAGTCACCACCCTCCATGTCAGGGCTCTGCACGGCGGAGTGGGGATGTGGTCCCAGCTCCCGCACTCAGCCCAGCCACCTCTGGGCCAGGGAGAATAGTTCCGAGCATCCTGCCAGTGCTCGATACTCATTGTCAGGGAAAGCCAAGGCCTACAAAGCACAGCATCGAGTAACGACACCTCATGCCCTTGATGGTGTCACTTCCTTCAGGCCAACTTCTACCTACCACCCTCCCCATTCCAGGAAGGTAGAACCAGGGCAGTGTGACCAGGCCTCACTCTGCTCATTCCCAGTTGCGTTCCCCAAGGTCAGCATCAGAGAAGCAGCAGCTGCAGCTTGATATCTTTCCAAGAGAGGCTGGCAGCACCAAGATTCAGTATCAGCTTTGAAAGCCTGGCTCAGGCCACCGAGTTGCTGCTGCTAATTCTGTGTGTTGTGAGGTGCCTGTTGCATTTGAATGAAGTCCCTGGGCTCCTGGACATTCCCTGACGTGCGTGTCTCTTTCCATGGGGCTGCTAGAAACCTACCAGCACCTGTTTCCAGGTACCTCATCCTCAGTGGCTCAGGTGGCCACTCGATCAACTCTTTGGGAGGTGGTGAGAGTGGCAGACTGAAAACATAATTGGGTTCTTTTGCATCAGAAGTACTGTCTGTGAAACCAAAGTTGGTTCACCTCTGACTTCCGCTTTCTAAATCACAGATCCTCCCACTGATCCAGGGGCCAAACCTGCTCTCAGTGTTCCGCTCGCATCTTTTGACGCCTCCGACCTTGAATGCTCCCTCTGTATGAGGTATGTGATGTGTACTGTCACTTACTGCCCGAGGGTTCTTCCTCTCTGGCGTCTGGACCTCTCTGCGTGTGACCTCCTGCTTGGTGGGTTAACACATAAAGGCGTGGTTCTAACAGAATGGAAATTGCAATGTTGACTGTCCCACAGGCTAGCTTGTGTCCCCTGCTTACCGATTGCATTCCCTGCACTCCTGGCTTGGAAATACCTAGAGAGCGGGAAGGAAATGGTCTACTCAGAGATCATAGATTGATGGCCCACAGGCTGGATGTCTTTTGTTTGGCCTTCATGGGATTTGGGGGGTTGCTATTAAATGTGAATGTTTTGAGACCAGATACGCACTTCCCAGTTGGTCACAGCCCCCACCCATGCCCACTGCCTTACACCAGCCTTTCTCTCACATTCGCCTTGATTTCCTGGCCCCTTGTAGATATTTTAGTTTGTGACTCTGGAACTAATCTCAACTGACTACCAGCTCAGGATCTCAAAGCCCAGGGGCTAATGTCACTACCACAGGCCCATTCTTCAGAGGCCAAGGAGAGGGCCTGACTAGTTTTTGTTCTGTGCTGTGAATAGTAGTTAGTAGTGGCCATGAACTACTTAGCCAAGCGTCTCTCCTCCACCCGGTGCCAGATCATCTCTGCTTTCTCAGATCTCCAGAGGAGCAAATTACCCACATGCCCCAACCCCCAACACACACACAAGGGAAGCTGCTACATTGTGGTCTGTGTCCAAAAAAATTACTTTCATTTGTTTCATTTCACAGCTGTGACTTTGTGGCTAAGAGGAGGCACTCCAAAGCCAGATGGCCTGGGTTTCAACCCAGGCTCGGCCACTGACTGGCTGTTTGAGCTGGAGCAGGTGCCTTTCTTTGCCACTGTTTTCTCATCAGTACAACAGTAGTATCTGCTCTGTGGGGTTGTTATGATTAATTGAGAAAATCCATTTAAGACACTTAGAATAGTGCCCATTAACTTTTTTCCTAGACCAGAGGTTCTTTAACTTTAGGCCCATTGGACCCCTGAAGAGGTTCTATGCATGAATTCTAAAAGATCTATGAATTCCCTGAAATTGTATGTAAAAGTGTGTTTGTGTGTGTTTGCATGTGCGTGTGCGTGTGCATGTGTGTGTTTTCCAGGACAAGGTGTACAGCTTTCAGTAGATTCTCAAATGTGCCTTTTATTTTCTCCAAAAGAGCATCAAAAGGAGGCTGACATATTTGCGCAAAAGTTGTTAAGATGGTTGAACCCAGAGAAGAGATGTCAAGAAAAATCTTTCAGTTCAACGCAGAGAGGGATCCAGCCAACGGAGGCGCCTTGGGTGTTTTCTTGCCCTTTACAGGCCCAGACGCCTTCCACAGCATTCCCTTGAGTTTGTACTTGGAATGACTTTTCCTGTCCTTTGAATAAAAATGAGTAAGGTAGCGGGTACCCGAACATGTACTTTTTCTTTCTCTTAAAAAAAATTAGCGTTGTCAGATTTGCTCATAAGCTCAGACAGACCTAGTAAATGAATGCAGCAGCCCTGGAAGAGAGCGTTGCACACACTGTCGGAGTTTCAGCTGGAGAGGGCGAGGGTGGGGTGGGTTGTATAACCAGCTCCCTTTTGCCACCTCACTCTCCTGCTCACAGCAAAGTAGCAGGTGGGTCATGTCAGAGCCAAGGTGTGAGAGAGAGAAACTGCTTCCGAGCAGAGTAGTGAGCCCCAACAGGTAACGCCTCTGTGGCTATGGCCCGTGACATGAGCCCTGGCCTTTCAGATGTCAGACTTTGAGAGACTTGATTCGGCTCACTCAGAAAGCCCAGGTCTTTGGTGTACTTGCCCTCCTCAGCCCTCCTCCTGGCGAAATCAAACACACAGGCTCATCCTGCTTGTGCATTCCCTGAGGACTAAGAATCCCGAGGCTGAAGTTCTTTTGTTCCCTTTCCTCTGCTTTCTCCCTTCCATCTTGTTTGTCCCTGATCTCAACAGGGAGCTTCAGAGAAGGGCTATAAGTTTGGTCCAAGAAATAAACACCAAGAGGATAAGACCCCCTTCTAGTTTGCTCACTCTGAGTTTAAAAGCCATTATTTCCCTTGTCCTGTCCTCTTTTCTAAATGATACTTCAAAGCAAAAACCCATCTTTGCCCGAGTGGCTGTTGTTGGGGCTGGTAATTCCAGGGGAACTCTAGCTGCTTTATGGTAGAAGGAACCTGCCAAGTCTAGAGAGCATTTTTTATTTCAAGGCTCTTAAAACCATAGCCCTAGTTCAGAAGCAGGTAGTCAGTCCCCCTCCCGACAGGGTTTGTCTCCAAGTCATAAATCAGATGTTGACAGAGGCCATTTCAAACACATGCTTTAGCTTGAATTATTGCAGTCTTGAAAAACTTCCTGTTTCCGCCTCTCTTCAGTGTTTTTCTTGTTGTTGTTGTTGTTGTTGTTGTTGTTGTTGTTGTTGTTGTTAGGGTGATTATTAGGTTCTATTATGACCCTCATGTGTTTTGTGGGGAGAGGATTTAAGAGCAGAGATATTTTCAAACAATCTGCCAGGTCATGAAACTAGACGTTTGTACCTCCTGTGCACGTTTCTAGGATGGAATACAGTCCCACAGTGCCGCATTGCTAGAAGACAAGTTAGAGCGTGAATTTATTCTGATTCTAGAGAGAAAGTCAGCAGCAGCCTCTAAATTCCCCAGGGAAAAGGGTGGAGCGAGTGAATGGGACAGTATTTGGAGGGTGCGCTGAGGCACTTTGCCGTCTCCGGATCTCCCTTGCTGGGTCAGGAGAGCTCTGCTGAGGGAAGGTACTCTGATTTCAGCACCTCAGAACTCTGCTCCTCAGTCTTTAGTGACTGCACATCCTCCCTTGAGATTTACCCGAGCCAGTCCCTGAGCCCTGGGGGCCACCTCGGGGGCTGCTGTGTGGCAGCACCTTTGGGGTGACAAGGATATTTTGAGATGTAGAACAGGAATGTTTGATATTTGAACCAGTGGCCTAATGGCCCACTGACCTCTTTGCCAATTGAAACAAAAAGCTTTATATTTAACCTAGTTTTAGCTGCCCCAGTAGCTGGGTATTAAGGAGTCAGTACCTCCCCCCTCTCTCTCTCCCTCTCTCACTCTTTCACTCTTTCTCTCTCTCTTCAACCCCCTACCCCGCCTCCTCCCTCCTCCTCATTCTCTCTTTGCTTTCATTTGATAGCAGCAAAAGAGCACAATACAAGGATGTAACTGGTGGGAAAAGATAGCTATTTCCCGACAAGCCAAACATTTTATCCGGGCGGACATCTAACTGAAAGCATTTATTATTACTATTGTTTACTCCATCACTGTGACAATGTAAAATGCTTTCTTGTGAGAAAATCTGGGCCTACTCTGATTTATAAATGCCTCCGTGAAGTGTTTTCCAAAATCATTGCCTAAAGTGGTAAATAAAAGAGGAATTTGAGGATATATCTATTTCTAGCTCTGTATATATAGAGAGAGAGCCTCTGTGTCTCTCTGTCTCTGTCTCTCTCTCTGGCGGTGGGGAGAGAGAAGCAAGAGAGAGACAGGGAGGGAGAAGAGGGTGTGCATGTGTGAGTGTGAGTATTTGCATCTACAAGTAGATGGTGGTGTTTGTTCCAGGTGGAGATGTGCACACCGTCGTGGCTGTGTCATATAGCGGACAACAAAGACAGGCTTGGGAATCACATGTAACTTCACATCCCAAGCCCTGCTACTTGCTAGCTAGCTGTGTGACTTTGGGCAAGTTACTTAACCTGTCTGAGTCTGAATTTCCTCAAGAGTGAAAGAGAGCTAATCATAATTACTGCCTACTATTCTGTAAAGTTAATTTATATCAAAAACAGTATTGCACACATCCAGGATAGCAAGAGAAATATATTCCCTCTGTTCCCACTCACTTTACTTGGTCAGCCTGAGTGTATAAGTGGGCTGAGTATTGAAAGTTGATATATTCTAAGCATCTGAACCTTGAATTATTTCAAAGCAATAATTATGCAGCATCTGTGGTAGCATTCTTGTTTGTGATCACTCAGATCAGGAGCATTTTAATCACAGCTCTTGCTAAGAGTTGCTGTATCATTTTGTGTCCATTTCATCTGCTCACTAAACGTCAGTATTTATTGCAATGCATTGGCCAGCTATATCACTATTATTTGTATGTGGATTACATCTTAAGTGAACAAAAGGCCCAATTTTTAAATTCTCTGGAAAAGTCGTTTTGCAGACACAGATTCATCACTCGGTCTTCATCGTTAACATCATCGAATAATGTATAAAAAGCATTCAGATTCTCAGGTCTCAAATCACTGAGGGAATGAGACCGTCTGGTTTGGCTGCTTCTAAAGTTAGATCACAGCAGTGGTTCCCCAAATCAGCCTGCAAATCACAGTTTGGACAAACGTCTTATATTGTAAAATACATACAGTGGAAAAGTACATAAAATCATGAATGTATTCTCTTAACAAAATATTGTAAAGAGGATACCCATGCAACCCCTCTCAGCCCAAGAAAGAAAACATTGCCAAGACTCCAGAAGCCACCCATATGCCACTTCCAAACATCTCCCTCCCCCACTGCCCCTGAAACCATCATCTTGACTTTGATCTCTTCTTTTAAAAAAAATAGTTTTACCACCCATGTACGCATCTCTAAACAGTGCAATTTAGTTTTGCCTATTTAAAAAAAAACTTTATATATATTGAATTATCTAGGATGTATTCTTTTGTTCTGGCTTCTTTCCCTCAGGATAAAAATTTATCCATATTACTGCATGTAGGTGAAGTTTGTTCATTTTCATTAGCATGTCCATTGTATGAATCTACCACAATCAGTTGTATTATGGATGGATATTTGGGTTGTTCCTAGTTTAGGGCTATTATGGATAGTGTTACTGTGGACAGTGTTTATGTCTGCTGGTGCATATAACTCTTTGCCCAGTTTCAACTGGGTTCTCTCTCATTTTCTTACCAATGTTGTAGGCACTCTATGTATGTGCTAGATAGAAGTCCTTTGTTAGTCGTGTGTGTTGCAAGTATCTTCTCCCACTCTGTGGCCTGCCTTTTTGCTCTCTTAATGGCATCTTTTGATGCACTAACAAGTTCTTTAGTTTAATGCAGTAAAAATGATCAATCTTTTTGTCTACAGTTAGTAGGTTTTTGTGTGTGTCTTGTTTAAGAAATCTTTTTTTTTTTAATCTTGAGATAATAAAGACATTATATTTTGTCTTCTAAAAGCTTTACTGTTTGCCTTTCACATTTATTTTCACAGCCCACATGGAATTGGTTTTCATGTATAGTGTGAGCTATGGTCCAACTTCTTTTCCCCCTATGGATAGCCAACTATCCCAAATAGCATTTACTGAGAATGCTACTTACGTATTGAAAATCCCCCCTTTGCTCTGAAGTGCCCCATTTGTCATAAGTCAATAATCTGGGTCTGGGTCTGTTTCTGGGCTTTCTATTCTATTCCACGGGTCTCTTTGTCCTTGTTTTATTCACTACTGCTTTATAACAAGTTCTGACGTCTGGTAGAGCAAGTCATCCCACACTGCTGCTTTTCAAAAGTGTCTCAGCTCTTCTTGGCCCTTTGCCTTGCCTTATACAGTTTAGAAATCAACTTGCCAAGTTCCACAAAAACAAACAAACAAATGAAATAACTCGTTGGGGTTTTTATTGGGACTTAGTTAGATCTTTACTTTCTTTCAGTGAAGTGTTTACAGTTTTTTCTGGTAGAGATCTCATCAACTTTTGTTAGAATTATTCCTGGGCACTTGATTTTTAAAAACAATCGTAAATATCATCTTTTTAAAAATGTATTCTCTTATGCTTGTTGATGGTATATAGAACTTGTGTTTATCTAGCATCCTTGCTAATTCTATCAATTCTTATTAATTCTAATAATCATTGTGTAGATTCTTTTAGATTTTCTAAGTTCATCATCATCCCATTTGTGAATAAAGATAGACTTGGTTTTTTCCTTTTCAATCCTCATACTTTTATTTATTTTTTTCTTGCCTTGGTGCACTGGTTAGGATCTCCATCAGAGTGTTTTTTGAAAATTAATTTTACTTTTTGGGCAATTTAGTAACTAAAATTTATTAATTCTGTTAAACAAATTAGCTATTTTTTAAATAGGTTGATCATACTAAAAAAGTAGAAAATAGTAAATATATGAAAATCTCTCTCCTAGTCCAAACCTTCATTAGCTTGTTAGAAATATCAAACCTCTGCCACTCCCCTTGACCTCCTGAATCCTAAAATTTATCCAGTGAGACTTTACCATGTCTATGTTTTTAAAGCTCCACTGGGGACTCTGATAATTAGGTTTGGAGACCAATACAGAAAATTCACCTTCACAGAGATTAGTAGGATTGTGTAATACAATGATCCTCACCCTGGCTGCACATTAAAACCGTCCCAGGAACTTTAAAAAATCCTGTTGCCTGGCCCCTACCCTGGACCAACTTATCTGAATCTCTGTAGGGGAGTTCCTGCGCCTCTGTAGTTTTTAAAGCTCCCCAGGTGATGAGGGTGCTTGTGTGGGGAGGAGCAGGAAGGAAGGTTTGCCAAGGGGTATGGGGAGACATTTGGGGGTAACAAGTATGTTCACTATCTTGATTGTGCACATGATTTCATAGGTGTGTACCTGTGTCAAAACTTATCAAATTGTACACTTTAAGTATGTGCAGTTTATTGTGTGTCAGTCATACATCAGTAAAGCTCTTTAAAGGAAAAGCAACCCACGTAATTCTCATGCATAGCAATGGTTAAGAATCATTGTTCTAGTAGAAAGGCCACACGACTGGAAGGGGAAGTTGGAAAGACTTTCATCTGCCAACAGTCGGTTGTGTACTCTTAGACCAGTGACTTCATCTCCTCTGGACCTCAGTTTCATTCTGATTGGTGGGTTCAATTTTTTTTCAAGTCCTTCAACTCTGACGTTTTTGATTCTTTTGCTCAGCCTGGCTGGGTGGGCTAGGCGGCTGGTGCACCTCCTGGCCACACGAGGGCGCTGTGCAGCCTGCAGCCTCTTCCTCTCAACTGAACACTCTTGTGAGGTCAAAATAGGCTAGTCAGGCGTCTTTCCCTTCTTTCTGTCCTCTTGGTGAATGCGAGCTCCACTTCTGAAGCATCATCTTCAGCTGCCCCCTTCCAGTGGTCCTGCGGCAGGTGAGCCTTTCTTTAAGCAAAAAAAAAAAAAAAAAAAAAGAAAAAAAAAAAAAAAGAAAAAGAAAAAAGAAAAAAAATCCATGAATCTCTGAATGTACAGAACAGCTTTTTAAAGGATCCCCAGATTGCTTTAAAAAAATAGCCAGCTCCTGCAAAGCAATTAAAATAGGATCTAATTAAAGTATATGTATGGATAATATGTATATATGTGTGTGTGTGTGTGTGTGTCTATCAATCAATAGGAACATTAATAATATTACTCTACTGCCCCTAGGAAAATTCTTCATCCATATAAAAGGCAGTTATATGTTTGTTACAGGTGCAATTTCGAGATCCTTCAGGCTGTAAACATTGCTTAGGTGAAAAATGAAATCAAGGTTAGCAACAATCCTAGTCTTTTCCCATTGTAATGTGATATAAAGTGCTTAAATGTGGGAGTGTGCATGTGTATTTATCTATCTCTGTGTTTGTTTATCTATGTGTTTACACATATTCAGGTGAACAGGTTGGCTAGATATTTTAGAATGGAATCTATTCAGACACTCTGGGCATTCATCTCCATTTTTCTGGGACCTGACAGGGAAAAAATCTGGATCCCCTGGAAGAGACTGACTAGAACTAATGTTACAAAATGATCTAGCTATGTCCTAAATTTTAATAAATGCATTATTTTAAATCCAGCTCAGAAATAAAAAGCAAGTGCTTTTCTGAAGTGCAACAACAGCAGGGATTTTAACAAAAAGGAAAAAGAATCCCCTCCCACCCCCACGCATAGAATTTCCCAAATAATACTATGAAACCTTAACATTGAATAGCTCTGTCTTTTATGTTTCGTCTTATTGTAGTTTTCTTCCATTTTTATTCCTAAATTTCAGATTATTCTATGAGCCAGTCACAACACCTTGTGGACACACCTTTTGCTTAAAATGCCTTGAAAGATGCCTAGATCACAATGCGAAGTGTCCACTGTGCAAAGATGGCCTTTCACAGGTAAAACGTTGTTTTTTTTCTTGATTGGGTTAGCTCATTGGCATTGGGTACGAAGACAGTATCCTATTGGATCCCAAGCCACTGCACTGTGCTAGGGCAAAACACCCCCTCAGACCATCTATTTCTCCTGTCTTAGAGCCACCCCTCCCCCTCCACAAAGCCCTTCAGGGAAATGAGGCAACATCTAGCTTTTTATAGTGAAATTAGTCAGTGGTGAAATTAACTTATGTTGGAAACAAAGGCATCAAAATGGTGATAAACATGGATCCTGGTTCAAAGCCCATCATGGCACCTGATTCACTGTCATCTTGGGTGAATCTTTTGTCTTCTCTGGGCTTGGACTAGATGAGCTCTGACGTCCCCTTATCATCCATGTTTTATTCCGTGGTTTGAAGAGATCACTTCCAGGTCCCTAAAAAAAACCTCACAGACCTTCATTGTGGTCTTTGTCCCACTCCTCAGCTGCAGCTGTACTTATTAGCAGATATTTGGCTACTTGAAAATCTCTGGGGCATCCAGGTCCTCTAAAATGAATCACGCAAACTGCCACCTTTGTTTTTCAAGTGGGCCTGATGTGATTTTCTATAGCACAAGAAGATCCAGGAATCCATCTTGTTTCCCCCTCTCAGGGACTTGTGGGCCACATTTTACAATCAGTATTAGTGTTCCTTGACCCCTGTCACCCCTGAGGAGAGGTTGGAGACACAAGACTATCTCTAGGTGAATGTAGATCCAGAGAAGTCATGTGTTGAATTTTCCCAGCACTGCAACATTTAAACTATGGGAAGGGAGTGAAATAAACATCCAGAATAGCCCTGAGGGTGTGTGTTAGGCTGGTGTGGGTGGTGGCCAGTGTCATATATGGCCTAGGTAAAGAGGTGAGATTTGCTGTCTTGATTGTAGGTAAGAAGCTCATGGTCCTTATACTTAAATAATACGTTTGTGTTGTGGTTAACACTGCAACATTCAGATAAGCAGAAAGAAAGAAAATCTACCATTAAAATTTTAGTATGTGATTTTCCTGGGTTTTTGTTTTGGCATTAGTGGAGAAGTCACCTCCTTCTTGGATAGGCTACTTCCTGAGGCATTTTTTTCCCCCAAAGGCTAGGACTGGGCAAAACAGCCAATTTTCCTGCAGCCAGACAATGGCAGTGGCTGAGAAGGCATCCTGGGGGCAGATGCTGTAGGGTCCTGGCTTAGGGGCTAGAAGATATTCCTACCTATCTCTGTATATCCACATAGGGTCACACTTGCACCATTTTCCAGAGAGATAAATATCTTATTCCGATTGTGTTCACTGCGGAATAAACAGACATAGCCCATGCTGGGAAAGGAAAAAAATGTCTGAAGCCTGCAGTTTTATACTCAGGAGCTCCCCCTGCTGGGCCTGTGTGGGTAGTTTCCATAGCCCGCAGTTCTCTGCAGATGTTTTCACTCCTATTGTCTGGTTCACAGTGTCAAACACCCACTCCTTACAGATCCCTGGATATGCATGGGGTAGGGGTGTTTGGGAGGAGAGTAATAGTGACAGTTGATAATTGGGCCCGAGTTAGAGTCTGAAATCAGGATTTATAACATAATTTCAGTGGTACCTAGATGGTATAATAAAAAAACAAATAGGCAAACAAAATCACCAGTATTTAGCTTTTTTTTTTTTTAAACTGAAGTTAGAGGAGAAAAAAATACGTAGGCTTGAAATATCCAGAAGCCAAGCACCAGGGCAGGGTGGGAGTAGGGGAGGGCAGGAAAGGATCAATGATTGAAAATTGCTTTTATTTCCCTGGACCTTTTGACCACAGACTTTCAGCATATACCAGATGGAGACCATTTCCGGGAGCTTGTAAACACAATAATCAGAAAAAGGAAAGGAAGGATTTTCCCCCTTTTTTTTTGTGACAAGAACATGATCTCAATTTCAATGTTTTAGGAAAACCTTGAGACATTTAAAACTTCAGTGCAGGTCTTTTCAGGTTAAAATATTTTTTTCTAATTGTAAAAATAATTGCATATTTTTTTAAACTAAACTCTAAGTTCCAGAGAATACATACATCATGATAGTATCAGTTGCCAATGTGTGGGTCCAAATTACTCCAGTGTATGGGACATTTAACTATTCTGCTGATTACATCAGAAGCGCTTTGTGTTTTTGTGATGACTGCCTAATATCTAATTGCCTTGTTCCCCATATAGTGCTTGGCATCAAGAAAGTACAGCAAAAATGTCATAATGGAAGAGCTAATAGCTAAATTCCTTCCAGAAGAACTCAAGGAACGAAGGAGGCTTTATGAAGAGGAAATGGAAGAACTTTCTAAGTATGCATATGCACATTTCTATTTTCAGTTTCACTCATACCAGCTCCTAGAACTGAAAGTGCACATTTCTTCCTAACTCCTCATTTAGTGATACCAGGTTGGTAGTTTGAAACTGGCCATAGTGAAAGTATTTACACCATGGAAATTGGCAAATGCTGTACACCAGGGCTTTCTGCCCCCTCCTCCCAGAAAGCCAGTTGTTCCACATTCACCAGCACAGCACTGAAGAAACCTAAGCTGAACCACTGACCAGGTCACATCTTGGCACTAGTAATGGGTGCCATGGGCAGGAGTAAACTGGAATAACTTAGGGGAACTTACCAAGTACAGTTGATTCTTAAACAACATGGTTTTGAACTGCACGCTTCCACTTCTATGTGGATTTTTTTCTATAGTAAACACTATAGTATCACACGATCTAATCAGCGGTTGGTTGAATCCACGGATGTGGAACCACTGTTACGGAGGAACCATGTATGTGGAGGGGGCTGACTATAAGTTATCCACAGATTTTCAACTGTGCAGAAGGTCAGCGCCCTGACCCCCGTGTGGTCCAAGGGTGAACTGTATCCAGAAGACTGTTTTCAGATACATAAGGAGGTTCCATGAGGTTAAGAACTTTGATGTCACCCAGGCCTGGGCTTCTGACCCAGTTTTGCCACAAAGTGAGTATGCTTCATGACCCTCGGCAAGTCACTTAACCCCTCTGGGCCTCAGTTTCCTCATCTGTAACTTGGGGATAATAACAGTTCTTATCTTGTGGATTTGTTATGAACATGAAGTGACCTAGTGCATAGTAAGAAGTTAATAAAAGTAGTAGTAAGAATGCTGCTTGCTATGATGTTTCCTCCGCCGTCACAGGTACTGTGAGATGCAGAGAGGAGGGGTGGAGATGGAAATAAGGCTCCAAGCTCTCTGCCTGGCCGGAAGAACAGCTCGCTTAGCAGAAAAAGCAGGAGGAAATCACTCATTTTTGCCTCTTATACTGCTGCCCTCCCCCCTTCCCACCCCCAGTGGAATTCTCAGTGTGAAGCTCTCAGTGGCAAAAGCTGTTCTGGTTTTATCCCCACCCTGTAGAAAGCGTTTCTATACTGCCAACACTTTGGGCCTTTTGAATCACATGTTTTTCTGGGGAACTAGAAATGAAATCCTTCTTTTCTTATTGACATGTTAGATCTACTCAGGGCATCTTTATCTTTATTTCTGATTGTTAAGTTCACCTGAGTCCCTCTGAGCCCTCTTCTCTTCTCAGATATCATTTTAATGTCTTATTAACAAACACTGGAATATACTAGGGGGATTTCTCTTTAAGGGAATCCTAAACGTAATCCTTTGGAGATTTGGGCAAATGATCTTCTATCTATTGGTAGGTCTAGGTGTAGATGTCCCTGTATTGGATTTACTAGACAGATAAGAGAAGAGTGATCCAGGGGCAGCTGATCTGGTGTGTGGCTTCCCATCAGGCTGTAGGTCTGAATCTTCATGGGCACATGTTGAGAGGCAGACTCATAGGTCTTGATCCCAGAGCTAATGCACCCGTGTCTCTGGGGGTGCAGTGGCCCGGTCATCTGGGTTGACGGGCCTCCGGTGATTCGGATGCACAGGAACATTTGTCCGTCACTGGGCTGGATAGACTCTTGCCTCTCCACTGCTCCCCCCTCCTCCCAGCTGGGCCTGCCATGCAGATCCTCGAGGGGCTTTGTAAATGTGAGGTGCTCACGGGGACCTTGCAGAGATTTTCCCACCATCCCTCTGGAGAGCTGAGTCCACTTTTACCACCAGTACCCCTCCCCATACTGCCAGCAAGACACCTGGAGACATTGTTTTGAGTGGAGAGCATGAAAGAAAGGAAAGTAGGAGGTCTAACTATCACCGACAACGTAAAGGTACTAGAGAACTTCTTTAGCCAAATTAGAATGTATAGAATGTCATTTTTCATCTTAGCCCTTAGGCTAACCTGGGCACCAGGTAGTGGGACTCAGCCCACAGCATCAGTTGCATTTTAGTATTTTTTATCAGCCATCAACACTTGATGTCTCCTCACCTTCCTATGGGGGAACCACATGGTGACATTTGACCAACCTTTCTGTGTTCTGCTCCAATGCTGTGAGATCCATGTCATTTGCTCTTCCTGACAGCTTAAATAAGAACGTGCCTATTTTTGTGTGTACCATGGCCTATCCCACGGTTCCCTGTCCCCTGCACATCTTTGAACCTTGTTACCGGCTGATGATTCGTAGGTGCATTGAGACAGGCACAAGGCAGTTTGGCATGTGCCTTGGAGATCCTGTCAAAGGGTAAGTGAAGAGCTATGCGAGTAAAGGGACGCTGGGTGGACAGGGGCTTTTGTTTTACTTTGGGGCCCTCCCAGGAACGTCTGTACGGATCAGGGTCCCTCTAGCCCCTAGTTTACCATGTGAGAAGCTGCCTATTTAAAGGAACCTCAGGATCAATCTTTTGTTAAATTGGTGGTATATACTATAAAACTTGTTTTATAAGAGCACGGGCCCTGGAGTCAAACTGTCGGGGTTCATATTCTGGCTCCAGCCTTGGAGCAAGTTTGACTTTGGGCCAGTTACTTAACCTGTGACTCAGTTTCCTTATCTGTAAAATGGGTATGATAATAGTGCCTACCTCTTTGGGTTTGTTGGGAAGACTTGTGAGTTAATAATGCATGTAAAGTACTGAGCACCATACAATAAATGGTAGCAGCTATACATTAAGATTTTTTTCACACAGGCACTGCCTATGGTGTAATTGCAGCTATAGACCCTGGGACAGGCAAGAAGGCAGAAGTCCCTCAAGGCACAACATGAGGTCATTGCAATGTTGGTGGGAGGCGCAGGGGAGGCCAGAGAAGAAACTCATCAAGAATTTACTTTCTTGACTCCATTCCCAATAACAGGTTTGCGGAATATGGCTGCATCCTAGAGATCAGAAATGTTCAGTTCTTTGCCGATGGCCGCTCGGTGGTTGACAGCATAGGCAAGAGGCGCTTCAAGGTCCTCCATCAGGGCCAGCGGGATGGTTACAACACAGCTGACATCGAATACATTGAAGACCAAAAGGTGAGGTCCTAGAATCCCAAAGCCTGGCTAGCCCTGTAGCTTGACAGACCAAGATGATTGCAAAAGGGTCTCTCAGCACTGATGCGGGTCTTGTGATTTCTCACCAAGTGGCTGTAGCGAAGTTGAATGCTGCCTGATTGCTGTTTGATTGTGGAACGGCAGTAAGTGCGCCCAGCACCCGGGCTTTCCCTGCCTAGTTGCTGAGTGATATTCATGCATGAGAGATGCCAAGCCAGACCAACTCCAGGGCCCATTCAGCCTAGGAGTTAGGTCTCTGCCAGGGAGACCAAGATCTGGAGCTGGATCCGTACATGTGTATTTTATTTTTTTATTTATTTATATTTTAAACCTTTTTCTTTTGAGATAATTGTAGGTTCACATGCACATTTATATTTGTGAATGTGCAACCTGGCCAAGAGCCCCTCCCAATAATTCATCATCCCATAAGGTGGAAAGATGACATGTCCAGTTAATCCTTGGTTTCCTGGATTAATGGGTAGAAGAAGAGATAAATCATCCCATATCTGTTCATATTTACATTCACTACATCATACAAGATTAATAAATATTTGATCAATGAATACACGTATTTGACTTGGAAGATAGAGTTACACACTGAGACGTGGACACATTGGTGTTCCTCTTCCCGGTGAGCAATGGGAAAGCAGAAGTCGAAAATGAAGAGGACAGAGGCATGAACTTGCACAGCCTAGTTTGGCATCATGCCTCCACTCAGGCCAGTTTGCATCTGCATCACTGGTTCTCTGTATGTCCTGCTGTTTCAGCTCATTTACCAGCTGAACCTCTCTCCATCCTCCACCCTCAACAGTGTTTACACACAGTCCATCACCTGGCTGAGGAGCCTTTCACATACCACACGGGAGAAAGCCGGAAAGGCGAACCTTCCCATAGTGTGACAGGGTGGATGTTCAAAGAGTCAGGTGTCAAAAGGGGCTGTAGGCGTGTCAGAGAAGGTGTGGAATGCTTCACTTCCACTCTGATACTTTCAGGTTCAAGGAGAGGATTGTGCTGAGCTCATGGGATTACATAACTGTGTCTATGAGCAAGCGTCATCATGGTTTCATTCACTCAAATCATCTCTGAAGAATCGGATACTCAATCATTTTGGCCCAATGCCAGAAAAGGATGCTGATCCCCAGGTATATAAAAATGTCTCTTTGTAATTTTTCACCAGATGAGAGAGCCTAGGGTTTGTGATTAGCTGGGTCTGTGGGTTCCATCCAGCAAATCAAGTGTAGAGAGGAAGATGGACCCAAATCGGTCTTGTTTGGCTGGGCAGTGGACATCATGGGTAAGACCAAAAGGATCCCAAGTCAGAATTGGAGTAACTAAAGGGAAGCAGCAGGAACTTGGATCCAAGACAGGTTTTGAGAGGTAAGTCAGGTGAGAGGATGGGAACACAGGCACCATCAACAGAAGAACCTTTCATGGGAGTCCAGATTCCCACCATGGTGATGTGTTAGGGTGAAAAGATTCACGCCAAGCCAGGCTTAAGAAAAGGAAGGGTACCCAGGGCGCTGAGACCAAAGGCTGCTGCTTCCAGAGGGCTTCATAACTCTATCCCCCCATCGCTGCAGGAGCCAGGAGCTGGGGCTAGCCACCTTACATGATTCCAACTGCAAGACCAGAGCAACTTTTCACACCCAGGTCCCTCCATGCTTGGTCCTGCAGGCCTAGACCTTTGTCATTGTCCTCATCAGGGGTGAGCAAGTTTTCTTGAGAAAACTGACCCAATCCTTAAATTTACCCTTGGCTGAGTTATACTAGAAGACAGTTCATTAATGCTACTGGATCAGTCTATTTCCTGGGGGCACAGATCCATTTGAGAGATCAAGCTGCAGATCACAAGCTCTCCAGAGATGGAGATGGAGATGGTTAAGTTTCACCAAGCTTTGCTTGCCTGCTGTAAGTCAGGGCATACTCTCTTTCTAGGACAAGGCTAGAAATACGCCAGTCAGAACTTTTCCCACCATCACCTTTTCCACGTTCTGAGCTGGCTCTCCTACATAATTGCCACCATAACTTCCCTGATTCTTTACTTACACACATTCGTGACTCTGTAGAATGTAGAATAGAATATGTACATTCTGACTTTCCTGCCCAAAGACTGGCCCTACTTACCTTTCTAGCTGCATGATCCTGGTAAGTCCCTTCCCCTTTCTCAGCGTTTTTCCCCATCTCTGAAATGAGGGATGTGGATGAGGAAGTCTCTAAAGTCTCTTCTTCCTCTTGCATTCTGAGGCTGTAAAGCACCAGTCTGTTCCCTAATGGGCTGAAGTGTCTTGTTTTCTCCAGACCACAAAGGTGGCTCCTTTACCCCCCATTCAAAGACATCACGAATGTTGGAGGGAGAAAGGCCAGTTAGTGCCTCCCGATGATTCAGCTCCTGGCTCTGGGCCCCTGTGACTCAGGACTCCAGCGGAGCTCTGTGCAAGCTCACAAGCAAACAGAATGTTCCCCTTCACCTTCTGGAAAGCGTTCTCCCCTAGTCAGGCAGAAGGTAGCAATCAGCAGTGATAACAGCATCTTCCACAAGAGAAAACACAGATGTTACACAGTGATCCATGAGGGCTCAGTGACACAGAAAGCGGAAATCTTAGGTTTCATTTTGTTTCTTATTATGACTGTTACCATGTTGCTCTGGCAGTAGTGGCAGCAGCAGCAGCAACAACAACAACAAAAAATCCCATCCGGTTTGATCCAGTTAGTGCTGCAGTCCCAGCGGTCCCAGGTCTCATTAACAAGAATGTTCTAAGCTTCTGGAGGAGATTTCTTAGAAACCTCCACATATATTAACATCAGCTTAAACATCTTTGTTAATGATCCTGGGAAATAGAGTTCAGGATCTGTCAATCTAATATTCAGAACTGATTGTAGGAGGGGGAGCATGTCACATACTGCAGCGAGGACAAAAAACACTTCAAATGAAGCTCGAGGCACAGAGAAGCAGAGGCAGCAAGGGTTGAGGGAGATCAGGTGGCCAGTTTGGAGGCAACTAATCCACCTGTGGGTGATTTGACCAGAATGTGGTTCTCTGCAGTCCTAGAGCCAGGCTTAGTAGGAAGTAAGTCACTGATGTCTACAATGTGTGCCTGGGATGCTGCTGACGAGCAGGATGTTGGTGCAGGATTTCTGTGGGATGGGAAATCTCTTTATTAAGAGGAAACCTGGGACAGTCTACATTTCTGTGTGACTGTGTTTTCCAATTGGAATTTTTGCAAAGTGGGATTGCTGTGCTTTGGGGCTGTGAATCATAGGCTTTGGTTTTGGGGGAGGAGCTAGCTGTGGTCCTATAGTGACCTGGCCTATGTGGATTCTGTTGCGTTCAGCTGGAAGCAGGGAAATGAAGGGAGGTAAGAGACACCCAAAGCGTAAGGGGTCATGGGAGCTGAAGGCCCCCATGCTGTATGCATCAGGCCAAAGGGTCCACACGGGATCTAAGAGGTGGAAGAGACTGAGTAGTTGTCCCTCGGTATCTGCGGGGGACTGATTCCAGGAGGCCCCGTGGATACCAAAATCCCTTATCTGAAATGATGTAATGCAACGAATACAGCCAGCCCTCTGCAGCTACAAGTTTTACATCTGCAGATTCAACCAATCAATTTCAATCCACAGGTATGGTTGAATCCATGGATACAGAGGGCCAACTGTAGTAGATAGTTTAGCTCGTAAAATCACACAGGCTAGAAGGTATGGTGTATTTGTTAGGATATCAATTTGTTTGCTTTACCCACTACCAAAAACAACTGTAGTTTAAACAAGACAGAGAGCGTAAGTCGTGGAGGGCTAGGGCAGATCTATCCCAGATCATTCAGAGACCCAGGCTTCTTCATGACAGAGCTCTGCTGTCCGCTGAATGTTGCTCTCATCCTCCTGACTGAAGAAGGCTGATGATCACCACGTCCACGTTCCAGCAAATGGGAAAAGGAAGGAAAGAGGAGGCGAGGGCTCGTGCTTCTTTTCTAGAGCATGACACAGAAGTCACATATCACTTTCTTTTACGCCTCATTAGCCAGGACTTTGTCTTATGGCCTCACCTAGCTGCAAGGGAGTCTGAGAAATGTAGTCTTTTCCTTCCCCCTGGGTGGGCGTATGCCAAACTAAGATAAAGGGACATAGGTAGGTAATCAGCAGTCTCTGCCACACATAGAAGCAGTTCCACCTGGGATGTTTACCTTGCGGCTTTGGAAACCTGCGGACTTGTATTACTTCCACGGGGATAGGATGAGCCCACTGCTTTTCTCTATTGCAGATCAACCCGAATGGTCCAGCCTGGTGCTGGTGGACGTTAGCGGTTCTTCCATTGGAAAGCCGAGCTCAGCTCCCGTTCCTAGCAATGAGGTCCTTAAAGGATCGACTGAACGGTATTCGGCGGGTCCTGGCCTTTATATCCCGAAACCAAAACTAGTGAGTGGATTGCTGCAAAGGAGCTCCCACGCTCCCCCACTGCCCTGGGGGAGTCGTCTTGTAAATATATCTAATTGCAATAACATCTGAGAAGGAAGTATCAAACAGAGGCATTATCCTGCTATGAATCACAGAGAGAAATTAAGTAGAAAGAGCGAACGGATGTGACCTGTTTGAAACTTTCTTTCTTAAGATGCTTCTTGACATGCTGCACAACTACATGCACAGCAGAGGTTGTTTAAGAGCCCAGAAGAAAAAAAAAATTTTTGATTTTGACATAAAAATTTTCTCAAAGTTTAAAGTGGTTTTGCTTTAATTTTCTGTCTTTCATAGATGAATGACTGTGTGGTTGAAATGTGAAGCCAAGTCACTAATCATGTTGTGCATTTTTTCCCTGACTTGTGGTCTCATTCCAAACAGTTCAGGTTTTACATGGCATTGTGTAAAATAATGTTCATACTTCTTTCTGTTTTAATAATTTATTTTTGCACTACTGTATCCTTTTTCTCCTCATGTATGTATGTAACTATTAAGTGTGCATTACTGAAAATTATTTATTGATGTGGTTTTCCATGTACCTAGGGGGAAGTAACAATACTAGAAATGTGCAATATTGCTTTAACCGATTTTGCTATATTTGATCCCAGTTCTTGAACCATTTTTGTATCTATCAGGATCATGCTAAGATCATTTATCTTCACAGATTCCCTTTTGCTTTCAGCTTGAATCAAACAATATAAAATACTTAAGGGATTTGTTTTCGCTTATGGAATAAGCCAGGGTAAAGTAAACTAATCCACTTTCTACATGTTATACAGAGCCAGGCTGAAGGAATTATTTTTCTGGAATCAATAGATGAATTAGAGGAGTGTCTTTTATTACAATCTATTATAGGCATTTATTTCTGCAATCTAATTATAAGTATATCTTAATTTCTGCCCAGTGCAGTTAAGAATGGAATTTTTAGGCAGGAGAATATTTAACCCTTCAGAGGGAATGGTTTTTGGTCTGGCGTGTCACAGTCATGCCCAGCTAGCCTCCACACCCCACCTTTTCCCAGGGTTCTGAGGATCTGGACCTGGCTACCATGTGTGGAAACACTTGATGAAGGACTGTCCATTATGAAAAGTGTAAAGAAGCCAGGAACAAAAGTAGAACCCTTAAAAAAATCCTCAAACTATCTTTTTGGTTTTTGAATCTTTTTAAAGGAAGCAGACAATCCATGATTTTATCTAAAGACTATCTTTCCTCCTAGCTGCAATGGGCCAGAGAGTTCAGTACAGGGGAAGAATAGTGGTCAGGAGGTAAGAGTGAGCCCTTGTCTAGCTGGTTTACTGCTAGTTTGATGTCATTAGTGCCAGGAGAACCTGAAAAATACCGTGAGTCCAAGAGTGTTATAATGACAGAGTGAAAAGATTAGGGCAGGGAAGAAGTGAATCGTGTTGTTCCTCCCTTCAAGCAAATTATCCCCCCGCCACCATGTGATTCCGGACAGCTGCAGTGTGTGACTCACATGCGGCCCATCCACTCTGTTCCAGCCAGAGGTTAATGCTTCAAGCAATCAGTCTGACTTCTTCCATTACCACCTGTGGCCAGAAACAGAGAAGGGAGAATGAGATGATCCAGGTGACAAAAAAGAGATTCCCGTAAGCAGAAACCAAATGATCTTTTCTGCCCTTTCTTAATGAACACTGTGTTTTCAGAACACTCTGTTACCAGATTTGATGCTTGGAGCCCCACTGGGCTGGTAAAGAGTGAAAGTATAGGCGTGGTTACTGCCACCTGGTGCCCAACCACGTGGTCACAGCACAGTCCTAGTACAACTAGTTGCCTGCTATCGAATGTAAATGAAGCAAAGAAAAGGGTCATAAATGTCTCCAGTTGCTAGATATGTTACTTTTGTGATTTCAGTTTCTCCCAGCCCGAGTTTCTCATCTAGGAAATGGTGGTGATAAATACTGCATATAGGGTTATAACATTAAATGAGATAATATATGTATATCACTTAACATAGTGCCTAGCACATAGAAGTCATTTAACAAATGCTAGCTATGATTAGACCAGTCATAGCTGCAGAATATCATTGGGACTATATTTGCATAAAACCCTGCCTTTACACACAATACCCATTTCCAACCTCTTTTAACTTTACTGGGGGAATCCACACCTTTGATTTCCAGACCATAACTTGATGATTTACATGTAGTTCCTTTGGGGGTCAAGTCTGTTTGGGAAAGTGAAAAGACTGGAAAATACATGAGAGTCAGAGATGAGGGAGAATTCTGTGCCAGGAAATGTTTCCTCTTTCAAGAGGGCTAAAAAGTAGCGTTGTTCGGAGATGTAGAATTTCTGATAACATAGAAGCCTTAAGTTCTAGCTCTGTTACCATGACCAACTCATCACTCCCTGCTCTCTAAAATGTATAAAATTCCACATTACAGAATATTGCATGTTGCTAAGTGAGGACCCAACTCCAGCAAATGTAGAGCTCAGCAGGGCAGAATTGCACTTTCCTCTCAGTTAGCCTGGAGATGCATTGGGGTTATTTTGCAGCCAGCTTTGGTTTCAGTAGTGGTGGGAGGCAAGTTGCCAGGCTAAGCCTTGGCTTTCTTTGGTATGTATTTGAATGGGGTAATCAATTGGACATGACCATTTCACCGCTTGTAAATTGATTTTACTGCAAAGCTAGGGAATGAAGCATATACAGAGAAAAAAACGTAAGGTTAAATCTAGACCAGAAGGGCACGACTTCCCCCTTGGTAGATAGTGCCATTTATTTGGTTAGTTTATTCCTGCCTATTGTGACTGGCCTAGTCTTTTCCTAGTAGATTATTTTGTGTGTGTGTGTGTGTGTGTGTGTGTGTGTGTGTGTGTGTGTGTGTGTGTGTGTATGTGTATATAGATGTATATAGATGTGTATATATATGTGTGTGTGTATATGTACATGTGTGTATATATATTAGGTACCAAGCAGACATTATGCCTTTCTGCTTTGTACTGTACTATTGCTGCTAGCTAATAACCAGCAAAATGTAGAAAATGAAAAATGATAAAACTAATTTTCTGTAGACAACTTGGAGAAAAGAGTGCTTGCCCCTTACTTGAGTGGGGGTGGCAGAGAACTGACTCTGTTGACAATTTGCCTTTTCTGAAGGCCGACTGCTTCTAGTCCTATGCTGCCTCAGCATGCTGGGGCTAGTCGAGTCACTCATTGCCTGTGTGGCACTTCCAGTTCTGCCTGTGGAGCCGGACTGGGCTCAGATCATCCCCTGTGACTGGCCATTGGAGCAATGGAGCTCTAAGGCTGGTTCACAGCACCCAGAGGTCTCTTATTGTCAATAGATCACATACTGTTGATGAACAGGAACCCAATGGGGACTGTGTTCCCCACCACCAACTCCATTTCCAAGATGGGAATGTTATTTGGGGACTTAATTCTTGAGTTCCCAACTTGTTGACTTTGCATCCATTTCTGTTTCCCAAGGCAGAATCATAGCAGAGGTGTGTGATCGAGATGCAAATGGAAGGCAGCCCAAATAAGGGAAAAGGACAGATTTTTCAGCCCATTCTTGGGCTTGAGGAGTGAGACTTTGATTTGATCAAAGATAGTTCTAAGAAGCAGCTGGCAGCATGGGCTGCAATTTGTGGCCCTTCCTGAGTGCAGTGAGAAATAAGGAAAGGAGCCAAGTAAAGTATGTATTTGGTTCCTCTTATAATGATCACTCCCACTGTTCGACTATTTAATAATCTGGATTATGCACATCCAGAGGTGAAATGAAGACATTTTCCCTTACAAATGGGTATTTTCAAATGCGCTAAGTTAACCTTGAGAGAGAAGTGCCTGTAATCTCTGTTCCTGGTGTCATTTTAAAGCTTTTGCTTCATGACTCTGTAGCCATTTAAAACTTTGTCGCAGCAAATGTGATTAACAGAAGTTTACAAAGCAACACTGTAGCTTACGCATCATTTTTAAAGTTGCCTGACATTTATCTATCGTCAAAGCAACAATAATAAACAACAAAATCAAAGGAAAGCAAATAGGTCAATGTGGCATCATAGGCTTACCTTAGATAAACTAGTTCCATCATTTTCTGCAGTTCTCAGTAATGCCAGGATTAAAATATCAAGCAAGCCATTTAAACAGTGGCAAATGTGTCTTTGTGTTTGTAATTCCAGTTGTTTCTTATGCAGCCACTTTACTCTTGCACTGTAATGAACTGAAAGGGGAATTAATGCTTTTGTTTTCCTTCCCGTATTGCTATTCAACTACCTCTATATGCTTGATGTCTCTTTAGGGTCTTCTTTCCTCCAAATCTGTGCAAAAGAAGTTTCAGCTCATCTATGTTGTAATAACAATGTGATATAGACAGTCTCTGTGAAAGCTTGTTGTTCATTAAAAAGTGTTTCCTATTGTCTCACTTTGTATCTAGCACAACTGTACCTGTACTTTAGGGCAAGAATTGCTCGAGTTACTTCAGTATCTTTTTGTTGAAGCTGAATAGAAGGGAAAGTGATCAGAACATATATTTTGTTCTTGTTCCTATTGATTGTAATGCGTCTGACTGGAAGATCTTGTAAGAAAATAGACCTGCGCTCAGAAAGCAAGCTCTTATGTATGTGACAGTGAGGCAGGTGTGACCTGATTAAATTAATTGTTTAAAAATGCACCAGAAAAGCTTGTTACTACTAATTATGTGGAAGCTTTTTGCTAATAATCTGCTCCTAGTTTATTTGTCAATCCATCCATATATTGGGTTTGCTTAAAGCAGAGCGTGCTACCTACTGTGTTTTCTCTGGCATGATAAAATGTTCATGAAAGCAAAGTACACGTTTTTATTTCAATTAAATGGTTTCTCAACACTAGGCTAAAGCTAAGGCCCGCAGCATGAACCCTTTGACAGGAAAATTGGTAAAACTGACTGGGACAATGAGCCATGTTGACCAAACTGACTCCAGCCCGAGGGCTTTGGCAGCATCTCATCCCCTTTACTGCACAGATTTTGGTCTTGTGCCATCGATGACTTTATACAGGTTCTGTTTTACCACCGAAGAAGAGAAGACACAGGAGTAGAGCAATTTAAAAAAAAACCCAAAACGACAGAAAACTCCCCTTGGGCCTGACCTTGTTCTTTGTAACAGGATTTTCTGGGGGTAACTGAGAAAAGTCAGAACTCCTGCCCAACCAGGCCCCAGAGGGAATGCTTGGCTCTGTTGGCCCTCACCCTTCTGTGCCTAGCCTGCAACTCTCTGGTTCTCATGAGATAGAGCACATGCTGGCCGAAGGTAC
This sequence comes from Camelus dromedarius, assembly GCF_036321535.1. Taxonomy (NCBI): domain Eukaryota; kingdom Metazoa; phylum Chordata; class Mammalia; order Artiodactyla; family Camelidae; genus Camelus; species Camelus dromedarius. The sequence continues at coordinate 25,938,647 of NC_087472.1, read as the reverse complement.
AATCTTCCCTCCAAGGCAGTTCTTCTGCCCAGAGTGCCTGCCTAATTCTCTCTGGAGAACTAGATTGGATCATCTAAAAAGAAGATCTTGCTTGAGCAAAGAAAGCCTAAACCAACACTTTCTGCTTCCTCTCCTCTGGGCTCCACTCTTTGAGTTCCCCAGGGCAAAAGAGGCCTCCCTAGAAGGAATTCCCAGTCTCAAAACAAGGTAGGAGCAAGAGAAGGGAAGGCCAAATGCCTAGACCCACAGGCTTCTAGATATTTAAACTTTCCCTTCCTCCCTTATGGTTTTTAATTCCATCACTTCCAGGAGGGGCTGAGGTGGGGTGGGAAGGGGCTGGTGTTAGTACTCTCCATACTGGCTTCTTCCAGGTAACACAGGAACTTCCCAGCCAGACTTGTCCATGGTCAGCCTAACGCAGAGGCTTGCCCTGGTCCAGGCAGAAAAGTGCAGGCCCCAAGGAGCCCTGCCTCTAGATCCTGAAGCCCACTTCTCCCAGCCTTTTCAGTTTTCTGTTAACTGATGTCCCCATTTCAACCGGTTCTTACATTGACTGGCCACCCATGTTCACTATCCACCTATACACGTCTTAGCCAAAGTCATTAGAAAGCCCTGGGAAACTCTGTCTTCTGCTTACTGAACTGCTGCCCTCTCGCCCTCCTACAGAACACCACCTGCCTCCCAGTAAGTCAATATCCACAATTTCTGCATACCACAAGTGCAGTGAAATTAAGTCCTGAAATCACTTGCTTAACCTAAGTCTAGTTTTGCTATAAAAATCTTGCTTCTCTTGGATTTTAGAGGTGCATGATGGGAATATTCAACACAGCCATGGGAACTGGGGAGATCACTGCTTCTTTGGCCCATCAAGCTGCCCACTGCCACGCCTGGCAGGCACCTGCATTCTCGGGACCATGTACTCCTCCTCTAAGCCCCAGTGAGCACTTTCATAAGAGGACCAGGGCTGCAGGTTGGGGGAGCATGAAGTCGGCAAATGGAGTTAAGCTCTTCAGTTTTAGTGGTCTACAGGGATGAGTTCCAACAGGGAGGGGTGGGAGTAAGAAGGGAGGAAGAGAAGGGTGTGGACTTTCTCATTAGATCCTGACTATAACCTGTGAAGTAGATCTCCAGTCCCATGTTATAGGGGAGTCAACCGCAGCCCTGGGTGCTTACATCACTTGCCTATGGTCATACAGATTAACACCCGGGCAATCTGACTCCAGAGCCCACACCCTTAACCACTATCATGAGCCGCCCATCACACGGTGCCACAGACCCAGGAGAACAACTCAGCTGGTGGATACCTGGTGGGGAAGCTGCAGTGAGGATGACAGTGAAAGAGCGGCAAGAACAGCTCCCATCTACCAAATGTGAACTATGTGCTGGGCACTACCTCTTGGTACCTTGTTTAGTCCTGAGGTGGGTGCTGTTATCACCCATCTCTTACAGAGGAGGACTCTGCGACTCAGAAAAATAAAGCAACTTGTTGAAGCCGCATGGCTCAGAGGCAGGGAGGCTGGGCTTGGAATCTAGGCTGTCTGACCCCACAGTTGTTATTCTCACTCTGCAAGTCAGACTGTCTCTCATGGAGCCCATGGCTCTTCTCACTTCTTAGGCCTTCGGTTTCCTATAATCAGCTGCCCCCCATAGGCATTTATCTCATTTAATAGGAAGACCAGAAACAAGAGATTTCAGGGTTGGTTCATAGGTCCAATAATCCCATCAAGGACCTGGTCTGTTTCCATCTTTCCTGCATGTTTTTAAAGCCTCATTATTAATGAAACCACTTCACAAAGAAAAGAAGGCTGTCAATCTAGTCCTACCTGCTGGGGGCCAGATGCCTAAAGGGGAGGGGTTTTCTGGGCCAGCAGCAATACAGGGCTATAAATTCATGGACGGAGGAATTTTTAATGTAGAAAAAGGTACTTTGAATTCTCTTTGGAACAGGTTGTAACATCTTACTGGTTCCCTCATTAATTATGAGTTAAATAAAATCTTTGACATGTGTTCAAAAAATAAGTGGAAAAGGGAGGAGGGTCTTCTTATGCTCAAAGTTCAGATATGAGGGGGTTCACCAAAGGCCTTTCCACCTATAGGAACTGGCAACAAACTAGAGGCTCAGTAACAGTGGTAATTCTTCGTCCAGGTCTGCCAAGGCAGTAACACCTCCAACTCATTCACTTATTAATGGAACAAATATTTACAAGACACAGTAAATGCTAGGCACTGGGCTACAGAGAATAAAACAACACGGTCTGTGCCCTAGGCCTAGGGAAGAAAACCCAGAGCGTTACTTTCCTCAGAGGAAAGGCACCTAATCTTGCTTGGGGCGGTATTCAAGGAAGGCTCCCTTGAGGAGGTGACGAAGCTGAATCCTGAAGGATGAGAAGTTTTCCAGATGAAAGAGTAGAGAGAGGTTGAAGAACATTCCAGGCAAAAGAAACACATGAAAAAAATCTAGTGGTCCATAAAGAGAGCACTGGCCAGCTGAGTGGCATATTGTGAGTAGTTCAGCCCGGCCAAGCCCAGGGCTCAAGGCATGGCAGTTCCTGACAGGGAAGCAGAGCCCAGTTTCTCACACTTTTGTTTTATCCTGATTGAAACCACCAGCTGGTCTTTGGGGAGGTCTGTGCAGCAGGCTTCTGGGAGAAGGGGGAGGGCTAGCATATGAAAGCGCAGCTTGCTGGCCAAGTCAGGGTTTATTGGGCAACCGCCATGGGAGTCCTCTGGGCACAGCCTGACTTCTGGTCCTGAGCCTAGGAGGCCCGTTAGGGTTTGCACGAGAGAAAGCGAAGTGGGGTTTGGGGGGATGGACATGTTTGGAGGAGTGATTTGGGTATTCAGAGGAGGCCAGGGTGGGGCGGAGAAAGGAAGGAGTTGGCAGGGCTGGAGTGAAGGGTTGTGACTGATGAGATCTGGAGTCTTCGGGATGATGGATCCAGATGAATCTCCTCATCTTGATCAACTGCACATAAACCAGGGCCCCAGCCATGGTGCGCTGCCTCCTCCTGGCTCACAAAAGCCAACTGTTAGGATTTCAGCATTTTACCAGCCAGATGTTAAATACAGCCATTATTTTAATAAGTTATATAAGCTTACAATTAAATAAATTACATTAAAAACAAGGTAACAAATACTCAATGTTTGTCCCTTCTGAATTGTTTTACTATTTTTTACTCTCATCTTTGCTTTTGAAGTTATTTGGTGCTCCTGCATCTGTAGGTGGAAATGGTATATAACAGTATGCCACACAATGAACACCTCTTTCCAAGTCCACGTTCGGTGACAGCGGGTTATTAGCTGAAATCAACCGCAGTGGGAGATGTACATCACACTAGAAATTAGGCTCCTTTCCCAGAGAACTGGCTGCTACATTTTTACCAGCATAGCGCTGGCTCTGGGTCATTTTCCCTTTCTCTGTCTCTAAGCTTCCCCAATGCCAATAGCTGTTTTCAGGAAAAAGCAATTCTGAAAACTAACTCATGTGGACATGTGAAGTGCTAGGAGTCCAGATTTCTGGTTTGGGCTCTTAGATAATTTCTTTGAGCTTTAACAGAGGTCTTCTGGGGATGCTATGATGGTGTGATTGACAGACATTTTCAGACCAACCTTTTCCGTGGCTGTTGAAATGGACATAATAGACAGTAATCCCCTCTGTGCTTTTGTTTAAGGTCATCCCTCCACACCCACCTCCTTCAAACCACAAGCCTGAAACCTTCCCCCCAGCCTAGGATTTCAGTGGAATTAAGCAGCTGAGTCCTCATCATTCATCCCACTACGATAATGACAAAATGGACTGACAGGTCTTCAACCCAGGAGCTCTCAGCTAGAGAGGTTTACTTTTACCCCCAGTACACAAGGGTAAGTAATAATAATAATAATAATAGCAGGAGCAGATAATATATGTTGAGTGCTTACTATGTACCAGGCACTCACAACACTCACAACAGTCCTAGAAAACAAATACCATTACCATTCCTATTTTATAGAAGAGGCGACTGAGGCTCAGAGAGGTTAAGGAACCTGCTCTAAAGCATAGCGCAATCAAGCAGTGAGTGAGATATGAATTCAGGCCGTCTGCTTCCAGAGTGTTTCTTTCTCACCATGGCAGGGAGCTTTCTCCCATCAAAGCTGTCCTCATGCCTCTTCCCCTGGCTTGGCCCTGCTTCGGCCCCTCCTCTCTCTGACCAGCCTATTCTCTCTCCCTGTCCATTGTGGGAATAGCACACCTAGGGGCTTAGATGTATGGCTGAACTTGACCGTTAAGTGAGAAAATCGCAGAAACTGAGAAAGTCCCAGACCATTCCCATTTTACGATCCTTCCAATGTATTAAAACAAAGAAAAATATGAGGAAATGCCAAAGATAAAGTTACAAATTTGTAGTAACACATTCATACATTTAATATAGAGCAGTTTAATGCAATATTATTTTGCTATTCGTAAGATAAGAGGGCAGCTGTTTAATGAGGATAGAATTTGTTTTGCAAAGTGAAAAATTTCTAAGGATCTTTTGCACAACAGTATGAATATAGTTAACACAACTGAACTTTACTTAAACTTGATTAAGATGATATATTCTATGTTATGTGCTTTGACCCCAATTTAAAAAAAATCTTATAGTGAGGATATGGGAAAAAAAAAGAGGAAATGCCAAAGAGAAAGTTACAGAATTTGTGGTAACACACTGACACGTTTAATTACAGAGCAGTTTAATACAGTATGATTTTACTATTCAGAAGAGAAATTCAGGATTTATATAAAAATTAACTTGAATTGCACTCTATGCAGTGTCGTATGACACCAGCTTTAAGCTGTATGATGAATGCTGTCTTTGTCCAGACCTATCAGTGCAACTCTGTGAATGTATGAAAAATAGCCTCGTTGTGAGATAACTTCAAACACTGAGGTCTGTCATGAATGTAAGGTCTTCATCAAACAGCTTTCTTCGCTGCCCCAGCCGTGTTTGGCCCAGACCTGACATGAGGCTTCTGGTGACAGAGGGCCTCTCACAAGTACCATCAATTTCACGCTCAGTTTCACAGCTCTGACTCACACTGTAGTTTCCAGAGGGACCCCACAAGCTTGAAAGTCCTTCCAGGCCAAGACAACCTTCTCCTGACTTTTTGATCATCTGAGCAGATGGTTTGACCTTATTTCATCAGTCTTTATATTGCTATATCTCATCGGTTATCACCATTATTGTATCACACACAAACGCAGAACATTATGTACCTGCTCTTTAGAAAAACATACATACATACTATTTTGAATACACTTTGCATATATACAGTTTACAGTTGGAATCAATGAAGCCCATTCATGTGCTCTCTATAGAAGAACTCTCCATACACCGAAGTCCACACTCTGTGATAGGAGGTTCTAAGCCATGATTGCTTGAGGCCACCAAGGTTAATACAAGAGCCCCATAATATTTTAGTGATTTGGTGGTGGTTCAGCATACAGGATAACATGCTAAATTTGAACTTGACCCAAACTCCCAAACTTTCCCCATCTCACAAGTTTGAGGACTGCCCCTCAACCCCTCCTTCTTGCTTGGTCTCCCTGGCATGCTGACCACCTGGCTACAGCCTAGAATTGACCCAGCAAACAAGCAAATGTAAATATACATTGAGTCTCTCTGGGGCCATTCTGTGTATACAGAAGATGTATATAAGTCATTCTGCCTTTGAGAATCTGCTAAGAGCCATGTACACAGGCACATATATTGAGGGCTCTTAGACCCTCTGACATGCTCTATTTGCCCTCTGGCTTCTGACCTGGGCCCTTCTTGGAAATCGTCATTCTCTGACTCTAGGGTCTAGACTAAGCCCAATTGGACATTCACTTTCTGCTTTCCCCCCACTGTTTTTTCCCCTCTGGTAGTGTCTGTCCTTGCCCCACCACACCTGAGCTCTCTCATCTTTGATCCATAGTTATATTTCCCCCCAGCTTCCCTCTTTTTCTCTTTAACCCTTATTTTCTGAGGCTTGCATTTACACTATTTTGGTATTTTGGTCTCAGCCCCCCCCCTTTTCCCAACAGCCTCTGAACACTGCCTGCTTGGCACAGCTCATGGTTTCCAGCATCTCCCACAAATGGGCTTTGTCTCCCTCTCCTGAAGTGTTTTGTTATGGCTTCACAATACATATTTGCATTTTGATTATGATTTCCATGGATTTTGGCTTTGCAAAAACAAAAACCTGCAACTCAGGAAGCCATGTTGATGTATTTTTCAAAAGTCCCATTAGTCTATCCTCCACTGGCTTCCACCATTCAAAACCCCTCGTTTGCCAAGAGTGTCCTCACACCTCTCCCCACCTCTCCCATCTCTTAATTGTGGGACTAAAGCCTAGAACATTCTGTTTATTTGGCAAAAGAAAAGAGGTCATCAGATTGAGCCCAGAGATGTATATGTGGGGGCTCAGAAGTGAAACAACCTCATTTCACTCTTTTTAAACAGAATGTTAGCTAGGTTACTTCTACTAATAGCCACCCATTGGGGAAAATTAATGACTATCAATTTACAAAACAGGATTACGGAAATTCACAAAATGAGAGCTAGATAGACAAACTCTTGGGTTGACGCTCTTCATTGACCTAGAAGTACACTGCAAAAAGAAAATAGTGTATTTCTGATAATGAAAACTTGGCCTCTGTACCTAGCTTTTTTAGGTTAACAGTGGTGCATATACACTGTCCCTTCAAGGGCAGCAGGACCACATTCTAGATCACTTTCTTCCGAGCTTATCTGGAGGAACATGCGAATCAAATCTTCCTAGATAACTCCACTCATCTGGTCCCTGGGACAGGAGTTGAGACTTGCATAAGAACTAGCTGCCATTAGATGAGCGAATTTGAAGTTCAGTAGCACGTCTAGAAGAGTATCAGATCAGAAGATTTAAGAACTCCAGATGTTTTAATCTGGGAAAGTGCAGCCACAAAACTTGCTGGGTCCTCAGTAGAGGACTCGGTAGAGAAGAAAAAGTAGCTGGTATTAGATGAGATTAGGGGTGGGGGGAGACAACCTGGTTTGTCCTTAGAAAGGTCGAGGGAATGGAGTAGTGAGCCATCCCACACTAATAGTGCCCAAGGCAGGGTGGCGAAGTCCCCACTGATGAGTACTGGGGAGGTGGGAGGTGGGCAGAGCCTCTCTAGCAGCAACAATGGTTGCATCAAGATGGAGTTTAATGTTGAGACCATTAACGGGCAGGCTGCCTCGTCTAGTGCCCATTGAAGGCAACGTAGTAATGTCCTGAACGGGCTCGCTCTACAGTGTCATGATCATTGTTCTTGCTTACATAGACATGGGCTTGGCTCCCCAGCTCTCCCAAGGACTCTGTGAGCTACCAAGAACCTTTAAATAAATACATTTTCTCCCTACATCAGTTAGCGATTGTTCCTGTAGCTTATAATTCAGACCACCGACTGCTATGATTCAGGTCTGCATCTGTATCCTGAGAGTAACTCAACTGCAAATGTCCCTAGGTATCAGGGACATTCAAAGCTGGATAGGTGATGGCCTTGGGGTTCTCAGTAGTCATGTGGTTTTGGGCAGTGCTCCCCATCAGAGCTGCCGGCAAGAGGAAGCCCTGACTTGAGGTTTTTGTTTTCTTTTCTCCTCCCTACTTTCTTTTGGTCCTCCTTTTTTTTTTTTTTTTTAGTTCTTCCTTTTCATTCCTCATCCTTAGCCAAGGCTTTGTCTAGGACACTAGGCTCTACAAACATTGTTCAGCCCCAAGAGGGGCCTTTGGGAGCAAGGAAGCTGTGAGTCCTGCTGAGTCTGGGATGTCTTGGGAATGAAAGCTGCCTTGGGATGTGTTCCCCCTCCACCCTCTCCCAACCCTTCTTGGACGAAGACTGGTAGATAAGGATAATACGCCTTTATTTTTGTGTAAATATTGATCCTCTATTACTTGGAAACCAAAGGTCAGCCTGAGACAAAGCGGCAGCTCTAGAATATCCATAAAGGAAGGGCATCTATATCTCTATTAAGGACAGCAAACGGTTACTAGTGGGAGGTGGACCAAGAAGGAGGGGCAGTGTGTGTGGCCAAGGGGGGCTGTCTTGAAACAGAATTTACATAGCAAGCACACTACTTCTATTTACATGGTATATGGTAGAGGAGCAGAAATAGCAAAAGTCTCCAAATATGTTCTTTTTTTACCCTCTACCAATATTTAAAAATGTGGGTTATCCTTATCAAAGATGGCTTTTCATATTTTAATTTAGGGGTAACTTTGGGAGACAGATGGTTATAGTGGGGTCTATATAGCTCTACCAAGCTACTGCTTGGTGCCACCACTCTTGGGCAAGAGGCATCTAGGGCCCCCAATCTTAGATCAGAAGGCTGTTATTCAGCCTCAAGTTCAATTATTGCTCCTAGGGACTTGGGCTGTTCCTCAGCCACCTGCCTGGGGCCTGAGTTCTGGTTGCCTGGGCACAGGCCTCTGCTCATTGGTCTCCCAAGCACAGGATCCAGGGCTCCTGTGGCCTCATTCCTTGGACCTGGAACATAGTCTTTAGCTGATTTCCAATGTGGTCTCAGGCTTGCCAGACTTCTGATACCTCCAACTCTACTTTGGCATATCTTATCAATTCCCTGATCTTCGCTACTCCATTCCAGCCTGTGGAATTCAAGCATGATCATGAAGTCAGCCCTTTGGCAACAACGTGCACAATTAGAGATAATTCCCAGGTTATTTTTTCTCCTTCTGGGTAACTCAAGAGGATTATTTGATTGAAAATGTAAAAATACAAGACAAAACAAAAAACCAGGGGACAGCCTGAATTTGTCTGAGGTAGAAGGCTTTCAAGCATTCACTTAAAATATACCCAATCTCTCATCGGATAGTTGATTTAACTTTGTTTTAACATTTTATTAGGGGAAAAAAAAGGTCAGTGGAGCAAAGGTTTCTATAGCAACCTGGCAGCCACACCTCTTGTAACCTATGAAATCATTAGATTATGAGTGCAACTAGGTCAGAGAAGGGCTTTATGGGAATTGACTGACCAATGGTTATATAACTGGAATAAGGGAAAGTTCCAGCCCACTCATCGAGGAGACAAGTAGGCATTTACAACGCCTGAGGCTGTGTCATATGGCTCTATTGTTAGGAGGGCCTCAACTCAGGGTTGGGAGTATATAGGTTGTGCACATGCCTTTAGGATGGGAGGTGGTGGGGGCAGTGCCCTAAACAGTGGAAGGGCAAAACCTGAGAAAAGAGAAAAGTTAAGGCTTAAGTCTGAAAAGCCTGGTGCTGCTCAGACTAGGTCATCCCTGTTGGTCTGGCTCCTTGGCAAGGGTAGGCAGGCCATTTTTAGGGGATGGGAGGAGGGACAGATGATTACAAGCCAGCTGTACTTGAGAGTAAAGTGACATGTGGGTGAGAAAACGCAGAAGACCAGGATGGGCATGCTGGCAGGTACCAAAAAACCAAACCAGACCAAACCAAACCCCTATGCCTGGGAACCTGAAGATTTGCCAAGTTTCAAAGGGCTAAACTGCCCCACAGACACATCCTCCGCAGCCCTCCTTCTCCCCCATCTCACAGCCTCTGACAACAATCGGAACTTCCTCTGAATGCTTACAAGTGTCATGTAGAAAACTGATGATTAATACAGAGACTGCTGGAAATGAATACCCACCATTAGTTTCCCTTATCTCGGCAACACCTCTGCAAACCAGAGGTAAATAGATGAATCAACCCACTTTCACTTACTGTGGGGAATGGCGTTATATAACGCAGCTGTTTTATTTTGCACCTGCGGATGAGAACAGGCTTTGACTTAAAGAAATTTGTTTCCAGTCTGGGTCATATGATGAAGGAGAGAGAGAGAGAGAGAGAGAGAGGCATTCTATTTTCTCAGCATCCTGTGGGAGGAAAGCCTGATCAACAATCAACATGAGCCCCACCATAGGGGCCAGAGTCCCCATTCTCCCCAACCACGGGAATGCTGAGAGACCGGTCTGGGAGGCTGCCCAAGTCCTGGGACCCTGGAACTTGCTTCTTTGTCAACCTCCTTTGGGTCTCACAACCTACCTCTGCCCTCCCATCCCCCAAACATATTCAGGCACCCTATTTGTGCCTTTGATCACATTTGTCTGACAGAAGGCAGGTGTGGGAGACTAAAGAATGTTTAACTTCATGGGAGTGGTGGTGAGGGAGGTTAGTTTGGGATAACCACCAGAGCTACAGCACTCGTGTGTTGGCTCGAATACTAAAGTCCAGGGTCATTTCCAACTTGCTGAGTGACCTTCAGTCTTCTATGAGTCACATCTGCAGCTGAGTCAGAGGCAGAAGAAGAGAGCCTGTGTTTTCTGCTTATAAACCTTTCTTATTCCCTCCCCCTAGTCTTCCCAGTTACTTGAGGAAGGGGCTCTGTCTTCTATTATTATCACAACCAATGTCGTGATGGCTTTGGAGTCACAGAGGTCTGTCATTTACTGCCTGTAGATGACTTCCTCTACCTGGGGCTACATTTCACGATCAACAATGTGGGGAGAAAATAGTACCTTGTAGTGTATCACAGGATGACTGTGAAGTCTAAATGCAGATCAATCGTGTAAATATTTCAGAGTTCCTGTCACATACTAAGTACTCAGTGAGTGTGAATCATTATTAAATTATTCCCCCAAATTATTTTGGAATTTTTTAAAGAAATTCCTCTATTACGAGCTTGCTTAGTGAGAACCATTTCCTCAGAACCTCATCACCCTGGAGGAAGAGGCAATGATCCAATTTGACTTCTGCCTCCTAAAAGTTAAGGACCAACACTAAGCATGTGTTGACCACATCAAAGGGCACATACACCACCAAGCGACACATGAAACAACACATGGGCTTCTCTCTGGCCTCCTCTGTACACGGTAAGGAGTAGATTATGCATTAACTACCTTCCGCTTGTTGGACTTCTGCTAGGGGAGGGCATATCCCAGGGTTCTCCATGTTTATGCTAATGGAATGGTTTGTCTAACCTGCATAGAAAAATGATGGTGCACCTCACTGTCAGTAGAATCTGTTCTTTGGCCACCTGGGTGCCCCCTGGGTTCCTTGCATACTTGACATCCCTTATAGATGTTCCCCTGGGAGATGTCCCTTGGGTGCCCTGACATCATACTCAACCAATGGAACTGACTAACTCTCAAACTGAAGGCTATTTTGCTAGTTTCTTCCTTTGGAAACAGCACATTAATCAAGATGTTTCCTTCCAAACTTCTTTATTTATCTCTTTATTTTTTCCTTCTTTTTTTTTTTTTTCCTTCAGAGATGGGGAAGTCTACCAGTGAGATTTTATGAAATGTTGCTAAGTCTTTTCCACAACAGGTTCAGTGAGCCAATTTCAGGGCTGAGTGTGCTTTTAATACCCCCAAAAATCAATAAGGACCAATTTCCCACATAGCCTTTCAATACGGGATTTTTAATCATGAGAAATCGACCAGCTTCCAAGCTCCAGAGACAGGTTTTTTTCAGGAACCAAGTTTCGGGACTGGTTCATACACACAAAGCCAAAGGCAAGATCAGTGCGATGTTATAATTATTCCAGACACAGTTGTCAAAGAATTATTGTGTGGGCGCCTCTGAAGCACCCCCATGTGTTCCAAATGCAAATGGTAGAGGCACATAAATGTCGATGATCAGCGTGGGCTCCGCAGCCTCATTCGGCGTGCAAATGTCACTCTCCAGGGCTGTGCCATCCTCCTCTATGGTCACTGCAACCTCCCCCCACCACAGACTACAACCATGGGCAGAAAAACCCTCAAGTACTGCTGAAGAGCCTGGACAGATTTTCCTTTGATCACCTCATGGGTATTTTTTGTGAGGGGGAAGGAGGTAAATAGATTTATTTATTTAGTTATTTTAACAGAGGTACTGGGGATTGAACCCAGGACCTTGTGCATGCTAAGCACGTACTCTAACCACTGAGCTATATCCTCGCTGCTCATGGATCTATTTTAAACCAGTAATTTACGGATGTCAGTTTTCCTCACTTTGGGGCCAGTAGGAGGCAGGGAGAGTGGACTTTTCTGCAATAGGGAAGTTACGGAATTGTTGTGGAATGATATTTAAAATTGGACAGGCCCTTCGAAACCATCTAGTCCAATGTCTTCATTTTTTATGAGTAAATAAACTAAGGTCCAGAGAGATTTTTGTCACTTACCCAAGGCCATTATGGCTATTTAGTGACAGAATCAGAACTAGAATCCAGGACTCTTGCCATCCAGTTCAGTGCTCTTTCCAGGACAGCATGTACTTTCACTGTAATACCATGTATTTTAACGTAAATAATAACAACAAATACTTTTTGACCACTCCCTATGTGCGAGGAATTCTGCTAAGAATTTAAGTGCATTATCATACTTAATCGGCAAAACAGCGCTAAGAGTTAGGGACTTATATTTTACCCACTTTACAGACAAAGAGATGGAGGCTTAGAGCGTGGTCAAGTAACTTGAGCCAACATTACCCATCATACCATACAACTTTTATTTTTTTCTTTGATAATGGCTGCTCTCTTGGACCTTTTTTTTTAATTGAAGTATGGTTGATTTACAATATTGTGTTAATTTCTGGTGTACAGCATAGTGATTCAGTTATACACTTATATATATTCTTATTCATATTTTTTCATTATAAGCTATTACAACCTATTGAATATAGTTCCCTGTGCTATATAGGACCTTGTTGCTTATCTATTTTGTATATAGTAGTTTGTATCTGCTAATCCCAAACTCTTAATTTATCCCTCCCCCCTTTCCACTGGTAACCATAAGTTTGTTTTCTGTATCTGTGAGTTTGTTTCTGTTTTGTAAATAAATTCATCTGTACTCTATTTTAGCTTCCAAATATAAACAATATCATATATTTGTCTTTCTCTGTCTGACTTACTTCACTCAATATGATAATCTCTAGGTCCATCCATGTTGCTGCAAATGGCATTATTTCATTATTTTTATGGCTGAGTAGTATTCCATTATATCTATATACCACAACTTCTTTATCCAGTCATCTTTCAATGGATATTTAGGTTGTTTCCATGTCTTGGCTATTGTAAATGGTGCTGCTATGAACATCGGGGTGCATGTATCTTTTTGAATTAGACTTTTCTCCTGATATATGCCCAGGAGTGGGATTGCTGGATCATATGGTAAGTCTATTTTTAGTTTTTTAAGGAACCTCCATACTATTCTCAATAATGGCTGCACCAATTTACATTCCCAACAGTGTAGGTGGGTTCCTTTTTCTCCACACCCTCTCCAGCATTTATTGGTAGATTTTTTGATGATAGCCATTTTGACCAGCATGAGGTGATACATCATTGTGGTTTTAATCTGCATTTCTCTGATAATTAGCAATGTTGAGTATGTTTTTGTGTGCCTATTGGCCATCTGCATACAACTCTTTCAATATTTAATTTACTAAACTAACCTAATCCAAGGAGAAGAATACTCAGACTCGAGGGGATATTTACATTGACCAGAATCTATAAGGCAGAATGTCAGAATTTATATGTACATTTGTTTTTTTTTTTCCTGGGAAGATGATTTCCTCCATTAAGGCTTGCAAATCTATTTCTGAGAGGTCTTTCCCTCTTCTGAATGCACTCATTGACATTCACCATTATGTTTAGGAATGGCACTGTCCAAACATCCCACTGTTCCTTGGCAGGAAAGTCAGAGCTAGTGGATGGAGTTGGTAATCTGGAGAGTTAGACTTCAGTCTCAGTTATCCTTTCAGAGGCTCAGTTTCCCCTGGGCTTAATACCCACCTTTCTGACACACAGAGTGACTATAAAGACAATGAAAGGAAATAAGTGAATGTTCTTTGACAAGTTACAAGTTATCATTTGTGATGGTTACTTTTACGTGTCAACTTGACCCGGCCACAGGTCTTTTTGAGACGGAAAGTAGGTTAGTCGTTTCCCAGGGATGGGGTGGAGGTGGGGCATAAAGAAAAATGGGTTTTAATGGCTAATGGCAACGGGTTTCTTTTAAGGTGATGAAAATGTTGTAAAATTAGATTGTGGTGATGGATGGATACATAATTCTGCGAATATACTACAAAACATTCAATTGTACGCTTTAGGTGAGTGAGTTGTATGGTGTGTGAATTAAGTATCAATAAATATGTCAAAAAATAAGGAAGCCTTCCATGGCTCTTCCTGCCTTCCTTGTTTCTCACCACTGTTCTACATCTATCCCAGCCTCTGGCCAAACCTCAGTAAACCCCAATCATCATCCATACATTCCTGCCTCTACATTTGTTCAGTCTCATCTAATTCCATCCTATTTCTTTTCTGGAAATCTCATCCATCTTCTGAGACTCATTACTATTCACTTCTTAATGATCAGATACTCTAACTTGTTTTGTAGTTATTGACCTATGCCCATTATTAGACTAGAATGCTTTGAGATCATAGTTCACGTCTATTTGGCTACATTGCTGCCGCACCTAATGTGGCAACAATTAGGCATTGAAAAGTTTCCCTTAAAACTGAGGAGGAACAGCAGGACTTTTCCTTCAGCTCTTTTTATCTTGACAATGCTACAATTTTCAGTTATTGTAAACTTTTGAACTTTAGTTCTTAGTCTTAGTCAATCCTCTGACCTCAATAGTTTTTACAGCCATCTCTGAATTCCTGCCAAGTTTTTAGTCTTTTGTTAGCCATATGGTCTTGGAATGCTGCGACCTAATCTTCTACAACCATGTGATTAAATATATATGTATATATGTGTGTATGTATGTATGAGAGAGAGAGAGAAAGAAAGAGGGTGAATCTATTGTGTGCCAGATACTGGGAGGATACCAAGATGTAAAAATCATAGAGTTAAATGAGTTCCAGTCCTTGTGGGTGAAGATGAAGGTGCGCGTATATGGACACAGTATACAGTAGACTCAGAATGCACATAGGACGTAGCGATACCCTGCAATGAGAGACTGCTGAATGCCAGCATTGCTCTCCTCAACCCACCTCCCCCAACAAGGTACATGGACCTTTTTAGCTGCCTCAGTGTGCTTTGAGGCCATATTTAATTTATAGATTAGCTTGCTTAATTTCCAAACATAGTGCTTTTCAAATGTCTTCTTCTCATCAAGTATATGGGTTTGGGTTATTTTTCCTCCCTTGATTATGTATTAACTTGCTTGTATGCAGATTAATTTTGTTTATTGACATATTTTAGACTTTCTGTAGTCCCTTTTCTAAAAATTGAATATTAATATATTGAGGCCTCTGATTGCTTAATTTAGAAGACATGCTCTCTAGCCATCGGATCAAGTTATACAACATTTCACCAATAACCTACAGAAATAGAAAACGCCCATTTTATCATCAGTGGCTTTATTTGATCAAGCTTAAGAATGTTTTCACCAACTGAAGGTGAAAGTCTTAGGCCAAAGATGTTCTTAGAAATAAAGGGGACAAAAACACAGATTTTCTAATTCAGGAATTATCCAATATTTACTTCTATTGAAGTCACATCTACTTACATTCCTAAACTTACTATAAATAAACGTTTTTAAAAATCCTAAAATAGTTTGAAGTAACCCTAACTTTGCTTATACTCCTGCAATTCTCTTTTGCTTTACATGGTACCAACAAAAATGTTTGGGAAAGGGGGCCCAAATGGGTAAAAGACATGCCAGGAACATCAGTCAAAAAGCACAGCACAGGGAAACCAACCATAGAAATGCCTAAGAGACTCTGTACTCTGATTAACAGAGGGTTAGAGAGAATCTATCATTTACTATGTTTTGGCCCTTATAAAATCGCCCCTATATTATGTGAATCCACTTTCCTGCCCTGGTCCTATTAATGATGCTCTTCTAAGTGAGGGTGTCACTGGATGTCTTGTTTAAAAATCTCACCTCTACATTTCCTATACCTTTTTCCTCGATTTTTCTTCACATCACTATCATCACCTACTACACTATTTTGTTCACTGTCTGTCCACTCCCGCCAAAATGTCAGATCTACGAGGCAGGGATTTCCCCCACCACCACCATTTTATTCAAAGCTATGTTCCCCTCCAGCATCTAAACCACACTAAAAACAAAACACATACTAAACATGCAATTAATTATTATTTAAATAAACTTTTTATTTTAGAATAGCTATAGAGTTAAGAAAATAGTTGTAAAGAGAATACAGAGAGTCCCCGTATACTTTCTCCTATGTTAACATCTTACACTAGTGTCATACATTTGTTACAATTAGATAATCAATGTTGACACGTTATTATTAACTAGGGTCCATAGTTTATTCAAATTTCCTTAGTTTTTTACCTACTGTCCTTTTCCTGTTCTAGGACCCCATCAAGGACACCACATTACATTTAGTTGTCATGTCTCCTTAGACGCCTCTTGGCTGTGACAGTTTCTCACACTTTCCTTGTTTTTGATGACCTTGTACTAGTCAGGTATTTTGTAAATTGTCCCTCACTGGGATATATCTGATGCTTTTAACATGAGGTTATGGGTTTGGGGGGAGGAAGACCACAGAGGTCAAGTGACATTCTAACCACATCAGATCAAAGGTACCTGCTATCAATGTAACTTATTACTGTTGATATTGACCTGGTTGGAGGTAGTGCTTGTCAGCTTTCTCTGCCATAACATTACTCTTCCCGCCCCTCCTTCCTATAACACACTCTTCAGAAGGAGGTCACTGTGTCCCAGCTCACACTTAAAGACTGGGGTGTTACACTCTGCCTCTCTGAGGCCAGAGAATCTATACAAATTATTTGGAATTCTTTAGCACAGATTTGGTTTGTTTATATCAGTATGGACATATGGATATTTATTTTACACTTGGATTATGATCCAGTACTACCATTGTATATATTGTTGCTTAGCTAGTTTCAGCTTTGTTCATGGAAACTCTTTCAGATTGGCTCCTGTGTCTCTTTGATATACTCCCATCATTTGGGGATTTCTTTCTTTCTTTCTTTCTTTCTTTCTTTCTTTCTTTCTTTCTTTCTTTCTTTCTTTCTTTCTTTCTTTCTTTCTTTCTTTCTTTCTTTCTTTCTTTCCTTCCTTCCTTCTTTCTTTCCTTCTTTCTTTCCTTCTTTCTTTCCTTCTTTCTTTCCTTCTTTCCTTCTTTCTTTCCTTCTTTCTTTCCTTCTTTCTTTCTTTCTTTCTTTCTTTCCTTCTTTCCTTCTTTCCTTATTTCTTTCCTTCTTTCACTTCCTTATTCTCTGTCACTACAAGATGCTCCAGGCTCATCTTATATATTCCCTGCCCTAGTCCTAGAATCAACCATTTCTCCAAGGAGGCCTGGTTCCCTTTACTGGAGAATAGCATTAGAAACCAAAGTCAAGGAACTGGGTGTGCTCATCGTTACTAGGATTTTGTTGCTTCTAGGCCCCTTCAGCAAACAGAGCAAGGAAATATTTGCATACATACTAACCTATGTATACTCACATATCAAGAAATATTTTTGTATCTATCCATCTGTATCTGTATTAAGCTGAACATGAGTTCATACTGACATCACAAATTGGTTACCACTTGGGTCATTCTAGCCTCCTCGCCTTGCTTGTCTGTCGCCTTCCACTACTACCTCCCACTACAGATGGGAACCTGGCTCCCATCCTTTCACTTAATTGCTCAATGTATACATGTACAGCAATTTGAGAATTGTACCTGTGTCCCCATGAGAAATAACTTTGCCAACTAGAGTAGAGTGTTTATGCACACTCTTCTCTTTAATTTTGTATTAGCCAGTCAAAACACCATTTTTCAAAGTTACTTGGGTCAGCATCATTTTCCACACTCCATTCAGGGAAGTTATGTCGTATATTTGAAATACAGCTAGATTCATTAGTCTGCATTTCATCCTGGGATCCTCCAACCTCCTGGTTGATGAAAATAATTTTTTTCCTTCGTTAAGGTTTACTCTCTGTGCTGCAAAGTTCTAAGGGTTTTGACAAATGCATAGCATAGCATCCTGTGTCTACCACCCTACTAGCATACTGATTAGTTCTATCCCACTGAAAATAATCTCTTGTGCCTCCCCTAGTCAAATTCTCCTCCTCTCCAAACCTCTGGCAGCCATTAATCTGTTTTCCATCTCTCTGGTTTTGCCTTTTCCAGAAAGTAATATGAATGGAATCATACATTTATGTATCTTTTTGGTCTGACTTCTCTGACTTAGCAAAATCCACCTAAAATCCATCTGTACTGTTGAATGAACTAGTAGTTCGTTTATTTGCATTGTTGAATACTATTGTATGGAAATAGCAGAATGTGTTTATCCATTTACCTTTTGAAGGAAACCTTAGTTACTTCTAGTTTTAGCTTCAATATAATGCTGTATTTGTTACCAGTTTGAACTTAGCCGGCCAAATTCTGGAAAATTAGCACTGAGTGTTTCAGTGCTAATAATCCTAACAACCTTTCTAGTATTTCTCTGGCAATCAGATCTCTATAACACAGTGCTTCAGTTCAAAATGAAAGTTTGGATTTAATGGAGTTGGAATAGATACACGTCTCCAGGTGACACCCTTCCCACCTGTATTGTGTCACCAAGCAGCTCATCAAGAGATAAATATAGGCGGAAAACATGGGAAACAATGTGAAGCAACTGAAAAGTTTGCACATAGCTCACAGTGAAAAAATGTGACAATGAAAATATATATTTTCATGTATAATTTAAAAATTGTGCTCTACACTGGAATTTGACACAACGTTGTAAAATGACTATAACTCAATAAAAAATGTTAAAAAAAAGAGAAAAAGAAAAGTTTGCACAGCAAGAGACGAGTTCTTTAGAACTGATTTTCTGTTAACAGCTCATTAAGACAATAGGACTGAACATTTTACCAAGGATACTTCACATATTTCAAAAGTTTCTAAAATCATGGCACACAGACCTCTGCATTGCTATAGTGAGTGGGTTGCTTCTCTGCAAGTGGGAGTCTAAATTTAAAGTTTCAGAGATAATTGGTACAGTGCTATGAATTGGAATTTGTTATTGTGGGTCTGTGATTTATTCATAACTAAGGAAATATTCCACTCATTTTTAGAAAAAATGTTGTCAGCATGTTATTAATTGAAAAGATGATGTATCAAAATGTTAAAGAACATGTTTTAAAAGAAAATATGTTTCATAGCTGTAATCAGAGCTAACTTGCTTTAAAATTTTTAACGTAGCACAGTATTTTTAATTACAAAATATGGAAATTCCAATTCATATACAGAAGTGTTCTTTCAGTTTCATAGTTTAATAGCTGCCATTAACTATAGTCCAAATACTTGAGGTTATTATCTTTTTTATTGAGGTATATTTGATTTACAGTATTATGTTAGTTTCAGATGTACAACATAGTGATTCAATATTTTTATAGCTTGTGCTCCATTTAAAGTTATTATAAACTAGTGGCTCTTATTTCCCTGCACTGTACCATATATCCTTGTAGCTTATTTTTTTTATATCTAGTAGCTTGTACCTCTTAATCCCCTACCCCTATCTTGCCCCTCTGCCCTTCCCTCTCCCCACTGGTAACCAGTATTTTGTTCTCTATATCTGTAAGACTGTTTCTGCTTTGTTATGATGAAATAAAATTACTTTTAAGGCAGAACAAGAAAACTTTTAAACATAAAATTCTCTCTCTGTCCATTTGGGCCCCTACACCTTCCCCTTTAGTATGCGTTGTATATCTGCATTACACATTAACCAGATCCTCTTAGAAGACACAGGAAGATCTGATTCCCTCCCACCCCCACTCCCCAAATAAAAGCAATTTTCTCCTGGTGCCATCAAAGTAACTCCTTGGGAGATAACATTCCCTTCTCAATCCTGTAAGGGGTCACGATGACTCAGTACTCACTTTCTTGGGCTATGTACACTGTCAATATGTTAATTTGATGCATAATCCTTTGTCTCAGAAACTTTTTTAACTGCTTTGACCTCAGAGCTTTCTGAAAGTCTATCTCTTGTATTATAATCCTCAGGTTGGCTGGGATAAAATTTCTTTCTTAGATTGACTATTGATTAATTTTTTTATAAACAGTTATATTCATTTTTTTTAGTTTTCAGGTTCCACATGCAAGTGATAACATACAGTATTGTCTTTCTCTGACATTTCATTAAGCATAATGAGGTTGTTATCTTAGAAAAGATTAAAAGCTTAGCTGTTTCTTCTACAAGAAATATTTTAATACATTTAAGAAAAAGACTTGAAAATGTATTATGTAAGCATGTTTCTTCAGTGTATAGTAGGCATATGAAATAAAACTAAAATCTTTCTACACAGGAAGATCTTGTCAATAAAGGATTATTTCATACCCACTTTTGATTTTCTGGTCTATCTATTATTTTGATGCTGGTAACACTGATGAAAAGGGAAAACAAAGGGGACAATATTAAAAACTGAAAATCAAACCAGAACATTACTAGTATTATACTGGAAATAAATCACATTAAAATTAATTTAAATTACTTAAAATTAAAATTAAATTTAAAAGCCAAATATAGAAGCTTCATGCACAAAAGATAAATTAACACTTTATTTTACAGTAAATGAAATGAAAATCTATAAAATATGTAAAATATTTTGTCTTTTAGATACAATAAACATTTATTTATATTTACTATGTGATATGCCTTTCTCCATACATTATATTGGGTTTACCTTAATATTTTTATGATTTTAAAGGTAATATTATACTCATTATAGAAAATTAAATTTAGAAATTTATAAAAAAAAAATTAAAGTCACCCACAGTCCCACTACTCATAAACCACCGTCGTCATTTTTAGCCTTTTTTTTCCTGTACATACATATCTATAGCCATTTAGAAAATAAAATGAAAATCATGCTGCATATACAAAGTAATTGAAGCATCCTATACTTACAGGAAAAGCAAAAAGATAATGACAAGAATTAATGTATGTGTCTGCAATTAAGTTTAAAAGTCAATAAATCTTATTAACTGTACAGCCAAATAGGAACTTATTTTCATGGTTGGTGGTTATAATAAGCAGTTCATATATTCTAGAAAAAGTTGTACATATATAATAAAAGTGACAAACACAAACATCCTCCCTTTCTCTCTCATGAGGACTGTAACCCAAGAAACTAAAGATTAAAACATTGATCAAGAATGATGTTACTATTGATGGACATTTAGGTTGCTCCTATGTCTTGGCTATTGTAAATAGTGCTGCTATGAACATTGGGATGCATGTATCTTTTTGAATTAGAGTTCCCTCTAGATATATGCCCAGGAGTGGGATTACTGAATCATATGGTAAGTCTATTTTTAGTCTTTTGAGGAATCTCCATACTGTTTCCCATAGTGGCCGCACCAAACTTCATTCTCACCAGCAGTGTAGGAGGGTTCCCTTTTCTCCACACCCTCTCCAGCATTTATCATTTGTGGACTTTTTAATGATGCCCATTCTGACCAGTGTGAGGTGATACCTCATTGTAGGTTTGATTTGCATTTCTCTGATAATTAGCGATATTGAACGTTTTTTTTACGTGTCTATTGGCCATTTGTATGTCTTTATTGGTTAAAAAAATGGTGTTACTAGGAAACAAACAAACGAAAACCAGGTGAATGGATAAAGAAAATGTAGCATATACATGCATTAGAACTAATTCAGCCTTAAAAACAGAAGGAAATTCTATTGGTCACATGGATGAACTTGGAGGACATTGTGCTAAGTGAAATAAGCTAGTCACAGAAAGACAAATATTGCCTGATTCCTCTTATATGAGGGATCTAAAACTGTCAAGTTCATAGAATCCAAGTGTGGAATGATGGCTGTCAGGGATTGTGGGGAAAGGAACATGGGAGGTAACTAATCAATGGGCATAAAGTTTTGTTAAACAAGATGAATAAATTCTAGAGATCTGCTGCAAAATATTGTGCCTATAGCTAACACTACTGTATTGTGCACTTAAAAATTTGTTAGGAAAGGTAAATCTCATGTTAAGTGTTCTTACCACAGTAAAATAAAAAATTTTAAAAACAAAACAAAACAAAAGAATGTCAACAACCATGCTGAAAAAAAGTTTTCGCTTTGATTTCCCTAAAGATGTGTAACTAGTGGGGGCAGGTATAGCTCAAGTGGTAGAGCACATGCTTAGCATCCACAAGGTCCTGGGTTCAATCCCCAGTACCTCCTCTAAAAAAAAAAAAAAAAAAAAAAAAGGAGACAAAATTTAAAAAAATACAGGGCCCAAGATACATCATTAGCATAATTAAGAAAATTATTCTTCAATCAGAAACAAGACATATAAAAAAATCACACTGTACCGAAATCCTGTATTTAATATATTGAAAAAATGAAACCACAGAGACACGTATGGGAACAAAGTATATGAAATGTTCTCTATTAATATAAGCATATGACCTAAGAATATGACACCTATCAGAATGACTAAAATAAAGTACAGTGACAACAAAGAATGCAGGTGAGGATGAATATCCGTCACTTGTGATAAGTGGGGTTTTGCAGATGCCAGTGACACAGGAATTCTCCCTGGCAAACCTTGACATCAGAAGTTGCAGGTCTTTACACATTTTTAAAAAAATTTCTATCTTTATTTCTCTCAGTTTCCATCTTTAACATGTATTTTAAGTAACCTTCTTTTTTGGTGGGGGAGGTAGTTAGATTTATTTATTTTATTTTTTAAAGGAGGACTTTATTTTTTAAGGGATTGAACCCAGGACTTCCTGCATGCTAACTAAGCATGTGCTCTACCACTGAGCTATACCCTTCCTATTTACACACTTGTGATTCTATGGTTTTTCCAAATGTGAGAAAATTTATATATGATGAAATGTGCAGATAGCTGCTGGGCAACATTTCTCAGGAGAGCTGGGATTATAGTAAAAAGTGAACATTTCTAACACTGATTCTGTGACATCCTGGATAGGCTCCAACAGTCTTAAAGGAGCACTGCAGAATTCCCTCAAAATTAATTATTTATCCCAATTCACTTTATACTAAAGATAAATCAAAGCTTGAAATGCTCCCCCCCCCCAAGCCCCTTTGGTCTAAAGTGTATTTTACACCCCCCCCCTTCCTCCACAAAGCCTCCCTTGGCCCACAGTGCACTCTTCCTGTGAGAATTCCTCCTGCTTCTATGGGACAAGTTCCGGTGGCATTCCAAGAAACGTTTAATTTAGCACATTGTTTGGTGTCCATGGTCTTACTCTGTTTGTCAATAATTTGCTGCCTCCGCAGTCAGGTTGTACACTCCTGAGAATAAGGTTAGCATCAGATACTTTAGTTACACCACCTTTTCCACCTCCTCAGTGGATTAGCACAGTTTGGAACCAAACAAATGCTCAAAAACAACACTTGAGAAGGAACTGGGGGATGTCATAAACATAAAGTTAATGTTCCTCTAAAGCATTTTTAAAAATAGCTACAAGAGAGTTCCTGCATGAGCATCAGTGAACAACTTATGTTGGGCTCTGTATTTAACCACCCTGAAATTTGGACCTGTTCTCCCTGGGCCCTGAGCCAGAGATTACAGAGAAAAACCAGGCTTAGCTGAAAGTCTTGCTGGGAAGTGTAAAGACTGTGCAGGTGTTGGCGTAGGAACGACAGCAGATAGGAGCTGAGTCATCTCCCTACCCACAGCGTCATCAGGAAAAAAGGAAATCCGAGGCACGCTGATTTGTGGGATTGTGATTTGTTGCTAAAAGAAGTCTTCCTCGGTCTCTGCAGTGCCAACGATTGCTTCTGTCATTTCATTTACCCTACTGTGTTGTATGAGGTGGGGCTGCTTTTGTTTCAGATATTTCTTGGATTTATTCTGGGGATTCTTGAAAGGAAGCTGAGTGGCGGATCTGCAGCCATAGCCCACAATCACTTTAGTGACACTATCAAGGCCCTCTAGCCAGGGTCACCCAGGAACACACATGTGGTCAAGCTGGGCTTGTCCCTTGCTGTGGTGAGAGAGAAACCACACCATGGAGAACCGTGAGGCATCTTAAGAGTAGGATATTAGTGGAAAGGGTATAGCTCAGTAGTAGAGTGCATGCTTACCATGCACGAGGTCTTGCGTTCAATCTCCAGTACATCCATTTAAAAATAAACAAACAAACAAACAAACAAACCTAATTACGTACCCCCTCCAAAAAAAAAAAATATGGCATTAAAAAAGACTTACAGAATTTGAGCTTTGGTTGGGTGACTTGGGGGGATGTTGTCAAAGGAAGCTGTGGTTCACTCCAGGCTGGGTGCTGTCAGAAAGCAGGTTCGGTGCTGTGAGAAAATAGAGCAGTTCTGTGATCATCTCAATGAATCCTATCTGGGGTAGGGGGGCAGATTAGAGTGAGGCTGGTAAAGGAGCAGTGGTCACTCATATTAGCCAGGAAAGAGAGTGATTCGGTCATTTCTGTGATTTGCACAATGTTCATACTTTGCCTGGGTTCAGACATTATAGAATGGTCTTGTTTTTGTCTTGGTCCATCATAGTCACAGAGTTGCCTTTTCTGGTATTGATGTCCTGTGAAATTGTCCATGTTCAACAGAACACCAAGCCCTAGTTTGGTGTTGCTGCTGGTGCCAGGCTAGCACATAGCAACACCAAGGCTAGCCAATAGTACCAGACCAGCTCCCGGATGTTAGGAGATACTTTTCTCTTTCTTCATTTGGCATTTTACCAGAAGGTCATGTGTAAGGGGACTTCCTTAAGTGCATTGCAAATAGGCCTGACCTCTCCCTCGACCCCACAGGCATGCCCGTCTCTAAGCCCACATTCTCTTGCCCCCACTGCCTTGCTCTAGCTCCATCTACTCATCCCCTGGCATATTTCTGGGACCTATCCCAAGTCCTACCTCTTCCATGAAGCCATCTCTGATCACTTCACTCCAAAGGACTTTCTTCCTGCTCTGATCTTGGTGCTTTTACTGTTTACTTTATTGGCACTTTTAGGGCCTAAGACTACATGCAATCTATGTATGTAGTAATAAGAGGTGGTCTCTTAAAAAAAAGATGTTGAGAAAACTGGATATTCACATGCAAAAGAATGAAATTAGACCCCTATCTTACCCCACTGACAAAAATCAACTTGAAATGGATTAAAGACTTAAATGTAAGACTAGAAACTGTAAAACTCCTAGAAGAAAATATAAGGAAAAATCTCCTTCACACTGGTTTTGGCAATGATTTTTTTTGGGTATGATACCAAAAGCACAAGCAACAAAAGCAAAAATCAACAAGTGGGACTACTTCAAATTTTTTAGTGCTTCTGTGCTTCTGCACAGCAAAAGAAACAATGAAAAATGAAAAGGCAATCTATATAATGGGAGAAAATATTTGAAAACCATATATTTGATAAGGAGTTAATATCCAAAATATATAAGGAACTCATACAATAGTACTTAATAGAACTCAATAGTAAAAAACAAATAATCCAATTTAAAAATGGAGAAAGGAGCTGAATAGACTTTTTTTTTTCCTGGGGAAGACATCCAAATGGCTAACAGGTACATGAAAAGATGCTCATCATCAATCATCAGAGAAATGAAAATCAAAAGCACAAGGAGATATCACCTCATATCTGTTAGAATGGCTATCATCAAAAAGACAACAAACAACAAGTGTTGGCAAGAATATGGAGAAAAGGGAACCCTTGTGTACTGACTGTGGGAATCTGTGGGCACAGCCACTATGGAAAACAGTATGGAGGTTCCTCAAAAAATTAAAAATAGAACTACCTTATGATCCAGCAATCTTACCTTTGGGTATATATATATCTGAAGAAAGTGAAATCACTATCTTGAAGAGATAGCTGCACCCCTTAGAAGAGATATCTGCACCCCCTTCAAGAGATATCTGCAGTTCCCTGCAGTACTACTTATAATAACCAAGACATGAAAACAACCTAAGTATCCATCAATGGATGAATGGGTAAACAAAATGTAATACACACACACACAAGAATATTACTCAGCCACAAAAAGGATGAAATCCTCCCATTTGTGACAACATGGATGGACTTTGAGGGTATTATGCTAAGTGAAATAAATCAGACAGAGAAAGACAAATGCTATGTGATCTCACTTATATGCAGAATCTAAAAAAGCCAAACTCATAGACACAGAGAGTAGAATGGTGTTTGCCAGGGACTGGGGGTTGGGGAATTGGGGAGATGTTGGTCAAAGGGTCCAAATTTCTAATTATAAAATAAGTAAGTTCTTGGGATCTAATGTACAGCATTAGTTAACAATATTGTTAACTACACTGTATTATATACAGTTAAATATAGTTAACAATACTGTATTATATACTTGAAGGTTGCTAAGAGAGTAAACCTTAAATGTTCTTTTAAAAAATTTCCTGTGTGACATGATAGAGGCATTATCCTTACTGTAGTAATCATTTCACAATATATGTGTGTATCAAATCATCAGGTTGTACATCTTAAATTTACACGATGTTCTATATCAATTGTATCTCAATAAAGCTGGAGAAAAAAGGAAAGTGGAAGGCTGGAGGTGAAAGGATGGTGGCAGAGGTTTGTGGGGGTGGGTGAGGAGAAGTGAGGGAAGGTTTAGGTAGGCGTTTTTTTATTGTGAACCTGGAAGGACAAGGGAAAGAAATCAGGACTAGAACTTCCCTGGTGGCACAGCCTATGCAACCCTCCTGGAATGAGATCTGAGGTCAGAGTTGCCAAAACAAACAAACAAAAAACCAACCAAACAAAAACACAAAAACTTGTAATTTGTCTTCTCTCTGCCTGTAGCAAAGCCCATCTCTGCTCCACAACACGGTCCCACTGTTTTCCCCAGTGGCAGTCTTGAGGTAGTGCACCAAGAGTGTCTGCCAGAGCCATCCAGACTGAATCAGAACACTGACCAGGTAGAGAGAAGTGGCTATGTTGTTGTTGTTGTTGTTATTATTATTATTATTATTGGTGTTGTTGTTATTGTTGTTATTGTTGTTGTTGTTGTTGTTATTACTATTATTATTATTATTATTATTATTATTATCATCATCATCAAATCCCCAGGGGATTCTGATGTGTTGCTGTACTTGAGGATGGCTGGCCAAACTTGCACTTTCCCTATAACACAGACTTTTTCTGGTGCCAATCAGGATGGTAGGTGGCACCTGGGCATGTTGCTAACCTAGGCCATCTGTTTTTTGCATTGTCTACTCAGGAGTTTCACTCTTTCTCACCAACAGTCATTTCTCGGGAAGTGGGGGTGTGTTGGATTGTGTATTAGGTGCTGAGGATAAAAAGCTGCATAAGACAAGCAAGGTCTCTGTTCTCATGAAGCTTACAGTGAGGAAGACAGATAAGTAAATCTGTCCTTACAGATGGTGATCATTTCTATAAAGAAAATGGACATGGTGTTGAGATAGAAAATAACTGAGATGAGAGAAGACCTCTTTGAGGAGATGACACTGAAGCTGAGATTTGAAGAATAAGAATTCAGTTATACCTCTAATAGCCAAAGCAATCTTGAGAAAAAAAAAAAAAGCTCTTTAGCTTCAATCCATACTACAAAGCTATAGTAATCAAAACAGCATGGTACTTGCACAAAACAGACACATAGATCAATAGAACAGAGTAGAGAGCCCAGAAATAAATGTCAATTAATCTATGGCAAAGGACACAGGAATATACAATGGAGAAAAGACAGTCTCTTCAATAAGTGGTGCTGGGAAAACTGGACAGCTACATGTACAAGGATGAAATTACAACATTTTCTCACACCATATACAAAAATAAACTCAAAATGGATTAAAGACCTACTTGCAAGACCTGAAACCATAAAACCCCTAGAAGACAACATAGGGAGAAAACTCTTTGACATAAATCATAGCAATATATTTTTTTGATCTGTCTCCTAAGGCAAAAGAAACAAAAGCAAAAGTAAACAGATAGGACCTAATTAAACTTAAAAGCTTTTGCACAGCAAAGGAAACCATAAACAAAATGAAAAGACAACCTACTGAATGGGAAAAAATAGTTGCAAATGATATAATTGATAAGGGGTAACGTCCAAAATACACAAACAGCTCATACAACTCAATATCAAAAAAGTAAACAACTGATTAAAAATGTGCAGAACTTTTGCAGCAATATGGATGGACCTAGAGAATGTCATACTAAGTGATGTAAGTCAGAGAAAGATAAATATTATATGATATGACATATATGTTGAACCTAAAAAATAATACAATTGAATCTATAGACAAGACAGAAACAGACTCAAAGACATAGAAAACAAACTAAAGGTTTCCAAAGGGGAATGGTGGAGAGGAAAGGAGGGACAATTTAAGACTATGGGGTTAACAGATACAAACTACTATACATAAAATAGATGAGCAACAAGAATTTACTGTATAGCACAAGGAACTGTAATAAGTATGTTGTAATAACCCATAATGAAAAATAATCTGGAAAAATATATCTATAACTGAATCACTTTGCTGTACAACTGAAACTAACACAATATTGTAAATCCACTATACTTCAATTAAACAAAAACAACAACAAAAAATGGGCAGAAGACCTGAATGGACATTTTTCCAAAGAAAGCATACAGATGGCCAACATGCACATGAAAAGATGCTCAACATCACCAATCGTCAGAAAAATGCAAATCAAAACAACAACGAGATATCACTTTACACCTGTCAGAATGGTTATCATTAAAAAGACCACAAATAACAAATGTTGGTGAGAATGTGAAGAATAAGGGAACCATTGTACACTGTTGGTGGGAATGTAAATTGGTGCAGCCACTATGTAAAACAGTATGGAGGTTTCTCAAAAAACTAAAAAGAGAACTACCATATGATCCAGAAATTCTATATATTCTTGGGTGTATATCTGAAGAAAATGAAAACACTAATCTGAAAAGATACATACACCCCAGTATTCATAGCAGCGTTGTTTACAGTGGCCAAGATGTGAAAGCAACCTAAGTGTCCATCAACAGATGAATGGATAAAGAAGATGTGGTATTTATATATATATAATATTACTCAGCCATAAAAAGAATGAAATTCTGCCTTTTGCAAAAACATGTATGGACCTAAAGAGTATTATGCTTAGTGAAATAAGTCAGACAGAGAGACAAATACTCTATGTTATCACTTGCAGGTAGAATCTGAAAATAAAACAAACAAGTGTATATAACAAAATAGTAACAGACTCACAGATATAAGGAACAGACTAGTGGTTACCAGTGGGGAGAGACAAAGGGGGAGAGGCAAGATAGGGGTAGGAGATTAAGAGGTACAAACTACTATGCATAAAATAAATAAGCTACAAGGATGTATTTTACAGCACAGGGAACATAGCCAATATTTTGTAATAACTTTAAATGGTGTATAATCTATAAAAATATTGAATTACTTTGTTGTGCCCCTGAAACTAATACAATATTGTAAATCAAATATACTTCAATTAAAAAAAAGAATTGAGCTCTAGAAAGAGTTGAAGCAGGGCTTCTGAGAGCCCGCAGAGTGCCTTTGTTCTGAAAGGAAAATTAACTCCCCTCTGAACACATATAGCCCTGTTGACTTGTGCTAAGTGCTCACTGGCACTTTGAAGTCAAGAGATAAAGCTCTTTCTCCAGGCAATTACAGTCCCACACCACGGCGTACCGCTGGGACAGCAGACTGTAAGCTAGATTTCAGCTCACACTACCTCTCAGCCAGATACCTTTGTGTGGAAAACAGTCTGCACAGTCTTAGATGGGAGTAAGGGTTAAGGACCCAGCTTCAGCTTTTCCCCTGGCTGACTTCAAGCAGATGGAATTGCATGTTCAGGGAAGAACTTCACGTGTTCTAGAAACTATGAGACCAGTGGCAGGCGGAGGCCAGATCACACAGGGTTTATAGGGTAGGATAAGGAGTTTGTATCTTATTTAATCCATGAGAAGGCTGTGAAGGTTTTTAGCAGAAGTACTGAAAGAATCTGAGTTACGGTTTAAGACAATCATCTGGTTGCTGTGCAACTGGAGAGGACAGGACCCTGCCAGTATTAGCAGCCCTAATTCCATCTGCAACTTTAATTCCCCTTTGTCATGTAACCTAACGTATTCATAAATTTCCAGGGATTAGGAGACTATTGAATAGTCAAATCAGAGATGATGATGATTTGGATTAGGATGGTAGTGATTGAAGGGATGAGAAATGGACGGATTTAAGATATTTTGGAGCTAAGTTGTGTAGAGGAGTTAAAGGCTACCAGGGTTTTGACCAGAGCAGCTGGACGGGTGGAAGTGCTGTTTCCTAGGATGGAGAAGGCAGGAGGAAGAATAAATTGAGAGGAGGAGTAAACAAAGAATTCCATTTTGTTACAATAGCCAAGATATGGAAGTTATCTAAATATCCATCAGTGCATGAATGGATAAAGATGTGGTATATATATTCAATGGAATATTATTCAACCATAAATGGACGAAATCTTGCCATTTGCAACAACATGGATGGATCTTCAGGGCATTATGCTAAAAGTGAAATAAGTCAGACAGAGAAAGACAAATACCATATGATCTCACTTACATGTGGAATCTAAATTTTTTAAAAAAAGAGGTTTATAGCTACAGAGAACAGATTGGTGATTGCCAGAGGGTTGCCCGCCGGTGGGCAAAATGAGTGAAACAGATCAAAAGGTGCAAACTTCCAGTTATAAAACAAAAAAGTCCTGGGGATGTAATGTACAGCATGGTGACTATAGTTAATAATACTGTATTGCATATTTGAAAGTTGCTAAGATAGTAGATCTTTAAAATTCTCCTCACAAGAAAAAAAATTCTGCAACTATGTATGATGACAAATGTTGAGTAGACTTGTGGTGTTCATTTCACAATATATACAAATCATTATGTTATACACCTGAAACTAATATAGTGTTGTGTTTCAATTACACCTCTATTTTTTAAAATTCCATTTTAGCCATTTCAGGTTAGAGATATATGTAAGATAGTCAAGTGGAGATGTCAAGTAGAGTTTGTTATGATATTATAGCTCAGAAGAGAGGTTTGGATCAGATATATCAAATTGGAAGTTATCATTGTTTGGGTTATTTTTGAGGCCATGAAAAAGGATCACATCACTTAGGGAAAGACAATGCAGAGAGGTAAGTCCAATAACAGGACCTAGAGAAACTCCAGTTTGGGGGAATCAGGTAGACAGTGACCAAAGTGGGGAAAAAAAAAAAAAACAGGAATCTGTGGTGTCACAGAAGTCCTGAAAGAAACTGTTCCAAGAAGAGCATGGACAGCTGTGACTGAAGGATCAAGAAAGAGGAGAATTAGAAAAGTGGATCCATGGTTGTGATCCCATGGTGGTCTTTGGGGATCGTAATAAGAACAAGAGGACCAAACTGGAAAAATTAGAGTGTGGGATGTTTGAAATTGAGATTTTTGGAAGTGATATTGATTTTCATTAAGAAAGGTCTGGGACCCTTAGCCGCTGGGAGTGAGTGGCTAAGATAGAGTAGATGACAAGCCATTGGAAATGAAGAAGCTAAGAAACAGCTTGGGTGTTGAATGGTGAAGTTGTCAAAAATTTGAGGTGGAGAGGAAGTGTGAACTTGCCAGGCAGTCTTGAGTGTGCTCATGATCACAAATTGGTGGTGAACCTAGTCGGACAATTTTCAGCAGCTTCAAAATGGACAAAGAACCATGTGGTTTAAGTAGGGTTCGGATTTTGCCTAGTGGATATGATAGGCAGTTAAGAGGAGAAAGGAAGTGGAGTGACTTTAACGGGGAGTGTGTATTGATTTCGTATTGCTGCTGTAACAAATTACCACAAATTTAGAGGCTTAAAACAATACAAGTTTATTACTGTTCTGGAGATGAGAAGTCCAAAGTGAATCTTACACGGCTAAAATCAAGGTGTCAGCAGGTCTGCATTCCTTCAGGAGACTCTAGGGGGAGAAACTGTCCTTGCCTTTTCTAGCTTCTAGAGGCTTCCTGCATTCCTTTGCTTATAGCCCCCCCTTCCTCCATCTTCAAAGCCAGCAACATTGGGCTGAATCTTTCGCATGTTGCCATCTCTCCAGTTTTCTCTTCTAATTCCCTCATCCACTTTTAGTCACTCTTGTGATTGTACTAGTTTCCTCTGAATAAACCAGGATAATCTCCTTATCCTAAGGTCAGCTGATCAGCAACCCTAATTCCATCTTAACCTTAATTTCCCTTTGCCATATAAACTAATATATTCACAGGGTTTTAGGGATTAGGATGTGAACATCTTTTTGAGGGCCTTTCATTCTTCCTATCACAGAGTGATTATAACAATAGTCAATAGATTCCTACTGTATAGCAAAGAGAACTATATTCAGTATCTTGTAATAGCCTACAATGAAAAAGAATATGGAAAGGAATATATACATATATATGTATAACTGAATCACTATGCTGTGCACCAGAAATTAACACATTGTCAACCAACTATACTTCAATAAAAAATAAATAAGAATTTAAAAAATAAAAAAATAATATGATGAAAAAAGTCAATGGATGGACTCTACACTGGGTAAGGAGGCAAATGGAGAAAACAGTGGGCAGATGAAGAGAAAGAAAGTGGTGGGGTCAATGAACTGGAGAAGTAATCTGATGAGATTGAAGAGCTGTAGCACTAGAGTAGAAATGTTCAAAATGCTGCAGTTTCTGGTGATGAAAAAGCTGATGTAGGATCAAATCAAAGGGGTGAATATCTGAAGTAAGGTTGTACAAAAAAAAAAAAACCACGGATAAAGAAGTCATGGGGTCTTGATGCTGATGAGCTAGAGGGAGGATTCCACAATGGTGCTCGCTGGCACCCGTGTCCACATGGTGGAGGAAGCTCCTGGGAATGGCTGTCACCAGAGTCTATGTTCTCAGGGTGAGCTGCAGTTGCCTCCTGCTTCTCTGGGAGAGTCTCCAAGATCAGCAGAATTGTAGAATTGCAAAAGAAGAAGGCACTTCAGAGAACAAAAAGGAGCTGATTCTTTTCTGAGTTGTTTTGCAGAAGCCAGACCCTATCCAGACAGAAAGAGGTGGCTCTGAGCACACAGTCTCACTGGAGCCTGAAGATTGATAATATTAACCCAGGTAGCCTCAGCTGGCTCCCTCACCACCCATCAGAGAACTTCACAGGAACTAATCACATTCCTCATGACCCTCTCCCTCACCTTGCCTTTAAAACCCCTTCCCTGAAAGCCATCAGGAAGTTCAGGTCTTTTGAGCATTAGCCACCCCTTGCTCCTTGCTTGGTACTTTGCAATAAATGCTGTACTTTCCTTCACCACACACACAAAAATAAGTCATGGAAGTGAGAGTCTAGGGTGTGGGGTGGGTCATCCAAGTGGATGTTAAAGTCACCAAGAATGATGAATGAGCTTCAGCATAGGGAGGACAACCAGGCCTGGAGGAAAAGATGTAAACCCCACAAGCTAGGTAGCTGTAAGTGAAAAGGACCTCTGATGGTACCAACTCAGCTAGGACTAGGACCAGGGCCTGGCAGGACTGCAGCTCCCAATCAACAGGAAGGATGGAGCGCTGACACTCCATTCCACTCCCAGGGGCTGGGCTCCAGGTCACAGGCCTGTGCAGAAAGCCCCTTGCGACGTGGTCTAGGAGGCCAGCAACAGGACAAATCACTCCCTGTGTGTGTGGAGGGGGTGTGTGTGGCAGGGCCACCTGGGAGCGAAGTCCCTCATTGTCCCCGACATCACAGCACCATGATCCACAGGAGCAGAAACCTCATGGGAGGCCTGACAGAGGAGCTAAAGGGAGACAGGAAGAGGGATGGGAAGGCCCTTTGTGGACAGTGGGCCCTGGGCAGGTAGAAGAGAAACACCATTGACAGTGAGTGATTCCAGAGCCCTTGTGATTCTGTCAGCAAACACCCACCTGTGCAAAGACACCATGGGTGTCACAAACTTGAAGAAGGTCTGCACTGTCCCCCTAAAGGGCCTGTGCTTTCCTAGGAGAGTCAGACAAGGTCCACACATATCAGCACAATCAGGAGAGCCTGTGGGGGTGGGGGTTGGGGAGCAGATACGGAAGAGAAGGCTTGCTGGAGACAGTGAGTTTGGGGCCAGGCTGTAAAGAAGAGCTCTGGGCTGGTCTTCAGGGAGTGTGCCCTGCCATTCCCTATGTGAAGCAGAAACCTCTTCTGGCTGTGGTGGCCTTGGGTCCTTCCCCCTGCCCCAGCCTGACCCTGATGAGCGATCTGCAAAGGGAAAGGATGTGGCCATTTCTGCTGACTGACAGTGGGAAAGAGAGCACCTTTCCCTAAAGAAATCTGAAATCCTGGATAGAGCCAACTTCCTGGCCTAGAGAAGATAAGAAGTCATGGGTGGATAGCTGGAGATGGAGGGCAGGCAACCACTTAACACAGAGAGATAGGGAATGGGACCTCCTGGATGGGTTTGTACCCCTGGGCAGGCTCAGGCAGATGACTAAGGCCCTGGAAATTGACCCATGGACTTCTGGGCTACATACTTGCTGTGAAGAGAGCCCCAGTGTCAGAGCTGGGAGGAGACTCTCCCTCAGTTTTGTATAGGTATTCCCTGAAGGCACATCCACTCAGCTTTTTCCTTTCTTCTTTGTTTCCTGGTGCCAATTAGTCCTCCCTCCCAGGGACTTGGACCCAACTCCAACCTCCTAGGGAGATAGCTTGCTACTGCTGTAAAAGCACCATCTCCTCTGGGGTCCTCTTCACTCCCACCATTTCTTAGCCATAGTTTTTCATTGGCAACAGCTGCTCCATGACAACAGGCTTTCTCCATGGCAAACTCAGTGCCCAGTCCTGCCTCCCTGCACAAAGAAGAGGCTCCAGGTGCACACTTCTTTACCAGAGATTTCATAATTGACAGCAGTCATCATGTTGTATTTCAGCCCGACTGATAAGTGGAGAAGAAAACTGGGTATGATGAGTATAAACAGAATCTTAGCAAATATATCAGAATACCACACTGTGTGCAACTGGGAGGGCCCAGCCCCCAGAGGTCTTAGCCAGCCCCTCTAAGAAGGGCCCAGGAAAGATGGTGGAGGAGACAGCAGGATGGGGACCACGGACAGTTCTGCCATCTTTGAGTTTCATATGTCAAACAAGAACAGATACATATGACAGTTCCAATGGCGCCTGGCATTGATCCATTGAAAGTTACCCAATACATTTGGCAGATGTGTAAATGCATTATTTAATTAATAAAGTTGATCATTTTGGGTAGGAGGTGAAGAGGATGAGAGGGCACTGTGCTAGGCAAGAGGGGAGGAGATTGGTGGCACAAAGAGGAATATGTGCTTATATAAGAGACGGAAGAGCTTCTTAATAATAATTTTAGTAGTAATAGTTAATTATTAGTAGTAATAATTATGGCCTCAATCTGCTTTCTAGCCTCATCTGCCCCACTGCTCATGCTGGAGCCGTTTGTTTCCCTGGAGAGGCACACATACACACACATCTCTTCCACTATGCAGGCTGTTTCCTTTCCATGCAGTGATCCTCTTCCTTCCTCTTTACCTTTTCCCTTCATCCTTCATTGCTAGGTAAACTTCTAGTGATCCTTCAGGATCCAGGTGAAATGCCTCCCCTTGAGCATCTTCCCAGGCACCAAACTACTCCCTTCCTTGCCCTCACCCCAGTTAATCATTCCCTCTCCCATACTCCCATAGCACTTTGTGTTCACCCCTGTTTTAGCACTTGACACTTGTGTCATCTTTGTCCGTATGTTTGTCTTCCCCCCTACACCATGAACTTAGGCAAGCCATGAGTCTTAGGCATCTGTGAGTGAGGCCTCTCTAGCACAACCTCAGGTGTAAACAGGTGGGAACTCAATACACGCCTGGTGAATAATTGAATGGCTGGGATTTGTAGTGTATGTCCTATAATTTCATGGCTCAACAGATTTATTAATATTGCTAGATTGTTGCTATTTATTTAACAAGTAAATGCTGAATTGTTGTTGTTTTTACATTGTGTTTCTGGGACTCTCTTCATGTCTGAGTTTTATGAAGGGCAGAGTGCATTGGACTGGATTTTTCCTAACAAATCCATAAAACTATTGCCAGGCTTCTTGTTTCTGATCATAAGAGGTAGAGAAGCTTTCTGATGAACGGGAAGTAGTGAATCAGTGTGCTAATTCATGAATAAAATACTTATCATTTCTGGCTAGAATAATTGACAATAAAATATTACAAAGAGAAACTGTAGAAATCACTATATAAAGGCCCACATACCCCCTCATGCCTTTCTACCAGTGGACATTTATTATCAAGTATTTTGACAATGGTTTATCTGAATTCCTTGAATGTCTTTGATTTAGCTTCTCTGTGTTCACTTCATACTGACTGTCACAGAGATTTGACTCTGATGGTGTTAAGCCATGTAGCTGTTTATCGTAAGATTGGAGTGAGGAGTAAGGGACTTGGAGGTAGCTTGGACTCCATATGAAAGATCATCTTTCGTTGTATGGAAAGAGGCACTATTTTAGCATCATATCCTATATTGACATTACTGTCCCTTATGTGTGAACTAGCCCCTAGTGGCTCAGCTCTGAAATGGTTAGTCACAGTAACCTTTGTCATTTCATAGCCATAGTTTTTCATTGGCAGCTTCTTAATGAGCTCATCTTTGGGGTACCAAGTGGCAGAGCTATGGGATTTCTTTAAGAGATTTGAGAGACATAGTCAGTCAATTAGCATTTTTATTTACTTTGGCAGAGCTTTGAGTCTCAAGACCTGCCTGAGATTTTCCTGGTAGTACTTGCACTGTCTAACAAACATGTCAAAAATTTCATAATTGTGATCCCAGGAATTTGGCAGTAACAGTATTGAGCAGACTAGGACTGAAAGGTTGGTTGATGACTGCTGAGTTGAAAATGACTGAAGAATTAGTATCTATGAACAGTCTGCATGGAACTAGTCTGAGATGAATATTTTTGGAGTTGAAAAAACACTTAGTATAAACAAGTGGAATCTACTAAGTTGTGTTATAACTGATGGTGTTAAAATATGTGTGGAGAAAAAAAGACTTAGTGAACAAATGTACAAAATTTGTGAAAATATAAGTTATTTAACTCATGGTTATTCATTATATTATTTATCAGCAGTTATGCTGCAGACAATATTTGAATCTCTCATGTATTATTAAACCAATAGTGTCACTTGGAATTTCAATTAAGCAAAATGTTATTCTCCCAAAAGAATTCCATTCTTCTCATTAATAGATCTGTTATTTAAAAAATTGTATGCAGTTATTAGTATTTTTTAGTTTCAACAGCAAAATATTTGTGGAAATTTGCTTTCTCCTTTGTTATGTAAGTGCCTACATAATAATTTCAGTTTTACTTCTGAGCACCTCCAAACTCAAAATGTTAACTCTCTGCTCTTTACAGAAAACGTTTACCCAACCCAGGCTGTCCATATATTGGACCACTATAGTTTTCCTTGTATAATTAAAGGGACAGGAACTTTGTGGACCGTAGCATAGCACCCCAAGGCGTCAAAGAACAGGAAGGCGGTTGGGAGCAATCTTAGAACCAAAGGGCCTTGGTCTTTCATTAGACGCAGGGCACATCAATCCTGTCTCCTCAGCCAATGAGCTTGCAGCTCATGATGAGGGGCGTGGCCCATTGTCCACTCTTCTGGCCCCGCCCTCCGTCCGCAACCTAGCACAATCTTCCCGCCCAGCCTGCGCGGCTGCTGTCTGAGGCCCAGCCACGGTGGGCAGCTACTGGCATCGGCCTCCTGCCCACCGGCTCGGGGGACCTCCTCTGTTGTCCCCTCAGCGGCCACTCCGCTCAGCGCACACCCTCAGGCCTCCTGTCAGGGCAGCCACCTCGGTGGCTACCAACATTACCGTCGCCGCCGCAGCCGATCGCGGCGCGGCCGAGGTAACTGCTCGGTGCCATGTCAACCACGGGGGAAGGAGATCCGGCCTCGGGCGGCCTGGACGGCTCCACGGGCGCGGCGGGAGCGCCGGCCGGAGCGACCGGAGCGGCCAGAGCCGGTGACGGGGCAGACCGCGACTCCGGGCCCCACGGGGACCACGATGATTCCGGGTCCCCCCCAGGCGTCGCGGCCTTGGAGGCCAGGAGGGCCGCGGGAGGCCCGGGGGAGGCGGCGGGCCTGGTAGCGGCCCTGGAGGGCGGGAGCTCCGAGGATGACTCGGACATCTGGCCGGTCCAGGACGACGACGGGGAGGAGGAGCCCCCGGAGGTCCTGGACGTCGAGGTGGACGCCCACCAGTTCCCCATGGTGGGCTTCCGCTTCCTGTTAATGGACCTGGTGCATTCGCTGCTGCGCCGCATCTACCACAACGACCACATCCTGGTGCGGCCCCGCGGCGGCCGCGTGGTGGTGCGGCCCAGGCCCCCCTCGCCCACGGGCTCAGCCATGCTCCCCGTGCCCCCGGCGCCCGGGGGGCCGGGAGAGGGGCCCGCGCCGAAGGCCCAGGAGCCCGAGGAGCCTGAGGACCCCGAGGAGGACGCCTCCTGGGAGACCCCCGAGGAGGGGCCGGCGGAGGAGGCCGATGATGATATCAGCGTTTGGGAGATGGCAGAAGAGACCAGCACTTCTGAGGGTAAGGAGCCGGCCGGGGTGCGGGGGCTGGGGGCCCAGCCTGCGGGACCCCGGCTCAGCGGGGCCTCGGCAGCTGAGGCCGTGGGAGTCAGGGAGCCCTCCACCAACTGAAGGTCAAAGCGACCCAGTAGAAGCCCAATTCCATAGCGACCTTTACGGTTCGAGAAAAAAATAGGCCGACCTCTACCAACCCTGGTGAGAGATAGGAGATTATCCATCAGTGCCATTTCTGAGTCCACGGGTGAATGTCCATGGAGGTAAGTGTGGAGGAAGGAGCTTGAGAGGAAATGGAAGAGAAAAGAACAGGCAAATGGCATACCTCATGTTTGGTTCCTGGCTATTAAAAAGTGCCAAGATGCTTAGAAAGTTGATACCCAAACATTATGAACTGACAGGGGAGCACTCGGTAAAAATAAGACATTCAGGGAGGAGGAACTAATGAGCTTCACCATAGAATTTGTATTTGAGGCAAAAAATTTTTGCAAGAAAATCCTAACCAAGACATACAAAATGATCAGGCCCAGACGATTCTGATCCCTTCTTCTCTGAAGGGCCAGAAATAATCAGCAGCACAGGGTGGCAGATTTACCGGAAAAACAGAAATAATGTCACTGTGAAAACGATCAAGCAGCAGAAAGGTGAGGGTCGTGAAAGTGTTGTATCAACCAGAAGGAAGGTGCCCAGCTGTTCTTTCCTTAGTTACTCCTGTCCTCCTGCTTCCCCCAAGGATGGAGTACTGAATGGCACTCTTCCTTATGAATTGGGATTTTTTAAACTTTCTGTTAATGTCTGGTCCCAAAATATTTATTATTCTTCACTAAAGGAACAACTAGTTATCAATATGAGAACTCCAGTGAAGAGGCTCATGGCTCTGAAAGCAAGGGAAAAGAGAAGTTTAACAAAAAACAAGAAGAGCCGGAAAAACATCAGGACCCAGCAGAGGGCAAGCCCAGAAACCCCAGGTATTTGTGTGTAGCTTTGAAAATCACCCAACCATTCCAGGCACTGGCCAGTTTTGTTTCTTGCTTTATAATTCTCCCAGTAAACTAAGAAAAAGCTTGTTTAAAATTAGTTTAACAACTCAACTTTACCTACTTAGAATGTTACTAGAACACTCACGTACCTAGTAATATAAAATGCATCATGCCTGGAAATATCCTTCATGGCTGCCCATTTATTCTTGTGAGGTCTTTTGTCCTCCACCTCTAAGACTATTCACAAGTTGTAAATGTATCAGTACCTAAGACCGATATTTGTTTAGAAAACAGTTACCAGAGCAGCAGTGAAAGTGTCTGGGCTGTGCACTAGTGGGGCCTTCATCGCTTGGCCACAGAGGCGCAGTCTCCTGCACTAGGAGACAGCGCCTTTTAGAATGTGACTACAAATAGCAAAAAGTTAAAAATTTCGAGTAGGACCACGTTTAATGATTAATACCTAAAATACAAAAATCTACAACTGAACAAATGTTTATGTGACAGTCACAAGAAAAGAAACTTAGTCATAGTATGACTGTTTATCACTGCATTGGTAATGGAATCTTAAGGCATAGCTTGCCCTTGAGCATATTTAAATGAGTAACATTTTCCCCTGCATTTTCACAGCTGTGTATTTCATAATAACAGCCTCTTTCTCATATGGTAGATATGGAGACCGAGGTTCTGGGAGGGTGAGGGGGTATCATTTGCGGAATGAGAACAGGCTCTCAAGGTGGAGAGGTTGATTTAAATCCTAGAATGGCCTCTCAAGGGGGAAAAAGCGTTTATGGTGTTGGGCAAGAGGGAGACATGTTGCTATGATCACATGATTGAAGCCATCAGTCGTACGAGCACCCTGTATCCAAGGTGCAGGTTACGAGAGGAAAACGTGTTGTTCTCCTCTACTCGTTGAGGTGTAGCACCCAAACGCAGCAGGTGCACATAGGGCTGACTACTTTCTCAGATTCAGAAAGTCACTGCTGCCAGTTAATGCTGAATAATTGTTAATTGTCTCTCATTTCATCCTGCAGTTGGGAGGAATAGAAAGAAGACATGTAAAGAAAGAACCCACTGTTTACAACTTTCACGTGTTTCATTTTTCAAACGCCCATGGGAATTTTAACACTGATCCCAATCCAAAGTTCATCAACTAAAATGTGATATCCAGTGGCTTGCGACTTTCATCTTTTACAAACATACTTAACAGCATGGGTTCTAATTAAAAATAAATTTGCTTTAAATTAATAAACTGAAATGCCAGCAGATTTTATTTAGATAAATGATTCTGACTCAAATCTCCCTTTTACCTTTGTCTTGACCCATTTTACCTTCATTGAAAGGCATCACTTTCCACCACTTGGTAAGCCTGTTTTAAATAGTTTTGTTGTAGCCCAAAGTTAAAATGTCAAGTTTAAAATAATTTTTGTAAAGATAGACATGGAGGTCAAGACTTCAGAGCTGTGCTGTTTGCTACATTTAGTCCCTGGCCATGTGTGGCTGCTGAGCATTCGAAATGTGGCTAGTCTGAGTTGAGATGTACTCTGTGTTAAAAACAATGTAAAATCGCATTAATACTACTTACATGTTGAAATAATACAGTGTTAACAAAATATTAAAGTTACTTTCTCCAGTTTCTTTTTCCTTTTTTAAAGTGGCTACTAGAACATTTCAAATTACACGTGACTTGCATGATACGTGTATTTCATATACTGTTGGGTGCGTTTGAAGGAAACCTCATAGACGGCCCCGCTTGCCTGGAGGCCAGATGGTGCTGCTGAGCCTGAGCCCAGACATTGATTTGGAGCAGTGGTTCTCAAAGTTTGGTCCCCAAAAGAGCATTATCAGCATCACCCAGGAATTCTTAGGCTCCACCCAAGACCTGTGAATCAGAAACTCGGGGAGTGGGGCACAGCAATCTGGGCTTTAAGAAGCCCTCCAGGGGGTTCTGTTGCAGCTAAGGTTTGAGAAGCACTGGTTTAGAGCCACAGGGGAAGAAGCTCAGACTCACCTATGGGGGGACCAGCCTTCACTCACTGGCTTGGGACTGTTGTAGGTAAATTGAACAGGATGGCAAAGGGTGGACTGGGGAGGAGACAGCACTCACAGGGGCTGAGACACAGAGGGGCTAAGAACGGTGATGGCAGCAGAAAATGCATAAGGGAAGACACTGATTCCAGAAGGATACAAAATGATACCATGTGCACGAAGTCTAAGGAAAAATACAATCACTGTACGTTGATTGTAGATGCATATAGTGACAGGCATGCCTGTGAAAGTGTATAAAAATGTAGCATACAGAAAGGCCTGTGATGGAAAGGTAAACACCACATTTAGGATGGTGGTTACTCCTGGGGAAAGAGAAGGAGCGGGATCCTATTGGGGCGGGCTCCACAGTGGGCTTCAACTGTATTAGAATGTTACGTTTTGTAAGCTGGGTGGTGGGTATGTAGATATTGATAGTATTATTCTCTATACCTTTGTGCAGGTCTGAAATAAAAAAATAAAAAGAGGAAAGGGCGAGAATAAGTTTAATATCTAGACTCTAAAGTGGAAAAAAGGTAAAGTCATATTTGATCAGAGGATCAGAGAAGGGGAGGGGTCCCAGGGGTTTGACACTAGACAGCCTCATTTCTCCATTTAATTAAGGCTTCCTAAGTGCTCTCTTGGTAGCATTTATACCTTCTCTCATATTCCATGGTAGCACATCTCATATTCTAACTTATGTTAGCATTATTTTTTTAACTGAGGTGAAGTTCACTTAAAATCAACCATTTAAAAGTGAACAATTCAGTGATATTCACAGTTTCATGCAACCACCACCTCTTTAGTTCCAAAACATTTTCATCATCCCCAAATCCTATACCCATTAAGCAGTCACTCCCCAGTTCCCATCCCTCCACTCCCTGGTGACCACCAGTCTGCCTTTCTGTAAGACTGAGACCCAGTCCCTAAGCCAGGCTGGAGTACAACCACCACCTTGCCCTCCCTGTCTGCTCACCCCCATCTGCATTCTTTCTCCCACCCATCTATTTGCTCCCCAGATATTTATACACGTGAAAACCTTCTCTTCAATACCGTCTCTTCCTCATACAAATACCCACCTCGAGGCCGTTAGCTTGGTCAGGCACACCTCCATAAAGGGGGGCCTTTATGCCTTGCACAACCTCTTAAAATCATTTAGCTTTTCTGACAACTCTCAGGTCTAAGTTGTCAATAACCCTGTATTCAGTTTCCCTCCTCATGTGACAGACAGAGTCAGACTACAGAACAGGCTTTATTGAATTTATTTGCTTTGCATATAGCAGAAATCAAGAATGCTAAAAGAAGCTGAAAACTTGTCAGAATGTGCCTCTAGGCGTTAAAAAAACTTAACCTCTTTACTTAAAACAGATTTTTGTTGTTAACGGTGGAAA
This sequence comes from Camelus dromedarius, assembly GCF_036321535.1. Classification (NCBI taxonomy): domain Eukaryota; kingdom Metazoa; phylum Chordata; class Mammalia; order Artiodactyla; family Camelidae; genus Camelus; species Camelus dromedarius. The sequence goes on along the minus strand of NC_087472.1, from coordinate 25,895,749 downwards.
GGAAATTGTTAATGGAGAGTTCTTAGGGTGAGAATAACCTAATAGTGGTCCACTCTGAGGAAAGGGGCATCGGAGGTGTAACAGCTAATTTACCAGGACTACCTAGGCAAAAGGCATCTACCTTTAATGATCTGTTCACTATGAGAATACAAAGGAAATCAAACCCAAACAATCAAAATCTTAGCATTACCAAAAAGGCAAAGATACAGTATCAGGGAAAATAAATGTAGTATAGAGAAAAGATAAAATCCAGCATATGATTGTACAATATCACATTATATCATCATCAGCAAAACCAAGCACCGAGGATTTAAATTAGCTCTGGCACCTCACAGCCTCGCTGAACTTTTTTTGCATGTGGCAGCACCCTACTCAGAATTTAAAGGCACAGTTATATCTAGGTTTGCATTTCTGTTTAAGCAAAGTAGCCCCAAGGTGACAGAGACAGACACAGTAAAAGGTATACTAGGACACTTCTGGGTTTCCTAAGCAAATGAGCTGGGTACTGCCCAGGTATCAGAGGGAGCTCTCCCTTAGTGCTTGGTGTGTCTAGGGGATGGAACAAAGGGAAAGGACTTGGGGTGAGTGGTTCACTGGGGAGGCAAGGGCTGTCCAGCTTAGTGACTTTTGGGGTGTGTGCCCCTAGGAATGAGGGCAGGGAAAGGCTGATTCAATCACCTTGGGCTTCCAGTTAGCAGAAAGTTAATTGTTCTATGGCTTTAGAATTGCAGTCTTGCTTTGGGGTAAAATCTTGTGAAACAGAGGCTGCTGAGGGAAAGTGACAAGAAACTGGACTATGTGGAGGTCTCCATCTTAAGGCTGGAGCCAGCGTATAAGACAGCTCTCCAGTGGCCCCAGACTTCCTCTGCGGAAGGCTTCCCATCTGCCTGATTGAAAGCACAGCTTTCAGCATCTGTAGAAGTTTGAATTTCAACAGGGTCTTAGGTTAAAAAACAGGATATATGTGGCATGCAGTACATGTCTGAGCAACTGGAGAGGGTCACAGTGGCACTGGGGCAAAAGGTCAAATACTGATGGACTAACCATCCAGAGGAGTATGAGAATCCCCAAGGAATGGTCTGCCTCATAGGAAGGTGCTCACTGCTGCCAGACCTGTGACAGGTTGACACAGGGCAGGTGCAGAGAGAGCTCTGTATAAATTGTAGGCATTGGGGGCCCTCACAGATACAAAGAAGGTGTTTCAAAGGGCAGTGGGCTGATTGGGGGACTGGCTGTGCAAAAATTTTCTTGGACACCCAGAATTTTCACTTCTACCACCTCTTCTTAGGGGCTTTGCAAAGCTTGGAGCAGCAACCAAAAAACTGAAGCATCAAACTAGGCTCATAGAACCTAAAAGCCAATCCTTGGGCCAAATCATCTGGACATTTCCATTAGAATGAATTTACTTGATCAAGGGAAATGACTACCTCTTAGTTGCTCCAACAAAATGTTTTAGCTTTCTCCCTTCTAAAAGCACATTGTCCAAAGTTAAAGACTTCTCAATTTGACAGAAGTGCAAACATTTTACATAGTTTTCACAGAAGAAATTCTTGGTTTTCAGATGCTGGCAGTGACTGTACTGAAGGTTACACATTCATGGCATTTGTTTCATTCAGATAATTATTAGCTTTAATTTTCATTTTAAGGCTCCTTTGCTTAATACAAATGGTTACAGTAAATAAATCACTATGTGGCATTAATAACAGCTATTGGCAATTATCATTTGAAATGCTGATACTCCGCCCAGGAGCTATTTATTTAATGATTTCTGCCATCTGGCTCCATGCTTTGGCTTTCTTCTTGGCCAGGGAGAACCAGACTGGCTCAGCTGGCTCAACCGGCTGTTGTAGTGTGACTGGGAGAGTGGAAGACCTTCTGGTTTCCTTCTTCATAGAATGTACTTGAAGTATCTTATCATCTTCAAATCCTATTGGAACCACAGTAAATAACACACAAGTAGTAAGAAGCCCCAGAGATACTGAGGTATGTTTATGGGATGCAATAAGAATTTTCCTCCTTTCAGGTTTTCTCTGGCTTCTAAAAGTCAGTGCATAGGCAGTGCCATAGGGTGGTATGTGAAAGGGGTAACATCAATACGGCTGTGGCCACAGGGACCTGGACATGGGAAGGTCTGAGAGAAAATACCTACAGCTGTAACTGCCAATCTTTGGCTGATTATTATTGGATTGTCTTACACTTCTGAATTGAGTCTAGAGGGGAAACGTATCTGTTCAGTTTTTTCAATTTAAATAAGGTAATATTGTTTTGTTTTGCCAATCCATGATGTTGTATGAAATGACTGATGACTCAGTAGATCCACCCAGTAAAAGTCTATGCTAAATAACATTATATCAACTACTCCTTCCCTCATCTGGCTTTATGGTTGATGGACTTAGTGGCTTAGAGTCAACCAGTGATTCTCAACCCTGGCCACACATTAGAATCATCTAGGGTTCTCTTTAAAAATATGAATGCACATGCTATTTCTTGAACTAACTGAATTAGAATCTCTAGCAATGGATCCAGGGTGATCTGTAATTTTAAAAAAGCTCATCAGGTGATTCTAATATACAATGAGAGTTGAGAACCACTTGACAGGAGTACAGTGCACATGAGACGATTCACAGCTATAAGCAGGTCAAGTGCTGCTATTTCATGGCCACGCAGTGGGTTCCTAAACTCCTAGTTTAATTTCTTCATGAGGCAGACTAAGAGAGAGGGCAAAGATGACTCAATATAAATCCATCCTCCCCCCAACCCGCTCCTCCTCCTGGAAGAGAAAACATCCCTCTGGCACACAACTCTACTGATGAGACCTTATTCTATCGCAGCAGTGCTTTTTCAGCTTTCAACATTCCCCCACCTCTCATACCCCTGCTCAGAATACAGAGGGGCTGAAACAAGCCTTTAAATAGTTAAAAAAAACAATTCAATACCACTGAGTCTTTACAGTGCTTTATTTTCCACAGATTCATTGGGAATGTAGAAGGTGAGAAAATGCTGCTTTGCTATGAACTAAAAAAAAAGTAACTTGGTTCTTTCCTCTTGAATACCAGCCCTAAGAATGTTCTAGTGAGTGATCACAATTTTGTGCCTATACAGCTTCATAGATGAGGTAAAGACTGGAAGACCCTTTGAAAGTTACACACTGGACTTAACAGTAGTCATAATAATCGGATTTTCCTAAAACAAGCTGATATCTGTATCTAATGGAAGAGCCATGAGAGAAACATGAAGCTGATTTGGGGGAAGAGACATATGTTGTCTGAGCTTGAAACTGCAAAAGTTTCACAACATTCTACCCAGGCTATTTTGAGGGGTGGGGGGTGGGGGTGGGGGGTGTTTTTTACCTGCTTTGGTAGACGTAGGTAGCTTCATCCGTACCATTTTCTCCTGTCTATTGACATTGGAACTGAAAATCCGTCTTGATTGGTTTTCATTTGCAAGGCCAGCTCTCTTTAACACAAAATGAAAACAGAAAGGTTGTTAAGTCCTGACATGAAAACAGCAAATTACTTATTCAAATCACAAGCCCTGTCCTGGGTATTATGAGTTCAACATTAACCAAAAGGAAAGAGATAGATAGAGAGATAGAAAGAAACAGAAAGCACCTTGGTTCAGAATTTCAGTTCACAAAACCTAAGCTGGTTCAAGTTTATCACCTTTCTGAGCTGGAAGAAAAGGTTGTCTAATCATACAAATAGTGTAAACAAGTTAACGTGAGAATTATTTAACTTGACAACAACCTCTTCTCTAGCACTTTACCAGCACTTAGCAAGCTAACAGAATGTGGTGGTTACAAATACCTTATCAGTTAATTAACATGACTTTCATGGATTTCTACGTAACAAAACTTGTTTACATCTGACTTGCATTAGAAAGTGATACAACTAGGTGTTTTCAAAATTGTACAGCTTAAGCTTTTCAAATTAACCTCTCCACAACTAGTCTAAATCAATGAGTTTATATACCCTAAAATATGTCCCCCTGACAAAAGCTTTAATGAAGGTGGACTTTGCCCTGTATGATCCTGCTCCCATAAAAACACTAATGATGAAAATGAAAAGATCTTTAAAGAAAAGAGTTAGATTTTCACATGATCCCACAACAAATTCAGTAAGCACTTAGAAGTATAGGAACTTAGACATATCTTTTGATACGTAAATTTGATGTTTTCTTGAGTCAGTTTTCTGTAGTTTTGACAAGCAGGGTTCTCATTCTGACACTTCCAAAGACATTGCAAATGCGACATTGGAAGCAAGACATCATCCCATCATGCCTGGTCCACACGTGGTACCATTAGCCTTGTTCATCACATAGCTTTTCCCTTAACTTATAGGGGGTGCCACACCAAACCAAATCAGTATGTGGAAACCCAAACATGAAACTACCTTTACTTACGTAAACGTAAACCATTATGTACTGATATGGAAGTGTGTCCAGAAATGAAATGTTAAATGAAAAATAGTATGTATAGTTTAATTCCATTTATATTTTCTTAAATACATGTACATATTTATAGGCATAAAATATCTGTAAGGATATTTACTCAACTCTCACCCCAGTGGTGACCTTTGGGTTTTTTTTCAATGACTCCTTATTTCTAGACCAATTTCATGGAATTCCTTAGGACAGGACTTGATTTACAGAATCTTCTCATATTCATCACTTTTTACAAATCCTTTAAAGTGCATAAAGCGGAGCACATTTCTATGAGTACAAAGCAAGTCTTTTCCCCTGAAGGGTCCCCAGATTAATGTATGATTAACGTATTCAAAGAGGTGGGGAGCTGCATCTCTAGCAAAGTTCCCAATACAATCTTAGTCAGTTGGCTCCAGCAACCTTTTGGAGTGTTTTGTGGGCTGCCCCAGGTCCTACCCAATATCTAGGCTCCTTAGTCTCAGGCTTGGCTCCAGCTCTATTCTTGGTTTTGGGCTCTTTTGCAGGAATGTTGGCCTGGAAACTCCCCTGCTTCTGCTTCACCATGGTTATCCAAGCTGGCTCTGAGGTGGCACAATCTGACTGTTGACCAGGAGCTTTTCCTGTGAAAGGAATGAAAGTTAGAACTGAAGCGAGGCAGGCAGGGTCTTGAGACTGACTGGGGCCTACCCACAATAAGGTCCCAAATGGGACCCTTGTTAATTGCCAAATGAAAATAAACATATAACACATAGAGAAGGGCCTCCTTCTTTTGTACCCTCCCTACAATTTGGCAAGGCAGGAGTTCCTTGAGTAGATAAGAAGCTGTACTTCAAAGTTTGCAAACCGTCCTCTTACTGGTCCCTTTCCCTCCCTTGTCCATCCCTCTTCCTATCTCCAGTTCAGGGTAGGACAGCGGTTGCTAGATGCGCTGGGAAAATTCCTACGAGGCCAGACGCTGAATTCACTGATGTCATTTCTCTTAACTCCAAGGAAAATCTTACTGTATTTGTTACCTCATGGTCCCTAATGCAAGTGTGTGGTTACATGGGTGTGGTTATAGGTGTGTACAAGACTATGTGATGGTGAGCCTGAAGGTACAAAGGCTTTGAGAGAGATAAATGCTCAAAATATCACCTAGCTCTGGATTCTTAGACATTTCAGGTGAGTGAAGAAGCTGTGGAAGTACAAAACATTTACAATAAATTAAGATTTCAAGCTGAGAGCCTGAACATAGTGCTTATTAATGAGTTGGTTTTAAAAATACACACGGTGTTGAGGGGCACCTAAGATATGTAAAGAAACGTATTTTGAGAAAAGCATAAAATCCCATCTACATGTAAGGTGTACAGAGATTGGGGGATGGGGAGATGGTCACGTGTCTATTACAGAATGTGGACAAATGTCCAGAGGGGAGCACCTTGAGGAACAGAGGACTCAAAATGAACCATCTCCAAATCCATTAATCTAGAATGGGGCATGATTCTGCCCCTAAGTCCACAAGTCAGCCTTATCAAAGCAACAACTGAGCAAGCAAAGCTAGAGCAGACTTCCTCCTAGTCAAGACTTTGTTTTCCAGTTCTTCCCACCACTTGGTACCTGTTTGCCATCTGGAAAGATAAAGTCTCACCTGGGGTCCTGTAAGCAGGTTGCTTCTTGCCCATGCTTTCAGATTTGGGCCTCCTCTGTAGCCTCTCTGCAAAGTTAGATGCTGTGGGGAGGCTCTGTGCGCTGCCCAGGAGCCCTGTGGAAGCCCTTCTTCTGATTTGCTGTCCTCTACCTATGGAAGATGAAATTGGGCCCAAGGAGTGTGAAGGATGCTTGGTAAAATCTTGTTTCCCACTCTTACCCTTTTGTGAGGAAGAGGTTCTTCTCAGTCGGACTCCAAAAAGATTTTCAACGTCAGCCCCATTGGTGGGTGAATTTGAATGGCTGTTATTTTGAGCACCACTCCCAAGAGCTTCCTCCTTAGAATAAGTGCCTTCAGAAATGGATGCTTGCCAGGCAGGAGTGACGGTGAACTTCACAGGTTTGGTAGCAGGAGTCGGGGTGTTCTTAATGAGGTTTTCGGAGCTTTGGCTGCGTTTCTTGGTTTTGTTTGGAGAAGTGGGGTCCCTCGGTAGGGACCAGCAGCTAGGCTTGCTCTCAGAAATGGTTTCCTCAGCAGCAGCACTCACAGAACTTGAATAAACCTGTTGCTGATACTCAGGGTCTGCAAGAGCCTGAAAGGTGTGTCTGGGAGGCAGGCGCTCCTCCGAACCTCTTCCCTCCGCAGGTGCACTCACTGGGCCTGTCGAGAAAGTCTGTGGCTGAAATTCAGCCTCATCTTCAGCTTGGAAGGGGCGTCTGCAAGGCAGCTGCTCTTCGGAACTCCTCCATTCTCCACGAGAGCGCTCAGATGCCGAGGAGATTTCTTGCTGGTACTCCAGCTTCCCCAAAGCCGGGGCAAGGTGTCTGGGAGGCTGCTGGTCCTTAGAACTGCTCCACTTCACATGACCACTCTCTGAATGGGCAAAAACCTCTTGCGAGCCTTCTGGCCTCCTCAAGCCCTCCAGAGGGCTTTTCATAGGCAGCAGCTTGGAAGAACTGCCTCCCTCGGTATCAGCACTCTCCCAGCCTGAGAAAACTTGGTGCTCGACTTTTGGCCTCAACATAGATTTGGAAGGTGGATTTGAAAACAGAGGATCCACATAATTTCCCTCCTCAACAGCAGGACTCTCTGAAAAGATTTGCTGGGCCATAAACTTGACAAACGACTGGGAGGGACGCTTGGAAAGCACCATTTTCTTAGATGTGTCTTCTTCACCAGTACTGCTCTCTAGACGTGAGGACATTTCCTGAATTTTAGACTTTTTTGCCACCTGGGCAGGATGTCTAGGGGGCAGTGGCCTCCCAGAAATGCCCACCTCGACAGCAGCGCTCTCCAAACTTGACATCTGCCGGACTTTACGCCTCACAATGGACCAGGAATGTTTGGCAAGCGGCAGCTCGGTAGAAGGAACACTCTCTGGACCTGCAGAGATTGCTTGTTTGACTACTGGCCTCGCCAGGGGCTGGGAAGGGACTCTGGGAGGCAGTGGCTCCACAGAAATGCCCCACTCCATGGCAGCGCTCTCTGGACCCGCAGAGGCTTGTTGCTCAAATTTGGGGCTCACCCAGGACTGCTGGAAGCTGTGTCTGGGAGGCAGCAGCTCCCCGAACATGCCCTCCTCTACAGCAGTGTTCTCTGAGAAGATTTTCTGGGCTTGAGGATTTGTCAAGGACTGGGGAGAATATTTGGGGAGCAGTGTCTCCACCGGAATAATCTGCTCAGCAGAAACACCCTCCAAATCTGAAAATACATTGTGTTCAGCTTTAGCATTCATCAAGGGCTGGGCAAGAACTTTAGAAGGCAGAGGCTCCCTAGAAATGCTCCCTTCTGCCACAGCACTCTCTGGACCTGCAGAGACGTGTTGCTGGGCTAGAGGTCTCATCAGGGGCTGAGAATGATGTCTGGGAAGCAGCAGCTCCATAGAAATGCTCTTCTCAACCATGGCACTTTCCGCACCCGAGGAGAATTGGTGCTCCACGACTGGTCTCACCAGAGCCTGGGAGGGACGTCTGGGAGGCAGCAGCTCCCTAGACATGTTCCCCTCCACAGCTGTGCTCTCTGGACAGGCAGAGATGTCTTGCTCAGCTATTGGTTTCGTTGGGGGATGAGAAGGATGTCTTGAAGGCAGCAGCTCCACGGAAGTGATCCTTTCACTAGTAGTAACTTCTGGACCTGCAGAGACCGGTTGCTCAACTTTCAGCCTCATCAGGCGCTTGGAAGGCACTCTGGGAGGCAGCGGCTCCACAGAAATGTCCCACTCCCCGGCAGCGCTCTTTGGACCCGCAGAGGCTTGTTGCTGTAATTTAGGGCTCACCCAGGACTGGAATGGGCGCCTGGGAGGCATCTGCTCCACAGAAACACCCGACACTTCAGGTGCATTCTTTGAAACCGAGGAGACTTCTTCTTGGTCTTTGGGCCTCCCCAAGGCCTGGGAAGGGCATCTGGGAGGCAGATCTTCCTCAGAGCTGCTCCAGTCCTCAGCACTGTTGTACTTTTCAACATAGCTACTTGATCCTGTGGAGGGGTCATCCTCAGACTCCCCCAAAGCCTGGGGAGCGCACCTGGGAGCCAGCTGCTCATCAGAACTGCTCATGTGCTCGACAAAACTTGATTCTGCGAAGACTTCTTGGCCACCTTTGGACTTCCTCAAGGACGGGGAAGAGTGTCTGGGAGCCGGCCGCTGCGCAGAACCACTCCCCTCCTCCGAAGCGCTCTCTGAATCAGAGAAGCCAGCTTCAGCTTCGGGCTTCCCCAAGGACCGGGAAGAATACCTGGGAGCCCGCCGCTGCTCAGCACCGCTCAGCTCCACAGCTGAGCTTTCTGATTCTGGGGAGACTTCTTGTCCCTTTTTGGACTTCCCCGAGGGCTGGGAAGAGTATCCGCGCGCCCGCCGCTGCTCAGCACCACTCCCTGCCTCGGAAGTACTCTCTGAACCTGAGGCGACTGCTTCAGGCCTCGGCTTCCCTAAGGACCGGGAAAAGCTTCTGGGAGGCTTCCCCTCTGCAGAAGAGCCTCTGTCTGCCAAAGCACTCACTGTACCTGAAACGCTGGCTGTGAAGGCCTGGAGAACATTGCCAGGAGGCTTTTCTCTGCAGGGATTTTGAGCTGACTTCACTTTAAATCGGACACTCTTCCGATCAAAGCTGGAAGCTCCTTCCTCTTCTGACTGGATGTCAGAAGGGTCCATAAACACCTGATCCTTCACTGGCACTGAGAAAATGACATCTTGGGTTGTGGAAAGGTTTTCTACCACTGGTGAGAGAGCAGCTCTGGCTTCCGTCTTCTTGGCTCCAGCAGCCCCATCTTCATGGTATGGTGAGAGACCAGTGACCATGGACTCTTGCAGGTCTTCAGGTATTGACTGTGATGCTGATGCTTTTCTGGCATCAAAGTCTACACCGGCATTTCTACTTCCCACGTCGTTTTTATCTGAAAATAGCTCCAGCGGCGCGGCACTTTCTGTTTGTGGAGTTGTGCGTTGCTCTACAACTTGCTTCTCCAAGGGCAGATGCCAGAAAGGGCTGTCCCTGGAGGTCTTATCAGCAGGTGGGGACCCAGCTCTGTCACCTAGGCCAAGGGCTCTACTGGATTGTTTAAAGCTTCTTCTTCTGGATCCACGCTCATTCGTCCCCAAAGTACTTAATCCTCTTCTTCCACGTCGCCTTCCGTATACTGGGGAAAGTTGGTAGCTCTGACTCCCAGCGGCATCTTTGTTTGCAGCCTGATCTGTTGTCTTCTTTTCATAAATCTCAGCTCTGTTGCTCTGTTTCTGGCTTGAGGGACCTGTACCAAATAGAAATAAGGAAAGGGAAAGTGTGTCCTTTTGATTTCCTAAAATAAGAATACTCTGCCCTGGCCCGCTAGGTACCTACTTGCCATTGAATTCCCTAGTACAAAGAAGTAGCTATTCTGAAGACAGAGAGCAACTTGGTCACTATTAGCCTTCTGCAGTTGGAAATTTTTAAATCAAAGTGAAATCCTGTTTTATGAACTGATTCCAAGGTTGGCCCATCACCACTATATCAACAGTCTGTTCCACCATTAGGTGTGAGACACTTCAAAAGGCCATTTTTTGAACTTGTAACAATGATTACCTTTTAGGAAACTGGGGCAGGGCGAAGGGAACTTTTACTTTCTACTTAGTAGTCAACAGGGGTTATGGGAGGTGGGATTATGGCCCTTCATTTCTTCTGCTTTCAACTCTCTTGTAGCAAAGTAATCTGATGTAAAATGCATGCAAAGCAATCTTGGAAGAGTGCATTGGTCCACAGGCTTCAGATCAAGCACAAGGCAGCAGTTCTACACTTTGCTCCTCTCCTCTCTAGCACTTTTACTAAGGAACCCAAGTTTGATCCCCAGGTGGGAGGGCCCTCACTTCCTCCTCTCCCTCATCATCAACTGATCCTTAGCTCCATCTAGTGGTTTCACATCCAGCAAATAGCACCGAACCTGGAGGTTCATTCCAAACCACTTCCATTATATGGAAAACAAAAGTATCTGACCCCACAGACAATGAATGTTTTAATCTCTGTGTGTAAAAGGGAATGCTATTAAAAATAAATATGAAAAAAGGGTAAAAAGAAAGTAAAAGAAATTACTCATTTAATTTCTTTCTTTTTGTTGTTACGCAGAAGAGTTTCATGGTTTTATTAGTTTTGATAGGAGAATGTCTTCAGGGCTATCCTGTCTTTGAACCCACGTGTGAAATCCTTTGCGGCAAAAATATGAAATAACTGTTTGACTTAATTTGTAGAACAGGAATCTTGTTTGATCAAGTATTGCTCAAAATTCGGTTGCCATCAACTGGAGCCAACATCCACGTAAACACACACACAAACACACAGACTTTTCACTCCAGTGGTATTTGTTGTTTGGGGTGTTGGCTGCCAAGGACATCTGTCTGCAGCTGCCCAAGCCCTCTCTGCCCATGGATATGGGAACTGGTCTCACTGTTAACAGAAGACCTTTTTTCTCTACTGGAAGAGAAAAGCAACTTTAAAAAACCAGGATTTTTTTTTTCGCCAATTCTGTTTTTATTGTCTGGTTTTGTTGCTGAGGGGGGATGCTGAAGAGGAAATCACTGGCTGCACTCAGACACCTGGGCTCACTGAGGAACTCAGCAGGTACGTTAGACTTAGGATTAAACAAACTTACAAACAAATAACCATAAATCACCTCTCTGGTTGGAAATTCATTTAGATAAAATAGGAATCCAGGTATGACCCTTTACCTAAATCTCACACAAATGGCAACTGTATTAATTGGGCAGTTTAGATGGAGAAACTTGGACCTTATTAGTATGTATCTTAAATTGAAAGCCCTCTGAGGACCAAGGACAGCAGGCCTGGGCAATTCTCTGTATATAGCCCCTGTTACATGGAACTGTGGCACTAAGCTTGTAGTACATGTTTCTGGGTGAGGGTGAAGATGTTCCAACCTGCACTGTCTCTTTTCGGCCTCCTTTGGTCAGCTTCTTTTGGTCTGGTTGTACTCTTCTCTTCTTCAGAAACCAGTGGAAGGCTTGACTCCTCTTGCTTTGGTTTCACCTAAGAGAGGGAAAGAAAGAGCTTGAATCAGACTGAAGTGCTCTTCCTCAACCCCTGTATAGCTGCCAAAGGAAAAAGCATCAGGGGAAAAGTCCTTGCTATCCAAATGGCTCTGTTGGGAGCATAACAACACTGTTAATGATGGAAATTATTTCCAATGGTATCCAGACCCTGGTGATCATTTTCCTATTGGAAGTGGTTCACTAGATGTGACATTTCTGATCTCTGAGTGATACACTGCAGGGAACTCTCAAAAACACCCTGGAAACCACTGACCCACACTGCAAAGCCATACATATGAAAATGGGGTTGTTGGGTCTGACAACAATCGTACTCTTGTCAACACTGGAATTCCCAAGTTTGCTTCACCAGTCCTGGGAACCACATTCAAATCCTGATAGGCTTCTTTTCAGAGTGAAAGCATGAATTATGTCTTTCTAGCTCAAAAGGAGAAAAAAGATTGGGGTTTGGTTGAGAAAGAAGAGAGAAAAAGATGAAGGGTTCAGCCCTTACACTGAAGGGGTTAAAATTGGCTTAGTATAATCAAGGTTTTCAGATAATGACAGTGCAGCTGTGGAAATGTCAGAGGAGCACTACACTGAACAGGGTCCAGAATTTGCTTCGTGTAAGTCTTTATGATATGCATCTAAAGACAGACATGCAACTCTTTAGGTTCCCACACGAAGTGCCTGTGTAAACAGACTCAGCTCAAAATTATTTACTTTTGAGTGAATGAGGGCAGAGAGACGTGGGATCAGATCTCTGCTCCATCATTTACTCTCTGTGTGATGTTGCACAAGTTATTCTCTAAATCTTTCTGTCCATGTCTATAAATTAGGGATAAGGAGAAACCTCCGGGGGACTTGCAGACCTAAGAAATTCCAAAGCAGGAAGCAAGTGGCAGCAGCCTCTGGGTCATAAATGATCCTAGACTCATATTCATCCATGTGTCAGGGAGAGAGTCACAAGGAAGAAGTAGATGTCTCAGCCTTGTTAGAGAGTGCTACCCAGGCCTTTCCTCAATTAGGCTGTGCAGAAGGAAGAAAGTCAGAAGGGTCACACTAAGTTTCCCTTCACCAACATTCCCTGCGTCCCACATTTGTGGCGAGGTGTCCAGGTGATAATGCATTTACACGGTCTAGCACATAGTAATTGATCACCCTCTGCTTGACACTGAACCAAGGAGATTCTCTCAGGGCCACCAGAAGGCCCTCCTAGGCCTGCCACCCTGTCAATTGTTCTTTCAGTGTGTACTTTGTTCTCTTTCTAAAGCCAAATTGTGATGTCTAAGCTCAGGGCAACATGGTGGCCTGAAGAGTCCTGGGCTGGAAGTCGGAAGACTGGGTTCTGGTCCAAGCTCTGCCACTACCAGAGTTTCTGAAATTCGGCAACTATTTGTGCTTTAATATCCTTCCCTGTAAAATGCTTGTAACTACAAAAACTTTTCATCTCTTCTAGCTCTGATTTACAGCCCTTTACTATGGCCCAGACTCACGGAGGAATTGTTTGGACCGAAGTGAATCTTCTAGCTCGCTGACACATCTTTTAAATACCAGTATCTTTGAATTCTCAGCTTTCAGTAAAAATCTTTTCCAAAGACATTACTCCCCTATCTTCCTAAACAGAGATTGGCGAATCTCGTTCAACTTTTCTTGATGATTTGGATGAATAATGAACATGACCTATTACATTGGACAATGATGCAGTGTGGCCCTGAGGGACTTACTGAGGTCAGCAAGGTTCATGCTCCCCATACTAAGTGGCCCCAGATTGTTTCTGTCATTTCTCTCCCCTATCAACCATCACTTCTCTTTGCTATCAGATCGCAGTCTGATCTGTGGCCACGTTTTAAACATAACTGGCTCACCTAAGTGTGCTAGAAAGTCATGTGACAGAACTTTGTGACATCTACATGACTCCGAGAGACTTTGGATCTCTGAATGCTTGGAGTTGCTGGAAGCCTGACCTCCAAATAAGTGGGAGTGCTACAATTTGTATCTCATGGGTCTTATCTGATTAATAATTAAAAGAATGCTAATCTGGACTATGATTGGATATCTTCTACAAAGAGGGCTGAGTGAATTCCCAGATGCTAAGCCAATAAGCAGTTTCTTGGGGGGTTAGGTCACTGTTTCTCATTTCTTCAGTCCCTTTTATGGAAGTTCCACCTGGATACTACATCCCACTCACTAGATGCAAGTTTGCTCACCTCTCTGAAGGTGTCAAGCCTGGGACAGCACCCTTGACTTTACCAGCCCTACTTAGGGTCTGGATCCCCCAAACCATACCACATCCCTAGGAGCAGTCTGCAAAGGTTGGAACTCTTCTTTTCTTATATAGGAGTTTATCCCCAGGCCTCTTGGAGGACTTATAGTCACCTGAAAGCTCTTCTTCTTTTGTTTCCGGGGGTTTAAAGCCATCTTGTGTCGAGCAGCCGAAGAATCCAAACAGCCTTGGGTGTTGGCTGGGGTGCTGAAACCAACAGGCACCCGGGTGCTGCTGGAAGAGGGGAGCCTGGCAATCGTGTTCAAGGACTGTGAGTGAACAGGTCCAGGTGAGGGCCGAAAGGATCTCTGGAAAGAGTAGGAGAAAAGAAGGGAGTCAGCTCTGTATGCTGGCATTGGTCTCAAAAGTTAGAAATTCCTCTGGCTGAAGAAGAATTCCTAGAGAACTCCTTCCTGAATTACTGTCCCTTTTGCCTACAGCTGCACTCACACTTCTGGTCAGTAGGCTCATTAGAGGCAAGGTGCGCACTTTCTGCTGGTTCCCTTGCAGATGAAAATGAGAAACAAGAAGTTCAGGTTGCTCCCTGGCTTACCAAGCATTCAGGAGCTTCCCTTCATCCTCAGGACAGGAACCCAACCATTTCGTAGAGTTTACAAGGTCAAAGAGTTTGCATGTTCTTTTGTCCTGTACCCCCCTTTTATTAACAGAAGGGGCTGACTGGGGTGAGAGGCACAGTCTATGTCAGTAAAACCATCAGGGTTCTGGGATTTCTCCACAGGAGTGCCTGGTGGAGACAAGAAAACCAGGTTGGAAGAGGGCTTGTCTGAAAGCTGCATTTGCAGAGACAGCACACTTTCTAGCAGACCTTTGCTTCTGTTTACTGTTCATGGGTGCAAGGCTGATGGAAGCACCTGGAGGAATGCTCTCACCACCAACAGGGTGGGAATGAAGCCTGTCACCTTGTCCCCATTACGACTGGCCTCCACCTTTCCAAACTATCTGGTCCTGGGGCTCCTAGCTGGCTTCCTCTGTAGGAGCTTCAAAATGGTCTCCCTTGGGCTTCTTGACACAGTGTTTTCCACACCTCAAAGAGACACTCCAGAGCACCTCTCCCTCCTAAGAAGTTCCGGGTATTTGTGTTAGCAGAAGCCCCTTTGAAGGCCAGGCAATGAGCCATCTCTCTCCTGGACACCGGTGGCAAATGATGCAGTTTAGCAGGTAGACAGTTTCCATGTGTGTTTGCTCACTAGTTCTTTCCAAACCAGCTTGACACAGCACCAGGGACCCCTTTGGTATTTTCAGCTTTCACATCCCTTCACATTTCCCCACCACCATTGTATGTTGATCCAGTGATAACCTTAGCTACTATCTTGGCTCCAAATATGATTCTTTTATGGCCTGTGATTCCAATGCCTGGGGACTTAACACAACTAGTGGGTCAGGCTGATGATACATCCAACCCACCATTCTGTTGTTGATTCTAGGAAAGGGAGTGGAATGCTACAGTTATCTTTTGTGGGGTCAATCACACAAAACTGGAGTGGTCCCAAGCCTTTCCTAACTTCTTTATGCAACTGTCATCCAGGAATGTATACAACACCTCTTCCTGATACTTTATATTTAGCTTGTGTTATCTCTTGGAATTATGATACTCAGTATACAGAGTAATGTCTCTTGTTTTATTGTTCTGAAATTTTTTTATGCTTCGGTGTGGTCTTATATATAGTTCTGGTCTTTTGAGACTGGATGGCCGCATCTATGCTCCCACTAACTTCACACGGTCTGTCTCCGCACTGCCTCTCCGGCCATGTCTCTTACCACTTTCTGTTCCCAAACCACTGCTGGTTTGCTGTTCCTCAAACATCCTATGCATGCTCTTCCTTCAAGGCATTTGCACTTGCTGTCCCCTCTGCTGGCCATGCTCTTCCCCCATTTCCATGTGGCTAGCTCCCTCACTTCCTTGGGGTCTTGATACAAAAGCCACCTTCACAGTGACACAACCTATTTGAAATCTTAGCCTTCTACCCTGACACTGCATAATCCCCATGTGCTTGTGCTGGGTTTTTCTCCTTGGTACTTTTGATCACTGTCTAACATACGGTATATTTTGCTTATTTATCTTGTCTGTTGTCCATCTCACAGCTCCTACTACAAATATAAACTCCATGAAGAAGAGTTTTCATCTGTTTTATTTACTACTGTATTCCTAACACCTAGAACTGTGCTTGGAACATAGTAGTTGCTCAATAAATGTTTGTTGAACTGGTGGATTAATCATGTTAAGAGCTCCTACCAGATATTGCTTTCTGAGAAGTCATCAGAGAAAGCTCCTCTGTTCTCTGTATCATTTTAGTTATTCTTTCTGAGGCCTCACTAGCTCCAACCAAAGGTAAGTGGAAAAAGTCTAGAAGGTCTGTGGATCTAGAAACTCTAAAAGGATACCATGCAACCTGCTTTGCCTGAAAACTAACCTATGATGCCTATTTAGCAAGTAAATACACCTTTAGTAAAGAAACACTTTCAATTCAGTTGTCATCCCAAACCTTGTGGCAAAATCACTATAGAAAAAAGCATTATTTAGTAAAACCCATTCAGAGAAATCAGTTTCAGCAAAGTTCTGGCAATTTCAAGAGTGAGTGTGTGCAGGAGAGAGCTTATCTGTTCCCAGTCACAGCCTAAGCAAGGAGTCCATCAAACTTAATAATGGCCACTACTCTCCCTATGCTTGATTGACTCTCATTAAGGAATCTCTGGACATTAGATCTAAACACAGGCCCACAGCTATCTCAAACCTGGACTAAAAATGAGATTGCAAAGCCATCAAGCATTATCCCCACCTGACTATGGCACTCAAGCTCAGGTGTGTGATTCAAAACAGCCCTAAGAGGGTCTCTGCTGTTGGGTTTAGAGGATGTCGTCTGGATATAGAGTATGTATATATTTTACAACTTCCCTTAAACTCACCAGTGAATTAAATAAACTATTCAAATAAACTCTCTGGAATGTTGGGCAGTGTTTCTCAGAGTATGGTCTGGGAACCCCTACCCCTAGCATCAGAATCACCTGGAGTGAGTGTTGAAAAAGCACATTTAAAGACACATCAAGACTGTCAGGAAAGGGGCCTTAGACAAGGCTCAACAGGCTCTCCAAGTGAGTCTTCTGGGGGCCAGGGTTGTGAAACACTGCCTAGTCCTCCAGCATGAAGAGAAAGGCTCCTATTTTCAAGCAGAAGCATAGTAAGTTCCTAAATAACCACATCAGTTGCCTCAGAACAGGAGCCAGCAATATCTGGGCTCCCTCTGGGAAGTGGGGTTCCTTCTTAGGCTCTACCTTTTCCCACAGCCATATTGGTCAGGAGAAACCTAGAAAAGCTACCACTGGAGCCAACCACAGGATTTTATGAGCTACACAGGAAAAGCAAACCAAAAACCTTCCTGGCAGGTTTCCAAAAGAAAAGCAAAAGCAGGAAATGGGACTCCTTTCTCTCCTTTTCCTTTCCCTCCCCTCCTGCAACCCCACTCCTCCCACCCTGCACTCTGAGAGCCAACATACCCTCTCAGTACCCAATGTGCAAGTTATTCAGGAAGGCCAAGATGGTTTCATTCCCTCTCCTGTGTTTTCAAGTGGGGGTAGCACAGAGAGCTTCTGATTAACAGCTGGAGTGAAATGAGCTCCTTTTGCCTCAACATATGGGAGATGTGCCAGGCCTAGCGCCTACTAACCCAGAATCTTCCTGGGGAAGGAACCTGGGCCGGGCCTCGGGCCAGGGGAAGGAATCCTTCAGCACTGGTTGGGAGGGGTGTTGGATAGTCTTTTGCTGTTAATGGGAGAAAGGTTGCTCTTTGGACAATTAAAACACATTTTAGCTCCTTTTCACCTTTCTGTCAAGTTTCTAGACCCAGTACAAAATAGCTCAGTGAAAAATGCATTGTTTGGTCATCCTTTTGATAGCTTCTTTGTCTGCTGTATGGTGTCAGGGTTTTCACTTTTTCTTTTTAACTGTTGATGAGAAACACTTGAGTGGTGTTGGAGAGCAGTTTGGCTGCTCCTTGGAACAAAAGAGAACGCCAATTGTTATGTCTCGGTATTACCTGGTGGCTCTTTAGGCCCAGATTTTATCAAGACTTTAGCCTGAAAAGCTGTCACCTTGGGGGAAAAAAACTCACTTTGAAACTGGGAGGTTTTGACACTGGGATGCTAGAGAGCTAGGTTCTGTGTGAGTCATTCAGCCAAAAGCTCCCAAGGCAAGTAGTCTTTGCAACATTTGCAGAGAAAGCAGCAGCTCTTGGTAGGAAAAGTGGTTCTTAGTAGGAGGCTTCTCTATCAAGAAGTACTGGCACAGGATATGAGACGCAATATTGGCTGTTAGGACTTTAATTTCCTGAGTGTGTCAAAGTGGCTTATTTCTCCCATTCCTGAGAATTCCTGTGCAGCTGCTGCTTCACTCAGAATCGTTGTTTCATAAAAGCTGTTGTGACTACTGTTCTGCCATCCTGAAAGTTGTAAGAGGTAGAATTTCACATATTCCCTATGACCCCCTCATTACAATCTCCCCAATTTCTTAAGTAATATAGAGAATAAGAACATGAGCTGTGGAATTGAATAGGCCTGGATTTGAGGTCCTAGCCATGGCATTTTTGTTTGTTTGTTTGACCTGGGACAAATTACCTAACCTCTCTGAGCCTCAGTTTCTGTGTCTATAAGATAGGGATAATAGTAATATACACTTTAGTGTGCAGTTTTAAAAATGAAATGAAATGAAATATGGGGAGTGCCTTTCATGTAAGAAAGTCTCTGTAAGTTTTAGCTGCTGTTGCTATTGCTGGGCATTGGTTGTATACATTCAGAGAGCTGCTAAAGTCCGCATGGTTTGGTGAAAGGTGGTATGGATTTGGGGAGGAATCCTGGGTTTGGGTCTCAGCTCTATCTTTGATTGGCTGTGGGGCCTTGGCCGGGTCATTTCACCTCTCTAAACTTCAGTTTTTTCCATCCAAAATGGGAATAATAGTATCTTCCCTGTCTAACTTACAGAGTTATTGAGAGAATCAAATGTACCTTTATATATGCAAAATCACTCTGTAAGCTACAAATTTCAGTGCAACAGTGGGGAGAAGGGCATTATGCTCTCCTTTGATGTATCAGAGGATTTTCAAAAATATCTCTCTGAACTTCAGAGACCTATTTGTAAATAATAATGGTGAATTATGAAGTAAGCCATCATGGGTAATGCAAGACGCATGATAAGGAGGCAACCTTGCAGCAATCTAAGTTAACTCTTTATTAACCAATACAATGGAACAACTGGCAGCTATTTAACTCTTACCATGTTAAATGGCAACATCTATCCTGCAATAGAACTAAAGCCCAGATGTTTAATCAGCTTAAACTTTAAGCACCTAAACAGCTGATATAGCCCTTTCTCAAGAGAGAAAGCTGATTGGGTTATATATGCATGACTATTTTTCCATACAATTATTTTTCTCCATGAAAAGCAATATTGAGTGAAAATATTCTACAGACTCATTGGGGAATATGAAGTTGATTCACTGATGAAGATGAGCCAGGTTGAGAAGTTGGCAGGGGTCAGGAAAGTGCTAAGCAAAAAGATCCTCTGGTCCAAGGATGGGCTAGAGATGGTCGCTGGGGTGAATTAGTCAGGCCCTGCTAAGTCAGACTGCCTGCTGGAGGAGCCTTGGGCTTGTGTCTTTGCGTGGTGAAAGCTGAAGTCAAGCAGAGAGTCACAGTGGCTCATTATGTCGCATATGCTATATAGAGATATTCATCTTCACTGCCTGTCTCACCTATACTCAGAGAGCTGAAGCCACTGAACAGAGTCAGAGGGCTGTGAGGCCCAAAGAGGAAGGTTACTCAGGGATGAAACAGCAAGCTTTGCTAACTAGAACTAAAAGAGACAGGGCACCCAACTCTTCACCCAAGGAAATATGGAAGAAATAGGCTGAGACAGCAAGGGCTTAAGGCAGTCCTTCCCATCCTGCCCCAGGAGATTTGGAGGTGAAAGTAAGCCTAAGGTTAAAGGTCTACCAGGCCCTTGAGAGATGACATGTGTACTCCCCTGCTGCCAGCAGTGGGCAGTGGCTCAGAGATGAAAGAATAAAACAGAGAACTTGGAAAGACTTCTCTGTATGGTAGAGATTTAGTCATCTTTTAGTCTGACTTCTCTGTTTGATTTGGTTTCTGTCTAGTTCCCTAGTTGATGCTTAGTGAGAAGGCAGCAGGAGCTGGGTTTGTGGGGAGGCCTTCGGGAATATAAGAGTTAGGGGTCATAATTTATAAGAAGCTCAGATTAGCACCCAGGTCAGCACATCTGGTTGGGATGGTGACTACAGCTGCTTCTTGGGATGCTACTGCTGCTGTTGCTGCCCCCTTCCCTCTCCCCTGCTTGTGTTCACCCCAGTGAACTAATAAACCAGGAAGCTTGGCAGAAATAGCTAAGAAACTCTCATACCTGGGGATGGTAAGGGTTCGACTACACCACCAAAGATTAGACTTTCTGCCTGCAAGCCTAACATTTAACCTATAGAAACTTATCTCAATTTTTGAATTTACTAACAGAGAATTTATTCCATTCAAGCAGGACAAATGTTTAGATTAATGTTAGGAAATGTTGACTATAAATAATTTAACACTATTCATTAACCTATAAAATACATAGTTAGCCTACTCAAATTAATGGAAAGAGAAAATTACATGTATTAAAATGTTATCTAATTTTTTTTAATTGTAATCCTCAAAGTGACCGCTAAGGAAATAATTTTTAACTATATAGAGAAGGAAATGAGAAGGGAATAAAAACAGTACACTAAAAAATAATTAAATCCAAAATAAGGTAGTAATAGAGGAACTGAAGTACAAAAAAGATGTAAGATATATAGGAAAAAAAAGCAAAATGGTATAGGTTCTTCCTTATTAGTAATTACTACGGAAGTAAATGAATTACACTCTCCAATCAAAAGGCAGAAACTGACAAGATGGATTTAAAAAACATGATCCATTTATATGCTATCTACAAGAGACTCACTTTAGATCCAAAGACGCAGGTAAGTTGAAAGAAAAAGAATGATTAAAGGGATTCCAAGCAAAACATAACCAAAAGAGAGCCAGAGTAGCTATATTAATATCAAACAAAACAGACTTTAAGTCAAAATTGTTACAGAAGGCAAAGATGGACATTATACATTGATAAAATCCATCTAGAAAATAGAATAATCATAAACATACACACCAAACAACAGACCCACTCTGTTGGAAGTGAAGGGAGAAATAGTTCTAGAATAATAGAGATTTCAGTATCCCATTTTCAATAATGAATAAACAACTAGACAGAAGATCAATAAAGAAATAGAGGACTTGAAACAATACTATAAACCAAGTAAATCTAACAGATATAAACAGAACATTCCATCCAACAAGAGCATAATACATATTCTTCTGAAATACACATGGAACATTCTCCTGGATAGACCATATGCTAGACCACAAAATAAGTCTTAATAAATTTTAAAAAATTGAAATCATGCAAAGTATCTTCTCTGACCACAGCAGAATGAAACTAGAAATCAATAACAGAAGGAAGACTAGAAAATTCACAAATAGGTGGAAATTAAACAACATACACTTAAACAACGAATGGGTCAAAGAAGAAATCGAAAGGAAAATTATAAAATACTTTAACATGAATGAAACTACAATACAACATAACAAAATTTATGTAATACAGCAAAAGCAATCCTCAGAAATTTATAGCTGTATATGCCTATGCTACAAAAGAAGTTCTCAAATCAATAACCTAACTCTCCACTTAAAAAAATTTTTTTTTATTGAAGTATAGTCAGTTTACAATGTTGTGTCAATTTCTGGTATACAGCACAATACTTCAGTCATATAGGAACATACATATATTCATTTTCATATTCTTTTTAACCATAAGTTACTACAAGATACTGAATATAGTTCCCTGTGCTATACAGTGTAAACCTGTTTATCTATTTTATATATAGTAGTTAGTATCTGTAAATCTCAAACTCCCAAGAGAAAACTAAACCCAAAGCTAGCAAAAGGAAGGAAATAATAAAGATTAAACAGAGATAATGAAATAGGGAATAGAAGAACGATAGAAAAAAATCAGTGAAACCAAAAGTTGGTTCTTTGAAAAGTAAAACAAAGTTGACATATCTTTAGCTAGATTGACTAAGAAAAATAAGACACAAACTACTAAAATCAGAACTGAAAGGGCTGCCCCTGTCTCTCCCTCTTCAGAGACAGCCCACATTCTGTCTATGGAATGTGCACCTACTTTTAATCTGAGCACCCAACCCCAACACTTCATGGCCTTTCTCTTGCCTTTCAATGTATCTTTCTGAATAAATCTACCTTTACTCAAAAAAAAAAAAAAAAAAAAACACCAAAAAACGGAAAGGGAACAATTACTACAAACCTTACAGAAATAAAAAAGATTATAAGACAGTACTATGAATAATTGTGTAGGTATCCTAAGTGAAAAGAATAAATTCTTAGACATCTAAATTACCAAAATTGAATTTAAAGGACATAGAAAATCTGAATAGACCTATAACAAAGAAATTTAATCAGTAATCAAAACCTCCCAACAAAGAAAAAAATAGGACCAGATGGCTTCACTGGTGAATTCTACCAAACATGTAAAGAATTAATACCAATCCTTCACAAATTTTTTTAAAAAAAATAAAAGAAGGAACATTTCCTGATTCTATAAGGTCAACATTATCGAAAGCCAGATAAAGGCATCACAGGAAAAGAATGCTACAGACCTATATCCCTCATGAATACACATGCAAAATACTAGCAAACCAAATCCAACAGCATATTAAGGGCATACATCATGACCATCTGGGATTTATCCCAGAATTGCCAGGAGTTTCAACATATAAAAATCACTTAATGTAATATACCATATTAATAGAATGAAAGAAAAAATAACATGATCACCCCAACTGATGTAAAAAAGGCATTTTACGAAATCTAATACCCTCTATGCTAAAAACACCTAACAAGTTAGGGATAAGAAGCATATACGAAAAATCCATTGCTAGCATCATACTTAATGGTAATAGACTGAAACTTTTCCCCTAAGACCAAGAACAAAACAAAGATGTCTGCTTTTGCCACTTTTATTCAACATTCTACTGAAAGTTCTAGCCAGAGCAATTAGGCAAGGAAAAGAAAGAAAATGCCTACAAATTGCAAAGGAAGAAGTAAATCTATCTCTATTTACAAATGACATAATCTTATATACAGAAAATTCTATATATAGGTATAGTCATTACAGTTATAAAGAATCATCAGATGGAGAGTTTCAAAGAGAAATGGAAACTATTAAAATAAGGAACCAAATAGAAATCCTAGAACTGAAAATTATGATGTCTGGGGGAAAAATCCCAAATAGGATATGCATACTCATGAAAGAAGAAAATACCAAGTAAATTTGTATAGAGAAATCAATAAAAATGACATACTATGAAGAAAAGAAATTTAAAGATTAACAAGTTAAAAAAGGAAAATTATAGAAAAGCCCCCAAAATCTGTTAGAGTTAATAAATGAATTAATCAAAGTTGAAAGATTCAAAATCAATAAACAAAAATTAGTTGTATTACTATACACTGGGCATGAACAATTCAAAAGGGTAATTAAGAAATCACTTCCATTTATAATAACATCAAAAATAATGAAATAATTATAAATAAATTTAACCAAGGAGATGCAAGATTTGTACATTTTAAACTATAAAACATTGCTGAAAGAAATGAAAGACCTAAATAAATGAAATAAAAAGACACCTCATGTTCATAGATTGGAAAACTTAATGTTAAGATGGTGATACTCCCCAAAGTGATCTACAAATTCAATGCAATCCCTATCAAAATCCCAAAGTGTCTTTTTAAGATATGGAAAACTGGTTGTAAAATTCATACAGAATTGCAAGGGATCTCAAATAGCCAAAAAAATCTTGAAAACAAAGAACAAAATTGGAGGACTTACACATCCTGATTTCAATCAAACCTAACTACAAAGCTACAGTAATTAGGACAGTGTAGTACTGGCATAAGCAGAGACATATAGATTGGTGGAACAGAATTGAGAGCCCAGAAATAAACCTATTCATCTATGGTTAATTGATCTGCAAAAGGATGACAAGACCATTTAATGGAGGAAAGAATAGTCTGTACAAAAAATGGTGCTGGGACAACTGGATAGCCACATGCAAAAGAATGTAGTTAGACCCTTGTCTCACACATATATAAAAATTAACTCGAAATGGATCAAAGACCTAAACAGAATAGCTAAAACTCTTAGAAGAAAACATGAGGTAAATCTCCATGATCTAAGATTTAGCAACAGTTTCTTAGATATGACACCAAAAGCACAAGTACCAAAAGGAAAAAAATCAATAAACTGGATTTCATCAAAAATTTAAAGATTTTATTCAATTTTGTTCTCTTGATAAAGTTAAAAGACAAATCGCAGAATGGGGGAAATACCTGCAAATCATATATCTGATAAGGATCTAGCATCCAGAATATATAAAAAAAAAAAACCTCTTACAATTCAACAACAACAAAAAACAAACAACCCAATTTAAAAATAGGCAAAGGACTTAAATAAACATTTCTCCTAAGAAGATATACAAATGGTCAGTAAGCACATGAAAAGGTGTTTCACATCATTAGTCACTAGGGAAATGCAAGTCAAAACCACAATGAGATACGACTTCACACACACTAGAAAGATTATATATAGAAAAAGGAAAGTAACAAGTGTTAGCCAGGATGTGGAGCTATTGGAACCCTCATATGTAGTTTGTGGGAATGTGAAGTGCTGTAGCTGCTGGGAGAAACAGTTTGGTGTTTCCTCAAAAAGTTAAACATAGAATTACCATATGACTCATCAGTTCTACTCTTAGGTATATACCCAAATGAACTGAAAACAGGTGTCAAACAAAAACTTGTACATGAATGTTCACAGCAGCAATATCCGCAAGAGGCAATAGGTGGATAGAACCCAAATGTCCATCAATGGATGAATAGCTAAAGTAAACATGGGACATCCACACAATGGCATATTATTCAACTGAAAAGGACTGAAGCATTGATCTGTGCTACAACATGGATGAACCTCAAAAACATGCCAATTGAAAGGAGCCAGACACAAAAGGTCATATATTGTATGATTATATTTACATGGAGTATCCAGAACAGGCAAATTCAGAAACAGCAGATTAGTGGTTACCAGGGGCTGAGAGGAGAAGGAATGATAAGTGACCACTTAATGGGCATGAGGCTTCCTTATGGGGAACCAAAGCTATTCTGAAACTGGATAGTGGTGATGGTTGCACAACATTGTACATTGTGAATGTCACTAAATTGTACACTTAAACATGACAAATGTTATGTGTATTTTACCATAATAAAAAAGTTGTCTAATTCAATCCTTCCACCAATTCAAACTGTCCCAATTCATCTGACTTAGTAGTATTGTGCATAAAATACAGTCATAGCCTAAATTCATAAATCAGTGAGCATCCTGATTCTACCTACCACCAGCCTAATTGATTTTTTGTTGACATCTTTAACTGAAGGCTGTTTCCCTCCATAGGCTCTTTTAGCATCAGACAGAGTTTTGTGCTGACTGGCCAATTATCTTCATTATAAATTACCTTTCTGTTCACTTTTTAGTTCATAAGGATAATTGTTCTAAACTCTACTTCACTCTAAAAGCCCTCTCAAGTTTAATAACAACCAGTCAAATTAACCACACATTAGTCTGAGAATGGAAGTGTTGAGATGAGCACAATCTAATAATTTTTCAATTGTTGATAGGTATTATTTGGTTGGCAAAGCCAAGACATATGAAATACACATATATGCACTCTCGTGTCAATCTTTTCAATGGATATGTGTCTATCAAATAATACTACATGCCTTAACCTTTGAGATTTTGACAGTGGAAACTATAGAGACTTCACTTCCTAAAAATCTCTATTGTTTTCTTCACAAAATAAGTGAAAACACCTGTAAATTTTTTCCCACAAATACTGTCTTCCATTGCTTATAAATTAAAGGGTTGATTATTTGGCTTGTAAAATTGGACAGAAAATGTAAACCACCACGCAAATCAAAAGCTAAGAACAACAGCTCCTTCCTTAAATGATCCCCCTCCCCAGGATTCAGCTACAGCAGGAGAAAAGAAAGTGCAAGAAGAAATTATGCCCCTGACCTGTGCACCACCACTCCACTCCCCTTCACACTCCCCCAACCCCGCCCCACAACCTGCCACTTAGGATGGAGCTAACACTCACCTTCTTCAATGTCATGACCTTGTATGAAGAAACCTTCTTTCGTGGGCTCTTAGGTGACTCTTCATCAGCAGAGCTTTCTTCAGAGTCCTTAGAGATTGTGTCAGACCGGATAAGAGGTGGGCTGTTGCTGGCCTGGCGTGGGCGCAGTGGTGGGATCTGTCAAGGAAGAGGATAGAAGAAAAAGTTAAAATTTATGTGCCTTCCTCAAAATTACTGATGTTCTCTTGTTGCTTAGTGGTTGAAGGGCTAAGAACCCAAAGTGAAAAAACAAGCCAAGGCAAGAATCTCCTACCTCCCTGTCTTTGCTTTTGGTACCTACTCAAACCAAAGACAGATAGCCTTGGTTCACTCTCTGGGTCACTGCACACTTTTGCCAATCCCCAAAGACAGGAACTTCAAACTGCTTGTTTGATCAAAAACAGGACCCTGGTGTTATCTCCTACTGATGCTAACTATAAATCTTACTGGAGTCTGATCACTACAAATCTTATTTGAGTCTGATCTTTGTTTTGATTTTGACCCTGTCTTTAGATAGTCCTGGTCTTGCGAGCGTGAGACTTTGGGTTGTAATCTGGGCTTGGCATCCAGACTATAATCCTTACTCCTATCATTCCATCATTCCAGGAATTGTCTGAATTGAATCTTGACGGTGTTGCTTATTTATCTTAAGCCTGGCAAGATTGATTTTCTGGGATTTATTGAAAAATCTACAGAACTAGTCCTCATTAGAAATGCTTTACCAGTTTTCCTAAGGGGATATTGATTATTTGTGTTTTCCTTGGGCTCAGCAGACTGATTTGGTGGATTCCAGTTTGAAGTCATAGCACACTTGAATTTGAGGCACTGGTCCCCACCATGGACCTCTTGATGTGGACCAGAATCCTTGATTTTATCTTTAACAAATACTGGCTAAGCATGTACATTGGGCCACATCCATTCTAGGCACTGGGCCTATAACACTGAACAAAACAAAATCCTTGTTGTCATGGAGCTGACATGCTTGCTTCTGTCATGGGCTCTGCTCCTGCTCAGGACAGATGTTTGTCAAACTTTCAAAGCCAAAGAAAGGGGGCCACAATGAGGTTCTGCCTGTGGGGCAGTCCTGGCCAGTGTCTAAGGTTCCTTCTTATTACTACCAGGCCCCACTGGGGGCCCTTGAGA
Source organism: Camelus dromedarius (assembly GCF_036321535.1). Taxonomy (NCBI): domain Eukaryota; kingdom Metazoa; phylum Chordata; class Mammalia; order Artiodactyla; family Camelidae; genus Camelus; species Camelus dromedarius. The sequence goes on along the minus strand of NC_087472.1, from coordinate 25,868,453 downwards.
AGATACACCGAGGATTAACCATCCCCAAGCCCTAACTACTACTGAAGGCAGCTAACTTCTACTGAAGGATTTACTCTGCTTTAATCTTTATTATTTCCTTTCTTTTGTTAACTTTGGGTTTAGTTTGCTTTTCTCATTCTAATTCCTTAAGGTGGAGAATTAGGTTACTGAATTGAGATCTTTCTCCCTGCCAAGCGGGAGAGAGTGCTCTCTATAGATGTGTTTCATTTGAACCTTACAATTCCCTGAAGCATTTGCTCTTGTGGTCTCCCTTCTATCAATGGGGAAATCCAGGTCTGAGAAATGGCATGACTGGCCCTAACTCTCACAGTGGCAGAGCAAGCATTTGAAAAGGTCTGCTTGCCTTTATAGCCTATGTTCTTAACCACTCTGCACTCCTGTCTCCTAACTACAAAGGCTGGGAAAGGGGTGTCCCAGACTCAAGTTCAGGAAGTTTAAAGGCAACAACCAGAAGACATGGTGTGCCTACTTCCTTAAGAGGGGCTGCAGAGGGAGAGCCAGGTCTGTGAGCAGTTAGAAAAACTGCTTTATAGTGTCAGGTCCTTAAATTACTGAATTCAGTTTGATTCAACAATAAGATGCTAATAATCTGCTATTACCTCTTCTTATCTATTTGTCCCCAAATAAAAAGAATGTGAAACGTCTTGAAGAGCAACTGAGGCACCCATTCCTAAAACTTCAGATAGGACATCAGGTAAAAATTTAGCAGTCACATATGCTTGTCAAAGATGAATCCATGCACGTCTAAGTACGCATGCTGGTGCAGTAAAACTGTGAATGGCTCATTATATCAGTTATGGTTCCTTTGGTTGCTCACGCCTCTTCTGCTTGGATAACTGGTTAACTCTAGCGCTAATACATGCCTATGGGGGCTGAAACCCCCTCCTGGTGGGGAATGTGTACATTTATCAGATCAAAACAAAAAACTGGCCCCATCTTGGTATTTCTAACAGAATTGTATACCTGGATTTTCTCTCCCAGTCTCCCAGTTGCTCTGAATATCACTTACTCCATTAAGAATCCTGCCCTTTCAAGGGACCCAGCCATTGGCCAATTCCGTATTTGCCCCAGGTACTTAAATTACTGAATTCAGTTTGATTCAATAATAAGAAGATGCAACACTGTGTGTCAGGACCCTTGACTTAACGTTGTCAACTACCCTGTCATTTAAGGCTGTCACCTGGGCACTTAAGGGAAGTTTCCCACACAAAAGTCAACCTGGTTGTTGATGACTCAGCTTCTGTTAACACCCTACTCCATCTTCAGCCCTGTTTCCCAGGGGAGGGACTAAGGAAGCAGGCCAAAAGTGTGAAGTGTGAGCCCAAACCAGACATTTAAGAAAACTTGTCTTTGGGCTATTGTGGCTTTCCCCTTCGCTGTGAGAGGAAATGGCCCTAGAATTTTTTTCCTTATCTTTTTTTTTTTTTTTAATGGAAGAGTCTCTCTGTTGCTGGGACTGAGTTGAGGGAAAGAAGGAGGAGTCCAGGAAGCCAGTTTCCCCTTTCTGAATATGAGAAATAACCCCGTGGCATTTGGCCAAGTATGCTGGGTGGCAAGGGAGTGCAGCTGTGGAGGCCAGCGAAAGCTGGTGTTGACGTTTAAAACTGAAGACTAGAAAGTTCACAGAAGTGACTTTTCTTGCTGTAGTGCAAGAGGGCAACAGCTGGCTGACCTAGGGGCTGCTTTACAACCACAAGGTCAGCACCACTGGTAACCCCCTCAGAGTTGCTTCTCAACCCTTCATGGCTAAAGTACCCAGCAGAACTCCCACACACAGCATGAAAACCAGAACAAGAGATGTGGGGTCTTAAGCAGGCACATCAGAAATAAGCCCCAGTTACCTTTTGCCAAATGCAAATAATCAGCCTTCAGGTGGATAAGGGGCTCCTCCTTGTGTGGCCTTTTCCGTTACATAGGGCTCTTTGAGTATAAGCCAACCCATGAGCCAAGAGGAGGAAGGCAGCCGCTAAGCATAATCTTCCTGGCAATATCTCTAGCTCCCCCTGGAGCATTTCTAGATCAGAGCTCCCGAAGAGTATGACTGAGCAATGGTTAGGATTAGCTGGACAGAAGAGACTGTCCTATGTACATGCTGCATTTTACGGAGACTAAAGATGTACCCTTCTTCCTGTTGAGGCAGGAACAGAGAAGCTGAACATCTTAGAGGCTGGGGTAGTGAAAAGATCATGGGTTTTGAGGTCAACACATCTGGGTCAGATTTCCAGGTCTGCCACTAACTATATGGGTGAGATTGAGCAATTTCTTTAATCTCTCTCTGAGTCTTTATTCAATTCTCACAAGCAATCCTGTGAGGTAGATATTAATATTATAGCCATTGTAGACAAGGTCAAGGAGGCTCAGAAAGGTTAAACAGTCAGCCTGAGGTCACAGAGCCAATAAGTAGCACAGCAAGATTTCAAGCATCGGTCGATCTCTGTGACTCAGCTGCCATACTGCCAATTCTACTTTATTACCTCCGTGCTCTTGGGCACATTTCGGGGCACAGCTCCAAACACAGCTCCATGCATACTACCAGTCCCAGCTCTAGGCAGAGTTCTAAAACCATGAGATCTCTGTGGAAGAAAGAAAAAACATGGGGGTTGGAATGCCTGCACAGTAACAGTGGAATGTCACTGTCATAATACTTAAAGCATTTCTTGGGGTGTGAATATGGTAATAATAGCCATACGGTGTGCTGGACACTAGGTAAGCACATCACATATTTCTATATTCTCTCATTCAATGTTTACAACAGCCCAATGTTTACAACAGTGGGGTAGAATCAGCTGAGAAGCAGGTCCAAGTTCCTCCCTCCTTGTTTTTTGGCAGGATAGGAGTAGGAAATGGAAGAGGAGTAGTTCAGTTAGGCAATGAGACTTGAGTTCACTATTACCTGCAGAGGTCTGCCTCTCTGGACATCAGGAGAGGGGTATGTTTTGCTTGCTGATCTTTTAGGTTCAGGCTCCAAAGTGAAGATGCTGTCATGGGACAGGGCTTTGATCCTCATGCTGCTCTTGGCCCTGGACAGGAAGTAAAAGGTCTTATGAAAGCAGCCAAGGTCCATAGGAACCAAAGACATATGTACATCTATAATACAGCCTACCAGAGACACCTCAGAAGCATACGTGCTGACACAGAAAGTTGTCTGTGAGACACTGAGTAAAGAAATAAAGAATAATATGGTCCCATTTAATACATACAGATATATTACGTACAGGTATAGTTTATGTTCATAAAGTCTGGAAGGATATCCACCAAATTGTTCGTGGTGGTTCCCCCTGAGGAATGGCACTAGGAACAGGAGGAGTATTTTCGTTTTCTACTTTATGTACTTCTGCATAATTTTGATTTTTAAATGATCAACACATATCTTATTCATGTAATAGCTTTATTGAGATACAGTCTACATACCATACAATTCACCCATTGAAAATATACAATTCAATAGTGGCAACACTGTGGAATGCGAGGGAAGACCTGAGCTTGCCATTATTAAGGTGAGAGTTATAAAAGAACTTTTACACCCAATTTCTCTCTCGTGTTTTTGTTTTGATTTAAAATATCAAATATCTGCCCAGATGCTGGAAACTTTCATTCACCAGGTCTTTCCCTCTTTCACACAAGAGTTCTGTGATATATCTGTCCTATTTTCAAAGTCATCTTACACTCACACTACACCACCCCCAGCTCCAGCCTGCTAAACCCAGATGGAAGTACCTTCTGATTGGGAATGGAGCCAGGTTGATGACAATTACATTAAGCCAAATCAGGGGGGAAAGTTAGAAGCAATTGAAAGGCTAAAGGCCAAAAGACTCCTTTGGGGATGTAGAAATATATTTCATCTTTAAAAAATTTCAACCAAAGACATCACAAAAAAGAAAACTATAAACCAACATATCTTATGAATATAGGTGCAAAAATCTTCAATAAAATACTAGCAATCTGAATCCAGAAACATATAAAAAGAACTATACACTAGGCCCAAGTAGGACTTGCAAGGAATGCAAGGTTACTTTAATATGTGAAAATCAATTAATGTAACATACCATATCAATAGAATAAAAACAAAAACCACATGGTCACTTCAAAAGATGCAGAAAAAGCATTTGTAAAATCCAGCACCTTTTCATGAAAAATATATTCAATCTTCACGGAGAGCATCTGTGAGAAACCCACAGATAATATCATAATGATGAAAGAATGGATGCTTTCTCCCTCAGATCAGGAACAAGACAAGGATGTCTGCTCTCACCACTTCTATTCAGCATTGTACTGGAGGTTCTAGCCAGGAAAATTAGGCAAGAAAATGAAGTAAAAGGCATCCATGTTGGACAGGAAGAAGTGAAATTATCTTTAATTACAGATGACATGATCCTGTGTATAAAACTCCTAAGGAATCCATTAAAAACCACTAGAATTAATAAACGAGTTCATCAGGGTTGCAGGTACAAGACCAATACACAAAAAAACGGATTGTATTCCTATAAAGTTGCAATGAACAATCTGAAAGTGAAATTAAGAAAACACTTCCATTTACAATACCATGAAAAAGAATAAAATATGGATGGACCTAGAGGGTATTATGCTAAGTGAAGTAAGTTAGACACAGAAAGATCTCATATGATCTCACTTATATGTGAAATCTAAAAAACAACATAAACAAACAAAACAGACTTCTAGATACAGACAGCAAACTGGTGGCTGCCAGAGGGGAGGGGGTTGGGTGAAATAGGTGAAGGGGATTAAGAGATACAAACATCCAGGTATAAAATAAATGTCATGGCGATACAAGATACAGCATAAAAAATATAGTCAATAATACTATAGTGATTTTGTAAGGTCACAGATGGCTACTAGACTTATCATGGTGATTATTTCATAATGTATTTGATTGTCAAATCACTATGTTGTACACCTGAAACTAGCATAATATTGTATGTCAACTACACTTCAATTTTTAACAATTTAATGAAAAAGAATAATATACCTCAGAATAAATTTAACAAAAAGTATGTAAAACTTACATTCTGAAAACTATAGAACACTAATAAAAAATTAAAGAAGACCAGAATAAATGGAAAGACAACCTATGTTCATAGCTTGGAAGACACCATTACCAAAACACCATTCCTCATATATGAACTAGTTCGCGTGCTTATACTCACACCATCCCCTCTTGCCCCCGCAGAGGTGTGCGCACACACACCTTCTTCGTCTGGAGAATGCATTAGACTAAATGGACCATTTTGGAGGGAGAGGGACAATCAAAAATAGGGAAGGTAGAACTTGAGTAGAGACAACCCTTGCTAATTTGTAGAGACAAAGCAGAGTGAACCCAAACTCCCCTCTCCCACCCCACCCTCTGGTTTTTGTAGGGCTAATCTTAGTCTCACTTAGACCTGTAAGGCAGTGGTATGTAACGGTGTGATTTGTGAGGTATGAGACAAGCCCCGCTGTGCAAAACCATCTCCCTCACTAACAAAGCTCTCTGAAATTCCTCACATTCAACGCACTCATCAAGGGCCTTTTTAAGGAGGCCTGTCAGTGGGTAGTATAATGTGTTCGCTGTCTCATTACTTCCAAGCAAAGCCTTGACCGAATGGATAGCAGTACACATGAGCTCTGTGGAGAGCCCAGATAAGTCTGGTGTTTCAGGCTGGGGGAACGGGCCCGAATGGAACTCCATGGTGGGGGGGGGGGGTCTGATTGATTCAGAAACAGCTGGGAGTACTGGGAATCCAGATTTTCCATAATAGGATGTGGAAGTTGGGGCTTCACAGATGAACTCTTGAACAGGACTGGCAGCAGAGACTGAGAAACGGTCTTCCCCATACCTGCTATGACCAGTCACAGCACTTCCCCCAGTCTCCTGGGATGGAGGGAGAAATGAATTGGGGTTCTTTGCTTGCTTGCTTGTTTGACATGAACACAGTGATTTCATGCTTATGCCCCAACCCAGCGAGATGGCTTCACTACCTAAGACTTTAATCATACATGACGAGACCTGGAATCTGAAGGCTAGTCAAGAGAACCAGATCAAGCTTCCTGAATGATGTAGGGGATCCTTACCTGATGAAACAGAGGCCTCCAGCTCCTCACAAGTGGTAGGCCCCATATCTCAAGGTGTTATAGCTGTGACAGGGAAGGGTTTCCCTGACCTACCTGCACCCTCTCATCCAGTGCTCTCGGGGAGTGGGCTGTGCATTTGCCGTGACAACAAGCATGTATATATGAGCACAGAGCAAGGCCCCCAGGACATGGCTGCATTGGCAATGGCTGCAGACCCAGCTCCCACAGGCAAGGAGGCCAAGAGTCCCTGGGACCAAAGGCCTGCTGGTGATTTGTCTGCCAAAGGGGGAGCTAGATCCAGCTACCTGCCCCTTGCCCTGCCCCTCTCCTTCTCTACCCCTACCCACTTTACCTCGGCTTGCTTTGTTGATCTTCCTGAATTGGCTTCAGAGAAGAGATGTTGATATTGCTGCTGGACAAGCTTGGTTGGAGCCTCCTCTCTCCCTGGGCCTCTTCGGGCTCTTTTTTCTTCTTCTTGCCAAAAAAACTCTTCAAGGCTTTAAATTTGGATTTCTTCTTTCCTAGAAGTTAGACATGGAAGTGAGACAGAGTGTGATGGTAGAGGGGAAGATCGGAGAGGAATCAGGGCCTTCATGGCAGGAACGAGGACTGGGATCCCAGAGGTCCTGCAGGTCTCAGGCCTCGGCCCCAGTGCCCACAGCACCACTCGTCTGGTTTGGTCTCTTCTTAGTAACTCAATAGCGAAGAGTCTGAGTTTCTGCTGAAAGGAGAAGCTTGTGGTCTTTGGACAGCCTCTCTTCAGGCCAAACTCACTGGCTATTCGCTTCCCTCTCAATTTCAACTATAAACACACACCTCTTTCCAGCCCTAAGAAGTGCATTCATATGCAGCCATTAATGAGCCAATATAAGAACTTGCTCCCCCCAGCCCCGACTTCCCCCTAGTGGCTGGAGGAATCACGATCCAGTTGGGAAGCCAAGTTTCCACACGTGACATCCATGTGGGAGTTGGTACTGCCCAACCTGTGTGCTGAAAGGATGCAGACCCAAGGAGTGATGCAGTGGGGTTGGTACATTCAGGGAAGATGTCCTCAAGGAAGGAATTTATGAGCAGGGGAGAGGTCTGGGAATTGGGAAGAAAGGGCTGCTGGGCAATGAAGCTGCCTCTGCAAAAGGTTTGATGAAATCAGATACCAAAGGGTTTTGCAAGGGAGGGGTGTGTTTGTGTATTATGTGCATTGTGTGTGTGCTTCAATTATTGCTGATTGGTTCAGATGATCTACAGGGCTGCTGCCCTCTGCACAGGCAGATAATTGAAAATTTGCTCTATCTAGAATAATAATAATTAAAAAAAAGGCAGCAGTGAGGAATGTGAGCTTTAAATGCCCCCAAGGCTCTGTCTGGACTCTCTTGAGTTTCCTAATAAGCACGTATACCTTTACGGGGCTCAGTAGAAGAGGGGAAAAGGGAGGGGAGTTCATGCTGCATTGTTCACAGGGAAGGAAGCAGCTCTTACTGCTTTCACATGCAATCATTCACCAACTCAGCTGTCTCATTCCAATTCCCGACAGTCTGGTCCCTGCAATGCTGCACTGGCAGTGAAGGGCCGAGCCAAGGGAGTTGCCGACATGGCTGCCATTAGAAAGACTTAGTGGTGTGATGGAAAGAACCTCCTAAGATTCAGAAAATTCTGGAATCTTTTGGCTTGGCTCTGCTATCAGTTAGCTCTGGGACCTTGGGGTTCAGCAGGAAAATGAGGGGATCACACTAATCAGCATCTCCCAGAGTGTGTTCAGAGGGATACTCATAGGTGTACTGCATAAAAAGGGGGTCTGCTTTCCAACAAGACTTTTCTGAAACTTCAACATGCCTATGTGTATGGTGAAGCTCCAAGCAAATGGACAACGATACTATTTCCCAAATGCATGTGTGCAGAATGTTTGGCAAAACGCACCTTGGGAAATGCTGAAATAGGGTTCCTTCTAGCTCTGAAATGCGATGGTCTATTTGTGTACTGATTATTCCTGGGCCTGCCTATTAGAAAGGTTTCTAAGCTTCCAGGCCGGCCTGAAGTCCACCATTACTACAATTCATGCTCCTCTCTGTACACATAAACCTAGACTGTTGGCACCACAAGTTTTGCATCGGAATGTTCTCCAATCTGTGCATTCATTTATTCCTTCCTTCACCTATTCAACAAACATTTATTAAGATCAAGCACTTACTGTGTTTTGGATCTCAATGAGAAAAGGATAAGATACAGTTCTATGTCTTAGCTCCCATCCCCCACATCAAGGCTGCAGGCAGGCCCTCTTTAGTAACTAGTATAGTGCAAGGGGAGGGAAACAGCTCAGTGGTAGGATAGCATGCATGAGGTCCTGGGTTCAATTCCCAGTAACTCCATTAAAATAAATAAGTAGATAACTAACTAAATAAATAAATAGTAACCAGCACAGTGCAAAGCATGCAGTAGCACTCGAGAGACAACTGAGTCCATTGAGGGGTGCAACTCAGCATGTCACTTCCCTTAAATTGAAATCACTGAGCAGAGCCACCCTTAAGCATCCTGTAACTTAAACACTGGCCCTTATTGGGATTGATGTAAATTGTAAATAATGCAGTAAAGAGCTTGGCATAGGAGCTGGCATGTAGTAAATGCTAATAAATCTGAGCTAGAATTAGGGGAACAATCATGGTCTATTAAGACTGGATTCCATTCTACCTGTAGCATTGTTCTATCAATTCTATCCATCTAATCTAACTATAGATAAGAGGCAGCTCCCCATATCTATAACTCAGGAGATACATTGAACTCTAAAATACACATGGATTAGAAGCAGAAGCCAGCATGGGGTGGGGCGATGAAAGAAGATTGTAGGATTGTGTGCTTGATAATCGTTGCTTAAGTAACTTCACTTTGGGAGGACATGAGGAATTTCTCATCTGCTAGGATGTACCTATACAGGGTTATGGGTGGGATAAACTTGGCAATTCTACCTTGAGATAGACAGAATAAAGCCTGAAGATACAACACGAAACATGTATTTTCCCAAGTTGCCTTCTTTAATTTTTTTTTAGGAAAAATTAAACTCATTTCTATGATAATAAATTAAATTATTTAAAATGATATTTGACTTCATAGAACTTCTGTGAGGATTCAACGTGAAAGTACTGAAAAGTATACAGGACAGAGTAGGCTGGCTCTAAAATAATCTCTGTTTTGCTCTCTGGCCTTCATTCTTAATCTCCCCACCCCGAAATGATTTCTAATCTATGAAATAGTTAGATTTTTATGTAAAATCGTGATTATGATACTAAACTAATTACTATAATCAGTTTTTTGCTGGAAAATATTTACCAACTGGATCTCTGGGGGAAATGTCCTTATTTGTAATATTTCATATTTGCCCATTTAAATGGTATAGACTCCCAACACGGTCAATGTCAAAGAGATGTGCACAAACTCCCAAGCCAGTGGGTGCCAGCTCAAACACATCGCTAAATCATTCCTGCCTGGTGAGGATGAACTGGGTGGTGTCCCCTCACAAACAGAAAGGAGCCTTTGCAGGCATTGCCATTTTTCAAACGGAAGGAATGAGGTGTATTGATTCTTGACAGGTGGATCTCCTGGCCTTCTGAAAGGAGAACAACTTTACGCTCAGAGTGTTTGGAAACATCGTGATGATTGCCCTTCTTGCTTTGAAATCCCAGAATGGAAGGGAGGAGGGCAAAGCTAGAGGATTTAGAGTTGCAAACCTGCTTCTCACAAACCAGCAAAGACAGAAGGGAAAGAATCAGCAGGTGACACAATCTACAGACACGTAGCAACTGAGTAAAAACACTTGCAATAAACTTTTCAGGCTGTAAAACTGAGTGTACCAAACATAATCATTGTAGGAACGAACACAATTATGCATAAACAGATTTTTATGTTCCTAAATTAACCAAACGACTAGTGACATTAGAACTGTAACAAGTGCTAAAAATTAATATGTGTATATTCCAATGTTCCCCCAATCTTCCATTTTTGCTCAGCTGAAACAACTTATTTTCCTAGGAGGATTCAAAATACCTTAAGCAATGCCTGTCTGTTTCAATCATGGCCACTAGGAGGCAAAGAATGTTTCCTTTCCTCCCTCTGGGGTAGCTCTGGGTATAGTGGTGGGATAGCTTTGTTGGTGGGGAGCTTGGAAGACACCAAGAGATGGTAACCGCCACACAGGGTGGGTGGGCTGCCATTGATCTAGGGCAGTAGAAAGCTGGACACAGCCTTACTGAGCAACCCATTGCCAGACATCCAGTTAAGCTGCAAGAGTCCAAGTCTCTAGCCTGCTCTGGCTTAGGAGACCTTCCTACTCCAAACGCGTCAGACCGCATGGGAGACCCTGGGAGTGAGGCACAAAGCTGGGAACTGTCCATGTGCTATGTTGCTTTTGAAACCCTAATGGAGTCCAAGACAGTTGCCATATATTCAATGGTATAAAGTAGCCTTTCAAGTTTTCTTTTGTAAAGGGGTGCCTTTAAATTGTCAGCAGCTGAGCCCTGTGTGGGCTGGTTTCCAAAGCTGCTGAAAGTGTAAAGGATAGATAGACCTAGACAGCAGGTTTGGATCAAAACCCACATTTGTACCAGTAATGTTTATGTAGGTCACCTGTACACTGGGTGATTTATATCCCCGTGAACTACAGCGGTGGTGGTCAGTGAGCTGACAGCTGAGAGATGACAGCTGTCTGGACTTCTCTACCAAAGCCATTGACATCTCTGGCCAAGTCCAAGGACAATGTATTCCCAAAAAGGCAGTAGCTTTCAACATCCTCAACCACTGAGCGTCTGCAGTGCATCACATGGCAGAAAACGGCCCCTGGAAGGCAGTCCCCTACCTCCTCACCAGAAGAAAACACTGTTAAATCCAATGAAGAAATCATTGTTTCTGGGTTGTACATTTGCTTCTCTACCATGCACATAGGCAGCCCATCCAGGTTGAACTTGATGAGCTTTCAAAGCACGTCACATCATGGTGACCTTGTTCTCTTGCATTGCTGCTTGCAAGGAAAACTCTCCTAACTAGCCGTTCTTCCCTTCATCCTCTCAACAGCCACATTATTCTCTGGCTAGCAATGGCTAATACTAATAATGTACCCAAATGTTTGGCTCCTTAAAAAAAACTTGGGAACAGAGAAAAGGCATTTCCTTACCTCCATTCTCCATCAAGACGCACCGCATCGCCACCTTCTTTTGTAAGTATCTGTCTAGCTCATATCCCAAAAGATACATCAGTTGGTTTGGTAATTGGGGCTGCCTTGGTGAGGAGGACTATCATTCAGGTATCTATTCATTCATTGATTAAATACTTTTGAGTGTCTAATCACTCTCTCTGAGACCCAATACTAAACAATGGTGACACAGAGATGAATCCCCAAGCTCTGCCCTCAAGGATCCATGCACCTGGCTCAGGACCCCCGGCCTCAAATCATCAGTGATGTCAGGGTTCCAGGAAGCCCCAAGAAGTTTCCCCTCTCACTGCCCTTCCAGATCAAGTCTTCTGCACCACACACTAGTAAGAAAACTCAGCAAAAATTGACAAACAATCCAGTGAACTGTTAAATTCAGTTCTGTCTTGAAATTCAATGTCTCATTTCATATGGTTCATTTCCTTCCCCCTCCCTTTTTTTGTGTCAATAAAGCTTATCACTGTTTGGTGACTTCTGCCTGTCTATCATCCCACCCATGGTCTCCTACCACTCACAGGTGGCATCATAATTTAGGCAATGGATACACATCTGAGTAATTTTGCAAAAAGAAAATTTTGTAAATTGATTCCTATTTAACAGAAGCCTACAGTGGCATCTTTCATTTCTATCCCCTCCTTTACTCTTCAAATTACAACTTTATCTGTTGGTTAAATCTGGATTACTATCTACAGTAAAACCTCACTTGAATCACTTCAATCATGGCCTGCTCTGATTTTTTTTCTGATTAAGCAGAAATATTTCTCCTGCTTTAGTAACCAGAACCTGGTAACCATCCACCAAGAAGATTGCAAGGCCTTGCTAGACAAACCTTTTCTGACTATCAGAGTTGGAGGTAAAAGAGAAGAGACTAGAAGATGGAAAAGTAAATGTGGACTGAGTCTAGTGTTATTAAAAATTTGATATGAACTTGTTTTCTTGTGACTTGATTCTTCTTCCTAGGGGTTCAACACAGTAAACAAATCTGGTTCTAGTTATCAGGATTTTATTGGGTGACTTACCCTCATCACTGGCCTCCAGAACTTCCACACTGCCAGAAACTTCACTTAGTGATTCAGCCATAGTAAGATCACTAAAATAAAATATAGAGCAAAAGAAAAGCACAAAAGATTGTTTGATATCCAGGACATAACATCATCATTTTACCCTACCCCTTATCCTTCAGTTAGTTCCTTAAACTAGGCAAGAAAAATATACAAAGTGAATTGCCATTAGAGAGAATTATCCTTCCTTAAAAAAAAGACAATGATTCTATTTGTATGAAATTTTCAGAATAGGCAAACACATGGACACAGAAAGTGTCTTGCTTAGGGCTGGAGGAAGAGGGGTGTTTTTTTTTGAGCGATAGAGCACAGCGTTTCTTTTGGAGGTGATGACAATGTCCTAAAATTAATTGTGATGAAGATTGCACAAATCTTTGACTATATTAAAAAAAAAACACTGAATTGTATACTTTAAATTGATAAATTAGATAGTATGTGAAGTATAGCTCAATAAAGCTGTTATGCTTCCAAAAACAAAGACAGTTGTATAAAACCTGACCTATTGCTTTGTGTCGGGGTCCATTCGATTTGGAGGCCCGTTACTACTCATGGGCATGCCCAGGGAGACAAAATGGTATTGATAAGTCATAAAGAAAAAAATTGACATATTTGACCACATAAAATTTTTAAACTTTTGGTCAAAAAAAGGGAAAGAGTCAACAAAAGAAGAACAAACTAGGAAGCAATACTTAGAACAAATAGAGATATAGGGGCCAATTTTCTGAATTTTTCGAGTGCATATCAATCAACAAAAGACAAACAAGTCGCTATAAAATGGAGCAAAGGCTACAACAGGCAGTTTATAGAAAAAGAAATCCATAAAGGAAGGCTCAATCCTACTCAAAAATAAAGAAACGTAAATCAAAATATCAAGTTAAAGTGGGGTCTGCGGGAGGGCATAACTCAGTGGTAGAGAGCCAAGGTCCTCAGTTCAATCCCCAGTACCTCCATTAAAAATAAATGAATAGTAATCCAGAAAGAGAAAGAAAAATACCACATGATATCACTTATATGTGGAATCTAAAAAGAAAAGACAAATGAACTTACCTACAAAACAGAAACAGACTCACAGACGTAGAAAACAAACTTATGGTTACCAGGGGGAAGGGGGTGGGAAGGGATTAATTGGGAGTTTGAGATTTTCGGATACTAACTAGTATATATAAAATGGATAAACAACAAGTTCATACTGTATAGCACAGGGAACTATATTCAATATCTTGTAGTAACTTATGGTGAAGACTGTGAGAACAAATGTATGTATGTTCCTATATGACTGAAGTGTTGTGCTGTACACCAGAAATTGACACAACACTGTAAACTGACTACTTCAATAAAAATATATTTAAAAATAAATGAATAAATAAATAAACCCAATTACCTCTCCCTCCCCAAAAAAATCAAGTTAACATTTTTGCCTATCAGATTGTCAAAAAGTTTTCATTTTGAGGATGTTCCATGTTGACAAGGATGAGGAAAATGGACACTCTCATACATTATGGAGTGTAAACTGCTCTCTAAAGAACAATTTCACAGTAGCAAAAATTTTAAAGCTACACATACTTTTTGACCCAGTAGCATCTCTGCTAGAATTTTACCCTGTAGATATACTCACACTTGTACACAAAAATATGCACACAAGAATGTTTATCACAGCATTGTTTTAAGTAGCCCCAAATGGGAAACAACCGAAGTGACCATCAAAAGGGGAATTCTCCCAGGACTCTGATTCTATGTCATGGGAGAATTATCTGTCCCTGTGCTCCTTTCCATTAGTGCCGATAATCAACTGAGCATCAACCGTAAAATTTCCATTCAGTCTAGCCTTCTAGCTAAAGCTAGGGATGACAGTCCAGGGAAGCATGTCAGTTGATCACCAAACCTTTATAAATCAACACTGACTTTTTTTATGGGAATTTGTGTGTGGAGGGGAGGGGGCCTGATCAGCACCATCACCCAGAGAAAGGATGCTCCATGCACACACAGCAAGAGCCCTGGGGAGAGGCAGGCAGAGACTGCCCTCACAATAGTTCCCCCTGGGGTCTGGATGTGAGTGAGTCAAGTACATCAAGTGGGACTAAGTAGGTTTTGGAGCCCCTCTTCCAATCCCAGATCTGTTTTGCTCCCACAAATAGTCAAGCTGCCATTGTTAGTTCATGGAAGGGCCCAAGGCCCAGTCTGTGCTGCTGTCTAGTTGTAAGCCCCTGATACATCTCTGGAGCTAGAGAGGGGTGACCACAGGCCTTGAAGTTAAGGCCAACTTGAGAAGATACCCACTGAGAGTGACTGAGGCCTTGGAAAGCAAAAGCTTCCAAACCTCAGTGAGAGCTGACAGGGTCCAGGTCCTTGTGTCAAAATGGCATCAGACCCTCCCCTGAGAAGTCCTGGTGTTCCCCACAGTGTGTCTCTCCCACTGCCATGAATAATCAACCCGGCTTGTTTAACGACGAGTGTGTTCCAGGGGGGCTTTGGTTGCAAGGTATTGATACTTTATTCAAGTCACTCAAACTCTATGAGCCAATATCACAACTCTGCCTGAAGATGACAACGCCAGGCCCACACAATGCTCACTAATTACCATACACACACACACACACACACACACACACACACACACACACACACACACACACGTTTCATCTGGAGATCTGGAAAGAGCAAAGGGGTAGGGAAATTCAGAAGCCCTTCAGAAATTGAACAGAACAGGAGGATTCTTTGGGCCAGGAACAGTTCACATCACTGATGAGTTCCCGGACCATCTTAATAAACATGGCAGCACCCTGCCTCTGCCACTGAGAAAGGTTACTTAGACACTGTGGAAATAAACTACTCCTGAGCTTTGGAGAAGCCCGTGGAAAAGGAGCCCATTTTCCAAAATAGCAGGCCACGTGCACGGCAGGCTAACATTGTTTTTGACCCACCACTGTCAGGGGTAGAAGAAGAAAGGGAAACAACAACCAAAGAGAAAACTATGAGAGACAAAGGGAGAACAAAGAAAGAGGGCATCGTGGCAGCACCTGCATTCCTGTCGCGCTAACAGAATCATTCGATTTAACTAACTTTTGAGTTTAGACTGTCTCAAAGTCTTTCAGGCATACTTGCCTCATTTCCCCAACTGGACCCCAAGGTCCCTGAGGACAGTACCACCATCAGCTGAGCAGTCTTCCTTTCCAAACAAACCAACCAATAACCACAACAAAACACACAAACCTCCCCTTGATTCAAAATCCTCTTCCTGTTACCATTCAATTCTCTGCATCTCTTTAAAGCCCAACTCAAAAGAGTTATATATACATACTGCCCTTATGTCTTCACTTCTTATTCTTTTGAGCTCCCTCCAGCCGGCCTTCCAGATCCAACTGCTTCCAAACTACACCACCAAAATTTCTCTCGTTGGAACCAACCATCAGTTACTTGACCTCCCAACAGCATCTGACACTCCCTCTTTTTTGAATAATTTTATCAGTTGCCTTTCTAAACACCACACTCCCTTGATGGTTCTCCTACCTCATTGGCTGGCCCTTTTCAACCTTCTTTGCTGTATCTTTCTCCTTTCCCTGTATTTGAAATGTTGTAGCACCCTAGGCCTCTACCCTTGGCCCTTTTCTTTATCTACAGTCATTTCCTAGACCAGCGCCATTAAATAGAAATGTTTATGGGAGCCACAGTTGCAAGACACATATGTAATTTTAAATTTTCTAGTAGCCATATCTAGAAAGACAACAAGATTATACTGTATAACACAGGGAAATATATACAAGATCTTGTGGTAGCTCACGGCAAAAAAAAATGTGACAATGAATATATGTATGTTCATGTATAACTGAAAAATTGTGCTCTACACTGGAATTTGACACAACATTGTAAAATGACTATAACTCAATTTAAAAAGTTAAAAAATTTTTTTTAATTTTTAAAAATTAAAAAAATAAAAAGACAAAAAGAAACAGGTAGGGGAGGGTATAGCTCAAGTGATAGAGCACATGCTTAGCATGCATGAGGTCCTGGGTTCAATCCCCAGTACCTCCTCTAAAAAATAAATAAATAAGTAAACCTAATTACCTCCCCCCCAAATAATGATAAATTAAATTAAAAAGAAACAGGTGAAATCACTTTTAATAATATATTTTATTTCACTCAATAGAATCAAAATATTATCATTTCCACATATAATCATTATAAAAATAATATCAATGAACTATTTTATTCTTTTTTCATACGAAGTCTCTGAAGTCTGGTTTGTATTTTACACGTAGAGTACATCTCAATTCAGGCTAGCCACGTTCCAAGTGCTCAATAGTCACATGGGGCTAGTGACTACCATCTTGTAGATAATCTCATTCAGGCCTTATAAATACTATCTCTTCACTGGCCTCCAAAATATCTATCTCCAGACTAGACCACTTCCCCGAACTCCATATTCTTCCTATAACTGCCTAGTCAACATCTTCACCTAACAGTGCATAGTAGACCCTTGGTTCCCCTGACACTCACTCTTTCTGGGTTTTATGTGATCTGGCCCTCTGCCCATGCTCCTTTCCCGAGTCACCAGTCCTGCTACCCTCCTACTTTCTCCCTCAGCTCCAGCCTCACTGGCCTTCCCCTTGCCTTCTCCCTGGCCTTGGCTAATCCCCAACACACTCCGCCCCTTTCCATCTTGGGATCTTTGCATTTGCTGCTCCCTCTGCCGGAAGGGTTCCTTCCCAGCTAGCAGCAAGGCTGACTCCTTTACAACCTTCAAGTCAGCTCAAACATTAATGAGAGGACCTCCATGATGCTCCTAGTTAAAGCCTCTAGTCTCTCTCCATCCCATTATCCCTTACTAACATCTTCATAGCACTCATCACTATCTGAAATGATCATCTGTATTAATTTAATTGCAATTTCTTGTCTGTCTCCTCTACTAGAATGTAAACTTCATTAAGGCAGGGGCCTTGTCCCTTGTGTTCATCCCTGGATCTCCCAGCACCTACAATGGGACCTGGTACACCACAGGCACTTGGTAAATGCCTAACGTCAATAAAAGAAGGAGAAGTAATGGAAGAATCATCTTTGTGGTCAGAAATTTCTTAGAAACAGAGGCATGCTATCTAGGAGGATAATTATCCTTATTTCCCAACTGAGCAGGACCTGCCTTCCCTTCTGGCAAAGTGGGCGTGGGCCCTGGCCCTAGGTTATTCACCTGCGCAGAATCAAGCACTCTGGCCCCTCTTGTCCTTGGTACAGAGAGCCCACCCCCAGGTGTCCCAGCCACAGGGTCCCCGGGGGCAGAGCCCGATTAGTGGGGTTAGTCCCAAATCCTCCTGGAGGAGGTTTCAGGAACAGATCCCCTGCCTCATCCTACTTGACAGCCACCACCACTGGCAAAACGTCTTTCCGTGTACCCCAGGCTGACCATATTAGCCAGAGCTTTGCTTCCCCAATATCTCCTCACAGAGGAGAAAATTGTATTTCTTTTCTGTGTCTCATTATGGCTCATCTAAGTTTCAAGTGAATTTGTTCCTTAATTACACCAGGGTTCTTTAATAGTGGCCTTGGCACTGGCTCCTCTGGTCTCTATTTTTATTTATGATATTTAGCAAAAACTACAGTCACCTCATTGGTATCTCAAAAAAAGTCACAATGTTCTCTCTAAAATACCCATCTGACCATGAGCTTAAACTAGTTCCCCAACTTCCTGCTGCCTGTGGGATGAAAGCCAAGTTCTGAACACTCAAAGCTCTCAAAAACCCGCTGTTCTCAGCCCCCCTCCCTTTTACCAGCAGTCCACCCCAACCCGCACCCTCATGTTTGGTCTTCCAGAATCATCAGTCATTCCCTAAACACACCATGTTCTTTTCCATTCTCTGCGCTCTGCACAGGCTGTCCACTTGGCCTGGAACATGACCTCCCTAATCCCCACATCCTTGAAATCCTACACATTCTTCAAAATCCAGCTCAAAGGTTACCACCCTTGCCCCATGCTCTCACCCTTTGTACCTACCTCCATCATAGCTGATAACCCCTTGAAGACAGGGACCACATGTCGCTTATCTAGAGATCACCGGTGCCTGGCACCAGACACGCAGAAGATGTTCACCACGTGTTTTTATGGATGGATGAATGAGGAGTTGGGGGGGTGTTGCAGTGACAAATCAGAATCAGTAGGGGAAAAGGTCCCCTTTTTCATACATATGGGGACAATGTTTAAAAACATGTGGGGGGTGGACTTGCAGCAAAAGACCCCTCTGCATGAAGTCCCATGAAAAAGCTGGCCACCTGAGTAAAGAAAAAGGAAATAACGTAACTTCTTATTCAGTAAATGATGAGAGGCCTTCAGAACCACTTCCAAGGGGCATAAAGTCATGGAATAATGGTCATCAGGAAGTCTGGCCCAGCAGAGGTATAAAGTTTTATTATCAGTCATTATTCAAATGCTTGCTCTCTCTAGGCCAACCCCAGATGCTTAAGCCTCAGAGCTGCCTTTTCCTTCTCAAACGGTCTGACTTGAGGGCTGAGCAAGGGCTCTGGGGGGTGGGGGGGGGAAGAAAAAACAAAACAAGGAAAAAGGCCTATCTTCCAAGGTGGTTGAAATTGTTGAACTACAGCCTTGTTCAAGTTCAAGGATTCAGCAGACTTTGCTTGAAAGCTTTGCTGCCTTCCCAGAGTGGGGAATGCTAATGAGAAGCAGCTGGCCTCATTACTAAAAAAAAAAAATCTGATAGGATAAAATGCTTTCCACAGAGTCTGTGGTAGGCAAATGGCCCCCAGGGCTGTTGCCTCCCTGGTTTGCATGGCCTGTAAATCCACCCCCCACCCCCAGGGTAGATGAGCCTGCTCTCATCAGGTGAACTCTTTTAAAAGAGGGTCTGGAGGTCAGATAAAGAAGTCAGAGAGATTCAAAGGTACAGCAGACCCTCTCCTGTGGGCCTTGAAGGAACAAAATGCCATGTTGGGGAGAGGACC
Source organism: Camelus dromedarius (assembly GCF_036321535.1). Taxonomy (NCBI): domain Eukaryota; kingdom Metazoa; phylum Chordata; class Mammalia; order Artiodactyla; family Camelidae; genus Camelus; species Camelus dromedarius. The sequence goes on along the minus strand of NC_087472.1, from coordinate 25,849,166 downwards.
ATGTGGCCGAGAATGGCAGTGGCCAAGAGCAACCCTTGGTTAACAGCTGTCCAAAGAGTAGGGACCTCAACCCTACAGCCTCAAAGAAACTGTGTTCTGCCAACAACCAGTCAGTTTGGAAGATAACCTCAAACCTCAAACAAGCCCTCAGCTCTGGCTGGTACACTGATTGCAGCCTTGTGAGGCCCTGAGTAGAGGGCCCACTACACCTTGCCTAGACTCTTGACTCATGGAAACTGAGAGAGAGTAAATTTGTGTAGTAAGACACTCAAATTTTTGTCATTTGTTAAACAGCAATAGAATACGAATACAAGTCCTCTAGGCCCCAGCTTAATTGGGCAAGAAGCCAAACGTGGGGCAGGTTTGGAGCTATGTAAGCTGCAACACAGAAGTTGGTAAGTGGCCCATGAGGGGATGCTTTGCCCCCTTCCCCAACCCATCCCACCACAAACACTTCTTTATGAAGAACAGAAGTTGCCAGTCCCTCAAGTGAGTTGTCAACTGAGCAAGTTAGATAGACCTTGACAAAATGTCAGAACATGCCAAAGCCCCTGAAGGCTCATCTTCTATGAGATGGCTTTCCTGATCCTCAGGAGAATGTCTCCAACTCCTTCAAATATGGCTAGACTCTGGCCCCTCAGCCAGATATGTGTGTTGGGTGTCCGCCAATCAGTGGCTGAAGAGTCGTGGAGCTGGTCATTCTGAGGTATGATGGGGGGCAGGGGGAGAAAGTGCCCAGCTACTCCTAGATGGAATGCCTTTTGCGTGGCTGCCAGCTCAGTGAGAAACCTGGGCCACCCCTGAAGTGAAAGTCTGAGAAAGGGCCCCATTTCCCCTTATTAGTTGTAAAATAAGCTGACTTCTAATGGAGTATGGTCACTCCCTCTTCCCCTTTTCCTGGCGTGAGGTTGGCAGGAGGACACCAGAGATTTGGCCAGTTCTTGAAATGCAGCCCTTGGACTCCATGATGGAGACGGCCACCCCTTAGATCACACAGTGAGATCCAGAAGTCCCACCCGGCCAGCCCAGCAGCCATCAGAATGGCTCTGATGTGGACAGTCGCCCTGCTGATGGCAGCGTTCACTCAGGGTGGTGGGGGCTTGAGGCCGAGTTCTGGCCAGGACATGACTACTTCCATGGACAAATCAGGGCTCTCCAAGGTCATCGGCATGACGGACATTTTTGCAGCAAGGGCCAAGAGCGGCAGCAGCTCTTAGCAGGCTCCCGGCCAGCTAGTTAGCTCCGGAACGTCTGCTTGCTGCTGCTCTTAGGCACGAACATGAGTGCCATCCCGGACTAAGGGAACAATCTTGATGGTCATTGATCCCGCCTCTGAAATCCCTGGTGGGGTGTCTGCCCAAAGCAGAAACTGCTGCATGGCTCTGGTGGCATGTTATTTGAAAAGACCTTTTCAGCAGCCCCTTCAAAGCCAGCCCTGAATATGCGCATGGGTGTCAGTAGGAAGTTGGATGAGAGCTATTCCACGCCCTCACCTGTGGGCATTTGGCCACCAGAACCATCAAGCAGATGCCCAGACACGCTCTAGGGGACTCCTGCCTCGGACCCCTGCTCTAGAAGGGGTGCTCACTACACTCTGTCCCCCAGGCCTTCCTACCACTCCAGGAGGCCAGAGGAAAATGACAGCCTCCTGCCCTCACTTCCCCGCCACAGGGGAGCCCCCTTCATGAATACCTCGCAACACCCTGATCGTCATCCGGGGAGCATGTCTTTGGACTGGAGATGGGAGGCAGCTTCGAAAGAACATGCTGTCTTGGCTGGAAGACTGCTCAAAATTTCTGCGGCGCTGCATCTCACTATGAGAAGAGAGGAAAGATCCTCGCCTTATCTTAGAGAAGCAGCTGTGACAGCCACACTGGCTACAGCCTCTCCTCCTCCTCTTCTTCTTCCTTCTTTGTGCCTTTTCCTCCTCCAGTACTTCTGTTTAAAAGCTCTCTAGTTTTGCCTCCAGCCCTGCCTTCCCTTCCTCCTCATTGCCCCTCACCCCTAGAGGAGACCAGGAGCAGATCAGAAACAGCAGACTCATCCACCCCTAATACCTTAGAGCATCTGGTGGGGGCAGGGGGTGAAAAAGGCAAAGAACTTGGCCTCAAAGATTCTTTTCGCCATTTCTCTAGCGGCCTCAAAGCCCAGCTGGTATGGGGTCTTGTTCTGTCTTGTCAACCTACATATCCAGTGAGTAAAAGCTCTGTTCCTCACAGGGAACTACATTCAATAGCTTGTGATAACCTATAATGAAAAAGAATATATGTGTGTGTATATATATATATATATATATATATATATATATATATATATATATGACTGAATCACTATGCTGTACATCCGAAACTAACACAACATGATAAATCAACTATACTTCAATTAAAAAAAGAAAAGAAAAAATTTTGAAAGCTCTGTTCTTGCACAGTTGGAGGCAATTAACATTACACAATTAATGCAACAAATGAAATTGCTAAATCCTGACTCTGGGCCAGGCAGGCACTGAAAAAAATGGTTTTACAGGCATCAGCTCATCGAATCTCACAAGAGCCCTATGAGGAAGGCCTTTTTATTTTGTTTTTATTATTATTTTCAGCCCCATTTCCCAGATGAGGAAACTGAGTCTCACCGAAATTAAGTAATCTGGGCAAGGCCATGCAAGTAGTAAGTAACAGAGCTAGGACTCATACGCAATTCTGGTAGATTTCAGGGCCCATAGTTTGATCACTACACTCTGCTCCCTCCTTACTTGGCAAAATCTGATTAAGTATTAAATGACCACTCACTCCGGCCCCAAAGAATCTCACATATCGGCCCATTATAGGACTTGAAAAATTGGATGACTCGTCAGGTCATCGTCAGCCCCTAACATCTTTGCAAAGTTGGTGGTCATTTTAACAAGGAAAAGTCCTGCCCCAAATGGCTCACTGGACATGTATATTGTGATGAGAGATCACATCATATTAAGGGGCTAGGTCTGTAGCATGGACCTCTCAGGTGGCCAGGCTGAAGTGGGGTACCAGCAAGAGGAGTAGGAAGCATGAGGACCCTGAGAGACTCAAAGAAGAGCCAGAATTGAGTCGACGGGCCCTGAGGATGGATTTCACAGCCTTAAGCGTGTGTTGGGCACCAAGAGCTCTAAACCCAAACTTTCTGCCAACTCTCAAGTCCATCCCAAGCAGAGTGTGTCTGAGGCTTTCTAGTTCATCATCTATTTGTTATTACTACTCCCAGCAGTCAATATTCCACCAGGGAGGAGGGAGGAGGTGGGGCAAAAAACCCTCCAAGGAGGGAAAAAAGGCAAAAGAAGAAGAAAAGAGCGGGGGTGGTACTGGGCCAGGCTGTGAATTCTACGTGGCTGGTTGGACTGTGTTGGCAGTGGTTCCCTGGTGGGGGAGGCAGGGGAGATAAAGGGGAAAGAGAACCTGGCCACAAGAATGTTCCCCCAGCCCAAGCTGAACAATCTGTGACCTTTGTGAAGCCAACTTGTAACTTTTTGGTTTCATCTTAAGGTCCTTTAGCCCACAGGGTGGGGGCTGGGGAGGCAATCACCTCATGGTTATGATAAACAGCCTTCAGTCTCTCAGTTCTGGGGGGGAAGCAGAGAGGTCAAGCAGAGAGGTCACAGTGTGAACTGTGTCTCCACAGGGAGGGAAAGGGCAGAAGGAGGGGTGATGCTGCCGCCCCCAAGGGGCCTAGGCCTACTAGAATCAAAATGCCTCCAAGAATCTGAAAGCCCTGGCCATTCTCGGTCAAGGTCATGTTTGAGGGTCTTGAAGACCTTCGATTCTTAGCCCTTGACTCCACAGACAGCCCTGCAGCAGGGCCAGGAGACAGCTGCCTACTTGCAGCTACAGGAAGAGTTATCCAAAGGTTCTCTGGTCTCTCCCTTTCTATACAGCCTAAAATATCCACCATTTGAATTAGAACCCACCATTAGAACCAGACTACCAAGTCAGAATATTATTTCCTAGGGCCTCTCTGTTTGTACCTCAAAGTCTTCACACAGACCTACTATGTACTCAGTCCTGTTTTAGAGACTATGGAGGCAATGATAAAATTGACATAGTTAACATTTACTGGACATTTAATATGTGCAGACACAGTTCAAAGGGTTTTGCATACATCATCTCATTTAATTCTCAGAGTAACCCTGTGAGGTAGGTATTGTTTAGTCGCACTCCTCCCCAATTTTGCAGATGAGGCAACGGAAAGGCTAAGTAACTCCTCAGGGTGTCATGCAAGTACGTGGTGAGGGCAGGATTTGAACTGAGGTGGTTTGACTCCAGAGCCCAGAAGTGCTCTACTAAAATGACCCACTCCCTGATGACAAAGAAAAAAATACACGTGAAAAATGGAGAGCAGTGCTTGATTGGGGACCAGAAGGCCTGGGTCCTGATTCTACCCTTCTAACAGAGTCTCCCTGTGGCCTTGCCCTGGTTCTAGTTCCTTGTTGGGCCTCAGTTCCCACATTTGTAAAATCAGGAGGTGAGACAAACTTGTCATGTGTTCTCTTATGATATTTTATGACAAGTATTCATTTTATGATGAGGACTCAAAGGCTAAACTCTTGAGTACTGACTCCATATAGGAGGAGTCCGCAGGGCCCAGTAGTCATGGAACAGGAAACTAGCGTGTGTGTTGCACACAGGCATGGCACAGGGGACCAGAAGGCAGAAATGAGGCAGAGCATCAAGGTTAAGCTGGAGAAGTGTGTCCAAAACACATCACAAAGCCCAGCTGGGCAGGAAGCAGCAAAGCAGGACTAGAAAGCTGAGATCTAGCTGTAAATGAAGGCAAAGAACAGGAAAGGTGAGAGTACAGGGGAACCTCGGGTGGGGGTATTGGGGGATGGGAGGCAGTCTAGCCACAGGAGGTCCTAAATGGTGCTTCTCTGGGTGGTTCCATTTAAAACAGCAAAAGGGACTAGAAGGAACCTCTTGGTATAGGCTGGAGTCATCATGAAAGGCCTTGTAGGGGAAGCCCATTTCATGTGGGCCATTTACTAGGCAGAAAATGTTGTTGCCAGCCTGAGGCACTGAGAGTCAGTATAGGTGAGCTGGGGATGGGGACAGAGAGGGCAAGTGACAACCACAAACCCTGAGTGACCGGGAGGAGCCTGAGGACTCTGGCTGGGCCCAGCGTGCTTGGGGCACTGAGGCAGGGGCAGAACCTGGCTCACCTACATCCCTTTTGCTCAGGGTCAACTCTGCTCCCACGCTTGACTCTCATACCTCTTAGGTCCAGTGCCTGCAAAAGAAGCCAGAAGGGTCTAGAGAAATATGGACAGGCCACAGGAAGGAGGCTTCAGGACAAGGGACCCCAGATAGCAACAGATTAGAAAATGAAGTGCCCCAGGGCCTGGGGGTAGACAGGATACCCAGAGGGAAAGAGGGAGCCCCAGAAAGAGGACCTGGACCTGGGCCAGGCTAGGAGGCAGCTAGTGGGGGAGGAGAGAAAGGCCCAGATGACCGAGGGCAGGAAGAAGACTCCTGGTTCTCTTCTGTGTTCACTGCAGGCCCAAGCTCATTCCCTCCTTCAGCCCCTGTCACTCCTAGGCAGCGAAAGGAAAATGATTGCCACTCTGAAGAAGCAAATGATGTGCGCAAATCCTTTCCCACCAGGGTAGCCACCTCATGGGAAAAGAATAGTGGCAGTGAGAACCAGGAAAGGAGAAATCTGCCAGGCTTCCTTCAACTATAAGATGCAAGAATCCCTAGTCAGAATGGCCTGGTGGGAAGAAAGCCCCCCGGGGAGCAGTGCCCGAGAGGGGTGCCTACATCGTGGTGCAAGGCAGCTGCCCCTCTCCCATCTGAGAGTGAGAGGGAAGCACACAGCCAGCATCTGGGGAATAAATGAGATGATGGATGAAAAATAGCCCAGTGCCTGGTACAAAATAAGTGCTCAAGAAATAGTAGGGTTTTAAAAACTACTAGTACATGTCTTGGCTATTGTCAATAGTGCTGTAGATAAAACTACTATATATAAAATAGATAAACAAGGTCCTGCTGTATAACACAGGGAGCTATACTCAATATCTAGTAATAAACCATAATGGAAAAGAATATGTATATATGTATAACTGAATCACTTTGCTGTACACCAGAAACTAACACCATATTGAAAATCAACTCTTCAAATAAATACATAAATAAAACTACTAGTACAGATATGGACAGTGGTGTGAGAAATGGGTCTGAGGAGGAAGGCTGCAAGTCACCAGCCTGCATAACAATCGCTGATTCTGGGGCCCTCACTCCCAGAGACTTGGAGTCTTCCATTGGGGCTGAGCTCAGAGATCTGAACATTCCATTGCTCCTGGGTGATTCTGAGGTACAGAGTCCAAACATCCCGCTTCGAGGAAACCCCACTGTAAATCACGGGCATGGCTGGAACAGGAGAGCTGGAAAATGAGAAGCCATAAGAAATGGATGGCAGGGAAAATGTGGTGAAGAAAAAGCAAATTTGAATGATGCCCAGAGGGAATTGCGACCACAAAGGACGATGCTTTGCTTTTCTAACTTCTGCCTCTAAGACTGGTACCTCCAATGAGACCTATAGCAACTTTTGGAGAGTTGACAGCCCAGCCCTGCTATTAAGTAGCTGTGAGGCCTTGGGCACACCAAGTTCTTTCTCTGGGCTGCAGTTTCCTCACCTAAGAAGTAAGGGATTAGGCTAGACTTGGATCTAAGGGTCCTTCTAGCTCAGGCATTCCAGGATCCTCTGATTCATTGAGACAATCTTTTAAAGTTCCCAGTTCATCCCTAGAGAGGCCCGATTTTGCAGAGACCCCTGTAAGCCTGGCTTGAGTTGACCAACAGAAAACCAGCCTTTGGAGCACGTCTTTCTGAAGCCTGTTGACATTTTCAGAAACCTCTACTTTTATCTTGTTTAGAAACCTAAGCTATTTTTTCCCATTTAAAAAATGCAAAATACTTGACTTGAAAATTCCCTATTCATTCTTTTTTCCCCTTCAAAGGAAATACCAAAAAAATCTTTTTTCAAATCAGGAGTTCATCCTTATCAGAGAATTAACAATCTCATCTCAGAGAGTTTCCTCCAACTCTGAGTAACCAAACACAGGCCATTTCTACATGAAATAAGGTCTTTGCAGATCACTGACATTTGCACAGAAGAAACACACATTTTCACTCAGTAAAATTATATCCTTCAAAAATAGGACATGGAGGTTTATTGGGAAATTTTCCCCCATCTTAGTCTATTAAATGATTTCTGGAGACTCCCTTCAAGTATCATAAGTGAATAGTGAACTAACACAGAAACCTCTGTTCATATGCTTTATGCAAACTCAGGAGAGTAGACTTTTCCTGCCTTACCTATTGGGCTCTACTCAAAATCTGAACAGGCAGATATGCCTGGCCTCCCAGGCATTTTCTTTTCTTTTCTTTTCTGTTCTTCAGCCCCCATGGAACTCAGAAGAGTCTCCCTTTGACATAATTTACTCTCCATTTTTCCAGAACAGTTGGGTTTATGGAAAGGGGAGACGGAGATGCAATAAGGAAGTAACATGATCCACAGCTTATAGAATGGGCTGGTCCTTGGCCCAGTGAGGCCCCCAGAGGATAATGACCTTGTTGATATAAAAAAGCAACATGACTTTATTCATCTTTAGTAGCAATCTTTTCTGAAATACAGTGCCTGCAATTTGTTACTTTTTTCTTATCCATATCTAGACTTTCCCATGTCTGTATCTCTTCTTTTTCTCTTCTCGTGTTTCTATTCCCCATTTTGAACATCTACTGTATATACTATAGCAGATAACTGAATTATATTGTTATAATTTGTAACAAGGAATACAGTTCCAAATGTTCAAATTAGATGAGTACTGTGTTTTATGTTCCTACTTTAAAAAAATTCATGTAAGTTGCTTTAACAATATGGGGCCCTTTATTAATTTTTTCCCATTTAGCCTTGGCCCCAATAGATGAAATTCTTCCCCTCCCTGTCAGGCTCTGAGTTTTCTGAGGGCTAAAATGTCAAACTAATAAAGATCCCGACAAGCTGTGTGACCTTGGACAAGTCATATAATTTCTTCATGCCTCAGTTCTCTTATCTGTAAAATGAACTCATCTGGGGACAGAATTGGGGGGATGGAGGCAGTGGGTGGGATGAAGGAGGCATGGATGTCACAATATCATGTCTTTGTGTGGTGTTCTTGAATCTGATCCAGTCATTTCTGAACAGATATGCCTTTGTTGAAGAAAATCTGGCATCTTGACCTTCTGAGGAGGCAGCATGATGTACTTGCAAGAGGGTTAGACCACGGACTTGGACAAATCTAGGTGCGAATCCCGACTCTCAGTCAATAAGAGCTGGGCTCTTCAACAAATCATGGAACTGTTCAAAAACAAGATTTCCTTATCTATTTAGTAGGGCTTAGAGCTCCTTCAGCATAGGCTAACTGTGAGGACTCACTTAATAACTGTTTGTTGAGCACCTACTATGTGCTAAGAAGAGATGAGAAGTGTGTTCAACAAAGAAGAGGGCTCCACTCTCACAGTTGGGTGAACTAACTCACATCGAGCCCCCGGCAAGAGGTGTAGCACATAGTAAATGCTCAATACATGGTAGTGGCAATCATTATTACCCTCCCTTCTCCGTGGGAAGGCTGCCTGTCCTTCCCATGCTGTTAATCCCCTATGTCCCCCTATGTCTTCGTTGGTTTCCCCAGAGTACAGGTGAGACTTCCTGGAGTTATCTGCATTCTCCCCAGCAGCCAGCTCCCTGGTGACCGGCAGCATTATCAAATGGCTCTCTGCACTGGGGCCTGGGGCCCCCAGCTGCGTGTGGGCACAGCCAAGTGCACCCGACCTGTGTCCTTTGCTTGTTAGCAGTCACTGGATCAAGTGGCCACCGATAGGGCTGGAGTTTAATTCCAGAGGCCTGGGAAGCCCACTGTGCCCAGAAAGCCTCTCTCTGGGTACTCAGGGTATGGTGACTTTTCTCTGGGAACACCCAAGCCCAGGCGAGGCCACCTGGGCTCCTCATTTATACTGTATTGTGACGAACTCAGGGCCCCATGCTCTAGCCTTCATCCGAGTCTGTCCCTAAACAGTTCCGATGGCCCTTCTGGACGGAGTAGTGGCACAGCAAGGAGAATGCTTGTCCCCTTTCCTCTTCTCAGTTCTCCCATGCCAACAGCAGAAAACTTTCATTTTCTTTTTCCATTCCAGAAGACCAAAAACGGGATTAGGACTCATGAGCTGGTTAAAAGTTGTTTATCAACATTAGGTGGCATGGGAACTCACGTTTACTGAGGGCAACCTCCATGCCTGTCAGTTACCTGATTTAACCCTTGTGACAACACTGTGATGTGGGAGTCATTATCTCCATTATACAGATGAGACCACTGAGGACCAGGAAGGCAAAGGCATTCACCTACAGCTGCACAGCTAGGAAGGAGCATTGTGAGGATTCAGACCCATGTCTGACTCCAAAGCTCCATACTCTTTCCACCACGTGGGGCCAAATACTTTCAGTGAGTGTATGTGTGTACCTCTCAGGCCAGACACTATGGCGGGTGGCTGAGCCCTGGGGCAGCATGGCCTTGATAGCACACCATAAGCTGCAGTGAGGTGCCCTCTTCTCTCCCTTTGGGCCAGATGACTTGTTACTTCATTAGCAGCCTGGGAGCCAGGCCGGTCCATACACTGCCCGGGTTTCCCGACCCCAAATGCCCAGCTTCCATGTATCCTTAAAGACAGAGGAGGCCTCAACATCGTGAAGATCTCCTGGCTCTGCTGTCCTCCAATACAGCCTCCCCAACACAGGCATTCACATTCCAAATTTAAGACAGTTCTACCAAGGCAGAACTTTTGCACTAACTCAAAACAAAAGCACTCCTGTGAGCAAAGTCGTAACATAAACCTTACACTGATAGATGGCCTTGTACTTGACAAAGCACTTCCACATCCATTTGATCCTCTGGACAATTCTGTGACATAAACAGGGAAGCAGCATTATTATTTTTTTAGTGTTCCTATTTTACAGATAAGCAAACCAAGGCTCCCAAAATTCATGGGGACATGCCTATAGGTGATGCTGTGATGGCTGAGAGTTAGTGGTCTTTAAATAATATCCCAGGGGAGGGCTCCTTTGTAAGCCCTGCAGAAGCCCCATTTACATGATGACAATTACAATATTAATCACAAATCTCTGGCAATAATGACGAACATCTCGCAAATGCTTACTGTACTGGGCGCGGGTAACATGCTTCATTTCTCATGCATTATTTCACTGCCTATCATAACCCTCAGAGGAGTAGGTCCCATTATTACCCCCATTTGACAGATGATGATACTGGGGTTCAGAAGGCCTCGATGCCATACCCATGGCCATAAAGCTAGGAAGTGGTAGACTGGGGACACAACCCCAGGACTGTGGTCCCAGAACCACACTCCACTAGACTAGAGTGCCTCTACAGTTGAGTCCAATATGGAAGCCACTAGCCACATGTGGCTATTTAACTTTAAATTAATTAAAATGAAATACAGTTATCACTCAAGGTTAGGGGTATAGCTCAGTGGCAGAGCGCGTGCTTACCATGCACGAGGTCCTGGGTTCAATCCCTAGTACTTCCATTAAAATAAATAAATAAACCTAATTAGCACCCCGCAAAAAAAACTGGTGGCAAAAAAGCCCCTCAGTTCCTCCATCACACTAGCTGCACTGCAAGTGCTCAGTGGCCACACGTGGCTAGTGGCTATTGCATTAGACGGCCCAGATAGAGAACATGTCCATCACCATGGAAACTGCAACTGGATAGTGCTAGTGCAAACACTCCAGGGTGGTCCTCCTCAGGCTTCTCCTTTGGTAAAATGCTATTAACTGAAGACAGGGTTTCTCAGTCTTGACACTGTTGACATTGGGGACTGGAAACTTCTTTGCTGCGGGGACTGTCCAGTGCACTGTGGGCTGTTAAGCAGCATCCCTGGCATCTACCCACTAGATGTCAGAAGCACGCCTTCCTCCTAGTTTTGACAATTGCCGAAAGTCCCCTGGGGGAGCAAAATTGCTCCCCACACTTGTGCAGAGAAATTCTGGGTTAAGGTTAGCACAAGCATTTGAAGTAGTCAAATGGCAAATCTTATCACTTACCATAACTTGGCCTCCTGATAACATGCCATTTCACTGAAACTCGTTTCTTCTAGTGAATCACAGCCTACAGTCATTTGCATTGAATGAGTGGTTTTAAAAGCTATTGAAGATTTAATGAAAGAGTAAAACTATTTAAAGCAGCAGGATGAGAGTGAAGATGCCAAGAAGGGGTCACTAGAATGTACCACAGGATTAGTTCCTCCAACTTGCTATTCATTAACCCTAACTATGAAATTGTGAAGGAAGGATAAGAATTGAATTGGTGTAAAAAGCTAAAGGAATGTCAGAGTAGAAAATCAATTAGGAAACAACAGAGGAAATCACATCACATACTGCATCTCGGCTACTAATTCCCAGAAATAACTAACAAGAAATATTGTACTACGTGAGAAATTGGTGAAGGAATTCCCCAAATGCTAAAGTTTGCCCAACAGAATATGGGCTTTCAAAGAATTCAAAAGAAACTAGTGTAAATGTTCCCACACAAAGTGCTGAAATTTTAGTTACTGATGAAATAACATACTTTCCCACATTTTGAATATATTCCCCAGGAAAAGAAGCCTCCCTACAGCAAATGGAACCCTGCTTAGAAAGCTGTGAAAGACCAAATGGAACCTATCAACTGGAGTCCGGCTTCCTTACCCTCAAAATGAAGACATTTGCACCCATCCCACCATTACAGGATCTTGTCTGCTTAAGAAAATTCTTATGCTTTTCCTTCATCTCCTCATGTACTTGCACAAAAACAGTCTCGCATAATTCAAGACTCCTATTTTCTCCCTTCTACCAATTAGCACATTCACTGATCCCTTGATAACTCTCCTGTCACCTGCTGTCATTCTATGTCTATGAAGAGAACAGATTTTAATAGTTAGTTATCTTAAGCAAGAGCTATCTCTAACAAGAACCAGTTCAGGATTTAAACACCCAAACTGATACCCTAGCAACTGACCGGATTCAAGCGAGGGGCCCAGGGGACAAGCAACACGGAGTCAAGCCCACAAGGGCACGGATCGCTCTGAATACACTCATCTCCACCACTGGCCAAACATCTCCAACTTACATAATAAATGTATCCACCTGTATATAAAATCTAGAATGCAACTGTGATCTGGAGAGGAAACTGGGAGCCAGTCTTGTGTTTCCACCCAAATTCAACATTCAAGCCCTCCTGGGATTCCTTGAAGGGGTACAACCCATCTGAGGCAGCCAACCTGCGATTCTAGGAAACCCCTTGAGGGAATTGTTGGAGAGATGGAGGGGGAAGGAAAGCCAAGGCTCACAGGGGGAGCAGTGAATGTTCCAGCAGCCCCATTTCCCTCCCAGTCTTCCCCTCCCATTACCCCTGGAGCCCTCGAGAAAGCTCAGAGAAGGGACGCTAGCACCGCATCAAAGAACTGCAAGACTGCATATCGTACAGCTTGGAACAAATGTAGAAAATTAAGACAAGTCAGAGAATTGAGAAGGATTTTCTTCACTCACCCAAATTCTGCTCCTTGTTTCCATCCCTCTCTCCTCTGTCTTCTTATCTCTCTCCCACTTCTCTCCTCCAGCTTCTCCATTGGCAACTGCTCTGTTTTACATTCTCTCCTACCGAGCTTGTACCTCCCACCCCACCTCCCGCAAACTGCTGTTTACTGGGCTGACCACTCCCTAAAAAGGCAAGCTCCTCAAGGGCATCTTGGTTCAGTCAACAACATTCTTTCAACAAATATCAGTGCCAGGCCCTGTGCTCACTTGGTTCCAGGAAAGGAAGCAAAAGTTTCTCCCACGATGCTCAGCACAAACCTTGCTACAGAGCAGGTGCACAATATTTTTGAATGTTTACTGAGTCTCCATACCTTTTAAGTCCTGCAAGGGACTCCAAGCCACTTAGGTGTAGAAAGCTTGACTCAGTCTCCTCAAATGCCCTCATCATTTCTCCTCTTCCTTCAGCCCCGATTCAATAAATCATCAGATGAGCTCAGACTTTTAATGGTGGCTACAGGAAAAGGCCATCTGGTCTACTGAGTCTCCCTTTTCCACCCCAAAGACCTCAGGCTGCCCCAGATTCCGTACATGGAAAGCAGACACTAGGATGGAGGAACCCTGAGAAGGGCCCCTTGTGTATCTGGAAGCAGGAGGATCTAACAGAAGCCAGCCCTGAGTCAAGGGAGGAAGGGTGTGCACAACCACCTGGGAGCAATAACAGCGCCCTTATCATCTCCCACTGCAATGGCTGTCATCTCCCTCGTCCTCCCAATGTCTTCATGGTCTAACTCTCTGTCATCTGGTGCTATGGTGAGTTACACAAGGAAAACTTTGTAACTTCCACAGTATCCATCCAAGGCCATAGGTTGAGGGCACAACAGTGAAATGAGCCTGGGAGCTGGGGTTAAAAAACAGTTGCAAGCCCCAATGCTCATAGCAGCTCTATTTACAATAGCTAAGACATGAAAGCAACATAAATGTCCATCCACAGATGACTGGATAAAGAAGTTGTGGTATATATGTACAATGGAATATTACTCAGCCATAAAAAAGGAATGAAATAATGCCATTTGCAGCAACATGGATAGACCTAGAGATTATCATACTAAGTAAGCCAGATAAAGACAAATATTATATGATATCACTTAAACATGGAATCTAAAACATGATACAAATGAACATATTTCCAAAGCAGAAACAGACTCACAGACACAGAAAACAAATTTATGGTTACCATATGGGAAAGGATTGGGAGAGTGATAAGTTAGGTGTCTGGGATTAGCAGATACAAACTACTATATATAAAATATATATACAAGGTCCTACTGTATAGCACAGGGAACTATATTCAATATCTTGTATTAACTTATAATGGAAAAGAATCTGAAAAAGAACATATATATGTATATATCTGAATCACTGTGCTGTACACCAGAAACTAACACAACATTGTAAATCAACTCTACTTCAATAAAAAAGAAAAAGCATTTGACAAAACTCAACAATCATTCATAATAAAATTTTTGAAAACACACACACACACACAAATTAAAACAGTTGCAAGAACATGTTTCGAGTTTAAAGATTCCAGGCCCATTCCCCATCAGAATTGCAGGAATGTGCTCTGGTACTGATCTTGAGGAAGAAGCAGAAGGGGGCAGCCAATCTACCCACGCCCGAACCACCTGTCTTTGCCACCTCAAATGGGGTGCCACTAAAAACCACATGGAATACCACTGTGGGCCTGCAGGCCAGAGGCCACCAGTCCCTGTCCACATAGTGCCTTTCCATAAAGGCAGAAAACTGCAGGGGCCAGGCGAACCCGTGCAACACTAGACTATTGGAGACCTGCAGCGAGTGAGGTTTCTGATGGAATTCCAGATTGTGACAGCTGAGGGAGAAGATTGTTAGCTTTATGAATGAAAACGGAAAATAATCACAACCATATGACCAGATCCATTTTGCTTAATATCTTCTTCCTGTTGTCACTGCTTGAAATATGCACACCCAGCATCCAAAAACACCTCTGTGGACACATAGTGAGAATAAACTGCTTGGAGCTAGTGCCGCATCAAATAACTGGGAGACTAGGTATTGTACAGCTTAGAACAAATTCAGAAAATGAAGGCAACTCAGAAAATTTAAAGTGATTTTCTCCACTCACACCAAATCGCCTCCCTCTTTCCACCCCTCTCTCCTCCTTCCTCTCCTCTCTCTCCCATTTCTTCCCCCAGCGTCCGCCCCAACGATCCCACCACCATATCTTTATTTCCAGTCATGCTGGCTGCTGACGGGTGCCAGAAGAAAATGTTTCGGTGTAACTGAAACTATGTTATTTAATGGGAACATTATTTTAATGGTGTTCCTAGCCTTGTAAAATCCGGGTTTGTGGGGCGCTTTAACTGAAGACGATATGGGCTAAGTTTCTCAACATGTGCAAGTTGGAACCTATAGCTTTGCCCTTGTCTCTCTCCCCAGCCCGCCTGTTATACAAACATCCTCCTCGTGCAGCTCTCCTTCCTCAGATCCTTGAGCCATTTCTTACAAAGTATAGCAAAGCTAAGGCCGCAGGGGTTCCAAAGAGTGCCCTTGCACCAAGAGGTCGGGCATCACGATGCGCAGGAAAGGAAACCCCGGGAATAACTAGGTATCCCAAGTCAGTCAAGGCGGCTCGGCTAAATTTTCCTATTGGTGCTTCCCTCCTTGCCTTGCAAGTGTATTAATCAACAGGCTCAACAGCCTTGGGAACACTCTCCGCTTTCCCAGCCCGGCCCCGCGCTCCCTGGGACTCGGGTGAGCCAGGCAGGCACCGCGGCGGGAAGGAGAAAACCCGAAAGGCGGGAGCCTCCGGGTCCAGCCGCCCCGCCCCGCCCCGCCCCGCCCCGCCCCGCCCCGCCCCGCCCCGCCCTCTCCAGGCCGGCCGAGTCCGGGAAGCGCGCGCCGGGCTCCCGCGCCCCCGCCGCCGCTGTCCCGCGCACGCGCACGCGCACACGCACGCACACCTGCACGAGCCCTCGCAGGAGCGTGCGGCCCCAACCCGGCGGGCGCGTCGCCGCGAGTTAGAGTCCCGCCGCGCGCGCTCGACTAGCTCGCAGTTACGCCTCTTCTCAGCCGGCGCCCGGCTTGAGCGGCGAGAGGTACCCATACCGGCGGTCGGCGCTCTGCCAGTCTCCACTCCGTACAGTCCAGTTGCAGCGCTTACTGCGCCCGCCACTTACTCTGGGTTCTTCAGGCAACCGTAAAACCCAGCCATCGTGCCTCCGAGGGAGCCGGCGGCCGGTTACGCGCCCTGCCCGCTGGGGTGCATAGGGGCCAGCGCTGTGCGCCTGCCCTTGGGGGCTGCCACGTGGGGGCAGCTCTGCACGCCAAGCTCCCACACGCACGCAGCCCCAAACCGGCCGGCCGATGCAATCACCAGCCAGATAAAGTTTCTTCTCGGAGGCCTCTGTCTTCTGAACTAGGTCCAAAAAGGGCTGAGCTTGTTCCTTACTTGGTTAGGAACTGTTAACTCTCCCTTTTTCCTCTGCTTCCAGCTTCCCGTGACCACAGCATCCTTAGTGCAAAATACCAGATGCTCTTTCTTAGCCTCCCTGGGTCCCTGCAGGACTGACGAGTGTGAGGGAAAGCTTGGACGGGAAGCCCTGAGGAGTCAGAGACTTTGATCCGGGCGGGGAAGGACACTGTAAAGAAATCGCTTTCTGGCATTTTAGATCCTGCAGGCTGAGGGGAGGGAGGAACAAAATGAGGAAGACAGAGGTGAAGCCCCAAAGGGACTTTAAATAACAAGGCTGGAAGCATTCCCACCTCAACCTGAGCACTATTTTTGACACGATTGTTCTTTAATCCTAAAGAAAACGATTTATTCCCCAAGCAAGTCTGGCCATAAACAAAAAAAGCAAGTATATCTTTAAAGTTGTGCCATCTCAAGGGATGCCTGTGAGAAGAAAGCCCCTACCAAAGATTGTGTATACACAGTGGATCCCAGTTATAATGGGGACTCACCTTACGTGGATTCAGAGATATTGCTGATCAGATGGTGTCTGCAGAAAACCAAAAGAACTGGAGAGAGCATCAAAGTGTGACCTGATGCTGGCCGCCTGGAAGGTCCAGTAGGGCATCCCTCCCAATCCCAGTTCGATAAAGGGGTGCCCCTGCCCTGGTATCTGAGACTCAGAGATATGCAATATTTTCATTTTTGAAGTGTCTAGTGAAAGTGTGAAAAACAGAGCAAACACAGATGAAGGCTTTTGGGGTTTTTTTTAATTACTGAGAGAAATTGAACATGTTAAAAGGTCAAGATTTCTCCTGTGCAATTCAGGGAGGTCATTAAGCACCTCAGGGCTGGGCTTAATCTGACAGCCTTTCTAAATCCGGCTTCTGAGAATAAAAAGAAGGAAGAAAGCCAGGTCAGAGCCCCTCGGGGGATTTGGCCCATCCGTTACAGAGGGCCTGCTTTCTCCTTCAGTCTGCAGTAGGCAACACCCTGCTTCTGGAGTTTCATTGGGTGAGTAGACTCGGGCCTCTGGAGCAAGGCAGTGCATGGAACCATCTCTTCTTAACCTGGGGCGGGGGGAACCTAACTGACCAAGGACTAGATTTATAGTGTGGATGCTGAATCCTGACCTGTGGCTAAAATTTCTAGCTAGAATTCCTTTTTAGCTAGAATATAGTCAGTTCTCTATTATTCATATGTGGCTTGCCCACTCAGCAGAATTTCTGCTATTGTGTTTTAATCAAAGAACTACTTCTGGGGTAGCTACCCAAGTTGTGCTGTCAGTGGGTGGTTGGGAAAGACCAGTTTTAATATTGGCCAGAGAAGAAACGAATTCAGAAGGCAAATCTGTGTCCTTCCTCTCCCACCCAAATGGAACACACTCTGAAAACCATGCAATTTAGTATTTTGGATTATACATGCTTTGTGATTATTTGGCCAACTCCTTTCTTCCTTTGCTATGAATAATTAGGAGTAGAGGGTCCACGGAAAATCCCTCCTGTAATTCCCAGATGGCACTGATGGCTCCTTCTGCTGAACTCTTACAGAACTCGCTGTTAGCGCTCTGGAGTCAGAACTGGGTTTACATTCTGACTCTGCCTAAGTTTCTGCAGTGTGATAACCGCACTGGCATTTGGTGGGAAGATGTCTTTTTTCTTAGGAAATACATGCTGAAGTATTTAGAGGTGAAGTGTTATGATGTCTGCAATTTATGCTCAAATAGTTCAGAAAAAAATGTGGAGGAGTGCGTGTCTGTATAGAGACAGAGACAGAGAGAGGGAATGAGAAAGCAGAATGTGGTCAAATGTTAACAGTTGGGGAATCTAGGTGAAGCATGTGAGTCTTCATTGTACTATTCTTTCAACTTTCCTGAGCTTTGAAGTGTTTTCAAGATTAAAAGTTGGGGCTAAAATCTTAGCCCTGCCTGCCCTTATCAAATGTGTAGCATGAAATTATTTCCTCTTTGCAAATCTGAGTTCTCTCAACTCTAAAATGGAACTATTAATTGAACTTACCCCATAGGGTCATTCAGAGGATTAAAACGAGCTAACAAATATCATGCCCTTAGCCTGGTGCCTGTTCCTTAAGAAGGTCTCAGTAACTGAGCAGAATTGCTATTATCGTACCATTGTTGCTTAACATTTGGTTGTATGCTGGGTATTTTGTTTGTTTGTTTATTTGTTCTTAAGGTGTTTCAAGTGCCTATATCCTATCTCCTAAACTTCGATTTTAGGCCTTCAGAGGGCAACATGCGTTTGTTACATTTTTTCCTTGTATCTACCATAGTAGCTGGCACAACACTTTGTGAATCATAGATAGTGGACAGAATGCCTTGTTGAGTTGACTTTGAGGTTACTGTCCTGTGGGGTTTGGAGTGGGTCATAACATTGACTTGAAAATGGTCACATGCCCAAAAGCCAGTCATTACTGATGACAGACCAGTAGAAGAGGATGTTAGCATTGCACAGTGGGAGCTGGGTGAGAAGGTAGGACTACGAAAACAACTATTGGGGGAATAGATTTTTTTTTAATTCTTAAAATTGGAGGTAGATACCTTGATGTACAGCCAGACTTTTGGGAAAAGTGTCACCTTTTGTAAATGCCAGGAGGGCAAACATTCCATTACTCGGCTTTCAGGAGGGGGATGACCTCTACTAAGCAAGGTGGGCGCATCCTTAGGATGCCAGGCCAATCAGGCAGGTTTCCAAAGGTAGCAGGGCACAACTGCTTCATCCCAGCAAAGTAGGGTGCAAACACTGCAAGTGACTCCCCCAGTTCTTGGATCAACGCCTCCATTGCTTTTGGAGGGAATCTGATCTTCCTGGCTCTAACCAGTGATTCCAGTGAGTCTAAAGCCTGCAGGAGTAAATTCAGCTGAAACCTTCAGGACTACCTTTAAAACCATGCCAAGACTTTTAAACATCTGGCTCTTGAAAAAAAATCTGTAATCACTAGAGCCTGAAATGGAGAATGGTGAGACTCACTTCTGAGCAGATGCAAACGATTCTAGAAGGTTCCTCTCAGTCCCTGTGTCTCCTCCTTTCCTTTTGGTTGCTGTAGCCCTCCTTCCTCTTTCCCTCTCCCCTCAGTCTACCTCCTGAGGCTCACTGAATGAGTTCCTACTAAAGGCTGGCAAAGAAATGGTGGGTTTAGGAGTTAGGAATGAGAAAGACAAAGCAGTTTTAGTGTCTGAATCCATGTGACCCTGCTGATCACAGCATCCCAGATGGAGTGACATCTCAGGATGCCCAGGAGGATGAGCTAGAGGGCTGAGCTGAGTTATGGCTTCTGTGGAGCCACTCATCCAGATCTCTCAGAGGGCCTTCAGAAGATCTGCCCTCACAATGCCCAAGGGAATCTAGGGGCCAGTGAGATTGGGGAATTAAAGACCAACAGAGCCAGGGCTATCTCTAAGGGAGCTGGACTGAGGAAAACTACACTTGGTGGGGCAGGGACCTTCCCCAACTCCCAACATTTTAAAACAGGCCAAGTCTGATGCAAACTCACATTCAGGGCAGAGGAGGTGGGAAGGGGGAGGGGAAAACCAATAAGATACTATGGTGGGGTGGGGGAGGGGAGGATGCCTCTCTGGGATGGCAGGGCTGAAAGGGAGGATGCTGATAAAGGCATGGGCTAAGGGTAGTCCCCAGTCCTGACTTCAGATCCTCTTCCCTCTTTCCCTCCCCGCTCCTCCTCCATCAGGCAGTCTTCAGAGTCATTGAGCATCTCCTTCTTCCTTGACACCTTGGACTGGGGAGGGGACAACCGGGAAAGTCACCATCACTTGCCACACTCCAGGCTTGTTCTTGTGGTGGAGGAGAGCAACCAGATTGGGAGGAAATCCATATTATATAGAATGTTTAGGATGTAGTTTTATTACTTTCAGGCTCTGTATCCAATAACACAAACTTGGCTCCAGGTGTGGTCCTAGGGGACCTGCCTGACTGAGCACAGATGAGAAGGGTTTGTAAATAGACACTGTGAAATATTTCTAAACACACACCCATCCATCTGCCTGCCTGCTTGATTTGCCCTGCGTTTTAGATTTTCCCTTTCCTAAGTGGAAACTGGAGCTCCAATGGGGCCAGTGATGTTGGGAGCGAAGGTACAAGGATGTGGAAGGTCTTTGCCAGTTTCTTGCTGGCTGCCTTCATTTCCTTTCTCCTGGCTATGTGAAAACTCCAGAATGATTCCCTCCACTCCCCCTGGCTCCCTGGCCCTCAAGAGCCTGAGGATGGAGCGGTGCTCAGGAAGGAGAAGGAATCCAATTTGCTTTTTCCTTGCTTCCTTCATGGCCCAAATAATGATATCCAACCTGAAAACCACCAGGAAAGAGGAAGCACACACATTTCTCACTCCCATTTCACTCAGCCCAGAGCTTGGAGGTGTGAGGCAGCTTGGGTCCCACAGCTGCCACCTCCGGGGTCAGAAACCCTGCCAAGCTTCACTCCCCCTACAAGGAGCCCTGCCCAAAGCCCACACACCCCCCTCTGCCCAACCATCAGCCCAGGGAGCAAGGGCCCGGCCAGGGATCCTTCCCCCCCCGCTGGAGAGGGGAGAGTTGCTCCGCATAGAACATGGGATTTTTACCACCTAGCCAGGCAGAGAACTATTCTGGCTTCCTTGCCCAGGCAGCTAAGAAGGAAGCACTCCTCCCCACCCCGGGCCCCAGGTCTGGAATCAGTGGTTCACACTGGCCTACCCAAACAGCCTCCTGCTGTCATTTTATTTCCTTCATTACTTAACATCCTGGAGAAGGATTTCCTCATCCTTCCTCCGAGGCCACTGGCATCCTGAGTTGAATGACTGGTCAGTGGGACAAGTAAAGGCACATAGCCAGGGCAGCCAGCCTCCAAGAACTCCCAAGAAAGAAAGAAAAAAAGGTTGAAAAATTCTAATGGCACACGAAGGTATAAGATGATGAAACTCGAAAGCCGCTCTCTACCCTTCATCCCCAGCAATCCATACCCTACTTCTTGGGTTCCTTCCAGGAAGCAAAAGAGTTGTATGCATATATATTTTTTGGTTCTTTTTATTTACAGAAACAAAGTCCAAACAAACAAAAATGAATCCTGCTCTACACTGCTTTTTCATTTGCTTTTTTTTCCACCTAATAAGCAATCTTGGCAATCTCTCCCTCCTGTGCCAAGGAGGTGCCCCTCATTCTTTGATAACTGCACACCAACAAACTCTCAAGTAATTTGGGGGAATGAAAATTTGAAAACTGCTACCCTGGCCTCTCTCTCATACTCACCCCCCAAAGACTCTGTCCTGTTTCCTCAGCACCTCAGAGCCTTGTGGTGTGCCAAGTGACAATAATCATGCCAACAAACACATTACTTGTCTCAAGCCACAAAGAGCACAGCCTTGCTAAGAGAGGGTCCCAAACAGTGGTATTAATGGTGGTGGGGGGGGGGGGTTAGGTATCATGGCAGGTCCAGTGCTGAAGCTATTTGAGTTGAGGTGGAGTGTGGAAAAGATATTGATTTTCAGGCCACCTCCTATACGCCACCCGCTTGACTGCTGAATTTCACCGCTCTGGTGAATTACCATCAGCCTCAAGAAGTCTTAGCTTTTACACATCAGTGCTGACCCAAACAAGGGCCCAGGAGAAGGGGATAAACATAGGAACAGAAAGGGCTTCACTTTTTTAATTAAAACTTTTTTCTTTTGAGCTAGGTTTACATGCAGTTGTAAGAAGTAATACAGAGAGATCCCATGTACCCATTACCCAGTTTCTCCCAGTGGTAGCATCTTGCAAAACTATAGTATAATGTCACAACCAGGGTACTGATGTTAATACAGTCAAAAACAGAACATTTTCATCACTACAAGGATCCCTCCTGTTGCCCTTTTACAGCTACATCTACTTCCCTCTTACCCCAAACCCCACCTGAACCCCTGGCAACCACTAATCTGGTCTCCATTTCTATAATTTTGTCATTGCAAGAATGTTATATAAATAAAATCATATGGAGTTGTACAACCACTGTGGAAAACAGTTTGGAGGTTCCTCAAAAAATTAAAAATAGAACTACCATATGATCCAGCAATCCCATTCTGCGTAGACATTCAAAGGAAATGAGATGAAAGAAAATCACTATCTCAAAGAGATATCTGCACCCTCATGCACATTATTCGCAATAGCCAAGACATGGAAACAACCTAAGTGTCCACCAATACATGACTAGATAGAGAAAATGTCACACACTCACAGAGTAATATTATTAAGCCATTAAAAAAAGAGAAGGAAATCCTGCCATTTGCAACAACATGGGTGGACCTTGAGGGCATTATGCTAAGTGAAATAAGCCAGACAGGGAAAGACAACTATTGTATGATCTCACTTATATATGGAATCTAAAAAAGTTGAACTCATGGAAATAGAGAGTAGAATGCTGGCTGCCAGAGGCTAAGAAGTGGGAGAAATGGGGAGATGTTGGTCAAAGGGTACAAATGTCCAGTTATAAGATGAATAAGTTCTGGGGCTCTAAGGTACAGCATGGTGACTATAGTTAACAGTACTGTATTATATACTTGAAAGTTGGTGAGAGAGTAAATCTTAAATGTTCTCACCAAAAGAAAAGTAGTTATGTGAGGTGATGGAGGTGTTCACTGTCTTTACTGTGGTAATCATTTCACAATATACACATGTGTCAAATCATCACATCGTACATCTTAAACTTACACAATGTTGTATGCCAGTTATATCTAATAAAGCTGAAAATATCATGCAATAGGGCTTCTGATTTCTGGTTGTGCAAGTAAGGAGCTTAGATGTCACCACTCTGTTCTAACAACAAGTAAAAAGCTGAACAAACTAAAATATCAACAACTCTTCAGATCCATAAGAAAGGAGAACTCAGGGCAAATATTTGCCCTCCCAGATTGGAGAGACAGACAAGCAAATACAGGGAGTCGTGGCTTCCCAAAGCCAGGATTCACAGGCAGAAACTGCTGCAGGAACCAGTGCCCAGGTAGGAAAACCTGAACAAATTACTGGAGGCTCCTATGGACAACTCTGAAAGTTAAAAACCAGCCAGGCTAACTAAGAAAAAAAGAGAGAGGTCACAAATGGCTAATATCAGAAACTCCTGAAAGATAACATAGGCGAGAACCTAGATGACCATGGGTATGACAATGACTTTTTAGATACAAAATCAAAGGTACAATCCATGAAAGAAGTAACTGAGAAGCTGGACTTCATTAAAATTAAAATTAAAATTTTGAGTTGGGGAGCAACAAATAGGCAGAGAACATAATTTTTAGGGTGGTGAAAATACTCCATATGATAGTGTAATGTTGGATACATGTCATTATATATTTGTCCAAACCCATAGAATGTACAACACCCAGAGTGAACCCTAGTGTAAACTGTGGTCTTTGGATGATAATGATGTGTCAATGTAGGATCATCAATTGCAACACATGTACCACTCTGGTGAGGGTATTAATAATGAGGTGATGCATGTGTAGCAGCAGGGGGTTTATGGGAAATCTCTGTATCTTCCTTTTAATTTTGCTGTGAACCTAAAACTGCTCTTAGAAAGAGGAAGTCTATACCAAAAATAAATAAACTAAATAATAAATTAAAATAAATGGGAAAAAAGTCACGGTGGGGTGTGTCATGGGGGAATTAGAACAACTGATTTACTGCAAACGCTCTGAATGGAGGGCTCCAACTGAAAAATGTCTTGGAGGCTCCTTTATGCCCACTCCATTTACTTTTGGGGACACTCACTCTTGAGTGCCCTCCTCCAATCCTTGGCCTGGTCTTATTAGACTGAGCATAGCCCCAGGAGGCCAGATATTGCCCCCACTCCCCTCCACCAGACTTTCAATCTGAACTCTCTTCTCCCTTACACAGCAAACTACTTGGTGATGCGTGACAGTGACAGGCACATATGTGTCAATCAAAATCAATCAAATAATGAAAATTCTATTAGGGGTTGGTATTAAAAATCTCCAGAATCACAGTACCTTAAACCCATGGGAAAAGACATATTTTTAAGGACCTGAGGAAATCTTTTCTTTCTTTTTAATTCTGATAATGGACATTTTAGGCACTGCAATAGATTGTTCAGTTAGGGCAATTTTTTTCACTCCTTTATATTGAAAGGCTGGAAATACAAACAGAATAGCCAGACCATAGATAACAATAGAACTCGGACCCACACCTCTACAGCAAGCAGCAGGGAAGGCAGACCACAAGCTCTCCTTAATAGGCCCAGGTTCCCTATTTTTGCCACTATCCCATCCCCCACCCTCTTACCCCTTCCAACTCAGGAATAGCCCGAGAAAACCAAATAGGCCCCACAAACCAATCACATAGGATGCCCTGCTTCTAATTAGCCCACCTCCAGCTTCCCCATGACAGCAGCCTCCTATCAGGGTCAAAAGCCGTCCCTTTTTTTCACTGTAAAGCTTTCCCACTCCCCAGCCTGCCTCTGAGTCTGCCAAAGCCACATGATGCTGGCTGATTCCCTTGTGTAGTGAGCTCTGAATCGATAACGTCTCCTGGTTCTCCTTTGGGTGGTCTTTGTTTATTTCCACAATGTCATACCATATAGCTGGCTGCCTGCTTCAGCCTGCTACCTGCCATTGGCCAGGGCGGCCCAGAATGTCTATACTGGCACACTTGCACTGCCACGACCACATCGTGATACAGCACTTTCATGATTAAGTCGCCTCCCCCACCCCCAGAGCCTTTTGGCAGCTTGGTGGAGTGATAAAAGATATTGATCTTGAAGCCAGATACTCAAGCATTTATTAGCCGTGTGACCTCAGGCGTGTTACTTACCCTCACTGGGCCTCAGTTTCCACATCTCTCAGATGGAGGCAATAATGTCCTCTGGACCTCTTTCACAGAGTTGTTGAGTCTCTGGAGAGAGACAGTGTTGATCTAGAGAGGTCTATACGTGCTTGGGTCTCTGACCCTCAGAGCAATGGTCCTAACCAAGCGCCCACTACTGACCAGTGGGCTGAAAAGGAAACACTTAATGACCTTCAAAGCTTTCATGTGGGAACCATGGGTCAGGCTCTGGCTCAGGTCCCAGAGAGGTTAGTACACCCAGCTTTTCCTGCCCATTTGGCCCACGAGCAGGGGAAGGAATCAACTGCTTTGATGAATATGCAAAATGATTCCTTGAGGAATGAACGAAGAGATTCAAAGATCTTTGTTTTATTTCTGATTTGGTCACCAACTGGAGCTGTTGGTAAGGCACTTAAGCTTTCTGAGTCTCAGTTTTCTCACCTGTAAAGTTGTAACAATAACGCTCACCATTCCTTGCTGACTGGTCATCATAAAGATCTGATGGAATAACGTGCGCAAAACTGTTTAATTTGTAAGAAGTGCTATGGAGATGCAAGGAACTATTCTTAGGGGATACACATTTACATTTGGAGTCCTGGTGGAGAGAGGCCAATGAGAAGAGCACATCTTTTCATGTTCTTCATATCTTGTGGCTGGGCTTCAAAGCCCACGGTCTGCACACGGGCTCTGTCCCTGGCAAAGGCCTCTCCCTGACTCCTCATGATCCTAGTGTGCCCCAGAAGTGGCTTGTCCATGTCAATGAACCCTCACTATTCTCTGAATATGGCCCAGAAATGCAAACCATTTCTTGTCTCTTTATAGCACTTAACAGTTTGCAGGCCTTCCTCACACCTTGGCTCCTCACAAGAGCAGAGTAAGGGAAGGAGGGAGCCTGGTGAAATGGGTGACTGCATGGGTTTGAAGGCCAGGCTGTTTGGTAGCATCTTAGCTCTGGCACCTACTGGCCTTAGGCAAGTCACATGCTTTCCATAACCCAGTTTCCTCATTTATAAAATAAAGATGAAGAATATGAAAATGAATATGTACATATTCTTATATGACTGAAGAATTGTGCTGTACACCAGAAATTGACACATTATAAACTGACTATAACTTGATAAAAAATAAATAAATATAAAATAAAGATGAAAATAAAATAGTACCTGCTTCACAATATTGTTGGGAGGATTAAATAAGTTACTATATGTAAATAGAACAGTGCCTGGCACTTAGTAAGTGCTCGATAAGTGTTTGTTATCATTATTATTGGGCAGAGCAGGATGTGTTATCCCTATTTTAGTCAATTGTAGAACTGGGACCAGGACTGGGACCCTTGTTCTAAGAAAAGTCATTGTATAAAGATGAATGCACCCATCGAATGGGAGAAAATATTTGCAAACCATATACCTGACAAAGAATTAATATCCAGAATATATAAAGAACTCCTAAAACTCAACAATCCAATTTAAAAATGGGCAAAAGACTTGAATAGACATTTCTCAAAGAAGATATACGAATGGCCAATAAGCACATAAATAGATGCTCAACATCACTAACCTTTGGGAAATGCAAGTCAAAACCACAGTGAGATACCACGTCACACCCATTAGGATGATTGCTATCAAAAAACCAAAAAGTAACAAGCTTTGGTGAGGATGTGGAGAAATTGAAATCCTTGTGCACTGTTGATGGGAATGTGAAATGTGCAGCCACTATGGAAAGCCATATGGTGGCATCTCAAAAAATGAAAAATAGAATTATCATGTGATCCAGCATAAGATTTGTACACCCATGTTCATAGCAGCATTATTTGCAATAACCAAAAGGTGGAAACAACCCAAATGGCTGTAAACAGTTGAATGGATAAACAAAACGTAGTATATACATTTGATAGCATATTATTCAGCCTTAAAAAAGAAGGAAATTCTGACATGTGCTACAATGTGGATGAACCTTAAAGGCATTATGCTGAGTGAAAGAAGCCAGTCACAAAAAGACAAACGCTGTATAATTCCACTTATATGAAGCACCTAGAGCAGTCAAACTTATAGAGACAGAAATTAGAATGGTGGTTATCAGGGGCTCAGGGAGGGGTGAATGGGGAGTTAGTGTTTAATAGGTACCAAGTTTTAGCTTTGCAATATGAAAGTCCTGTTGATGATGGTGGTGATAGTATAGCCCAATAATGTGAATGTATTTAACGCCACTGAAGTGTACACTTAAAAATGGTTAAGACAGTAAACCTTATGTTGTGGGCATTTTATCACAAATTTAAAAATTAAATGAATGGAGGGTGGCTCAGGGAGAGATTGAGACCTGGGTCAGATTATAAAAGGAAACAATTGGACAAGTGCTGTTAAAGGAACAGAGCCAGACTCACAATTCCCAGCCTTCTGTAGTTCTCATCATCTTGTCAGGCTCTTCCTGATTTCTGCTCCATTTCAGGAGGACTTTTCCCCTTGGAACTCAAGAAAATAGGAAATGTGATTTATTTACATGTTAGTGCACCCATGTATGTTCAAAGAAAGTAAACAACCCTTTCTTTTCTTTCCTAAGTAGTCAATTTCCCCTCCAATAGGCTGACATTTTCAAAAAAGAACTTAACCAAGAACTTCCTGCAGCCCTTAAGATAAAGATCAAACTGCTTAGCAAGTCCTTCAAGGCCCCACATGGGCTTGGCCCTGGAGGCCTGCTGCCTTTGCAACCTCAGCTCCCACCATGCATTCCCTTAATCCTCTTTCTGCTCCGCCACACTGGCTTTCTTACAGGCCCACCACAGGGCCTTTGCATATACTTTCCCCTCTGCCTAAAATACCCTTCCCTCCATGCTTTGTCTAGTTAAAGTCTATTCATCCGTCAGGTCTCAGAAAAATCCTCACTGCCTCAAAGAAGCCTTCCCGAGTCTCCTGACAAATCAGAACCCCTCCCCCATTATGTGCTCTCACAGCAGATATTTCTCCTTTCTAGGACTTTTCACAAGTGTATTTTAGCATTCATTTCTGTGATTCTGTGATTGATGTCTAGCTTGCCAACTTGGCTATAAGTTCCATGAAGCCCAGGACCATATGTAGTTTTGCTCATCACTGAAGTCAGCAAAGTGTCTGGCCATAGTAGAGAGCTTAACAAATATTTGCTGAATGAACAAGAGAACACAATGAAATATTTACAAAAAAATTAAATAGTATACAGTCAAGTTTCCAAAGTAAAGATGTCTGATCTGAAGGATCCCAAATAAGAGTAGTGGAGTATTTCCCTAGGTCTTGAAGCTCCTCAAAATCCTTTCTCTTAAGATGACTACATTCTGATTAGGTGGAACGGACTCACAGAAACTGAATTGGCTTCCCTCCCTCCATATCCCCACTTGTCACCCCCTTGAACCCATGGCCCTTGGCTGTCACCTCCCCACACATCAGGGGTGCGTTCTACTGATGCCATCCAGAGTGAGGCCAGCCCTTAGTCCAGTAAGTATAATTCAGGATCCAGAATCAGGGTAACTAATGTGAGAGGAGAGCATTTCCTTTGAGCCCCAACTTGGAGCCGAGAAGCTGAAGGCTGAAGGCCATGGCAAACTCCTTATAGACTTGTAATGCAGAAAGGTCAGGGTGAGGGGCAAAGCCTGGGGCTGGGGAGGAGGGAGGGAAGCACCCAGAATACTCCCTCTGGAGGTGAGGAATAACATATCTTCAGCTATCCACCCAGCCTCTAACTAGAGGCAGGTGGGAACTGCTGGCAGATTCCAGAAGGCAGTCAGGAAGAGATTTTTCCTCCATAACTTGGCATCTCTGTTCATCCGCAAAGATAAATACAGACCCGGCAGAGAGGGTTGCTTTCTGATTTATGAGGACTCCATGGCAAGGTAGTCTGGGAGCCAAGTGAGTTGGGATTCCAACCCCCACGTCTTAACATCTGCGGGGCAACATTTTTGTGGGAGGAGATGGGAAGTTGATTAAATTTTGACACCATGTAAAAAAACTGGTATTTCCTGACCAAACACCAGGGCAGCCAGAAGTTTATAAGTGAAGACTCCATGGTTTCTTTGCTTGATAATATGTAAGTTGTTGCTGGAAAAGAAAAGAAGCTTTCGTTTCTTATTGGAAATATTCTGTGCTGGGTAAACAAGCTGTAAGCCTGTTCCACTGACCATACCACTGATGGTATGGTGTTGGCCTGGGTGGGCCAGTGAAAGGTACACCCAGCCTGGACTGCAGAAGCACATAGCAAGAGTATGCCACACACCATCCCCAGAGTTGAGGGAAGCCTGTGGAGTAAGTGGAAATCAAAGCAAGACTTCCTGGACTTTGCTGAAGTGGATTCTGAACAAGATGGCTTTGTGGTTGCTCCTGGTCTGATTCTTCCCAGCAGGTGACCACCAAGCACCTCTAGGAGTTTGCTCATGCTGGTCTTCCATCTCCCTCGCCCCAGAGAGAGCACATTGGCTGGGTCGTCGGGAATCCTCACCCACACAGGTCCTCACTCCTCTCTTGCTATGTTTCTTCATCCAGGAAATGAGATCTTTGGGCCAGAATCTAGTAACCGGATGTTATCTCTGGTCCTGCCAAGCTCTGATGACTTCTGAATTCTCCTAATAGGAACCTCAAATGCCTTGCTCCATCTGTCCTTCTTTCCCTTCTAGGTGCAGAAATAGCTAGCACTCATCTCCTCCGGGAAGTCTTGCCTTATTCTGAATTCCACCCGATCCTAGCCCCAGACTGCATAATCTCATTCAAGTCATCTCTCTCATGGGTGTCTTTTGGTAAGTAGGTTCTTGTGTACAGGAGCTGTGCTTTCTAGTTCTTTTGTCTCACACCCCCGCCCCTCAATATGTCGTATAGTTCTCCTTTCAAAACTGGTACGCATGTAGGACTGAAACATTATGCTGTGCATCAGAGATTTACACATTGTAACTGACTATAACTTTTTAAATGTATTTTGTAGTTACAAACTGATAAGGCCTGGGATATATGGAATATACCTTTGTCCTTTGAACTGGAATAAACCTGACCAGAATAAGAGGTTAAAAAAAAAACTGGTATGCAATCCAGGCTGTTGATTGACTAGCTGACTAATGAGGCAATTATGTACTGAAGATGAAAGAAAACTAGAAGACTTTCTGAAAGAAAAGCAACAGCAATCATGGTTAAACAGCCTTCCAAAGCAGGCCGAGTATGGTTAAGAATAAGGATTCTGGAGTCAGATGTGGGTAGATGAGGGTTTGAAACCCAGCTCTATTGAGTACTAACTGTGGGTTTGTGAGCAAGTCATGCATATTCACTGTGCCTCAGTTTTTTTCATCTATTAAAAGAAGCATATTAATAGTACTACCTTGGGACTGTTACAAGTTTCTGTGAGGTCATGCATGAAAAGTCTTCAGCACAGTTTCTACCATGTGCGAAATGTTCCAAAAGCTGTAAGCTCTTTGGTGATGGTGGTGGTGGTGATGATGATGACAATGATGATGTCAACCCATCCCAGGAGGCCTGGCCTCAAGGCAGAATGTCTATGGACACTTGACACACCATTACTTCCTTCCCATTCCTAAAAAGGTATGAGTGACTTCTGGAATCTTGAACAAATTTGCCTGGTTACCTTCTGGAATATCCACACTTGACTGCAAGGTGTCAAGAAGTGATGATCTGAGATCTTCTAATTGCCCTCATGATTTAGGGAAATGTCTGTATAAATAATGGGAATTCAAGAGTGGATATGTGGTGGGTTATGACTGGTGGATATGGGCATATTGGGAAGGAGAGAGTATAGAACCTTAGACGTCATGTAAATCTATTCTTAGAAGCACATTAAAAGTAAAAGGGAATACATAAGGAGGAAATTCACATCAGATTCAGAAATTCTCCCTTAGAAACATGTCTCAGCTGAGCCTCTCTCTTGCTATCCAGTGGCCTACTGGACATCTCCATCTGGATGGTCCATGGATACTTCAAACTCAGCTTGTCCAAAACTGGACTCATTTTCCCTCCATAATCCACAATCCCCTAAGCCTTTCTCTCCCACCCAACGATCCAAATCACAAACTGGGAAGTCAGCCTCAGCTCTACCTTCTCCTTCAGCACCCTACCTCACCCTCTCCACTGTACTGCCCCAACTCATCAACTCTCTGTGAACCAGAAAAATATTCTGCTCAATAGTTCTTTTGCTATGACTCAACTCATTCTATCCCCACCATTTACAAAACCACCAGAGGGAACATTCTAAAACTCAACTCTGTCCAAGTCAATTCCTGTTTACAGATCACATTTCTGTCTTCCCAGGGTCTTCAGGGTGAAGTGGGAACCCTTGGGGAGGCACAAGCAATGGCCCCAGCTAAACTGTGCTCAACACTCCCTCTTCCCCTGGAGGCCTCAGACAATTTACATCAACTAGAGGAGGGACAGATTATAAGCCTACAAGCTGCCCTAATTCATTGTTGGTATGCCAGACTATTTTACATTTCTATACCACCTCTACCCCATAGTGCTCCCCTCTTGCTCCCCCAACCTGGTGAATCTTACCTACCACCTTTATGAGGTCTTCCCTGTCCCCTCTCCCTGACTACAGCCTCTCTGCTCACTAGTGTCCATATAAGGCCTTGGACACAACCATCACATTGTAATTGTCTGCTCAAACTGAGACCTTTCCAGGGCAGGAACAATATTTTATTCATCTATGTATCTTAAGCACTCAACACAAAACCTAGCCAGGGAGATCAAAAGGTACAAATTTCCAGTTATAAAACAAGTAAGTCCTAAGGATGTGATGTACAGCATGGTGACTATAGTTAATGATCCTGTATCACAAATTTGAAAGTTGCTAAGAGAGTAGATCTTAAAAGTTTTCCTCACAAGAAAAAAAATTTGTAACTATGTGTGGTGACAGATGTTAACTAGACTTATGGTGGTGATCATTGAGCAATATGTACAAGTACCAAATTATTATGTTGTACAGCTGAAACTAATCTGTTATATATCAATTATATATGTCCAAAAAAGACCTAGCCCAAAGTAAGCATTCAATAAAGGTTTATGGAATGAATTAATGGCCTCACTAAATCTTTATTCCCAGTAACAACAGGTCAGTGCTTAATGAAGGTTCCCTGACTTTGGGCAGGAAGAAGTTTTGAAAAATGTTGAGGGACTTGAGGTCTGTCCTTGAGTGGTACACAGTGTGACTTCTTATCCCCAACTCAACTCCTCCATCTCCACCCCCAGATAAGAAGCACAAAGAAAACCAGAGAAGCAGTACCACATAACCTTGAGCCTTTGGTCACATAGTTTCTCCATGTTCTCCAAATCTCCCTTCTATCCTTAGAAGCTGAGTTTGGAACTTCTCCATGAAGAAAGACCATTCTCACCCCAACTCAGCAAGCGATTCTACCTCCTCTGAACTCCTAGAAAGGCTCTTTTCTTACGTAAATATGGCACCCATTATAAGGCACCTTGTTGGGTTAGTTAATTGGCTTTCCAGGGCATCTCAGAATGTCAGAACAGGAAAAACTCTGGGAGATCATCCAGTCTGTCTGCCTCAGTTGTGCCAAGGACCCTAAGGCTTGTGGAAAGAGGTGACTTGCCAGAGATTCCACATCTCCTGGGGAGTGTGATCAAATAGATTCCTGGACCCCATCCTAGAGCCATAAAATCAGAATAAGGCTCTGGGGGCTATCATTTGAGAAGCCTCAAACTACACTATGCTACATCTAGGTTACATCTCCTCTACTGCCTCGCCAAATCCTATTTGATGGGAGAGGCTCTCTTTCTTCCTAACCCTCCCCAAATGCTGCTTTCTGTCTCATTTTCCAAGTCATCCCTGACCAAAATGATTTCAGGTTAGAAGATTCTATTTTCCAGGAGGACAAAGTGTCAATTACTTGGACCCCCTCAAACATTTTCTTTAACTCTCCTTTAGGAAAAAAAAAATCAACGTTCCAAAACACACACACACACACACACACACACACACACACACACACACACACAAACAGATGAATGATTACTTGGACATCTATTGGGGTCACAGTCTTACACTCTTTTGGTGTCTATCCTCAACCTGGGCAGTGATCCCAGATAGCCAGGAAACTTAATCACCACACAAAGGCTCATAACAGTCACCAGGCTGAGCTCAGGAAGGCAGGAAGTAGGCCTCAGACACTTTGGTAATGCTTTCAGCAGGGAGGATGACAAAATAAGCTTTCTGGTTGAGCCTCAGTTTCCCAAAAATTTCCATGAAGCCCCCTCCCCAAGCTTCTGACCACTCAAGGTTTCCCTCTGCTGAGAAGGCCAGAGATAGCTCAGGCTAGTGCCTCTCCGGTTCTGCTGACCCTGCAGCCAGAAACCTCTGGAAAGACAAGTGGCCTACATGCTTGTCAGCCATCAGAGAACAGAAATAGGGCCATCCCCAGCCTGGCCTCTCAGTTCCTTCCATTACCAAAAGTCCACCTCCCTATCCTTGGATCTTTGAGTAGAGTTAGACAGGCAGGAGCACTGGCTAAAGGAAAGAGCATGGCCATGCTACCCAAAGCAATCTACAGATCTAATGCAATCCCTATCAAATTACCTAGGACATTTTTCACAGAACTAGAACAAATAATCCTAAAATTTATATGGAATCACAAAAGACCCAGTGTTGCCAAAGCAATACTGAAGAAAAAGAACGAAGTTGGAAGAATAACCCTCCCAGACTTCCCATAATACTACACAGCTACAGTAATCAAAACAACATGGTGGCACAAAAATAGACATATGGATCAATGGAACACAATAGAGAGCCCAGAAATAAACCCACAGACTTACAGTCGATTAATCTTCAACAAAGGAGGCAAGAATATACAATGGAAAAAAGACAGTCTTTTCAGCTAGCTGTGTTAGGAAAACTGGACAACTGCATGTATATCAATGAAGTTAGAACATTCCCTCACACCATAGACAAAAATAAATGGCTTAAAGATTTAAATATAAGACAAGACACTATAAACCTCCTAGAAGAAAACATAGGAAAACATTTTCCAACATAAATCTTAGCAATGTTCACCTAGGGCAGTCTACCCAGGCAATAGAAATAAAAGCAAAAATAAACAAATGGGACCTAATTATACTTATAAGCTTTTGCACAGCAAAGGAAACCATAAGGAAAACAAAATGACAACCTACAGAATGGTAGAAAATATTTGCAAATGATGTGACTGACAAAGGTTTAATTTCCAGAATATATAAGCAGCTCATACATCTTAATAACAAAAAAACAAACAGCCCAATCCAAAAATGGGCAGAAGGCCTAAACAAGCAATTATCCAATGAAGATTTATACAAATGGCCAATAGGCACATGAAAAGTGTTCAATATCCCTAGTTATCAGAAAAATGCAAATCGAAACTACAATGAGGTTATCACCTCACACCAGTCAGAATGGCCATCATTAGAAAGTCCACAAATGATAAAAGCTGGAGAGGGTGTAGAGAAAAGGGAACCCTCCTACACTGTTGGTGGAAATGTGGTTTGCTGTACCCCTTATGGAAAACAGTTTGGAGGTTCCTCAAAAAATCTAAAAATAGACTTACCATATGATCCAGCAATCCCACTCCTAGGCATATATCTGGAAGGAGCTGTAATTCAAAAAGATACATGCACCCCAATATTCACAGCAGCACCATATACAATAGCCAAGGCTTGGAAACAACCTAAATGTCCATCGACAGAAGACTGGATAAAGAAGCTATGGTACATGTATACAATGGAATACTACTCAGCCATAAAAAAGAATAAAATAATGCCATCTGCAGCAACATGGATGGATCTGGAGATCATTCTAAGCGAAGTAAGCCAGAAAAAGAAAGAAAAATACCATATCACTTATATGTTAAATCTAAAAAATAAGAAAAAAGACACTAATGAACTTATCTACAGAACAGAAACAAATTCACAGGCATAGAAAACAAACTTACGGTTACTGGGGGGAAAGAGGGTGGGAAGGGATAAACTGGGAGTTCAAGATTTGCAAATATTAACTACTATATATAAAATAAATAAAAAACAAGTTTCTACTGTATAGCACAGGAAACTATATTCAATAGCTTGTAGTAACCTATAATGAAAAAGAATATGAAAACGAATACATGTATGTATATGTATGAATGAAACATTATGCTGTACACCAGAAATTGACACATTGTAACTGACTATACATCAATTAAATAAATAAATAAATAAATAAATAAATAAAATGAAAGGGGAAAAAAATAAAAAATAAAGTGAAGGGGAGTGGGGAGGAAGGAAATGTTGCTCCCTCCCTCACTAGTCATCCACTCATAGCATCCTGGACAGCAAGTGCTCTCTGGAGCCAATTACTACTCATTTGCATCCAAGCTTATCTGGTCACTTTTCTAGGGATGGAGGCGACCAGGCAAGCTCCCCTGAGCAAGAGACCTGGAGACAGGACAATTACCTGGAGTCCCCAAAAAGGTACGAGCTGTGTCCTGGTAGACCAGAGGGTCTGCAAGAGGAAGGCCACATTGGCTGTTAATTTCCAAGGGCTCACACAGAGCTAGAAACAAGAGATAAGATGTGAAAAGTCAGACACCAATTGGACACTAGCATGGATATAGGCTTAGAAAATAAGGATGGCAACAAAGTGAGAAAATCCAATTACCTTCAAAAGGGCTGAAGGTGGTGGTGGGGCTGAGGCCCAAGGTTCATGGGCAGATCATCCTGCATTAAAGCCTAGGGGACCTGGATGGAGGCTACAGTTTCCTGGTGTGGCCTAGACAGAGCCTTGCCCTCATGGGGTTTGAAGCCTAGCAGGGCCTTTCCTTCACATAAAGAAGCCCAGGCCCAGCACTGGTGCCTCCCAGCCCTGGTCCCCAGAAACCACGATGGTTTTGAAGTTAGAAAAGGCCATTGGCGTTACGGTGTGCCCTCATGCATGAGAAAGATGTCAGCGTCACTGCTCCCCACTCCCCCATCAGCTGGACGTGAGTGTTGAGCTCTTTTCCTACAAGTGAGGGGGACCAACCCCGAGTCATACACATTCTCTCCTGGAGTCTTCGGTGTGGCTACAGAAACCTAGTCACCAAATCGGGCCAGCTTCACTATTGAGGGTTTCCCGACTGATGCACCACATTCCAAACAACTTGGCTAACAAGACCACCAACTGCAGGAAGGCGCCTAGGGAAAGAAGCTTCCAGTTTCACCCTGGCCATGCAGTCTGATAATACCATCTGAGCCCATCAGTTTTCTGAGTTTCCTTCTTGTCAGCTGAAGTCAGTGGAGCCTAGAGGAGCC
Source organism: Camelus dromedarius (assembly GCF_036321535.1). Classification (NCBI taxonomy): domain Eukaryota; kingdom Metazoa; phylum Chordata; class Mammalia; order Artiodactyla; family Camelidae; genus Camelus; species Camelus dromedarius. Next base: position 25,813,009 of record NC_087472.1, on the reverse strand, counting down.
ATGAATCATATAAACTTTCTGATACTCTTATAATCTCGACAATTCTATGAGAAGGACAGTAAGCCCTTATGATCCTGGGGGAAGTAAGGGGAGCCTTTCCAAGGTCTGCCACTCTGGGAAATTTAGTAAGAAGAAGAAAAAGAACTACCATCCATTAGAGCGCCGTTCATGCAAGGCAGAGCCCACCTGTGCTTTACCTGTATCATCTAGCCTGATTCTTATAACACCCCTAGGGCAGAGGTGCTGTAAGTCAGCCCACTTCACAGAGAGGTCTCTTGACTTGCCTAGGGCCACACAGCCGACATGAGGTAGAGCCAAGATTCAGACCCAGGGCTGTGGGACTCCAAAGCTCATGCTCTTAGCCACCAAACCCATATTGCTCAAAACCGGAACTTGGTAAGCATGAACAGATTCTTAGGCCCCATCTCAGATCTGCTGACTTGGGATCCTAGCAGGTGGGCCTGGGAATCCACATGCTTAACACCATGCCAAGGGGTTCAGAGGCACCGGGAAGTTTTAGGACCCACTGGACACTATGCCACCTCCTGAGTTTGGGGTACAGTGTAGGCCAGAAGGCTGAAGCCTCCACCCCAGGCCTGCTCAGCCATCTTCCCAGCAAATCCCCCACCCAATCCTGGCCACTGAAAACCAGGGCTCTTTAGCTGGGCCAGGATAGCTTAGCCCCTTCCTCTAGACTGGGGGCCCCAAGCCTTTATGGGGTCACATGCCACTTTGAGATTTTTTGAAAGGTCTGGGTCTTCCCCCAACCTTGCCCCAAGACACATCCACACAGAGGCCCGCACTCCTCCGGTGGTCCCCTCACAAAATACTAACCTTTGCATAGTTTCAGGGAGGACATAGATCCTCTGAAGCCCCTTCATGAACACTGCCCCCCACCCGCCCACCCACCACAAGGACCCCACATTACAGAGACTTCCGATCTAGAAATCTGAACGCAGACTAACTCCTGTGGTTTTATTTTATTTTTAATACTTTCTGTGTTAGAGATACACACTGGAGTGTTACAGGTAAAATGACATATTTTCTGGGATTTGTTTTAAAATATGCCTACTTATATGAGGGTGAGGTGCATGGGCATGTCAGGATAGATACAAAAAGATGGGCCATGAGTTGTTCATTGCCAAAGCTGGGGGATGGGTATGTGGGAATTCATTCTACCCTTCTCTCTACTTTTCTGTATGTCTAGAAATGGCCGTGATAAAAAGCCATTCAAAAATGAGGTTGAGTTGCATGGTATGTGAATTACATCTCAATAAAAGTGGGTTTTTTAAAAAACTAACCTATTGCTGTAGACCTGCCCGTCTGCCAATGGACACACTGTAGGCCAAGAAAGAACCCTTTACTTTCCTGCCTGCTGTTCTTTCAGGTCACAGCTACAGTTAGTCAAGAGCTCTTGGTCTTGCTAAGAGGCAAGAACTGTCCCCAGCAGGCTGCAGTGCCGGGGTAAGAAGTCTAGCGGCTGTAAGCGAAGGGCCAGGACCACGAGCAGGAGGCCTGACTGCCTCTAGGAATAGGTATTACTCTGCTAATAAAGAGCATAGTGATGCTAATTATCACTTACATCCCATGTTCAGAGCCCTTTACAAAGATAAACTTCATAAATGAGGAGTTTGGGATTAACAGACACACACACTGTATATAAAATAGATAAATAACAAGGACCTACTGTATAGCACAGAGAACTATATTCAATTTTTTGTAATAACCTATAATGGAAAAGAATCCAAAAAGAAAAAAATTGATATGTATGTATATGTTTAACTGAATCACTTTGCTGTACAACTGAAATTAACATTGTAAATCAACTACACTTCAATAAAAAATAAAATTAAAAAAAGAGAAACTTAAATGTAGCAGACAACCCATGAACAAGCCTGCTTCCCTGCAATCTACAGCTTGCAATAAGAAAGAGGTTTCCTGAGTGGATTTTAAAAGGAATGTAGTTCTTACAGCTAACAATTGGTGATGAGGTTTGTCATCAAGAAAGACACCAGAATAATCACCAGAAGGCTCTCTGTACGGAAGACTATGGGGGTGGGGCTGAGGAGTGACACCACTGCCTATATGCAAACATCTGCAAACAGTGCCCTTCACTTTTTTTGTGCCTATGAAGACTGAAGCGGCCCCCTCCCATGGGTCCCCCAAAATACTGTGGCCTTTGCTTGGAAGTGACTAAACTTACAGCAGTCTGCAGAGCTGGCCTAGCCACACCCTCATTGTTTCCAGCATGGGTCCCTCTGTCACTGTAACTTCTTTGTAAGATAGGGCTGACCATGGTCCCTCACTCAGAGTATTAACATAAAGTTTAAATGAGATTACAGACAGATCTCATTTTCTTGCGCTCTGCAGATACTGTGATTTGTACAAATTGAAGATCTGTGGCAACCCTGCATCGAGCAAGTCTATGAGCATCATTTTTCCAACAGCATTGGCTCACTGATGGTTAGCACTTTTTAGCAATAAAGGATTTTTCAGCTAAGGGGTGCACATTGGTTTTTAGACACTATGCTATTGCACACTGAATAGACTGCAGTAGAGCGTCAGCATAACTTTTACATGCACTGGGAAACCCAGGAATTTGTGTGAGTCGCTTTATTGCGATACTTACTTAATTGTGGTGGTCTCCAACCGAAGGAGAGATATCTTTGAGGCTTGCTTATATCTAGGTAAAGCCCTCCTTGGCACAGAGGCAGTACTCAGTACATGTTATTCTCATTAATGTTGTTTTCTTTGGATGGCTGCAATACAAACCAAGCCAGTCCCTAAGTTCCATGTGGACGTGCACTAGGCTGGAAGGCAAGTGACTGTGGTGTGATCCCCTCACCCCAGTCTTCGCCCAGAGCCAGCCATCCATCGGCCAGCACTTCAAGTGCAATGACTTAAACTCTGATGGAAGACATTGATTCAGTCCCTTGTGGTCAAGGGGCAATTATTCCCTCCCTCAAATTCTCCAAATGGAAGACTTACACTAGCTGTAAATGGAGAAGAGATGGTCTCCTCCTGAAACCTACTTCTCTATTCTCTTGCTTTAATTAGTTTTGTTTTTAGTAACTTAGATTATTTCTGTAAACAATTTTTCTATCCGGAACAGGATTAAGGCATCTTTAACCAGTCCACCCCTTTAAGGATGCCCTCTGAAGTCCAATCAGTCTGCATTACTGTAAACGGGGCCCTGTGATCTACTCTTAAACATACATCCTGCTCATTTTGATTTTTCTGTGAGTGGTACTTAATATGAATGCCAGCTTAACATACAAGACCAAAAGAATCTCCACAACTCCTAGGAAATAAGCAACACAGAGCATTTGCTTTTGCCTACATAGAATCTTGAGTGTCTCTTGGATGAATTTTTAAAACTAAAAACAAATCCTTCTTTAGTGGACATAACAAAAAACCATAAGGAGAGAGTAACCACCAAGCTCAGGACAAGTCCAGCTACACAGCAAACCAACCCAACTGCCAGAGTCACTGCCCTTAGTCACAGCCACATTCCTCTGGGACCCTGGAGACCACATCTGCAAAGAGCCACAGGCTTTTGGGGGCCTGGTGAGTGGGGGGTCAACAGATAACAAATTGTGTGTGGCCCAGAGCCCAAAGAGCCTATTAATCTCTCTCCAACAATAGTCCGTCTGGGTGACACTGGCCTCGTTGTTCTCAGGGTCCCATTGTTCAGTCCAGGGCCCAGGGCTTCAGGGGCAGGCTCTGGCTGTCTTTGAGGATAAGGCTCAGTTGTGAGAAACCACAAATGGGAAATGGGGGCATGTGCATTCTAAGCCAGACTTACAGAGAGCATGACAGCGGGGCACTCAGCACCCCAGCCACCCAACCACTGCGGGAACGGAGCAGGGCTCTGCCTTTCCAGTGGTTCCCTGATGAACTACTTGGCCACCATCTTACTGCTCGCCACACAGTCCATTGTCTCTGGATCCTTTTTTACATCCCTGCCTCTCTACCCTGAGCCTGAGGCCAGATGCCAAAGCAATAGCCACGCTGTGGGGCAGAACCAGGAACTCACATGTTAGCGAAGCAGCAGATTCCTCTGGGCCATCTGGATCCAGCTATAAATGTGGGGCTATAAGGGAAGGCACAGAGCTGGGCAAGAAACGCAGCAAATTCCATTTTTCCTTAGGCAGATGGCATTCGTATCCTTTGGAGATCACTGTGATAAATTTTAAACACAACAATTCGATCACAGTTGTGAAATGGACAGTGTGGAGAATATAGTCAATAATTAAGTAATATCTTTGTATCATGATAGAAGACAACTAGACTTCTCATGGTGATCATTTTGAAATGTACAGAAATACTGAATCACTATGTTGTGTACCAGAAACTAACAGAGTGTTGCAGGTCAATTATACTTTAAAAACAAACAAATAAACAAACTCATAGAAAAAGAGATCAGATTTGTGGCTACCAGAGGCAGGGGTGGGGGGACAGTGAACTGAATGAAGCTACTCAAAAGGTACAAACTTCTAGTTATAAGATAACTAAGTACTAGGGATGTAGTGTACAACATGATAAATATAATTAACACGGCTGTATGTTATATATGAAACATGTTAAAACAGTAAATTCTAAGAGTTCTCATCACAAGGAAAAATATTTTTTTCTATTTGTTTAGTTTTATATCTATATGAGATGGTGGATGGTCAGTAAACCTATCATGGCAGTCATCTCATGATCTATGTAAGTCACATCATTATGCTGTGCATCTTAAACTCATACAGTGCTGCATGTCAACTATATCTCAGTAAAACCAGGGGGGAATCAAAATAATAAAAATAAAACTGCTCCTTTAAAAACACAACAATTCTAGATTAGCTTTGCTCTGATTCTCAAATCTTTATTGCTAACTGTAGTGCACACAGGGAGGTCACACTGGTTTTATTATGAGCATAAGTCAGGAATGCACTGAAAAGGCACAGATGTGCTGTCATAAAGTCTCAGACTGAAATATAAAAATATTTCATTTACTCTGGAGCTAGAGGTGAACCTCAGTGAATTAAAACTATCTTGACCAGTGACTTCAAATAACCAGCAATTTTCTCCTGGCTTGCCCCAGCCCCTTATGCGGAAGTTTTATTCACTGAGAAGGGAAAGATTTCAAAAACTAATTCCACAGGAAAGTTCCCCCAGAGAAGGGATTTTGTCTATTTTATATCCATAGTGCCTAGAATTGTGCTTGGAACACAATGACATCTGATGAATGAATGAACAGTGGCTGGGACGGAAAGGTTCCTGATGCTCAGTGAGTTACTCTTCAATGAACCAGAGTTTTTCTTAAACAAACCTTTATAAAAACTGAAATTTTTTATTTCTTCTTCCTGTCCACTAGTCACCCAAGAATGCGTCATGAGAACCTCTCACTTACTGACACGCCAGGTCCAGGGGAGTCTTTGTGTTTTGAGGTAGAAACTCAATACTGCAGGGCCTTGTGGACTCAGAGGAAGGAGAACTGGTTGAATCAGCTGAGCTCACACTTGGGACCAACCAGCCATGGCCACAGTCACTGGGCCTCCTGGAAGACCCACATCTGAATTCCTTGATGCCAGGTGCCACCTACAGGCTGCTGGGAGTCTGGCCAATTCACTCAGGAATCCTGGCCAAGGCTGCTGTGGTGCCTGCTCAGGCTTTCTGAAGCCTCAGCACCATTCAGTTGGATAACTAGGGTCTGGGCCATGTTTTAGGGCCTCCCACCTGCCCCTTTAATGCATCCTTCTCAATACCTCTTACCTCAGGCAACCAGGACCATTGGGATGACTTTAACCTGCACCCATGATGGTACCCGGCCCAGAAGCAGACCCACCATACTGAGGCGGGGCTATAAAACCTGAATTCCAGATCTCTTCCTCTCTCTCCTGCCTCTTTACCAAACAAAACCTTGCTGTGGAGACTTTTGCTTCTGGGAAGATGGAGCAGATGTACTTTTCCCCGATCCTCCCACTAAATACAAATAAGAATGCTAATCATTATATACTAAAAAAAGAAGAAGGAGGTGCTGCTAATGAAGACTCAAAGGTGGAGAGAAGAAGGCAGACCAGAGGCCTTAGGACAGAGCAGCAACAACGGCGGTGAGCTCCCTGGGTTTTCTTTTTGCCTCACATATCTCAGACTTTGGGCTAAAGAAGCCAACAGCTGAGAAAGGACAAGAGACACAGTCCAAAAAAGCCCTGAGAAAAGCCTGCTGTCCCTAGCCAAAGGACCAGGAAAGGGAGAAGCCATAAGACAGATGCAAATTTTAAATAAATACTCTACTCCAGCCAGATACCACAGAAAACCTATGGCCCTACCCCTACTGAAGACAGCAAAGGCCTAGAGGGGAGCCCACACTTCCACCCTCATGAGGTTGTCAGGGGTTCCCCTACGTCCCACCAGGATGGTGTCAGAGGAGGCCTAGTGGAAAATGAGGAATTTCACTGCTGCCCCACAGTAATGAGGCTCTACCACATGGGAAGGCAAGCAGATATAAAAGGAAGAAATGAAATTGTCCCTATTTGCAGGTGGCATCCTCGTCTAAATAGAAAATCCCAAGCAAGCTACAAAAAATATCTAGAACTAATAAATGAGTTCAGCAAGGTCACAAGATACAAGATCAACAGAGAAAAATCCATGATATTCCTGTACATTAGCAATGAATGCATGGACACAAACATTTCAAAATACAATACCTTTTACAATCGGTCAAAACATTTAAATACTTAAGTATAAGTCTAACAAAACATATACAGCACTTGTTTGCCTAAAATTACAAAACACTGATGAAACAAATTGAAGATCTAAATAAATGGAGAGGCATAGGAGTGTTTGTGAATTAGAAGATTCAACCTAGTAGAAATGTCATTTCTCTCTCAAATTATGTATACGTTTAATGCAAAATCCAGCAAGCTTATTCTAAAATTAATATGGAAAAGCAGAGGAACTAGAATAGATAAAACAATGTTGAAAGAGAACAAGTGGGTAGAATCAGTCTATCTGATTCCAGGACTTACTATATAGCTACAGTGTGTATTGATAAACAGACACATAGATTAATGAACAGAACAGAGAACCCTGAACTAGATGCACAAATAGGCCCAAACTGATAGTTAATAATCATGCTGGAGCAAGTAAGCATCCATAGGCCAAAAAAAAGTTTAACTCAATATGGATGATGAATTTAAATATAAAACATCAAACTAAAAAACTTCTAGGAAAAACCATAGGAGAAAATCTTCAGGATCTAGGGCTAGGCAAGTTCTTAGACTTGACACCAAAAGTATGATCCATAAAAAAAAAAAAAAGGATAAAGTGGACTTCATCAAAGTAAAAAGTTTTGCTCTGTGAAAGTTTCTGTTAAGAGGATGAAAAGACAAGCTAGAGACTGAGAGAAAATATTTGCAAAGCACATGTCCAAGAAAAGACTAGTATCCAGCATATATAAAGAACTCTCAAACTCAACCTCAGAAGAAAACAATCCAATTAGAAAATGGCCAAATGACATGAACATATATTTCACCGAAAAGGATATATAGATGGCCAATGAGTACATGAAAACATGTTCAATAACACTAGCCATTAGGAAAATGAAAACTAAAACCACAATGAGATACCTACCAGAAAGGTTAAAACAGAAAAAAAAAATAATAATAATGGCAACACCGAATGTTGGTGAAGATCTAGAGAAATGGAGCCATTTGTATGTTGCTGGTGGGGATGTAAAAAGGGATGGCTACTCAGGGAAGCAGTTTGGCAGTTTCTTAAAAAGATAAACATGCAACTACCATGTGATCCTGCAATTACGTTCTTGGGCATCTATCCAAGAAAAATGAAAACTTATGGTCACACAAACACTTGTACATGAATGTTGATAGCAGCTTTATTCCTAATAGCCAAAAACTGGAATTGGCCCAGATTTCCTCCAACAGGTAAATGGTTAAGCAAACTGACAACATCCATACCATGGAATACTACTCAGCCACAAAAAAAATCAAGTCTTGATACATGCAACAACCTGGATGAAACTCTGGAGAATCATGCTGAGTGAAAAAAAGCCAATCCCAGAAAGTTAGACTATATGATTTTTATTCAGATAACATTCTTGAAATGACAGAATTATAGAAATGGAGAACAGATAAGTGGTTGCCAGGGATGGAGGTGGGGGTTGGGGTGGGAGGGAAATGGGTGTAGCTGTAAAAGGGCAAAAGGAGGGATCCTTGTAGTGATGGAAGTCATCTGTGTCTTGACTGTATTAACATCAATATTCTGGTTGTGACATTATACTATAGTTTTGCAAGATGGTACCATTGGGAGTAACTGGGTAACGGGTACATAGGATCTCTCTGTATTATTTCTTACAAGAGCATGTCAACCTAGCTATTTTTAAAAATAAAAAGTTAAATGGAAAAAGAAAAGACTCTTCTGTTCCTCTGTTTATCCCCTTCTCCTGGACACTGCCACAGTAATCCACACGAGGTATTAGTGGGTAGTCAAGGCACTGAAATTATCCCCATCTCCCATTACCTCAACAGGAGCTTCCTGGAGATCATGGACAGGCAACGTTTTATAGAAGAACTGCCTTGAATTTAAAATCAGGATACTTTGAGGCTTGGTCTTAATATGCTTTGTGACCTTGGACAAATGGCTTGGCCCCTCTGAGATTCCATTTCATGACTGTAGATAAATTTGAAGATTAAATGAAAATGTGCAAACACTTGGTAAGTTGTAAAGCGGTACACAAAAAGGAAGGTCTTCCTCCCTCTCTCTCTCCTTTCTTGTCTTCATCACTACTGGCTGGAGGAAGGGACTGTGTCCCAGCCCTTCTTGTGTCCCCATGGCTTAGCCTGTATCACTGACTCAGGAAGTGTTTATTCAGTGCTTATCAATGATAAATACAGCAGAATGCTTAAAGCAGAGGTGTAGGGGGTGGTAGGGGGTAGGGAGTCAGCTCCAATGGGGGCTGGGGGGAGGAAGGTTCAGCGCCCAGCAGGACAGAGGTGAGACTTTGAAGAGCCCTTCTAGCATCTCATGTAGAGTGCTCCCTGCCCCAGGCCAATCTCCACCCCAAGACATCACGGGCTGGAGAGCCAGGGCCCATGGGCCAGGCCAGCTGCCAGATGGAGGAACCAGAGATGATGGGAGAGAAGAAAAGCTTCTCACTTTGACCAAGAACTTTCCTCTCCATTATCACCATCGCTCCCCATCACCTGCCTAAGGCAGGTATAACAGGGAGCATCCTGACTCTACATTTGCAAACCCTAAAGCTGGACGGGGCTGAGACCCGCCCAAGGTTCACGCAGCAGCAAATGAATCAGTGGCACAGCTGGGGCCAAACTCCTGGGCCAAACATTTCCCACAGCGGGGATGGTGGTCAAAAGGAAAAGCACAGACAAGGGAAGTGCAGCTCTTCGCCGCCCTGACCTGGAGCCCTTCCTGAGGGAACTGTGGCCTGGCCTCACCAGGCCTTTCCACACCGCTTGCGACCTGCAGGAGCTGCTCTCACAGCAGGCTGGGAATCTCTGGGGGAAGCTGCCCGGGGAGGTGGTTTCCCTCCCTTCCAGCTCAGAGCTTTCAGTGACCTATTTAAAGGCAGAGAAACCAGTTTGGGGTTTGGGTCTCTCCCGAGAGGGTGCCTCCCATAGGAGGCTCTCCAGGGCCTTCCCAGGCACATCTTCCAACCTATCCTCAGTGGCAATAGCTGGGGTGGGGTAGGGAGGGCGCCTTTCTTCTTATCTGTCCCCGAAGGCCCAGAGTGTCCTGGGGTGGGAGTGGGGCGGGGAGGGTAGCAGGGCCCTCCCATGGGGTTCTGGGTGCTTCCCCAAGGACCCCATCTCTTCCCCCACCAGGTCTCTGATGATAAGACTGAAATGTGAAAACGCACGTGCTGCTGGGGACAGGGAGAACCGGAAGCTATTTGCTGGGATTAGTTCATCCATTTGTAGGTTGCCAACTTGGAAAGCAGTGAGCAGCTCTGAGGCCAGGAAGGTTTGAATGGAGGAGTGGGGGTGGGGGAGCTGCAGTGAGGGGTCAAGCAATCAGCAAGTCATTCGGCAAGCCCTTCCCGAGGACAAGGACGAGGACGAAGACGGCCTCGAGTGTGGCCCCATGCTGTTCCACGGGGACCCCAGCTCCTGCCCTCCAGTTGCTCTCGGTCTGGGACAAGGGGACAGAGCAGAGTTCCCAGAGAAGACACGAGGCAAGAGGTCCAAGGACAAGAGTTGTTTTGGCTTCCAGGCAACTTGCTGGACCTTCAGCAACTCACCTACCCATTCATTTGTTCATTCATTCATTCATTCACTCTTCACCCATTTCTTCACTTAATAAATATGTATGAAGTGCCTATTATGTGCTGGGCACTGGAGATACCATGGTGAACAAAGCAGGCTGTTCGCCCTGCTGGAGCTTACAGACTCATGGGGGAGCAAGGGAGGGGGGCCCCTTTAGATAGGGGAGTGGAAAGAGGCCTCTCTCTTACCATGAGGCCACACCGCACCTCCTAAAGATCCACAGATGCTTTCCAGTTTGCGCTGCCAAACCTGAAATCTAAGTGTCCTGAGGAAACTGCCAACATTTTGCAGATATAGAAGGCTCAAAAATGGGTCCCTAGCACCTCATAAAAACCTTCTCCCTTCACAGGGCCTCTCACCCATAAAGGAAGGTTTGAAGAGGGAAGAAAGAGGGGGGTGAGGTTGCAGCGAGGAGGCCTCTTGAACAACCAGCTGTTCAGTCAGTGTGTCATTCAGTAATCTTTTCCTCCCAATAGTGTCATAAAGTCCCTCCCTGTCTTTTAAAGTCACAGTAACTCAGGACCAGTTGGTTCTACTTTCCTTCATCCATAGGCTCAGGAAGAATCTGCTGACCAGCCACAAAAAGCTGGCACTTCTCCAGGAGCTGGAGGTGCAAAGGTGAACTGGATAGCAAGCAGTGGTCACATCAACGGAAGTGACAGAGATGAATTATTTTCATGAATAACACTAATTACAATTGTGCTAAATGCTTTGATAAGGAGGCCCTCATTCAAGGGAGAGGTCAGGGGAGGCTTCCTGGAAGAGGTGACATTGAAACCTGAAACCTGAAGGATGAGCAGGATTTGGTGAGGTGGAGAGGAGGGAGAAGAAGGGTCGTCTCACAGAGGACACAACACATGAAAGCCCAGAGGCCAGGCGGTGTGGTACTCTCAAAGAACAGGAAGCCGGCCAGGGGTTGAGGCAGAGGGAACTAGGAAGAGAGAGGCTCAAATGAGCTCTGGGGGATAGGCAAGGACGGACCAGACAGACGGGGCCTCACAGGCCATGAGAAGGATTTGGGTTGTAGCCTGAGAACTCTGGGGAGCCACTGAAGGACTCCTGATAGGAGACAGAATCAGGTTTGCATTGGCTTCAGGGGGCAGCTGAGAGTGGAAACGGGGAGACAGCTGGAAAGCTGCTCCAGGCATTCAAGTGGGAGATGATGATGGAAGCCTCACCTAGTGCAGATGGTGAAGATGGAGAATGGTGAACTGAGTCCCGGCACAGTCAGAAAGTGAAATCGATAGGACATTGCTGTGGATCGGCTATGGAGCTTCAGGGAAGGGAGGAGATGTTCCCATTCTCTCCATTGGGGATGAGAACACATAGGAGAAAAGCTTCAGAACTGAGGGCTCCATAGAGTTCTTAAATGTGACACCAAAAGCGCTAGTCATCCACAGGAAACTATATTCAATATCTTGTAGTAACCTTTAATGAAAAAGAATACGAAAACGAATATGTGCATGTATATGTATGACTGAAACATTATGATGTACACAAGAAATTGACACATTGTAACTATTTTAAATAAAAAGCACTAGCCCTTAAAGAAAAAAAGAATCAAACTATTGATATATGCAATGACTTGGATGGAGATTAAGGGCATTATGCTGAGTGGAAAAAGTCAACGTCTTGAATTATATTGATAGATTTTTCAATGCCAAACGAACTTTGCATGCATGGAGTAAATCACATTTGGTCATGATGTATTATGCTTTTTATATATCAAAAAAATCAGTCTACCTCTAAAAGCTATATACAGTATGGTTCCACTTATATAAGTTTCTTGAAGTGACAAAATTATAGAGATGGAGAACAGATGGGTTGTTTTCAGGGGTTAGGGATGATTGGGGGATAGGGGAGTGAATGGATGTGATTACACAGGGGTAGCTAGAGGGAGATGTACACGGTGATGGAATAGTTCTGTACCTTGATTGTGGTAGTGGTTACACCTGGGATGAAATGACATAGAACTACACATTGTACCAGTGTCAATTTCCTGGTTTTGATATTTTACTAGAGTAATACAAAATTTCACCATGGGAATAAACTGGGCAAAGGATACACAAGAACTCTCTTTAGTATCTTCACAGCTTCCTGTGAATCTATACTTATCCCAAATTTTTTTAAAATTTGGGGGAAAAAAAGGAGAGAGACAAAACACGATGCCCAGCATGTAGAAAGCATTTGATGATATGTAGCTACTATTAAAACCAGACATTGCCCCCTGTGTTCAGGGAGCCTCTGGCTCAGCCCTGCGGCAGGGATATAAGAGGGCCTGTGGCTGGGGTGACTTTCTGAGTCTGGGAGACTTAGGCTGTATTAAATAGAGGGGGCAGGAGGAGGGCAGAGGGGGAAGGGACTCTGCAAGGGCTTTTTTTTATTGGAAGTACAAATTAGGCAAATTAGAAGTTGGGATTACAGAAGGAGTGTCCTTAAAGGTCTTTGAAAGACCAGCCTACATTTATGAATTTGTTTACAGGTCATTAACTCTTTAACCAAAAGTCTGATTGGAAGCCCCCTTGGTGGCACGTCAGTGGAAAAGACTGGGTCCTACTAGGACCATGTGACTTCCTCAACAATGTCTTTTGACCAAAACTCCCTTTTTTCTTGTGTGTAGAGTGGGCTGGGGTTTCAGGGACACGGAGGTGAATCCTCCCCATCCAGTTCTCTCTCATCCACTGATGGATGCTTGGTGTTCCCCCTTAGACTTTCAGTCCTCCAGCTTAAAGCCAGACTCCCTGTTCCAGCCCTAATCTTACTTAAGAGTAGATTTTGATGGGGGGACACTCTGCCAGCTCTGAGCTGAGGGAAGATGGGCATGGAGGATAATGGGTCAGAAGGGGAAATCTCCTCTTCTTGGCCTTCGTGGGCACCTCATCTTGTCAGGGCACATTCCTCACCCTTCTTACCCACTGCTGAGAGCTCAGTGCAACCAGGCAGAGCAAGCAGGCTGAGTTGCCATGTTTCCAGTATCTACTATGTGCCAGGAACTAGGCAGATGTTTTCTCTCATCTTCACAACACATCTTACAAAGAGGGTACTACGTTTAGCCCCTTTTTAAAGATATGGAAACAGCTTCAGAGAGGCCAAGGAGCTTGGTATAGCCAGATTAAGATCTCAGGTCTAGTCTGGTCCCAAAGGACTTGCTTGAAGGAGACTATAACAGGGAGAACCTCATCCAACAGAGAGGTCAGGGAAGGCATTTTAGAGAAAGAGTCCAAAGGAGTCTTCTCCAGACACCCCCTGCATCCTCGGGACTGGCTCACCCACAGTAGTTAGGCTCCCATTTCCCTGAGGACAGGCTGTAAGATGCAGATCAGATAAAGAGCCAGGGTTTGATCAAGACCCCAATTTGGTCACATGTTTAAGTGTCAAACCTCCTCTCCATCAAGTTGGGTGTCCCCCAACTCTTACCCAGAAACCGAGGTGGCCTAAAATCTGCGCAGCATGATTTCAGGGTTACTACCTGCCCCCTCATTTGCTAAGCCTGAACTTCCATCCTTCCTTTAGTTCAAGGCCCTTTTCTCCTGTGTGGGGTAGAGACCAGCTAGGTCCCCTCAGCTGCCAAAATGCACCCCCGCCCCAGGAGCGGGTGCGCCCTCTGGTGTTCTCACAGTGAATCTCAAGTGAAAAGAAGCCTTTCATGGATACGGAGATAAAGAGGTGGGCAGCTTGGAAGGGAGAAAGACCATACTGGGATGAGGGCAGGCCTGAAGAGTCACAGTGAGCGTGTGCTAGTGAGTGTCCTAACTTGGTGGATGTCTCAAAGGGGAAAATCAGTGTCTCCTAAAGCAGTCAAATAGCAGGCTTAAAGTCTTTATGCAAAGTAGACCAACAAATGAAAACCTGAGCACTGAAGAAATGACTAGATGGAAGAACATTAATAGTAGTTGACTCTAGGTTATGGGAATATGATGTATATACATACACAGTCGTCCCTTGGTATCCGCTGGGGGTAGGTTCCAGGATCCACCACAGATACCAAAATCTGTGGATCCTCAAGTCCCCTATATAAAACAGCATAGTAATTGCATATAACCTATGCACATCTTCCCATACACTTTAAATCATCTCTACATTGCTTATAACACCTAGACAATGTAAATCCTATGTAAATAGTTGCCTGGAGCTTGGCAAATTCAAGTTTTTCTTTTTTGGAACTTTCTGGAATTTTTTTCCTGAATATTTTCCATCCATGGTTGGTTGAATCTGTGGCTGCAGAACCTGCAGATGTGGAGGGCCATTATATGGTGGGTTATAATATGATATGATAATACTGATATGATATATTATAACATAATATAATATATCAAGAAAGGGAGACGTATCCCCTGCCACCCAGGAGCCGGCTCTGTACTCACAGCCAGGCCTTGGTGTTCTCCTGTTGAATGTAAGCAATTTCAGGAACAGTAACATCAGATAAGGCACTCTGTGAGGGTGATGGACCAAGACAAAGATAAGAACCCTCCTTAATCATGTCTGAACCCAGGCAAAACACGGACCACTGTCCAAACCACAGAAATGACCAAACATCTCCCTCTCCTGGCTAAGACGAGTGGCTGCCGCTACTTTGCCAATTACAATTGTTAACCAATACAGTGTTAGCCATTCTCTAATCTGCCCTCCTTCTGGATAAAACTTATTCAAATATCCAGTCATGGAAGTGGCCTTGCTTCCTGATAGCAGCCAATCTAGAGCTAAACCTGGCTTCCTTAAATCCTCCTCAAATCACAGAACACAAGCCCATATCATGTAAGCACTTTCTTTTCCTTTTTTACTGTGGTATAGTCAGCTTACAATGTTGAGTCAATTTCTGGTGTACAACATAATGTTTCAGTCATATATGTACCTGCATATATTCCTTTTCATATTATTTTTCATTATAGGTTACTACAAGAAATAGGTTACTACAAGATACTGAATATAGTTCCCTGTGTTATAATACAGAAAAAACTTGTTGTTTATCCTGTAAGTACTTTCTAAACCCTCTTCTTGAGATGGCCATGGTTTCCCACAGTGTGAATTACTCCTTGCTGCTGGAGAGGATTGAGTGTGTGTGTGTGTGTGTGTGTGTGTGAGAGAGAGAGAGAGAGGTGGATAGGTAGATAGATAGAAAGAAATATATAAATGTAGATGTAAGGGGGGAAGGTATAGCTCAGTGGTAGAACATGTGCTTAGCACGGACAAGGTCCTGAGTTTAATACCCAGTACCTCCATTAAGATAGACAAATAAACCTAATCACTTCCCCCCAACAAAAACTTTTTAAAATATATAAATAAACAGCATTAAAATATTTTTAAAATAATTAATTATAGAAATAAATGTATCTCACACATAGTTTTTTCCTACATGATTTGCTCTTCGTTTTAAACTCTTCACTTACCATTAAGATGGAGCCTTGGTTGGACCTCTGAAAAACTGAGCAAAGTCTCGTGAGTTGAGAGAGCCATCACTCACATCACAGGAGGAGCACAGGCAGCTGAAGTTTACCCTTGCCCCAACTATTTTAAAAAATGACAGAGCTATGGAAATTAATCATCTGAATAAAAATGGTTGAAAATAATTCAACTAGTTTGGAAGCAGCATCATTTGCATGCTAATTAGGTGCTAATCACTTCACCTTATCCATTCATTAACAAAGGTAGAGGTTAACCTCCATTAGTTACTCCCTGTTAGGTATTAGTTGAGGTTATTGTTTCACTTGAAAAGAACTATTTTTAAACAGTCTATGAATTGGACTTCTTACTCTCATAGGGGGCCTTCATCTACTAACAGTGAGTGAGACCAAGTACCCGTCACGTACCTTTGGGGTTCTCCAGTTGACTCGTGGGGCAAAGGAATGTGAATAAATATGGTTACTCAGGCCATTCTGGTGAACAAGTAATTTGATATTTCTTCACCATGCAGGACTGTTCTGAGCCCCACCTTTCATTCCTCTCTGATCCAGGGTTTCTCAAGCTTGCATTCTTTGGGGAAGTCTGTCCTGTGCATTATAGGATGGTTAACAGCATTCCTGCCTTCTACCCACTAGATGTCAGTGGCACCTCCCTTCTCCACCCCATTCTCCTGTAGCAATCAAAATTGTCTCCAGATTGTGGCAAAATCATCCAGTTGAAAATGGTTTGCACTTCTAATCACTTTCACCTCCCCTCCCCACTCACTTAAAATAGTGAAGAGTCATCTGTAATCTTGACCCTGGGCCTATTGCTGCCTCCACACAGGTGAGAGTGTTGCAGGAGAATGGAGCACGAGAGGGTGGTCACGCCCCAGGTTTCAGAGGAGTCCATGGGACAAGCTGCCAAGTGAGGGTCCTTGGCTTCATGCAAAAAAAGAATTCAAGAGCAAGTCAGTGAAGTGCAGGCAAGTTTACTTAGAGAGATGCACATTCCATAGACAGAATGCGGTCTGTCTCAGGAGGGGGAGCAGCCCCAGGATGCTGGGACCGGGAGGGGGCGGTGGTTAGTTTTTATGGGCTGGGTAATTTCATATGTTAACAAGTGGGAAGATTATTTCAACTATTTTGGGGAAGGGGTGAGGCTATAGTAATCAAAGCAGTGTGATATTGGCATAAAGACAGACATATAGACAATGGAATAGACTAGAGAGTTCAGAAATAAACCCTCAAGTATAGGGTTTTTGACAAGGATGCCAAAGCTGTTCAGTAGGGGAAAGGACAGTCTTTTCAACTAATGGTGCTGGGAAACTGACTACCCACATGCAAAAGAATGAATTTGGACCCTTACCTAACACCATATACAAAAATTAACTCAAAGTGGATCAAGGACCAAAAGGTAAGATCTAAAACAATAAAACTCTTAAAAGAAAGCATAAGGCAAAAGCTTCATGATATTGGATTTGGCAATGATTTCTTGACAATGACACCAAAGGCACAGGTAATAAAAGAAAAAAATAAGCAAATTGAACTTCATGAAAATTGAACAATTTTATGCATTAAAAGCACTATCAACAGGGTAAAAAGGAAACCCACCGAATGGGAGAAAATATTTGTAAATCATGTATCTGATAAGGGATTAATATCCAGAATATATATAGAGCTCCTAAAACTCAACAACAAAAAGAAACCCAATTCAAAAATGGGCAGAAGACTTAAATAGAAGTTTTTCTAAAGAAGATATACAGATGGCCAACAGGCACATGAAAAGATACTCAACATTGCTAATCATCAGGGAAATGTAAATCAAAACCACAATGAAATATCACTTCATACCTGTCAGAATAATTGCCATCAAAAGAAAAAAAACCAACAACACTGAAAACAACAAGTTTTGGTGAGGATGTGGTGAAATTGAAACCCTTGTGCACTGTTGGTGGAAATGTAAAATGGTATGGCCACTGTGGAAAACAGTTTGGTGGTTCCTCAAAAATTAAAAATAGAATTACCATATGATCCAGCAATTCTGCTTTTGGGTATATACCCAAAATAATTGGAAGCAGGGTCTTGAAGAGACCCCATGTTTATTCATACACCCACATTCATAGCAGCATTATTCACAAAAGCTAAAATGTGGAAACAACCCGTGTCCATTGATGTATGAATGGATAAGAAAAATGTGGTGTACACATACAATGGAATATTATTCTCTGTTAAAGTCACTTCTGTTTCCCCACAGGGACAATGTAGTGGCCCCAAGATCAAACTGCATCTTGCATCATTTTATGATGTCACTTACTTTAACCCTTTAACTGCTATATCTCAGGCTTTCTCAACCAAGAAAATCTTTTTTTTTTTTTTAATCTGGAAAGGGGAACGAAAAACTTAACTTGGCTCTTCCGCTCCACTTCATCTGCCAGCCCAGTGAGTATTTTCTCGGGAACATTCCTAAGGACTGCGGCTAAGTGAGATCAAGGGCCGAATCTGCATTTATCTCTCCCCTTTGCCATGTCCACACCATTCAGTAACTGTTCTCCCAGACATGAGACTCCTGCTCAGGCCCAGACAAATACAAGCAGTTGTACCCAAGTAGCTCTGGCTCCTGGGGCTAGGAGGTCCCTCTGAAGGTGACTGGAAGAATCCATCTTCCCGCAGATTCACTGGATATCACATCACATTGCTGCCCATGTAGGTGTATTTCCACCACATGCTGACTTCTGCCCTCTAGTGGCCCTGAAGGATAAAGACTGTGGTCAGGTGAGGGGAAGCAGTTGGATACTGGGATGCCCTGGCATGTGTGGGACACATACTTTGCACCTTAGGGTACTGGCCTCAGATCCTGAAGCCCAGTAAGACACAATGGGTTCCATTTCACAGAGCGCCGTAAATGAAACCGTTTCAGGACAAGAGCTTAAATACCACCCTCCATCCCACTCAGCTATGCAGTTTTTCTTTTAAAAAATTTAAATTTTCATTTGCTTTTGAAATTGTGAAGATATGGTTCAAAACTCAAAAGGTACAAAAGGCATGCAGGGAGGAGCCTCCCTCCCACATCTGTCGCACTCAGGGTCCCTCACCTGAGGCAAGCATGAGGACCAGTTCCTTCTATGTCCTTCCATTGACACTTTGTTTCATGCTTTATTACCTCCTCTCCAGTTCTGAATTAGGAATTTTTTTTGCAGCATTTCTAGTTTGTTCCTGCAAACACAGAAGGGCTTGCTCTTCACTTGTCATCAGAGGTCGCAGAGCAAGCCTTTCCTTTACCAAAAGCACTGAAGCACCGCTCTGCAAGGCTTGCCATTGCTTGCACTGCAATTTAAGCACTTCGATTGTCTTGCACAAGAATTAATGCTTTGTGCCCTGCCCTACGCCTTGTGAAAGACCCCGAGATGAGTAAAGCCTTTGTCATTGTCCCTAGGGAGCTTCTTTGTTAGTTGGAGACACAAGACTACCCATCGGAAATAAAGGGCTAGAGCAGGTGGGGATGCATTGGGGATTCACAAGACTGGTTTATGGAAAGCCTCGAATGCTGGGAAGAGAAGTTTGAGCACAGCCTTGTTGGTCTTCAGTAACCGGGTGATTAAATGCTTTTGGCGTCAGAGTAGATCAAGGCTCCAATGCCAGCTCTGGTGCTTAATCAATTCTCGTAACTTCTCTGAAGCCCAGTTTCTTTCTCTGTAACATAAGCGTAATCATTTGCTACCCTGGGCTTGTTTGGAGGATTAGCTGAGATGATGAGGATGCAGTAGTTAGCATACAATGAGTACTTACAACTTCGGTTGATTTTTTTTGTAAGTGGAGCTACATGAAACTTGGGCCTACAAGGACTGTGTATGTATGCATGAGTGTGTGTGTGTGTGTGTGTGTGTGCACTGACAGTTAAGTTCACGAGCTCTAAGGAGTGTGAGCAGGGAGGAGGCAGGGGGAGAGACCGGATGGGGACCTTCTCTCTGTGTGGAAGCTGATGCTGAATCCATACAGTTGAGGTTCCCAGGTGACCACCAGGGTAGAAAATAGGGTAGCGGACCTTTGCCAGTTTATGAGTATGGTCATGACATGGTAAAATTAATGTTTAATACAAACTTCTCGTTACCAAAGGGGAAAGAGGGGGAGGGATAAATTAGAAGTTTGGGATTAGCAGATACTAACTACTATATATAAAACAGATGAACAACAAGGTCCTACTGTATAGCACAGGGAACTATATTCAATATCTTGTAATAAGCTATAATGGAAGATAATCTGAAAAAGAATATATATACATGTATATGTATAATTGAATCATGATGCTGTACACCAGAAACTAACATAACATTGTAAATCAACTATACTTCAATAAAAAATAAATCAACTACAGGAAAAGAGAAAAACTAATGTTTAACAGGAGTCATTTAGGAGCAGTGTGGAAGCTGCTGCGCAAAGAGGCAGGAATAGAAGTAGAACTAGAAGCAGAAAGTACAGTAAGAACTGTCATCGAGGTGACAGATTCTGAGACCTGGTACCCTGGTGGGTGTGGGAGGAAAAGGATGAGTTAAAGGTGACAACAGGCATCCAGCCAGGGGACATGGAGCTGTGACACTGCCTTTAAGAGAACAAGGGTGAATGAGAGAGAGAGAGAGAGAGAACAATGGTGGAGGCTCAATTTGAAGGGGAAAAAAAGGAGTGGTACATGCCAGCTGTGTCCTTGGGAACAGCAAGACACCTAATCGAAGCAAAACCTTCTCTGAAGTAGGTGGCTTGAGACTGATTCCTGTAAATGAAAGGAATACAACCAGAAAGGTTGCAGAGCCCTAGGGAATACTGAGCTGGGGCAGATTACCCTGGACCAGTTCCCTGGTTTTCTGATCCTCCGATGTTTTCAGCAGAAGAAATCTGCCTAAAAAGAGAGAGGGAAAAGCAGAACATGTGTCATTAAATGTTGACTTGAGATTAGGGAATATCTGGGTTGCCATGGTGATGAGGACGAAGAACTCAATGCTTTTACCATCAATCTTATTTTAGGTTTGTGTTCCTTTGTACTGCCTGATAACAAAGGTTCTGAGCAGCTTGGTTTGCCTAATAGTCTGAACTGAATGAGGGATAGACCTGGGGCTGCACCCTGATAGTTTGTAGAGAAGGATTTGGAAGGGCTCAACTATACTGCCCAGCCTGTAAGCACCGGCCCTGGGGGCAGCACCATAGCTCCACCATCCCAGGTCTCCCTGGATCGGGAGAGAGAGAGATGCCGTACATGATGCCAGCTTTCCAGGTCCTCATTTCTCGAGGTACATTCCTAACTCCCCTGTCATGATGACCTGAGTGGCATCTTCTCTTGGGCTTATTGCCTAGAGGATAACGCAGACAAAGGTGCTCAGAGGCTAACAGAGAGAGCACATTACAGGGACATGACATCAAGATTAGAAAGGGCACATATTGTCTGATTCTATTTGTATGAAATGTCCAGAAGAAGCAAATCCATCGAGATGGAAAGCAGGTTAGTGGCTGCCAGGGGATGGGGGAGGAAGGAATGGAGAGTGACTGCTAATGGGCACTAGGTTTCCTTTTGGATTGATGAAATGTTCTGGAATTAGATAGTGGTGATGGTTGACCAATTCAGACTATACTAAAAACCAGTGAACTTAAAGGAAGGAACATTTTGAGATGTGAATTATATCTCGATAAAGCTGTTATTTTTAAAAATGATCAGGTGGATGTCTGCATTTACATCTCATATGAGGCTCATAAATATGTATACACACTGAGGGGTAATTGCACTTTCACTGCCAAATTACTCTTAAGAGTTGATATTACTATATTAATATTTAGCAATTTCTTTTATGTTTCCTAAATCCTCCTTTGCTAAAACTAAGAAACCCCAGGGATGGGATAAATGTGGGTGGGTGGAGGACTGTTTTCTCTAATGATGAAGTTAATGAGTGAAAAAAAAAAAAAGGTTTAAATGAAACCTACCAAAACAAAACCAAAGCCCAAGGAACCCCATGAAAGTGATTAGTGTGTAGATTTCAGGTAGCTTAAGGTTTCATTGGCCTTGGCAGTACTGCGAGGAATCTTGCCGTAAGGATGAACTGCGCTCACCCCAACTCCCTGGGATTCTGGGCATGAACATGTTTTTCCTCAACATCTGGCTAACATTTGATTCACCTCCCCATTTTGAATATATGCTATCAAGGGTGTTTTCAATGCACAGTCAGCACACATCGTCACCCACACTGCAATGAGTATTTCCCCTCAGAGCGAGATGAAATTCAGCTTAACAAATGCTTACTGAGTGCCTGCCATGCACAAGGCACCTAGAAGAACAAGATGGCTCCTCCAGCTATCTCTTCCCCACGCTGTGTAATCGCTCTTCAGAGCAGTGCTTACCGGGTGCCAAAATACTCCAGTGAAAAGCGAGAGGTGTGATGAGCACATGCCAAAATCAAGCTTCATTCCTGTCCCAGGCTAGCTCTGCTGCTGGGTCAGGCAGACAGTCCTGCAACTCCTCCAGGGGATAGTTCATAGTCCTGCTTGGCCACTGTAACGACTTGGCCAGGAGACCAACTGGCCTGGCCAATCATATGGACACTGCTGTCAACCCTGGCAACTGACTCAAGAACTTAGAGAATCAACACAGGGCTCTATTTACAAAGCCCCCAGGCCTTGGCATGGCTCAGCCACAAACTCAGTGTGTGACCTTGGCTAAATCCCACCCCTCTCCCCTTTCTGGTACATTTCCTTTGTAAAATGAGGGAGGGGAGTGTAACTGTTATCTAAGGGTCTTTCCAACTTGGCCATCTTATGGCTCATAGAACCATAGCTAATGAGGTGTATCAACCTAGAAGAGCAGCCAGGATGGGGTTAATGCTGAGACGAGGATTGAGTTGAGAATCAGTGGGATACTTCCAGAGGTCAGGAGGGTAGAGGGCAGGAGGCAAGAAGGTGGGGCAGATTCAGTTTCAAGTTTATACAGGCTGATTTCCACTGAGAAAGAAGCCAATGATTTGGAGGGTATTTATGCCTGCCCTGGATTAAGAAGTGAGCCAAGAGAAATGGGGTTTGTTTTGGTGACTGGTTAGGAACTTTTTGTAAGTTCATAATGGTCAAAATAACCCTGGGGGGTTGACCTGAGAAGTTGTGTTTAGGAGTGTTGGGAACAGAAAGACTCCTTTGCCCCCATCAAATACCTCTTTTCCCAGCTTACAGTTACAAAATCAAAACAAAACAGAACGAAAAGGCCACACGCAATCAACGAATCTCAGTTATCATAAGAACATTCCTGGGGGGAGGGGCTTACAGTGCACCAGGTTCTGTGCAAAGAACTTTATTTCCACCCAATATCTCATTTAAGCCTCCCACCAACCCTAGGAGATAGAGGCTATTACTGGGCCTGTCCTGCAGATGAGGAAATTGAGACACTTAGTCTGTGCTCAGCACTCTCCCAGGAACTCTGGGGACTACCAGATAGTAGATTCCCAAAAATCTGAAATGGTACTGTTAACAAAAATGATATCAATTGTCTGGGATAAAGTCACTGAATGGATCTACAGCAAGTGAAGAACATAGATTGTTTGCTACTGGTAAGATTTCATTTTCCAGCTTGAGGATATACTTCAATTTTTACACTGCCCCAGAACAAAGAGAACTATAACTTATCTCCTGTAATTTCTGCAGGAGATGGAACTGCCACCAGCAGTTTTATCGTGCTTCCTAGGATGACCATCTTTCACTCTCGGGAGAGCAGAGAGAGGTGGCATGTGACCTCCTGTCTCCGTGCATCTTCAATGACTGGCTTTGCCTCCAAAATAAAGAAACAGACACCTTCTCTAGGAAAAGAGAAGAGGTATTTCCAAACACGGAAGGAACAAGACAAGACAGTGCACCACCCCTCCAACCTCCCCTCTCCTGCCCCCGCCCGGCCCTGAGCAGGGTCAAGAGCAGACTGCCCAGCCTTCAAATACTCTGTGTTCTTTCCAGCTCTGTGCCTTTGAACGGGCTGTTCTCGGGGCTCTCACTCTCTTCCCCTTTGCCACAGATACATTCCAAATTCAGCCAAGATCTAGATCCAGTCCTATCGCTGCATCTCGTGAACCCCATGCTCCAACTTCAGCAGACTGGATTTCCCTCCCTATCCCCTGTGACCATGGAGAGGATGAGGGGATGGCAAAAGATGGTCAGAGCCTGCATGGCGGACTCCCCTGCCAGTCCCATCTCTCCCACCATGCACCTTCCCGCCCCACTCACACACACGCACACATGCGCACACACACACACGTCTTACAGAAGACACTAGAATATTGTGGTCACGCAGATGAAGTCAGGATTCAGACAGCTAGGTTTGAGTCCTAGCTTTATCACTAACCAAATGAATGACCCACTCTGTGACTCAGTCACCTCGTCTATACAGTGGGAATAATCACAGTACGTCTCTCACAGGGTCACTTTAAGGATTAAATCTGAGGATATAAAGTGCACGGACAGCACAGGGCCCGGCATAGAGTAATTGCTCAGTCAGTGGTATTTGGTATTATTACTGCACAGGGCCTGGTACCTAAAAGGATGCCTAATATATATTTGAGAGAGTGGTTCACATAGTAAGGTTTTCGGGGCTTAAATTAGGGAGAGATCAGGGACAGCTGGACTACTCAAGGAAGCAGCTTCCCCCAGCCTCACTAGTCTCTCTCACTGCATCCTGTTCTTTCCCTTCGGTGCACATACCAAATTTGTAACTATGCATATACATGTTTATTTGCCTGATGTCAGTCTTTCCCAAGAAACTAAGCTTCCTGAGCCCAGGGCCCTTATGTGTCTTCACCACCACTATATCTACTATCCCTGAAACAGTACTAGAAAGATGGCAGGTGCTCAAGAAATAATAATTGAATTAATGAATAAATGAAAGAATTCAGGGAGGATGTGGGGTGTAGGTGGCCCCGGAGGACGGGTAAGAGTTGAGTAGGTAAGCAAGAAGTCTTTCCAATGGAAGGAAATCCTAAGGAAACAGAGCATGAACAAGGTTCTTGGGGGGATACAGCCAGTAGATCCTTTTGGCTGGAAGAGCAAGAGACTGTTTCCATAGCTCAGCTCGTACAGGGGAGAGTGAGGAATAAGACTAGTGGAGGGAGGCAGGGAGTGGCCTTGAATGCTGGGCCACTTAGGGATTCATTCTATCGGCTAAGGCTTTGGCCTCTGTCAACATAACTATTCCTGGGAAGAGTGTGTATTATCAGCCAAGTATAATTGAGTACAAATTCATTTCCTTGCTCTTTGCCTTACAGAAAACTTTGCTAGAGAAAAAGTGATTATACCCAAAGGCCACTGGAAAGAGGAAACAGCACCGATGAGATGATCCAAAATCATATGAAGAGGGAGATGAAGACAAAACTTATCCATCTCCAGTGTTGCCTTGGTCCAGAACCTGAATCCCAAATTATATGCAATTTGTTTCATTGACAAATGACTCTTCTTTATAAAAGGTACAGATGGGGAGTAGGAGTGGTCTGTGTGAGAAGGGGAGGTTTTGATCACTGATGAAATCTCTTTGCTTGTTTTAGGTCTGCTCAACTTTTCTGCTTCTTCTTGAGTCAATTTTGGTAATATGTGTGTTTCTGAGAGTTTGTCCATTTCATCTAGATTATCTCATTTATTATTGCCCATTTTCCTGTGTCACTAAAAATTCTTTGTAAACATCATTTTTTATAGCTGCATAATATTCCATTGCATGGCTGTCCTGTGATTTATTTAACCACTCTCCTAATAGTTCTCCTCGGGTTATTCAGAGCTGAAATGAATGTCTTTGTACAAAATCTCTATCTGTATTACTATTTCCTTAAGACAGACACAGAGTTTCTGGGGGAAAAGCCTGAACATTTTTTAAGGTTCTTAATGCATCTTGCCAAATTGCCATCCAGAAAGGCCAGACCAATTTGTCCTTTTCATCAGTGCATGAAAGTGCTTTATAATGTTAGGGGTTGTGATTTTTTTAAAACATCTTTACTGATCTGATAGGTGAGAAATGCCGTCTCATTTTTAGCTGTCATTTTAAAATTTCAAGTGGGGTCAAAATTTGTTAATATTTCATTACACATTTGTATTCTTCATATATGATTCATCTATTCAGTTGTTTGTCCATTTATTTCTCATTTGCTCTTTTAGTGTCTTTCTTATTGATTTGCACCATCTCTTTATCAGTTGTCTTCAATATTTATTGGAAGAATTTTCGGGGATTGTTTTTGCCTTTAAATATGTTTATGCTGTTTCTTGGTGGCCAGAAGGCTTAATTTTCTGTAGGCATACCAATCAATTTCTTCCTTTATGATCTCTTGTATCACATGTATGCCTAAAAGCACTTCCCCATCCAGGAATCAGATGGATCATCTCATTTCTTTCCTTTAAGAATTTATCTTTGATACATGCAGAATTTATTTCAGTGTATTTTCTGATTGTTTTTCCCAAATCACAAATCATCCCAGTGCTGTTTATTAAATAATCCTTCCCTTTCCCACTGATCTGTGATCTTTCCTTTACTTTATAAATTCGTACATATATATGCATACATATGTACACACACATTACCTATTTTTGTCTTTTCTGGGCTGTCTCTTTTGTTCCATTGATCTATCTCTTCTTGCACCACTATCACACTGTTTTATATGCTGTGCTTTTGTAATATATTTGATAGCATTACTCCTCTTACTTGAACTTTTTTAAGCTATTTACATTAGTTTTCTTTTCTAGATAAATATTATATTTTATCAGGAGGGCTGGTTCCTTCCCAGAGCCCACCTAAGTTATACAATTTGGGGGCTGCCTAAATCACCCCCTTGGATCATTAGACAGCATCCTCATAATGAACAAAGCAAAAGCCCAAATGAGCCAGGCTCCAATTGAACCTTTAGCTTTCATACTTTCTTTATTCCTAGAGAGAGCGCCCTAAAGAGGGAAGACTATTTTGGCCATAATGGCCTGCAGAGCTGAAATAAAAAGGAATAATTTACCATGCCAACCACTTTCAAAATCTATTTTTCCCTCTCTCCAAAATGGAATTACTCTCTCAAGAGACAAACTATTTTTAATTTAATTCACTTTAATTTTATTATTAACATTATGGAATTCCATTTATAAAAGCTCTTGGATTTGTCTCTGTCTGTGGAACATGAACCAGTTACTTAGCCTCTCTGAACCTCAGCTCCCTCATCTGTAAAATGGCAATAACAACCTCATTATGCAAAATGCCTGGCTCCGAGTCTGACTCGGAGTAGCAATGTAAATGACAGCTCTAGCTTAGTTATGAGAGGTACGAGAGCACATGGGATAAGACTTACAGGCTCTGGGGAAGATTTCTTAACTTCAAATCTTATCTTTAGCACTAATTAATTTTCTGATCTTGGACAAGTTACTTCACCTGGACATGCCTTGGTTTCCTCTTCTGCAAATGGAGAGTAATGAACCTACCTGCTTTATTGGTTGTAATGAATGCGTTCATTCTAGAAAACACCCAGAACAGTTTCTGGCACATATTAGGCACTCAGTTAACGTTTAGCTATTCTTGTTGGCAGTGCCCTTGGTAGTGGAGTTACTGTCTTAAACCTAGTTATTTGGGCGGGTGCCACAATTAAGAATATTACCTCATAGCACCATCTAGTGCTTATTTGGGGAAATTCCACATCTGTCTTTCAAGCAACAGTCATTTGCTTGGGAGAATATCTAAAAAGGAAAAAAAAAGAACCACTTTTAGGAACACAAAATTTTTTTGGAAATATCTGGATTTCAATTTTTCTCTAGTCTATCTGAGCTTGTATTTATAGCAGAGTTCTTGACTGCAAATGGCAGGAACTGACTGAATTAAGCCAATTATCGGGCATTTCACAGAATCAACAGGGAGGCAGATGAACAGGCAAGGGAAATGGGCAGGAAGCAAGGGAGGCTGAGCCGTGGGGACTCCAGTTAAGGTCACACGATGGGACCAGCCTGGTTGGTGTGCCGCTCTGGGCAACAGCGCCCTCCACCACTTCCAGGTACCATCACCACAAGTCACTGCTGCCCCTGGACGCCACTCATCCCATGTCGGCTGCTGGGGCCTCTGCTAGAGGCAATTTCTCTAAATGAATTCAAAATTTCCACTTTTTGTATAAATCTCTATTATCCAGGGAATCCTGGGTCCTCTGCCGGCATCCTAACTGCCCCAGGCATGTGAGGAAGCGACACAAGCATCCTCCCCTGCCCCCATTTCCCTGGTGGGAGGTAAGGCCTTGCCTTCCAGATTCACAATGAGGGGTTACCTCAGAAGAGAGGATTTGGAGAGCCACCTCAGGGAGGGCTGCCAGATAAAATACAGGAACCCTTGTTAAATTTGAATTTTAGGGGAAAAAAGGATGCTTTTTCAGTAGAAGTATGGAAATACTGCATACTTAGAGCAAAAACTTGAGGAGACAATCATGCTTAGCTGAGGTGAGGAGGGCACAGGGGAACAAGTCCTTTTACTTATTGCCAGTAGGCACACGCATTAGTACCCCCAAGTGTGTTAGTCAGGGGTCTCTGGAGAGCCAACAGGAGATACATATACAAAGGATTTATTACAGGAATTGGCTCACGCAATTATTTAGGCTGAGAAGCCCTACAATCTGCTGTCTGCAAGCTGGAGACCCAGGAGTGCCGGTGGTGTAATTCCAGTCCAAGTCCAAAGGCCTGGGAACCAGGAGCACTGACGGTGTAAGTCCTAATCCACGGGCAGAAGAAGCCCAATGTCCCAGCTCAAGCAGGCAGACAGGAAGTGGGGGCAGCGAATCCTTCCTTCCTCTGCTTTTTGGTCTATTCAGACCCTCAGTGGATTGGATGATGCCCACCCCCACTGGGAGGGTAGTCGGCTTCACTGAGTCCACCTATTCAATTGTTAATCTCATCCAGAAACGCGCTCCCAGACACAACCAGAAATAATGTTTAATCAGGGCACCCCTTGGCCCAGTCAAGCTGGCTCATAAAATCAACCGTGACATCAAATGCATTAAAAATATTCTCAAACCAAAAAAAAAAAAAAAATCTCAAACCGCTGACCCAGTCATTCTATTTTTAGAAATCATTATAGCCTTTGCCCCAGGAGTTGAATTTTAAGGAGTTTATCCTAAGGAAGTGATCAGAGATAGGCAAAATAATTTGTATGCATAGTGCTTATCGCAGAATTATCGTTCATAAAGAAAAATTGGAAATAAGCCTAAATATGCAAACAGAGGAATGAGCAAATAAATTATGGTTAATACATATGATGGTATCTTATGCAGTCATTAAAATTATGTTTGTGAGGAATTTTAGTTACATGGAAACCTCTTACAAAGGACTGTTGAGAGATAAAAAGCAGGGCGGGTAACGGCAGGTCCAATGCACTAGCTGTATAATCATTGGCAACTTAACCTGTTTACTCATCTATAAAACGAAGATAATATAGCAACAGAACATAGAATAGTACCTTGAACACACAAAGTATTAGCTGGTGTTTGTGTGTGTGTGTTTTTGAGGGGAGAGAGAGAGAGAGAAATGGTGGTCAAGAGACAGTTGCAGTAATGGTGGCAACACAACTCAGTGTTCCAGTATCTCAGCAAGTCTCCTGGATTTGGGGAAGCAGTTTCCAGTGGCAGTGGTAATGGCTCAGCTTCCCTGGGTTGCAGCTATGGTGCTGCATTCTTGAGGTCAGTAGTCCTGGTAGGGGCTTCCTAATTGCCCACTTCCCTGACGGGGGCAGAGGTCACGGCACCCTCTGGTGGGCTTATTTAACTGTCATGTCTTGGAAGTCACTCCTGCCGCCCTGTTCCTGCAACACTTGTAGTGATTCCATAAGCACTTAATTCCCCTGTTAAATCCCTTTTTCAAAATAACTGAACAGTTTTTGTTTCTTACCACTGAACACTGACTAATGCAAGGATGAAATAGAAAGATCTGCTTGGGACACATCAAGATCCTGATGCCTACTGACATCAGGTATGCCTAATTGTAGAGAAGAGTCTGGAGTCTAGGAGAAGAGCGGAGTAAATAGTTTAAATATGTGAGTCATAAGTCTATGAATCACATTTTAAGTCGTAGGACTGGATGAGGGGTGAAATCACCTAGGGAGACAGTGAGAATGGATGCTGACCCCGGACATACCTGGGGCACTCTAACATTTAAAAATCTGGTAAAAGAAGTGGAAATGGTAAAGAAGGCTAACAAGGAGCAGCCAGGGAGAAAGGAGAAAACCATCAGAGTACGTATCCCAGAAACCAAGTAAGTAAAGTATCTTGAGAGACAGTGATCAGTTCTGCCAAAATGCTGTTGAGAGACTAAGCTGAGGTTACAGAAATGCCCCTGGCACTGAGAGCATAGACAAGAATGGCTTTGAAGGAGTGGTGGGGGCAAAAGCCCAAAGGAGTGGGTGGAGGAGAGAATGGGAGGCAAGGGTGGATGTAGTGTGTGCGAACAGACAACCCTTGTGAAAAGTTTGGAGATCTAGGGGGCATATGAATGGGGCAGTAGCTAGAAGGAAGATCTGGGGTCAAGGGAGAGGGTTTTATGAGAGAAGAAACAGCAAAGCACGTTTATTTGCACATAGGCATGATTCTGTAGAGAGAATGATCTTGATATGCCGTGGGGCGGTGTGGATAACTGTGGGAGCCAAGGTCTTGAGAGGATGTGAGGCGAATGGATTCAGACTCCCTGGGGAAGTTCCTTGCTAGAAGGAAGGACACTTTCTGCACTGTACTAAGAAGAAAAACAGAAACTGTAGATACAGGGAGGAGGGTAGTGGGTTTGGCCTTGGGAAGATGAGGGCATTTCCGTTGCTTCTATGTTCTTAATGAAATCAAAGGCAAGGTCATCAGTGGAGAATGAGAATAGTGAGGGGATATTGGAGGGTGGATGAGTGGAGATGATGTGATGGCGTGCTCCTGGGGAATGAGAGTGGGAGAGAGGTTGGGCCATGGCTGTGGAGCATGACTGTTAGACCACATTATCCACTTGTGAATTACGGTCCAAAATTTAAAGTGGGCCCCTCCCCATCCCCTCTTCCCAGGGAGCTGCCTATCTGCTGTCTGCCATTATAGACCAGATTGCATTTTCTGGACATTTACATTGATGGAATCATCATATTTCATATTTTACTGCTATTGTAAATGATATCTTTTTTATGTCAGTGTTTGATTGGGTGTTGCTATTATATAGAAATAAAATTGATATTTATGTGTCAATCTTGTATCCTTCCACCTTGTGAAACTCACCCATTCATTCTAACAGCTTATTTGTAGAATCCATTGGATTTCCTATACAAAAGATCATGTCATCCATGAATGAAAACAGTTTTAATTCTTACCTTTCAAAAAATTTTTTTTCAAGTCAGACCAGCCACTAGAGTACTGTGCTGCCTACTACGATGCCCAGTTGCTTAGACACAGTTAGGAAATAAGGGGATGATTGGTTTTAACCAGGGCTGGGTTTTGGAAATATCTAGTGTGTGATCAAGAGAGGCTGGCCGATGTAGGGTAGAGGGAAAGATGATTGAGGTTGAGGACAGTCAAGGAAGTGGAAGGCCAAGGTGCGGGAGGGGCCATCCGTGTGGATGTTAAAGCTGCCAAGAAGGAGGAAGAAGCATCAGCCTGGGGAAGACAACTGAGCCTAGAGGAAAAGGCTCGGTCAGTAAAATTTATACCCCGCCTGCTCCGGGCTTCTGGGGAGTAAGGGGGCCCAGGGCCTAGAGCTCAGATACTCTAGGACTCTGCCTCCTTCCTCGGTGTGCGCCCAGGCTGCGGGGATCCAGCCGTCTCCTGGGCTGGCCCAGACTCCACACCTCCCTCCTTCAGAGCCCCCTACTCTCAGACAATCCAGCTCCAAGCTCTCCATCACGTAGACTTTTTGAAATCAAATGCCTCTTTACTCTCCTCCTGGGGCAAGTAAAGTCCAGACCTCCATGTCACAAGACTTGGCCACCCTTTGTGACAAGATTGAGTAAGGGAGAGAGAAATCAATTTTATTTAGTGTAGAAGCCACAGCAGAGAAAACAGGTGACAGTTCGATTATGCTGCCACACAGGGGGGGAAAAAAAAAAACCTAAGAAGGAATAATTCTTACATTTTAACCCTAGATATTTTTGGTTGGTAGGATAGTGGGACCACACCTACACATATGCAGAGGTGTGGAGTGTGTGCGTGGGGGGTGGAGGGGTGGATACACAAGCACAAGGAAATAAGGGAAATGTGTCTTTGACACCTTCCTGCCTGCCACTTCTTTGCCGATTCCTCCCATTTTATTAAAGTCTCTTATCCCAGGGCTACTTCTGCCCCCATCTGTCCCCTTAGCTATAGAAGGTGCCCCCTGTGTGCTCTGGGAAGCAGAATCCTCTCCTTACCAGTTCTCTTTTAGGTAACAATGGATGTGAATGGGTTAACGGGATTAAAAACAACCCACTGTTGCTTTAGCAAAGCACTGAGTTTCCTAGGCAACATAATGCCAGCATTTCTCCTGTTTCTTCCTGTTTCTAAAAGCCCCCATGGAGGGAATGGTGAAAATATTAACCTTGGCTAACACTCAAGTCCCTGCTCTTTCCCTCCCACTCCCCACGCTACTCCCCCAGCAGTTGACCTTGCCCCCTACTTTATGGAAAACACTACAGCTGTCAGGTGTGAGTTTCCCCAACCTTGAGGTCCCTACACCTCTCCCCCTCCTCTTAAAGGATGATGTACAATCCCTTCCTCTGATCCCTCCCCCGCCCCCCATCCCTTTTGATTTCATCCTCTTCTGTCTCACTTCCTGCCACAGGGTTGATTAATATCCCCTCTCTTGTGTATCTTCACCCCCTAAACACCTGCGAGCTACGTGACTCCAGCCTGAGTCGATTCCAGCTTTCAGAAAAACAAATCAAAGCAAGAAATCCAACTTCACCACTGTCCTCCATCCTCCTCCTTTTAGTCAAGCTCCTCAAGCTTATTGCCTCAACCCTCACCTCCCACTCAGCCCCCAGGCCACTGGAACCAGGCTTTGGCCCTTGTCACACCACCCACACTCGCAGGACTCTGGCCTTCCAAATGGCCTAGTCCAGTTTACTCTTTAGTCTCCATTTTTCTTGCTCTCTCTACAGCACTCAACACTGTGAACTTCTCCCCCCTGGAAACTGTCTCTACCCACTTTGCTTCTGTCAGACTCTCCCAGTCGTCTTTCTACCACTAGGAGTTTTTAATCTCAATCATCTTGGTGGGTCGTTCTTCCTCTACCTATCCCTACAAAGTCAGTCTTCCTGCCAAAGTAGGGATAAATCAGGGGTGGAAGATGAACAGACACACGGTACTATATATAAAATAGATGAACAACAAGGCCCTACTGTACAGCATAGGGAACTATATTCAATTTCTTGTAATAACATATAATGGAAAAGAATCTGAAAAGAATATATATATGTATGAATATGTATAACTGAATCACTTTGCTCTACACCTGAAACTAACATTGTAAATCAACTACACTTCAATAAAAAGTTTTTTTAAAAAAGAGTCTGTCTCAGCCCTCTTTTTCTCTCTATAACTGGCTAACAACCTATAGATGCCAGGCAAATAATCTGAATGGGTCATGTGATAATGGTGGCTACGTGACAGCGTAGCATGTGCTGGAATTCACAAAGAAACATGCTCTCTCTCTCTTTTTTTTTAAGAAACAGTAACTCTCTTACCCTCTTCTCTAGCTTTCATTTTTCCCTTTCAATAGAGTCGTGGGTACAAAAAACATTTGACTATCCTCTTTACTATTACGAAGAGCAGAGCAAATATGATAAAAGACAACGATGTTTGGTGCCACTGTTGGGGCTGCCGTAGGGAGGAGCGGGCCTCGCTCGGGCACGCCCTCTGAAGGTGGTAGCTGCCAGTCAGCTCTGGCCAACTGTTGCCACACAGGGATCTAAGGCCAGATCGTCCAACTTTTTAAAAGAAGTCAGAAATACGGGTTTTATGGAAAAATCTTTTGGTTAACTATTTACATCTAATATTTTTTAAATTAACATAACGTGAAGGTCAAATAAACATGCATTGGGGCCAGTTCTAGTCACCAGGGCCAACCATTCTCAACCTTGGCTTAGCACATTGTGCAATGAGCCTTGGCAACACCTCTGCCCTGTGTTCTCCCTGATTTCAAATACCACTCACGGCCTGATATCTCCTGCCTTTATCTCTCCAGTCCAGACCACTAGCCTGAGCCCCCAAGCACCCAAATACCCAAAAGGACACATTACTGGCTATCTCCACCAGAATGTTCCTTATGCCTGTGCTTTTTGAACATGAATGCGCTCGTGACTCATGTGGGGGGTCTTGTTAAAATGGAGATTCTGATTCAGGAGGTCTGGGATACTGCCCAAGATCGTGCGTTTCTAACGAGCTCCCAGCTGATGCCAACCTGCTGGTCCATGAACCACACTTTTAAGACTTATCTGAATACACAGATCTTTCTGCCAGTTTGCTCTTACCCTGTATACCTCCTCTTGGTGGATGATATAGCATTTGTCCACTCACCCAAGTGAGGGTTTGGGTCATAATTGGACATAGAGGGAGTGAGAGAAGTAGGAGGAATCCTAAACCCTGTCCCATCCAGCTCTTCAATATAGATCCGATTCATTCCTGCATGTACGTCCTCACTATCACAACCTGCAGTTAGGATCCTCACTGGTGTCCCTGCTCCAGCATCTACCTCTCCAATGCCTCCTCAGTTTTTCTACCAGCAGGATATTTCTAAAAAGCAAAATGATCTCTGTAAAGCCTGGGTTCTGGAGCCAGACTTCTGGGTTGAAATCCCAGCTCTGCCTCTTACTGTGTGACTTTGAGCAAATAACTTAACCCCTCTATGTTTCAGTTTCCTCATCTATAAAAAGAGAATGATAATGGAACCTAACTCATTGCAAGAGAAATGAGGCATATTTGTAAAGTCGTTTGTAGCACTCAAACACACACGTTAGCTGTGATGGTGATCATGTCACTCCTAGCTTCAGTAAAGTTGGAGTGTTGAGGGTAAGACACTCAGAGAGAGATACAGCTGGAGAAAGGTAGGCTGAGGCCAGATCATGGAAGTTTAGGATCTCAAGTGGGTTCCCCAGGAAAACAGACTCTGTGATGGAGGTTGGTGCATAGGAGGTTTATTGGGGAGTGCTCTTGGGTTCTGCACCTGAAGGGTAAGGCAAGGAAGTGGGATGAGGCAGAGGGAGAAGACGAGCTGTGGTGACTCAGTCAATCCTGCAGGGAGCTCTGGGCTGGGATGGCCCCACAGAGTCTGCCCCAGCAGCCACTGGCCTCACAGTGTTTTATAAAAAGTCCGAGAGTTATCCAACCACTGAAAAGAAAGAACTATATAACAAGATAGAGGTGCTAATTATTGTTACAATGGCAAAGATATTAGAATATATAAATGTATCAAATTAACATTGTTGTATACCTTAAATTTACACAATGTTATACATCAAATATATTTCACTTTAAAAAAAAGAGTACAAGTCTTATTCCATACAAAGGATTTAGAACATTGCCTGGCATGTAAGTGCACAAACAATGTTAGCTCTTACTGAAGATGTAGATTCTCAGACTTTACCTTTTACTGGATCAGAATCTTTGAGGGTTGATCCTAGGAATAGACATTTTAATAAGTACCCTCCCCACTCTCTCGATTATTCTGATCCTCACTAGATCTTGAGAACCACGGGTTTCCCTAGAAGACTCATCGCTTCCTTGTCCATCTGGTGAACATTTTCAAGACTCAGCTCAAATGTCACCTCCTGTACGAAACTTTCCTGGATCAAACCTCCCATCTCTCCTTAGCCTACCTCCCTCTTACCATGTGTAGATCATGATGACATCATCTATAACCATTTGACTGTCTGTCTCCTCTTACTAGACAGTGAGCTCCTTCCTTGGGGGAAAAACTTGGCACCCTCAGCATCTACCACAGAGCCTAGCATGAAGTCGGGGTTCAAGGGAGAATGGTCAAGTGGATGTAGATGGGCAGGCCCCTTTTGGGTCTCTTTAAAATCTCAGCACCAAGCGCCACCTACTCTAGTCTCTGAAATTGACAGTGTGGAATCTATACACTATTATCCTACTAATATACTAATATAATAGGGTATGCTAATATCCTATTATTTAAGACATAGTTGGTAACTCTGGAATTTTGTTTTTTTATCCCTTAGAAGTTTGAACTTTGGATTGTTTTTTATAATAATAAAAGTGATTTATGCTCACTGTATAAAAAAGAAAGCAAAAATTACCCATAATCTCACAACCCAGAGATAACTGTTACCAACTTTTATGTGTACTTCCTTCACATTTTTCTGCATATGTATATTTAACATAATGGGTTTCCATATTCAAATCAAGGCCACAAATATTTATTGAGCACCTAAGATATGCCACCCACTCGTTTAAGTATAGGGGATATGGCAGTGAAGGAAATAGATAAAATCTCTGTTTTCGTGTAACTTTTATTCAAGTCGGAGGAGGTAAATAAAAATGTGAGTAAATGATACTGTATATTAGGAAGCAGTAAATGTGATGGAGAAAAATAAATTCGAGAAGAGGGGAGAGAGTCGGGGAAGGCTTTTTTGAGACTTGAAAGCAGCGAGGAAATGATCCATGAGGGTATCTAGGGAAGAAGACTCCAGCAAGAGGAATCCTAAGTACAGAGGAATTGGAATACTCCTGATACTTCAAGGGCCAGCCAGGAGGCCACTGTGGCTGGAGTAGAGTGACCAGGGAAGGAAACGGGAATGAGGCCCTGAAGTCCTAAAGGTAGAGGTTGGGTGGGGCGGTGCAAATCCTGTAGGGCCTTGTAGGCTGCTGTAAGGACTTTGGGTTTTTCCTCCGAGTGAGATGGAGAACCTCTTTGGATACTTACATTGTTTCCAGTTCTTTGCTACCATGTATCAGGCTTTGCGATTTTTCTATACAAATCTCTGCTCCATATCTCTGAGTACTTCCTTAGGAAAAATTTCTGGAAGTCGAATTCCTTGGCCACAGGGTACAAAGAATGTGAAGCACTTGTTGCATATTGCCAAGACTGCTTTCTAGAAAGTCTGTATCCACTAACAATATAGTTTAATTCAACAAATATTTATTGATCACTTACAACACGGCAGGCATGAAATACACTAGTGAACAAGATGAATCTTTCATCCTAGCAATTTCACCCCGGCCAGCATGGTGTCCGAGTGCTTATCTAGATATATGCTTGTCAACACCAAGTATTACCATTCTTAAAAAGCTTCAAGCAACAAAAGGCAAAAAAGAATGTTCCAATAATCTGAATGATGAAAAGTGGTATGTTGTTATTATGTTCCTTTGATTTATTTGATTATTAGTGAGGTTAAATTCCTTCCCACACATTTTCATGCTAATCAGCCAATTGTCCTATTCTTCTTTGAGTTCTTTAAAACCTTTCAAAATAATGTAAAGGAGGCAAGAAATTTGGAAACATTAAAAGATTTAACATGTATCTTGGGAAATAAGTGATCCTCAGGTCAAGTACTCAGGCTTTAGAAATTGATTTGAAGCCAGAGGGTATATATGACGGAACTCTCATGTTCTGAAGGGACTCTTTAGTCAGGAGCACCTTGCTTATTTCCAGAAAACTTGAGCATGGCCACATGGACGAGACCTTTCCACTGAGTATTATGACATGAGTCAGAATGGTAGGATGCTCTTCCTCAACGATCTCAACAGCCCAGTGTTTACCTAGTAGCCCACTTTATTTAACATCAAATCTGCTCAGAAAACAGTTTAATTTTCAAGCTGTATCACTTCTTGAGGTTTTAAATGGCACAAATTTTCTACCTTCTGTATGAAGTGGGACTTCCTTTAATCCATTACCCCTCCAAGGGTGTACTTTGCTACAGAGGTATAGCAGGAAGGACACTGGACTGTGATAAGTGAAAATTATAAATCCCTCTAGCCCTCCATAAAAACATTTCCCCCACTTTTTATTGAGATATAATTGACATATAACACCGTGTAAGTTTAAGGTGTACAACATACTCATCTGATACATTCAGATTGTTATACAATTGTCATCATAGTGTTAGCTAACACCTCTGTCCCCTCATAGAATTATCATTTTTTCTAGTGATGGGAACAATTAAGATATAGTTTCTTAGCGACAGAAAGAAGCAGAAAAACATTAAGTGCAGTGGAAATATCACTTTTGATGAGATTGTCAACATTGCTGGACAGATGTGGCACCAATATTTAACTAGAGAACTCCCTGAAACCATTTAAGAGAACCCGGGGACTGCCCAGTCTGTGGGCTGCAATGTTGATGGCCACCACCCTCACGACATCATAGATGACATCAACAGTGGTGCTGTGGAATGCCCAGCTAGTTAAGAACTACAAAGAAAATAAATTTTTTTCTCTGAAACAGCTTCATTCTTTTTTTCTTTCTTTCTTTCCTTCTTTCTTTCTTTCTTTTCTTGACGTATAGTCAGTTTACAATGTGTTAGTTTCTCATGTACAGCATAGTGATTCATTTATACATATATATTCCTTTTCATATTCTTTTTCATTATAGGTTATTACAAGGTATTGAGTATAATTCCCTGTGCTATACAGTAGGACCTTATTATTTATCTATTTTATATATAGTAGTTAGTATCTGCTAATCTCAAACTCCCAATTTATCCCTTCCCACCCCTTTCCCTCCTGGTAACCATAAGTTTCTTTTCTGTCTGTGAGTCTGTTTCTGTTTTGTAAATAAGTTCATTTGTGTCATTTTTTTAGATTCCATATATAAGTGATATCATATGGTAAAGAAAACTAATTTAATAAGGGGTTATTTGACAACCAAAAAAAAAAAAAACCCTTAAAAAATCTAGTTTCATAGCAAGTTCAATGTTTATAATATGGTTTTATTGTCTGCAATCACTGTACTGCATATTAGCTCTCCAGGACTTGTTTATCTACTATTTGCGATTGTGTACCCTTAAACATCTCTCTTATTCCCCCATCCCCAGCCCCTGGTAATGACCGTTCCACATTCTGCTTTTTTTGTTGCTGTTGTTGTTGTTGCTTTTTTTTTTTTTTTTTAAGTTCAGGTTTAGGGCTTTTTATTTTATTTTACTATTCCAGGTAGAAGCAATGTCACACACTATTTGTCTTTCTCTGTCTGACGTTTTCTGCACTTTTAATAGTGGTTACCTTGGAGGAGAGAGAACCAGGGGTGAGGAGAGGGGATTTAATTTATCTTTTGTATCTTTCTATAGCTTGAATTTTATAACCTTAAACAAATACGACTTTTAAAAATTTCCAACCGGGGTTACCTGGGTGGGAGCTAACGGCTTGTTCTTTTTTTTTTTTTTTTTTTTTTTTTACTTTGTATCTCTCTTTATTAGGAAAAAAAAACCTAAAGAATCATTTATTATTTTAAAATTTCCCTAGTTTTGTAAAACAAAATCTTTGTGTGTGTGTGTGTGTGTGTTTCATATGTCTGCAGGCATATAAACTAAATTGCTAATGTGTGGGGCTGGGCTTAAAGATTGTGTGGGGAGCTGGGAGAGGGATAAATGAGGTTCATTTTTTACTTTATACACTTACATACTGTTAAGTTGGTTGTAGTGAACATGTATTACGTTCTACATTTTTTCAGAAAATAAATAATAAACCATTTCTCCCCACCATGAGGCTAAAAGGGACATGTGCTCACTCTGGAAAACATAGAATAGTATAAAGAAGAAACTAACAATCACAGCAGTTTACATTTTAGTATGTTTCCTTCCAGGCTTCCTTTCATGCATTTTTTTTTTTTTACATAGTTGAGTTCATGCTGTATATAGTTGTGTATCCTGTTTTTCTCTCTTAAGATTAAAACACAAGCACTTTCCTTTATCGTGATAATATTTGGATGGCTGCATTGTACACTATTTTATGCTTTTGTCACAATTCGAGTGGATTAATTAGCTATTTCTTCAATTTGAATATTTAGGTTGTTTCCAGTTTTTTCCATATTACAAATGATTCTCTGATGAGCATGTTAGTAATGAAATCTTCATTTGCATTTCTAAGTGTTTCTTTGGGATAGATTCCTAGTGGTGGAATTACTGGCCCGAAGGGTAAATTTCTAGGAGTGGGATCAATGGGTAGAAAATATTTTTATGGATAACAAAAGGTTATACCAGTTTCTACTTTCCCTAACAGTGTATAAGAGTCTCACCGCTCTCTTGCCAGCATTGTATATCATCCTTTTTTTCTGTTATCCTTTCTGTTGGAAAGTAGTAGGTGACAGCGTTATCTGCATTTTTCATTGCAAATGAGATTGAACATTTTTCATATGCTTATTCGCCATTCCTATCCCTTCTGTGAACTCCCTATTTCTATTTTTGCCCATTTATTGACTAGACTCTCATGGATTTTCTTGTCAATCAAAATGAGCTCTTAAAAGATATTAACCCTTTGTCACATTAGTTGCAAATGTAAATATTTTTCACAAGTTTGTTGCTTTTTTAAAAAATGTCTTGGCCACACACAATTTTTTTTTAAAGATAATTAGATTCTAACTACAGCCGAGTGCCCTCAGTTTGAGCCTGTTTTCCTTTGATTAAATGGAAGAGGTTTGACAAAAGATCTGGAAAGGCCATTTCAGCTAATCCTAACTTTAGATCTGTAGAAAAAAATGTGTGGGCCCGATTTAAAGATTGTTCAGCTCATTTACTTTTAAATGATTTAAGAAGATGGGGTGGGGGGCAGGGATGAACGTAGTTTGTGCCAGAAATTTTTAGAATTCTGAAGTAAGAAGCCAATTCTCTCCAGTCTCCAGTGTGTTGGGAGGGGGAGTAAATTATGTGCAAGCGAACAGAACCCTTGATGGAAAAGTACTGCTCTGGGCCGCAGATGTGTGCATGGCTTGGTTTTAATTATTTTCCCCTCTCTATCTTGTCTTCCTCTCCCCTCCCCCTGCCACAAGAAAGAGGGCGGCCAGATTAGGACTGTGAAGGGTATAGACAGTTCTTCCTCCCTAAGACACGCTCCGGAGCAGCCGGTTAGCACATCAAAGGCCGGATGAAATACTGAGGAAACGAACGGACCAAACCTAGGATCCTTCCAAACTCCCACCTTCCTCTGGGCTCCAGCGCAGTGTTATTGACTGCCAACGGTACCTCGATCGACTTCAAATAGAAGAACTCTACCAAAGAAACTTCGGTCATTATTCTGAGCCAACAACAACAACAACAACAATAACAAAGCGCAGCAGAACGTTGCTTGCTGATGCTTTGGGACTGCGCAAATCAGTGATTGTAAAAGGACCCAGTTTTCCAAGAATGAACACAAAGTACATTGGGCGATCCGATCCATTTCTCCAGTTATTGGGAGAGTTGTCAGATGGGGCCTGTGCACTGACTTTAGCTATACCAGGGGGTCTGCCCCACAGCATGGGGATGGGGGAGGATTGCAGAAGGGTTATCAAGGAACGTGAGTGGGGATTCCCAAGTGAAAATGGGTAGTCTGGGTCTCTGGGATGGCAAAGGAGCTCAAGGAGTGAATTTGCTGTTCCCTAAGAGAGCCTCGTGGTCCCGAGGGTTGGCCAGTGAAAGATGAGGCTTCGAAATGTAAAGTGGGGAGAAGCCTGAAGCGTGAGAATTGAGTCGGTGTTTGCCTTGCATCAGGTGGCAGAGAGGGCCTCACACAGGGCCGTGCTAAGCCAAGCGGTGTGCGAGGAGCAACTGGGTGCAGAGGAGGGCTGCGCGCTAAGTCGCAATTAGCTAGAGAATGGCGTGAGGATGGCGTGAGGCTGGGGCCAGGCCTCGCAGGTAGAGCTGAGGGGCGTACTCAGCTCTCTCCGCAGCGGGGGAGGCAAGATCCGGCTGGGGGAGGGGAGCCACCATCCAGAGGCAAGGTGGGGGGCCTGAGTTGGGCGGAGCCGGACTGAGCAACGCCGGGAGCTTTAGCGGTCGCGAGGGGCGGGGCTAGGAGGCTCCGCCCATCCTGGGTCCGCCCCCGCCCCGCCTGGTCCTGCCTCCTCCGCCGGCTAGTCCTTGTCCGCAGAGCCCCGCGCGCCACTAGCTCGCGGAGAGGGAGGAGAAAACGAGTTCCGGAGCCCTCCCTATCCCAGCCCAACCTTTGCTTCAGTGATCATGGCTGCCGAGGATGTGGCGGCGACCGGCGCCGACCCGAGCGAGCTAGAAGGCGGCGGACTGCTGCATGAGATTTTCACATCGCCGCTCAACCTGCTGCTGCTCGGCCTCTGCATCTTCCTGCTCTACAAGATCGTGCGCGGGGACCAGCCGGCGGCCAGCGACAGCGACGACGACGAGCCGCCCCCGCTGCCCCGCCTTAAGCGGCGCGACTTCACCCCTGCCGAGCTGCGGCGCTTCGACGGCGTCCAGGACCCGCGTATACTCATGGCCATCAACGGCAAGGTGTTCGACGTGACCAAAGGCCGCAAGTTCTACGGGCCTGGTACGGCGGCCGGCCGGGGGGCCGCGGAGACAAAAGAAGGGGCCCTGGCACGGGGCTGGGTCTTGGAGAGGCGAGGGGGGGACGGGGCGCCCTGAGGCGGTGGGGAGATGGCGGTAAGCCAGGGAGGGCGGGGCAGGGCGGCTCCCCGGGCGGGCAAGGGGCAAGAGGCGCTCTAGAAGGGCTGAGGGCCAGTGGGGCACGCAGATTCCTGGTCCGCACCGCCAGCGCCAGGAAAGGAGTGGAGGAAGAAGGCTGAAGCGCTTAAGCCGGGGTGGGTGGGTGAGATCGCGAGGCTGGAAGGCTGGGAGAGGGGGCGGGGAACACAGCAGAGCACAATGTTGGGGGAGTTTCGAAGATATCGGGTTTGGGGGTTCCTGGAAGGAAGGGATGGTGTCGAGCTGGAGAAAGAAAATGAAGGTGTCTCAAGGGAGGCATGGGCAGGAGGAGGTAGGGAGGTCCAGACTTGGAGGGGACGCGAAGGCCGATGACGCCAGGAGTAGCCATGGTGGAAAGTGAGGGTGTGGGAGAAGGAGAGCGGAGATGAGATTAGCAGCAGGTAGGAGCATTGTGCGTGGTGGTGAGTGATGTGTGTGCGTATTCGGTGTACGTGGCTGGTCAGGCGTGTGTATGCGTGTGCGCGCGTGCGCTAGGAATGTGGCATGTGTCAGGTATGCGTGTGGCATGTGTTTGGTATGTGTGTGCCATGCTGTGTGTGGTGGACGGGGAAAGCTGGGAGGTGAACAAGGGAGGTTCCATGGGGGAAGGGAGCTGGATGAGAAAAGCTGAATGCAGCGGACGGTAGGAATGTGGCAAGACGAGAAGGCAATACGGTATTATACTCTATAGCAGGAGAGAAAGGACTAGAAGCCAAAAAATAATAATAATAATAATAAAATGGAGGGAGAGAGAAGTGGGAGGATCTTGAG
Organism: Camelus dromedarius; assembly: GCF_036321535.1. Taxonomy (NCBI): domain Eukaryota; kingdom Metazoa; phylum Chordata; class Mammalia; order Artiodactyla; family Camelidae; genus Camelus; species Camelus dromedarius. Next base: position 25,769,999 of record NC_087472.1, on the reverse strand, counting down.
AAACAAAAGGGGTAGGGCTATGAAGCCTGCTGGGTGTGCGGATTTCAGGAAAAGCCAACCAGAGGAAATGAGGGGAGGATGACTGCTGAGCTGTTGGAGGGGACAGGCTTGAAGGGGCCTTGGAGATGAGGCTTTTCCAAGGTTGGTTGCGGATCAAAATCACCTGATGTGCTTGAAGTACAATACAGATTCCCGGCCTAATCTCCATGACCACGGAAGGCGAGGGCGGGGGTCCAGGAGTCTGCATTTTAACTCCCCCCCCCCGCCCCCGGCAAATTCGAGAAGCATCCAGGCTTGGAAATTCCTGCTTTATAGAGTGTTTGGATCAGAGGAGGAAGAGATTTTAGCTCCTCCAATATGGACGCCTCTAAAAACAAGGGGGCTCAGGGAATGTGTATACCGGTATGGAGAAGAGGGTAAAGTATGGACCACCACCATCTGCCTTCATCCCCTATCCTGCTTTGTTTTACTCTCCTAGTCTAAGTCATCAAAATTAGATGTGCTAAGGTTTGATGAACTTTCCCACTTAGCAGTTTATCCTCGTGGAAGATTTAGAAGAACTACTTTCTGTAGGCATGTAGCTGTCAAAATAATTTGAAAAACCACACCTATATTTGTCACTTACAGCAGCTCCCCTAGAGGCATTATCAATAAACATAATTGTGCTGTTAGCTGTTATTACAGACTTACGCCATAAAGTAATTGAAGCATGTGCCTGGAGCATCATCATATGATTGTAGTTTGCAAAGTCATGGAGAGAATGTAGGCCGGTGTATAGAGCACAAAACGGGGAGTCAGGCAACCTGGGTTCTCAGCCTGGTTGGATCACTGACCAGCTGTGTGACCTGAGGCAAAGCATTGTTCTCTCTGGGCCTTAGTTGTCCCTCTTTAAAATAAGGATGGCCCCACTGTAAGATCTCTTAAGTCTCTACCCTGCACTGTCATCCAGTGAGGCCATAAATATGTGACAATGTCACATAGAAATACTTCATGTTATAAAGGATTCCTAAAAATTATTCATACAAGTGCCTATTACTGCGTGCGTGGCACTTTTGTGGGTGCTGGGAATATAGCAGTGAACAAAACAGGCACAAATCTCTGCTCATGGAGCATAGATTCTCATGAGTATACATTCTGGTGAATAATATGTATGTTCTCTAAAGACTTTTAGTGCTCTCCTCAGATTGTTTAAATATTCTGTGACCGTAATTCCTGAAATGATGAGGTCCAGACCAGTACAGTTGGCCTATTTACCTTCTTTAGTGGAAATGGTAGCATATGATGATTAAAAACAACCATTTTTCTTTGGGATCTTCTGTGCATTTTAAAATTGATCATAAATTTCATCTAATTTGTAAAAATAAAAAAAAAATCCTGATGGATTGAGGTTTCAGGTGACCAGGCCTTATTAAAACTTGATCTGTTCTCATACTTGGCATAGTGGTCACCTACAAAGTTTATCCTACTCAATCCACCTTTGGGGGAACAACACATTGTTTAAAGTACACTGAATTTTTTCATTTAAGTCTAAACATCCACTTAAATACCTACCGAATGATTCACTGCTCTCTTAGACAAACGTTCAGTATCATATTAGATATAATAACATAATGTTATGTATAATAGCGTTCAGATATTTTATAGAATTATTTTGGGTTATTGATTCAACCTTTGTTCCTGAGAGTTTTAGTATTTTCACAGTCTTCTCTTCAAGCCCACCAAAAACGGTGATTTCCTCTATGCCATCTCTTCTTTATCGACAGTGAAGATTATGTAACCTGTGGATAGGTTTCTGAAGCACTGATACTCTTATAAAATGATTTCTCCTGCAGATGCCACATGTTACTGTTTTAACACAGTCTAGTCTCCTAACCAAAGATCTCTATAAGATACTTTTGACTCATTAAACTGTATCAGAGTACATCTATAAACAGATGTTTTCATTTACACCTTAGTGTTTATCTTCAGAAACCGTAACTTTCACTGGCATAGCCCAAGTACCTAGAACAGAGCCAGGCTCCAGATTCAAAGTCCAGAAGTTGAATTCTGACCCATGAGCTTGGCATTATCTTGGCTCATTCCCTACTAACCACCCCCAAACCCAGGAGATAATTATTTATGGCTTTTTTATTAGCTATTTGAAAATCCTAAGAAATGAATGATAATGCACAGCATTTTGATTTAGTTTTAGTTATTTAAAAGTTGAATTGACAACCGGTCTTTCAGTGTCCACTATGTGATGATCAAAAGTATCAATATCACTTACGGTTTCCAAATGGAATTTGATATTCACAAAGCAGGCTCTCCATGTTAATGGATAAGGAAGCCATTTTCTGTATATGAACCACAGAGAAATCGACTGTCTAATAAAGAATCGGTCTTTGGTTTTGTTTTGTTTTGAAAGAGGGGCCATATGGGGTCTTTGCCGGAAGAGATGCATCCAGGGGCCTTGCCACGTTTTGCCTGGATAAGGAAGCACTGAAGGACGAGTACGACGACCTTTCTGACCTCACTCCTGCCCAGCAGGAGACCCTGAATGACTGGGACTCTCAGTTCACTTGTAAGCTTTTTTTTTTTTTAAATTGTGCCTGGGTCAAATTTCTACCAGTAGTGGGATTCACGGCAGTACAATAGTTATTACTAAGTAGCCTGCAACTGGGGAGCATTCTGATAGGCTCCTGAATCTTGGACGGATCAAGTTCATGGCCTGAAGTAATTGCAGCAGTGCTGAGTCACTTGCCATGATTTCATACCAGTTTTTAGCTAGTCCTCTATGGAAACCTGGGTTTTTACATTTTTACATTACAATTTTGCAAAAATTTCACACTAGGGTTTGGTGCTTGATGTGCAGGGGAAAGAGTGGCCATCTTGGCTACAGAAAGGGATTTTCATAAGCCCTCACTTGTAGAACTTGCCGTTTAAAAGCAGCCCACATTTCTGCTGAAGAATGAGAGACTTGTATTCTACAAAACAGCTTCTCTTTGAATCTAATTGAGCCTAACTATAGGCCTCATCTACCAATGATGTTTATAATCTGCCCAGCAACAATGGTGTCTACGTTTTTAAGAAGAAAGCAAAAAGGAGACACTTGTTTCCTGCCTTATGCTATGGGCTGAAATCTTGAGGTGGTTAGTAAGGATGAACATTAAATTCAAATTTTGAGAATTGAGGAATTGGCTTTTGTCCAACCTAAGTTTAATTATCACTTTAACAATGTTTCACTGCTAAGAATTTGAATAACAATCTTCCCCAGCTTTGAAACAGTATATAAAAACCATGACCAGTTCCTTGAGAGGGGTTCTTTCATTGAAAATGTCATTTTCTATTTGCTGTTCTCTATAATCAGTTAACTATTACTGGCTTTTTTGGCTGAATCCAACCATTTTATTTTAAAATAATGCTGACTTCAGAGAGAGTCCTGGATTAATAATTAGCCAGATGCGGCTCTACCTTTTAAGAGTTTGGATCCTAAGCCAACTTAAGTATAGCTTTCAAGTGAAGCGGCAAGTCTTTCTACTTTGAAAACAGAATTCAGTTAACATGGTCCTTCATTTTTTTTTTTTTTTGGCAGCCTCAGGCTGCCTTTGTAACAATAGACTTCCATATGAAACAAAGGAGTTGTAATTCATAATGTACAAAGCTTGATTTTCTAGGGCTTGCCTTCATCAATGGGGTAAAAAACATGGTATTTTCCACCCCCTTAAACTAAAGCCAGCCCCAAACACTTGTGACACTTCAGCTGCACTCAGAGCTGGTGTGGATTCCCCTTAAGGCAGGTTTCTCAGGCACCACCCGGCCTTTTGTCTTGCACAGTCCCAAGCACCCGAGGGATCTTTGTAATCTGTTCAAATAGGGAAATTCCAGTTGTTCCTGGAGATTATTTTACACAAAAGCAGCTCCAGTTACCTGGTTAAACAGGTTGGTTACTCCTCATTCCTGCCCATATTCTGAAAGAGGAGTTCTCTTGGCCTCTGACACTGAGATGATTAACCCTGTGTTAGCTTTGCCCCAATAAAGTAGCCAATACGGTGGACATTTGCTGACTCCGTCCCTTCTTTTACATTATGGTTGCCTCTTAAATCTTTCCTCCAACATCTCCAGTGCTCTCCTGCCTCCTTACTACTTCCTTTAACTCCGTATAGCTTTTTCCTGTTGTGGGGGGAAATTCTGTCTCCTGCTCTCCTCTTCATCCACTAGACTATCATCACTCCATCCCTTCACTGTCAGACAACCATCTAGTAATATGTGGTTGTCCCTGACCCCTTCTTTGTTTCCTCTCCACACTCTTGTGCTTCCTAAAATATGGTCCTGTCCCCACAATTCCATTGAACTTTCTTTCTCAAACGTTTCTGGGGACCTGCTTCTTGCCAATGCCAATTTCACTTCTCCAGTCCTTGTTGTAAGTCTCTAGTCATGTCTCCCTCCAGAGTGGCTCCTTTTCCAGAGTCCCCATTTTGGTCTGTAGAATCTCCAGTTTTCATTTCGTTAACTCATGTCTCCAGTTTTCCCTTGAAGTATCTCATATCTTTCTGTCTCTATTCAGTCCCTCCTCCTCCTGGCTCTTGTTCCTTCGTGTGCAGATCTGCCCACTGGCCTCCTGGCCACCCTGCTCCTGGTCTCACCTGACTAATCTGCCCTATACACACTGTGATACCATTGTCCCCAGAGCACGATTTTACCTTGTCATTCCTTTGGCATAAACCTTCAATGCCCTTTGCCACCTAATAGATAAGCCCAAACTCCTCGGGCTGGTTTTCCACATCTTTAACAGTATTTCCCCACGCTGGCCAACTCTATCCCTACTCTACTCCTGCCAACTTGTCTCTTTGTTGCTCCCCAGATACATTGTCTCACCTGCATTCCTTCGTGTGTGCTATTTGCATTTTCTGGAAATCCCTCCCCCTCCCGAAATCCTTCTACATATTCTCCAAAGCATAGCTTTCTTCCATGAGGCATTCTGCAACCCTTCTGGCTCAATCACAACAAGCCCTTGCTCTGCTAAACGTGTACACACAAACACAACTCATTTTGACATGACCTTGGACACTCATCGCCAGACATGGCTACCTGTTTTATAGTTTCTGCTGAGCAAAGCTCTGATTCCCCGTTGGCAGGGACTGTGGTATAAACCACCTTGGTATCCTTCAAGCAGCCCAACACGTTACTGTGTAGATTGCAGGTCTCTAATAAGTGCTTTAAAATGAAATGGGGTGGTGAGTTCCTATAAAGTGGGAGAATGACCAGTTGTGTTCTCTGCTTCTAGTCAAGTACCATCACGTGGGCAAACTGCTGAAGGAGGGGGAGGAGCCCACCGTGTACTCGGATGAGGAAGAACCAAAAGATGAGAGTGCTCGGAAAAATGATTAAAGCCTTCGGTGGAAGCATATCTATTTTTGTATTTTGCAGAATCATTTGTAACATTCCAGTGTGTCTTTAAAACATGGTGATTTCAATATTTAGCAAAGTTTTGAACTCGCTGTAAATTTTTTTAAGTAACATCACTAGTGACACTGATACAACTAACTTCTGTCTTAGAGTGCATGATGTGTTTGTGTGTCACAAATCCAGAAAGTGAACTGCAGTGCTGTAACACAAATGTTATTTACTGTTTTTCTTCTATTCATAGTTAGGACAGGCTGACTTTAAATTTGTTTTTCCTGAGAGACAGATAAGATGTGGGTACTTCCCCCAAACAGGTAAAAATATTAAATGTGCAAAGTCCTTCAAGCATCAAGGAACAAAGGATCAACTGTTAGTCATGGTGTTCTCTAAAGACAGCAAATCCCTTATTTCCCAATTGACTTAACTGCGTGATTTCTGTTTTATCTACCTCTCCAGCAAATCTGCAGTGTTCCAAAGGCTTTGGCATTGATTAGCGAGAGCTGTCCAGTAACGAAATGAAATCTCAAAGCTGGGCTCCAGTGGGAGAAATCTGTTTTCTGGGTTTCTAGCCTACATTCTTGTCTTTGTCTCCCTGGGACACTCAGATGCCCTCACGAACACAGTAATCTACAGTGAGGATTAAAACAGGATCTGAACATTCAAAAGCAAGCTTTGGAAAAAAATCAGCTGGCTTGCCTAAAAACCTAAAAATATGAAGAAAATTATAAGAGTATTTTCCCAATCCTCATGTTCATGGTGGGGCAATGGTTATTTGATACGATTTGACTTGAGAGAAGGGCTTGCAGAATAGGAACAGGTGATTGCTCTCCTAAGAGCCTTCACGCACAGCCCTGAAGAATGAGGAAGCAGTTCTCATCGCTAGCCAAGTGGTCTTTAAAGTATATTCATAAAGTAACAGTTATTCTTCTGTTGTTACGAAACTATAGCCACTGCAAAAGTAGTAGTCAAGTGTCTTGGTCTTTGATATTGGTCTTTTGGTTAACAATAAACTTAGCTTAAGTAGACTGTACAGTTGTATGAATTTGTAAAAGTATTATATGAACAACTAGTGAGGTTTCAAACTCTTGTAATTGTAGTTGAATAGTCATTGTATTTTCTTGTGAACCGTGTTTAATGGTTTTACCTCAAATCAGAAAACAAAATGAAGTGCTTTGGTCAGTTAATAAAATGGTTTTACCCAGTATAGTGTGGTGGGTTGCTCTATTTTTTTTCAACCTTAATCTAAGGAATCAGATTCAATCATTTTACTGGGCTTAATACTCAGTTTCAGTTTTCACTGACTTTTTTGTATTCCAAAGGAGACAAAGTAAAGGGGCAGAACTTCATAGAAGCCTCACACCACAAACCAAATACCAGCGTGCCCTGTTAAAAAAAAATAGTGAATTGGATTTATTTTTTGTGACTTGTCAGATTCTGCCTCTTTAAGTCAGAACTTTCTAAACTCAAAGGCAGACCTCTGCCTTGAGGTCTATAGCAAGGTTATTAAGGAGTAACTTTACTGAAAAGTGTTACCAGGTGCCAAGACAGGTTTGAGTTTTGCTGTAATGTACCATCTGATCAGGAATGTGTTGAATTCTTAGAGTAGCAAAGTTGATCCACTTCATGTCAAAAGAAGGATATTAGATCTGCGCACACAGTTGGCTGTGTAAACAAAGACAACCTATTAACTCTGAATATTAGTGTTTTGCCACTTTACTGTTAAAATTTGACAGTTCTCTTACAAGGGAGGTACTCCCTGAACCAGAGGGGGCTCACAGCTTTCCAGTTTTTATGTTCTCAAACCATACTGCCTGTTTTTGTTGTTTGAAAAATGTGTCCTTTCCCCCCACTAGTTTTCATTCAACAGTTATATGAGCTATGTTGTGCCAAGCAGCCTGTTAGGCCATATGCTTTGGGGGAAGGTGGGGGAGAGAGACACTGGGCCTCCTCCGCAGCCTGCAATCTCATTTAGAGTGAAGATTAGGTTTGTCTTATGCTGAGAGGAAAACATCCAGAGCCTGGTTAAAGCTTCAATCCCAAACAGCCAGATTCACCTCCATTCAGAACTAAATCAACATTGTACTGTTTACAAGTAATGGGATATTACTATAAGGCAGGGTTCGGACCAAAAAACTTCTCTAATCCAATGTGCATATTTCAAGAAGATGAGGGGAGCGGTGGTTATAACCACCAGGCCAGTGGGGTAGGTGTCGTTTCCTCCCCACCTGCTTTCCTCCAGCCCCGGCCCAGAAACTTGGTTCTCAGTCTCAGCATCTATGGATCAGAAGCAGCATCTGCCACAGGTCGGCCGTATCTCTGGCTTTTGTGCGTAACATTGTGTTCACCTTATCTCCGAGGGCCAAACTTAATGTGAATCCTTGATCCAGAACAAGCAAGAACAGCCCTTGCTGTTTCAGAAAGAGCTCTTTGAACCCAACATGAACTCTTTCAGCTCTAAAGTGCCTAGATTGTCCTCTAAGGTACAGTCTGCCTTTGTTACAGAATTCTTAGAGGCAGTTTGCTATACATGTCATGTGAAAACACAGTTAGCTCTTGAATAACTGGTAATTGCACCCCTCGCTCCTCTGGCTGGACTCCCATCCCACACCCACAGGGTACTGTGTAACTGACATCCACCAAGCCCTGAAAGAATGAGATGAAATTCCGTGGAGTCCATCTTGCCACCTTTAAAGAACTAATAAAAATCTTTGCTGAAGGGAGGATAGTCTTTAAGTCTAAATATCAGGATTTCAATTTACCCAAAATGAAAATACAACTGTGGTTTCATGAGCTCTGACTGAGTCAATTCCCATTAGCTCCCATCATAAAGGGGAAAGTTGCATCGAAACAATATTGAAACCAGACACGTAGATTTTCATAGAAAACGTTACAGTAGATGTGTAACCTTCTAGCCAATACATGTGGTAAATGAACAGACTCTACTTGCTATGACAATTTTATTTTTAATATATCTGAAAATTAAATATGTATTTTCTCTAACAATGCAAATGAGGAAAAGGATTAGCAACATTAGTGCAAAGCGGCCTCCTATGGGTAGAAATCCCCCCCACCAAAGTGGAATTATCAGCATTTATTTAAAAGTTAACATTTTGAATGGTCTTCCAACAAATAAAAATACATTTATTTGGTTTTTATTTTCCAAATTACCAGGTTACATGGCTTTCTACCTGAGAAATTCAAATTGAACAAAAACACATTGACAGATTTTTTTTAGCTTTCTTAAAGCACTATTAGCAGCACATAACAAGGAAAAACATGGAAATGCCTATTGTAAAAGACACAGTTTAAAGTTCTCCCTTACTTGATTGGACATAGAAAAAAGATATGAGAAAAGACTTTTGCACCACTTAAATAACAGCACAACGAAGAATAACAATGTTAATCAACAGAAAGTGATTACAATATTTTCGGCTCTATTTCATTCCTTACTAAGCCATTCATTTGAAAAGTTCAGGATAAATTGTTCTCTTCTTCATTTAAGGCCTACGCACACACACAAAAAAGAGGTTTACTCAAATCCAGAATGCATTACCCAAGACAAAAATCCAAGGTTGTACAGAAAGTAAACATAAAACCAGTATTTTTCCTTTCTTCTAGGTCCCAGGATGGTATTTAGCAAACAAAATGAGACAAAAATATTATATAGAAGTGACTTAGCACCAGTTCTATTATACAAAACAATTTTTTAAATTGCACATGCTGTATTCTGCAATTTATTTTTTATGTCTGGTTACTGAGCAGCAAATTGTTTTCATGCTTAAAATCTCTGCAATGAAAAATTCTCAAATGACAGAAGAGATTGAGAGTTTTTTTGTGTGTTTTTCAAAACAAGCATAGCTGCTTTCCATTACAAACCCATAATGTTCTTTGTTTCAAGGGCACGAAACATGAAAAAATGAGGCGGGGTCTCACTGGAGGAGAATAACACCTGGTTAGCAAAAGTTGTCTGACAAAATACAAGCTGTTAGTAATTTAGAAGGCTACTCCGGACAACAGTACGCTGAACATTAATAGTTACCGCTACTCCTCAGAGAAGAAAAGGCACTCACCCCAGGAGCGATTTTTCAGATTTGACAAGCCAGACCTGGTTTTGATGGCAGAGTCACTGACTTGAAAGTGGAACTGAATATAAGAGAGCCAAGAAATCATTCATTGGTCATTATCATATCAATAATAAACATAATCTGCTATGTTACATTCATTGCTGAACTTTTGCCTGTACTAGCATACCTCTATTAAACGTGATTTAGAAGAGATCAATGAAACAACTTATGGCTCTTACTTTTAAATCAATCAGATTTTATAGACCCTTCAGACATCAGGTTGCTTAAGAGGATGGTTATGAGCACACATTGTGCCTCATCATTCTGGTCAACCACACTGACTGGCACCTACCTTGGCTTTACCAGGGGTACTTTTCTACAGACTATCAAGTTAAGACTGTTTGAAATGAATCATGTCACATGAAAATGTTGCCCCCCACTAATTTAGTGGATTAAAATCACCTTTTCCTGCTGCAGGCAGTCTAATCTGATTGATGTCTTCAATTGCCAAGTCAGCTATAGCTTTGTTGGAAAAAAAAAAAAAGTTCATCTACTGCCCCTGAGGTCCTAAATCCAATATAAGGCAGAATGAATCGGCCGAGCTTTCAACAGAACATGCACTGCGTTAAGATGTAAGTCTTTACGAATCTAGAAAATATCTCAATTTAAAAACATATTCAAGAAGTCCAAAACCAGTAGGTAAAAAGATAAATCACTTACGTTAAGAGTTTACAAATCCTGCACACATACAATTTTTCCCCAGCTAGAAAACTACGGGCTTTGCCCTTGACTCTTCCTAACTCCACGGCATTATTGAGGATTGAGGAGGCACTTGTTACTGTTTTATAAAAGTCAGTTTGGGGATATTCAGTGGCTTTTTACAAACGGATGTCACCCAACCCTGAGTGAAAGGATTACCTAGCCTGGAATGGAATACTGTCATGTCCTCTCTTCTCAAGTGCCATTATTGGTGCCACAGGATCTTTTAATATTTCCTTTTGCAAATCCCACACTGTATTACTTCATTCTTGTTGCTTTTCTAGGATGGAACGACATGGAATTCTTACAAAAAAACAACTCTGCTAATGATGGTCCACTATCTGTTTAAACCTCCAAGGACAATCTGAGACCCCTTTTAGATTCTTCTTCTAAGGCCTTGTTTCTAAAAGGACAACTCTTTGAGAACTATGAACATATCAATAGGATTAATTTCCTTCTGATGGGTGTTCATGAAACCCTCTGTGTCATGAAGATGTCTATTATATGTTCTAGCTGTCGTCTCCTTTTTTCTATAGGTATTTCTAGATGAAAGTCGGGAAAGTTTGTTGCTGCACATGGTGTTCTGACCAAATCAAAGAACTTGTAAAAAGATCCTTATTCATTCACTGCCGTCCCCTTTGAAGATAAATGATCCTAAGTGATAACGTTATGACAGCCAAAGAGCCACAGAGGGCTCTCAACTCCTCTCTGTGTTAATTTGCTCCTTTGCTGGCACCAAATTAAAGTTGCAATTGAATTGTAGAAATGGCTGTCCTTGGGTGAAGAAGTTTTGCAAGCACATTGTTTTTACCCAGCTTCAGAATCTGGCTGTTTTGGGTTTCCAAAGCTTGCCAACACACCTGCAGTCACTTTGATCATCTATGCTTTATGCTTTGGCAAGAGAAACAAGATTTTGCCTTTGACCTTGCTCAAGCTCTTAAGTGTCGCTCTCCTGCTCTGTAGTTGCTAACTACATAGCTGTATTTGGTTTTAAATTTTCTTCTTGCAATTTTTTTCTTGTGAAAAAGGGTGTCCTGATCTAACAGAACTTCAAAACATTTGAAAATATAAAGAACGAGCATAGTTGCTTCCTAATGAGCTGCCGTAGTCAATGTGCACCCGAGTGTTATGTCTAGTGTTATAATGATCAGAATTCAGCATAAAATCTTCAGAATTCTCATGTCTTTTAAACCTTCTTGCATCCTGGTTATATTCTGACTTCCGCAGTGTCTCTCTTCTTTTGGGAAAATTCCCCAAATAGGAAGCATTAGCACTTCTGGATGATGCTACTGGCACATGAAAGGGCCTATGGTTCACTGGCTGGTCAAATGTCCTCTCACTGAACCTCCTCCTCTTTCTTGTGACATCGTCTAATAGATCACTGGAACTGGATTCTTGATAGTAGCCTTTATCCGACAACCATTTCGGGGCTAGTATTTCCCTCTTTTTACTGTTGCTCTTCTTGTCTCTAATGGGATTGTTTTCGCCCTCAAGCCATGAGGGTGAAAAGCTCAGTTCATACTCAGACCTCTTGCCTGGTTTCCTAAGCTTGTACTTAGAGTGTTTTTCCTCCCCGTCATGGGTCCACTTTGAATACAACGTCTGCTGACTTGACTGAATTTCTTGATTGCAAATGATGATTTCATCAGCATCAAGAGATCCCTTTTCTGGGGAGCTGTCATTTGTGGCTACAGATTTCCCTTCCTCCTCTTTGTTTACGCTGAGAATTTCACTGAAACATTCAGAATCACTGCTAATTTCCTCTAAGAAATCTGTCAGTTCCAAATCTAAGTCTGCTGACCTGTTGGGTGAGAAAACTTGGCTTTGACGTGTGGATGTGGAATCTTTGACCTGGTCAGCCTGAGTCTTTTCCAACAGATGGATCTTTTCATCAGTTGTGGGCAGCTGATCACCAGCTTCACTGGCTGTGTCCTCGCAATGATTTTTAAACTCCTTAGTCCATTCTTTGGCATAATCCACTGTTCCTCTCTTTTCTGGTTTATGCTTAGGATCCTGAGTACAAACCTTTGTCCAGGAATCATCTTCTTGAACCTGTTCTCTCCTATCTAGGTTTTGCATTTGGCTCAAACTGGTTGAGTGATGCTTATGTTTTCTCAAATTGATTTGAAATCCACTCCCTTTAGTGTGGACCGCCCTCTGCCACTGACATGTGCTTGTTATGTGACTTGGTTCTAGGCAGATACGGGCATATTTTGGAGTTTGATAATAGTTTAAAAGATAGTCAATAAATTCATCCGTTTCATAGATCTTCTGTTTCCTGCCATGATCTCTCTCAGATAATCTGGAAGAATAGGACTTACTAGAACCGTGGTGGTCTTCTTTCTCGAGAGACTGACCTTGAATCATTGCAATTTGCAAGGAATTCTGCTCAGGGACCAAACTGTAATTGTATTCACTGGTTAATAATTTTCCAGTTCTCTCTTTCCTAGCTGAATCTCTTAGATTTTTTTCCCCAAGGTGGTGGGAAGATTTATGTAAGTGAGCCCTAGCTTGTTTCTTCATTTTTTGTTTTCGTTTATTGTCTGACTTGGAAGCCAGGTATCTTGGCATTTCCTCCTGATTTTGAAGATACTGAGTGTTTAACTCTTCTTTCTTCAGAGTTTCTGATGTGGTCCCCGGAGCACGATTAGCTTTGGAGACAGCAACATCTACCTCCTGTGGGTTAAACTGAATGGACCCCTTCAAAGAAAAAGGTGAAAAATCTCACATGAAAAACTGAACAGATTAAAACTGTCAAAGAAAATTGGGCTTTCTGGCATTGTTCTGAAGAGATTTCTAATTATACCTAGGATAGATCCAAATTAGGAACAATATTGCACTGAGGAAATAGGAGGTACAAAATTAAAGGTCTCAGTTGAAAATGAGCTGCTTTTACTAGGCCTGTGCTTATTGTTCCAGGTATTGTGCTAGGGGCTGGGGACATAACGAAGAGTAAGAAATGCTCTACAGCCCTCCCTGAGGCTAAAATCCTAGAACAAGAAAAGACTGAGTGACATGTGTGCCTAAAAGGGTCAGCCGGCTTTTCAAAAGATAAACCATGTTTCTGGTTTTCATTCCGGCCTTTTCCTGTGGGCTGCAGGTGAGGGGGTCTCTGAGCTTCCCACCTCGCCTGCCTTGGTCAGAAACAAGACAGCAAGGAGAAAATACGGTTGTGACAGTGGTTCTATCCGCAGTGCACTCTGTTCTGCACCACCGCGGGGCAGGTGAAAGGTGCTGCCCACAGGCCCCAGCTTGCTGGGAGAGTTTGTACTGAGCTCCCACTGACACTTGGCACAAATCAGGGCATGGCGCTTACCCATGACCTGGGATCAGAATCTGCAGACTGTGTAATCAGCATAAGGTACTGATGGGGCCAAGAATTAGGTACCACACACACACACTTAAAAGAGATAAAGTCTTCAAAAGGAGTCACCCTCGGCACTCATTAAGGTAAACTAAAAAAATTTCAGCTTGCCTTTTTATATATGTAACTATCAGGTTTTTCTGGTCCTGATTTCACAAAGTTTCATTGTTCACACCAATGAGAAAAAAGCTGAGATGGCAAATACACATAAAATTAATTCTCTCTAAAATGAATGCCATTCGCTCTTCTTATTTAAGAATGCCAAATGTAGATTTTTTAAATCTGTTTTACTTATTTATTTTTCATGTTATTTGGCGAGGGAGGTAATTAGGTTTGTTTGTTTGTTTGTTTGTTTGTTTGTCTGTTTGTTTAATGGAGGTACTGGGGATTGAACCCAGGCCTCATGAATGCTAAGCACACACTCTACCACTGAGTTATACCCTCCCTCCTTGAATGTAGATTTTTAAATTAACACTTTTTGGAGCCTTTCTGGCCTTTACTCTGGGATATCTGCTGAGTCTGGTTATCTTTAGGAGGTCAGTAAGGGGAAGAAAAAAAACTCCTCAAACTGAAACTCTCCAAACTAAACAACTAGCCTGTGATTTGAGATATTCCTTGGCAAACAGTTTAAGACTGGACTAACATGAGCTTCCTCCACAAAGGTCTCTGCTCAGGGTTCTCGCCTCTCATCCAGACCCGTGGCAGCTGAACGGCCAAATAAAGTTAATGGAGGACGACGAGCCTAACGCCCACGCCGTCCATTTCTCCCCCTGGTGTTTTCTGTTACATCCACTAGGAACTTAGAAAAGGAGAGACGTGCGCTCCATCGCCCTGGGTGAAACCGTCCTGAAGTTTAGACCCACAAAGTGTGTGTGCCTGATGGCGGGGGTGAGACCCAACTCCTTTAGAGAATTTGGGTACCCCTTCTGTAAATGCACGCTTGGGGTTATCAGAGATCAGCCTATTGAAAATTAGCCCCAATGAATATGGCAAATCTTCCACGAAATCGATGTTAAATAGGCCACCGGTGAAAAGTAAAGGTTGTGCCTCAGAACCTACCCAAACCGGAGAACAACTGGGAAAGAGCCTTACTGCAATGTTTATCAGGAGCGCCCGCAGCAGGCGGAGGGCCTCCACCAGCCTCTGAGCCAGCAGGTACTTCCTCTCCTCCCAGCGCTCCGAGGAGTCGGGCTCCTGCCCCGCTTGGGTCGGGTCCTTCTGTCTCCTTTGCCGGTGTCGGCCTCTTCCCTTCGGGGCGTGCCTTCTGATCCTGGCCCTTTTCCTCTTTTCCTGGGCTTTCCTGTCCTCTTTTCTCCTTCTGGACAACGATTAAGAGTCAACCATTCAGGAGGTATTTATCAGACATCTGCTCCCCTCCCCGCACCAGGGGTTTCCAGAAATCTCTCAAGGCTTTCGACCCCAGGGCCTGACATTAGAGAGCCAATGATAAAAGACACTGTGACATCAGTCCAGGGGAAAGATGCATAATTCAATTAGTCAGTTAGAAACATGTGCAGGAGACCTTATGCGGAGAGAGAGGATTTGAAAAATAAAAAAGAAGGCTACAGAATTCAAAGGAGGGGCCTCCAGCCCCTACTTTCTCAAACCACAAGCAGGGACTACTGGATCCACAGTGATGATTTCACTTCCCTTGAGATCAAAACCTTCCACGAGCTGGTTTCACACAAGCAGATAAAGGTAAGTCAAGGCAGGGCTTATTTTTCTGCTGTTTCCTGAAAATTTAAACTGTGTTGGCTAGGCCCTCATGGAAACATGGAAAAGGAGGGGAAGGACAATTACTTGAGGGAATACTTAGCCAAAATCTGGAGGATGATCTAACCTGCATGTTCAGTCTGGAAATTTGGGGGGAATCGTTATCTCGACTGGGCTCAGCTTCTGGCCAAGTTTCATAGACGTGACCTCAAGTAACTCCTAGCACTCCACCAGCAAGGAGCAGCGAGAGACCAATGGAAAGGTACTCTTTAACTCCTTTTTTGAATAGCTATAATTTGCATAAAAGACTGGAAGAATAAACATGCAAGGGAGGAGCGTGGAGGTAAAACTGGTTTCAGAGCCCTGTAGTTCTGGCCCATTTGTTCCTTCTGGGCAAACCTCTGGCAATCCAATAGCCCTTTGGAGTCTTAAGCTCCTAAATTGAGAAACAATGATAAACTCAAAAAAGTAAACATGCAGGCTCCTTAAATTCACAGAAAGAACTTAAGACAACAAGAAAAAGTCTTGACGAACCCATGCCTTTTGGCCTCTGGGCTAGTTTGATTACTGATCATTTTACAGAAGAAAATCTTTTCCAAACCTAAAAAGAATTTTTCCAAAAAAATTCCATTGATAGGCAAGATAAAATTTGGTAAAGTTAGGTTAAAGTGGTGAAACTTTTCATTTGGTAGGCTAGAATTTTCACTATAAAAGTTCCTGGTCTTTTTTTTTTTTTCAGTCTCTTCCCAGACATCTTTTTTTTTTTAATATAACATTTTATTTTTATTGATATGGGTCATACACTTTCAGCAGAAGAATTTTTGGTTTTCTAAATACATAAAATTAGAGTGCCCAATATAATCAATTTCCCTATATCCATTGTCTTAGTCTGTTTGGGCTGCCATGACAAAATTACATAGACAAGATGGCTTAAATAACAGAAATTTATTTTTCAGTTCTGGAGGCCAGGAAATCTTCCCTGGCTGGTCCAGTTATTCCCCACTAGTTCTCAGTTGTTTTCTCATTTTGGTTTTGCAACAGCACAGTGGAAAAGACTGCAGGCTTCGTTAGGGTTTTCTAGTCTGTACCAATTCCTGCTCCCTGCCTGCCTGCCTCAGGGTTACCTATCAAGTCTAGCCATTCACTTGAAGGGGAAAATCCATAAATCAAAAGTTTAAAAAAACCCTCTTTGTTAAAGCTGGTCTCCTCACCTTTCAGCCTCTTCCTCTTCTCTCTTCTTTTCTTTTTTCCTTTCTTCCTCCAGCTCTTGTAATTTTAGCCTTTCTTGATTTCTCCTCCTTATAGCTCCTTCACTGAAGTGTTTGGTTGTGTCAAACATAACCTGCCCCCAAACAATTCAAAGTTTCATTAGAAAAGTTTGCCCTCTGGTTGCAGGTGTCCCAGGACAGAGAGATAAAATGAATTTGTACGTGCAATGCAAAACTAAATGATTTTAAAATGTCCTTCCTGCATCCCAGGACCCAGACTGTTCCGCTGCTTCTCAGGCCCCTGCCAAACAGCCCCTGTGGGGCTCTAGAATTTTCTTTGGCAAAATCCTTAAGGAGCTCACTTTACAGCCATAGGTGGCATCACGGTGCCATTATGGGCACAGGTTCTAAGGATGTGAGTATATTAGCTCTGGATCGTTATAGTGATTAACTGAGTTGACATATTTTTTTTTTAATCACCAGAGACAGAAATAGTCCAAAAATGGGTGGGGGGAGGAGGAACTAAGATGTAAGAAAAGTGACTGAATGAGATACAAGATCTGACTGACTATAGCCATTAAAGCATGACTTATGATTTAAAGTAAGAAACTTAAAGGGGCAGGAGAAAAGCTCATGGACTCCCTCAGTATATGTAAAATTGTCTGCATAGATACTTTTCTGAAGAAGAGGACACAGAACTTTCATTTAATTCACAAAGGGATCTGTAATTTTAAAAAAGGATCTGACTATAGTGATTATTAAACAACTTGGCAAATCTCAAAACAAAGTGAAAGTCAGATTGAGGCAATGCAAATAAATTTGCTTTAAAAATAAAAAGAGGCAGAAGTAGCTATTTAAGTATGCATGAGAGTGCTAAACACCAAATTCAGGGTCATCTTTGAGGGGAGGGAGTGGCCTGTGACTGAGGATGGTACACAGAGGGGAGCACGCCCTCACATCACTGGAACACTTTACTTTTTAAGCTTGGCAGTTCTATATGGGTGGTCATTACAGTATTTGCTATATCTTTTGTCTGACTGAATAGCTCATACTTTTAAAACATACATTTTAACCTAAATAGCTTCACATAACACACACACACACACACACACACACACACACTCACTCACTCACTCACTCGCCCATACACAGGAAGCTACTGAAGCTGAAAGTCCAAACATATGCTAAAGACTGATTGACAGAAAAAGGGTTTAGCTGCATCTTTTCTTCTGCTGGATTAAGGCTTCAGGAAGATGACCAGGCACTCAGACAGTGATGAAGCCACATGCCTGGATAGACAGGCTGACTTTGAAAGGAAAGGAGTCAGCCTTGTTGGGATTATGTTTTAGCAATTTACCCAACAGACATCACAAAAGTAGAGTAAATTATGACACCAATAGTAAAGAGGGAATAAACTGCTCTCCTTGTGGTTTCAAGCAGTGTGTTGCCCCCTCCCTCAGCAACTTGTCAACTAGAATAAGCATATGAGATACTCCCATAAGGACCATGGAGATCCTTTAATGCCTTGAGAGGCTAGGGCAGACCATGACAACCCTCGCTTTGAAAGCACAAGTTGGCAGCGTGCCTGACTGCAGAACAATGTTCAAATCAGGATGCTACATCTTCCCTGAACATCCACTTAGTAATGACAACACAAACCTTTCCATTAGCTATTGATCAGAGCCTAGTGGGGTCTAAGGAAATGTGTTCCAGATGTTTCCTTCTAGCTTTCACTTGGGACCACCTGAACAATGGGAAGTATTAAAAAAAAAAAAAAGAAAAAAAAAAGAAAAATGCTGGCTACTTCTTACCTTAATGTTACATGCCAGAGCTTTCCCGTCATCTCCTTTAAGCATCAGCTTCATCCCTCGGAGGGACTCCATGGCCTTTACGAAGTCAGTTGACTCCTGGTACTGGATAAAGGCCTCGAATGTCTGTAAGCCAAAGCTAAAACCCCCAAGGCTCCCACCACTCATGACTTCTCGGTAGGGGTCAAGCATTGGGATGTCCACATTCTTGATCTTCCCAAAACTTTCAAAGACCACCCGGAGGATCTCCTCACATGGCTTCTCCCCGCTGGAACCTTTCGGTGCAAACCACTTGCAGGGCAGGCCTTCAAAGTATATAGAGTCTGGGCTCTTCTCGTGGTCCTGCTCTTCAGTCCCATCACCAGATGGGGTCCCCTTTTCCTGGGGGAAGTGTTCCCACTCTCCCTGGGCATCTGTAGCCACTACTCTGAAGTCAGTTTTCAAACCGTTTAGCTTGATGATCTTTCCATGTAACTTGGCCTTCAGGATCTGCACCAAACTTCGCGTTTCAGCCTCCCCCTCAAAGCGGATAAAGTCCTTCGTGCTCTTGGAGAGCCGCACTGTGGTGAACTGGTCAGGACAAATCAGGCTCTTCAGCTGGTCAAGAACCTCCCAGTTAGAGAAGGGCCTCATGGGTTCAGTACTCTCCGGGAGCAAGACGTTGATCATCAACTTTGCTATGGGCTTGAGGTAGAGATGCTGAGCTGCACAGAGCTCGGTTGCCTCGGAGTTATCATATACCACCGTGACCGTCATGGTATCCGCAGAAAACCTTAGAGGGCGACAGAGAACGTTTTGATACAAATGGAGCAAAACAGGTTTGGATTTTGAATGGTGCTAGCAATTTGAAGGACTGAAGTCAAACTGATGGGGGACCGTTTACTATCAGGAGGATTAAGACAATAGCTTACATTTGTTTAACGTGTTTTAGAGGTTTCAAAGAGTTTCCATAGACTGTTTCAGTTTCCTTAACTGTAAAATAGAAATAATAGGATTTCAGAGATGAGTAAATGAGCCATGAGTGAGTACCTGTGAAATCCTTAGCATCATACCCAGCACGCAGGAAGTTGTCAACCAACGTAAGCTAAAACTGTTATTCATACTGCTGCATCTCATTTGATTCATGAAGCAACCTGTGCGTAGGTATTTTCATGCCTGTTTTATAGATGGGGAAATTCAGACAGATTCAGGAAAATTAAATTACCTGCCCATACATTGAGACTCCAAGATTCCAAATCTCCAATCTATCATACAACTGATCTCAAATGTAAAGTCCCAGAAAAACTTGCCAGGGGTGGCACAGAAAGTGGGCCAGGGTAAAACACACACAGCACATTCAGGAACACACATCCAGCTGATAGTTCTAACCCAGGCACCTGATCTAGCATCCTTGGTCTAGGCCGGTTTCCAAGTCTCACATGGACATATCTACTCTCATTCCTCCAGTCTATCGACTTTCACTAAATTGAACTCTAAGTTCAAGGGAAAAGGAGACAGACTGTCCTAATGAGTGACAAAGTGAATCTGCCCTCTACTTTGGGACTGGAAAAACTCCTAAACGTGAGTGCTGGCATTTCATACGAACGAGCTCACTAAAGCTGTCCCAAGGTAAGCAGGATCACTGATACTAGGAATTAGGGATTTCTGCTCCTGTTTGCTGACTTCAAATAGTACTTCCCAATAAAGCAGGTTTTTTTTTTCAAAAAGTAGATGTATTCAGAGTCTGTATCACCTGAGTTTCTCACTAATGTCAATTTCGAGGCAATTTAGACCCAAACATATATGGCCAGATGATGGAAATTCTAAAACAATCTTTGCTACTAAATCTTGGTTAACTTTATAGGTACATATTTCTTTTATAACCATCCCTGAAGGACAACCCAAGTCAACTCCCTTTAGGAGACAAAGTTCATATAAACTGTTTTTTTTAAGGCCACCAAAAGCAGTATCTAAGGTATTAGATTCTAGAAGTCCTTGTGATAGCAACACTGAACTAGGATGATGTGAGTATAAACATATTCTCTCTCTCCAAAAACATCATCTAAATAGCAAAACGAAGAAAAAAATCCAGTTAGTTAGCTGCAATTTATAACATAAGAGTCAACACTAAACTCCTTTAGGAGAAAAATTAATTTGATATTCAATTAAGATACACTACATCCCCAAATTTATCTGTAGTCAATAGGTATTTATTTATACCACCTAATTTAAAGCAAGGCTTTTTAAAATACTCCAGAAAAAATAACACACAAAAGAGTTAATCACTTCAAAGTAACCGATTTGTCATGCTCTCCATTTATCCCAGTGATACTGCCTTAGTATTAAACATTTTAGAATGTTTCACTTGGATTGATTTCAAAGTCTGGGCTACATTCTTTTAAATAGCCTTGATGGAGGTCAATTTTGAAATTCTTTTATCATTGATTTGATATTTCAAAATCATCAAAACTTATCTAGAATCAAGAATGCTAAATAAAGTGGGTGACTATAAAGAACGAATTGATTTTCTTTATTGGCTTATAACCCCCCTTACGAGCAGATGCTGAGAAAGACACTAATTTTTTTTAAGTAGTGGGTACATCGCTGGAACGTATAGAGTTTTGAAAGATGGCAAGTTTGAAAGATAATATTGACTGCTGCCATGTAACAGTTGCAAAAATGATCCTAATTTTCTACCCCTCCCTCTAACCATGCCCTCTGTAATGTGACTTTCAATTGTTGCTATCAAGAAATAGAGTCAATTTTTCCCCAGCCCTTTCAAATGAGCTGGCCTTTTATTTTTTCTAATAGAATGTGGCAGAAGTGACCAAGAGCCAGTTCTAAGACGAGGTGTCATGTGGCCCTACTCTCCTGGAATCCTGCCATACCATGAGGACAGTCCTGGGCTAGCCTGCTTGAGGGTGAAATGTCACATGAGGAAGAGCCCACTGGTGAGAGATGAGCCAACCTAGACCAGCCAACCCCTAGCCAACCCACCAGCGGCCAGCTGACATATGAGCCAACCCTGTCAAGATCAGGGGAACCATTTCAGGTCAGCACAACAGCCCTGAGAACCTATAGACATGTGAAAAATAATAAATGGTTTCCGTTTAAGCCACCAAGTTTGGGGATGGTGTACTATTTAACAACAGCTAACTGATACAAACACCTACATTTTAATTCATTTCAAGATATACAACCCCATTTAATAGTTTTTACACAAATAAATCACAATTACAAAAACCCACGCCTGGGAGAGTTTGGGGAAGAAAAAAAAATTGGCACCTTCATCTGCTGCTAGAGATAGTGAAAATGAATTACATCTTTTTCTAGAATAACTTGGCAAAACAAACCAAGAACCATAAAAATGCTAATCCGCTTTGATCCAGTAAACTGCTCTAGAAACTTGTCCTATGGAAGTCATTAAAAAAAGAAAAGAACATGTTTAGGGCTGCTTACTGCAGTGTCATTTTAGATATAATTTTGTCAAAACCATATATACCTAGGAATAAGGTTCAGAAATTGAGTTATGATTTTTTGCAAAGTGGTTTTAATAAAACTTTTTGCTGACTTGCCCTGCTAACATGCATTTTCCAGTCACTCATTTAAAATTATGATCAATATAAATGAATTTTATTTCAAACTTCAATTTTTCCTTCTATTCAAGATTAAATTCACAGAGACTAAAAATCAACAACTTTTGGTGATTAAATATGTGCCTCGTATCCTTCATGAGGGTGATTTCTACACAATGAAACAGCTTCTATATTTTAGCCAGATCTCTCTGCTTCTTTGAAGTGTAACAGTCTCATCAAACTCGGAGATAAATGAATCAGACGCTATTTTACAGTGTTTGATGTACTGCATTTTTGACATTAAAAAAAAAAACCTGGCTATCATTTCCATCTCACATAGAAGCAAAAATAAGCAGTAAATTCTATAGCAGAGGTCACAACTCCAGTGACCACAGTGATCAGGAAGATGATCTCAGTGAGCAAGGCACACTGAGCAGAGACTGAGGACTGGGCTCCCTCTGACGGGGCAGCCACGCCTCAGCGCCGCTGTAGTGAGTGCAGGAGGGCCCAGGGTGACTGCATCCTCCTATTCATCCAGAGAGGTCACAAATCTAGGTCCTTATGTGAAATCTGATTTTCAGAAGTTGGCAAACAATGAAAACAATTTTCAAGCACCACAAAGTGCAAACAAGCACATGTGCAGGCCTCGCTGGCTTGCCGGTCCACAGCCTCTGCTCCAGAGTCTACCTTTGTTCAGCCGCCCCTCCAGTAAGAGGACGCCACACCTCGACTAGGAAGCATTTAAGTTATTTTCTGACTTTCCCAAGAGGACCCGATTGTTTTTCAAACTCAAAAAACTGGGCTCCTGGAAAACGGTATGAACGTTCCTTAAAAAACTAAAAATAGAGCTACCATATGATCCAGCAATCCCACTCCTGGGCATACATTCAGAGCAAGCTCTAATTTGAAAAGATACATGCACCCCAATGTTCATAGCAGCACTATTTACAATAGCCAAGACATGGAAACAGCCTAAATGTCCATCAACAGATGACTGGTAGAAGCTGTGGTATGTATGTATATGTGTGTGTGTGTGTGTGTGTGTGTGTGTGTGTGTGTGTGTGTGTGTGTGTGTGTGTGTGTGTGTGTGTGTGTGTATACATATATATATATATGAATACTACTCAGCCATAAAAGGATGAAATAATGCCATTTGCAGCAACATGGACAGACCTAGAGATTATCATACTAAGTGAAGTAAATCAGATAGAGAAAGACAAATATCACATGATATCACTTATATGTGGAATCTAAAAAAAAAATGATACAAATAAACTCATTTACCAAACAGAAATAGACTCACAGACATAGAAAACAATTTATGGTTACCAAAGGGGAAAGGGGCAAGCACAGGATAAATTAGGAGTTTGGGATTAGCAGATACAAACTACTATATATAAAATAGATAAACAACAAGATCCTATGGTATAGCCCAGGGAACTATACTCATTATCTTGTAATAACTTATAATGAAAAAGATCTTGAAAAATAATATATATATACATGTATGATTGAATCAACATGCTGTACACCAGAAACTAACACAACATTGTAAATCAACTACACTTCAATTTAAAAAAAAAACTGGCCTCCTTTAAAATCCTCCACTCCAACTCCTCTTTCCCAACCACAGCAAGAACAACAGATTAGACATTTCTTCTCCTTCACAGGCTTTAAAATGAAATGTTTGTAAATATTTCATCTTCAAATACTCTCCCAGAATAGGGAGCTAATCTTCCAATATTACTCTAAAAAATACTGAGGTTCTAGTGTGTACCCAGAAGTAAGCTTTTTACATATGTCATGGCTTCAACATGACAGCAATGTCATCGGTAACTTCTGCCAAATCACTGAAAATAGACCAGACAGTGCCTGGCGCATAGGTGCTCAACAATTCTTGTTGTGATGCTTTTTCCTTAAGAAGACCTCAAGCCAAAACTAACAAAAAATGAAGGAGGAGGAGGAGGAGGAAGAGGAAGAGGATGATTACTACCAAGAAGAGAGGTAGGAAGGGGAGAGGGAGGAGGGAGAGGAGAAAGGAAAGGAAGGAGGGAGGGAGGGGTGGGTGTGCTTACTGACATGGAAGGATGCCCATGATCCTTTTTAGAGGAAAAAATTAAAAGCAAGTTGCAGGACAATAATGTGCAATATGATCTTGTTTTTGTAAAAGTAATATAATAAAGCCATATAAACACACATGTATGGTGGGCACATGCATGCACGTGTGCATGCACATACATATATATATACACACACACACACACCTCTCCCTATAAAGCATGGAAGGATGTACCTCAAATTGTCAATAACATTTCCCCTGAGAAGTGGATTGGGAAGTACCGTTTCAGTTTTTGAATGTTTACAATAAACATGCCCATTTTGTATTACATTTTTTAATTAAAAAGAGGAAACTTACATGATAATAACAAACTATTAAAGGGAAACAGTTCACAGCTGCTCATACAAACTCGCCCAGAAAAGAATCAAAACAGAGTAATACAATGGCAACTCCCTTCTCTCATCAAAGACATCCCTCTGCCTGCCATCACTGTAAATGCCAACAGGCATCTGGACCCATAACCCAAGTTTGTGTGAGTATGGACTGAAGCCTAGGAGATTAGAATAGGACTTTGGGTAACGAAGGAGCACTTGGCCACTTCAACATTGGCTACACCATAGGCTGCAGGAGTTATTTTTTTTTAAACTGCTTTAGTAAAGCGTAATCAATATACAATAAACCACATGTTTCATAAAAGAATAAACTGCACATGTATCAAAAGTGTAAATATTGATGAGTTTTGACATATGTTTACACACTAATGAAACCATCACCACAATCAAGAGAGTGCAAGTGCCCATCACCCCCACCGGTTTCTTTCTGCCCCTTTGTATGCCTCCCTTCACTCCCAGCAACCACCGATCTGGCTGCAGAATGTTTTAAGTCTTAACTGATTTATTTTATAGCAAAAACAGGCAAATGTTTCTGGAAAATCCTCGTAGTTACATACAATACCTACTTTAACAGGTGCTTTCTTCTAAATCTGAATACTTTCTCAACTCGAAGCTTAAATGTGCCAGTCTTTGAATCTAGTTAAAGCTGTGCAGGGCCCTACTTTGCTCTTGAAAACAGGTTTAAAAGGTTTTATGCTTTTCTCCCCATACACCTCCATTTTTAACCCTGTTTAAATCCTGTTTAGATGTGTTCAAAAAGTAATCTATTTTATTTATAGACTTACCCTATGATCCAGCAATCCTACTCCTGGGCATATATCCGAAGGAAGCTGCAGTTCGAAAAGACACCTGCACCCCAGTGTTCACAGCGGCACTATTTACAATAGCCAAGACATGGAAGCAACCTCCGTGTCCATCGACAGATGACTGGATAAGGAAGCTGTGGTGTATTTATACAATGGAATACTACTCAGCCACAAAAAAGAATAAAATAATGCCATTTGCTGCAACATGGATGAAACTGGAGATCATCATTCTAAGTGAAGTAAGCCAGAAACAGAAAGAAAAATACCGTATGATATCACTCATATGTGGAATCTTAAAAAAGGACACAAATGAACTTACTTAGGAAACAGAAACAGACTCACAGACATAGAAAACAAACTTATGGCTACCAAAGCAGAAGGAGGGGAAGGATAAATTAGGAGTTTGGGATCAGCAGATACAAACTACTATATACAAAACAGATAAACAACCAGGTCCTACTGTAGAGCACAGGGAACTCTATTCAATAGCTTGTTATAACCTATAATGAAAAAGAATATGAAAAAGAATATATATATGTATAACTGAATCACTATGCTGTACACCAGAAACTAACACAACAGTGTAAATGGACTATACTTCAATTTAAAAAGTAATCTATTTTAAATTGGATATATTATTTAGTAGATATAGTTATGCATTTTACATATATTTATATATATTAATAAAATATATATCTACCCAACTCAGTGGAATCACTGAGATCAAGTTATTAGGGTATGATTTAAAATTGCTTCTTCAGAACAACCTAATTTGCCCTCTGAATTCCCTTTCTCAAAAATTAAGGTAAATTGGTTTACAACATTATACAAGTTTCATGAGTACATTATACTTCTACGTCTGTATACACTACAGCGCACTCACCACAGAAAGTTTACTTTCTATCACCTTACAGTTGGCCCCCTTTACCCATTTCAACCTCCCTGCGGTGCCTTCCCCTCTGGTAACCACTACTCTGTTCTCTGTATCTATGTGTTCATTTTTGTTTGGTTTGCTAATCTATTTTGGGTTTTTTGTTGCTTATTTTTTGTATTTCACATGTGAGTGAAATCATACAGTATCTGTCTTTCTCTGTAGCGTAATACCCTATGAAAAAAAGATGAAATCTTGCCATTTCTGACAACATGGATGGACCTTAAGGGTATTATGCTAAATTCCCCTTTAATATATCTGTGCTTCAATTGACAGTAATGGTAGAATTCATGAACAATTTTCCCATCATTTTCACCAATTGCTATCATATGCAAGATCACTTTGTGCAACAAATATTTAAAAGCCTAGTATAAACTGAGCCATGATGACAAGGAATGCTATAAGTATGGCCTCCATAAATTATCAAAAAGTTGAATTTTAAAAAATATGTAACTATTCCCATGTTCTAGTATGTTCCACCATGACCTCCCCGGCCCCCCCATCCCCACACACACCTTTCTTATAGCCTTATGATTAAAAGTGACACTACTGAGATCACTTACTCTTTGCAGAGAGAGGCAAATGAGAGCTCCTCTAACCTTCAAAAATTAGAGTTATTCAATAATGTTTACACAGTGCGCATTCCAGCAGTATCTTGTGTACATAGCTTTACCAAAGCATTTCACTCAACCTGTTCCCAATGCCAGGACATTTCAAGCAGATTCTCAGAGAAACATGGCTGCTTTCCCTAGTCGTGGGTCCACCTCATCTTCCTTGCCTCTATACCTGGTAGCAAAGCTGACTGAACAGCAGTAGAATAAGAGATTAGAGGAAAGGAAACAGATTTGAGATTATTTCCACAAGCCTACAACAGTTGACCCTGCAGTGAAAATTCAATAAATTCTACGGGGTCTGCATCCAAGTTACTCCAATATCTTCTCTTACTTCAGAAGATACTAGGGGAGGAGGAGGGTATAGCTCAGTGGTAGAGCGCATGCTTAGCATGCACGAGGTCCTGGGTTCAATCCCCAGTACCTCCATTAAAAAAATAAAATAAATAAATAAACTTAATTACCACCAAAAAAAATTATTTTAAAAGAAGATACTAGGAAGAATCCTCTGCTACATGTCAGCTGTTTTAGATCAGAAATACGACTTTAAAAATTTAAAAGCACTTGAGTCAGGAGCGAAGTATCCATCATACATTTTCTCTCCCTTTTTCTCACTTCCATAAATATCTGCTGTCAGAATGCTAGCAAGGCCATTTGAATGAGGCAAGTTTCTTAAAAATCGTGAAGAAAAATAAGACCATCTTTACAACTCAATATCCTCTTTTGAAGTAGTTCTTTGCTGCCTTTCTTTTTTCTTCAGGCTCTTGAATCTTAAAGTTAAGTCATTTTGAAAGCACTTAAGATGGAGAGAGTTATATCAACATATTGTCAGCAGGGCAGCCAAAATGTGTTTGGATCAAATCAATCTAGCCAATTTCCAATTTCCTGACTACTACAGAATCCCAAATAGAAATATTCCCTAGTTTTTCAGTCAAGAGGTCATGGATGAACGTTCGTAGGTTTCGACACATCATTAACAATTTTCAAACTGAGGCTGACCATCTGCTTTGATCTTGAAAAACCTTTAAATCACATCATTAAAAAGAGCAGCACACAGTGCTGCAATAATAGGAATAGAGCCAATATAAGACCCACCAAATGACGAAATTCCCAAATTAAGATGGTCTTAAGGCTTACTGGGGGTACTGGGGGCTTTCGGGACAGAAAGGATATGACTTTTGGAGACCCACAGCTATGGAAAAATGATCAATTTGTGACCATGAAATACTGGAGTCCTACTAAGAGAGAATCTCTTCTGCCTAGAAAATCTGCTCTAAGGTAGGGTTTAGTATGGGAAATTTTGATCTTGAAGAAAATTGGATTCATGTTAATTCGTCTCTTTGGGTAAATAATTTCCTGTTTTTATTTCCCTATTTTAAAAGATCATATGAATGTCTCCTTTATATGATAGTATTGTGAAAGCAAAGTGTTTCTGAAGCTAATAAAAACATATTAACCCAATTACTCAGCCATAAAAAAGAATAAAATATTGACATTTGCAGCAACATGGGTGGACCTAGAGGATATGCTTAGTGAAATAAGTCAGGCAGAGAAAGACAAATACTATATGATATCACTTATTTGTGGAATCTAAACAATAATACAAATGAATCTATATACAAAACAGCAACAGACTCACAGACATAGAAAACAAACTAATGGTTACCAAAGGGAAGAGGGAGGGAAGGAGGGACAAATTAGGAGCATGGGATTAACAGATACAAACTAACACACATAAAATAGATAAACAATAAGGATTTACTGTATAGCATAAGGAGTTATACTCAACATCTTGTAATAATCTATAATGGAATATAATCTTCAAAAATACTGAATCACTGTGCTGTGTACCTGAAACTAACACAATATCATAAATCAACTATACCTCAATTTAAAAAGCTAATAAGTTAACCCAAGAAAGGTTTGTGTTAGGCCTTTCTGTGCAAATGCTTTTACATATCTCTGTTAGCGAGTACAGAAACCACTCCGTGATTCTATGAGAGGGAGCTATTTTTCAAAAATACACACAAGGCAGTCGGCAGACCCATCTGACCAATCTTTTGGTCCTTTGCTCCTTTTTTTTTTTTTAGCACCAGGAACATTGTTGCTGTAGAACACCTCTCTCAGACACTTCCAGCCAGGAATATGGTGTTAAACCTTGGACTGATGCACTATAAAGCTATGAAAGTAGACTCACTGCTTTTATCTTCTTCATATTAAAATTTTTTAAGCTATCAGGGATTTAAAGGAATGTGGCTGAGTATCTTCTGCCCTTTTGCCTCACTCACTGAAGAGTAGTATTTGCAGGAAATGTGTATCATTCACACTGTTGATGGCATGATAAAGTGACTTAATCCTTCCAGAGAACAATTTGACAACATGTAATGAGCCATATTGGACCACAGAAGACTGCCAGAGAGAAATATATATTATCAAATTGTTCTCCGGAAAGATTAAGTCACTTTATCATGCCATCAACAGTATGAACATGCCTGATTTCTTTGCAGTCCTGCTCATGGTGAAGTCGCTTCTTGGTTTTATCTTCACAACCTGAAAATTACCAGCAAAATTCCTGCCCCCAAGTCGCCACCTACAGGGGAAAAGCCACCTTTACATGAATCCATGCTTTGCACCACTTAGCAGTTTTGGAGAGCTGCAGTATTTCCCAACCTTTTTAAAAATCCCAAGGTAAACTTACTTGAATCCAAGTCCTGCAGGATAGGATATTACCCAATACCTTATGGCAAAAATATAATCAATGGAGGAAAGATTGGAGAAGCCACAATTCATGTGAACTCTTCATGGTGGCCCACGGAGCACTGACAGAGAGAAAGAGGTACAAAGTCAAAAGCGGATGAAATGGTTTTAAAAATAAGACAACTGTATGTTGATGATTTTCAGCCTGAACAGCATGTGAGATTTACACAGCTGGATTCACGGGCCCTCGTGACCTGTGTAATAACAATTCCAGACACCGATATGGTCAACACATTTTTTTCATGCCTGCAGCAAATTTCTGTAGAAATTCCATGTAGAAAGTCCATATAGAAACTCTATAGAGTCACTATTTATTTAGTTAGATATCCTCCTCACCCACCCTGGGAATTTGTGTTTTCCAATTTTTTTTTCTTTTGAAAGAGCACTACACTTTCCACAAGAGTACCACTGCCACTGTGTACTACTGATGAAAATCTTTGCACAGATCTTTAAAAAAATTATTTCTTCAAAATATTTTACCATGTCAAAGGGTAGGAATATGTTTATCTGCCTCATCACATACTGTCAAATTGTTCCCTGGAAAGATTAAGTCACTTTGTCATGCCACTAGCAGTATGAACATGCCTGGTTTCCTTGCAGCCCTGCTCTTGTTGAGTCCTCATTTTGGTTTCTGCCACCTTTGTTAGTATATAATGGCAACTTAATGTGGCTTTAATTTGCACTTAATTTTTATGCAGGCTGAAGCGCCAGCCAACCCTGACAGAGATAGTCAACCCCCTATTCAAAGTCTCCAAGCTGAATGTTTTATTTGCATCTCAATCTTAATTTCCATTACCCGCAACCCTCACGCCCCAAACCTGCCCCCTACTCAAACTGGCTCCCCTCACCCAGTGACTCCCATCTCCCTAAAAAGAGCCACCCTTGCCCAGGTGCTCAGGCTCAAAGCCAGGTGTTCTTTCTCCCCTCCGCTAGGACTCAGTCCTTCAGCAAGCCCTTCTGACTCTGCCTTTACCAGACATTCCAAATCCAGTGCCTTCTTCACGGCTACTCCCCAGGTCCATGCCACCATCGTCTCTGACCTGGATTACTGCACCAGGTCCCCACCAGTCTCCTTCTATCCTTGCCTCCTTAGCATCTAAGCTACCCAGTGGTCAAAATGATTTTTTAAAAAATCTGAACTCAGATGGTGTCACTCCTCTGTTCAAAGCCCTCCAGCAGCTCTCCCTCACGCTTTGAACAAAACCGAAACTGCTTTCCCTCCAAAACAACCCCTGCCCACCTCTTTCAACCCATCTTGTACCCTTCTTCCCAAGTGCCCTTGTCCTCCCCATCCCAGTCACATTGGCCTTGCTTACTGTTCCTCAAACGCATCAGGTTCACTCCTCAGAGCCTCTGCCCTGGTACTTGGCTCTGGCTGAAGTGCTCTCCACCCCCACGCACCCCACCAAGCTCTTCTCATGCCTGGTTCCTTATCATTTTTCAGATCTGGCTCAGAGAAGCCTTCCCTGATCACTATCTTATATAGCACTGCTCCCACCCCTGTCGTGTTGTAGTGTATCACCTCGTCTTATTTTCACTCTAACCCTGAAAGGATCAAATGATCATGTGTATTTGTTAACCAGCTTTTTGTCTGCCCCACCCCCAGCCCCAGTCTGTAAGTTCCATGAGGGCAGGGGCTGTATTTGTAGGGTTCACCAGTTTATCTTCAGAGCCTAGAACAAGACCTGACGCATCGTAGGAACCTAACATAAAATCCTACCTGAAACTGAGAATTTACTCATCAACTACATTGAAAAGATGCTCGTCTCATATTGAAAATACTAATAGTCACACCTGGAGACAGAGAGTGACATGCTAACGCAGACTTGCTTGTTCTCTCAGGGCTCCTAGAGCTACTAACATTAATCCGTGAATGTGGAGATCCCTCAAGGGTACCTACCGTGCAGCTCCTCCGTTTAAGACACTTTGGGGGCTACAGTGATGAGTTACCCTCAAACAACTGAATCTAGAAAGAAAAAGAAATGAAGACAATTAACTGCAATCTGGGGAAGAAAATGGTTAGAAGCACAGGATGCTTCGGGCCACAGAGAAAGGACAATGGGTTTAACACTCTTCCTCATGAAATGAGCGTCAGAACACCTGGGAATAGACTTCAGTGGTTTTCCAATACGCTCGCCCTGCTCCCTTCAAGAGTGGTGGGATGTGCATAGTCACAATTGATTGTAGTTGTCACAGTCACTGCTGGCACTGGGTGAGCAGGGGGCCAGAGTTGCTAAACATCCTGCAGTGCCTGGACAGATCTACACGGTGAAGACCTCCCACCCCCAATGCCAGCACAGTCTGGCCCAGACCTGTCCCTCTAGAACATATGGAGTGCTTTCTGGGACTTCCAGATTAACCTTTTTATTTGTTTGTTTGTTTTTCATTTCAGAATAACCTTTTTAACACGTTACTTTTTATGTTGTCATTTCTGAGTTTCTTTTTTTCCCCTTGAATTCTTTTCATCATTTTGACCCAAGTCCTACACACAAATGTTGCAGCAAAAAGAAAACCTGAGTCCAAGTGGAGGATGAAGACTAGCTGTAAGGCCCACCAGACTATCTCTTTAGGACCCGAGCAGAGCGGGTTTCGAAACCCCAGCCCAGAGGAAAGGTACTACATGCGGATAATGCTCAGTTCCTGGCCATTAATGCTTCCCCAGTGAGGTCCACAGCCTTCCTGTGTGTTGAGATTATTCGCATTTCAGAGTCGGTTCTAGGGCAGGTCCGACAACTCCCTAATTACACGGGAAGACAAGAAGCTAATCCTGAATTGGAATCTTCCCCAGTGGGGCTTGTTTCCCTAGAGGAGGGGTCTGGGGCCCACAGGGTCAAGTACATGGTCCCAGGATGTAGGGGGCGTGACCCCAGCTAAAGGGGCCAGCACCACACAGCTCTGCCTTCCGCAGGTGAAACACAGACCTAGCCTTCTGGCATTTCAACAGAAGCTGGAAATCCTGATTTTTATTGAGCTCTTTCGGTTTTTCAATGTTGGTCCCTAATTCAGTTGCTTTCTCAAATATTGTACAGGCTGAGGCACATCCATCTAGGGCTGAACTTGACCCCAGGCCCCTAACTTGCTCCTTCTGCTTGGTTGCATGTACCTGGTGCTCCCCAAAGGTTCAAGAAATTCAAAAACAAGAGCTAAATATGCTGACAGCTGGGCAAGGTTCTCAAGAAAGAGTGAGGCAGGGACAGGCTCAGGGACCCAGGCAGGGCACACCAAGGGATTAGTACTGGCTTTGCCGTGCTCTTCTTTGCTCAGAAATTCTTCACATCTCCCTCTTTCTTACTGCATCAAGTCACAAGTTCCTTTCAAGGCTCTCCAAAACATGGCCCCACCCCACCTCACCAGCCTCATAGTTCATCATGCTCTGTGTCCATCCCCCATTCTAGTTGGGCTGGTCTCCCTTGAGTTCCTCCAAACACATTAATCCCCTCCCTCCCTATGTCCTGTCTCCCTCTGGATGTCCCATCTGCCCTACAAAGCCTTGTTCACATCGCATCTCTTTTATGAAAACTCGTCTGTGACATTAAACAGTAAAATGCTTTCAAGCTCAAGGGCTGGGGTCAACCAGATCTTGGTTCAAATCTCATCTCTGCCATTAACCAGCTAAGTGATTTACCTAATCTCTTTGAACATCAGAAGATAACGATGCCTACCTCACAGAATATTTGAAGGTTTAAGGGAAATGATGCAAGTTAAATATTTAACACCTATAAGTGCTCAATTAATGTGAGCCCTTATTACTATTATGATTGATCTTCTCCGGTAAGTGGTCCAGATCTCACACTGTCACTTCTGAACAAAGCACTACTGGATTCCATGTGGTCCATGTCTGCTCAGACTGTGCCCCAGGCATTAGTCTACCTCGGCCTCCAGCTTGGTTTAAAGCTTCTTCAAGTTCTAGGAGCATGTTGGTTATAACAGAACTGACACAGACCCAAGTGGACACTAAGTCAGGGAGATGCACAAATAACATCACCCCGGCTCTGAAATAGCTCAGCAAAAGTCCCTCTCTAGCAAATGCAGAGCGCGTGCTGGGAAGACAAATATGTAGCCATTCCCTGTGGCAGAGAGCTGCTTCGGCATTTAAAACAAGTCTCTCTCTCTGTCTGTCTCTGTCACACACACACACACACACACACACACACACACACACACACACACACGCCGCCGCCACCACCTTCACATTCCCCAATCTCTATGCCTCACTTTCCCTTCTGATGCTGAAGGTGACACATGAAGTCAGTCAAAGGCCACTCTCTGATGGAGAACCAAGACAAATGGGCCACCCTGCAGGTGTGATCTTTGCCTGGGACTACATGGAAAGCCCATGACCCACCACAGGAGACAAGATGGTCTCTGCTGGTTCTGCCCCCTTCCCTCAATGTCCCTCCACCTCCAGTCAGCCCCACCTATCCTCTGATACGCATAATAGCTGGGGTCCCCTGGGCACCCATGCCAGCAGGCCTATTCCACTAGCCACTTTTCTCTGTGCTTAACATGAATCAAAGTGAAAATAAATTCCTTCATGTACATTACTCCATGCTTCCACTTACCCCATGCTTTGAGTGACTCCCTCCCAAACAAAGAAACAGGGCACAGAAAAAATGTGACTACTAGAATGCCACATCCTTTAAAAAAGCAAACAAAAAACCCAGAACTGGAGAGATCCCAACTATATTATCCCCAAGAGTGGTTCTCTCAGCATGAAGACTGAGCCCTATCCATCATGCTGCTCAAGTGTACAGTCTTTCAACAGCATGAAGTTCCAAAGTTAGACCAGAGGCAGGTAGGAAAACAGCCCCAAACTGGTATAATCTTTGAGACCTTATTCTCAATTTAGAAAACACACAGAGAAAATGAAAAGGTCCAAAGGGTAACCAGTCCTCATGCTGGAACCCAGTATTCCCAATACAAATCACTCCCTGGAGTTAGCAGCATTCAAAAGTTCCCCCCGTAGCAGTTGGCTTTAAATAAAATCGTAAAAAGCAGGAGACCAAATGTAAGGAAGACACACGCGGGTCCCAAAAACCAAGACCACCTGATTGTCCTGCATTTGGAGAAGGCAGTTTCTCCTCCAGCATGGGCCTCTGCAACTTGCTTCTTCCTTGGCCCTGTTGCCCCCCAATCCAAGCTCAGGACCCTGTGCCCCGTGCCCTGTGGGTGAGCCCTGCTGTCCCAGTCAGGCTGGAAAGGACTTTATTCCACCCGCACTGTAAACCTCAAGGGAGACTCTTGACAAATCCCTGAAGCCAAGGACCGGGTCACAGGGTGGGCAGGGACGGGGGATCCCTGCTGACGATTAATTGGATGAGTGCACAGGAGCAGGGGGGAAGCAGAGCGCCCTGCCCTTGACGTGTGGACCGAACAGGAGAGGGCACCTTCAGTTCGCATTAGCAGGATGCTACTGCCAGCGTACCCCAGGGGAATGCCTCCAGTGACCTCGGCTGGAGCAGCGGCCAAAGTGAGCCCTTGAGTGGGTGCCAGAGCGCCCCCTAGTGCGGCGCCATGGCCGGGGGAGGTGCGGCAAGGTCTAGGGTGAAGGGAGAGGACCAGGGGAAGAGCTCAGGCGCATCTCTGGAAACACTGACTCTGCAGGGGCAGGCGGGGCGACCTGGGTCTCCTGCGCATCCCCTCCCAAATCCCCGCCAAGGTCCGACG
The DNA here is from genome assembly GCF_036321535.1 of Camelus dromedarius. Lineage (NCBI taxonomy): Eukaryota > Metazoa > Chordata > Mammalia > Artiodactyla > Camelidae > Camelus > Camelus dromedarius. The sequence continues at coordinate 25,734,924 of NC_087472.1, read as the reverse complement.
TGGCCCTATCTGCAGGCACCCAGCTCCTGTAGGCCAGGGCGGCCAGCCGGCCGAGACGCAGCGGGACGTGGCTGCTGCTCTGCGAGCAGAGCGGAGGGCATTTACCCAGAGCCTGAGGAACCGCTGCGTCTCCGCTCTGGTCTCCGCGGGGGTAGCCGGACTGCCGCCGCCGCTGCCTCTTTCCAGTCGCCGTAATCTCAACCAGCAAAGCTCCCAGTCACTCCCTGCGACTGTGGCCTGCGAGGCCAGCTGTTGAATGGCTCGCTTCGAGCGCACGGGGCGCAGAAGCGTCCCCACCGCATCCAAGTCGGCGACGCAGGCGCGCGCCCCAGTGCCAACGCCCCGTGCGCCCCTCGCCCCGCTGCGGCCCTGGCGAGCTCGCGCAGCCGCCTCCCGGCTGCCCGCTCCCGCTCGTGGCTCCCAGCTCCAGGCTGCGGGGCTCGCCCGCCGGCCCGCCCGCTCCCCTCGGTGGGCTCTTGCCAAGCCAATTGCCTCCCCTTGCGGGCTCCGCCCCCCTCACTGCCATCCCTCAACTCGCCCTCAGGACCAATGGCAACAATGGACTAGTCCCGCCCCTTCGATTCCCCCGGGGCCAATCGCCTTCTCATGAGGACCCATTCAAGTAACCCCGCCCCTCTCGTGCGGCAGAGCCTGAGCCAAAGTTTATCCCACTGCGCGGTTGCTCCTGACGATTGCAAGGCTTTGCCCAGGCTCCCCCCACCCTCCACCCCTGCACGAAATTATAGTGATTTAGAGGCTGCAACTCACCTGGTCTGCCGACCTCCACGCGACCTATTTACTTTGAATAAACTAGTATAAGAAAGTGAACGAGAGAGGTTTTGTTCTCCACCTCATTCCTAAGGCAGCACTGCTGAGAAATGTACACCCACTTGGCCAGGACTTACACATCACAGGGTCAACATGAACCTCGAAGGTCATCGACTGGCTCTATCACCTCACTGATTGTTTTTGCTTTTGGTTTTTGGCTTTGTTTTCCCACGTACAGGGTCCCTGCCCTCTTGTCTGGACAACTTCCAGTAACGGACTCACTGGCTCCACTGACTGCCGCTTGCGTGTCTGCCTCATGGCTTAAGGCTGAGTGAAACTGGCCCCCTGGTAACTTCATGCAAAGCCAACTTCCCCATGGTGGGCCAACAATTTGACAAGTCTTCTAGCCCCACAATTCTTCCAGACTCTATGGCTCCAAAGACTTAGATTCAAGTCTCTGCTTTGAGTTTAAGCCAATTCCTTTGTATCTTTCAAAAGTGGAAGGTGGGAACCCCCATCCCCCCAACCCCAAGGCACAGACCCTTCTGCACGGTCATGTCCCTTGTCCAGACACTAGACTCTTCTACTGGAGCTCCCTAAGGATGGCATTTGCTTTCTTGACTGCCATATCACATGGCTGATGCATATTAGATTTACTGTTAACTCTCTCCAGAGTGATTTCTCACTGCTGTCACTATCACAAGGCTCTGTTTTCTACCTGATTAGCTGGTAAATGTCATTGAGTTTTGTTTGATGGGGGATGCTAATTTCACTCTCTTCTATCAAGACCTTTTTGCCTGCTCATTCTGTCCTAAATATCTCTCCATCTCTGCTTGCTACCAGTGCCTTGCTCAGGCCCTCAACCTCTTTGCACAATTGCTAAAGAGCCTCCTAACCCGGCCTCTTACCTGTAGACTTGCACCTTCCTGGCTGGTCTCCTGAAGCTCCTCTCCTCATCCATTTTACACCAGAAGCCAGAGTTGCCGCTAAACACAAATATAAGCGTGTTACCACACTTCAATTTCAAAGCCCAGCCCAGCTTCGAATCCTTTTCTACTTCCTTTCCGCCCTCCTTTGCTTTCAGTATAAGATCCAAAACCCATGGCAAAGCATATAAAACCCTCGGTGATCTGGCCTCACCTGCCCAGCCTCATTTCCAGCCCTTCCACGTACACTGCAGCGCACTCTATACTTTGGGTCAACTGAACACCCTGTTGTTTCTCAAATGAGCCATGGTCTCCAACACTATTATGCCTTTGATACAAAGTCTGGAATAACCTGTTCCCTACCCTCCTAATCCTGACTTACAACACACTGATGTATTTTTTTTAATTGAAGTATAGTTGATTTACAATATTGTGCTAGTTTCAGGTGTACAGCAAAGTGATTCAGTTATACATATATACATATATATTCTTTTTCAGATCTTTTCTATTATAATTACTATCAGATATTGAATATAGTTCCCTATGCTATACAGTAAGTCCTTGTTGTCTATTTTATATGTAATAGTTTGTACCAGCTAATCCCAAACTCCTAGTATATCCCTCCCCACTTCAGTAACCAAAAGTTTGTTTTCTATGTCTCTGAGTCTGTTTCTGTTTTGTAAATAAGTTCATTTGTATCTTTTTTTTTTAGATTCCACCTATAAGTGATATCATATGATGTTTGTCTTTCTTTGACTTACTTCACTTAGTATGATAATCTCTAGGTCCATCCATGCTGCTGCAAATGGCAATATTTCATTCCTTTTATGGCTGAGGAATATTCCATTGTGTATATATATATATATATATATATATATAACATATAATACTATATATATACATCATATCTTCTTTATCCACTCATCTGTTGATGGACACAGGTTGCTTCCATGTCTTGGCTATTGTAAATCACATTGATATATTTTATTCATTCATTGAACACATGTATCCTGAGCACCTACTATATGTCAAGTATGGGGGCTATAAACATGTGATTTAATAAAAATTTTATTTGATCCCTCCATCAGGTGCTTCTGAGTGGAATGTAACAATCCTACTTCCATTCACATTGCTACATAGATATCAGGCCACTGACTAGAATGATTGGTTTAGACTTTATTTCATCCAAATAACTGAAGAGTTGGGGAAACTGAGACTGGGATTTTCTTCCTTGCTGTGTATCATTAACTCATATTCAGGTTCACTCGATTAAGTCTGGCAGTTTGAAGGCCAGAGGTTATGGTCCTTTTCCTTCATGTTTACTTTAACTTAAAAAAACTCAACTTGTCAAAGTCTTCTGTGCATGTGTGAGTATGTGTTTATTGTGAGTGTGTTGGGTCATTTTGCCTTGTTATTTTTCTTTGTTATCATCAGGATAAATCAAACCAAGGCGTCGTACACCTCCAACTTACCCAATGTTATATGTCAATTATATCTCAATAAAAATATATAAACAATAAGATCAGGACAGCAATTTGTAACATACTATAGGCATTCATGTTTCTGGGTCTGAAGAAAAAGCAGCTGAACAGGACTGTAGTAAAAATGAATAAACTGGAATCACACAATTACAGAACTTCAGTGTTAAAAGGGACTTTTAAGTTAATGTAATCAAACCCCACCCTAGATGCTAGAACTACTGTGCGGGCAGTTTTTCAAGTTCTTTACAGAGTCCTTAGCTCCCTGGCCTCTGAAAGCAGGCTTTGTTCTTACTGTTAAAATATATGGCTTTGCCCAGCTAAGTGCTTTGCGGGGTACCCGGAATGCTTCTTTGTCCATTTTTTCCCTCTAGGGTGAGATGTGCCCTCAGGACCTCCTCTTTCAAACTGCAAATCCCACTTGGAAGATCCACATGGTAACATTTATTAATTATTCACACTTAGCATAAGGAAAGCAGCATAATTTAATAGGAAAAAAAAATTTTAGGTACCTGTACCAAATAGCAGTTTTCAAAGTGTTTTCACTTATTTTGTCATATTTGATCCTCATGGTAACTTGAGTAAATATCTTGATTTCCATCTTACAGGGGAGGAAGCTAAGACTCATCTAAGTCAAATCATTCCTCAGGGTATTCGAATTCCAGCTCTGCTATTAACCTTGGGCAAGTGATCATGCCACTGTAGGCCTTAGTTTCCCCGTCAATAAAATCAAATGAGATGCTTTCCAAGGGGCCTTTCAGCTCTGTCTCTGATCCCTCTACTCCTGCTGACTGAGATCAGGGCACTGGGCATTTCATGGTGGCAGGAAATAATTTTGTCACTAGAGGTACATTCTGAAAAGGACAAGCCCCGGAGGAATGCTAAAGCAAACCGCATGAAAGCAGTGAATACTAGAAGGCAGGCAATCTGAAAAAGGAAAGACAAGGGACCCTGAACTCCAAAGTCACCTACTCCCTAGCTCTGTAATACAACCACTGCAATGGCAGTTGTGAACTCAACGTTCCAACTTCTTTGCTTTAATGATTGAAGAATCTCCTAAGCAAACCTTAATTAAAGTCTGCTTTGGCAAACTATTTTATCATATTCAGACAATAATTACCACAATAAATTACATAAAGAAATCTATTGTGTGTCTCCCGCTTATTCCATATAGCAAAACGGCTGATAAGAAATTGCAGCCAAAGGAAGTCATTTAGAAGGAAAACCAACAGGCAAATGGATGCATTCTAATAATTTACGCAAGTCCAACAGTGACACATTCCCCCTCCCCCGCTCACCACTTACTGAGGACTGGAGGAGCACTGAGACACAGCTAATATAATGGCTATGCGTTTGCTTAATCTTACCACGCAAATACAGGCTTTACGCCTAATATAAAAGGAATTTAAAATGCCAGGTGAGAAGTGGTGATCTTTAAACTGGTTGGGCAAGAAGCTGAAAGCTAATTCCTAAGATGATAAGCTACTTAATAGTCTGTTCTTTTTGGAGTGATTAAAACCATGTTTAATTACACTAGAATCAGTTTTGGCTTACAGGCATCTAATCACTTTTTCAGTAAATGGCCCTAAAGTCAGAATAAATAACACTAACCTACTTCACTGAGTTCTTGCAAGGATTAATTAATTGATTTTCAAGGGTTTCAGAAGTTTTATAAAACAGTGGCCTGGGAATCAGGAGACCTAAATTTAGTCCAGACTTCCTCTAATGTGAGCTATAGTGATGGATTAACTTCTCTGGGACTTGGTTTCTCCATCTGTAAAATGAGGGGAAATTGGACTAGGTAATCTCTATACTTTACGTCTAACATCATAATACTCTAGGGCTCGCCATCATTATATCCTTGTTATTTTTTCTGGACTCTAAAACAGCAATAATCTACTTTTGGCCTTCTGGTTTTCCTAAAATTGAATTCCTGGAAAAACTTCCAAAATGTCCAGCCATCCCCCAGACACAGTCACTTAGGCATACCGATCCCAACAAAACTGTCCAAATATGAATAGAGCAAAAATATAATAAACAGAAAGAAGGAAAAGATAGAATCTAGACTTTCATAGTCATGAAGAAGTAAGCAGAAGCCATTTCTTAGTAACTGCAGACCCATACTTTTTCCTTCCCAACTTTTCTTCCATGCTCTTCTTTTCCAAGGATTTTATTACTCTTCTCTAAAGTGAATCTGGGCCCTCATTACCAGCTCTAAAAACTCCGTGACTATTTATAAGAGGACTTGAGAAGAGATGCCTTTAAAGGAAAATGACATTATATGGAGAGGAAGAAAAGCAAAATACAAAATTGTATGTACAATAGAATCTCAAGTAGGCTGGAAAATAGTGCATATGCTGAAGACGGGATGGCCACTTACCAAAAGGTTAACAGGCTGGTCTTTAGCTGGCAGGACCCAGAGTTAAATTTTCCCCTTCACTCTAGCTTTTTGTTTTTTTACATTTTTTTTTACACTTCATAAGCATATATTATATTTGTTAAAGATATATGTATGGGGGGAGGATATAGCTCAAGTGGTAGAGCTGCATGCTTAGCATGCAGGGTCCTGGGTTCAATCCCTAGTCCATCCTCTAAAAACAAACAAATAAATAAATAAACCTAATTACCTCCCCGACCCCCACCAAATTTTTTTAAAAATTAAATTAAAAAAAGATATATATATATGTAGTTTGTCTTTAACACAAAAAAGAAGAGTGACTTCTTTTTCTAGGCAGCATAGAGTAGTGGTTAAAATGGTGGGGTTTAGAGTCAGATTGCTGGAATTTGACTCAAGCAGTACTTACCATGTGTGACCTTGGCCAAGTTATTCAACCTCTCTGAGACTCAGTTTCCCCTCTATACAATGGCAGTAATACTAATAAAGGACCTACCTCATAGAGTTACTCTGCAGATTAAATAAGCTACTCTATGTAAGTCCTTAGAGTAACACCTGGTACATTATAAGCACCCAATATTAGCCATCATTTAAAATGTTAAACATTTTTTGTAAATATAATGTTTGCATGTGGTTTAAAAATAGTACAGAAGGTTTGAAAATAAAAAGTAAAATGAAAAAGTAGGAATAATTTTCCCCTCTTTAACCCTCAGCCTCACTCCTAGAAGCAGTCACTGTTAACAGCTTCTTGTGCATCCTTCCAGAAATTTTAAGGGCAAATGCAAACATATACCCTCTTTTAAACACACACACACGCACACACACACACACACACGAGCAGGCACACGCAGAATCATGGCATTGGCATACATACTGCTTTTCACCTTGGTTTTTCACTTGATCTCTTTTGGAGCTATTTCCATAGCAGAACATCTAGATCTACCCCTTTTTTATTGTGGTAAAAGACGCATAATATAAAATTTACTGTCTTAACCACTTTTAAGGGTACAGTTCAATAGCATTACGTATACTCACATTGTTTGTGACATGTCTAGAAATTTTTCATCTCACAAATCTGAAACTCGGTACCCATTAAACAACTCTCCTTCCCCACTGCCCCCACTGCCCAGCCTCTGGTAATGACCATTCTACTTTCTGTTTCTGTGAATTTAGATACCTCATAGAAGTAGAATCACACAGCACTTGTCTTTTTGTGACTGGCTTATTTCCCTTAGCATAATGCCCTCAAAGTTCATCAATGTTGTAGTGTGTGACAGGTTTTCCTTCCTTTTTAAGGCTGAATAATATTCCTTTGTATGTATAGGTCACATTTTGTTTATCCATCCATCAATCAGTGGATATTTGGGTTGCTTCCACCTCCTGACTATTGTGAATAGTGCTGCTATAAACATGGGCATACAAATATCTCTGTGACCCTGCTTTCAATTCTTTTGGAGATATACCCAGCAGTGGGATTGCTGGATCATATGGTAATTCTATTTAAAATTTTTCTTTAGGGAACCTCTATACTGTTTTCCATAGCAGCTGGGCCATTTTATATTTCCACCAACACTGTACAAGTTCCAGTTTCTCCACATCCTTGCCAACAGTTATTTTCTGTTTTTTTTTTTTTTAATAGCTCTTCTAATCGGTGTAAGGTGATTTTCTCCTTATTTCTAACAGCTACATAGTGTTTCATGATGTGGAAAACCTCTATCAATGGACAGTTTTTTTGAGCCTGGTCTTCAGCTATTTCAAATAATACTGCAATGAACATCCATGTATCTGCATATACATGTTGGGGACTTTTTAGCAAAGGGATTGCCAGGACAAAGTGTACGTGCTTTTTTTGGTAACTATTAACTATAAAATAATTTCAGACTTAACAGAAAAGTTGCAGGAATATCCACATTCCTTTCACCCAGTTTCCCCAATTGTTAACAGTTTGTTCATTTGTTTTCTCATTTCCTTTCAATATATATGCATATTCTTGGTTTTTTTTTTTTCCGAACCACTTGGGAGTAAATTTTAGCCATGATGTTCAATTCTAAATTCTTCAGCATGTTTCTCTCAGAACAAAATATTTCTCTTACATAAGCACAGTGCAAATATGAAAATCAGGAAATTAACATTGATAAAATACTACTATTTAACCTACAGAAATATTCATAGTTCTCCAATTGTACAAATAATATTCTTTGTAACAAAAAGAACTGGGGTTGGGTTCCAGGATTTAATTCAGGATCAGACATTGCATTTGTCATTTCCTTTAATCTGAAACAGTTGTCTTTGCCTTTTCATTATTTATCATTATTTTTTGAAGCAGTCACAAACTTACAGAGAAGTTAGGAGCACAATATAGAATGCCCTGGATTTTTCTTCCTGAACCATTTGAGAGTAAGTCACCAACCTGATGCCCCATTATTCCTGAATAATTTCTTGTGTATTTTTTTGACCAACAGGAATATTTTCCTATCTAACTATGACACAACCATCAACATCAGAAAGTTCATATTAACAGATTACTGACATCTAATCCTCAAGTCCCATTCAAGTTTCATCAGTTATACCCAAATGGTCTGTTTTGGCAAAAGGATCCACTTCAGACCCATATGGTGCTTTTAGTTGACACATCTCCTCCATCTCCTTCAGTCCGAAATATTTCCTTGGTCTTGCATTGACTTTCAAGACTTGAGCACTTTTGAAGACTATGAGCCAGTTATTTTGGAGAATGTCCCTCCATTTGGGTTTGTCTGATGTTGCTCATGATTAGATTCAGGTTACACATCTTTGGCAGGCCTCTCACAGAAGTAACACTGTGCTCCACCATTTGTGTATCTTCTTGGAAAAAATGTCTATTCAAGTCCTTTGCCCATTTTATAATCTGATTATTTGATTTTTTGCTGTTGAGCTGTAGGAGTTTCTTATATATTTTGAGTGTTAACCCCTTATCCGATATATGGTTTGCAAGTATTTTTTCCCATTCCATTGGATGCCTTTTCACTCTGTTAATTGTTTCCTTGGCTGTGCTGAAACTATTTAGTTTGATGTAGTCTCATTTGTCTATTTTTGCTTTTGTTGCCTGTGCTTTCAGTGTCATATCCATGAAATCATTGCCAAGACCCATGTCATGAAGCTTTTCCCCATGTTTTCTTCTAGGAATTACTGTTTCTGACCTTACATTTAAATCTTTAATCCATTTTGAGTTGATTTTTGTGTATGTTGTAAGATGAGTCCAGTTTCCTTTTTTTTATATGGATATCTAGTTTTCCCAACATCATTTGTTGAAGAGACACTCCTTTCCTCATTGTGTAGTCTTGGCACCCTTGCTGACTGTACATGCATGGGTTTATTTCTAGGCTCTCCTTTCTGTTCCAGTGGTCTATATGTCTGGGTTTTTTAAGTATAGTCAGTTTACAATGTTGTGTTAATTTCTGATGTACAGCACAGTGATTCAGTTATATATACATACATACATATATATATATATTCCTTTTCATATTCTTTTTTATTATAGGCCACTACAAGGTATTGAATAAAGTTCCCTGTGCTATACAGTATAAACTTGTTGTTTATCTATTTTATATATAGTAGTTAGTATCTGCAAATCTCAAACTCCCAATTTATCCCTTCCCACCCCCTTCCCTCCTGGTAACAAAAGTTTGTTTTCTATGTTTGTGAGTCTGTCTCTGTTTTGTAAATAAGCTCACTTGTGTCCTTTTTTTTAGATTCCACATATAAGTGATATCATATGGTATCTGTCTTTCTCTTTCTGCCTTACTTCATTTATATGTCTGTTTTTATGCCAGTACCATGCTGTTTTAATTACTATCACTTTGCAATATATTTTGAAATCAGGAAGTGTGATGCCTCCAGCTTCTTTCTTCTTTCTCAAGATTGCTTTGGCTATTTGGGGTCTTTTGTGATTCCATATGAATTTTAGGGTTGTTTTTCCCATTTCTGTTTTAACAAATGCCATTGGGATGTTGATAGGGATTGCACTGAATCTGTAGGTCACTTTGGGTACTGTGGACATTTTTTATAAGACGGCCCTCAACAATCCTTGACTAGTGGTATTCATCCACTTGCGTAATCACCTCCCCTTGAATGTGAGCTGGATCTAGTGAGTCACTTCTAATGATAGAATCTGGCAAAAATTCTAGGATGTCACTTCCAAGATTAGGTTAGAAAAAGACTCTGGCTTCTGTCTAATTTACTCTCTCTTGCTCTCTTTCTCTTTCTCTCTCTTGCTCTCTCACATTCTCTCTCTTTTGTTCTCTGGGAAGCTAGTTACCCTGCAGAGAGGCCCATGTGGCAAGGAGCTGGGGGAGGCTTCTGGACAACAGCCATAGAGGATCTGAGGCCCTCAGTCACCCGTGAGGAACTAAATCCTGCTAACCACCACAGGAATGTACTTGGAAGCCTATCTTCCCTCAGTTGAGCCTTCAGATGGGAGCTTTGTGAGAGACTCAGAGCCAGAGGCACCCAGCTAGATTCCTGACACACAAAAACTGAGATAACAAATGTCTGTTGCTCTATGCCACTGAGTTTGGGGTAAATTGTTACACAGAAATAGATAACGAATACAGTGACCAGTCTCTATTTGCATTGCTGCCATCCCTGATGCTATGTCTGCTCTCCTTGCTTGGGGCCCCTCATTCCTCCTCACCAGCTGCCTTCCTACGGAGATTTTCTCCTCATCCCACTCAGGATCTGACTCCCCACACCAAGCTGCCCTTCCACAACGATACCTGGATCCACCCTCCACAGGGACACCTCCCCACCCTGCTTGGTCTCCAACACCCCTATCTGCACCCCCACACTCCCTACCATGGATGCCTACCTTGCTCTGCCTCACCTAATGGCTTTAGGACTGAATTTTTCAGGAAGGCGAGGCAGAAGGACAGGGTACATGCATTTTTATTTTTAACAAATATATTGCCAAGTTACCCTCTAAAAATCTTACAGCAATTTACACGCTAGTGTCTCCCCCTCCTCCTGTCCTTCCCTTGTGTCACAGGATGCTGATGGGTTTGTCCTTCCCAGTACTGTTTCTAGGTCTCATCCCAATGAACTGTCAAATGGTTCAATTCTTTTTCAAATCTTCTGTTGGGTTTCGCTGTACTGGCATGTCTAGAGAGCATTTTCCCCTCAAAATGCAAATCCTCTCTTTCCCTCTGGCAGTTATGGGCTTCCATCCTTGGTCAGTGGGTTGTAATGTGGAGAACTATAAAGGAGGAAAAAGAAAGTATTTGTTTATAAAGGAGAGCAGAATGCCTTCTAACAGTTTGTGACAAGGATGGACATTTAAATAGACCTACAGGAATTTTTTCAGGAAGGGTGACCTTGCCCTTTGTTAAGTTCTGAATTAATACAGATCAAGCCAGGAAGGGGCTACTTCCTTCTCAGCCCATCTTCTGGTTTTCAGATTGCAAGTTGTGCCCATGTGTGTATTTTCTCTACCTGGAGCTCTAGCTAGTCTGGTTTCATGTCTCTGTCCTTTAAGGCAATACTTACAATTAACATTTATAAAAAGCACTTTATGAAATGCTGTTAATTCATCCTATCCTTACAACAGCATTATGGATTTGATATTTCTGCCCTGCCCCTATCTAACACATGGGGAAACACTGAACTTCTCAGAGTGTGGCTTACCCCAAGGTCACACAAGCTAGTTAGTGGCAAAACCGAGGCTGGAACTCAAGTCTTCTGACTCCAGACCCTGAAATCTTTTTACTCCATTGCATTACATGTCTGGGTTCCTCTCCTTTAAAGAAGTGTTCTTGTAGGGTGGGGGAAATTGCTCAGTGGTAGAGCACGTGCTTGGCGTGCATGAGGTCCTGGGTTCAATCCCCAGGGCCTTCCTTAAAGGGGTAAATTAAAATTAAAATCTTAAAAATTAAAAGACATGTTCTTGAAAGCCTGAGCTCCCCTTCCAAACTGGAGCCTGAATCTGTAGAAACCTCTGCCCAGCCTGGCAGACTCGATTTGGCCAGGCTAAATCGTCAGTTCTTTAGAAGCAATTTGTCCTGGGATTTACCTGGAGTTCTTTATTGCATCATTAAAATACAGTTTTTTTAAAAATGTCTTGGGGATGCTAAGATTATTCCTCACTGAAAAAATACAAATAAAAAGAAATTGGGACACAACATTATAAACTGACTTACTTCAATTATATATATATATATATATATATATATATATATATAATTTTTTAAAAAGAAATTGGTATATTAAGCAAAAAAAAATCCAAAACCTTCATCAGTAACACTATGTTGGGGACTGGTTTTGCTATTTCGTGATGAACTTTAAGAAGATAAACCAGGTGCCATTGAAACAAATTAAATGTCCTTCAAAGGGCCTAGTTAAATAAATTGTAGTACAAAGAAATATTATAACCTAGATGTTAAAAAATAAGGCAGATCAACATAAGGAGTGATTTCCAAGCTGTGTTGTTAAGTGAAAACAAATACAGACAAAAAAGTGTGAATAGTAACTCTCCTTTGTGATAAATACATATGACAGAATATCTCCGGAGGGATATACCAAAAATTAGAATAGTGGATGTTCCCAGGAACGACAAATAGGTGACAAGGGTGGGATGGAGACTGATTTTTCACTGTCTACCTCTTTATACCAGGTCTTTATCCCATCTGACTTTTTAGACCATTTGCCTGTATTGCCTGCTAAAAACATTTTTAGTTACACAGTGCTTTACAATTTTAAAGTATATATATAAAAATTATTTTATATAATACACATGCAACCCAAGGTAGTAAATCTTATACCTTTCTCATAGAGGCCTTCAAACCGATTTCTGCCTTCAACCTCCTTCCCAGCTTCCCCTCTGCACGCCTTGCCAGCTCCAGCCACATCTTAGAGAAGACTGATCTACACTTTCCCTCTATCCTGCCAGCGGGGCCTCCAAGCTCCACTCTCTCCCTACCTTCTAATTAATGTAACTAGGCATTGTGTTCCATAATTGCAGGGTTTGTCAGTGAAATCAATAGTTGCCTCCCCTGTGACAATGACACTTTAGCTCCATCCATCTCCCCAGAGTCCAGCAGCTTCTCTGAGCTAACAAAACTCCCAAGATTATTAACATGTTCCTTTGCTCTCACTCATTTTCACGCATGCAAGTTAATGAACAGATTCTCAATTCACATGATTTTATACATCCAACCCAGGATGACTTTAAGATAAGATTACATTCACATGTATATTTTTAAGGCTTTATCAAGGTAGAGTTTACATATTACAAACTCCAGCATTGTCTGCTTATGGTTCTGTGATTTTTAGTAAATATATAGAATTGTATTTTTTAATTATATAGTTTTTAGTGATGTATTTTATGTATGTTTTAATGATGTCCTTAAGAACCTAACTTAAAATAAAACAACCTAGATCATATTAGGTTTCTGACATTATTCAATTTCTTTCTTCTGACCTCAACTCCCAAATTAGCTCCATGCCCTCCTCCTTAATGGAAGATATCTAATTCTATTGTTGAGAGGGTGCTTAGAAATCAACCCGAGATGGGAAGCTAGCATCCACATTGGGCACATAATTTGCCTAGAGTCATAAAACAGGTAAATGGCAGAGTCAGGACTAAAACCCAGGATTCTTCCAAAAATTTCCCATTACAGCACAGAGTCCCTTCTCTTAAGTATTGCTAATGTTCTGGAAATCAATACATCAACCACCATCAATCAATCTGTCCAGCTAAATCTAAAGATTTGATGATGGAGGAAGGGCTTGAATTGAGTGTGGGTCTAGAGAACAGGTAAGAAATATAAGCTCTTTCCTCCAAGGTCCTACTGGGTGAATTTCTTTTTTAGTATCTAGCACACCTAACTAAGAATATAGGATCTTTTCTGTCCAGAGAAGGACTTTTTGGTTACCAGTTAATAGTATCTATTATTATCATCATCATCATCATCATTGGATTTTCTCCAGCACACGTTAGCAAGAGGTGAAGGTGGTATGAAACAGTAGCAAATGAAACCACATAGACACTGCTCCCTGCTTTTGCCAAAAATTACACTAAAATTAGCCTCTATTCCCCACAGATTTGAGCCAGGGAAAGCAACTTCGTCTCTCATCTTGTTTTTCTAGCAATCAGTTTGTAACAATTAAACAACTGGGGATAAAGCAAGAAGTACACTTTATATTTTTGTGTGACCAAAACTGAAATTGTTCTCTAGCATTAATTATAGTGGCACTTGGTGTCACCATAGTAGGAGGGACCAGGCCAACAACAGTTTTGAGGTACTGAATACAACATTCTGAACTTAAATAGAAAACTCTAAAGTGTTCAGATTGATAGGGAATCACTGTCAACTATTTTTCCTATTTTTTATTAGAAATCATATCTTTCCCCCAGTCATTCCCATCTAAGAATGTATCCTAAGAAAAAGCAGATATTTATGTACAAAGATATTCATCACAATTTTTATAAGAGTGAAATCTTGGAAATAATTAAAAGCAATTGGAAGGGATTAAATAAAATATGATAATTCCATAAAAGGGAATTTTAAGCAACCATTAAATTCACCTTGTCAAATTTTTTTTTCATTTGTAACAGTTTTACTGAAATATAATTTATATACCATAAAATTCACTGGTTTGAATTGTAAATTCAAAGCTTTTTAGTTTATTTACAGAGTTGTGGAACTATCCCTGTAATCTAATGTTAGAACATTTTCATCACTCCGAAGAGAATCTTGTATCTATTAGCAGTCACTCTCCATATCCCCAATCTATAAATTGATAAGAAAAACACAAATAACTCAAAAGACAACTGGACAAAGGAAAGGCAATCCCAGAAGAGGACATGCAAATGAATAATATACATATGAAAATATGATCAACTTTACAAGTGGTAAAGGAAAAGGAAATTAACACAAGATCCCATTTCCCCCTTCAGATGGGCAAAAATGAAAAAGATTGATAACATCTGGTACCAGTAGGGGTGTGGGGAAACAGGCATTCTTAGACACAGTTGGCAGGAGTATGAATTGTTACAACCATTTTTGGAAAGTAATCTGGCACCATTTATTTACTATTTTTAAAGGACATACCACTGGGGCCAGAAGCCCCACTTTGGAAATCTATCCTACAGTGATTAAAGGACCAGCATGTAAGGACATATGTGCAAAACTGATTTCTGCAGGGATTGCAAATTGCAGAGCAGTGTGCAGAATATGATCCTATCTTTGTGTCAGGCACTGCTCTCTGCATAATACATGCCTACTTTCAGTCCTCCCAGCAACCCTACGATTGCAGACAATCCTCTCACCCTCCATGGGGGAGCTGGGGCTCAGAGAAGTAAAGCAAATTGCTTTGGGTCCTACGTGCAACTACCAAGCGGCACAGCCAGCATTCATATCCAGGTCCACTTGGTCCCCAAGCCAAGATCTGCTGAAAATAGTAAGTTTCTGGTTAGAATATCTGAAACTCCCTCAGTGGGAGTGGGGCTAATCTTTTGGGACCTCGCTTTTTTTAAGATGCAAAATGAACTCCTGTCTCAATGAAAGGGGTGGAAATTTGTGACGCTGGGTCTGGGTGAAAGAATAGTAAGTGGGTGACTGGGTTGTGAGGAACGTGCCAATTCATTTCTTAAACCATCCAACGAATATTTATTAGCTTTTACTATGTGACAGGCACCATTTAAAGCACTAGGGGATTCATCAATAAACAAAAGAGAAAAAATCTCTGCCCTGGAGAATTCACATTTGGTGGGGATGAAGCAGACAATTAACAAGTTACACATTATACAACAAAGTATACTTTATATACAATTACATTATATAATATAAATATAGATAGATAGAGATAATATGTGAGATGGTAAATCAAGCTGTGTAGGAAAATAAAGCAGGGGAGGGGAATGGGGGTGGGGGTAATGGAAGGGGCATTACAGTTTGAAGAACAGTGGTCAGAAAAGGACTCACTGAGCAGGAAACATTTAAGCGAAGATCTGAAGGATGTGAGAGAAGAACCATGCAGCTACCCAGGGGAATAGCATTCTAGCAGAGGGAACAGTAAGTTCAAGGAAGCTGAAGTAAGAGTCTATCCATCACATTTAAGGAGAAGCAAGGAAGCCCATGGGCTGGGACCCAGGGAGGTGGAGGGGGTGGAGGGTGGGGGGGATGGTGACGTCAGAGAGGGACCTGGGAGCCAGACTGTGCAGAGGCTTGCTGGCCATGACTTTACCTTATCCTCCCAACAAGATGGGGAACCAACCAGTGCAGTGCTAAGAAGAGGAGTGACAAGATCCTGCTTACATTTTAAGAGGGTCACCATGGCAGCTGTGTTGAAAATAAACTGAAGGGGGGCAAAGATGGAAGAAGGAAGACCAACTAGAAGGCTAAGGCAACGACTAAGGAGAAAGGTGATGGCGGCTAGGACGAAGGTGGTAGCAGCAGAGGGGTAAGACGTGGTTAGATTCTGAATGTATGTTGCAGGTAGCGTCAACAGGATTTGCTGATGATTTAGGTGCCGGATGTAAGAGGAAAGTTTTTGCATGAGAAACTGGAAAATTGGGCTTACTATTTACGGAGAGGGGGAGGCGGAGGCTGGCGGGAGGGGCAGGCTGGGGGTGGTAGAGACCCAGGGCCTGACTGACTTGTGTGAGCTCACAGAGATGGGCCAATTCAAAACACCCACCAGCTTCATTCCTTAAATTGTATTGTAAATGAGACCCAGATATCTCAGTACTGAAAGACGCCCTCCTGGGGTCTGCTAGTTTACACTCAGGGATTCCTTGCCAGTGAAGATGGAGGCCGTCCTTTTCATCCTGAGGTGCATCTGAATGAAAGCAAAACAGAAAAGCAACAAATTCAAAAGCCAAAGGTTTCTTATATAACTGTACAGTGACTATAAACAGAAAACCTAGCCCTGGGCATTATGGGAGGTGCCCCAGGGAAAGGTGTCTGTGGCTAATTGAAAGAAAGGCCCTCTCCAGAGTAGAGAGATGGGAGATAGTGGTCGGCAGAATAATGTCCCTGCCAAAAATCACCACATCTGTGGCTTGCTTTCAAGATAAGATTTAAAGTCTCTGATGCTGGAGAGGCTGTGGAGAGAAGAGAACCCTCCTACACTGCTAGTGGGAATGCAGGTTGGTGCAGCCACTGTGGAAAACAGTACAGAGATTCCTCAAAAGACTAGGAAGAGACTTACCATATGACCCAGTCATCCCACTCCTGGGCATATATCCAGAAGGAACCCTACTTCAAAAAGACACCTGCACCCCAATGTTCATAGCAGCACTATTTACAATAGCCAAGACATGGAAACAGCCTAAATGTCCACCAACAGATGACTGGGTAAAGAAGATGTGGTATATTTATACAATGGAATACTACTCAGCCATAAAAACTGACAACATAATGCCATTTGCAGCAACATGGATGTTCCTGGAGAATGTCATTCTAAGTGAAGCAAGCCAGAAAGAGAAAGAAAAATACCATATGAGATCATATATGTGGAACCTAAAAAAAAAAAAACATAAATACAAAACAGAAACAGACTCACAGACATAGAATATAAACTTGTGGTTGCCAAGGGGGAGGGGGGTGGGAAGGGATAGACTGGGAGTTCAAAATTTGTAGATACTGACAGGCATATGCAGAATAGATAAACAAGATGATACTGTATAGCACAGGGAAATATATACAAGATCTTGTGGTAGCTCACAGCGAAAAAAATGTGACAATGAATATATGTATGTTCATGTATAACTGAAAAATTGTGCTCTACACTGGAATTTGACACAACATTGTAAAATGACTATAACTCAATAAAAAATGTTTAAAAAATAATAAATAAATAAATAAGATTTAAAGCCTCTGAGCCTTCACCAATGTTTCCTTTCCCTGACAGTTGTCCCTTTTTGTCTCTTCTTCACTTAGCATCACTCTTACTGCCTCCTCTGGAGACCTCCTATGATTCCCACTCTCAGATTTTCAATTTATGTTGATGCCTGTGTCATATGTGAAAACCCTTTAGAGACTCCTGCACACGATAAAATTGAAGAGCATTAGTACCACCTGCCTGCTGAGCAGCCAAAGTCTTGCCCACAAGTAGCGTACATCTAATAGGAGTATGATTAATACGACCCAGAGAAACACATGCTAAGAGCCACGAGAACAAGGTAGAAACTAAATTACAAACTCAGATCTGCATCACTCCCATCTTGAGCAGTCAACAGGCAGAAGCCAAGGGCTCTACCAGAGAGCATTTTCAAACCTCCGCTAACGATCACCATCATTTCTGCCTTCGTTTCCTAACACTACTCTGACAAATTACCATCAATTTCATGGCTTAAAGCAACACAGATGTATTATGTCACAGTTCTGGAGGTCAGAAGTCCTGCAATCCAAATGCCAGCAGGGCAGCATTCCTTCTAGAGGCTCTTTGGGAGAATCTGTTTCCTTGTCTTTTCCAATTTCCAGAAGTCATCCGCATTCCTTGGCTTGTGACCCCTGACTTCAGCTTCAGAGCACGTCACTGCCACTTCTGCTGCCATTGTCACATCTCCTTCCCTGACTCTGACCCTCTTGTCTTCTTATAAGGACTCCTGTGATTATGTTGGATAATCCCAGATAATCTTCCCATCTCAAGATTCTTAACATGCTGATATCTATCTACAAAGTCTCTTTGGCCATGGAAGATAACAGGTTCCAGGGATTTTTTTTGGGGGGGCTGCTCTCTATCTAGGAAGTTCCCCTCTATTCCTAGTGAACTGAGAATTTTTACTCTGAATGAGCATGGCATTTTGTCAAAAAGATTTTTCTGCATTAACTGATATGATCATGTATGTTTTCTTCCAGAGCCTATAAATATGGGGGATTACATGGGTTAATTTCTCAATATTGAATTAGCTTTGCATCCCTGGAAAAAAGCCCACTTGGTCATGGTATATGATTCTTTTTATACATTGCTGAACCCTATTTAACATCTCATTAAGGATTTTTGCATCTATATTTATGAGAGTTATTGGTGTATAGTTTTTTGTTTATTGTGTGATATCTTCACCTGGTTTTGATATCAGGTTAATATTAACTTCATAAAATGAATTGGAAAGTGTTCCCTCCTCTTTTACTTTCTGGAAGACATTGGTAGAATTTCTACAAATCCTTCTTTACATGTTTTGTATAATTCTCCCGTTTAGGTATCTAGGCATGGAGATTTCTTTTGGGGGAGTTTTTAACTATAAATTCAATTTCTTTCATAGTTACAGCATTATTCCAATAATCCTGTGGGTTTGGAAGGGAGCATGATCCTGCCAACACCTTGATTTTGGACTTCTAGGCCCCAGAACTGTGAGACAATAAATTTCTATTGTTTCGAAGCCACTCCGTTGGCAGTACTGTTACGGCCACCCTGGGAAAGTAATACAGTATCTATTGATTTACTGTTTTTCAATCATTCGGTTTGAGATCTTCCTGGTTCATGGTCTGATGACTGATCTGACATTTTGGGTATTATGTTATAGGACCCTGGATCCTATGTAAACCTTCTGTCTTAGCTGGCTTCCTGTGACACTGTTCTGTCAGGGGAGAGGAGACACTGTCATGTTACTGCCAGGTGGTGCTGCCAGGTCACCAGGGGCCTCCTTTCACACCTGAGGAAGGGCTGCTGCGCGGGGCCAGAAGCACCAGCTCCCCGCGCAGGCTCTGCTGATACTTCCCTGGCTAAGAAGTGTAGATAGCTGTCACCGTCTCCACATGGCTTCTGCTGACACCGTGAGGGAAGGCAGGCTCATTACCGCTGGGCAGCGCTGAACGTCTTCACTCTCCTCCAAGCCTCCTCTGACCCCACCCTGGCAGGGGCTGTGGGTGCTTCATTACAATGCGATGAGGGAGGAAATCTAAGCTCCCCACCTGGCCTCTGCTGATAGGGCTAGGGGTGAGGCCGCTTTTTCTCTGTAGTACTTGGCTGGAGTAAAGCAGTTACTGTCTGAACGTTTTCTGTTACTCTGGGCTGTCCCTTTTCTGGCCTTTGGCTAAAGAGAGCAGGCTTTTCTTGGGGCTTTTTTGTCCGCATTCATTACCAGTGCCAGGTTGCTGGCCTCGGCCGCTCCAAGTCTAGGAAATGAGGCCAAAAGGAAACCAGAAGAACTCACCACCACATCATTCCTTGGGTCCTAAAATCCCTAGATGGTCTGCCTTCTCTCCTTTTGGAATCTTCATATGTTTGTTTTACATGCAATGTCAAGAATTTTTAATTGTATTTCATCAGAGAAATAGCAAAAAGTATGTGTATTTCATCTTCTAGAAAGCAGAAGTCCTGAACTTTTTAAAAATAATTAATTCAAACAATATAGACCAAAGGTGAAAATACTTTCCCACTCTTCAGTCTCATTCAAAATCAAGAAAACGGGCAGCCTCAGGACCCAGGGGATCTTTCTCTAAAGAAATACAGCCCTTGACTTTACTATCCCTTAGTCAATTGGGAAACCCCAAATACACACTTTAAAAAGAATATTTTGAGCTGCTTGTGTTCATTCTTATTCATCAAGGTTTTGTTTTTTTTTTTCCCCAAATTGAGCTCCACAGAGGACCCTCCTCAGAATCACCTTGAGATGCTTATTAAACATGCATTCTGACCTGCCGAATCAGAGCCCGGGACTGGAGACTTGGAACCAACATCTTAACAAGCATCGTCTGTCCACAAGAGATTCTGATCTGCCTTAACATTTGAGAACCACTGATCTAAGCCAGTGAGTGATAGAATTGCTGAAACACACCAGGTGGAGGATAAGGCCTTACAATGGGCCTGGAGACTATCATTCAGGGGATATTAATCATTAATCAGGGCTCTCAGAGCAGACTGGATCTATCCGTTACTAACCGCCCCCCACACTATAGCCTTCACAGCCAGTCACTATTGTGCTGCTTTGCACAAACAATGCCTTGAAAGTCCTAAGCTAATGCTTCGTCACATTTCACTTGTCCTCTCTCTACTTCACTGCCCCGAGCTATCAATCTGGTAAAACTACCAAAGACAGTGAAACTAGTCTGACAGGTTTTGTCCTCAGTGAAGTCACACTGGGTCCTCTGAACACAAACCATCCTTTAAAAATAATCCATTTTCAATTGTCTCCTGGAATTACCATCAAGCTTACTGATCTGTCTATCACACTTCCTCTCTTTTTTCCTTTTTTGAAAACTACGATCACATTTGCCTGTCTTCAGGCTTCTAGCACCTCTCCTAGTCTCCACATTGATGAAAATAAAAATACCATCAAGAGCAGTTTAGAGGTCTCATTTGCAAGCACTCCCAGTACTCCAAGAAATGTGATTTGTCCAGACTGGAGACTTGAACTTGGTTAAAGCAATGAGATACTCTTTTGATAACCATTTCATCCATCCTGGACTTTCCTTCCTTGACCAATGTTTGGTCTAGACTCTTGCTATTCAAAGTGCTGATGGAGGATCAGCTGCCTCAGCATCACCTGGGAGCTTGTTAGAAATGCAAATTCTTGGGCCCCATCCAGACCTACTGAATCACAATCCCCATGTTAACAAAATCCTGAGGTGATGCATATGCATGTTAAAGTCTGAAAAGCCCTGGGCTAGACTTTTCAGTATGAAAATTTCTCCTTGACAGAAAATACCAGTACAAAGTGAGAACAGAGTTCTGCTCTCTATCACCCTTCACTCTGTCGTTGTTAATTGTATCCCCTTCTTGATTGTCTTCTTGTTCTTAACGTTACTTTAAAAAAGCTCTTTATGGTGACCTTACCATTCCTTGAAGGCCCCAGGTCTACATCTGGTGTTTAGTCTTCTGAACACTGTTTACACAGATCTATACTAGCCTCCTGCACTTATCATTGACTTGGTGGGGCTCCTTTCCAAATTTAACCTGCTAAGAACTGAAAGTAAGGGACCTTTCTTCATTGAGAATCCACAAGGCACAGTAATTCTCTGCACAGGGAAATCTGCTGAAGTCAAGGCAACAGAGCCCTCATCCCTCTCTTTCTGCATAAACCTTCAGACAACCCCAGATTTTCAAAAGGATCTTTGACACTCGCCCGTGAAGGATCTTGTTTCTTATTCCAGAAAAGTAGACTATTCCACCTTTGGCTCCCAGTGAGTTATATATGCTTATTATGTAAGCACCCATATAATAGTAAGGCCGCACATCCCTTTAAAGTGCTCCACCCCATATCATCTACTTCTGGGAGTCCAACCCTGTTTTTCCAATACTGTTCCAGCTTCCACTTCTCCATGTCTTCTGCTTCTCTAGGTGCTTAGTGTCCATAATGAAATACCAATGTCTGTGCTACCAGTGCTTTCTGTAGCGCCTCCCAAAGCTCGTAATCCTTGGGGTGTCCAACTGGTTCTGAATTAGAAAGGTATCCTCCCCAACTCTGTGTCATCCTCTGTCACCTGGGCCTTGAAACAGCCCTGCTTTTGCTCAGTCTCTCAAAGTCTCCCTTAGGCAGGTCCAGCAACTCATGGTTTTCATTTGCTTAACTGTGGAAGTCAAAGGTCCAGAGAAGGAATGCATGCCCTGTTATCCCCTTAGAGCACCTCTTAAGTCTGTCAAGCCCTTCTCACCACCAAAAACTCTTCTTTTCTCGTGGTTACAAAGCAAAAGACCCCACATATATGAATGGGTACAAATGGACCCTGATATGTGTTAGGGGGAGGGGGAGGAGGAATAGTAATCGTATACTTTAGCAGTGACTGGCCTTCAGTTAAGTCAGCAAAAGTGGCCTGTTATCACTGCATTTGGTTAATTTCCAAACATTTCAGGAATTTCCCAGATATCTTTCTCATTACTGATTTATAACGTAATTCCCTTATGGTCAGTGAACGGAATGAATAGAATCTATATTATGTTCATTCTTTTAAATTTATCGACACTTTCATTATGGTCCAGCATGGTTTCCCATGGTGAGTGTTCCTCATAAACTTGAAAAGAATGACTTCTGCTGTTGTTGGAGGGAGAGAGCTATAAATGTCAACTGGGACAAGTTGAATGATGGTGTCTTAATGATTATCTACTTGTTCTATTGATTACTGAGAGAGGAGTGTTAAAGTCTTCAAATAGAATGGTGGATTTGTCTATTTCTCCTTTAAATTCTATCAGCTTTGCTTCACACATTTTGTAGGTCTGCTATTAGGTACACATATATGTTTAGAATTATGTCCTCTTATGAATTGATCCTTTAATCATTATAAAATATCCTTCCATATCTCTGGCAATACTCCTTGTCTTAGAGTCTACTTTATCTAATGTTAATATAATCACTAGATTTCTTATGATTAGCGTTTGTGTAGTATATATTTATTTTTCTGTCCTTTTACTTTAACCCAAGTATTTAAACTAGTTTTCTTATAGGTAGCCTTTATAAAAAAATTTTTTTTGCCAATATGACAACGTCTGCCTTTTATTTGGAGCACTTACTATATTCACTATAATTATTGATATGGTCTTTTCTAAGTCTCCCATTTTAGTGTTTTTTTTTCTATTTGTCTTATCTACTCTTTGTTCTTTTTTTCCTCCTTTTCTCCTTCCTTAGCAATTTCCTGAGTATTTTTAGTATCTTTTTTTTTGGCTTTTTAGCCGTATGTCTTATTTTATTTTTTAGTAGTTGACCTGAGTATTAAGTATGAAACCATAACTTATCACAGTGTACTTTGAATTAATATTGAACCAATTCATATAAAATGTAAATGCCTTATAACAGCACACTTCCTTTTACTTCTCTCCTTCCCACTGTAGTGTTGTTTTCAAGCATTTTTACTTTTAGATAGATTATAGATCTCACAATACACTGTTATTCTTTTTGCTTTAAACAGTCAATTGTCTTTTCAGTACATTAAGAAAAGAAAAACAAGTCTTTTATATTTACCCTGATATTTACCATTTCCAGTGCTTTTCATTCCTTCATGTAGCCCTAAATTTCCAGCTGGTATAATTCCCCTGAAGTCTGAAGAATTTCCTTTAATATTTCTTATGGAACAAGTCTGCTGGGGATGAATGAAAACTGGTTCTCATTATTGGAGGGACTTGTGTTCTATAGAGTCGCCACGCACACTGAGTTACTGAATACTGAACCAATGCCCCTAGGGGAAATACAGGGTTAGGTTCCTACTAGTCTCTGGTCACAAGATTTTCACCAATGGATCAATAAGTCACCTTGTTTTACGTGTTTCTGTTTAAAGATACCTTATTTAATATATAGTTGATTCATTAACATTGAACTCCTGGCTAAACAAAACTTGTCTAACACACTTAGGAGCACTAGACAGGACTTCAGCACTACCCTTGCGGTCATTTTAAATACCAAAATCACCAATAAAAACGTGGCACTAAACAGACCACAGAAACGACATTTGTTTACAGCATGAGAGCTGAAACAAGAAGGCATTGCTGCTCTGCACATGTCCCTGAATGACTTCAAAAATGACATGAGTATTGATTTGGGGATTACAGAAAAATTTTAGCCAGTAGAAGGAATCTGCAAATATGGGATCCATGAATAATGAGAACTGACTGTATCTTATCTTTCTAGAATCTGTTGTCATCCTTTAAAGAGTGTTGAGCTTAGTTCTGGCAGGCTACCACTCGTCTGATGCCTGAAAATAGTTGTTCCATATATTTTGTTTGATTATTTGTTTACAGCCCATTACTTCATCATGCCCAAACCACCCCTGGATTCGAAGGGAAGGCATAAATACAATATTCAATGTCTCCCAGCAGGCATTGTGTGGATATGATTGAGGAGGGGCCTGGGGATGCATTTGCAAAACTTGGTCATTGTATAAAGGACTACTTCCTAGGATCATGCTAGGTGTTGTGAGAAACGAAGAGAAGGAGGAACCCCGATCTTCTTCCTAAGGACTTTATATTTCAGAAGACATCACACACAAAACACCAACATTTCTCTTACTTTAGCCCCCACCTCCATCCCTAACTCTGTTCCCCTGTAAGTCCTCCTCACAAAACTATTACAGAGATGTCTTCAGGCTGAGGGGCCAAGAAAAATCTCCACTGTACACAACACCCTCAAGTTGCTCCATTACGCTTAGGTCCTAGGTTTGTCATTTAAGGTGATCATCTCATTCTGCTTTAACCAGAACTTTCCCAGGGAAAGGCCTGTGTCTCAGGAACCCTATCAGTCTCAAGAAACGAGAATGGCTGGCCACTCTAATCCATATTGCCCACAGAATTTCCACTGCTTGGACATTCATTCTGAACAAGGTGGGGTGTAACATGTGGAACACAGAGATATGGTTTTTAGCCCTCAAATACTTTTTTTCACCTAGACTGCCACAGTGCTCAAAATTCCATTAGAAATAATTACTCTAGGTTTGAGGCATTCTATCTTTTGGAATTTGGTTAAAATGCAAGGATTTCTGGAAAGCATGACATTAGATTATTACCAGTTATTACTATCTGATGGGAATTTAACAGATCAGCTGGTGGAGAGCAAGAGCATGAGAGAATGGGAAAGATTAGCTTTGACAGAGGGTGCAACAGGTCTACAGAAGGCTGCCAGACTTGAGTAGGGGGTAACACCTCCTTTGCCCAAGTGTGGGCAAGACAAGTAGTGGTTCTCTGAACACGGTCAAATAGATGAGCTAAGGCATCTGTGGAAACACCTCATCTAAGAATTGATTTGTAAGGTCCCCACCCAGATCTGGCACGTTAAGCTGGCTGACCCACACCCAGCACCAAATAAAATATACACCAAGTGAATAATTTAGATCCTAGATTATTTTACTACCTCAGCAACATACTCTGTTTTATGACTTCTTGCTTTGTATTCTATATCTTTCAGTTTGGAGTTAGATATCATCTCTTTGATCCCAAATTTAGTTCAACTTGTCAGGCACAACTTGCATTCACTCTTCAGGTCATTCTTGCTTTGGGCATCATCAGGGAGCAGATTCCCTGAGCTTCCTAGTGCTGACTGGTTTGCCCCATAGAAAGGATTGGCCTTTCATACCAGAAAGCAGTGGTTCTAGGAGTACACTTCTGTTATTATTGTAAGGCCAGGAATATTTAGCATATTATGGCAGTATCTACCTAGCAACAGCTTCGGACCATCCCCTCAAGATAAAACCATCAAAATAAAAAAGTAAATCACAGTAACAAGAGCTGCCCTTTATTGAGTGGACTCTTGTCCAAGGAGTGCTGGAAGGGATTTACAGAGATAACCCCATGGAATCCTTACCATCACTCTATGCTGTAGGGACCGTTACTATAGACGAGGAAACAGCCACAGAAAGGTTAGAAAATTTATTTCAGGTCACAGAGTTACAGTAGAATTCAAATCCAAGCTTTCCTGACTTTGCAGCCCTAAATAATTTTTTTTTTACTTTCAACTTTTTATTATAAAAAATTTCAAACACATAAAAAGTAGGGCAATAATCTCAAGAACCCCCATGTACTCATCCCCTAGCTTGAACGATTATCAATTCAAGACCAACCTCATTACGTCTATACCCACATTCACTTCTCCTCCACTGGATATTTTGAAGCAAATCATAGATATCAGTATTTTATCCATAAATATTTCAGCATATTTCCCTAAAATGACTCCTTTTTAAAGTATAATCATGGGGGATGGGTATAGCTTAGTGGTAGAGCACATGCTTAGCATATATGAGGTCCTGGGTTCAGTCCCCAGCATCTCCATTTAAAAAAAAAACATAATCACAATGTTTTATCACACCTAAACATTAACAATAATTCCTTAATATCATCAAAGATTCAGTCAATATTCAAATATCCCTGATGGTTTCATAATGTTTACAGATTTTTTTGCTCATATCAGCATCCAGATAGATTCACATCATGCAATTGGTCGATGTAACTTTTAAGTCTCTTTTAATCTATAGGTCCCTCCACCATTTCTTTTTTCCCACTGGAACTTATTAATGTAGATGTTAGCTAGTTTTCCCTATCTATAGGTTTTCACTATCTATGGATTTGGTGATTACATCCCAGTAGTGTCTTTTCAAGAAAATCGGTAATTAGACCCAGCGATTTATTGAGGTTTAATTTTTTGGCAAGACAACTTCATAGGTGGTGCTGTGTATATTGATCAGAAGTACATAATATCTGGTTGTCTGTCTTCTTGTGATGCTAACAGCCATTGATGATCATTGCCTTGATCCATTATTTCATTAGTGATGGTCAAATGGTGCTACTCTATCATCCCTTCTTCACTTGTTAGCTGGAATACTTCTATAAAGAAAAACTTCCCATCATCAAGTTTTTGGTTACACTAAAGTATAATTTGCATAGAAAAGACTGCAATGGCAACCTTTCTGGTATAGATCGCCACATGCACCTCAGGCTTGGGCTCACTGTGTTTGTTTACAGTCACACTTCCAGCCTTTCTGTCCAAGGCATACCTTCCTTGCTAGTATGTCTGGGTCCAGCCTTGGCCACAGGGAAATAAAAGTTTTAAAATATATAAAATATCAATTCAGGAGGGTCAACATCCATTTAAATGGAATTTCGGAAAGAAAGAAAAACAAGAGAAGGGAAAAAGTAATTTTTTAAAAAAGAAGAAAATTTCTCTTAACTGGAGATTTCAGTTTGAAAAGACCACTGACTGGTAAGTACAATGAAAGAAAAATGAGTTGTGTCTAAACACATCCTGTGAAATTTTAAAATATCAAGAATAAAGGGAAGTTGGGAGCTCGAGATTTGCAGATACTAACTACTATATATAAAATAAATAGACAAGTTTATACTGTATAGCACAGGGAACCATATTCAATATCTTGCAGTAACTTATGGTGAAAAAGAATATATGTGTGTTCCTATATGACTGAAGCATTGTGCTGTACACCAGAAATTGACACAACATTGTAAACTGACTATACTTCAATAAAATACAGTTTATAAAAAAGAATAAAGGGAAGCGCCTTAAAGCTTCTAGTAAGAAAAAAGGTCTATCTACAAAGAAATGAGAATCCTCACTAGCAGCTGTTAGATAAACAAAACAAAACAAAACAAAACAACAAACACAATAGTATCTATAAAGTTGAAGAGAAAATGACTTTGAACCTAGAATCCTATATTAGTTAAGTAAAAGAACAAAAACAGGTATTTTTAGGCATGAAATAACTTGGAAATTTTACCTCCCAGTTACCTTCTCTGAAAAAATTAATTACTTGAGGATGTACTCCAACAATCAAAAAAAACAGATTCAGGAAAGAGAAAGACCTGAGATCTAAGAAGCAGAGACACTAACCCCCAGACACAAAGGAGAAAAATTCTAAGATGACAGCTGTGCAGGAAGGAGGCTTAGAAAGAGTCAGTTCACAAGTAGTCTATCCAGGAAGCTGGAAGATAGGAGTAATACCATGACAAAGGCACAAATACCTTTTGCCAACAACAACAAAAAAAGAAAGATAATTAGAAACTAAGAAAAACAAACATCCTCAAAAGAGGATCCGCGTATAAAACAATGTAAAATGTGGCATGACTAAGCAATTGGTGGATTGTAAGAAAAGAGAAACTATTTGAACAGGAAATTTGTGCTGTTCTCCCCTTCAAGTGGCTCAGGAGTTAGGAGATAAGATTACCTCTCTCCCACTGATCAAATCACACACTCTGATTCTGCAAGCAGTAACTCAGAATCAACGTATAGATAAAGCACAAAAAACAAATACAGTTACAGAATGGAATGGCAATATGAAAATGATTTCAACTTTGACGATGTAAAACTAATCAAATAACTATCAGAAGTTGGGAGTAATTTCCTAATTTTACAGAATAGAGCCCCGAAAGGTAAGTATAAATGGAAATTTAAATACATTATGCAAGGGATTAAAGATAATTGAGGTGCTAAAGAGGAAAGGAGGATTTAAATTCCTCACCTGACACGTGGAGAGTCAGTGCTGCTTAAAGGAAATAAACCAAGATTTTGAAGTAAAAGCATCTCATTTAGAATTATGGAAATAACCAACACAAGAAACAAAAAAATCAGAAATGGCCAAAAGAGGCTCAAGAACATCAAAGGATACTGTAATTAGTAGGACTTGGGGGTAGGAGCAGGAAGAATCCTTCTGCTTTTAATTTTATAACCTTCTATACTGTTATTCCACTCATTCATTCAACAGCTACTTACAAACCATCTGTTACTGTACCAGGCATTATTTGAGGCACAGGGATACAGGGATGCACAAGGTAGAGAACATTCTTGCCTTCAAGGAACTCATATTCTAGTGGGGGGAAGGTTAGCCAATAAACAAGTAAATCCCTTCCTAAAAAAGATAAGTACAAATAATATTAAGTGCAAGGAAGATTATAAGACAAGACAAATGTGCTCTTGAGTGATCACTTGGAAGAAGTAAAATTTGAGCTAAAATCCTTTTTTCTATGAGGGAAGGTATGGGATCGCGATCCCTTTTCTCCCAGGAGGCTCCAGGGCCCCTATGCAAATTTACTTACCTCCTCTCCAGCAACCAGCTTAACAAACCAAGGAATTTTGGGAGAGGCAGCCTTTGTCAAACCAGAAAAAAATCTTGCTGCACCCTTACCCCAGAGCAATGATCGCCACCTGCCTTACATCTACTCTAGGGCCCCTTCAAGAGATTGTTCCCTGAACAAGGAAGACCTGCTCCAAAGTGACTTGCTGGGAAACTTTCAAATGGCCCTTTCTTCCCTCAACATTTCCCTAACCCAAGTCCAGTAGCTCAAGATGAGTCCTTGCCTCACCTCAATGAGGTCTCCAGACTCAGGATGAAGGGAGGCCTCCTACAGAGACCCAGCTGCCTGCTCATCTCTGACAGCGAAGCCCGTATGTAGGTCCCAAGTCAATGCTATGATGCTACAATAGCTGGTTACCAGTGCCCTATGAAAACACACAACACCTTGACTTCTGGCGGCCCGTGACCTACTCAACATGCACTACACAGAGGCATGTTTTTGGCAACAGCAAGAAAAAAGGCTAAAGAAGCTCAGTAGAGCTACTTACTCCACCAACCCTCAATCACCAAATATTCCCAGGAGACCATTCCCTTACCTTCCTCACCGTCTCTCTCCCAAAGTGGTCATAGCGTCACAATCACTGAGGTCAACACCTTATGAGAATGGCCCACTTTCTTTCCCCAGCTGGGCCACTTCCTGCCCCAGTTATCTCTACTTTGTTCTTCAGAGACATAGGTGCTCTGCCTCCCAAGGCAGCCGAACCCTGTCATGTCTGACTGGGGGCCCCCATTTGTGCAATAGTTCTAGTGAGCTATCTTCTAATCTACCATGCCCAATCCACCTGTCCACTGCCCACCACAAGCTAACTGAACACCAGCCAGAAAGAACATGTCAACTAGATTTCGGAGGAGGCTTCTGGTTGTCATACACCTTCTGCCAACAAGCTAGGACTGGGCCACACACATCCCTAAAGCCAATTTTGCTTACCACACTCTGCACCCATCTACTAGAACACTCTTCACCGTAAATGCAGCTTTCTCCCTCCTACCAAGCAGCTGCATCACAAGCCTTTGCTTTCAGTCAACAGACATCAATCACCTACTAGGCCGCAGACACTGTACTGGATGTGAGGGTCATGGCTTCCTGCAGGCCATGTGGTGTCTTGGGGCAAATCTGAGTAAGGCACTCCTTCTCCAAAAAGACACCTCTGTGCCAGGATGCATGACTTGGTGAGTATGGCAAAGGCTGGATTTCAGTCCCCATGGGCCCTCTGGGCCAGATTCCCTTGCACAGTGAATAAGGATTGTGCACAATTGTACACAGCAGGCCTATAGAGCTTGACGGTAAAAAAGAGCCTTGTCACTAACTGGAAGCATTCTAGATTCCCCCAAGAAGGCTGCGGGGACATCTACATTTCCCAAAGATCTTATCTGGCTCTCCTCCTACTGTGTCTGCTCCACCTGCCCTTATTACGTATTTAGGGACCACTCCCTGCGCCCAATCACATTCTCAGAAATTACGAATCCTGTCAACTTCTCCTCCAGCTTCTCATTTCCCTGCATATCTACCTCGTCTTTCATTTCATCTACCATTTCATCTCATTTCCCTGCATATCTACCTCGTCTTTCATTTCATCTACCATTCCTTACTAGACCCAGCTGATCTCAACCCCACCAAACACCCCACCCTACACCCTTAGGAGCCAATGTCACAAAATGAGAAACCTAAAGACATAACACAGGAGAATTTGGAGCAAGCCACCACCTCCAGTACTGATCTTACCCCACCCCATTTAGCAGGCAGGGAGGGAAAAGCAGGAAGGGCAAGTCCAACTCTGCTCTTCCTTAGGCTGATCAAATCACCACAAATGGCCCACATCTTCAATAGAGTGTGGTCTCCAGATCACTCCGCCTGGGCTAAAGACCATGTTCTTTCCATCTCATCCTTAGATCCAGCCAGCTGAAGTAAAGCCCAATGAAGACAACCTTTGACATCACTAAATAGACCACATAAAATGAAATATCTGCATTTCCATTTCTCACCAGCATTCAGGGCTTCCTCCAAGAGCACTGGTAGGGGGATAACTAATACATCCATGACAAAGAAGCCTCAGTTAAGTGGTCTCTCCCAGGGAGGGGGCAGGTTTACCCTAAGACAAATTCCAGATCCTCTGTTTAGAGCCACAGGAAGAAGTGGTAAAACAGAAACAGAACAAAACAATAAAACCTTCAGCAGTGTTCCACCTGCTCTAAATCTAGACGGTTTCAGAAGTATGTCCATCATGAGCAGATCCCTAGGGGTTGCTTGTACTAGAGAAGCATAAACACTTACATTGCCTCCCTTCTGCTAACAGAGTGAGAGGGAAAGACGTCATCTGGCAATTTAAAGCGATGCCAAGCAGTAATCCCAAAGCCAGTGCTTGGTGTAGGTAAGTAACTGCCCTAATGGGGACCTTAAGTTACTGGGGAGCTCAGGCTCCTGAGTCAAACTGAGTTCGGTTCTCATCTCTACCACTTCCAACTTGAACTACAAAAAAGCCACATGGTGTCACAGAAAGCACACAGGCTCTGGACATCTGACTGCCCAGCTTGAAATCCCCGCTCTCCCACTTAACAGCTGTGTGAACTTCAGCAAGTACTGTGCTCATTTCCTCATCTTTGAGATGAGAAATATAATCATTCTTCCATCACAGGTTTGTGGTAGAGCTTAAACTGAGAACATCTATGGCCAGGCCTATAGCAAGTGCTCACTAGATCTTAGGCACTGTTATTATTATTCCACTATGAGTCTATTTCTCATAGCCTGAAAATGGAAAGGGAAATAAAGGAAAAGGGGTGCTGCTCTGCATAACTGTGGGAGGTGCCATCTCCTCCTCGAACTGGGGAAGCTAGGAAGAAGTTTCTTTTCTTCCACGTGGATTTAGACTGCACTATCTCTGAGAATCTGTTGTTTGCCCTGAAGAGATGAATGTAGATATCCACAGTTCATCCAACTGTTACCCACTGGATATGAGGAAAAACAAGAAAGTGTGTCTCAGTGACTTCCACTGATGGGGAACTCTGGAAGGGGACAACATGTGGAGTGCCAAAGCCCACCCTAACCTGTCCTGTTGGAAGACCCAGGGCTACGTGTCAGGCTGAATAACTAAGACTTGGGTCAGTGTGCTACTACGGGAGGGAGATGGAACCCTGGGCAAGACCAAGCCCTGTGAGAGGGGTAGGTCGAGCATCTCTTAGCGGTTTGAAAGAGGAAGAGGAAGGTGAGCCTGAATACAAGGAAGCAAGGGCATGAGGGCAATCCTGTGATGGACCTAACTCTTTCTCATGACTTTCTCTTGGTCTTTAGACATGGATATGGGTAGTAGCATTTTTTAAAAGTTCTTGTACATTAAAATTCCCTTCAGTTATCCCCAATCTTTTCTCAAAATTGGAATAATCTTGGTGGTGATGTTGGGGAGGATAAATGAGTAGGACAGAACAGGAAGGTGTGGCTTCCCCTAATTTCACCCACTAGTGTCTGTTGACTCTTTTTAAAGGAGATTGTAGTTCTGGATTCCTGGCGAAGACCAGCAGCCAACTGAGGGTTGGCTACTG
Source organism: Camelus dromedarius (assembly GCF_036321535.1). Classification (NCBI taxonomy): domain Eukaryota; kingdom Metazoa; phylum Chordata; class Mammalia; order Artiodactyla; family Camelidae; genus Camelus; species Camelus dromedarius. The sequence goes on along the minus strand of NC_087472.1, from coordinate 25,702,352 downwards.
GAGCTACAGAGAAAAACAGTTGCCAAACAAATGACTCAGAGAAAGGGCCCGAGTCTAACCCCCTACTCTGTGATACATACACCAGAAGAAAATGACTTATTAAGGAGGAAGAGCGGAATGACGTTGGCACTATTAACTGGTATCTTTGAGTGTGTGACTTAACATCTCAGTGCCTCAGTTACCTCATCTGGAAAATGGGGCTCATGACAGTAGTTAACACATAGGATTGTTATGAGGGTGAAATGAGTTAACTTTTGTAAAACATTTAAAACAGTGACTGGTACATAATAAATATGACATGAGTGTTTGTTAAAGAAAAGGAAAGTTGGAATGACAGAAATGTGGGGTGACTGATAAATAATACATTGAAAATGCAGAGCTGGCCAGTAAGGATTTATCTCCCTGTTCAGGGAAAAACACAGTCCCTCTATGCCACACAAGTGTTCTGGCCACAAGGATGTGCACGCCAACACAGGGCCGGGGTATGATAGTATTACGCCACGCAGAAGTTGTCAGCTGCCCCACTGCTGCTCTTTTGCTGGTCCAAGATACAATCCAGGATCCCACTTTGTATTTAGTTGTCATATTTTCTTAGTCTCCTCCAATCTGGGACAGGCCTTCTCTTTTTGTTTTTCATGATCTTGACACTTTTGAAGAGGAATGGCTGCTTATTTTGCAGAATGTCTCTCAATTGGGTTTGTCTAATGTTTTCTTGTGATTAAATTCTGGATATGCATTTTGGGGAAGAAAACCACAGAAGTGATGGCAGGTCCTTCTCATTGCATCATATCAAGAGGCACATGATGTCAATATGCTCATTACTGGTGATGTTCACTTCGATCACTTGGTTAGGGGGTGTCTGCTGGGTTTCTCTACTGTGATGTTACTATTTGTTTCTTTTGTAATTAATTAATAAGTTTCTTGTGGGAGATAGTTTGAGACAATGTAAATATCCTGTTTCTCATCATACTTTGCCCACTAATCTTAGCATCCAGTGATAATTCTTGCCTAACACAATTACCGTGATATTTGCCTGAAGGGGAGTTTCTATTTTCATCTTTCCTTCTACATTTATTAATTGGAATTCTGCAAGGAAGAGCTTTCCCTTCTTCCTCACTTATGTATGAATTCAACTTTTTATTTATATAAGCATGGACTTGCCAACAGAATGTACTGTCATACTTTTTAATTTTCACCCAATCTGATAGGGGAGAAATGACATCCTGGTGTTGCTTTAATATGCATTTATTTAATTATATGTGATATTCAAAGGTTAAAGGACAATTTATAGAGAGATAAGGAGAGAGGGGAGAGGAAGACAGGATGAGGAGAGAAGGGGAGAGAGAGAGACAGAGGGACAGAGAGAATTATCTGTTCATGTATTTCCCCACTTTTCTCTTGGGTTTTTGAACCTTTGTCCATAACTTTTTAAAAATTCTTTATATAGTCATGATTTAGCCCTTTATCTGTGATACATGTTGCAAATATTTGCTTCTGGTTTGTCAGTTGTTTTACTTTGATTATGATTTGCCATGTAATTTTTTAATTATATAGTCAAACTTAGCAATTTTTTTCTTTTATTGCCTCTAGCTTTTGAGTCATATGGTTAAAGAGCTTTTCTTTACACCAAAGCTAAAGGAGAATTGTTTCACATTTCTTTTCAACATTTGTATGTGTTCATATCTTACATTTGGATCTTTGTTTCATTTGGAGTTTGGTCCTGTGTATGGCATGAAGCTTGGATCTATTTTTATATTTCTCCAGATATCTAGTCTATATATCCAGCACCATTTATTTAAAAATCCATCTTTGTCCCCAGTAACATATGTTTATTCTTTAAAAATTCTAGTTATAAGTAAAATGTTAAGAAAGAAAACAAAAAAATTACCCCTAAAAATCTCACCACCCAGAGAAAATCACAAATTACAGTTTGGTAACTGCACTTCCCTGCCTTTCCCTTTGCGCGCGCACACACACACACACACACACTTTGAAAACAATGAAATCTCATACACGCTGTTCTTATTATGGACACCTTTACTCACACTTTTTCTTGTACCCAGCCCTAAATACTTTTTCTTGTCCCTACTCCTAAACATAATTAACAGCCTGGTGTGTGGCCTTCAACATTTTTTTTGTTATGTTCTATACACACTTATTCATATACATACAGGCTGTTTCATTTGTTTTACAAAAATGAGATCATATTACATATACTCCTCAGCATTCAATCTTTCCCACTTAATAGTACTTTGAGGAATCTCTAAATCTGCTGGTGTAGACCTAATTCTTCCTTTTTAATGGTAAATATTCAGTGATCTGGATTTATCAGATTTCTGTATCATTAAATATTGATGAGAATTGATTCTATTTCCTTCTTTTTTGCCACTGCAAACTGCTCTACTACTAACATCCTTGTACATATATCTTTGTTTATATAGTAGCGTTCTTGTTTCCGTGGTACTTTTCACTTTCATCTCTACATTGTTTGAATTTTTACCACGAACAACTATCAATTTTACTTAGAACAAAACATACCAGTGTATAGAGGTGGGTTTTGAAATTACACGCATATGAATTCAAACCTACCAAGGCTCAGATTCTGCTGGTGGGAGTGTAAAGTAATACATCCCACTTTGGAAAACTGTTTGGCATAATTTACTAAATTTGAGCATGTACATAACCTCTGACCCCACAGCTATACTCCTTAGCTCACCCGACGCAAATGCATGTACACGTGCCCCAAGAGACACGGCCAAAGCTGCTCTTACCACTTCTCTTTATAATAACTCAAAGCAGAACATTCCAAATGTCCAACAATAGCAAAGATAACTAAATTGTGGTATATGCCTACAATAAAATACTATACAGCAGCTCTTCTCAAAAATGTGATCTGTGGATCCCTGGGGAATCCCCAAAACCCTTCCAGGGGGTCCTCAAGGTCAAAACTCTTTTCATAATAGTATTGAAAGGTTATCTGCTGCTTTCATTACATTGACTTTTGCACTGATGCTACAAAAGCAAAGATAGATTAAAAAAAAATTGCTGGCACCTTAGCACACATCACGGCAGTGACATCTACTGTACAGCTAGTCACTGCACTCGACACCACACACTCACAGTAAACAAAGTCCTTGATGAAACAGCATAAAAATGAATTGTATTAAATCTCAACCCTTGAGTACATTTTAAAAATTCTTTTCCACGTGATGAAATAGGAAGCACGCATAAAGCACATCTGTTACATACCAACGTGCAATGGTTGCCTCAAGGAAAAGCACTTGTTTTTGTGGGCTGAACTAGACACCTTTTTCATGGAACACCATTTTTACTTAAAAGGATGACTGATAGACACACTGTAATTATTCAGATTGAGGCTTTTGGCACATTTTTCCTTAAAAATGAACTAAGTGAGTCTGTCACTTCACTGACAGTGTCTGCTACCGATGATAACATTGGAGCTTTTAAATAAAAAAATCCAGATTTTGGAAAATCTATCCACCACAATGAGCTTGACAGCTTCCCAAATGCTTAAAGACTTTGCTGATGAGCTTTGTGGTAATACTAACAAATGTGATTTTTTTTGATAATGTACTGTAAAATGTGTCAACATTTGGAAGGTCTGCATGCCTCAGTGAAACAATAGTGGTTTAGAAAAGAGGTACGAGGGGTTCTGGATTTGTCACTGTACTGTTCCTTGGCCTGAGTGCTAGTTACACATGTGTGTTCAACTGGTGATAATTTATTGGTGTTTCCTGCATTTTTCTATACTTGTGTCTTGCTTTGCATTTTTAAAAGTTGAAAAAATGCCCCCCTGAATCTTAGTTCTGTTATCTTCTTGTCACGAGTTGGGAAAGTTACTTGGCCTTCTTCATTTATTCAATCAACAATTCTTGAGGACCTACTGAGTGCCAGGTGCTGTGTTACACAGTAGGCATAGTAGCAGCATGGAATACACAGTCCCAGCTTTGTCTAGTGCAGTGCAGGAGAGACAACCATTACAAACATCATCACAGGGGTGCTAAGCCTTGCAAAAAAAGAGGTACAGGGTGCCATGGAGAGTATAATAGGAGACTTAACCTAACAGCGAGTCCGGGACCAGGAGGCGACACTTGGCTGAGCTGTGAAAGATGAGTAGGTGTAAGCCACAAAAGGAATGGGGAGATTGTCAATTGACATCTCTGCTTGGCTGTTTGATAGGCATCTCAGTCTTCACGTGGCCCTGCTGAACTCTCGGTCTCCGCCTTCCCCACCCCCCACCACATGACCCACCTGCTCCTCCTGTCTTCACCACATCAGAAATGGCAACTTCAGCCCTCTGATGCCTCAGGCCAAAAACTTGAGAATTATCCTGAATTATCCTCTTTCTGACACACCCCAGATCCAATGCTAGCTTCTCTTGAAGGTGATAAAGTTTTAGCTTCAGGGACCCTCACATTCCAAGGCCCTGGAAAGGTCCCTAAGAATGTGTTCACATTGTCATATATTTTTGTATAAATTGGGAAAGATATTTTAACTGCAGTCAGTTAAGACCACTGTCTCTTTCCAACTTTCCTTCCATCACATTTCCCCTTGTGTTGTGTGGTATCGGAGTGACCATGGACATTTGGGGGATCCTGCTTAGGAAAAGTTAAGATGGGCTTTGGGGAGATGCATTTATGTGGTTTGCATTCACTTCCTGGTGCTGTGTCAGAAGAGTGGAGGACCTCCATCGTGACAGGAACCTGTCCTGTGGTACTTGGTACTGGAAGTATACATGTAGTAAAGCGACACAAGGTTTGAAATGTATAGCGCCAGAAGCTAGTCTGTGGACAATTGTCCCAAATTATAGAATTGTACACAGAGGACTTGGTTCCTATTGATGCCTAAATAAAAATGGAATTTCCTTCTTGTTAAAAATATACTGGATAATGCAGCATACACAATTATAAGTGCAACGTGCTCTTTTTCTTTCTTTTTGATGGAAATTCCATTGAGTACTTGGACCAGAATCCCTATGTTTGTAGGGCACACACCTGTAGCAGTACTACAAGCACTGACTATGTGTGTGAAGTCATGTTTGTTTGGTGAATCCCAGCACACCAAATCATATCTTAGAGTATCTGACCCATCCATCTTGTCTTGACAAAGCCTGCCTGATTGTTGTGATTTTTTCTCAATTTCAATACATACTCACTTTTGTACTTAACTTTGTACTTTTTTTTTCAAACAAGATCCCACAAATCATGGAAGCTTCAGGTTGTACATATGGACTAGAGCCCTGCTCACACTCTGTATCCAACCAGCAAGTCCAGATGGCTATACAGATTAGAATAGATCCATAATCCAACCCCTTCTCACCACTTTGACTGCAACTACTCTGGCCTAAGCCACCAGCAAGGCTCACTTGGATTTCCTCTGCAGCCTCCTGACCAGGCTGCCTGCTTCCTCCCCACCCACCACCCCCACCCTTACCCCCCAACCCCATACAGTCAGTGTCTTCTCAACAGAGCAGACAGAGGGATCTTTTCATAACATAGATTACGTGACTATTCTGCTCAAAACCCACCGCCATAGCTTTACATCTTGCTTTGAGAAAAAAACAAACTCCTCAAAGCAGCTGCCCCACATGGTCAGTTTGGCATCATCGCGACCACGCTTCTCCTCCCTCGCTCCACTCCAGCCTTACCAGGCTCCTCAAACACACCCCACAAGGTTCCCTTTCTCCCTGCCCTCCCCCTTGGAAAGGTCTTCCTTCAGACATCCACATGGCTTTTCCTCTCAGAAAGGATTTGAGTCTTTGCCTAAGTATCACCCTCTCAGTGAGGCCAACCTTGATCTCGCCATGAAAAATTTCACCCACCCACCCTCCTCTGCACTCTTGATCCTGCTTACTTTGTGCTCTACTGTTTCCTTTTTCCCATAGTGCTTACCCTTTTCTAAAACACTAGCCAAACAACAAGGTCCTACAGTATAGCACAGGGAACTATAGTCAATATCTTATAATAACCTATAATGGAAAAGAATAGGAAAAAGAATATATATATATATGATTGAATATATATATATGACTGAATCACTATGCTATACACCAGAAACTAACACAACATTGTAAATCAACTATATTTCAATTTTAAAATTAAAAAAATAAATAAAACAGCAGGCAGTTTACTTATTATACTTATTCTGTTTAATCTCTCTCCTCCTTCTAAAATGCAAGCTCACAAGCACAGGAATCTTAATTTTACTCACTGCTCTACCCTCAATACTTAGAATAGTGCCTAGCACCTAGTAGGCACTCAATAAATATTTGTTGAATGAATGAATAAATGAATCAAGAGTGCCCCAGTCACAGGGAAGAGCATGCGCAAAGATCCAGAGATGAGACATGTGTGGCTTATTCCAGGAATTCAAAGAAGTCTCAAGGAGAAAGATCAAAAAGGAAAGTGGCTCAAGCTGGAGTCAGGCAAGGCAGGCAGGAGCCAGCAGGTGACAGGATCTGGAGACCAGAGTAAGGATACTGAAGTTCAGAGCAAGGAAAATCCACTGAGGAATTATAACCAAGGGAGTGCTGTGAGCAGAGTTTGGAGACATAATTGGCAGCTGTATAGAAAAAGGATCCATGTGATGGTGATGGCAGGGGTAGGGGGACAAAGGGGTGAAGACCGGAGGCAAAGAGACTGGTTAAAAGGCTACTGAAGTAGTTCAGCCAAGAGGTGATGGTGTCTCCGACTAATCTGGGTGGTGACAGGGGATATAGAGAGAAGTAGAAAGACATTTTATTTAGGAAGTAGAGTCAGAAAGCTCTGATGATGACCCAAAGGAAGAAGGGGTTTTGATAAGAAGGATATGGTCATCTGTGCTGCCTGCTGCTCGGGGGTTCAGCTAACAAGGACTGAAAAGTGTCTATTGGGCTTTAGTGACAGGGAAATAATGGGTGAGCTTGTCAATCGCATTTCCATGAGAGGGAGATGGCTAAAGTCACCCTGGCCTGGAGTGCATGCATGGTCAAGAGGAGTGGGGTCTGGGGAAGGAGAGGCCACTTTACACATGGACAAAGCCCCTGACACCTAGTAGGCACTCATTACATGCCACTTTCCTCCCTCCTTTCCCTGTATTAATAATGCTGCATAACTGTGATAAGATTGCTAATTAAACTCTAGGTACAGAAAAAATGTTAAATTAAAATGATACTATAAGCAGTTAAATATTTGCTGTTCCTTTCGCATCAGATTTCTTATAGTAAAATATTAAATTCAAATATTAATAAGAGAAACAGCTGGTACTGAATATTCAGGCTCCCAGAGGAACACATTAATGAATCATTTTTAAAGCCAGACAGCTTCACATTTAATCTGTTGAAGGAATAGGAACACAGTCATTTCTCAATAATCATTTTATAAAATGAACATAAATTTCCTATTAGTCTGTTCCCAAAATGGTAATGGCCTTTTAACATCATCATGATAAATATTTGTTGTAAGAAATTCATGCATTACCCTAGTGCATAAAGAAGAAAGGAGGTTTAGAGTTTCAGTTTTGCAAGATGAAAAAAGTTCTGTGGATGGCTGGTGGTGATATTTGCAGAGCAATGTAAATGTACTTAATGCCAATCAACTGTACACTTAAAAATGGTCGAAATGGTAAATTGTATGTTATGTATATTTTACAATTTAAAGAATAAATAATTTTTAAATAAAAGAAGAAAGAGAAAATTGCCCTCTAATCCCACAGCTTAAGTTAGCATATGTGACTCATTATTCATTCATTTGACATATATTTATTGAATGCCTTCTATACACCAAGCACACGTCTAAGTGCTGAGAACATGTTAGTGAAAAAAAAAAATGTCCTTCCCTTGTGGAACTTACTTCTAGTGGGGAGGTGAAAGAAACTAAACAAAGAAACAGGAGATTTTGTATTATGTCAGATGGTGATAAATGATAGATTGAAAAATAAGGCAGAGAAGGGAGATAATGAGTGATGGAGAGGGTGTAACTGTATACGAAGAAGGCCTCACTGATAAAGTGACATTTGAGAAGAGACCTGAAAGAAATGAGGGAGCGAGCCATGCAGACATCTGGAAAGAAGAGCTTTCCAGGCAGAGGGAACAGCCAAGGCCAAGGTCCCATGGCAGAAGTAGGTGTGGCATGTTCAAGGAACAACAGAAAAGCCAGGGTGACTGGAAGGGAGTAAATGAGGGGAGGGGAGGAGGAAAGGAGGTCAGAGAGAGGTGTGGAAGAGTGCAGATCACGCCGGTCTCTGAAGGCCATCAAAAGGACTCTGGATTTTACTCTGAGTGAGGATAGAAATCACTGGAGAGTTTTGAGCAGAGGAAGAGCCTGATACAGCTTCAGCTTAAAAAAAGATTACTCTGGCTGTTGTGTAGAGATTGGACTGAAAGAGGGTTAGACAAGAAGCAGGGAGGAAAATTAGGAGGCTATTGCAGTAATCCAGGTGGGAAATGATGGTGGCTGAGACCAGGGTGGTGGCAGTGAAGACGCAGAGAGGTGCTCAGATCCTGTATGTATGTGGATAGTGGAGCCAACAGTGTTTGCAGAAGGGCTGCATATAGGCCAGGATCCATCTAGGCTTTGAGAAGCCTGAGTGTATACAATTTGGGGGGTTCTCAGTTGAGAAGAAGGATAAAAAAATTGGGTCCAAAAATGAATATTTATTTCAAATGGGAAAACAAATCACAAAATAACACAATTTTATAAAAGCTGACAAACACTAAAAACATCAAAAAATCTAGAAAATAACCTAATATTAACTTCCTGACACATCTTTGTAAAGCCTTTTTACTATATAGTTGGTTGCATACTATTTATTCACCTGCCCATATTATTTTACAATATTATCTATAAAAGAATAAAAGGTTATTTTCTCTCTTAGCAGAGTTGATCAAAATTTGTATTTTATTAGTGATACTTTTATTTCATTCTTATCATTGAGAAAGCCTTTAATTGTCATAGTGGTCTTTCTCGGTTTACATATTTAGCTTCCTTCCTATCATATGTAAATTCTTGTCCATCAAAAATTCCAAAAAACAAATCCAAAGTTGATCCGAAAATAGTGCATTTATATGAGCAATTAGAATGCATTTAAAAATTAACACTGCACTGCACTATGTAATTATACAATCAAATCAGTCTTAACATTCCATACATTGAGTTATTGATTAATATGTTTTGGCTTTTTGTGACAAGAACACTTGTTTTTTTAGGCTAGCTGCTGTGTCCGTGATACTTTCATATGCCATTTCATCAGAAATTGCCAGACTTCATCAGAACAAGATGAGTCAGATACACTAAAACATGATCCAATATGTTAAGAAGCATAAAAGATGCAAATTCACACATAGACAAAATCACAGTTTGCAGTACTGCTACAGGCTGGTGCTCTGCAAAAGTAAGATATCTGATAAATTCTATTTCACAAGATTCCCATAAAAACGTGATGTAGCCACTATAGAAACAGTATGGAGTTTTCTCAAAAAATTAAAAATAGAACTACCACATGATCCAGCAATCCTACTTCTGGGTATAAATCCAAAAGAATTGAAATCAAGATCTCAAAGAGATACATGCACTCCCATGTTCACTGCAGCATTATTCACCATAGCCAAGATATGGAAACCATCTAAATGTCCACTGACAGATGAATGGGCAAACAAAATGTGATGGTGATATAGATATACATGTATATATATATACACACTCAATGGAAGATTATTCAGCCTTAAAAAAGAAGGAAATCCTTTAACACGCTACAACATGGATGAACCCTAAGGACATTGTGCTAAGTGAAATAACCCAATCACAAAAAAGATAAATGTTGCATGATTCAACTTACATGCAGTATCTAAAATAGTCAGATTCAGAGGCAGAGAGTAGAATAGTGGTTGCCAGGGGCTGGGGAGAGGGGAGAATGGGGAGTTGCTCTTCAGTGGGTATAAGGTTTCAGTTATACAAGATGGATAATTTCTAGTGATCTGCTGTACAACATTGTACCTTTGGTCAACAAAAACTTATTGTACAATTAAAATTTGTTAAGAGGGTAGAGTTCATGTTGTGTTTTTGCCACAATTAAAAAAAAAAGGATGGTGCATTCAGAGTTACATACACCACACTGTTGAGCATATTAGTGACAGAAGAAAATTCCCATTCTGACTAGGTGGTACTGAATAACCCCCTATATATAGTTTTTTTTCTATTCTTTTTTATTTTGTTTTTTATTCAAGTATAGTCGGTTTACAATGTGTTAATTTCTGGTGTACAGCATAGTGATTCACTTATACATATGTATATATTTCTTTTCATATTCTTTTTCATTATAGGGTATTACAAGGCATTGAATATAATTCCCTGTGCTATACAGTAGGACCTTGCTGTTTATCTATTTTTATATAGTAGTTAGTATCTGCAAATCCCAAACTCCTAATTTATCCCTCCCCTCTTCCCCTCTGGTAACTGTAAGTTTGTTTTCTATGTCTGTGAGTCTGTTTAGTGAATAAGTTCATTTGTGTCCTTTTTTTAGATTCCACATGTAAGTGATATTATACGGTATTTTTCTTTCTTTCTCTATATATAGTTTTACATGTCCAGTGAAGGGAAGAATTATCCACAGGCTAGTTTCTGCCTCTGTACATTCCCAACCTTACTTCTCCTCAACTCTACATATTTTCAGTGCTGGGAACTGCAGGACACATTAGTACTGAGATATTATCTTTGGCCCTACACCATCAGTCAGCATAGTGTGAGGTAAGAGTATTCCCAGAAGCCATTCCTACGCCAGGATAGCAAGCGATGACATAGATGTGACTGCAGCCCATGTAAATATATCCGCTCAAATCCCAAATAAATGGAAACCCAACTCAACTTCCCCTTTGTATGACCCCAGAAAGTCCACAGTCACCCAATGCCAACCCCACCATGAGGGGAAGAATGACAGAGGGCAAGTTGGAGTGGAGAGAGCTAGCTTAATTAATTGCAATTAAAATATCTCACTTTTGCAAATTTTACAAAAGCCTGTAGCCATGTGATCCCATTGTTAGGACCTTGTAAGAAGCTACCACAAGTGAGGGGCTCTGACGCTTAAGCTTCATTAACCTCACAGTAAATTTCGTACTAGAGGCGGAGTGAGAGAGAGAGAGGAGTCAAGGATGGCACCCAGGTTTTTGGCCTGAGGAACTGGCTGAGTGGAGCTGCCACTTACTGAGATATAGAAGAATAAGAGAAGAGAATTTTCGGGTGAAAATCTGAAGTTTGATTTGGAACAGGAGAAGTGTAAGATGTCTATTAGACAGCTAGGAGGAGAGATCAAGTAAGCAGTTTATACGAGTCTGGAGTTCACAGGAGAGGGTTGGCTAAAGAAGTGAATTAGGGTGATAACATCACATGGGAGGTATTTGATGCTGTGAGACTGAATGTGGAGTGAGGAGACAGAAAAGAGGTGGACCAGGATGGAGCCCTGAGAAATGGTATTGTTGGGGAGAGGAAGAGGGATGAGTAAAGGAGATCAACAAAGGAGTCAATGGGGCCTAAAGAAACCAGGAGAGTGTGAGGTCCTGGAAGCCAAGTGAAAAAAGTGTCTCCAAGTGGAAGGAATGATCAAAGCATTTCAAATAATGAGAATTGAACATTAGACCTAAGATTGAACGTTAGCATCATAGAGGTCAGGGTAACAGAGAACTTGCCAAGAGTTGGTTGGAGTGAGTTGGAGAATGGAAGGAGGAGAACTAGAGCCAATGATCACACTTGGTGTCCTGGAACTGAATTTTCTCAGTAAAAGATCTTGGGATTGTTTCCCATCAGCACATATAGATCTATTTCATTATTTTAAAAACTTGTTTAAGGGGGGAGGGTAGAGCTCAGTGGTAGAGTGCCTGCTTAACATGCACGAGGTCCTGGGTTCAGTCCCCAGTACCTCCATCAAAATAAATAAATAAATAAACCTAATTATCTCCTCCCCCCAAAAAAAGTTTTTTTTTAAAAACAAGAGAAATTTAAAAAGTTGTTTAGTGTAAGAATTACTATAATTTATTTCTCTAGTTCCCTTTTGATGGATATTTATGCTATTAACCTTGGTGATTATAAATAATGCCACAATGAATATCTTTGAACATATATTTTTGTGCATCTGCAAAATATGCTTCTAAGATAGATTCTGAATTCTGAAATTGCTAAATAAATAGTATAGTCTTCCCTAGGTATCTGCAGGAGATTGGTTTCAGGACCCTGTGGATACCCAAATCTAGGGATCCTCAAGTTCCTTAATAAAATGCTGTCGTATGTGCTTATAACCTACTGCACATCCTCTCTTACTTTAAATCATCTCTAGATTACTTATAATACCTAATACAATGTCAATGCTGTGTAAGTGGTTGTAAATACAATATAAATGCTATGTAACTGGTTGCTGAAGCGTGACAAATTGAAGTTTTGCTTTTTGGAACTTTCTGGATTTTTTTCCGAATATTTTCTGTCTGCAGTTGGTTGAATCCGCAGATGCGGAACCTGCAGATATGGAGGGCTGGCTGTTATGCACATTTTCAGTTTTGACGCCTACTGCCAAATTGCCCTCAATTGACTTTCTCATCAGTGATATATGAGAACTGCTCTTTCCTCATACCTTTTAAAGCACTGGATACTAATAATCTTTTCATCTCTCCCACTCTGATAAGCTTTTTTCAATAGCAATATTATTTTAATTTGCATGTCTTTGACCACCAGTAAAGCAGAACAGCTTTTCATGTTTATTTCTTTTGCATTACAGCTGGGACCTTGGCCGATTTTTCTGTTTGAGCATGTGTTTTCTTTTTAATCAATTTGTTAGAAACATATCATGTATGTTGCAAATATTTTTCACCAAATTTTATTTAACTTGCAACATTATTTATGGTGTTTATAGAGGTTTTTTTTTAATGTGGTCTAAGCTTTCATTGTTATCATTTAATGGTTTCTGCCTTCAATGTCACATCTGATTGTTTTTTAACAAGAGCCACAGAAACAGACTTTAAGATTATTAACGCCAAGCTTAGAGAGAACACGTTCTCTTTTCATAGCTAATCAGACATCTGCAATGGGGACAAAATTGCCCCTCACCACCCCCAACTTTAATCAAAATGTTTCTCTTTATATTATTGGCAAAAGCTACTGCTTAATTGAGACTTCTGTGTATTCAATGAATGCTTCTATGGATTTGGCCTCATGAAATCCAGGGGCTAATGGGACCGTGTGTTTTCTCCAACAAACACAAGAACAAACAAGAGAAAGACAGCCTATTATGGGCTTTTTCAGCCCTTTTGTAAAATACATATAATACATTTTCAGCATGCAAATTGCATGAAATGGTAGCAATGCCATTTTCTAGGTTTGAATGCCTTTCAGTTCATTCTGTGTATAAGGCAGACTTGAAATAAAGTACCTCCATTCCAAAATATTTTTTAATTGTGGGGTTTTTTCTTAAGTTCTTTAGGTAAGAAGTTTTTGCCTCGCATGGGTTAGAAATCATTCCTGGTCCATTAAATCAAGTGGCTTCCACAGTATTTGAATACTGCAAGTTGAAGTTTATTTAAACCTAGCTGAAACAAAAGAGTTTCAGTATGAACTGAATTGTTACAGTAATTTTCTTGATGACTAAGAATTCAACCCCAAAAAATGTCAACTAATGCACAGAAGAAAGTGTCCTCAATCTTGTTTCTGTCCCAAAATAGTGCAGGTATTTCAGAGGTAAATTTTGAGTTCAGTTAGTGTCCAAAGTAAGGAAAACCAAAAAAAGCATCCAGACTCAATTACCACTAAAAAAAAAAAAGAAAAAAAGATTACAAAATCTTTCAGATCACAAGAAACTGTGAAGTTGCTAAAATATCAGAATGCAGAAACCAACACTTCAAGCATTCCTGTTAGGGAAGTAAAACCAGGAAAAAGTATTCTTTATTTAAAATTTTTCCCTCAACTTATTATCTGAGATGGCTGGTTATGAGATTATAATATAAAATCGATAACTGGCAGGGGCGATTGGTATAGCTCAGTGGTCAAGCGCATGTTTAGCATACACGAGGTCTTGGGTACAATCCCAAGCATTTCCATTCAAAACAAGTAAAAAAAAATTGATAATCAGTTAGAATTTATAATAGAAGAAATTATCCCATTCACAATAGTAAAACTCATAAAATATCTAGGCCTAAACAAGAAATGAGCAGGAGGACCTCTATAAAGAAAACCATAAAAGTCTTATGGGACATAAAAATAAGGCTTCAATAAATGGAGACATATTTTATTCTTAAAAAGATAGATTCAACATTATAACAATGTTAGTTCTCCATAAATTGATATAGAAATCCAACATACACCCAACAAAATTCTAGAAAGGAATTCTCTGAAGGGAAAAATGGGGAACTTGGCAAAATTATCATAAGATACATTAAAATCTGGAAAAGAAGGGTGATGAGTGAGGATTAATCCTACCAGATAGTGAAGTATATTATAAAGCCACAGTAATTAAAAGAGTGTGATACAGGAATTGACAATTTAATGGCTCAGAATGGAGTATAGAAACAGACTTAAATATATGGGAGAGCATAATCCTATATGATAAAGTTGGCATTCATTCATTCATTCAACAAGTATTTACTGAGCCAAATCTGGATGTAGACATTCAGCACTCAAAACTTCTACCTTGAGTGGAGCTTAAATTCTCGTACAAACAATAAATAAAATATATAGTACATCAGACAGTGATCAGTGCTACTGAGAAAACTCTAGCAGGAAAAAGAGACGGGAGTTGGAAGGATTGCTATTTTAAATAGAGCAGTCATCTTTGAGAAGATGACATTTTAGCAAAGACCAGGCGGTGAAGGCATAAGCCATGTAGATATCTGAGGAAAGGGTAGATTAGATAGATAAGGTTTCTCAACCTGGGCACTGTTGACAGTTTCGATCAGATAATTCTTTGCTGTAGGGGAGGCTGCTGTGTGCATTGTAAGATGTTTAGCAGGGTCCATGGCCTATACCCACTGGATGCTATCTTCTACCCAGTTGTGACAATCAAAACTGTCTGCAAACATTGCCGTATGTCACCTGGGGAGCAAAATGCACCCCCCCCAACTGAGAACCACTGGTTTGGAGAGAGCAGTGATGGCAAATGTTCCAAGTAGCTGAGGACAGTGGCTGACCTGTTAAAGAAACAGCAAGGGAGCCACTGTGACTGGAGTGGAGTGAGCATGGGTCAAGGATCAGGGTGAATGAGGGGCTGGGAGAATTAGTAGAATATGATGTAATACATTTCGAGGGAGAGAGTGGTCTGTGGCAGATCATACAAAACCTTGTAAGACACTGTGATGACTTTATCTTTTATGCAGAATGAGACAACAAGCCATTGGAGGATTTTGAGCAGAGAAGTGATTTGATGTCTTATATTTTCAAAGAAGCAGTCAGTCTGCTGTGTTGAGAATATGTTGTAGGGGAACAAGGGAAGATGCAGAGAGACCAGTTATTGTGATAAGCCAGAAAAGAGGTGTTGGTGGCTTCAGAAAGGCTTGGACTAGGGTGATAGTAGCAGAAGTGGGGAAAAGTGGTAGATTGTGGATATATTTTGATGGTAGAGTCAACCAGATTTGCTGACAGATGCGAATAAAAGAGGGGCATCAAAAATGATTTCCAGGATTTTAGCCTAAGCAACTGAGGGATTGAGTTGCCATTTACTGTTATTGGGAAAACTTCAGGGGGTGCAAATTTTGAGGGCAGATTAGGAGTTGCATTTGGGACATGTTGAATTTGAGTGGTCTTTTGGGCATGAAAGTGGAGGAATGTAGTTTATTATATGTATGGCTCTGGATTTCATGGGAGAGGTCAGGGATGGAAATATAAATTTGAGGTCATTAGCATTTAAGTGGTATTTAAAGCCATGAGGCCAGCAGAGATCACCATGGGAGTAAATTCAGACAGAGAAAGGTCTAAGAACTGAGCCCTGGGACAGCCCAATGTTAAGAGGTCAGGTGTGGGAGGATGGGGTGGGAAAGGTGAGGAGCTGGCAAAGGAAACTGAAAGGGTAAGTCAAGAGAGATGGAAGAAAACCAGGGAAGTGTGTATCCTGGAAGCCAAGTGGAGAAGATGCTTCAAGGAAGGAGAAGCAATCAATGATGTAAAATGTCACCAATAGGTCACTGAATTTAGCAACAGGGAAGTAATGCAGGCCCTTTATAACAGCAGTGGTAGCAGAATGGTGAGAGTGAAAGAATGGCTGAAGTGAGTTCAAGAGAGAGTGGGAGGAAAGGAATTAGAGACCACGAGAACAGGCCACTTTTTGAGGAACTTTGTTTTGGAGGAGAGCAGAGAAAGGGATTAACTAGAGGAGAAAGTGAGTCCAAGAGAAAATTTTAAGATGGGGAGTAGAAACTGCATCTTTGTATGTTGATAGGAATGATGCCATGGAGAGAGAAAAGCTGATGGTGCAGAGAGAGGGAAACTGCTGGGGTGAGGTCCTTGAGTAGAACGAGGATGGAGTCTAGTGCACCAGTAGAGGATGCGCTGTACACAGAGTCATGGAGAGTTGACTTACAGTAATAGTAAGGACAGAAGTGAATAGAGACATAGTTGCAGGTAAAAGGGTAAGTGTGAAGCTGAGAGCTTGAGGAAGTTCTCTTCTGATCCTATCTTCTCGATGATATAGGAAGCAAGGAGAGAAGATGAAAGGGGGGTGCAGAGGCTTAAGGGAGGAAAACATGTGTGTGTCATGAGGTTAATTTCAGGAGGTCTAGAATTAGCCTGGCCTGTTTTACTAAAGTCCCTGCATGGCACTGGCCCCTCATCAAGGCATGAAACATACTAACTAAGGGTGTTCCTTTGTAACCAGGCATCTGAGGAGATGCAAGGTGGTTTGTAGCAGCTGGTCAACATTATGTATTGAGAACAGTGAGAGTGTTTTGCACCTGGTCTCGATGTGACACCTGCCCCTTCCTCCTAGGGCTCTGCTGTTGAGGCTGGAATATGCCTATATGACAGGCAAAAAATTTTTTTTAATCCCAACTGAGACTTCATTTTAGACTCCCTGGCTCTGAGGTGTTCCACACACATGTCAGTGGCTCCTAGTCTGAGTGAGAAAGTGTCCTGCCATGGCACTTATAGAAGAGGACAAGAGGACCCCTTGCTGTATCCTTTTCCTGTAATAAACTGTACATCTGTAAACAGTGCTATTGGGTCCTGTGAGTCTCCTTTAGCAGCTGAACCCTGTTCACCTGCCACTGTGAATGCAGTGTGAAATAGTTATTCAGCAGAGTGGAAGAGATGTTAGTGGGGATAAGACACATTGTTCAAACATGGCACTGGGAAAAATGGTGTAGTAGATGTTTCTGCCCAAATCAATTCACAATGATTCCTTCTAGAGAATTTCCACCCTCTATCTTCCATTCCAATCCATAGGGTTTCAGGATTGAGTTCACAACAGTCATGTTTATTTTAAGTGACCCATGTCACTGGTTGGATCAAAGGTGAGCCCCTGG
Source organism: Camelus dromedarius (assembly GCF_036321535.1). Lineage (NCBI taxonomy): Eukaryota > Metazoa > Chordata > Mammalia > Artiodactyla > Camelidae > Camelus > Camelus dromedarius. Next base: position 25,684,870 of record NC_087472.1, on the reverse strand, counting down.
CCCAAGCTGAACTAATCAGAGTCTGTTCCAGTCTGAAGGGAGAAGACCTAAAACCTTAGTTCTAAAGCTTTGGTGTGGCTAGCCTCCACCACAGCACCAAGTAGCAGAGAAACCAATCCACAGAGAGATATGAACAAAGTCAATACTCAGCAGCAGAGATGAGAGAGGGAAAGAAACTAGTACCCTTTGCATTCCTGACACCTTTTCCCTCCCAGATTCTAGCCCTTTTGGAAGCTTAAACTCCATCCCAGAATAGGCTTTCAGGGAAATACTCCATACTCTCATTATAAATTCCCTCTTTTCCCATCAAGTTAAAGTTAGTTCCTTTACTAGCAGCTAAACACCCTTAGCTAATTAGTCATTTAGAAATATACAAAGCTGGATCTCTATCTCATCTCCTACACAGAAATACATTCCAGATGGAGTTACGATTTCAATTTTAAAATAAGACAATAAAGGAAGCAAAATAAAATATAAGAGAACATTTTTGCAATCTTGGAATCCAGAATCAAAAAAGGAAAAAGATTTAAACATTTGGCTATATACAATTTTAAAACGTGTAAACAGCCAAAACACATCATCAACGAAGCCAAAAGGCATAAAACTGGGGAAAATATTTGCAACAAATGTGAAAAGCAAATGACTAATATAATAAACAAAGGATTGCTATAAATCAATAAAAAGTAGACAAATTGGTAAAGGACAAAAATTGGTAAAGCACAGAGGACAACTTATAAATGGCCAACAAACATATAAAAAGATGCTAAACCTTACACTTAATTCAGAAATAGATGAAAAATATAGATCAGCAAATATGAAAAAGATTAATAGCCCTAGTGTTGACAAAGTTTTGGAAAAACATGCATTCTCTTTTGCCACTGGTAAAGGTTTGGGAGTGTAGTTTGGCAATATCAATCAAAATTCTAAATCCACAAAACCTTTAGACACCAGGAATTCCACCACTAGGAATTTATTCTACAAATGTATTATAATTTGTATAACACTATTTATAAAGATGTTTATTATACGATGGTTTATAATAGTAAAATTTGGACATACCCAAATATCTATCATATGGCACTGTGTCTTTTTAAAAAAAAAAAAAAAAGCATGGTATATCCACAGAGTGTAATGTGCTGCAGCAATTTAAAAAGACTGAGGCAGCACTGTATGTGCTGACACGAAGTTGGGAGAGATTTTGAGTAGAAAAAGCAAATTGCAGATCACATGAAAAGCATGATTTTTTTTAAAGGGAAAGGGGGGATAAATTAGGAGTATGGGACTAACAGGTACAAATCACTACACATAAAATAGATAAGCAACAAGGACTTGCTGTATAGCACAGGGAACAATATTCAATATCTTATAATAACCTATAATGGAAAATAACATATATATATATATATATATATATATAAACTGAATCGCTTTACTATACAGGGGAAACTAACACAATACTGTAGACCAATTATATTTCAGTTAAAAAAAAGAAGGGGGAGACTAAAACACCATGACCTAGTAGCAGTGATTACCTATGATCAGTGGGAATAGGGCAGGACAGGGGAACAGAAAGCTTTTAATTTTTACTTGATGCAGTTCTAAGTGGTTTAAACTTTCTACAACAGACACATGAATTTTGTAATAATTTTTAAATAAAATATTTTTAGAAACTTCAGACAAAAACTTAAATAGAAAGACATACCAGATTTTCAAATAGGAAGACACAACATCAAAATATGTCCATTCTAGGGGGAGGGTATAGCTCAGTGGTAGAGTACGTGCTTAGCATGCACAAGGTCCTGGGTTCAATCCCCAGCACCTCCATTAAAATAAATAAACAAATAAACGTAATTACCTCCCCCCCAAAATAAAGATATGCCCATTCTTTCTAAGTTAATTTATAGATTTAATATGACCACAGTAAAACTGCCTACTTTGGGGGCTACAGAAGCTTATCGAATGTTCATACGGAAAAATAAGCAAGGAAGAGTAACCAGAAAACTTCTGAAAAGGAAGAATAATGGGGCAAGGGAGACTGGTCTTACTAGATATTAAAGCATATGTAATATAAATAGCAACGATGTTTATTACAGCAATGTTTGTATCAGACACAAACCATAGACCATTGAAATACCTACCAATATCAGACCAGTTAAATATGGTATGTCCATGTTACAGAATACTAAGCAGCCATTAAAAATAATGAAGTAGATGTACTGATGTGAAAAGATGTTCATAATATATTGGTAAATCCAAAAAACAAGTTGCAAAACAATAAACATAATGGAACCCCATTTATGGATTGGAGGAGTCTTATGCTCATATGAACACACATACATTACATGTATGTAAATATATAGAAAGTAGGTGGGAATTATGCTGACTGAACTGATAACAGTCATTACCGCCAAGGAGGGGACTGGGATTCAGATGGTAGGAGGGAAGGTAACAGGGACTTTTGTTCTGTATACTTCTAGAATATTTTAATCTTTTATGATGAGAATGCATTCATGTATTATCTGTGTAATTTTTTTTTTCATTTCTTTTTTTAAACTTTTTTTGTTTGTTTAGTTCTGGGGGGGAAGCAATTAGGTTTATTTATTTTTAATGGAGGTACTAGGGATTGAACCCAAGACCTTGTGCATGCTAAGCAAGTACTCTACCACTGAGCTATACCTCTCCCCGACTCTATCTGTGTAATTTTTTAAAAAGCAGCTCATAACTTTACTGCAAGAACAGTTACAACCTGCTTTCTTGTGAATGTTTAGGCGTATTTGACCACAAGCAAAGTTTACAAATGCACCTTCAGTGATTCATTCAATCACCTGTTCATTTCCTCATTCATTCAACAAATATTTAGGCTCCTGCTCTGTGCCAGGCACTCTCTCTGATCCAAAGCAGCTCACTCACCAGATGATTGCAGAAGCCATCAGTCAGACAAAGTGACTGAGCTGCAGGAGCAGTCGATATGACCCTGATCAATTGTGTATGACTAATGGTGACCAATAAAATAAGAAGCTAATGCCTATCACAAGAATGTCCAATAGTGAGAGAGAACATGACAGAGGCAGAAAATTTGGATCTAATGATGTCAAAAGCAAGCAGCTTTGAAAAAAATTCAACATGTTTCTTGTAAAACTTTTGCCTAAAGCCTTCCTGGCTCTTGGAACCAACTATGGAATTGACTCTGCCCTTCCTTGGACTTTCTGAGCAACCAAAGTGGAAACCTCGCCATGGAACTCTGCATTTTCCTTCTGTATCATCACAGATTCAGGGAGTCAAGAGTGGCAGGGTCCTGCCAGGGCAGCAGAGATCTGTGGCTAAATGTCTGAATCCTCCCTTCCTGGGGAGGACTGCGTTATAAGTGGCCAGAGCCAGAGTGCGAGGCCTCTAGCAGAGGCTGCCAAGAACCTGAAGATCAGGTCAAGTAAAAGCCCATAGGAGACAGCTGAGGTCTGATCATCATGATGACGTCGCACATGCCCAAATCCAGAGTCAGAGGCAAGAATTTGGCGCTGCGTCTCCTCTCCACTTGCCAGCCCAGTCTCTCTAAGCTACCGAATTCCCTCCTCACATTCCCCTTTCTGTCCACCCACATCCTTTGGACTCAATTCATAATGTTGGCTGTCCTGTTAGAACCTTGGCTCTTCTCCATATAGCGCCTGGCTCTCTGCCTTGGGCTGCTCAAAAGTCCTGAGACAACCCAGCCCCCGGGACCCTACTGACAGAAATTAAGGCTGTGCTGGCACTCCCATCGCATCTGCCCTAGTCCCTTTGGGAAGGGGGCAAGGAGGACCAGGACCCAGATCATGGGCATGAGAATCTCACTAAAGGACCCCTGGCAAGGCCCTGTCTGAGCAGCTCTCGCATTCCAATGTTGCTTTCTTGGCAATATTTGCAACACTTGGCAGTGTAAATTCCCAAATTTCTCAGTGTAAATTCCCAAATTGGTATTCTGGATTAGCAATCAGCCCCTTGTAAATTTAGACTGGGGAATTCTGACCCAAGAACTGAGCACTCCTGGGGATACCAACAAGACGATGTTTCTGAATCCTTGAATTTGAGAAACAGATCCTGGGTCCCTGGAGGCTCTGCTCCTACAGTCAGCTGGTTTCCTTCTTTACCGCCTCATCATGGCAACAGGCAGAGTCCAAGGGATGATTCTGAAATGGAGGACCATCTCTGGGAAGGTGGGCTTAAGGAGGGCCTCCAGGAGGGTCCTTGGGCGAAGTCTAAAGGGTGTGAGAGCATATGGTAGTGGGGAGAGGTTGATGGCCTGAAAGAAGGCGCAGAGTAGCAAAGTAGTTAAGAATGTGGGCTCTGCCTTTGTTTGCATCTCAGCCTGGCCACCTGCAAGCTGTGAGGCTCTAGACAAGTTAATTAACCTCTCTGAGGCTCAGTTTCCTCATTTGTAAAATGAGATCATCATAGCATTTACAGCTGTGTTATGAGAATTAAATGAGACAGTACCACAGAAGACTTAGCACAATGCCTAGCACATAGGAGGCACTCAGTAAATATCACCTGTTTCTGGAGGAGAGAGTATGGTTAAGAATGTTCCAACAGGGAGGAAGAGGGGAATGAAGGAGATGTGAGAAAGATTCAGATAATTTGCCTAATTCCCACTTTTTTCTTAGGGCCAAGCTTGAATATTTCAGGTGCTTACCCAGAAACATATTTGCATGCTATGTACGTTTCCCTGTCTCAAATCAGTAATCTGATTTCCAGTCCCAATTCTGTCCTTGTCTAGATGTGTGACCTTGGGCAAGTCTCTTAATCTTTCTATGCCTCAGTTTCTCCAAATGTAAACCTAAGTGGTTGTTGTAGAAAAATGTTAATGTCCTATTCTAACATTCTGGTTGTACCTTCCATACTTGTCTTTTTCTTTGGGAAAGTATAAGGGGTTGAATTGCGTTCTCCAAAAAGATATGTTGAAGTCCTAATCCCTTGTACCTATGTGACCTTATTTAGAAATAATTACAGATGTAATCAAGTTAAGATAAAGTCATTAGGGTAGGCCCTAATCCAATATGACTGGTGTCCTTATAAGAAGACTAGAAGATATACAGAAACACACAGGGAAACACTTAGCTTTGGGAAAATAGGTCAACAGGCACATAAAATAAGTGATGCATTCCATTTTTATACTCACAATCATGCTTTTAGAGACAACCTTCTCAGGCATCAAAATTCACATGTGATCCAAAATACTTAAAAAAATCATCAAACAACTTGCTATACGTTTGAAACTCTATATATTAATATCATGAAGTAACATTTCCACCCTGAAATTTTCACAAACTGATAAAATAACCTTTCACAAATTCTTTAGTCTTATTTTTCTGACTTCTTGGGCATTTGACAGCAATTTCAAATATTATGAAACATTCTTAAGTATTTTATAGCAGCCTGCAAATTTTGACTTCCTATTTTTATTCATAAAAGAAACTTTCTAACAGACTTTAATGTATTATATTAATACAGTAGTATGTATATAAAATGACACTGTGCGGGGAGGGTATAGCTCAGTGGTGGAGTGCTTGCTTACAATGAAAGAGGTCCTGGGTTCAATCCCCAGTACCTCCATTAAAATAAATAAGTAAATAAATAAATAAACCTAATTACCCCCTCCCAAAAAATTCACACTGTTTCTTGAATTTAGGTCACTGAGTTGAAAGCAGAGCTACCAATTGTTAAATAAAGTGTATTTAATCAGGGCGTCTAGAAGGTGGTCTCAGTCCAGACTGAGAACAGCCAAATATTATAACCTCAAGGAAACCATAAAGTTTAGAATGCATTCATTTTTAATATTCCCAATAAAATGTTTTAATACATGCCTTGTTTAAGAAAGAAAGAGAGAGAGGAGGAGGAAACAAAGAAAGAAACAGGGAGAAGACAGCCATGTGGTGATAGAGGCAGAGACTGGAGTGATTCATCTATAAACCAAGAAACACCAACCAGCTGTCAAGGGCCAGCAAACAACAGAAGCTAGGAAAGAGGAAAGGAAGGATGCTTCCCGGCAGTTTTCAGAAGGAGCATGGCCCAGCTGACACCTTGATTTCAGACTCCTAGCCTCCAGAACTGTAAGAGAATAAATCTCTGCTGCTTTAAGCTACCAAGTGCGTGGTATTTTGTTGTGGCAGCTCTAGGAAACTAATCCAGAAAGTTTTCCCCAAAGCATGTCTATCTCGTGCTATCAAACCATTGTTTCCAAGGGTCCGGTCTGCTTTCATATCTCCATCTTTAATGAAAGAAAGCTTAAGGAGAGCATTCTAAATTCCTGATTTAGTAATTTCATTAAATGATAAAAATTAATGCACGATATACCAGACATTCAGAAAATGTAAATTACCAGAAGATTGTTATAGCAACCTCCATACTGATTAACATGTCTTAAGAAAGGCCATGCATGTTTATCAACTAATTAGAATCACACGATCAAAAGAATAAAGAATGCATCCTTGGGGACATAAAATAAATAAATAACTATAATATTTTCACTCGATAGTTGGCCATGTTCCCTTAAACTTATTTGAGTATGAGAAATTGATGTATAAATGAAATGCTTTTATAGTTCAGATTTGATATTTAGAAGAGACTTAGACCATTAGAGAAAATTGTTTTATGTTTATATATTTGAGAAAAACTATGATGCTTATGATGCCATGTGAAGAAACTAAGCAACAACGCATTTCAAATCTTGAAGAAAAGAATGTTTTAGAGACTCGTTTCCATATTCTTATACCTGAAAAATTATCAAAAGTTCAGAGGGTTTGATTAAAAAATGCACCAATTCCTGGATCAGGGATTGCCAAGTATAACCCACAAGCCAAAATTTATCCCACCACTGGTTTTTGTATAGCCCATGAGCTAAGAATGGTTTCTATACATTTAAATGGTTGAAAAAAGCTCAAAAGAAAAATATTTTGTGACACATGAAAATTATTAGTGCCTATAAATGAAGTTTTATTGGAACACAGCTTCCCTTGCTCATTCATTTACTCATTGTCTATGGCTACTTGTATTCATTTTCTATTGCTGTGTAGCAAAGTCTCACAAACTTAGTGGCTTAAAACAACACCAGTTGATGACCTCACGGTTTCTGTTAATCAGAAGTCTGAGCAGGACTTGGTGCAGGGTCTCCCCAGACTGAAACAAAGGTACTGGCTAAGGCGGTAGCTTCATCTGAGGCTCGAAGTCTTCTACGATGCTCACATAGTTGTTGGCAGAATTTAGTTCCTTACAGCCGTAAAACTGAGGCCTCCTTTCTCGTATTGGCCATCAGCACACAGCTGCTCTCAGCTCCCAGAGGCCACCCACATTCCTTGCCACATGGCCCCCCATCTTCAAAGCCAGCAACAGAGACTCTCCCTCACACTTGAGTCTCTCTTCTTACTGAGAAGAGCCCCATCCCTTTCAAAGGCTCATCTGATTGGGTTAAGCCTGCCAAAAAGTCTTAAAGTCCATTGATTTGGGACCTTAATTACATCACCAAAATCCCTTCACAGGAGCACCTAGATTCATGTTGAATTGAGTAACTGAAATAAAGTGTGTGTACCTCCAGGGCCAGGAAGCTCGAGGGCCATCTCAGAATCCTGCTCACCATATTGCTTTCCAGCGACTATGGCAGACTTGAGGAGATGCAGCAAAGACCATGTGGCCTGCAAAGCTGAAAATATTTACCAGCTAGCCCCTTACAGAAGAAGCTGGCCAACTCCTGTCCCCAATTAAGCTGAGTTTCAAGTTCAAGAACTGTGTGATCCCTGTTCAGCAAATAACTCTAAAGCTAGGATAGTATAAACAGAAAGAGGAGCCACGAAGATGGGAAAATAGTAGCATTACTAAACTGGTTAAGCATTTCACTCACACATACCTCAAAACAGATGATGCTGACTAATGGTAATTTCTTCAAATGAATCATTTCAAGCACACATGAAGGGAATAATAAAATTATTACTCATGTCATGTCATGATATTATCACTACCTACTCATCTTTGTCAAATCTTAACATATTTGCTTCTTTTTTAAATAACAAAACACATACAGTTGAAGCCCCCTATTGTACCCTCTTCTAATCCCATGCTACTCCCTCCCACTTCAGAGGTAACCACTACCCTTTGACCACATGTCCATCCACCCATAGACAACATATGGCACAGTTTATCATGTGCCAAAACATGGCATGTTTTGAAACTTTACATAAACGGAATTGTACAACATGTATTCTGTAGTTTGGTTCTTTTGCTCTGTGTGTTTATGAGATTCATCCAAAATGACGTGTTTAGTTATACAGTTGTTCCTTGGTATCCACAGGGGATTGGTTCCAGGCCCCCGCCACAGATACCAAAATCCATGGATGCTCAAGTCCCTTATATAAAATGGTGTAGTATTTGCATATAACCTACACATATCCTCCTCTGTACTTCAAACCATATAAGTATATAATCCCTAATGCAATGTAAATGCTATGTAAATAACTGTAAATACATCATAAGCGCTATGCAAATAGTTGCTAGTGTGCAGCAAATTCAAGTTTTGCTTTTTGGAACTTCTGGAATTTTGTTTTGAATATTTTTGATTTGAGGTTGGTTGAATCTGTGAATGCAGAAACAGTGGTTATAGAGGGCCAGCAGTAATTTGTTAATTTTTACTGCTGTACAGCATCCCATTTTATGAGTAAATCATGGTTTGTCTCTTCTACTGGTGACATACATTTGGTTTATATCCAGTTGTTTGTTATTAAGACAATGCTGCTAGAAACATTCTTGTGCAGTCACTTGACTCAAATTTGAAAAAGCATCTCTAGCGTTTCTACCTGGGAATAGAATTTCTGGGTTTTAGGGTAAGTGACATTTATCTTTATTAGATATTTCCAAATTCTTCTCCAGGATGGTTGTGCCAGTTTGTACTCCAACTAACAGTGAACAGTGTTCCTTTTTCCTGAAGTCCTTCCTGACAATCGGTATTGTCAGACTTCTAATTTTTGCCAGTCTCTTGCATGTGAAGTTATTGTTTAACTTTGCATTTTCCTGCAAATGATATTAAATATCTTTCCATATTTTTATTATCTCTTCAGGTGTCCTTTTCTATGAACCGCCTGTTCACAGTCTTTAACGATTATCCTATTGAATCATTTGTTCAAAGTTTTCTAATTGATCTGTAGTTCTTTACACATTCTAAATACTAATCCTTTATCATTACATTCATTTCTTATCCACTCAATAAGCATATATTAGTATATACTATGTGCCAGACATTATTTGAGGGCTGAGAAAAATGAGTCAGCAAAACAAAGTCCCTGCTCTCAAGGAGTGAAGAGACACGTAATAAATAAATGAGCAAATATAGTGTCAAGTAGTAATAGGTGCTATGAAGAGAAAACAGAGGAAGAAGATGAAGCAACAGAGGCGTTATTTTCAATATGGTGGTCAGATAGGCCTCTCTGAGTAGATGACCTCTGAACAGAGGCATTACTGAACTGAAGGAGAGAGCAAAACGTATATTTGGAGGAAGACAGTTTCAGGCAGAGGAAGATCACGTGCCAAGGGTCTGAAGTAAGAGCAAGCATGTTGCAAATATCTTTTCCTAGTTTGTGGCTTGTTTTTGTTGTTGTTGTTGTTATTGTTCATGATTTATTTCTTTATACACAATTTTTTTCATTTTAATGTAGTCAAATTTATCAAACTTTTATTATAGTTTATTTGCAGTTTGTTTAAGAAATCCTTCCCTACTGTATAGCACAGGGAAATATATACAAGATCTTGTGGTAGCTCACAGCAAAAAAGAATACAACAATAAATATATGTATGTTCATGTATAACTGAAAAATTGTGCTGTACACTGGAAATTGATATAACATTGTAAACTGACTATAACTCAATAAAAAAATGTAAAAAAAAAAATCCTTCCCTACCACAAGGTCATAAAGATATTTGCCTGTATTATCTTCCAAAAGTTCTCAAGTACTTGTCACATGTAGATCATAAAACCACTTTGAATTTGCTTTTGTATACAATGTACAGTCAGGATCTAATTTAATTTTTTTCCATATGGGTAACCAATGGCTACAGCACATCTGTTAAATAATTCCTCCTTTCCACACTGTGATGTATCAAGTTTCCATTTATGTGTGGGTCTGTTTCCAGGCTCTCTACAGTGTTCCATTGATCTTTTTATTTTCCTCTGCACTATCTTAATTCCCATAGTTTATAAGAAGTGCTGACATCTGGTAGGGTATATCGTGCTGTTTAATACTGTCTTTGCTATTTTTCCTATTTAGAATTTTAATTAGAATTTAATTAAATCTCTAAGTGAATTTAGGGAGACTTGACACCATTGCTTATTAAGTTTTCCTATACATGATCATATTTTGTCCCTCCATTAACTTAGGTTTTCTTTAATGTCATTCAAAAAAGATTTCCATTTTTCTGCATATAGGTTTTACACATCATTTATAAGATTTATTCCCGGGTGTCTTTTAGTTTTTGTTGCTATCGTAAGCTCTAATTGTTGCACTATTGATTTTTTTTATATTGCTCCTACATCCTCAAACCTTCTTATTTGTTTCAACAGTTTGCACAGTCTCTTGTATTTTCTATGTAGATAATCATGTCATCTGTTAATAATATTTGTATTATATTATTGGATACTTTTTATTTATTTTCTTTTTCTTACTATACTGACTGGGACCCACAGTACAAGTGTTAGTTTTGCTCCTTTATTCTATTATTGTAGTGATTAAGTAGATTTTTCTTATCTTAAAACATTCATATTACTGAAGTAAATGCAATTTGGCCATAATGTATTTTTTTCCATAATGTATTTTTAATACATTATTATTTCTGATTGTCAGTAGTTCTTTCTGGATTTTTGCATATATATTCATAAGCGAAGTTAGCCTGTAATTTTCATTTCTCATAATAGCCTCGCCCAGCTTGGCATCAAGGTTATGCTAGCCTTATAAAATGAGTTGGAGAGCATTTACTGCAACAGTTTTTACAGTATTGAGATGATCTGCTCCTTGAACGTTTGTTGGAACTCACCCATACAACCAACTATCTAGTGGGTATATGGTGAGTTGTGTATTGTGAGTTGGCTGGTTCGTTGGTAGACTTCAACCACTGTTTCAATGTCATTAATAACCATACGCCTGCTCCATTTTCCCATTGCTTCCTGAGTCAACTATGGTAAATTGTAGTTTTATATGAAATTATCCATTTCATTCAAATTTTCAGATTTACTGGCATAAAGATGTTCATAAAGTTCTTTTATTGTTGTTTCAATATCTTATCTACTGTATCAGTTACGTTACATTTCTTTCATTTTTATTATTTGTGCCTTCTTTCCTTTTTCCAGAGAGTTGTCTGTTTTATTCATCTAGCTAGAGCATAGTGTGTTTTATTCATCTTTTTCAAACAACCAGGTGTTTATTTCTTTTCTCTGATTTGTGAATGCATTTACAGCATAGACTTACAAAGGTTAAATCACATTTAATTCTCCATTTAATGAATAACATTTCGTAAAATAAAATTACATGAGAAGAAATACAAACTTTAACAATAATAATTATCTGTTATCATAACAGTTAAGTCTATGAGATCAAGCCTATCCTGGCATATCTAGTATGTATATTTGTCATCTTTATATTCATATAAAAATAGTATTTTATTTTGTTATTCCTCTTGATGTGGCTTGCTGTTCTATTTCAATAATTTCTGCTCTTACCTTTTTGTAATTCTCTCCCTCTACTTTCTTCGTGTTTTATTTCTAACTTCTTGAGTTATTTTTTAGCCTTTCAATATAAGAACTTAAAGCTATATATTTTCCTCTTGGTACCACCTTTGTTGTACCCTCACAAGCTCTGATATCTCTTATTTTCATTGTTACTCCATTCTAAATATTTTCTAGTTTCCAGTGCAATTTTTTCTTTGACCCATGTGATATGGGATTATAAATACCCAAGTATATGTGGCTTTAAAATTATCCTCTTGTTTATTATTTCTAACATAATTTCACTGTGATCAGAGACTATGATTTCCATAATAAATATTCTTTGCTATTTGTTATTTGGTTTGCAAGTTAATGATCAATTTTTTCAACTATTATATCTGTGCTTGAAAAGAATATGTATTACCAATTGATAAATGTAAGGTTCCATATATGTGCAGTAGAGAAAGCCTCTTAATTGTGCTTTCAAATCTTTTATACATTACTAATTTCTTGTCTGCATAATCTCTCAAATATGAAGAGAAGTATGCTGAAGTCTCCCCTATTTGTGTGTATTTCTCCTTGTCTCCTTGTAATTTTGTCCATTTTTGCTTTTTTACAATAATATAATTAGATACACACAAGTTTTGAATTTTTATACCTTCCTGATGAATTGTTCCTTTCATCAAAATGTAGTGACCATATTTATGCCTAATAATGTTTTCTACATTAAAGTTTATTTTGTCTGATATTAACATCACACCAATTTTCTTTTGGTTATATTTTCTGGGAATATTCTCTTCTGTCTTTTTACTTTCAAACTTTCTGTGTCCTTATATTTTAGGTATATTTCTTATAAATAGCATAGCTGGATCTTTAAAAATGCAATTTGTCAATATATGTTGCTTAACTTGTAAATTTCATCTGTTTACACTTGTCATTGCTAGTTTATTGGATTTCTTTCTACCACTTGAATCTGTGCTTTCTCTTCACCCTATTTTTTCTTTTTTTCTTTATTTGCTATTTATTTGTGCTTAGAGTATTAGTATTATTTTTAATCTATGGCTAGGTTTGTGGGGAGGTTAAGCAGAGGGGTATCTGCTTTTACAGGAATCATTTTAATCTCCTTTTACATTTTGTAAGGGTTAGCTTAATTAAAACAAGATCATTTTATTTATGAACTCACTTAATTCAACATAGTAAATGATAAAACCTTGCAATACACTAGAACTAAATGAACCTCTTGCACTCCTAACTCTGTCTCAGTATCTCCTTCCCAGAGGACCTGAACTGACACAACTGGTACTAGAATTGGTCTGAGAAAGCAGAGGTAAGGTGGGGCTTTGGGACTGATCACTTACTAGGTGAAATGGAATGAGGACCTCATCCCAGGTAGCATGTGGGCCAAGGATAGTTTCTGGCACAAGATGGTGGTCCAGTTGCTAAAACTTTCACTTGGTAGTGAGTGGGGAGAATGTTCTGGTGAAAGAAAATGCCCTAGCAGATGCAATGAAAAGAAGATGTGAATAACATTGTTTACAAGGACAGTGGGACTGGCTGACTGTTATTAAATTGCATTGACACCCTACAGAGGAATAATAAAACTGCTAAAGGCAATTAACAGCAAAAAACTGTAAAAGCCAGAATGCCTCTTTGGTAGCTCACAAAGAGATCCTTATCTTCTTCAATGGGAGAGCCGAAAAACCTAAAGGCCAAACTCAGAACTTAATCATTAGAGTCACCAAGCTTCAAAGATGACCGAATGCCTATCCAAAGCAGACCTGCTATGCCAAGGCCAGGGCTCTAGATGGGAAAACCCAGGATCCTGGCCAATGGCATAGGAACATCTACGTGGGTGCCTCCAAACATTTTTGGCTCCCCAGACTGCTCTGAATCCTCAGAGCCTGCAAAGATAAACCACCCTTCCCTATTAAGGGATAGCATTTACCTCACTTCTTTAGGGAAGATGGCACAAAGGCCTCTCCCTTATAAGACAACAAGATCTGCCTTCACCTCTCTTCCTGGTTATCAGGCCAGTAACTAGGGTATAACCCAGCCAGGGATGTACTGGGCTTGGTAAGAAAGAAAAGGGTCTACATACACCAAAAGACCTGCCAGATCAAGCCAACATACACTGGAAGAAGCCAGCGAGATCCCATGAATTGGATTACAAGGATGTTTGAGCAATGAGTCCAGAACTTAAGACTGAATAAGGGAGAGTTTATTGACTGAGGGTATTCTCTCAGGATATAGGTCTTAACAGCTCAGCAAGGACCCTAGGGGCAGGTACAAACCCACTGTTATGGTGGCTCCTAGAAGCTGCAGGGAGTGGTAACCCACACTGAGTGAGGTTAGAATGCCTTAATTGCCACAGCAGAGAGTAAAGAAAGGAATTCAAAGACTCAGAGAAGTGAGCATGCTGGAGTAGATATGTCACCTGAGGCCAAAAGATCCACCAGAGAAGGATGTTGCACAGGAAGACTCAGGAAACACACTATTAACCAAAGCCAAAAGGAATGCACTGGTGAGATGGGTGCCAGCATCACCAAGAAGTTCCAAGGTGGCTCTTCTCAGCAGGCCAGGAGAGATGGTAGGAGAGGCAATCACAGAGTTGGGTTCATTAATAGAGGCCAAAGTAATAATGACCAGGTGGCTATGTTTAACTGCCCAAAGCCATGAGGCCACAATGATCATAATGACTGGCAACATCCAAGGAACAGCCAAGAGGGCTTGACCCTCAGGGAGTCAAGAGGACTAACAGAGTATGGTGCCCCTAGGAGCAAAGAGATGCACAGCCAATAAGGATATTATTTAATTACATATTTTTTTCAGAGCAGCAATAGAAAAAAGGCTGAAGGTTAACACCCCAACAAAAAGCCATGATGCCCTGCCCAGTTCCTAGACCTGAGTCACTTTTCAGACCCAGAACCCATTGACTGCAGAAGTGGCTAGGTCTCCAGGAGAAAGAAACTGCATCACCATAGCAATTACATATCATAATAATAGTTCCAGTCCTTCCCCAAAAGAACCTATGGCCCTTTACTTGGGTGACTGTATGCTGGGGAAAGGGGAAACATTTAGAGGACTACTGGACATTGATACTCAGAGACCCAAAGTGTCTCTCTAGTAAGGGACTCCAGGTAATAAATAGGGATGTAGAACACCGATTTGGATAAAAGATAGTTTATAAATATAGGAGTAATCTCCTGGTATACAAGATTTAACACCCTGGCAGGGACCCTGAAAGGTGGTACAAACATACCTAGAAGATTGGATCCTAGAAGTATGGAAAACATGTTGGTTGATATTAACTTTGGGTAGAAATGCCTGAATTGCCATGACAGATGATGCTTAGAAGGCTCAGGGAGGTGGGTATGCTGGAATGGGTCTGTTATGTGAGGCCAGAATACCAACTGGAGGATTATACTATACAGAACAGCTTAGGGAACACACTGATCACCAAGGCCATGTGGAATGTGCTGGTGAGAGGAGCACCAGCATCACTAAGAAGTTCATGTGACTCTCCTCTGCAGGGCAGTAGGAGGGGCAGCCACAGACCTGGAAAGGAATTCATAGGCTCAGAGAACTAGCAATAGGGATGATAGGGCCTATTCCATCCAAGAATGATCAGAAATTCATTCTCATAGAAATGGACATATATTCTGGGTGTGGTTTTGCCTTTCCTGCCCACAGAACCTCAGCCAGTACCACACTATCCAGGGACTTAAGGAGTACCTGATTGTGCACACCATGGAATCTGACACAACATAGCAGCTGACCAGGGACCTGCTTCAAAGCAAAGGAAATGTGGGAGTGTGCCCGTGACCATAGGCCCCCCCTGGCACATCACTTTCCACACCATTCAGAAGTAGCCACCCTAATAAAGCAATGAAATGGTCTGCTGAAGGTGCAGCTGGAGCACCAGCTCAGAAGCAATACTCTGCAAGGATGTGGTACCATCCTCCAGGACACAATATAAAATGCTAAATCAGAGACCTCTATATGGCACCAGCTCCCTCAGAGGAAAAATACATGGGTGCAGGAATCAAAGAGTGGAAGCAGGAGTGACCCAATATACAGTTATTCCCAATAACCTACTAGTAGGGAGATATGGTGCTTTTGATCCCCTATAATTTTAAGCTCTGCAGTGTAAGAGGTATTTGTCCCCAAAGAGGGAACACCCTTGCCAAGGGCACAGCAAGAATTTCACTGAACTATAAGCTGCCACCAGTGCACTTTGGAGGCTAGAGGGATGGGAAATAGGAATCAAAAATACTCTTTTATAAGGTACCTGTACTACATATGAAGCAGTATGGTATTATTTGAAGGTGGACTTAGATTAGTTAAAAAATGTATATTATAAACACTAGGGTAACAATTACAATTGGTATACCAAGAGAGTAAGCAAAGTGGAATCATATAAAAAGCTCAATTAAAACCATGGAAGACAGAAAAAAAGGATGGGGAGGAAACAGAGAACAAATGCAACAAATAGGAAACAGTTACAAAGATGATAGATAATAATCTAACTATCAATAATTACTTTAAATGCAAATGCTCTAAATGCACCAATTAAAAGACAGAAATTGTCAGAGTGCATGAAAAATAAAACTCAACTGTATCTTGTCTATAAGAAACTCACTGTAAATATAAAAACACAGGTAGCTTAAAAATAAAAAGGATAGACACAAATATACGAAGAAAACACTGACCAAAAGAAACTTGGAATAGCTACATTTCTATCAGATAAAGTAGGTTTCAGAATAAGGAATACTATCAAGAATAAAGAGGCACATTACATAATGATAAAGTGGTCAATTCCTCAAAAGGACATAACAATCCTAAATATATATGCACCTAACAACAGAGCATCAAAATGAGGTAAAAACTGATAAAACTGGAAGAAGAAATACACATACTCACTATCAGAACTGGAGACTTCAACATCCTTTCGTCAGTAATTGATAGATTGAGCAGGCAGAAAATCAATTTGAATATAAAATGGATAGTGGAGGAGGGAGAAGATAAGAAGCAGTGGAAGCTCTGAGACCAACTGCAGCAAAGTGAAGTTCTTCCCACTAATCTCTTCTATGTTTACCATCAGAAAGAGAGGCTCATAGGAACACCGTACAGGTTTGGAGAAGTGAATCCATGTAGCACAAAGGAAGGAATGGGTAGGCATAGAGGTGCATGGCTTAGATCTCCCTTCAAGAAAGAATCTGCCGTATATCTGTAATGATCAAAGTTGGCTGCCAACCTCCAGCTGCAACACCTTCCAAGATCAGCTGCAGCATTCTTGAAGAAACCATGCTTTCCCTTGGAAGATTCCAGTCAATGATCAATCATAGTGGCAATATTAGGGCCTGGCCATTTCTGTCCAACCTAGGACTCTAACAGGCAGTCTTTCTTTCAGAACTCCCCACTGGGTTGACCAGGACTTTGTCACATCTGCTTTGCAGCCTAAGGCACCAATGCCCAATTCCCCTTCCTCTCCCCACCCTTTCACATGTGTCAGATCTGCATTATGATCTAAGGGTTTTCCTTGCCCAATCTTGCTCCCTCCCCTTTTATCTTTCACAGGAATTATCCCCAATCAATATCTTGCATTCCTAACTCCATATTAACATCTGCTTCCTGGAGAACTCAAATTAGCACAATTAGTCACTCACCACTGCCATCCACTTTGAGAAATTCTGCAGAAGACATTTAATCAAGCATTTCAAGAGTCTCTTCATTATCATCAAAATGTTTTCAGCAAGTTCCCTCAGTTGAATTCACAACTAGGTAACTCAGACAATGAAAACCATTTAATACCCCATACTCACAACCTCCATCAAAGCATATGTGATACAGCTACAGTTTTTGTAATCATTGCATTCAGTTTCTCTTGCATGGTACCACACTGATGAAGCTTGTAATAAAAGCATAAATTTGGGTTGTTCAAAGTCAGTCCAAGCCAAATTTATGATCATTCAAATTGAAGGGGTTTTTTTTCCCCAGAAAGACACAGATTCTTCTTGAAACTCAAATATTCAAGTGATGATTTCTCCTTATGAAAGAGTGACTTTCTTGAGCTAAAGTAGTTATTTATAGTCTTTGCCCATCTCTTCATAAAGCTGAGAAAAAAATCCTTAACATAACTGACAAGCAATTAAGTGCTTCTCTTAAATCTTCATGTATTATAGCTCAGGTGGAGAGGGCTTTCCTGTGGATAACAGTGTAAAGATATGTTAGTCAGGGTAGATTAGACTCTGCTGTGGTAACAAAAAAAAAACCCTGAAATTTCACTGGCTTTTTAACACACAGGTTTATTTCTCACTCATACAAAGTCCTATGAGATGGTTCTTGTCTGAACAACTCTCCTAGATAGATTTCCTCTAAGTGGTGAACTCAGGGATCCAGGTTCCTTGCATTGTGCTCTGCCATTTCAAGTCCTTGGCTTCCAGCTGTGTCAACAGCAGAGCATTTCAGCATAAAAAATTATGAGCGCTATTTATGGGCCAGGCTTGGACGTAGCAGTTATCAATCCTATCCACATTCCATTGGCCAGAACAAAACCATATGGCCCCATTTGGCTAAAAGGAAAGCCAAGGGGAAATAAAGAGGAGCACATGGATATTGATATACAGTTTCTGCCATAATAGATTTTGCTTTTTGTGTAACAGCTTGAATACCTGAAACAAGCCCTCAAGTTGGATTTGCTACAGTTTTAACACCCTTCATACGCTATCCTTATACATCACTTCCAGTCTAAATTATTCTCATGAAGTCCTTCCCTATCTTTGTTAGTTGCATCACTATCCAGCCATTTAATCAAGTCCAAAATTTAAAGTTATCCTTGTTTCCTTTACATGAAAACTAGAAAAAAGGGAGCCATAGCCCAATGCAGGGGTGATTTCAAAGCAGCTTCCACAAATATTACAGTCTTTAGAAGGCATATTCCTATAACCCAAAGATGGGTTGATTGCATTAACCAGTAAACAGTATCCTAAATTTCCCTAACTTCTCATTGTAGTGTGATAGCCCATCAAGACTCCCCTAAGGGGGGACATGTCAAGATGGCACAGCAGATAGACTCACAGCTCACCCTCTCCCACAAATACACCAAGAATTACATCTACAAACCCACTGAATCACACAGAACACCTACTGAACTCTGGCAGAGTGTCTCTCACTTCGAAACACAGGAGGATTCTCACAAAATCCAGTAAGAGAAAAGAAGGAAAAATCAGTGCAGGACCAGTCCTACAGGGAGGGAGCAGCAAAGGAAGAAAGGCACCCTCACACTGGGACACCCTCCTCTCCAGCCAGGAGGTCAGCAGGGAGAGAAGTGGAACTTCCAAGGCTCAGAGGAGAAAGTGGCAGCTGCTTGGCAGACAGAACTAAGATAAACTGGCACGAAGGATCCTGCAGTCCCCAGCCCTAGATGCAGGCTGGTAGGGACAAGCCGGGACTGGCTGCTGGAGATTGGTGAGGAGCCGGGGAGAGGTATGGAGCCCATTCCACAGAGGCAGCCTCAGGGGTGGTGTGAGCTCTGGCTGGGGGTGTGTGCAGAACAGAAATATCTGGGACCCCCATAAAAAACTGCTGGTGTGAATGGTGGGGGAGGGGCACAATGCTGCCACACCATAGCCCCATCTCAGCTTGGCTCCATTGCTGGTGTGTTGAGAGAAGAGAAGTGGGGCTCTGCTGCATGAAGGCAGGGCTGAAAGCTGAATCCTTACCCAGTGGCCCTGCAACTTCACAGGTGGGACTAAGATTTGTTTACAGCCCAAGGCAGAGAGGGTGGATTTCCTCTCTCTGGACTATTTGTGGACCCGTGCCTCTGGGACAAACAGGCAGTGAGCTGAGTTCTGGCGCATGGCGGGGGCAAGTAAGGCCTGCACACCTTACTGTATGCAGAGGTGGGGCTGGGGTCTGCATTGACCCTATGGTGTACCATGGATTCAGGTGTGTGACTGCACGCTCGCTACAGCAGGTCCTAATGCCTGACATTGGTGGATCTGCACTAGTGGTTCCTGGGGCCCAGAACCTGGGGACACCAGAGTGGGTGGCCAACATTCCTGCAGCTAAGGCGAGGACAAGGTAGCACCAACAAAGAGTATTTTCTAAGCCCACGTAACAAGTGACAGACAACACAACAGAGGGCACCTCCCAGTGGACATCTCCTGCGGAGGTACACTCAGTGACACTTCTTCCCAGCTGAAGCCCTCCAACCCTGCCTACCACACACCACAGCTCAGAAACGGGCCTAGACGCCTCTATTCCAGCAACAGGGGAGCAGACCTGGCCTCTGTCAAGGCTGTGACAACCACAGAACAAAACAGGAGGACCTGTTCAACAACAGTCAGGGCAGGCTCTGATCACCACACCAACCACATCCCCAATCAAAGGGATGACAGGCAACAGACATGGAAGAAAGACGTGGCAACCATCCATACTAAGAACAGCCCTCGCAACAAAACTATTAGACGCACACAGTCTACACAGGAATGCTCCCACTTTAAATAAAAACAAACAAAAATAAAATAGCCTTTCAAGACCACAGTAGATCATTGATACTCCTAAATCCACAAAGCCAGAGAAATATAAGTAAAATGAAGAAGCAGAGGAAGCACTCTCAATTAAAAGAACAAGAGAAGTCCCCTGAAAGAACAACAAGATAGACCTTGACAGTCTACTAGATCATGACTTCAAAAAGGGGGTGATAAAAGCACTGAAGGAAATAAGAGACTATGAATGGAGACAGAGACTACTATAAAAAGGAAAGAGAAACCATAAAGAGGAGCCAATTAAAAACAGAAAACTCAGTAGCTGAGGTAAGAGCCGAGCTAAAGTCAGTCAAAAGCAGACCAGATATTGCAGAGGAACGAATAAGTAACTTTGAAGACAGGATAACAGAAGTTACCCAATCAGAACAGCAGACAGAAAAGCAAGTAAAAACCAATGAAAGCAATATAAGGGACCTATGGGATAATATAAAGTGTGCCAACCTATGCATACAAGGGGTCCCAGAAGAAGAAAGAAAAGGGGAGTGAAAAGGTATTTGAAGAAATCATGACCGAAACTTTCCAAACCTAAAGAAGGAAACAGATATCCAAGTCAGGAAGCACAGAGGGTCCCAAACAAGAAGAACTCAAACAGACCTATACCAAGACATATTGTAATTAAGATGGCCAAAGTTAAAGATAAAGAAATGATTCTAAAGGCCGCAAGAGAAAAACAAAGAGTTAGTTATAAGAGAACCCCCATAAGGCTTTCAGCTGATTTCTCTACACAAACACTGCTGGCCAGAAGGGAGCAGCAAGATATATCTAAAGTCCTGAATGAGAAAAGGCTGCAACCTAGGATACTCTCCCTGGTAAGACTATCCTTTAGGGTAGAAGGAGAGATAAAGAATTTCACAGATAAGCAAAAACTAAAAGAATTCAGCAATACTAAACCTATCCTAAAAGAAATATTGAAAGCTCTACTCTAAATAGAAAAGAAGCAGGAAGCTATAGAAATGAGAAAACCATAATTGGAAATGTGATAACTACAATAAGTTGCAAGAGAATAAACATGAAGACGTAAAAAAATAAAAGAAAGACATCTCATAAACGATGGGAGAGGGGAGCAAGAAAATATAGATTTTTTTCCTCTCTCTTCTTTTTTTTCTTTTTCTTTTTTTGTCTTCATTCTTTTTAGGATGTGTTTGAACCTACATGATTACCAGTCTAAAACAAACAGATATAGTAAGGGGTTAACATACTTGAAAAACAAGGTAATGGCAAATCAAAAGCATATAATAGAGTCACAAAAACCAAAAAGAAACCAAGCTAATATGAAAGAAAATTGTCAAACCAGAAAAATACCATACGATATCATTTATATGTGGAATCTAAAAAAAAGACAAATGAACTTATTTACAAAACAGAAATAGACTCACAGACAGAAAACAAACTTATGGTTACCAGGTGGGAAGGGATAAATTGGGAGTTCGAGATCTGCAGGTACTAACCAATATATACATAATAGATAAACAACCAGTTCATACTGCATAGCACACGGAACTATATTCAATATCTTGTAGTAACTTATGGTGAAAAAGTATATGAAAACGAATATAGGTATGTTCATGTATGACTGAAGCATTATTCAGTACACCAGAAACTGATACATTGTAAACTGACTTTATTTCAATAAAAATATTTTAAAAAATTCCCCTAAAGGGAAGAGGGTGCCCCGAATATCCAATGTGAGTATTCAGGTCTGCTTAGCAGTCATATTTCTCACAATCAATTAAGAAACAGACATTCTAATGCATATACCAGTATGTCATGAGTTGGATCATTCATTTATTCACATATTCAACAAATATTTAGTGACTGCCTACTAGGCTACTATGTGCCATGGCACTGTTCCAAGTGCCAGAAGTATCGAAGTATACAAAATAGACAAAACCCCAACCTCACGAAGCTTATGTTCTAGTGGGCTAAAGAAAGACAGATTTTTAAGAAAAATATAGGGTATGTCAGATAGTGATAAATTCTATAAAGAAACATAGAGAAAGCATGGAAGGGGCAATGATGAGAGTAGAAAGGGCTATTACGAGGAAATTCCAATAATGTAAATGAGAGACAATAAATTTTAAAGAGAAAAATGAGTGTTAGGCACAACTATAAGATTTTTGGCCTGAGTTACTGAGAAAAAAAAAGCAATTCCATTTACTGACACAGGGAAGACTAGGGGAGAAGTAGATTTGGTGGAAGATCAGGGTTTTTGTTTGAGACACATTGGGCTTGAGATGCCCAACAGATGTCTAAGTGAAGCTATTAAGGAGGCATCTGGGTATGATCAGGGGAGGATTCCAGGCTGGAGATTTGAGAGTCATCAGGACATAGATGGTATTTAAAGCCACAAGACTAGATGAGATCACCATGGAAATCAGTTTAAATAGAGAAGAGGCTCAAGGACTGAGCCTGGAGCACTCCAATATTTAGAGGGTGTAGAGATGAGGAAGAACCAGCAAAGGAGACTGAGAAGTAGTTATCAGAGTCAGCTCCCCAAATCAGCTCATGCCAGGGTACACTGATAAAGCTGAATTTCTGGATCCACAAAGCTGAGGAACAGATAGCAGGGGCTCCCACCAGGGTACTACTGACCTGTGAAATCTGGCTAGTCAGCCAGCTTTTCCCTTTGACATCTTTGAAATGCGACATACCTCGTGCAAATTAAATGCAAAATAGCAGCAGCATGGCAATATTGTTGTAAATAGGACTTCAATCTCTGGTTGGGGACACTAAACACCAGAACCACGCATGCCACACTTGCAGGAAGAGCTCAGCCCTGTGCCCCTTCCAACCAGGCCCTCAGGCCAATCTTGGAGAACACCCACAAGAGACACTGAGAACCATTCCCAGTGCCCCAACAGCAAACGGCTACGTGGCTCACTGCAGCCAGCAGCTGCTACGTTCATCACTGCTGTCAACACCAGCTGACGGAGAAGTAAAGGAACACTTAGCACTACATCAGCTGGACCTTACAGCAGGCTATGGTGAGGATGAGGGTTAAGTTAGGGTTAGGGTTGGGTTAAGGTTAGAACTTCCAGTCTGTGATGCGCTAAGTCCCAATAGTCTTGAACCTCTCCTTGGGATGTGCCCTCCACATCCTACTATAACTGACACCGTGGCTGTCTGCTGACCCCTCTAAAGCACGGGCTGTTTATTATCTCATCTCCTCACAGCTAAGTGCCTTAGAGCATGCCAAGAGATGGAGCTAGAGCTCTCTTGGCTCCCCAAGGCCGCTTTCTGATCTTTGCTCCTCCCCACCCTTGAGAAATCTCCGGCTCCTCCTTGGCCTCCACCATCCTGTTATTTCATCCTCTCCCCATCCTGATGGTGGTCTTCTGTCACCCTCCTGGTCACTGCCCTCATTTATGAAGGCTTTAGTTCTACTATCTGTACTCTTAGTCCCAACTTGTCCCAACATTCTCAGTGATCTCAACATTCATAAGGTCAACCACCCAGCACCCTGGCCTCTTGTTCCCTTAATCTGCCCATTGCCAGTGATCGCTGCCACTTTGCAAAGCACTTCACAACCCGGTGCACCAGTATGGAGCCCTGTATCTTGAAGGTCCATATACATCAATGCATTCTTTTCATTCACACATCAACACATGATTCCCAGAAGCTGACAAACCTTTAATACAGGAAGTATATAAAGGCACATATAATTTTTATTAGGAATTAGGCTATGCTTCATTCTCTTCTGTTTTGTTTTCCATTGAACTCACCATGGGTCAGTGTCTACAAATGGGATTTTAAAGTTTAACAGTGGATGAAAACAAACCCTCAACAATACAAAACTACACATGCACAAGGTTATGCATTGCAACATTGTTTGTAATTGTAAAATATTGGATATAACCTAAATGTTCATTCCTAGCTGTGTGATAGAATAAACTATGGTACATCCATACAGTAGAATACTATGTGGCTATAAAAAAAAGTAAGAACAATATCTACCAACTGAGTTGGAGTAACTCCCAGGATATAGTATATAGTGAAAAAAGCAAAGTGTCAAAGTTATATCTATAGAATGTTACCTTTTATTTAATAAAAGGAGATATTTTCATATAAGCACCTGTACATGAATGCTCACAGCAGCTTTATTCATAAGAGCCAAAAACTGGAATCAGCCCAAACATCCACCAATGGATGTATAGCTAACCAAATCGTGGTACATCCATACAACGGAATATGACTGAGCAATAAAAAGGAAGAAACTACTGATGAACACAGCAACATGGGTGACTCTCAAAGGCATCATGCCAAGTAAAAGAGCCTGTCTCAAAAGGTTACATGTTATATGTTTCCATTTATATGACATTCTTCAAGGTCACAATTGTAAGAACAGGCAATAGATCACTGGTTACCACAGCTGGGGGTGGAGGAGGCCTTGATGACAAAGGGGCAGCACATGAGGATTCTGGGGGCTGATGGAGCAGCTCTGTATCCTGATTGTGGGGCTGGTCACCCAGATCTATACATGTGTTAAAACACATATAACTAACTCTACACCAAAACAAGGTCATTTTACTATATGTACACAAATTGCAAAAAGTGTAGAGGTGAAGCTGCTGAATAAAATGTGATGAGGTTAGTCCTAGGTCTTTAGATAGGTACTAGAGATGTATCATTTCATCACCTGGACCATCTCTTAGTGTTGTAAAAATATCAGCAGCAAAGAAACTAAAAGTATTGTGTGACTACTATGAAAAACCATTGAAATTTGGATTACCATGGCCAGGTAATGGGAGCAAATGAAATTCCATTACGTGAAATATGTCTCCCCAACATAGTTCCTGATATAGAGTTAAGTATTCAATAAACATTTATGGGATGCATAAATGAGTGAGTGAATGAATGAATGAAAAGGCTCACACATTTTGATATGAAACTTTCCTGCTTCAACATCATCAAAAATTTTAAAGCAGAACGGAAGGACATTAAAGCATTGCTTCAAGATAAATATAGTGCACCAAAGGAGAATAATGCAAAAGCTGTGGAAGCCACCCTTTCTAGTGTTATATTTAACTGCAAAGGTTAGAGCTGCTGAAGTCATTGTTGACGCACTTGCCAAAACCGCAGCTAAAGACGTGGTGAAAATGATGATTGGGGAAAAGTGTCTCTGGCAAATATCAGAGTTCACTTTAGGATTACAGATGTGGCTAGAAATTTAAAATGGCAAATATTCAACTTCTGACAAGGCTGATATTATTCACTGAGAACTAAGGAATCCACCAATCTTGTGAGCCTAGTTAATCTTTTGCTATTTATCCTATATGACCTAAATAAATAATTTCATGAAGACATTATGTTCTGCTAATCTTTTCCAACTTCTAGAATTGAAAAAGAGGTTTCTTTCTTTCCTTCCTTACTTTCTTCCTTCTTTTCCCCCTTTCTTCCTTCCATCCTTCTTCCTTCATTCATCTAACTAATGATTACTGAGCACTATGTGCCCATCAGTGTTCCAAGCATAGGGGCACAGATGTGAAAAGAGACAAGATCTCTTCCCTCATGGATCTTATATTCTGGTAGCTGGAAGGAGATGATAAACCAACAAAAGAAAAAGAGCAGATAGGGATACATGCTACACAGAGAACTGCAATGGGGTGATGTGGTAGAGTGAATGAGGGCTGTGTAGACTGGGTGGTCAGGTCAGCCCTCTGACAGGATACAACATTTAAGCTGAGCTCAGAATGACAGGAAAGAACCACCTCTGCAAATAACTGAGGAAAAAACTTTCCAAGCAGAGGGAAAAACTAGAGCAGTGATTCTCAAAAGGAATGGCACTGCCTCCTAGAGGGCATTTAGGGAACTAGGGGGAGGGATGTGGCAGCGGTTGGGGT
The DNA here is from genome assembly GCF_036321535.1 of Camelus dromedarius. NCBI lineage: Eukaryota > Metazoa > Chordata > Mammalia > Artiodactyla > Camelidae > Camelus > Camelus dromedarius. Next base: position 25,658,771 of record NC_087472.1, on the reverse strand, counting down.
ACTCTACAAGCATTTAATGGGCACGGTCAGGGATGCTGTGTATCTGCAATGAACAAGACTGTCCTGAATCCCTCATGGCTTTCAAAGATCCAACCAGACATCCATGTCAGTGGAAAAGCTGTTTATAATTATCAGAGTTGAAAACTCTGCTTAACTCATCAAGAAAAAAAGGGAGAGGGCCCAAATCAATAAAATCAGAAATGAAAAAGGGGGGGAGGGTATAGCTCAAGTGGGAGAGCACATGCTTAGCATGCACAAGGTCCTGGGTTCTACTCCAGTACCTACACTGAAAAACCAAATAAATAAATAAACCTACTTCCCCCTGCAAAAAAAAAAAAAAAGCTTTAAAAAAAAAGAAAGAAATGAAAAAGGAGAAGTTACAACCAACACCACAGAAATACAAGGGATCATAGGAGGCTACTATGAGCAACTATACACCAACCAAAAGGACAACATAGAAGAAATGGACAATTTCTTAGAAAGGTACAATTTGCCAAGACTGAACCAGGAAGAAATAGAAAATATGAATAGACCAATTACCAGTACTGAAATCAAACCAGTAATTTAAAAATTCCCAACAAAGAAAATTCCAGGATGAGATGGCTTCACGGGTGAATTCTATAAGACATTTAGAGAAACATTAACCCCTATCCTTCTGAAACTATTTCAAAAAATTGCAGAGGAAGGAACACTTACAAACTCATTCTATATGGCCACCATCTCCCTGATACCAAAACCAGACAAAGATATCACAAAAAAAAAGAAAAAGAAAATTACAGGCCAGTATCACTGATGAACATAGATGCAAAAATCCTCAACAAAATACTAGCAAATTGACTCCAAAAACTATATGATCATCTCAATAGATGCAAAAAAAAAAAAAGCTCTTGATAAAATTCAACATCCATTTATGATAAAAACTTCCAGAGAGTGGGCATAGAGGGAACATACCTCAACATAATAAAGGCCATATATGACAAACCCACAGCTACATCATACTCAATGGTGAAAAGCTGAAAGCATTTCCTCTAAGATCAGAAACAATATAAGGATGCCCACTCTCACCACTTTCATTCAACATAGTTTTGGAAGTCCTAGGCATAGCAATCAGAAAACAAAAATAAACAAAAGGAATCAAAATTGGAAAAGAAGTAAAACTGTCACTGTTTGCAGGTGACATGATACTATACATAGAAAATCCTAAAGATGCTAACAGAACACTACTAGAGCTCATCAATGAATTCGGTAAAGTTGCAGGATACAAAATTAATATACAGAAATCAGTTGCATTTCTATACACTAACCATGAAATATTAGAAAAATAAATTAAAGAAACAATCCCATTTACCACTGCATCAAAAAGAATAAAATAACCTAGAAATAAACCTACCTAAGGAGGCAAAGGATCTGTACTCTGAAAACCATGAGGCACTGATGAAAGAAATTTAAGATGATACAAACAGATGGAAAGATATACCATGTTCTTGGATTGGAAGAATCAATATTGTTAAAATGGCCATATTACCCAAGGGAATATACAGACTTAATGCAATCCCTATCAAGTTACCAATGACATTTTTCACAAAGCTGGAACAAAAAAAATGTTAAAATTTGTATGGAAACACAAAAGAACTCCAATAGCCAAAACAATCTTGAGAATAAGAAGCAGGGCTGAGGGAATCATGTGCCCTGACTTCAGACTATACTACAAAGCTACAGGAATCAAAACAGTATGGTACTGACACAAAAACAGACACATCGATCAATGGAACAGGATAAAAAGTCCAGAAATAAATTCATGCACTTATGGTCAATTAATCTATGACAAAGGTGGCATCAATATACAATGGAGAAAAGACAGTCTCTTCAATAAGTGGTGCTGGGAAAACTGAACAGCTACAAGTAAAAGAATGAAATTACAACATTCTCTAACACCATATACAAGAATAAACTTAAAGACCTAAATGTAAGACTGGATACTATAAAACTCCTAGAGGAAAATGTAGGCAGAACACTGTTTGACATAAACTGCAGTGGTATTTTTTTCAAACCAGCTCCTAGAGTAATGGAAATAAAAGCAAAACTAAACAAATTGGACCTCATTAAACTTAAAAGTTTTTGCACAGCTAAGGATATCATAAACAAAATTAAAAAACAACCTACAGAATGGGAAAAATATTTGCAAATGATGTGACCGATAAGGAACTAATTTCCAAAATATACAAACAGCTCGTACAGCTTAAAATGAAAAAAAAAAAGCAACCCAATCAAAAAATGGGCAAAAGACCTAAATAGACATTTCTTCAAAAAAGACATCCAGAAGGCCAACAGGTACATGAAAAGATGCTCAATATCACTAATTATTAGAGAAATGCAAATCAAAACTACAATGAGATATCACCTCACACCAGTCAGAATGGCCATCTTTAAAAAGTCTACAAATAATAAATGCTGGAGAGGGTGTGGAGAAAAAGACACCCTCGTATACTGTTGGTAGAAATGTAAACTGGTGCAGCCACTATGGAAAACAGTGTGGAGGTTCCTTAAAAAAATAAAAATAGACTTATCATATGATCCAGCAATCTCACTCCCGGGCATATATCCAGAGGAAGCTATAATTTGAAAAGACATATGCACCCCAATGTTCATAGCAGCACTATTTACAACAGCCAAGACATGGAAACAACCTAAATGTCCATCAACAGATGACTGGATAAGGACACACACACAGACACACACACACACACATACACGCACACATATATACAATGAAATATTACTCAAACATAAAAAAGAATGAAATAATGCCATTTGCAGCAACATAAATGGACACAGAGATTATTATATTATGTGAAGTAAGTCAGACAGAGAAAAACAAATATCATATGACGTCATTTATATGTGGAACTTAAAAAAAAAAGAAAAGATACAAATTTTATTTACAAACCAGAAGTAGACTCACGGACATAGAAAACAAACTGTGGTTACCAGAGTGAAAGCAGGGGAGGAAAGGACAGATTAGGAGTTTGGGATTAATAGATATACATTACTATATACAAAACAGATAAACAATAAGGACCTACTATATAGCACAAAGAACTATATTCAATTTCTTGTAATGAACTGTAATGGAAAAGAATCTGAAAAAAAAATATATATATACACACATATATATGTATATGTATAACTGAATCTACTTTGCTCTACACCTGAAACTAACATTGTAAATCGACTACACTTCAGTAAAAAATAAGAATTTTTAAAAAAAGGAAAGAAAACTCTGCTTAACTCATAAAGACAAAATATTTTTCGCACAGTGTTTATGTACGTGGAATTTCCCAGGAATGCAATTACCATGTAAATAGAAAGCAGATTGTATTTTGTTTCATTCAGAACCTCACCAAGAGTTGTTCAACATTTCAAAACCAATACCTCCCTGATAACAAAGTAAATGTCACTGAAAACACTGCCCCTAATGGGAATGCCTCGGAGAAAATCCACGGTGGAGGAGAGATTTCTTTAAATTGATAATACACACCCCTGTTAAAAAGAAAAGAGGGAGAAAGCAAACAGTACAAAAGCGCACACAGGCAAAAGTCAGTCTCCCTTCCACCTCTGTTCTCATCTCTCCCAGTTTTTATCCCTAGAAATAATCTGATTATCAGGGTCTTTTTAATCCTTCCAGAGAATTATCTCCTTTTTGTTTAGAAGGAAGTGAGGGAGGGAGGGGAAAAATCCATATAAATGAGTATTTGTCTGAGCATGGAAAAAAAAAGATGAGGAAGGGTACACGTGTGTGCCTGCATGCACACATACACACACACATCAAGCTCTTAATGTTGATTGCTCTAATGTTACCTCAGAGCATGTGCAGGGGGAACTTAACCTTCTTTAATACACTTCTGTACTGTTTTTCTCGGTACGACAGGTATACACTACTTTTGCAATTTACAAAATTCCATAAGGTTAAAGAATAAAATACAAATTAAGAGAGCAGGAATCAACCAATATTGGCATAAATACAGCAAGATAAATTATAATCTTAGAAACATCAGTAAGGTGGTGGGAAGGGATAAACTGGGGATGAATATGAAAAGGAATAGACGTATGTATAAATGTATAAGTGAATCACTATGTAGTACACCAGAAATAAACACAACATTGTAAATCGACTATACTTCAGTAAAAAAACAAAAGAAACATCAGCAAGTTAAACTAAGGTAATGAGCTGAGAGATTTCACTCAGTGAGACGAGAAACAAAAAAATGAGAGTTGGAGAATCAAAAACTGTTGGCACCTCCCAGGGCCTGACTAGGGGGACAGGAGGCTGCCTACTGGCTTGAATCAGCCAGCCACCCTTTCTCCTCATGTTACAATACTACTTGTAAGATTATTTTATTATTTTATTACTGCCTCTTTCCCTTTTTTTTCTTTTTTAGTTATCACACATTTATTTTTAACACAGCATCCCGATTTCACATCATGTGCCTTTTCCAAAGTTGGAGATCCTTAACTTACTGTGTTCATCACAGACTCTCCAACAAGTGTGAAAAAGAGGCAAGGAGGTTATCTTGATTCTACAAGTCACAATCCAAATACAGGACACCCTCGGGGACTGATTTATGTTTAAGATCAATCTACATAATGTTGCCAGTGCTTAGCAAATGAATGAGACTGTGGCTGAGTAAAATATTAACACACCTTGTTATGTTAGCACATTATCATGAAAAGACAGAAGGCAGCAAATCAAAATTTTGCTGCGACTCATTTTACTGTTCGATGTACGTGTGTGTACCTGTTGTGAAAAATTATACACTTTTGCTTTAGAGGTTAAAATAGACCATCAACTCACGATCTCTCCTGGCCCCTAGCTGTTGGCTCGTCTTGCCTGTGGCTCACTTAAACATCTTATTCGTGCTGGGAAAAAAAAAAAGGATGGCAGTGCTAAAAAAGCAAAGGGTATACTCTGTTCTCAAGGTGGGTGCAGCTGAATCTCTCACACAAGTTGCCTTAAAACAAAACCAATGGAGCCAATCTCCATACAATATAGTTATTATATCAACTGTTCCATTCCCAGGGCAGAGCTCCTGGAAGGAGTTTTAGAATCTGGTCCCGTGGTCCAACAGAGTGCTTTAGAACACAGCTGGTACCTGAAGATCCCTTACTGTAGTCTCCAAATTCCAATTCCAACCCTCTTAAAAGCCAGTATCCTCTGGTCCTCAGAGTCATAAACCTACTTTCTCCAACCTCCCACAGCTGTGAAATTAGCTTAAGCAAGACAGGAGAATTCACAAAACAAGAAATATAAGCATCCCCGAGCAAGGCTTCTGTAACTAGAACAGGTCCTCTCTGTCTAAACCCTGCAACGCCTTTTAGAAGAGATTCTTTTATCATCATGTCTATTAGTAAATGTAGAAAATAACGATATAAACCTAAAAGCAACTGTGTACCTGGGATGTATTATACTAACAGACTGCTGGACTGCCTTTTCATTATTATTATTGATATGGCTTTTTAAAAAGAGAAAACAGGGAGAAATATGGAACTTTTTTAACTTATCAAAACGATTCTTAAACTCTGGCCAAGTCACTCCTAGCCCTTCTTTGCCTTTGTTGTCCTCTTAGCTAACAGAACCACTGAATATGTCCCTACTCGAGTTACACTCTGCAGTGGCAGTGGACGTACAGCATAGCTGATAGTGGAGGTTGGCACAAAACCAGACATAGATTTGAATCCTGACTGCAGCTGTGTCACCTAGAGCAAATCAATCTCTCTGTCTTGGTTTCCTCTTCTGTAAAATAGCATCTAATCATAGCTAACACATCTATACACTTACCTATATGGTTGTTCATTTAATCCTTACAACCTGTAGATGAAGCAACTGAGGCTCAGAGAGGTTGAGTGACTTCCCCAAGGTCTCACAACTGCTAAACTGCAGAGCTAAGATTCTAACAAAGGTTGGAGGCCAGGCTCTAGCCTCCACAGCCTCTCCAATTGACAGCAATAAATGAGGCACATCTACTAAGAGCTGTTTTGAGGATTAAATGAGATAATGTATGAAAAGCCTAATACTTGATACCGTGTTTATGTTATAGAAGGTTTTTTCCTTCTGCACTGGGAAATCTGTAAGGCGCTTTCTCAGGGAAGAAAACAAGTTGGAGGGACAAGAACAGAGGCGAGGGGAGAAAGGGGGCGAGGTGGAATGTGGAAAGGGAGAAAGGAGGTAAACAAGGCGGGGGAGGGGAGCGGGGTGACGCTGAATACTCAGGACACAAGAGGTCGAGCGGGCTAGGCCTGGAGAGAACACGGGGACTCTCAGCGGCAAACAGAAACGGGCCGGCCAAAGAGCAGACATTAAACCGGAGCGGCCTCAGCCCCGGGCCGGCCTCACCTCCAGGCCCGGCCTCCTCAGCCCCTCCCGAGCCTCAGGCAGGCTCGGCCCGGGAGAGGACCCGGCTTCCCGTCCGGGCCGCGGGTCCGCCCCACGCCGGGCGGGGCCTGGCCCGCCCCCTGCGCCGGGAACCCGGGAGCCCCAGGCCCGAGCCACGCGATCTGCGGGCCGGCGGGGGCCTCGGGCCGGCGGGGCGCGATGGCGACTTGGCGGCGAGACGGCCGGCTGACGGGCAGCCAACGGCTGCTGTGCGCGGGGCTGGCGGGGTCGCTCAGCCTCAGCCTCACCGCGCCGCTGGAGCTCGCCACCGTGCTGGCCCAGGTCGGCGTCGTGCGCGGCCGCGCCCGGGGGCCGTGGGCAGCGGGGCTCCGCGTGTGGCGGACCGAGGGGCCCCGCGCGCTGTGGAAGGGGAACGCGGTGGCCTGCCTGCGCCTCTTCCCCTGCAGCGCCGTGCAGCTGACCGCCTACCGCAAGTAAGAGCCGGGCGCGGGCCGCGAGGGCGGCGCGGGCGGCGTGGGCGGGGCCCAGGGCCCGGGAGGCCGCCGCCGTGGTGCCGCGGGGGTTCCGCTGGGGGTCCCGCGGCCCGACGCCGCCGAGGTACCCGGGATCGGGGTCGGGCGGTGCGCCACGGCCCGCTTCCGGATCGCGTAGGAGCCCCTTGGGCCCGTCTGGCCAGACGGCGACATCTATGACCCCCAAAGCTCAGTCCCCAGGTCTTTTACGTTCTCTTAGGATTCCTGCCCCGCCGGGTACAGTTCTGTGCGGGCGCAGCTCTGGCGCAGAGAGGCTGACCGGGTTGGATGGGCGAGGAGGTGGAAGGGGAGCCAAAGGAGATTTGGGGGAAGGAGTGAAGAGATCTCCGGAGAGATGGCTCCTAACCCTTCCCACCGTCTACCAACTTGGAAATTTTGCCTTCGCTGGCTTAGGACAGAGATCCTTTTGAAGGTGCGTGTATGGAAGTGTGTCCGTGTGATCAAAGCCCCCGGAAGAAAGTGCTCGCTAGGGGCAGAGAGCCCAATCTATGGCGACAAAAAGGCCACGGAGTTCTGCACCCCACGCCAGAAGCTGGCCTTTAGGGCTCAACAGGCTGCAGCTTCACCTCCCCAAACTGCAAACAGCCCCACTCGCTGCCCACTGGCCTCCTTTTGGGCTTTTAACATCTTCTCCCACAACAGCTGCCTCTTAGGAAAACATCTAAATATGTAATGCAGGATGAGCTTTAAAGCTTCCTCAGAGCTCAGAGATCTTTGCATTTTAACTGGAAACAAAGACTAAAAGAATGAAATGGTAGTGATGTAATTTCAGGGAGAAGGGATGTTTCTATATTTGGGGGGGGGAGGGCAGGACGGTTTCTGTGTTCCTCATTGGGTGGGCACGGTGCCAACTTCAAAGACGGCCTTGGTTGGGAATTAGAGAAACAGCACACAGTCTTGACCACACAGGTCAGCCTTGGAGGCTGACAGTCAAAGGATTTTGCCTTTGGCTCTGGGAGGCCAGAAGTGGAAGTCTCACCTGGCAGCTGACAAGCCCTAGGGAATCTTCCTTATCACTACTAGGTCTTTGAGGCTAGCGCTCATTTCACTTATGCCTCGGAATAGAGCTCTTTCCCCCCCAGCCCCGTTGCCCTCAGCAGCATCTGGCCTGCAGTCTGTAAACAGTTCTCCTCTGAGTTTTAATGATTCAGTTTCTCCCCACTTCACTCCATTCTCCACAAAGTAGTATGGAAATCTTCCTTTGGAATGTGTACCAAGAGGAGGGAGGCAAAACTTCAAAGGCTGGTTTAAGTATTGTGGCTTTGCTGCTCACCATCTAGAATATATACAGTCATCCCCCAGTATCTGCAGAGGGGATTGCTTCCAGGACATCCCCACACACACACACCAAAATCCACAGATGCTCAAATCTGTTATATAAAATGGAGTAGTATTTGCATATAACCTACACACATCCTCCTACATACTTCAAATCATCTCTAGATTGCTTATACCACCTAATGCAATATAAATACTATGTAAATAGTTGTAAATACTATGTAAATATTTGCTGATATGCAGCAAATTCAAGTTTTGCTTTTTGGAACTTTCTGCAATTTTTTCCCTGAATATTTTCAATCCATAGTTAGTTGTAGAGCCCATGTATACGGTGAGCTGACTGCATATCATTGGCTTTTTAACAGCTTTATTGAGATACCATTGACACAGAAAAATTGTATACAGCTTGATGTTTTGATATATGTACATTGTGAAATGATCACCACAATCGAGCTAATTAACATATCCCATCTCCACCTAGTTACCATTTTATGTGTGTGTGTATCGTTGGATTTTACAACTCTTGCCTCCTGCCCTGTAAGGTCCACAAGGCAGGAAGTATTATGCCCATTTTACAGATGCAGAGTTGGGCTCAGATTGGCCACACCACTCATCAGTAACAGAGCTGAGCCCCACCACCTGGCCTTCTGACTCCAATTCCCATGCCCTGTTACATCATGCTGCCTTTCTCTCTGCACTCATTAAGTGCCCACTGTGTGCATGATGCTTGAGACAATGCAAGGATGAAAGGGGCATGGTCCCTGTGCCCCAGAGCTTACAGAGCAATGGAATAACCATTCTATGTTCGTAGCATGTGACTACCAAGGATAAAGTCCTATAGAAATTCACACTTCTGATGAGGGAGGTAGAGGAGATGTGAAGACTTCACAGCAGAGAAAAAACATCTGAGTTTGGGCTTGGGAGAATGAGTAGGAGTTTTCAGGCAAAGATGGGGAGAAAGATATTGCCAGTAATGCCAAGAGCAAAGGCACAGAGGTGGGAAGGCATGCAGCCCGACTGGAGCATAAGGTGTGTCTCTGGCTATAATGGGAAATACAGCCAGAAGAGCAGGTTGGAATGAGATCTTGGAGGGCCAGATTAAGGAGTTTGGACTTTACTTGGAATGCAAAGGTAGCTGTGGGGGGGGGGAGGTTGATGGGAGGAATGCTGTGATTAAAGCAGTTCAACAGGGATTACTGTCACCTGGTAGCAGGCGAGGATGACTAGAGAGGAGGAAGACTAGGGGTGGCAGGACCAGTTAGGAACCTGCTGCACTAGCCCATGTGGTGGCTGAGGGCACCTGAAATAGGCTGGTGACAGTGGGAATGGAGAAGATGAGATGTGTGGGAGAGAAAGAATGGATAATTACCCAGGCTAGGTCTGCTAATTTTTTTCTGCAAGATTAGTTTCTGGAAACTAAAAAGGAAATATTTCAGTGATGGACAGCAAAGTGATTGATTAATCATGGTGCCATCCTTCCTACGTAAAGACAATACCTTTGGTCCATCATTACACTGACTAATCTCTACCCTCCTGACCATGAATTTGCAAATCAGTTCTTTGAGGGTAATAGTACAGCCTATGATTATGGATTTGAACAAAGCAGAAACATCCAGAATGTTCAGGGAATGGAGCGGTTCAGTGATTTGTCCACAAACACAATTAATGGCAGAGCTAGAGCTTGAAACCAGGTCTTCTCGCTCCTTAGTCCAGGGCTCTGCCCAGCACTGTGATGCTGAAGTGTCTCCTTACTTGGATTTCCAACTAAAAGGATCCACTCAGTAGAGTCTATTAGGAACTAGGTCCTTGTACTAAACAAATAAAACCTAACCCAGTGGATGGCTTTCAAAGAAATCACACAGTAGACCCTCACCCAACGTTATGCCACAACTGTTTGTCTAGCTGTATAAACATTGGTTTGGGTCGCTGAAACTCTGAAACTGTTCATAACCAACACCATTTCCTTATTGTGCAATGGACTCATGAGCTTGTGTTTGGCTGTTAACCTGTGTTAGGTTGAAGTGTTGACAGTTCTAACTACATGTAACCAGGGTGTGTGTAATATCCGTGTGCCTGAAAGGAAGGGGTTACTGCTGTTCATCAGCTTATCCAGTCTCGCTGGAAGAAGCTTCTGTGCGTGTGTGGGAGTGGGAGGAAGAGCAGAAAGGGGAACACTGCTGCCCCAGCCAATCAGACAAGAGCTTAAGATGCAGGGACCAGGATGACATCATTGATGGCCTATCAGGGTTGCCTGCCTTGACTCTGATTATAGGAGGAACGATGTGTAGTCCTGGTCTCCGTATCAGATAGTAAGAGTCTGAAAAGAAAGGACTTTCTTTGGTTTTTCTTTTTAATTTTGTGTATTGGATAGTAAGACCCTACTTTATCAAACAAACTGATAAAAGACAGGGTTCCTCTTCCCAATTTATGTCATTCAGTGAACCAAGGGCCTAATTCCACTCCTGTTGCCCCTATTAGTCATCTCTTTGGCAGGACTGCTGAACCCTCTTATGATCTATGCTGAATACGAGCACAGTGTCTGGCACGTTGTGGATGTTCAGTGACTGGGTAATGAATTCATTAGTGTCCTGGAAGTGGTGAGTGGGGTGGGGAATAAGGGTGAGGTGATAAGAATGAACAGTGTTTCTTTTGGCATTCAAACTCCTCCTTCTTCTAGGTTGTTCCAGCTTGCTGCAGACCAGCCCTCCAGACAAGCATTTCTACTTCGTCTCCCCTCCCCCTGCTAAGGTTCCTCTCCACTTGATTGGCCAGGGGAGAGCAGAGGGAGAAGCAGGGAAGGGTGCAGGCACTGAAACTGAGGCAGATGGCCCATTGGTGAATGCTAGCTTAGTTACCTGCATCTTTAAAAGGTAGCTGGTCATCTCAAGTGACTGTTTCAGCTGGCGCAGTTAAGGTCAGTTGACAAAATGAAGTCAAGACTTTCCTATAGCTTGAAGGAGGCGTTTTTAATCAATGAGGGTTGACTTGAGAGCAAAGGAGCTGTCCCAGATCCCCTTCAGTGATGTCACCCGAACAGCCACACGTCTTATTTATCAGGCAGGGGGCCCTGGCCTGGGCCAAACTGAAAAAGCAGGAAATACACCTTTTCTCTGGAGCTTTGAAAGCCAAAGAACTGGGATGCTCTCATTTTTTTCAAAAAGATACAATGCCTTTATTTTAGCCTAGCTCTGTTCACTTTCCTTTTATTCAAATCCTTGCTCTCCCTCTCCTCCTCCCTCACTCTGACAGAAAACATTATTTTTCCTGGTTTCCAAGCCCTTTTGTATTTTGTCTTCATCAGCAAGAATAAGCAAAATTCCTTTGCTTTCTGGCCAGGGAACGTGCACCGTGTACAAGTGCCCTTACGATTCCTGCTGAGGTGGGCCCTCATGACTGGGAATGCAGTGCTTCCAAAAAGAGATTATAACAGAGTGACTTTCTGTTTTGCATTTAGAAAAGTCCACCCAAAGCCATTTTTTACTAAATTATGAAACTACAGAAAAACACAAAGAATAGTCTAGCAAACACTCATACCCACCATGCAGAATTGACAACATGAAATATATTTAGTTTAAAAGATACTTCAAGTATCTCTTTTTAATACAAGAAATAAAATACTAGAGATAAAGCTGAAGTCCTCTTCATTCTCATCCCCAGTCCCATCCACTCTCCACCTTCCTGGAGGTCTGTTTTATAATTCTTCATGTGTATCTATAGCTATCCATGATTACTCTAAGATATGGTTTTGTGGATGTGCTTCTTAATTTAAATATAGTCAGCCCTCTGTATCTTCAGCTTCTGCATCCATGTATTCAACCAATCACAGATCAAAAATATTTGGGAAAAAAATTCCAGAAAGTTCCAAAAAGCAAAACTTGAATATACCATGCTCCACAACTATTTACATAGCATTTACACTGTATTAGGTATTATAAGTAATCTAGAGATGATTTAAAGTATACTAGAGGGCAAATACTACACCATTTTATATGAGGGACTTGAGCATCCACAGATTTTGGTATCTGTGGAGGGTCCTGAAACCTGTGGATATAGAGCGACAATGTGAGATAGTTACCATACACTAAAGGTCACTCTGCAGCTTGCTTTTTTTACTCAATTTTATGCTTTTTATAACTTATCCATGTTAATATATAGTTCTAAAGCTCATTCATTTTAACTGTAGTATCCATTGTATGGATACAATTTATCCATTCCCTTCCCAATGGACAGTTAGATTGTTTGATTTTACTTACAAACAACACATACAATGAAGTATGTGTCTTCATATGTACATGTGCAAAAGTTGCTCTAGGATATGCACCTAGAAATGGAATCACTGGGGTCAAAGTAGGCATTCTTGCAACTGTACTAGATACTTCAGTGACCTACCAATTTACACTTCTACCAGCAGTGAGTGGGAGTTCCTGTTTCCACACTTTCTCACCATCGCTTGATATTATCAGACTTTTTAATTTTTCCCAGTCTGCTGGGTGAGAAATGGTATCTTGTTATTTCTATTTGTCATTTTCCTGACACTGGGTGGGGTGGCATATCTTCTTGTGTAATTATTAAACCAATATATTTTAAAAACTCAATAACTGGGGATGCTCAAATTCACCATTTCAAGCAATTTCATTTCAGTTTCAACAGAATCAAAGGAGGGCATTCCAGTTCAGCATTTACCAAGTACATCTGTTCCTTTACACCCCACAGGCAAGCCAGGAATGACAGTTACACAGATAACAGGGGGAAATGCTTAAGATGAAGTGGGAAGGACTTAGGGTAGTTACAAATAAGAGGGTTAAGAATCTCCTCCTTAGAGCTGACAAGAATTACATAAATATAGTAGAACTGAACATGTTATTCACTAATCGTAATATATTAGTATAGTAATTTTCACTTTGTAAAGGATTTCCAAATGCTGGAAAATGTTGCAGTAAGTAGTGTAGAATAAATCAACTATACCTAAATTTTAAAAAAATTTAAGTAAGTAGCATAGAGTACTCTAGCACAATCCATAGCTGATTCCCTTGGGCTTCTCTCCCTGTTTTCTCCCAGGTTTGTCGTGCTGTTCACAGATGACCTGGGCCATATTTCCCAGTGGCACTCCATCATGGCTGGGAGTCTCGCAGGCATGGTTTCCACCATTGTGACATATCCTACTGACCTCATCAAAACCCGGTTAATTGTGCAGAACATGCTGGAACCATCTTACAGGGGGATCTTCCATGCTTTTTCTACTATTTATCAACAGGAAGGCTTCCTGGCCTTTTATCGAGGGGTTTCCCTTACTGTTTTAGGTAAGATGGAACTTTTCACCTTGTCCAAGAAAAGGCTGTGTTCTTTGATATATACAACTGGATTGTATACCTTTGTTGGTAACCAATTAAATCCATTTTACTGACTTCAAGGGATATATATGAATGTATTATAGACATTTGTAACCAGTTAAATCCATTTAACTGAGTCCAAGGTCATATGGATTCAATCCATATAGAGTTGATTAGCTTCATTCTATTCCAGAGCCATACACCCTACTCCTAACATTGGCCTGTTAAACATCCCTGGGAGGTGGGTAGGACAGAGTGGAGATGGCTCAGCATAAATTGATGGGAAGACAATCCCACCCACTCCCCATCTTACTGAGGAAGGAGTCTCAGTGTGCAGCCATGCATGTATGAGCACAACCAGGGCAGCAACTGTAGCTTCTGTGATCTTTGGAAACTTTGCCAGGTCATTGGGACCCCCGTTGCCAACCCAGTAGACTTTCACCTTTTATCTGACCTTTGTTGCAGCATTTGATGAGATTGATCACCCTTTATTCTGGAAATTTGGCTTCTAGGACTCCACTGTCTCCTAGATGTCTCTCCCACCTCTCTGCAGCTCTTTCTTGTCTGGCTCATCTGATGCCACCAGCCCCCTACATGTCTCTGCTCCCCCAGCTCCTTCCTTAGCTTTCTTCTCACACTCCATACCCTCCCTAGGAGGCCTCATCTAAGCTAGTGGGTTGAACAAGCATCATTATACTCTAATGACTCCCAATCTCCTCTCTATAATAACAATGACTAACATCTATTGGTGTTTACTATGTGCCAGGCATTGTGCTAAATGCTCTGCATACAGTTTCTCATTTAAACCTCACTTTACAGATGAAATAGATACTTAGGGAAGCTAAGTAACTTGCCCAAGGTCACATAGATAGAAAGTGGAAGAACCTAGCAATATAACCCCAGAGCCCTCTTTCTTAACCACTGACTACTACTAATTCCCAATGGCAGTACAAATGCCTGCTATTGGACACCCTCACCTGACGCTCCCTTGGCACATCAAAGTCAAGGCTAAACCTGATGTCTTCATTAGTGGCACACCTGCTCCCCTCTTTTGTTCCCTAAAGAACCAAACCGCCTTTCTTTCACTCAGTGGCCCAAACCTGAAGAAACCTAGAGTCGCCTCAACTTGACTCCTCTTCTCCGCTTCAGCTGCCAAGTGCTGTCAGTTTCACCTCTTTTAACTCTCAAGTCTGCCCCCTTCTCCATCCCCATCTTCTCTGCCCCAAGTGACACTCTCATCATCATCCTTCCTACAGACACTTACTAGAGGCTCCTACCTGGTCCCAGTCTTGGGTCTCTCTGCCCAAGTCCACCCTGTGCCCTGCTGCCAGGGTGTGGTGATCTTTCTAAGTGCAAGTTGATCATTTCACCACCCTCTTGCCCCTTCCCTCCTTAAAAGCCTTCACTGACTCCTATGAGCTACAGGGAAAAGCCCAGATTCCTTATGGCAAACTAGATCCTTCAGACCTGGCCTTGGCCAGCTTCTCCTACCCAATCTCCTACCACGCCTCTATCTGCACTCCTGCTTTAGCCATACAGAAATACTTGCATTTCTTGGAAATACCACTCTCTTTGTACATGCTGTTCTCTCTGCCTGCTCTCTCGATATCTGATGAACTCCTACTCGTTCCTCAAGACCCAGTTGAAAAGTTCTGTCTTCTGTGACATCCTTCCTGGTTCCCCCAGGCAAAATTCATCCCTCTGATCCTTGTGTACCTAGAGCACTTTGTACAGCCCTCCTGTTATGGCACATATCAGCTGTCTGTCTCTTCCACTAGATGGTAAGCACCTCCAGGAATTAGCCTACTTACCTTCTTTGTCTTCCTGGCACCTGGCATAAGGCACATCACATAGCATAAGCTCCACATCTTTTTTCTTTTTTTCTTTTTTTCTTTTTTTTTTTAATTGAAGTATAGTCAGTTACAATGTGTCAATTTCTGGTGTACAGCATAATATTTCAGTCATACATATACATACATATATTTTCATATTCTTTTTCATTATAGGTTACTACACACGTTTTCCAAATGAAGGAAGATACAGAGTTGGTGCATCATTTTTAATGTGTTTATTAAATAAGTATTACATCTTTCTAAAGATGAGCAACCCCACTAGTGTTAGCCCCTCTTTTAAATCTCATTTTGAGGGAGAAATTTAGTCCCTGTGTAAACTTGAGATTGCTCCCAAAGTTTCTGGAAGTTTCTAAGTGCCAACTCTTGCCCTACCTGCTCACCGTCTTTCCCTAGAAAGATGAGGCTGCCACACAGTGCAGGGTGCCCACTGGACCCTATTATGGCCACATCATTCCTAGAGGCCAGGTCAAGTAACCCCCCTCACCACTACTGTCTCACTTTTCAGTTTTTAAGAATGTTTCTTCTCAGCTAGAGATGAGTCCCTCCTAGCCTCCTAAACTTGGTTAAGTGATGCCCACTAACTTTTTTTTAATGAATGATTTTTTTTCTTCAACACTCTTATGTTTTTAAACTTCAAACACCCAGAAAAGTTAAAAGAATTGAAAACATCCATATACCCACCATATACCATATCCTTCAGTTAACGTTTTGCTCTATATCACAGCTATCCATTTCTGGCCACTCATCACTCATATATTTTTTAGTAATTTCCATGTAAGTTGCAAACATCAATAAACTTTGCCCCTCAACCCTTCAACATGCATATCATTAACTAGAGTTCAATATTTCTTTATGGCTCTTTTAAAAGTAAAATTTACATAGACTACACAAACCTTTAGGGAACCATTTGATGCATTTTGACCAATGACACAACCCCTATCAAAATACAGCATGTCGTCCTCACCCAAGAAAGCTCCTGCTGCTTCGGCTGGAATGATTTTAACAAGCCCAGAGATGGTCCTATTTACTTCCCCTGGGTTCCCCACAGGCATTTATGTTCTCAAGCCAGGTGTCTCCGGAGACATCACAACCTCTCCCTGGTGTTGTTTTTCAGGTGCTGTCCCTTTCTCTGCTGGCTCCCTTCTAGTTTACATGAACCTGGAGAAAATCTGGAATGGACCCCGAGATCGATTCTCTCTCTTCCAGAACTTTGCCAATGTCTGCCTGGCTGCTGCTGTGACCCAGACACTCTCCTTCCCCTTCGACACCGTGAAGAGAAAGATGCAGGTGAGGAGTTATGTTTGAGGGGGTGCCTTGAAGTGTTTGTGGGTGGGTAACAACAGCAAAGAACACTGCGCCTGAGCAGTGCCAGGTTTCCAAGGAGCTAGTGACTGCTCGTACAAACATTCTGCAAACCCCTGTTCCGTGGCATTTCTGCTGCTAACTTAACCTCAGGGCAATGGGCTTGAGTCCAAGCCATCTCCCCATTCCCACCCTCTGCTTTTTTAGGTCTCTGATGAAGCCTCCAGAGGAGGCCCATTTTTCTTTCCTCTCTTCCTCATGGCTGCCACTGCCCAGTACATCAGTGCAGCCTCCCATGTCTCCTTTTTCCTGCAGCCTTCATGGCGAGGACACGGCACTCTCCTTACCTCAGTGAAACAGACTGGAAAGAACGAAAATAAGCCAGGGACTATCAATAACAAGGGCCCAGTGGTCCCTGATTCCCCTCCTGGGGAAGTAACTGCATTTAAAATGTGTTGGTGTCTTTGTGGGATTGGACCTGCATTTTCCTAATTATTACCTAAGAGACTCAGTTTCGCTACAGGCCACAGAAGCAAAAGCCTGCTATCCAAGGTCTCCAAGTGAGGAACTGGCTTAGCCTAGGATCAGCCAATTTTTATCAAAGAAAAATCAGAATGGTCCAAGTCACGTTGGGCTTACAGGCAGGTCCACACAGTGGGGTGGACTCAGAATCAAGCAGGGCTTTTCATCTGCCCTGCTCACTCACCGCTAGCCTCCCTTAAAACTCCACATCCACAGGCTTGCCTGCCTTCCTGGCCTCTTCTGGGCAAATCCTGATTTATACAATTGATATATTCCTGAAGAGCTGCGCGGATATTAATTTGGGGCCAGCTGAATCCAATTTTAAATGATCAGTCCCAGGTGAGTTTGTGTTTCCCCGTGGCTCTAACTTGTCCCTCTGCTATCTCAATGGCCCCCAGCTTCCCCTCATGACTTTCTCTGCCGGGCCGGGCCTCATCTCCCTCAGCACTAAAAAGCCAGCAAGTACTTATCTCCACCTAGAAAGAAAAGCTGCTTTCAGAATAATAACATCACGATTACACCCAATTTTGCTGCTCCAGTCAACCACAATTTTCATCTCTCTGGCTTGTGTTCCTTTCTTGTCCTTTGTCCGAGCAAATTTTAAAAATTGTCACAGTATTGTAATTGCAACGTAGATACAAGTTTAGAGCCTGCTTAGCACAGACTTCTTTATAAAATCCATTATTCCTAATTTTAAGAATAATGTACATACACTTAAAAATGGTCAATTTTATGTTATGTCTGTTTTATCACAATAAAAAAGGGAATGTGCATAGATCATAGAAAATTTGGGAAATACAGAAAAGCACGAAAAAGAAACAATAATTACCTATAAGCCGAATACCTATGCACTTTAATGATTAATAGTTTTACTTGTGTGTATATTCATATGTGTATGTATATATATATGTGTGCATAAATACAGATATAATACATGTATATAGAAAGTTATTTTTCTACAAAACTGTGTTCCTATTGTATATAAAATTTAGTATCCTGCTTTTTTCACTTATCATTCAACGGATATTGCCTCAGGCCATCAAGTATTGAGAACATCTTTTCTAATTATCACGTAGTATTCTACCATATGGATGTGCTATAATTTTTTTTAAATAATAGATTTATTCTCTCAAGGTTCTGGAGGCTAGAAGTTTAATATTAAGGTGTTGGCAGAGCCATGCCCCATTTGAAGGCTCTGGGGGAGGATTCTTCTTTGTCTCTTCCAGCTTCTAACAGCCCTAAGCATTCCTTGGTTTGTGCAGAATAACTTCAGTCTCTACCTCCATCATACCATAAATAACAATTTCTCAGTTTTTTAATATTTAGACTGTTTCTAATTCTTCAGTGTGATAACACTGCAGTGAAAACCCTTGTATTGTTTCACATCTGTGATGACACTCTTTAGCTATATTCCTCGAAATACAGGTCACAAGATAAAAATAATTCTAAGGCTCTTAATGAAGTTTGCACCCCAGAAAGGTTGTAAGTTTCCACATGCACCAGCCATGAGTGAGGGTGGTTCATCTCCTCAACTCCTGTCAAGAGTAATTCTTATCACTTTAAATCCTGAAGAACCTAATAGCTGAAAAATGCTATCACATTGTTTCAATTTGAATTTCATTGATTATAAGCAAACTGCATGTATTTCATATATCTCTTGGTCCTTTGTATTTCTTTGTAAATTTTCTACTATGTCCAAATTGCCTATTTTTCTAGGCTATTCAGCTTTTCCTACTAGTTGGTAAAAAGTCTTTATGTGTTAAAGATATTAACCCTTTGTCAAACACTGCACACATTTTTCCCAGTTCAACATTTGGCTTCTGATGCTGCTTGTGTTGTTGTACATATTTTTACATTTTTATGCAATTGTATCTATTACTGTTTTTTTGTTTCTAACTTTGCTCTTCTGTGTAAAAGGTATACCCCATCCTCCAATCATGTGACTTATGAAAAACAATATTTTCATTGTAACTTTTACACTTAATACTTTGACATATCTAGAATTTACCTGGGGTGCAATGTGAGATAATCAACTGATTTTTTTTTAAGATAGTTTACCAATTGTTTAAGCACCATTTTTAGAATAATCTTTCTTTTGCCCACTACTTTGTGATGCAACTTTTACCACATCCTAAATGTTCTGGTGTGCTAGAGTCTGTCTCAGGGCTGTGTATCCGGCTCTGCAGACTTGTCAGTCCGTTCTCGTGCCGGTGCCACGCTATTTCAATTCCTAGAGCTTTATAATACCTTTTAATATCTGGCAGGGCATCTATCACCTCACCACTCTTCTTTTCAACATTTCCTTGATTATTCTCAGGCATTAGTTCTTCCTGATGAACTTTAGAATTACCTTGTGGTTATGACTGGAATTGTGTTAAACCTATATATTCAGAATAATTTGTGTAAATTATTCTGCCTTTTATTCAGGAATACAGTATATCTCTCCTTTAGTTTCAGTCCTCTTTCTTATACTGAACCATATGAAATTGCCAACATCTTCCCTTTGTGACATACCCAAATGGCAACTTCATATGGTCAACTCTTAGGAAAGTTGATTTCTTCATATGGTAATTATGCTGTTTCTAAGATAGCTTCTTTTAAAAAAAAATCCAGGGTGAGGTTGAGTGGGAAGGAAATATGATATACTATAAGTTTTTAATTCATTTTTTAAAATCCTGGCCCTAAGAATTTCTCTTCCTGTCAGGAGTGAGAATGGGCTCTCGCTGGTTGACCATCAGAAGATGGATGAAACAAAGGCTACTTATACCCTGGCTTCCACACTTGGAGGATCAGTTTTTGAACTAGTAGAGTCAGAGGCATCTATCCAGGACTTTCTGCCACTTCTTATAACTGAGTATTCCTTATGCATATAGTTCACGCTTGTTGAGCCCAGCTTCCTCCCCAGAGTGAGCCTGTGCAGACCCAGGGCCTTGAGCCTGAGGGTTGGGGTACTCAGTGAGAAAGGGTAAGATTCTGGGACTGGCTCCAATGTGTGTGTGGGTTTTTCCCCCCACACCAAGCAATTCTCCAATGCCAGCTGAGTGTTCTGCAATTCAACTCAATTGTGACATTCTCTACTGGGAGATAGCATCATATTCCACAGGTTAAGGGCTCAGTCCCACAAGACTGCCCCACACTTCGGATGCCAATCTCAAGCCTAGGTTGTTACCTGTGCTTCTGAGGTATATATAAGTGAGAGGTTCCCACAACCCTATCCTTTGATTAACCTGATTAAATTGTTTGATTAAGCAAAAAAAAAATTGCTAGAGCACAGAACTCAGGAAACCAGTTTACTCACTAGATTACTGGCAACCAGCCCCCATCTTTAAGTGCTTTCCAGAAGTCACCACATTAACATAAACTCAGATGTGGTTGAAAGGGGTTTTTTGTAAGTATCAAGACACCTTTATTGATCTTGTCACTTAGGAATCCTAATTTCAAGGGTTATAGGAACTCTGTGCCAGAAATGGGGACAAAGACCATGTATATATTTCTTATTATAAATCACAATATCACAAAGGGTTTCAGATGAAATTCAGTGACAGCTAAATGTGGGGGTGGAGGTTTCAGCCTTCACCATTAACTTTTGGCTTTCCTTTCTCCACCTGAGAGCTAGAACAATGACCTCTTCTAGGGGAGAAGCCACCACTACTTACTGGGAAAATCTAGCTAACACTACATTCTACTCTAGAATATGTACTTACCACAACAATCTTCTATACACTAGAAGTGGGTATTTGGGGGTAAATTTGATAATCTTTTCCCTTGCATGGAAACCTTCTGCATACTGCATACACAGCTTCAACAAGAAGCTTTAAAATAAATGCAAAGTCATGATGGTTGTTAAGGAAAAAAATCCAAAGAGGCAATCGTGCAGTTTTCATAAAGTATGATCAGTATCCAGTTATGAATGACAACATAAATGTCATCCAAAGATACAGAAGCTAATTCTTAGGGTTGTGGTCAAAGTGTTATTTTACAGGGGTTAATAAACAATAATACCTTGTCCACGCTACTTAAAAAAAAAAGACACCCCCCACAAGACAGAATCACAGGCTGCTTTTAAATGCAAACATGCATTGCTTTCTCTGGCCATTAGATGTCGCTGCAGTAAATGGAGCATATCTGAGCACTACCTGCCAATCTCAGACAGAGCCTTGCAGCTAGTGATGGGTGTCCAGTTAACAGTCTCCTAATCCCTGCTCGAAATACATCTTCAGTTGGGAGGATAAGAAGCCTAGAAACAGCAGGCTAACCTGAAATTCTGTTGTGGTTGTTTGTTCCTGCAAAGCACACAATCCAACTTCTCCAAGAAGAGAGAGCTTTAATAACATTCATCCCCCACTGGAGCCGGCTGCGTTTGCCAGCAGAATTTTTGAGAGAGCTTTACAGGGCAGCCAGGCTCCTCTGAACTGAGCACATTTAATGGTAACATCTGCATTCCATTGGCTTTCCTCCTTACACTGTCCATCAGGAAGCAAATCAAAGTCAGGTGTCTGTTAGATAACCAGCTGGACAGGGAATTTCCTCAACCCCAACACTGGCTGGCCACTTTGTATGAATGTCTCTTTCTCCTAATATATGCTTTTATCCAGATACACACATACACACACAATCTGCCCGTTTAATGCCACATCAGGTTGGAACTCTCCTGAACACTAATGACAGTAATTGGAAGTCTTGTTTAACCAGCTGAGCCCTTCCATCACCGTGCTTACACTCATTTTGTTCCTTTTTCTTTTTCTTACCCTGGCTCCTGGCTGGCATGCTAGAGACTGGAGAGGTAAATAAATTATGCATGTGCATGTTTTGATGGGGTGGTTTCCGGTGGGAAGAGGGGTGGGTCAGTCTTATGCACACATGGGATGAGGTATCCCCACTTGGTGCGCCTTCTTGGAGCCCAGGACCACCCGGCCTGAAATCCCCTGGCCACACACTTCAGTGCATTTCAGCTCAAGCTCTTCCAGGGACGGCCCAGGCTTTTCGCCTTTGCCTCTCGCATACCTGGCCCAGAGTTTGGGTCTGAAGAGGCTGGCAGCACTTAGTGTATTGAGAGAACAAGTAGAAGAGTAAAATATTGATGGAGATTCATTTGTCTGATTAATCTATGGGCCCCTTGTAAGGACCAAGGAGTCCAGTGCACATGGTTCTCTGGACAGTTCATGTGGAAAAAGAGGGAGACAAGCTGCCAGGAACATCCGCAGAGCAGATGAGAAGGTGGAGCCTTGGAACATGGCGGGCCTTCCGAGAGGACCAGGAGGGAGGCAGCAGGCACAAGCTCGTACCCCCACAACTCTGCCTGACACCCTCTCCCCATGGCCCATATTAGGTGTCTGCATTTCATCAAACATAAAACCAAGTGTCAGCCTGTTGCTTACTACCCCAGGGGACTTTGATCCCATCAGGGCTCACAAGGCAAGCAGGATTGGGCCAGGTCAGCATTTGAACTGAAAGCACACAAGATGAAGGACAAAGGTAGTGTCCAAGTGGCGCAGCTGACTGAGCAGAATACACACGGTCCCTGAGTGAAGAGAGGCCCCAGCTGTTCAAACAGAGATGCTAAACCTCCTGAGATGCTGACCTGGGCGCACAGCTTCATCCATTCCCTCCAGGGTGCCCCTCCCCTCTGGTGGTTCCTCAGGCTCAAGTCTACATCCTCGGGCCTGAGCCACATCTCTTGAGCCTTAGTCCAACACTTCACACTGCTTGCTGGACACTGCCATTTGGCTGTCACCTCTCCAGGGTCACCTCTAACTTAGGCTGTATCAGAGTGTCTTCCCAAGTTTTCCATTTCAGTGCCAGCATTCCCCCAGTTACCCAGGCTGGAGATCCAGAAGTTGTCTTTGACTCTCCCTCTTCCCCATTGCCCAGTCAACCCAGTTGGACCCAGTTGGGTCTTCATTCCCAATGCTCCCACATTGGTCTTTTTTTTTGTAACTGTCCCTGCCTTAATCTATGACCTTATCAGCTCATACCTAGGCTATTGCAGTCACCCTCTCCTTGGTCTCAGGATTCATTTTAAAAATGATCAGAAGCATCGGGCACTCATGTGCCAGGCAGTGGGCTAAGTGCTTTCTGCTCATCATCTCATTTAATCCTGGCAGCAACCCTACTAGGTGCATACTGTTCTTATCAAGCCCATTTGACAGAGGAGAAAAGTGAGGCACCGAGAGGCTCTGTTGCCTGCCCAAGTCTACCCACTCAGTAACTGAGTAACTTGAGAGGTAAGACTGGGTAGCTTATCACCAGGGTCAATATTCATTTCAGTCACCTCCAGCTCAGCCCAGGGGCTTCTGCTAGATGAATTTTAAGATCTGCCTGTGTTGTGTCCTCTATTGCCCTGAGAGAATAAAGGCTGAGCCCCTTGGCCTGGCATGCTGCCCTTACCAACTTTGCCACCCTCACTGTGCTCTCTGTATCAGGAGTTGCAAAATCAGGTGCCAGCAGGAACTTGGAAGTAATGGGAAAAAGAGAAAGTAGGGAAACCTAGATAACATGACACACACCCCCTAAAAAATAAGCCTTCAGATACATTCGGAGCCATCCTGGCTTTCAGAAGCCTTCCAGAGAACTAACAGCACTGTGCTCACAAAATGTGATTAGCATCTAAATATGAACTGCAGCGCAGAATAAAGTGGGCCAGAGGAGGCTTCAGCAAGGTCCTCTCCTCAAAAGGATGGATGCCATTTAGAAATGTGGGCTCACTTTCCAAGGGAACCTAAAATCCAGATGTTTACATGAAATCTCCCAATTTTTCAATGTTGGCAAATAAAAATTGTTAAATCCTGCCTGGGCCAAACAAAACATGCCTATTTCTGACCTCTGTTCTGTTCCCACCTGCAATTCAATCAAAATGATCTTAGCGTCACCCTCCCACATCCCCCTAAAGAATAAGTGTATTTCACATTTCTATCACCTCTGCCTGGAGCATCATCTCCCCCTCAACTGAGATCTGCCTCGTGGTGGCTGCCTCTTCTGACCTACAGTAGCACACATCTGTTGCTTTCCTTTGATAAATGAGTTGGTTTTTCCCAACCTCCCCCCACCCCCGCCAACAGCTACCCTATCGTGACAGATAAAGGCAGGTTATTTCACCTTTGTAGAACCACAATGAGGGTGTTCCAGACCACTTTGGAGGGGATGCAGGGGCAAGAGAATCCAAGTTAACTATGTGCTCTGTCAATAACTGCAGACGCTGTGTTTTTACTGTTCCCCCCCACCCCACCCCTTACTTCATAGTGTCAATAAAGAGGATGGAATGGGACAATAAAATGCCTTGTCCATATTAAATGACCAGTAAATGGTAGTTATTATCACATTATTACAATTTCTTATTTCCAGGGAAGACTTTCCTTTTGTTACCTCCTCCAGGGCATATTTTGTTTCAAGAGCTTTGTGGGTGCACAACCCGTTTTAAATGATGCTGTTAGCCTGCATGTGTGCTCTGATCCAGCCAGTTTATTTTGTACATGCCCCACCTTCTGCCATCTCTGCACCATTGCTCAGCATCTCCACCCTGTCAGAGTCCCCTCCTGAAGTTTCTTCTCAACCCCTCAAGAGGAAGGAGGCTCCCCATCCCGAATGCCCATAGCTCACTCGCTGTAGTCACATGCTTCCTTGTGTTGTAATCTTCTGTGACCACTATTCCTTTTAGACTTTGAGCTCTCTGCCTTTGGGACGTGTGTCTTACACATTTGTTATGTCCCCACAGCATGTAGCCTCATGTAGCAGGCACCTGATACTTGTTAAAAAATGAATGAAGTTCAGGGCTGGCTTATAAGATTTCACTGCCTTCTGAGAACAGAACTGAACCTTAGCTGCTGCTAGGTGAGCCTCAAGTCTGTGTGCTCGTCCGCACCTCTGCTGAAGGTAAGAACAGTCTGCTCCTTCCCCAGCCTGCTGACGTAAGGAAACCTCTGCTTGTCCCCTGTCTAAAACTGCCTACAGTCCTCGCCCTGATAATGTGCTATCTCCCACCCCCTGCCTTAGCACTCAGGTTCTGTGCATCTCAGCTCCAGCTGTGAACATTTCAAAATAAGTAAATACACTAAAAGGACAGAGTAAAACAGTCTTGACACCGTTTTGATGAACACCCTCCGTTCATTCAACAAACAGACCATTCAAAAAGGTCTTCAAACCTCACACCGTTTTGTGTGGTACCTAGAAGTGCTTGGAAAATCAGCACCATAGAATTGTTATTCATTAGCTTGTTGATTTCAGTAAACGTGATGGGATATGAATGAACAGGGCTAAATCTGTGCTCTCCTTTGGTGGGGAGACCTTTGTCAGGGGCAAGGATGGGGACAAAATATGGCTGGAGGAGGTAACGAAAGGGAAGTCTTCCCTAGGAATAAGAAATTGTAATAATGTGATAACTAGCATTTATTGGTCATTTAATATGGACAAGGCATTTTATTGTCCCATTCCATCCTCTTTATCGACCCTATGAAGTAAGTCCTGTTATTATTCCTAGTTTCTAGTGAGGAGATGAGGCACAGAGAGGGTAAGTAATCTGTCCCAACAGTCATTCAGCTAGCCAGGAGGGGGGTTGGGATTGAACCCAGGTCTCTCCTTCAGACCCATGCTTTATCCACTTGGACTACAGGGGCTTGTTCCTAGATGTTAGGTAATCAGTTAATTTTTTTTTTCAGTTCCCTTGCCCTGGGTTTGGGAGTAGAAGATGAGGGAGAGAGGGAAATCTGATCTTGAGACTTGGGAGCTCTCCACCTTAGTTGAAAAAAACAGTAGTGCACAGGCTCAGAGACTAGCAGGAGTCTGGCTTTGGCCAGGGAATGGTTAACTCAAGTTGAAGGGAAGAAAATCTTTAGAAAACCAGGCTGTCAGGGGCTCTGGCTTTGGTCGCTGGCAGCCTGACAATGGAAGGCTTGGAGCCGGCAGATTGGAATGAGGAGCAGAGAACATTCAGCAGCCACGGACCTTTGGCCTGCTGCAGACCAGCCACACTGCTCGGACAGGCTGGGAAGAAAGCCACCCTGGCTCGCCGATCCCCTAGGAGAGCAGGTGCAGAGCCCCAGGAGGGGAGAGTAGATTGTCCTCATCACACTTGTCAGGAAGCACTAACCCAGTTTCAGGTTTTCTGCGTGGTTCAACGTTTCTTGGTTGACATTGCATCTATTCTCAGTAGGAATAGAGCTCTATTTTCCCAACAGAGCTGAAGTACGAACACTGCTGGGTTCTAAGCTCTTGGGGTCCTGGTGGAGGATGGGAACATTACCTTTAGTTTGCTGCATCTTCAACTCTTTGCCATCATCTTACTTTGAGGGCTGGCCCCTTTGGGGACTGACTTCTGCCTAAGTCAGCAGCTTTGCCTTGGTATTCTGAGAAAAGGCCACTTTTCGGATCCATGTAGATGTCTGGACATCCCTCGGGCTAGGTGGCTTTGTTTGAGCATCACTGTTAAGGTGTAAGGAAAGGAAAAGCCTCCCCTTTGTTTTCTCCAAAGGTATAGCGTGCCCTAAATACTTCAGGGATGGCAGTTGTTGATCATGGAAACAAGACTGTCCCCTAGAGGGCAGGCAAGGAGGGAGCAGGGAGGGGCCTTCCTAACTCCTCTCAGTGTGAAATCACTCTGCCCTTTCCTACTGACCTGAGCCGGCTTATCCCTTAGGAGAGATCAAGTCTGGGAATCAAAATGGCCACCCTCTGCTAAGCAGACTTCTTTGAGCTCCGCCTGAACAATAACAGCAGCTACGACAGGAGCTGCCCCCCAACCCCGACCCGCCTCCAGAGTAGGGGTGAAGAGAGGAAGGGGAAGGGGTAAAGAAAGGTCCTAGAAAAGGCCTGCTGTCAGCCAGGAAAGACCTGCAGCTGTGAGCAGTCATCTGCGGCTCTGCCGTCAGGAGGAGTTGAACACTGGGGTTTGCCCATCCCTCTGCTGGCCTCACGCCAGCTTTAGAAACGCAGCGCCACTATTCACCTCCTCTTTCCCGTGTAGCTGTTGCTCATTTGTTTTTGACTGCTGTATTCATCTCAAAGCTTTCATGGACAGACTAGCTCGGTGGCCCAGAGTGTGGGCTCTGGATGCCAGCCCTGTCCCTTCCTCCTGCGTGAACTTGGGTAAGCCTCATTTTCCTCATCTGTAAAACACAAGGAAAAGCCTAGCGCCTGGCTCAGATCCCCGTGGAGAAGACTGAATTGGGTTAATACAGATACAGAGCTGGACACATGATAAATATTCAATAACGCTGAGGTACTATTGTTATTGTTCTTGAAGCATCTCTTCAGAATCTACGCATGGCATCGAAGGCCTGATTAGAACTATAAAAGCCGGTCCAGGTGTGTTTCTGTGTTTCCTGTGATGGCTATAAACACACAATGCGCTAGCATCACAAAACCTCAAAAGATCCTCCATCCCTATAGATAATGGTGAGCAGGGATGGTAGGAGAGTTGTTCATTTGTTGGGTTAACACGCATTTACCTAGAGGTACTGTATATGTCTCTGTATTCCCAGTCTTCTGAAAACTGTCATCTTCCAAATCTTCTCCCTCACCTTTCCTACCCAATCTTACTCCCCATCAAGGTGACACTAAAAGTTGGCTCTGCTGCTCTGCGTGCGCCTCCAGGGCCTTGCTGCTCACTTGTATGCATCTCAATTGCTTTCTGGCCTCGCTGCATGTTTGGTTTCCCTGCCCCCAACCCCAGTCAGCACACAGGAACTTTCTCTTCTCTCTTCCCAAGCAGAATACTAACCTGCTGTCCATTTGCTCGCTTCCCTCGTGTCATCACGGGCTTTCCGAGCAGCTAGTGGGTCCTCTGGCTTGCTACTGAAATGTGCGCGTGCACTGAAGCCGGATGAGGGGTGGCTTGTAGGTGTGCCGAGCCCGGGGCACCACTAACACCCACTGGTGCAGACATCCCTACCGCAGAGCCAGGGGGCTTCCCAGCTGTATGAGGACAGCTCTTGGGGACCTGGCTTTGCCAAGAGAAACTTAGGCCATGTGGCTCACAGGACATAAAGGTCCTTTTACTTCAATACCACTGGCTTTTTTGTTTGTTTGTTTGACTATTGGGGATTTGCCAAAAGACAAAAGCCTCCTACCACAACTGCCTTCCACACATATATGTCCTCAGATGGCTTGGGAATTGGACCGCATGGTCTCCAGGTTATGTCCTATATGTCTAGGGAAGATAAAAGTTGTTTCCAAATAACAAGTGAAAAGTTCTGAGCTCCTGTTTGCTCCAACTAGGACTCTTCTCTTTTGTTCATTTTCTTTCTTTTGTCTCTCCTTTTAAATACTTTTTCTTTCCTTAAAACTTTGGTTTTTTAAGAGCAGTTTTAGGTTCACAGCAAAATTGAGAGGATGGTACAGAGATTTCCCATATATCCCCTGCCCCAACACAGGCACAGCCTCCCCCACTATCCACATCCCCCACCAGAGTGGTACATTTGTTACAATTGATGAAGCTGCACTGACACATCATAATCACCCAAAGTCCGAAGTTTACTTTATGGTTCACTCTTGGTGTTGTACATTCTATAGATTTGTACAAATGTAAAATGATGTATCCATCATTATAGTATACACAGTATTTTCACTGCCCTAAAATTCCTCTGTGCTCTATTCATCCTCTCCCCCAAACCCCTGGGAACCACTGATCTTTTTACTGTCTTCATATTTTACCTTTTCCAGAATGGCATATAGTTGGAATCATGCAGTATGTAGTGCTTTCAGGTTGGCTTCTTTTAATAATATGCATTTAACTTTCCTCTGTGTCTTTTTGTGGCTTGATAGTTCATTTCTTTTTCATGCTTGGTAATATTTCATTGTCTGCATACCACGTTTTTATTTATCCATTCACATACTGAAGGACATCTTGTTGCTTCCAAGCTTTGACAATGATGAATATCGCTGCTTTAAACATCCATGTGCGGGTTTTTGTGTAGACATAAGTTTTTACCTCCTTTAGGTAAATCCTAAGATCTAATCTAATCAACACAGCTGCTAGATCCTATGCTAAGAGTATATTTAGTTTTCTAAGAAAACACCAAACTGTCTTCCAAAGTAGCTGTACCATTTTGCATTCCCACCAGCAATGAATGAGCATTTCTACTGCTCCACATTCTCACCAGCATTTGATGTTGTCAGTGTTCTGGATTTTGCTGTTCTAATTGGTGTGTACTGATTTCTTGTTCTTTTATTTGCTTTCCCTGATGACATATAATGTGGAGCATCTTTTCATATGCTTATTTGCCATCTGTATGTCTTTGGTGAGGTGTCTGTTAAGGTCTTTGGCCCATGTTTTATTGGGTTGTTTGCTTTCTTACTGTTGAGTTTTAAGAGTTCTTTGTATGTTTTGGATAACGGTCCTTTATCAGATATGTCTTTTGCCAATATTTTCTCCTAGTCTGTGGCCTGTCTTCTCATTTTCTTGACTATGCTCTTTTAAAATTAGTATTCTACCTTTTTGCATAGGTAACATATGCAGATGATACAAAATCCAACAGGTACAAAGAGTATACATTGAAAGTAAGTCTTCCCCTACCTTTATTCCTTGGCCTCCCAGTTCTCTGCAGAGAAAACACTGTTGTTTCTAGTTTCTTACCTGAATCTTTCCAAACATGGTCTACACAAGGATACACATAAACATGCATGTGATGTTCTTTTTGTTTGTAGATGACCAGCAGCATGCTACATATACTCTTCTGCACTGTTGTTTTCACCTAAAATGTACCTTGAAGATGGGACTTTATCAGTCCAAATGGAGCTGCCACATATTTTTTTTAACAGAAAAAAAAATGTATTGGAGTTTTATTGATTATTATTGGACTTCTAAAGTAATATATTTTAGAAGTATTTCATCTTACAATTTCTAAAGCACTTTCCAATTGGATCCCATAATTTATCTGTAAGGTAGGCATTATAACCACACTTTTTAGAAGTTTCTGAAACTGAGATAAAAACCAGCCTAGTTGTTTAAAGGAAAAACTTAAATAAATAGAGAATTGCTGAGATGAGATTCACTGGCTTAGTTTTATCCACTCACTGAAAAGGAAGAAAAAAAATTAATGAGTCTTAAAATAGTTCATCATTCAGAATGTGCTACTGTACAGATTTTAAGAGTTTTAGAGTCAGTTCCAGCACATAAATAGGGCCAAAGTGCTCCTGTGAAACAGTCATTTAAAAAAAAAACATAAAAATACAGAGAAGAGCTCTATCACTCAAATTGTAAAAGGAAGCCTCACTCAATTCAGTCTTAAAAAAATGCCAATCTTACCAGGTGTTACTCTTGGCAGAAGATTTTTTTAGAGCCCAATGCAACATGATTACTCTGACTACATCGCCCCAAACCCCATAATCCATCCTGTACTAAAATCCACTGATTCTGACGCTTTCTCCTTTCGAGTCTTCACAGACACCCACAGTCCATTCAGGCTTGTCTTTCACTTCTACCTCCCAGTAATGCCTGCCAGAGTTATAGCCCTTAGAACCCAGAACACTTGGGCAGAGATAAAATCTCCTTAGGTTATAAGATAAACTTTTCATTTTATTTCCATATTGTACAATTTTTCTATCTTCTGAGACAATAAGTTTACAATGTGCTGTTTCAGGATCTAGAATTACACCTACTTGAAACTGCTTAATAATTTTCTGTAGGCCAAAATTCTGTAGAGGAAGACAGTAACCATATTCCTTCAACTGGAAAGAAAAAGGTTCAGGAGACCCTATGGTTTTATATCTAAGGTAGATACTTTTTTTATTAAAGTGTAGTCAGTTATAATGTGTCAATTTCTGATGTACAGCACAGTGTCCCAGTCATGCATATACATACATATATTCATATTCATATTCTTTTTCATTAAAAGCTATTACAAGAAAGGTAGATACTTTTAACATCTGTCAGTAATTCTAGTTCTGACTTCACATATTTGCTCTCTGTCTCCTTTAATAGATATTTTAATGTGGAAACATGATCTGAAAATTTTGTTAGATTCTCATTTAGTTTTGTTAAAATCTCCATTTCTTTATCTTATAATTGCCAAACAACAGTCTTTTGCTCATTTTGGAGAAACAACACAAGTTGCTCAAAATCAGCCTTTGTTTCTTCTCTCCTATCTTTTACCTTCTTCAGTTCCAGTGATGTTCTGGTTTGCATAGTTATCATCTTTCAGCTTGTTCCACCCTTTCCTTCCAAAGCTCAGTGCAATGCTCCAATATTTTCCTACGATAGAGGACAGCTTTTTCTATGGGCCAAATGTAGGGATTCTGGTCATCAGTGGAGAAACTGCACTGTGGACATAAAACCTCTCGGTCTTTCTGACAGAAAAAGATCAAAACCTGACTGTGCTTTTCACACATAAGCTTCTCTTCCTCCCTTTTCCTCTTCCTTCTCCTCATCTGGAGTAGCTTAGCAATTTTAGTCAAATTGCCCGGCTGGAGACTGCGCATGAATTTCCTTTCTGGATAGCAAGATCTGCAAAAAGGGCAGAGCAAAGTATCATTTAGATCCTTCCAGGACATACTGATACAGGATCGACAAGTTATGCCCACAGAGGACAGTCCCTGGGTCTTCCAGGTAGTCCAGACAGATGGGACAGCTCATCCCTGCTTGGAGGTCTGCCAGGGCTGTCACAAACTCCATTGACCCGCGAACAAAAGTGGTAAGGTAACGGCTCCTGTAGTAAGACCTGGGTCTTTGGTGCTCAAGACTCAGTAAGCAGCAGACGTCTTCCCCCAGACCTCACAAATGGACCAGCTTTCAGTTTCACTGGCTTGGCATGTTGATGGCAGCGTCTACAGGCTGGTTTATTCCTCTCCACCTTAGCTCCAGCGTCTGTTGCCAAGAAGACTCCAACTCCACAGGCTGCAGTCTGTCGAATACTAAAACATAGTAGCTGGGCTTCTGCTCTTCCCACTCAATTAGGTGAAGTCAAGCTTAATGGCTTTCTTGTTCAAGAAAGTAGTCTTAGGTCCAAGATAAGGAATCCTTCACTGTCAGTGGGGAATGTAACTTGGTGCAGCCACTATGGAGAACAGTATGGAGGTTCCTAAAGGTCTCGGTAAAAGACTGCTGGGTCGCATGGCCAGTTTCTGATTCAGCTGGTCTTCTGTATTTCTAAGATGTTCCCATGTGATGCTGCTGGCCTGGGGGCCATACTTCGTGAACCACTGGAGAATGCAGCTCAGTCCTCTCAGGCCAGCATCTGTGAGGAGCCTGGAGGTGCAGGACGCAGGCCTTGTACCCCTGAGTGGCAGGTCCCAGAGCAGAGCTGCCACGTATTTTTAAATGATGACATTGTATTTTATAGTATGACATACTGTTTCTTTTTTTTTTTTTATGGAGGTACTGGGAATTGAACCCAGGACCTCATGCATGCTAAGCATGCACTCTACCACTAAGCTATACCCTCCCCCCCCCCCCCGCCCCGCAGACAAACTGTTCCTTTAACTAGCTCCCTATTGGTGGGCATTTAGATTATTTTCAGTTTACTGCTGTTACTAACAATGCTGCAACAAAAATCTTTGTAACACATACATCATTTCCCACATACATCTGTAGGATAGATTCCTAGAATTAGGATTGCTTTGGTCAAGAATATATGAGTTTTACATCTTTATAAATATTGTTCAATTACTTCAGTACTCATGGAAAGACTGAACAACCTAAAACATTGCCTCTGTTGGAAGGCCTCTATGAAGTTTATCAAAGAAACAATCAAGCACTTTGCTTTGAAGTATTTATCTTTCATTTCCATCTACCACAAGTTCGTTCCTTCTTTCCTTCAATGTGTATTAAGCACATACTCGGTGCCAGGCCTGTTGGTAGACTTTGGGGATAAAAACCACAAACAAGACAGACATGGTCACTGCCCTCATGGTATGTACAGTCCGGGAGGTTGTCAGGGTAGGGGGTAGACAGGAAAGAAAGAATTATACACTAAATCATTACAAACTGTATCATGTGCCATGAAGGGGAAGTACAGGGTGACCAGAAGTGTTTACTAGGCTCCTGACTTAGGCTGGGAATCTGAGAAGACTTCCCCGAAGAGGTGATGTTTGCTCTGATCAGGAAGAGAGACAGAGGGAATGGCAGGTTTGATGTCCTAGAGGCAGGAAGGAACACGGAGGAGGACCTGCAGCATTGATTATGGGAGCAAGAAAGGGCCTTCAAAGTCATTTAGTTCTAGCCTCCTTACCTGAAATGTGAGGAAGCAAAGGTTCAAAGAACTAAAGGACTTGGTCAAGGTTAAGCAAATAGTGGCAGAGCCAGGACTAGGACCTGGATCCTCTGACTTTTCTCTGAGGGTGTCTGCTGCAGAATGCCACATGCCAGTCCTGGCGCTGCAGATTGGAATGAGACAGCAACAGGATAGTTGCCGGGGTTTGTGTGGAGGGAGGATTTAAGTTCAGGGCCTTGTGCTAGTAGCCTGACATGTTTTCTCTTTGCTAGTAACATACAGTTTGGGCAAGTGGCAGTCTAGCATTCAAGCCTAGTGCGTTGGTTTAGTCTGCAGCATACTTGTCACTTCTCCAAGTTTAGATACTAAATAATAATGATAATAATGGTGGTTACTATATGTCAAATGCTGTTCTAAGCGCTTTACATGTATTTCATTTAATCTTGACAACAGTCCTATAAGATAGGTGTTATTATTATTCCATTTTACAGATGAGGAAATTGAGGCTCAGAAAGGTCAAGGCATTTGCTCAAAGTCCCAGAGCTAGTGAGTGGCAAAGCGAGGTCTCAGTCTAAGCAGTCTGGCCTTGGGGCCCGTATGCTTTCCCTAGGTGCTCTCAGCGTCAGCAGCAGGCTGGTGGGCTCAGCTCTGAGCCCTGAGCTGCCCTGTGCTGTGGAGGGCCTACACCAGTGATCCTCAACCTGTCTGCGTATCAGACTCATTTGGGGAGCTTGCCAAAAATGCTGACGTCCAGACCTCACCCTAGGTCAGTTAAATCGCAGTCTCTAGGGGTGGATCCCAATCATTGATGGTTTTGAAAAGCTTCCCTGGTTAGCCTAATATGCAGTGAAGTGTTGAGAAGCACTTCTATATAGCCTTACCATTCCTTCTTCCTTTGGGGGTAACTTAGTTTAGGCTGCTATGAAAGAAATACCATAGACAGGGTGGCTTAAACAACACACACTTATTTCTCATGGTTCTGGAGGCTGAGAAGTCCAAGATCAAGGTGCCAGCAGATTTGGTCTCTGGTGAGAACCCACTCCCTGGTTTGCAGATGGCCACCTTCTTGCTGTGTCCTCCCATGGTGAAGTGAGAGAGAGAGTCTCTCTGCTGTGTCTCTCCTTACAAGGGCACTAATCCCATTCATGAGGGTTCCACCCTCATAACCTAGTCATCTCCCAGAGACTGCACCTCCAAATACCATCACAGTGGGGGTTAGGACTTCAACATATGACCTTTGGGGGCACACACACATTCAGTCCAGGGGGCAACCAGCAATACGGGCTTGCCTTTTTGACCTGGGTATCCATTTAGCATGACACTTGTAGAGGCATGTATTCATACTGCACCCTGAGCTCCAGTCTTCACCTAAAGAATTCATTCAGTGTGCATGCTGTAGCACCCTCATTCAAGGATGATGTGTGGTAACAAGTTTGTTGAGGGCTAAGGTAGTATTCTCAGTTCTGGGCATCAGGAAACAGTGTAGCTCAGTGGGGTAGAGCTGGATTCTGAGTCGATCAGACCCAGATTCAAGTTGATGCTTTTTCTCCTATGGTCTAATTTTGGAGATTTATCCTTTCATAGGCTCCATTTTATCATCTATATAATAGGGCTAATAAGATAATACTACCTATTTCATGAGGCTTCTGTGAGGATTAAATGAGCTGGTACATGCCAAGTGCTCAGTGTAATGCCTGACACCTAACACTCTGTAAATATTGGCCATTTTTTAACTTCATGACCATCCATATGGCTTCTTTGAGCCTGGTCACAGGTAAACAGTTGTATTTAGCAAAAGCTACACGTGACACTGATACTGAGGGAAAGTTTGACATTTAATGAGCACCTGATATGTGCAATGAAGGGTATTCGATCCTGAAGGGCTGGGACAGTGAGGAAGGCCTAGTGCCTGCTCCCATCAGCTTGCTGGCTGCCAGCCCAGAGACTGCATCCAGATAATGCATACGAGATAGCCTGCGCCACAGCAGAGGTCTAAGCCATAGCTAAGGGAGCACAAACCAGGAAAAGAACCTAAATTCAGAGATGCTACAAAACGATCCTAAGGCAATTAAGGAAGTGTGAACACTGACTGGATACATGACAATATTAAGGAAAAATATTATAGGTGTAATAATGGTATATTTCTATATACATAATTATTTTATTTTCTATTTTAGGAAGCCATTGTATTTTAGAGAAACATGATTAAATTTAAATGACATTTTGAATTAAAATTAGACTAAGTTAAGATTAAACAGATGAATTGAAATGATGTCTTGCAAGAGGTAGAGATGAAAAAAAGATTGACTAGACATTGCTAATTGTTGAAGCTAGGTGATGGAATTTTACTATCTTCTCAACTTTCGTATATGTTTGATATTTTCCACAATAAAAGATTTTTTTAAAAAAACAGAGAGGTAAATTTGAAGGAAAAAAGGGAGCAGGGAAGGAGGGAGAGAGACAAGGTGGGGGGGGGGGGCGGGCAAGGAAACCAGCAGTTCCAATTGCAGCATCAAGACATTTCAAAATAAGGTGCCATCTGACCTGGCCTGGGGTGACTAGGATTTTGTCTATCAGAAAAGTGTACGTAGTGTTCAGGAGACACTGAGTGTGACTGGATGTATGGTTCCTGGGGTGGGGGTAGGTATTAGGGTTCTCCATAAAAACAGAGCCCATAGGATGGGTATGTGTATGTAGAGAGAAAGAGATTGATTTTCAGGACTCGGCTCACACAATTGTGGGGGCTGGCACATCTGAAATCTGCAGGGCAGGCTAGCAGGCTGGAGACGCTGCAGTTTAAGTCCAAAGGCAGACTGCTGACCGAATTCCCTCTTTGTCAGGGCACCTAAGTCTTTTTTCTCTGAAGGCCTTCAACTAATTGGATAAGGCCCACCCACATTTATGAAGGGTAATTTGCTTCACTCAGAGTGATTTAAATGTTAATTTCATTTAAAAAATACCTTTACAGTAACATCCAGACTGATTGGTATTTAACCAAATATCTGGGTGCCTAGCCAACTAACTATCATAGGGTGGTAGTGGGAAATGATACTGGGAAGACAGTTGGGATTCTAATCGTAGACGGTTTTGAATTCTGTTAAGTTTTCCTTGGAAACTTTCCTTCTGGAAGATTTTCTTTGGAAAATTGGGGTCTGGTGAAGGTTGCTAAGCAAAGCAATAACAATATCTGCTGAGTTTTGAATGGTACCCAGCCGCAGTGTGGAGGATGGACTGAAGAGGGCAGAGACCAGGGACTGAGTAAGGAAACTGTGGCCCTCACGCAAGAGAGATGATGAGAAGTACTGGCAGTGGAAATGAAAAGTACCTGAAGCATAGAATATAATGCAGGAAGGAGCAAGTGATCAGACTGAGAAGCAGGTGGAGGCCAAGTCATGGAGGGCCTAGTAAGCCAGATGAAAGAGCTTGGACTTCATTTTGAGGTCAGTGGGGACCCCCTGAAGAGCTGAAGTCAAGGGAGTAGTCTGCTCGGTCACTCTGGCTGCTCTATGGGGAATAGGGGCAGGTAGATGAGCTAGAAGCAGTTGTAGTGAAAGTGAAAGATGATGGTGGTTCGGACTAGGGATGATGATCGTGGGAAGGAGGAAAAGTGGACAGATTTGGGATATATTTGGAGCACTGGCATGAGCTGGTGATTGATGAGATAGTGAGAGGTGAGGGATGAAGAGAACTTAAGGGGGACTCAGGTTCTGGGCCTGAGCAAATAAGTCAATGGCAGTGCCATTGACTGACATGAGGACAACTCCAGACAGTTAGGGTTGAGGTGGAGTTCTGCATGGGACATATAAAGTTGGAGGTGTTTATTACCCTTTTAAGTGGAGATGTCAAGTAGGTAATTGGTTACATGATCCTGTGGCTCAGAGGAGAGAGAGGGGCTGGTGATAGAAATTTAGACATCATCAGGCAGAGAACAGAAAGGCCAGTGCAATTGAAGTGTTGTATGTGAGCAAGAGAGCGGCACAAGATGAAGCTGCAACTATATGCAGGCGCAGATCACGTAGGGCCTGGAGCCTTCAAGCAATGTGCTACAGCCAGCTCCCACTAGCTCAGAAGAGCTGGTTATTAAATTGCAGCAAATTTGGGAGCTGATTGACCTTACAGTTGGTAGCCTGGAATCGGCCACAATGGGAGTATTTACACCATTGAAATCAGCAAATGCTACAACTTGGGGCTTCCCCACCCAGAGAACTGCTTGTTAAATATTTACCACTGTATCACCACTACAGCTTACAGGCAACAGTAAGAAATTTAGATTTTTATCCTTAATGTTATATAAAGCCATTAAACTATTTTAAGCAGGTGAGTAAAAAGATCTGATTTAAAAAAATACTTTGGCCATTCTATAGAGAAGGAAGACAAGAAGTCTCAAATTTTTTATGTCCCAAAGAGACAACTAAGGAAGCTGCTGCAGCGGTCCGTGTGAGCACCAATGGTGGCTTGGCAGTGAAGGCAAAGTGAAGAAAAGACATGTGGAATATTAAGGTTCTGAGATTGACTATAGATGCCCCTGATTCATCACAACTGATTATAATGGACCTGTCATACAACTCATGTAACTTGCTTAGTGTCTTTTGTTCTAGTTGGGGGGGGGGGGCACCCAGGTTGCAAAATTATTACCTTGACTCATGACTCAGGGTTTTTTGCAGTTCTAGACACCAGCAGAAGATAAATCAATAATATTATCTCATAGCAGAATAAGACAGCTAATTTCCTGCGTGAACACAATCTCTTCATTTCAATATTTTGGTCTGACAGTAGCAGGAGGAACTTCAAGTCTTATAATTAGGCAGATTCTTTTGAAGGGGAAAGGAGGCTTATTATCTGTTTGACAGCAGTTCTTTACCAATGGAGTAAGATGGAAAGGAGGCTGAGTCGGAACAGTGCTAAGGTAAACGCTTTCAATTAAGACATTCACCAAAGACCCCTGATCATTTTGGTACCTGTAACTCCAGGCTGGAGACTCAGCTGGTCCATTTCTTGTTCTGTTCCTCATACTCTGGTCAGAGAGGTCCAGAAACTTGGTATGAGATGGGTTATGACTGTAAATGCTGAAGTTCCCTACAGTGGTGGTAAGTGTGGGAGAGGAGAAGGCACCAGGTGTCCCAGTCCTCAGTGAATGTGGAAGAGTGGCCAGGAGGTCAGTGGCTGAGAGCAGTGACAAGGAGTATGGTTCAGCCATACAAGCCCCAGCTGAGAGCTTCTGGCAGGAGAGTGGAGGAGTCAGGTTCCGGGAACAGAAAAAGGAACTGGAAGAATGCCCTTTCCTCTGCCCCAACCGTGGGACGTCTGTGATGGGGGAAATAAGTGGCCCCTACTTGAGAGCTTGGTTGGGGAGGGATTGGTTATGACAAGGGAATAGGAGGCACTTTAAAAAGGGTAAAGGCCTGGGAGCGTCTCTACCATGTCCAGAGGGCGTAGGTTAGGAAGCAGCATTAAGTGTAAAGTTGAGTCTGTCCCAAACGGCTGCTTCCTTCCAAGAAAAAATAGCCAAAAATATGTGAATGGGGTGTCATGGCTTTACTGTAGGTTACTATTCATTCTAAGCCCATGGAACGAGTTAAGCCCCATGGCAGCCATTCTTTCTCATCACCTTGGCCAGGATATTGCATCCAGAGCCCAGACTTGAGACCTTGGCTACTTGACTGGAACCTTTATTTCCTGGTGACTAAATCGCCTCATCCCATCTTCTATTTTCTGCCAGGCTCAGAGCCCCTACCTTCCCCACTGTGGAGGAGTAGATGTCCATTTCTCAGGGGCAGTGGATTGCTTCCGGCAGGTAGTGAAAGCCCAAGGGGTCCTGGGGCTGTGGAATGGATTGGCAGCCAACTTGCTGAAGGTGAGAGGAGTGGTCAGTCTCTACTGCTTCTCTGCCTCTTCCAATTCCACCCTTTTCTGTGTCTTTGCTGCTCCCCCTACAGTTGGCATGGAAACACCTCCTCTAGCACTGACAGTAGCACAAGGCCCATGAATGCAGCTGGCCATCAGCCCTGAAGAGAGGGGACCCAGCACACTGTTGGGGCATCTGATACCCCATCCCAGAGGAGCGGAGCATTTAGTTAGAGGTTCCCAAAATGAGGGTTCGTGGACTCTAAGGGGAACTTAACCTCCTTTCCTTAAACTGTATGCAAAAATATGTCTATGGGCATATGTGCATCTATCTCTCTGGGTAGAAGACCCACAGCTTTCATCATATTCCCAAAAAACTCCATGACCAAAAAAAAAAGAAGAAGAAAAAGAAAAGGTTAAGTACTGTGGACTAACCTTGCACTAGTTGACACATAAATGATTCCAATCAAGACAAGCATATGTTGAGGGGAGGGTGTAGCTCAGTGGTAGAGCACGTGCTTAGTATGCACGAGGTCCTGGGTTCAATCTTCCATACCTCCATTAAAATAAATAAATAAAAATCTAATTACCTAC
This sequence comes from Camelus dromedarius, assembly GCF_036321535.1. NCBI lineage: Eukaryota > Metazoa > Chordata > Mammalia > Artiodactyla > Camelidae > Camelus > Camelus dromedarius. Next base: position 25,618,985 of record NC_087472.1, on the reverse strand, counting down.
CCCTGCCACACAAAAAGACAAGCATATGCTGACAGGCAATGTCAGACTGTCTACATGTACATTAACTCAGACCCAGGCTTCCCCAGGGCTTGCCCTTCAGTGGCTCTGCCATTCCTCTCCCCGACTCACACTAAGACAGCTTTTATTTTGCCATCTTCCTTGATTCCAAAAAGGACCATGTTGTATTGTCCACAGCCTTTATCTCGGTTTACCCTGATCCAAGTTGATTGTAAATGCACAGACATTTTTCTTTAAGATTTTAACATGATTTTCATTTTCTTTGTAAACAGATAGTTCCGTATTTTGGAGTTATGTTTAGCACCTTTGAGTTCTGCAAGAGAATCTGTCTTTACCAAAATGGTTACATCATGTCTCCCCTGAGCTATAAATTGACCCCAGGAGTGGATCAGAGTTTGAAGCCCCAGGAATTACGGGAATTAAAGAAGTTCTTCAAAACTGGACAACTGAAGTCTAAAAAACCAACTCTTTAAAACTGAATGGATCTTGAAGTGCATGGACTGAAGGCATGTTGCAATCAGAAATAAATGTAGCCTCAGAATTGTGCACGCATGGAGTGATGAGAGGGTGCTCCTGTCTGCTGCTCTTGGAAATGAGAAGATTCAGCCATATACCACCTCTGAGCTCCTGATGGCCCTATGAACACCTGAGCCACCAGAAGGTTTCCCAATATGACCGTCTCACGATGGCATCCCACCAGATTTTAGAACAAAACCTAGCAGTAATGAAATGTGCAATTTACAATCTGAATATGAATATGTAATTCACATGACACCAAAGGGGGACATTGCCATGACTCCTCAAAGCAACATGTAGTTGAAATGGCTGAGCAGATAGCACATTGTGAGCTCCACCACAGGCTCACAGCTTGCGCTAACGCATGTCAGCCTAGTTTCACCCAAATTAACCCCCGGATTCCCAAAACAGTCATTCTGGAACTCATAATCTTTGCTGGCTTCTGAGTGCACACACCACAGTGTAAATTATGCTTATCAGAAACTAAGTGAAAATATTTAACATTAAACATTACCACTGTCATAGTAGAACCATCCTTTAAATTTGAAGCATCTTAGGCTTAACATCTTGTGTTTCTGGATGGTGGTTTATACCATGACTGCTTCATTATGTCCCAAAAGACCTTCTTCCGTTGAAGTCATGTGTAGTTCAAGTGGCCTGAATTCTCTGTCTTTTTAAATTGCTTTGCAAGCCTACCCTGAAAATAAATTATTTAGTCAACTTATTCTCACATGTCCCCATTGCCTAGAAAGGATCAAATAGAGCATTTGACATACATACACATGTGTAAACACAGAATGTAACTAAACAAAAACACTTCAGGCTAATCATCTCTACTAGATTTTTTTTAAACCAAATTTCTTGTTTATTCCACCTTAGGGATTCTATGTCAAGTTTATATAACTGTACCTTTTGAATAGTGGTTATCTGTGCACTAAAAAACAATATCTAATGTTAAGTTGTATATACACACACACACACACACACACACACAGGCTTTCAGTATGTTGAAAGTATTTTCCCTATTAAATTTATTTTCCAAATAAAAGTGATATGTTGGTCATTTATTACTAATTTGAGTTATAAAACTATGGCTAAATATATACTGGCCAAAATCTTTAAACTCTCATAAACTTGTCCTATTGAAATATATCAAAATAACTCACTTTTCCAACTGCTGGGGCAGACTGGATTTTGTAGGGAATAGCAGCTAATACACATGAAAATCTCATCTGTAGCCCAAACTGTTAGAGAAGGTAGCAGATTCTTAACCTATAGTGAATAGTTCATGTTTGTTACTATTTATTTTCCTTGAGGTGAACAACTTTTTAAAAATTATGAAAGCTGCAAAAAATTATCTTAAACCTCTAGTTCTGTTCCTAAAAATGAACTTCCAGCTCTTCATATTTTCTCAGAGGTATGAAGGGAGGGTTCTGCTTGTCCACTTTATGGCTGGCAGTGTGCACCAGCAAACTGGACTAAGTACTTCAAGAGGATTATAAAGAAGTGTGATGCAGCACTGACCCAGGAGTAACTTACAGTTGTAGGCAACAACACATACCTACATACATGAAAGGACTATCATTACAAAGCAAATACAAGCCAGGGCATGATAATGTAGTAGCAAAGATGTCCAAGATTGCCAAGGGGCCCCTTGTATACCTATTGAATCAGTGATTAAAGGGATAATCATAGGTGAGAAGGGCTACTGATGAGCAGGAAGTTTAGGAGTTAATGAGTCTTGAACTAAGTTTTGAAGACAGATGGCATTTAAAGCCAAGAGACTGTCGAGTGAGACCACCAAAGGAATGGATGAGAAGAAACTCCTAGGGGAGGGAGAAGCAACTAGCAATGACATTGAGGAGATGGTGGCTAAAGAAAGGCCTCAAGACATGGAGGAACTAGAACTCCTGTGCCCTGCTGCTGGGGGTGTAAAATGGTACAGTCATTCTGGAAAACAGCCTGGCAACTCCTCAATTGGTTCTGCACGGAGTCACCATATGACCCAGCAATTCCACTCCTAGGTATCTATCCAAGAGAAATGAAAATGTATGTCCACACAAAAACCTGTACAGGAGTGTTTACAGCAGTGTCATCATAGACAAAAAGTGGAAATGATCCAAATGCCTATCAACTGATGAATGGCTAAACAAAAGGTGGTATAGCTGTACAATGGAGCCACTTAGCAATAGAAAGGAACTATTGATACATAGAAAAAGCATAAATTAATCTCAGAGTGTATGTGTGTATGTGTGTGTGTGTGTGTGTGTATAAATTGTGAGTGAGAGAAACCAGGCCCCCCCCAAAAAAAGGGTACATACTATATGATTCCATTTATATGAAATTCTAGGAAATGCAAACTATACCGACAAAGCAGATCAATGATTGCTTGGAGAGGGATTACAACAGAGCACAAGAAAATTTAGTGTGGTGATGGATATGTTCACTATCTTAATTGTGGTAATGGCCCGTTTTTCTTCCCATCCCTTCATGGTCGCCAAAGATGATACAGGAAAAAGTAGGGGTGTGGCACAAGAGGATGGCCATGTCCCAGGTCTCAGGTGAGTCCCTGTGGCTCGCCCCGCCAAATGAAGGTCCTTGGCTTCACGCAGGAAAGAATTCAAGATCGAGCCACAGTTGAGTAAAAGTAGATTTATTTAGAGAGATGTACACGGGGTGGGGGTGGGGGGTTAAAGTAAAAGTAGATACACACTCCATAGAGCCTTAACAGTGGTGATGATTTCATAGGTGTAGAGGTATGTTAAAAAGTACCAAATTGTATGCTTTAAATATGTAAGTTTTATTGTATATAATTATACCTCAATAAGACTGTTACTTTGTTTTATTTTAAGCTGTAATACCCCAGGGCTGGGATACATCAAACACTTTCTAAACCGGTCCAAAGGGGCCAGAAACACAGCCCTTGGGGTGGGGGGCAGGGCTTCAAATGCTAAGCTGAGGAATTTAGGATTGACCCACTATGCAAAAGAGAGTCACTGGTTTATTGAGCAACATAGGTGAGGTGATGAAAACTGGATGTGAGCAAGATTGTTCCAGAAGCCAAAATAGAAATGAGAGGCTAGAGACAGGAAGAGAAACGAGGAGCACTGTTTTCTCTTCAGTAATTACACTACAAACACAAGTATGAGGTTACAGACTTCCGTATTGCAAATGCGAGCCCAGTCTAAAAAATGAAGTGCTTTTTCTGGGGTATCTCTTAGAGACTCAACTCCTCCTTCAATGGTCTCTGATGTGGTTACTAGATCATAGGTAGGGTCTTTATCTGGGACAGAGAACTGGCTTACCACCCTACTTAAGCGGGGTGGATTGATTTGTTCATTAAAAGTCAGAGTTAGTCAACCTAAGTTAGTATTTTTCTTAGGATTAATAAAACCTAACATGTATTGGATGCTTACTATGTACTAGACTGTTCATGCATACATTATCTCATTTAATTGTCCCTATAATCCTTCAAGGTATAGGTACCATTATCATTCCCATTTACACCTGAAGACATTGAAATTTAGAGAGGTTAAGCAACTTATCCAAATCCTGACAGCAAGTGGCAGAGCCAGTGTCTGACTCCAGCAGTCTGGCTCCAGAGCCCATCCTCTTGACCACTGGGCCAAATTACCTCTGTCTTCCTCTTTTGTCCCAGATTTCCAAACCCAGATGCTCAGTCCATTCAATCTTACAGATACAAAGGAACAAAGCCACAGGATCTTAGCAATGGAAGGGTGCAGAGCTCTCCTCCCAGCCAACATGGCAATCTCATCTACAGTGTCCCTAACAAGTGGCCATTTCACCCCATCTCTTAACATTTCCAGAGACAAGTTTCCCACATCATAAAGCAACCCACTCCACCTTTAAGTAGCTCACATTTTAGAAAGTTATTTCTTGTTCAGCTGAAGTCTACCTTCATGACACTTCTACCAGCTGGTGTTGATTCCATACAGAATGTCTAATTTTCTTCTACCTGACAATCTTTCCTTTATTAAGACAGTTATGATGTCCCTCCTTCACTCAAAGCTCTTTCCCAGTTAAATATCTCTCATTCATTCAGCCATTTCTCCTACAACGTGATTTACAGGCACTTCACCTTCCTGACTGCCTTCTTTGAATATGTTCTAGTTTGTTAATGTCCTCTTAAACATGGTATCCAGAAGTGAGCATAAAGCTCTATGGGCCAATCAGCAGAGGCCCAAATGGGACTGAAATTCCTCTGATCTGTTCATGACCCGCATCCTGACCCAACTCAAGACTCATTAGCATTTTTTGGCATTGCCAACTCACAGTCAACTAAGACTCAGTTCTTTTCACACATGCTTTAGCTCATTATCCTTAAGTGCCCTGCACTAAATAGAGCATTAGAAACCTTTATTGTGGTCCTTCCCATTTTATAAGCCTGGGTTTATTCTGAACTTTAGCCCTTCTGACTCAGTTCCTAGAGGTTTGTGATACACTTTGGTCTTTGTCCTTGGAAGTCTAGCCCTCACCCTGTCATTTATATATGTACTTTAAAAATCTGAGCTCATCGGAGAATAATCTGGAAGGAAAGCTTAATTTATTAGATATCTCTACCTTTTTAATTTCTCATTGGAATTTTCCAAATTCTACAGGTCTGAATTTTATCTTTGGAATCTCTCACTCTTGAGCTATCTTTCTCTTTTGGACTTTGGTCAAGAGATCATATTTATCTTTGATCCTTTTGAGGTCTCTCACACACACACACCCTCACACCCTGCAGGTTAGTTAACCTATCTGACCCCATGCCCAGCATTCTTTTCTTTAGCAGATCCAGACCAGTCAGTCTTGGTCAGTTTCCCTAAGATTCTTGTCACTTTCACCTTGCTATCCAGATTTTATTTATTGCCAGGATTAAGCCTATTTTAGCAATTTACCTCATTGCTTCTTCAGTCTTCAGAGAACTGTAATTATCGGCAAGAGAGTCAAAAACTTATACAATGTGTCCCTATCAGAATAATGAAACTTACAACAGATAATCAGATGGTTTTTATCTCTGATCAACATTTCTCACCTATGAGCTGGTTTTATGAAGTACTACTCATAGCTCTTAACTATCTAGGCAGTCTCTTATGTGCTTCCACAATGGCAATCACTTTCATTTCTCCCTTTCATTTTCACAGAATGCTTTTCACCCTCCCACCAATGAATGACTGGTTTTACCTTCTTGCTTACTATTTGATTACTACTTTGCTCTATTTCTATATGGTATCTCTCTGAACCAGGCTTACCCTTTCTTTTCCAGATACCAGTCAGAAATCCTATTCCACCAAGTTTGAACAATACCTATAAAATTGTGTTTCCTTGCTTGTATTAACATGTTACATTCACTTTATTACCCATACTCTGGGTGTGTTGGTACACAGATAACTGCAGCCTTAAGGATCATTCCTGACTTCTTCCTTGTTTTTTCTGAGAATTATTAGGCACTGTCTTAGCTTTAGTTTCTCTTTCTTAATTATACATGTATTCTACGTAACTATCAGAAACATAATAGTTACCAACACAGAGCTCCCACTATGTCTCACTGGAGGAATTCGTTTTTAATGAATTGACTAACCATATATCATTACCAACATTATCATTATTATTACTAATATGAGTCTGTTTTCCTGAACTCTTGCTCCTGGTTTCTTTTTTTCCCCTCTTTCTTTTTCTTTTGACTTTCTAATTTTTTAATTTTCAGACATAAAAATGTTGCCCCCCCCAAAAAAAAACTGTAAAGAATTTCCATGTATCCTTCACTCAGCTTCTCCAAATGTTAACATCTTACATGACCACTGTAAACAAGAATAATATTGGCATCTGTCACAGAGAGAGGAGGAGCCAAAATGGCAGAGCAGAGGGACACACAGCTCTTCTTCTCCCACAAATACACCAAGAATTACATCTACAAACCCACTGAATCACACAGAGTGCCTACTGAACTCTGGCAGAGTGTCTCTCACTTCGAAATACAGGAGGATTCTCACAAAATCCAATAAACAACAAGTTTATACCGTTTAGCACAGGGAACTATATTCAATATCTTGTAGTAACTTATAGTGAAAGAGAATATGAAAACGAATCTATGTATGTTCCTATATGACTGAAGTATTGTGCTGTACACCAGAAATTGACACAACATTGTAAACTGACTATACTTCAATAAAAATATATTTTAAAAAAAGAATAGTATTGGTAGAATATTATTAACTAATCTGTATTTCGGTATCCAAATTTCACCAATAGTACCACCAATTTTCTGGTCCAGGATCCAACCCAGGTTCACACATTGCATTAACCCGTCATTGTCTTTAATCTCCTCTAATCTGTGACAGTTCCTCAGTCTTTCTTTGCCTTTCATGACCTTGACACTTTTGAGAACATCTGACTCCTTGAAGTATACCTGGTCACAGGCAACCAGGAGAGCTCCAGCTCACAGTTGATTTAGCAAAATACCAAGTCATCACATGAAGTCGCTTTTAAATGACCCATCTTGTATTGCAATTCAGTAAAACTACACTTAAGCATCCAAAAACTCAGAAGGGACAAATTCTATGTAAGTATTTGATCATCGTTTTGTGCAGAGAGAGAAATCTAACAGAACAGTAAATGTGGAGGTGCTTGAAACAGTAAAAGAGCTTCGGAACAGAATATGGTAGGTCCATCATGCTCAAAGGGAATAGCAGATGTGGCCACTGAAAAGAAGGAAAAGGTACATGAGTAATGATGAGGCAGAGTAGAGAAATTAATATTTGAATAAAAATGCATTAATCAGAATGTCAAAAGGTCAAACTAGAAAGGTTTTGAATTTTATTTTGAAATGCATTCTAAAAACCACCTCCCTTTAAATAGGATGCTCCATAGATTTTTGTTTGTTTGTTTTAGCTATTAATTCTCTTATTGTAGAGTTAGAGGAGTGACTATCAATTTCAGAGAACATACTCTACCACTGAAACTGCACAAGGCCATTTCTGTATTCAGCTGCATTACTGTTACAATCAGCTAATGATAACGTAGCGGCCTCTCACGAACACAGGTCAAAGATAGGCCCCAGAATCAACAAAGCTAGAGTCAAAATTGCTCTTCTTTGAACACTTGCTGTGTGTGCTCATCACTTCGAATTGCTGGGGTCCTTGGGAAGACTAACGAACTGCAAAGTATACTTAGAGGAAGGACCTGATATTCCTGGAGGAACCCTAGAATTGGATCCTTTAAGAGGCAGAACTGGAGAAGATGGGAGGGGAAAAGAAAGTAAAGTGAGGGGTACACCACCTATGTTTTCAGCATGCTGGGCACCTAGGGTTCAGCTGCAGTTGGAGTTTTCAACAGTTATCCTTACTTTTATAAACATGGTTGTGATTACTTAGACACAGGATTTGTGATGACTCTCATCTCCTTGTTCTGAATCTGAGGGGTTGCACTCAAGTTAAAAGTAAGTTTTTAAGGACACATGTGGCAAATGCTTACCCAGTGCAGGGATTAAGGAGCTCGGTAAGCACTTGTCCGTTGACAAAATGGCTGTCAATCTAATTCTATTGATTCCTCTAAATTTTTCTGGACTTCAGGAATTTACCGAATTCAAGAGCACTTTACCTGGGGTCCAGGGAACCAAATACCAACTTGGTTCACACAGACTCTTAACCTTCCTTGTATCTTTGGCTTCCGGCGAAAATAATTTCCCCAACCCCAGCCAAGTCCTTTGGATCCTCCTCTGCCAATTCCTGACAAGATCTTTGTTAAACAGCATTTGCAAACCGGGGTCTGGTGCATGCTGACAGTGTCCCAGTTCAGCTGCTCCCTCAGTTTCCTCTAGCTTCACCGGCAAAAGCTCCAGCGCCAGGTCTAAGGTGAGAAGAGTGAGGCACTTGGCCTTGGCGCCAAATGTAAACGGGAGCCAAGCAACTCAGTAACCAAGATGAATGATTTTTTAACTCACTATTTTAAAAGCTCAAAAGTCATGCAAAAGCCCATGATGAACAACGTTTCGAAATTTAAAATAAAGACAGGCTCCCATCTTGCACTTGCAGGGCTCTGCCTTAAGTGCCTCACCGTCATCCCAGCCCTGGGGCCCCAAGTAAACTTTATTTACAAAAACAGGCGACAGGCCAGCGCGCTGTAATTTGTCTATATGAATTTTTTTATATTGCATTAAATAGTATTTATCTTAACTACCAAGTTTTTTGGGGGGTGGGGGTTTTTTGTTCTTTGGAGTCCCCTTCAATACTGCGCCCTACCCTTATCCAGGCACCCCGTGACTTCCCGGTCCCTCTGCGCCCCAGGCACCCCCCCCCCAGGGTCCCGCGTCGGGGCCCAGGTACTCCCTGGGGCCGCCCCTTCCTCGGGCCGGGTCAGGTGCTGTGGACGAGCCCCGGCGGCGCGGAGGGCGGCCCCTGCCCGACTCCCCGGCTCCTCCCTCCGCGCGCGGAGCCACTCAGCTGCCCCGCCGCCCCGCGCGCCGGGACTCGGCGCCCGCCCCCGACGCCGGCCGCCCGGGCGCCGACTCCCCCTATATAAATCGGCCATTTGCTTCGCTCCGCCCCACAGCCTCGGAGTCCGAGCTGGTCCCTTACCATTCTTGCAGTCGCCCGCTTCCTCTCGCCTTCCAACATGACAGATGCCGCTGTGTCCTTCGCCAAGGACTTCCTGGCAGGTGGAGTGGCCGCGGCCATCTCCAAGACCGCGGTAGCGCCCATCGAGCGGGTCAAGCTGCTGCTGCAGGTACGTCCGGGGATCCGAGAGCCCGACCAGGAAGTGGGGGGAGGGGTCGCGCGGGAAACGGTGCCCGGGGTTGGGGGCAGGGGCAGCTAACCCTCCGGACCAGTGAAGTGGCAGCGTGAGGGCAGGGTTGGCCGCAGGGTTGGACCAAAAGGCAAACTTAAGGGCAGTGCTTATAGTGGCCTGAAGTTAAGGATCTAGGAAGGGGTAGGGGCTCGGGGGAGGGCGGGGAGGAAGACCAGGGCCTGGGCATCCCTGAGGCCGCGAACTCGGATGGGGCAGCCCGGTAGTAGCTGGCTCCCAGGCCTTGGGGTCAAGGGCAAAGCCTGAAATTCGTCACTGGGAAGACGGACACCTGTCCTTACCGAAGACCTCAAGGTCGCGGCAAGGAGATAACAGCTTAGGGGAGGCCATGAGGCCGGTAGAGCGGCCTCGCAGCCGGCAGCCGGCAGGCGCGCTCCGACCTGGCCGGGCCGGAAGCCGGCGCCGGGAAGCGCGTGGCCCTACTGCGTCCTCCCCCGCGCAGCCGCCGCGGCGTCCCCGCGGCCTGGCTTCTTGCGCCGCGCGCTCTCCCGCTCCGGCTCTAGAGGGCGCGCCGGCACGGGCGTACGGGTGGCGGCCGACGGGTCACCTCCAGGAGAGGAGTGGGGCCGGAGCGGGAGGGAAGCCGCTCCAGAGACCTGAAGCGTGGGCCACGGTCACCCAGGTGACCGCGCCCGACATGGGACTCACCCTAATGCCTCTGAACGTGGGTCTGAGGTAATGACCTTTCTCCCAGGTCTAAAGGTCATGGGTTCGCTTGAGGGTGCCCCCTCCCCACCCAACGGGGTGGAGGCATAATGTCTCTGATGGTACAGGTCATCTCTTCCACCTGTGAAAGCGTCAGAGGATTGGGAGAGTGCAGCCTGTGGGACGTAGAAGACTAGATATGTGGCAAGGGGAGCCAACTAACCTTTAAGGGTGTCAATTGAGATGATACATTTTCTTTTCTTTCCCTTCTCCATGGTTATAACTCTCCCTGTTGGCCTCTTTCTTGTCTGTCAGGTGCAGCATGCCAGCAAGCAAATCACTGCAGATAAGCAGTACAAGGGCATCATAGACTGCGTGGTTCGTATCCCCAAGGAGCAGGGAGTCCTGTCCTTCTGGCGTGGTAACCTGGCCAATGTCATCAGATACTTCCCCACCCAGGCTCTCAACTTTGCCTTCAAAGATAAATACAAGCAGATCTTCCTGGGTGGTGTGGACAAGAGGACCCAGTTTTGGCGCTACTTTGCAGGGAATCTGGCATCAGGTGGTGCCGCTGGTGCCACATCCTTGTGTTTTGTGTACCCTCTTGACTTTGCCCGTACCCGTCTAGCAGCTGATGTGGGCAAAGCTGGAGCTGAAAGGGAATTCAGAGGCCTTGGTGACTGCCTGGTTAAGATCTACAAATCTGATGGGATTAAGGGCCTATACCAAGGCTTTAACGTGTCTGTGCAGGGTATTATCATCTACCGAGCTGCCTACTTTGGTATCTATGACACTGCAAAGGGTAAGTTTGTTGTGTGCTTTGATACTGTTCTTCTGAGACCATTTAACATGTTGATCGCCCACTGTGAATCAGGTACCCCTGAAGAAACAACTGTCACCCAGATTTGGGTGACGTGGCGATCAATGTGTTAAAATATCATTTGCCATCCTAATTTTCCAGGAACCAAAGGGGTTTTTTGCTTTTTTTTTTTTTTTTTTTTTTGTAATTGCTGAAGGAAGTCAAGGTCATCCCGTACAGCCCTTGTGTACAGAGGAGATCTTGGGGGTGGGGGGTGTGGAAAACAAGTCAGGAAGACTCTGCTTTCTGGTAAAAGTGTTTCTTTCCGATTCTCAGGAATGCTTCCAGATCCCAAGAATACTCATATCTTCATCAGCTGGATGATTGCACAGTCGGTCACAGCGGTTGCTGGGTTGACTTCCTATCCGTTTGACACCGTGCGTCGCCGCATGATGATGCAGTCAGGGCGCAAAGGAAGTAAGTTCCACTTGAGCAGAAAATAGATATGGGACATGGGCACAAACTAGTGATACCTGACTTTAAAAACGTCAGTCTGGAGATCGCGGGTGGGATTGATTGGTCTGTGTGTACTGCACAGTTAGGTCTGAGTGGGCCCTTTGGATGCCTATGATGAGGGTGTTAGAGGTTAAGACTACTAAGAGTTAGTCTACATACCCCTGTTCTCTAGTCACCAGATTGATATTTCAGTATTACCCACACCAGTGTTTAAGTGTTGATTTTTTTCTGAACTGACATTAGCTTTTAGATAAGGTGGGGCTCTGGTTTAGTCTAGTAAACGTAGGGCCTTTTCATCAGCCTGGGGTCACCAACTCCTTGTCTTTGTTCTTTGCAGCTGATATCATGTACACAGGCACGCTTGACTGCTGGCGGAAGATCGCTCGTGACGAAGGAGCCAAAGCCTTTTTCAAAGGCGCGTGGTCCAATGTCCTCAGAGGCATGGGTGGTGCTTTTGTGCTTGTCTTGTATGATGAGATCAAGAAGTTCACATAAGTTATTTCCTAGTTTTTCTCCCTCTGTGAACAGGCATGTTGTATTATATCACATATCTTGAGCATTCTTGACAGACTGTTGGCTGTCTATTTATCAATGGCAACTACTTACTGGTTGAAATGGGAAGCAATAATATTCACTGGACCAGTTTTCTCTTAAAGCCATTTCCATGATGATGGGACCCAATTATATTTTTTATTTCAGTCACTCCTGATAAATAACAAATTTGAAGAAATAAAAAATATCTGAAACACAATTTTGTTTGTGGTTTATTTTCATATAAAAATACATTTTATAATTGTAAGTGCTACAGTTGAGTAAATGCTTCATGTTTAATAAATGCTACAGTATCTCCCAAGATGAAGAACTTTCTTCTAAAACCATCCATTTAGCAAAGAATAACTTGGTTGTGTGATCCATCAGCATTCCCAATACATTAGCAAAATGAATTTCAAGCCCAGAGCATCCAAAAACCATTGGTCTGTTGCCTGTGGACAGTCTTAGCTGATGAGCTTTCTCCAGAAAGTACTATGTACCCACCTTTTGTATCTTGTGGTTATTAGTCAAGCAATACAAGCTAAATTGTTCACTTTAAAATTGTTCTATGAATTTCATCTTATGTAAACAAAAAAATGTAAAATATGAGGTAATGATAGCAAGTTTTGTCCAGTGGCCTTGCCTCAGCCATCTTCACCTGTCTCAAGTCATTTTAATTTAATCCTATTCAAAGCAGAGATTAGAGCTGGCACAGTGCTGAGATGGCAGTGCTGTTAAAGATAATGGTGAGAGCTGCCACGACCTCAAAACTCATTTTACAAAGAGGAAATAGAGCATCTGCGTTTTACCTAACATGCTAGTAATGATAAGCCCAGTCAGTGGAGGATACTTGTTTCTTTTGAATAAACTCTTTTTGGGATCCATGTGAGAATATGTTTGCAATTTCTATAGCTCTTGATTAGGACTCAGAAATTAAGTGGATTTTGCCTGTAACGTGAGATTTGAATGAAGAATAAAGCACCATGGCTGTCAAGCCACAACATTCAAAGTAGAAAGTGATAGGATAGGTGAGCCATGCACACAGGGAAAACTCATTCCCAAGGAACACTGCACACTGGCATGTTAAGGCGCTGCTCTGCATGGCAGGCATTAATGCCCAGGGCATCCTAGAAATTTTTGTTATGTGCCCCCTGGCCAACCACCTGAATGGTATAGCTTAGTTGTTGAGAACTCTTCACAATGTATACACATACAAAACATCAAGTTGTCTACCTCAAATATATACAATGTTTGCATGTTAAAGGTGTCTGAATACATAGTAAACAGACTTAAGGGGAAAGGGGGTGGGAAGGGATAAATTTGGGAGTTTGGGATTTGCAAATGTTAACCACTATATATAAAAATAGATTTTAAAAAACTATAGCACAGGGAACTATATTCAATATCTTATAATAACCTTTAATGAAAAAATATGAAAACAAATATATGTATATATATGCATGACTGGGACATTATGCTGTGCACCAGAAATTGACACATTGTAACTGACTAAAATTAAAAAAAAAGATACCATAATAAAGTTGTTTAAAAAAGAAACTAAAACTCTACTGGTATCAGAGAAGCCTGGATTCTGCCACTTACTGTGTTACCTAATTACTCTAAGCCTCAGTTTTCCTCATCTACAAAACAGGGATAATAATAATGCCTGCCTCAGAGGGTTGTTTCAAGGATTAAAGAATGTATGCAAAGCATCTACCACAGAGCATACATAATAAACAGTCTATAAATGATAACTATGATCATTATTAAGAGACAGTTAAGATTTCAGGGGCTCCAGAAACAGAAGTACCCAGATTTGAATCCGGGCTCTGCTGATTACTTACCTGTATGGCCTTGGCTGAGTCACTTATCTTGAGTCTCAGTTTCCTCATCCGTAAAATGGGGGTGTAATAGTGCTAGCTGTATTTCCTAGAGGTGTTGGGAGTGAGGGTGAAGTAACAAAGCATGTACAGCAATCAATATGGTGACTGGCATCTAGTAAGCATTCCAAATATGAGTTTTTCACAATTAGGCATCCATTTTGTTGAATGAAGATCTGCACAAGCAGAGAACTACTTAAGAATGAATTCAAACCCTCTTTTCTTTCTCTGCAACAGCCTAGACATACTATTTTGAGTAGAATTTATATAAAATAAACTTCAGCTCAGGTCTTCTTCAGAGAATTTGATCCTGAAAGGGGATAAGAGGCTCTCCACTTAGGGCTGCAAACCACAATACAAGAACCCAAGCCCCCTTTATAGTTATCACAATAAATGTGGACTCACAGAGCTAGCAGCTATTAAAATAAACCTAGGACCGAGCATTAATGATCAGAAAGCAAGAAGTGGGGCCTCCTACAATTGGGTGGCTGACATAGATGAGGTTTTTTTCTCTCTCTTCTTTCTATTCTTGTTGTTCAATGATTTTTGAAATTTAATTTAAAGACAAAGTGGTTTTAATCTCTCCAAGCTGTGCAGGATAGTGCTATAGCATTCATTATGTCCATTATGCTCGTGCGAACATTGATGGTACACAATCTTAGCAACCTCCTAATTTATGCCGTTGTTTTGTTACTATTCAATGCCTAACAGAATCCGGGAAGCCCAATTCCAGGTGAGAGAGCCAGAATACAGGTCAGCACGTACACAGCCACGTTCCCCGTTCCAGGGGCCACTCTGTTCAATCACTGGAGGCAGTGTGGTCCGGGTGCTCCAACCGCCGGAGAAAGAAACCAGGGGTGTCTCCTCATAGGGGCAGTTGTCGTGGATGGTAAGTCATTTGAGCCATTATTTTGGTATTAAAAGAGATGCAGATATGTTAGAGAGTCTATTGCACAATTTGAATGCATTTTAAAGCTGCAAAGAGAGTTCTTGTGTACAGAGGACCGTTTCTGGCACTGCCCTCAGACTCCAGGGGGAACCCTGTCAGCCTCCTCTGCCATTGTGGATAGTTCGGTAGAAAAAATTTTCAAGTATACTGCTTTACCGGATAACAGATTTTATTCTTTTTTTATTGAAGTATAGTTGATTTACGATGTTGTGTTAGCTTCTGGTGTACAGTATAGTGATTCAGTTATCCATACATGTATATATTCTTTTTCATTATAGGTTATTACAAGCTACTGAATATAGTTCCCTGTGCTATACAGTAGGACCTGGTTGTTTATCTACTTTATATATAGTAGTTTGTATCTGCTAATCCCAAACTCCTAATTTATCCCTGCCTCCTGTTCCCCTTTGGTATCCATAAGTTTGTTGTTTATGTCTGAGTCTGTTTCTGTTTTGTAAATAAGTTCATTAGTGTCTTTTTTAAGATTCCAAATATAAGTGATATTATGATATTTGTCTTTCTCCGTCTGACTTACTTCACTTAGTATGATAATCTCTAGGTCCACCCATGTTGCTGGATAATAGATTTTCAAGCATCAGTGTTCCTGGGGTAAATTTCATTTCTCCTGTGAAGTTTGTGAGCATAGGATTTCTAATTTGTTTTTAGGTTTTTAACACAGTGTCTGTACATGGTAATCAAAGTTGAGCAGTAGAGAAAAGACATCTCCTGTCCTCCCTCTGCCATCCCTAATCCCCCTCCTCAAAAGTAACCATTATGAACATTCCTGTCTATCGAACCAAAAAAATAATTGATGCATATTGTTGTAAGAGTAGTTGATTTGTTTTTATCTGAATAATATTCTGACTGCTTGGATTCAACACGGCATGATTCTTTTAGACCAGCGTCAGACTGTGGGGTACCAGGACTCACAGACGCTGTGGGAGGCAGGAGGGTGGGGAAGGGGTAGCTTTTCGACCCTGAGCAAAGATTTCCAAGTGTGATCCTGTAATAAAAGCCTAAAAGGAAGCCAGCACTCTCCTTTGCGGTTTTAGCTTTGGTTGCTGAGTGACCCTGGGGGCAAGTCACTTCTAACATCAGAACCTTAGTTTCTCCCCTAAAGTCCCTTCCAGTTATGTTCTCTAGCTCCATCATTTTTACATAAAGCACAATCTGTGAAAGGACTGGGATTAGGTGATTTAATCCTTCCCAAGAACATTTTAACATATCTAACACATTCATAAGTGAATAGTCTCTGACTCAGAACAGTCATTTGCAGACTGTGTGGGTGGGTTGGCATTGGCAAGTAAAATTACAAATGTAAAGATTTACATTAGTTTCAGGACCAAGAAGCTGAGCAGCAAAATTACCACTCAGAGTTTGGGTCAAAGGTGATCTGATTTACCTCGAAAAAATTAACATCTGTCTTTTCAAAGCCTCATCTCATTATGTGTAATGTGCATTTTGGTATGCAGGTGGAGATTTATTTGGACAACAAATATCGGACGCTGCAATTTCTGGACACACAAAAAATGCCTTGTTCCACTCAAAATGTTTGGAGGAGCTTTCCCTTCATTTCAGCCATTATTTGTTTTAAGTGCAGGTGAACAAGTTCAGATGCATGGTGCTCTTCTTAGCCAAAGGCTTAAATTAAAAGAGCCTTTGGTATCCCAGCAACAAATCTAAACAATGCTCAAATAACAGATTGGGCAGTCTTTTCCCTGTACCCTCTTCGAAGACACAACTGAGTTAAATGAAAAGAGTATTAATCCATGGCTTTTCCATGACTGTCAGTCAAAGAGAGGTCTCATTTTGGTGGTAAATATCTGTCCTGGGACTTCATTCCCTTGGGCAACTTTTGTAATGCAGGGAGGAAATTTAGCAATGGCAAAATTTAAGAGAATGTGCCGAAACTAATCACATGGCACGTTTCATTGGGTCTCCAGTGTTTTCACTCCCAGAGTGGAGATGGTTGTGGCCATAAAGACATAACCAGGGCAAAGTCTGTGCTAAACTGCTGTTGACAGATCAACTTCTGAGGGCCTTATGTTTGGGAGTGAAAAGGAGAACTCTTCTGTCTAAATGAGCTTCCAGTATCCTGCTGGGCGAGGAGCAGATATCTCATGGTAGAGAGATATGTACCCTGAACCTAATGATGCTTCAGCTTCAGAGACCCTCCTTGCACGAGCCCCTTCCCAGCTCTGGGAGGGGCGATAGCAACATATTCATTTGGTCATCCAGTTTTGTAAAATTTTCAAAAGTAAAATATGTTTGTGTTTGTTTAAAGAGGGCACCCAAATTATATACTGACATAAACTGATATCCCCAGAAAACCTGCATCTACTCCTGCTGGTGGAGCTGGACCAGAACAAGGAATTTGGAGGCAGCCCTGTACATCAGGGCAGAGGGGTGACCCAGGTCTGGGACTTCCTTATCCCCTGGTCTCCCCACTGCTCCTAATCTTCCTGCTCAGGACTCGCTCGAGACCCTTTTGGACTAGAGGTCTCATTTTTCAAATCCCAAAGTTTCTCACTTGACAACTGTTCAATTTTTACTTAACTCCTTTGTACCTGTTTCCCCATCAGGCATACGTGGATAGCAACAATATCTAACTCGTAGGCACAATGTGAAGATCAGTGGGGTTACTATGTGTAAAGGCACCTGCTTTACACCATTTTGCTATTATTATGGCTGTTATTGTTTTATTGGAATGCTTTGGATGATCTGCATTTCATCCGTGGGAGACTGATGTAACGGAAATATCCCTGACCTACAGATTTCTAAAACAGTCTCAAGAAAATCCCACATGCCCTATAGAATTTCTCTCTCTCTCACACACACACACACACAGATCAAGAGGACACTTTTGGAATGGACTGAATGGGAATATGTGGTTATAGTGATAATCCTGAACTCTAAGAGCACTTATTTTATATCACTGATTATTCAAGGGAGAAGATCAAAAATAAATCTGTCCTGCCTCACACCCAGACCCCACTCCCCTGCCAGCCCAGGGGCACTATATGATCACTGGAGTTCCCTTTGCTCTTGTAGTATTTCAAGGAATCCATGAGGCCCTGACCTGATTACCCAGGTCTATGACTTTGCTCCCTGGGGAAAGAAGCTGCTGGGAAGAGGCAACGCACACTGAGGCCTTTGGAAGCAAAAGATCTCCTGTTATATTTGCAGTTAAGTTTAGGGCTCAGGAGTCTCTTTATCATAAAAATTGAGCCTTGTAATGGGTTTACCCTAGAAGTGAAGGTCAGAGGGTAAAGGCGCTTGGACTTCTGGGTAAAAGCATGCTCTTTGTCAATTAGGACAGAAAGCTGGGGGTTTGGCCACTGAAACTGTAATCCCACTTCAGCTTCAGGCTTCTCTGTTTTGGGTCACATGACACCTCATCATGGGTTTGTGCCTCAGTTTGTCCACAAGGAAAATTGGAAAGCAACTTTTCTTGTTTGGGTTACAATATCATTTCTTAAATCTTCTACCGAGGGCTGTGGCCCTTTTCAGAATTTCTAGAGCTAGACAGATAGGATTAAGTTAAGCCTACTTCTGCTGATTAAACAATCAATACAACCAAGTACCAGTGATTTCTCTAAAACCACACAGAATCAGGATCAGAGATGATTATTTTGACCTCCTATATGGCAGATGTTGTGCTAAGCACTTTGCGTGGATTAACTCTTCTCATTCTGTCAGCAGCCCTGAGAGGTAGGTATTATTATTAACTCCATTTTACAGCTGATGAAACTGAGGCTTAGAGAGGTGAGGTAACGTACTGTGAGCTGGCTGACCTGACAGAAGGTTTCAAAGAAAATTTCAAGGTGATCCTATCCAACTATTGATTTTGAGTCATGAAATATATTAAAATACAAAATCTGGCTAATAGCAACAGATAAAATACACTTGACAAATATTAAATAGACATTGTAATAACCAAAGCACTGTTTAGAGTTCCTTTTTAGAGTACGGGTTATTTACTATTTCAGCCAAGTTAAGAATCATTGTTCAAGAATAATTACTTGAACCTAAAGCTAAATTTGATTTTATTCCAGTTTCCTAATGTTTTTCAGGACGGACTCTCCTTATAAAGGAAGGCTCTTAGCAAACAATGCTCAGCCCCTTTCTAAGGTCACTTGCTTGAGGCTGGGGTTATTGGGCCATTTGGGTAAAGCCCAACTCCACTAATGCAACCACATGACCAGGTGGTGTTTGGCGTCCCCTCACCTCTCGCCAGGGTTAGGGGTGGGAGGGTCTCAGAAAAATGTTGACACCTGGGCGTCGGTCTATTTTAGCTGATTGCACCTTCTATGGAGACAGTAACTTGCACCTCTTGTTCTGCTACTTCTGCGCATGCTCCGAAGTCCCAAACCAAGTCACTTGTTTCCAAGCTTTGTTGTACTATTAGGTGGACTGTAGAAAAACACACAATCTAAAAGCTGCGAGTTCAGGGAGCTTACTGAGTACTACAGCCCCGGAGGCAGCCTCTCAGGTAGCTCTGAGGAACTGCTCCAAAGAGGTAAGGGAGGAATCAGATATATAGGAGTTTTTGCTGGGGGGTCGGGGGGAATGTGGTAGAATATCAAAAGATAACTGCTAATCACAAAAACAGATAACTCAAGTGAATGGTTTTAGTGCTTTTCTACGTATGGCAAGATGCAAGAATCTCAGCTCATTGAAGTTACTCCTTAGATATGCATCTTAACTATGTAGGGCCAGTATCCTGTTTTTTTCCATCCTGAATTCCCCTCAGGGCTCACCGTCGGAGGCAGCAGCAGCGGCTGATGGCTTGATGGCGGGCAGCGTTCATTGTTTACTGGAATGGCAGGCAACATTCTTTGTTTACTGAAAATGCAGGCAGTTTTGCCCGCAGTTACTCCCCGCCACCCCCGCCTACCCTTCCCTGCCTCTGTGCCCGGGTACAGTCCTTCAAGAGCCAGCTGAGAGCACACCTCTTCTATGAACCTTCCCACTCTTCACTAGCCGGTACTCAATGCCCTCTCCTTTGTTTTTGTTTTTTTTTTTGTTTTTTAAAAAAGTATAGTTAGTTTACAGTGTGTCAATTTCCAGTGTACAGCATAATGTTTCAGTCATAAATATATATACACATATTCATTTTCATATTTTTTCATTATAGGTTATTACAAGATATTGAATATAGTTCCCTGTGCTAGGCAGAAGAAACTTGTTTATCTTGCCCTCTCCTTTGAACTGCTAACATAGTCTATTTATGTCAGCTCGATGAGCCCGGGTAGGTTGTCTGTTTAATTCCTGGTTGTATCCCCAGTGCCTAGAACAGTGCCTGGCACATAATAGGTATTCAAGAAATAATTAAGTCAATGAATTATAATGTTTATGTCATAGTATGATGACTAAGTATTTACTTGTGTGTCTCTGTTAGGGGCTATGTCTTGTTCCTCTTTACATTCCTAACACACAGCAGAGAACTTAACACAGCGGATGTGCTGTAAATGTCCATCGGGAGGAGAAATGAATGAGAGGATGAATGAATGAACAGGTGGACACGGCTCCTTTGGTTATCGATCTGTGGGAGTGACTTTTGGCTGGATTTGGCCCCTTGCTCCTAGGGAATGATTCTGCAATAATAAGCTGCACATGGCCTTCTCGTCTGGCATCTATCGTTTGCCCAGCCTCTGGGCTTGGAGGGAGGCTCTGGATACAGCTGGGGTTTGGAAATCACTTGGTTTCTGTACTGCTGCTATAGCATCCATGCTAGAGAACTAGAGCGCCAGGCCTGGGGAAACCCCCTCCCAAAATTTGTGTGAAAAATCAGTGTGCCTCCACAGCAAGTCCTCCTACCAGCCTGTGAACATACGCTGCCCATTTGATCATGAACCCCAAACACGGATCCCTCCGCATAGTAAGTACTTGATAGGTATCTGGTTGTGATGGTGACAATGCTGAACACTGACTGCCACACAAGGTGACTCAGGCCACTCCAAGGGGAGAGGAACAGGCATGTTACTGGGGCACCTGAGGACGCTGCTATCAAAGCTGTACCAACTGCACACCCACGTGACTTATTAGGGCTGATTAGACCAGACATACTCCTATGCCTGGGCCTGATGTTCCCAGCTTCTAAGACAGCCCCAGCCACCGAAAGCCGGTGAGAACCCTAGAGTGAATGTGACCCTCTTTGATCTGCTCTGAAGGCAAGTGGGTTTGCTGTCTCTCTTGAAGGTGGGTGGGAAGCCCCTAGGGTTCCACCAGGGGCTTGGTCTCTTACCTATTGTTATTTCTTGTGCTTTTTATTGTGGGCCACTCTTCTAATTGTGTATGGATTCTCTCATTTGATCCTTTCAGCTGCTTTATGATGCAGGTGCTATGATTACTGTTTTCCAGATGAGGATAACTGAGGCAAGCCATATATAGCATCTGCAGCTGAAAACCCTGAAAGCAGAGGCCCCCTTAGAGAGGGCCAGGAGGCAGTGCAGGATGATGTGGTTCCCAGAAAATGACCAGGGAGACCTGAGGATGGGGAGTGGCTTGGGCTGGGAACCGTCGGCCTTTGGGGCACTGACCCAATGTCTGCAGCATCAGGAGAGGCCTTGGTGTGGTGGTTAAGAGGATGGTGCTGCCTCTTTCCAACTGTGAGGCCAGGCGGTGGCCAAGGTACTAAGCGCTCAGTGCCTCAGCTTGCTCAGCTGTAAAATGGGGTCAAGAACAGCACTGTAGTGCGGATTAAATGAGTCAGTACTTGCGAGGCACGTGGAACAGAGCTTGGCACAGAATATGTGCTTAAGTGTTAAATGACAGACCACGGGGCACGCCACCCTCGTCCCTTTAGGCGCTGTTTTTTATTTTGGGGGGTTTTTCTTTCCCAAGGGAAACGTTGTAGGGGGCGCTTTCGGCGTGTTGGCTACAATAGTCTTTGCTGCGGATGGGGTAGGGGGAAGCAGAGGGAGAAGCCTCCTCTGCCACGGGGGCGACTGAAGGCAACTAACTGGGAGAGAAGAGGGCTGGGCATGCCCTGAGGGGAAAACGCGGCTGCTGTGGGCCGGATGGCCACCGAAAGCCGCTGGAAATGCAAGGCTGGATGAGAGATACAGGCTGGGAGACCCGCCGCGCGGCAGCCGCCGCCGCAGCCAGTGGCGAATTCGCCTCGCCGGGCTCAGCCGCCTCCTCACAGCGGCCTGCAGAGGGCGCGCTGCTCCTCTGCTCCGCCGGGCGCTGCAGCCTCGCGGCTGGGAGCGCGGCGCCCTCCACGCTGGCTGCTCCCCACCTCTCTCCGGCCAACTTACCTCCTCTAAGAAGCCTGCTCTGACCACTGTGGTCACACTCTTCCTCCCTGATCCCTCAGAGCATCATCTACACTTGCATAATTTAGAACTTGGATATGTGCTGGCTGGTTCGCTAAGTGTGTCGGAGGTATTGGGAAGTCTTGGTTCCACAATAAAATACTTTATATTTCTCCACTCATGACAAGCGACCCCTGGCACACTGGTAGCCACATAGCGAGTGCCCGGCCAACACTGGACTTGCCTCTACAAGGTCTCGCTGTAATCACTCCCTAAGGAGACTTCTGGGGTCCCTGATGTCACAGAACCCAGGGATGGCTGAAGGACGCCTATCCGGGTGCCTGCATGGCCTCAGTTGCCACTTGAGCCTTCACTAACCAGGTGGGACCGGTATAGCCTGCCTCAGGAGGCAGTGCCTTGATGCAGAGGAAACCTGTCTGCAGGGGAGCCCACTGATATGGAAACATTTGCAGAACCCCAGCTTCGGTGCAGAGCCCTGTGCTGGGCATCCGGGACACAGAGAGGTACAAACAGAGTCCTTGCCTTCGCGGGAGGCAGCGTGAAAAAAATGGAAACAAGAGCTCTAGAGTCAGAAAATTCCCACATGCGCTAGCTGTGTGACTTTGGGCACATCGTGGCACTTCTCTGAGCCTCAGTGTCTTCATCCGTATTTCTAAGGGGTCTTGAGTGAGGAGGGGTAGGGGTGGGCAAGGAATACTGTAACCAGACCTATAATGTTTTCACTTTCATAAGACTAGATTTATTTATTAGGTAATTTAAGTTACATTTTAAGTCAAAAAATAAAATGGAAGTGGTAGCATTTCGTGACAAACGGTGAAATCTTTATGAAAGCTTTTAGTTATTAACTCAGAGAGGCTCCACAAAGGTTCATCACTTTCCACTGCTAAAAATACATAGTAGACACTTTGTAAATGCTTCTTGAGGAGGATGAAAATGTTTCCCAGGTGATGAGATGAACAGTCAAGTTAAGGAGACCCATATATAAACATAAAAGTTAAGGATGCAAAAAGGTCTGACATGTGCCAAGTGACTGGTCCAGACACTTCAGTTATCCAGATGTTAAGTGTCAAATGACTCCAGCAATCACTGTGGGTGGATGGTCAGGGGAGCCTCCACCACAGGCATGAGACTCTAGATCAGCCTTGAGGACTGGATTGGATTTCTTTGGTAAAGAAAGACAAGAAAGACCATCTAGATAGAGGAGTGGCCTGAGCAAAGGTGCGAGGCAGGAAGGAATGAGTGGTTGGAAACTGCAAGGGCCATTGGGCAGGCACCTCTGCCTTTTATTTATTTATTTTTAATTGAAGTATAGTGGATTTACAAAGTGTTCATTTCTGGTCTACAGCATACTGATTCAGTTATATATATATATATATTTTTCAGATTCTTTTCCATTATAGGTTATTACAAGGTATTGAATATAGTTCCCTGTGCTATAAAGTAGTATCTATTTTATATATAGTAGTGTGTATCTGCTAATCCCAAACTCCTAATTTATCCATCCCAGCCCCCACTTTCCCCTTCGGTAGCCATAAATTGGTTTTCTATGCTTGTGAGCCTGTATAATGTGCCTGTTGCAACCCACAGGGACAGTTGATAGCCAGTGTGATTGCACCCCTGTGATCCACTGGAGCAGACTTCTGAGGAGTGCTTTGCATACAATAGGCCATCAATCCGTATTCTTGACCAAGGGGAAGGTTGGGGACTTTGAACTTTTTCCCTGTAGGTAGCAGGGAGCCTCATCTGCAAAGTGAGGTGTTGGCTGATTAGCCCCGAAGTGGTGTGAGGCTTGGGCTGCAGGGGAGGTGTGGGTGCAGAGGCTGCTGTAACAGGGAGGGGATTAGGACAGGCCAGGGTGATGGCAGTGGAGATGGGAAAAGGAGAAGCAAGAGGACTTGTTGTTTTTGAAAGGAGACTGCTGGGAGATGGCTATACCAAAAGGGGAGACAGGTACAAGGTCAGAAAGATGCAGAGACCTGCCACGTGGATTTTACTACGAATAGCAAGGTGTGCTGTCTGGAGCCGTAGTCAAAAGGTAGAAGAACCCAGAAGACTCATAAGGGACTCTGCCACCCCTAGTCAATGAAAGTCACAGTGACAGTTTCCAGACCCTTCAAGATTTTCAGGCAATGGTATTTTCCCAGGAATTTTAGAGACTGCACTATTTCCTTCTCTTTTCCCAAGATGTCAGAAAAGCACAGTCCACAAGGGGGCAGATGATGTCTGGCTGAGTTTAATTTCCATGGAAATCCAGTGATCTGAAAAGGCGATCTTCCCACATAGATGCCCCAGCTGTCCGAGCAGGCAGGCACGAACAGGATGTCGGTGTCATTCGTTTCCCCTGCCTCATTAGCAGGTGCTGCACTGCCAGAGGCGTACCAGTGTGATGTGGCTGCGAGGTGAGCAGCAGGAAGCCTCAGGGCCCGTGCCTGACTACAAGGCACCTTGGTTATTGCTCACACTTGGCGCTGCCTCTTGCTTCTGGCTCCTGGCCACCTTGCTGTTTGCTTCTCCCTCGCAGGGCCAGGGAGAAGCAGAGTCTGATGCCCAGCGGGCCCTGATGGTGCAAGTGGAACTCCTGCAAACTGAAATCAATCTGGTGACTGCCCACTCCAAGCAGAGCCCAGTATTGGGTATCAGGAGGTGAAAGTCCAAAAGAGATAAAAGACTCCTTTAACCAACTGAATCTAATGGAAAAGAATAGGTAAACCCACTGGTTCAGAGAATGGCTCTGGGATTTGAGAGACCTGGGTTCAGATCCCAGCTCTACCACTTCTTAGCTCTATGTCCTAGGGCAAGCCACTTAACCTCCCCAGCCTCAGCTTCCTCCTCTGGAAAATGAGGCAAGTTATAACAGCACCCACCTCACAAGGTGGTTGTGAGGTTTCAATGAGATAATGTGTAAATGAGAGAGTGCCGGGCAAACCACGCTCCAAGAATGATAGCTGGAGTCCTTGTTACTGTTAGTAGTAACCATAAGCAATGTGCTACATATTGACTATAGAAAGAACTTGGAAGACAAAATGGCAGGTGAGTAGGAGGTGGGTTTTACCCTGAGCTGTTGAAGGTGAAGAGGTAGGAGTTGTGAGAGCGGAGTAAGGAGGACATTCCAGGCAGAGGGAAAGAGCCAATGTCTTCAGGGTTGGCAGGTGACCACCTGGCCAGCCCACTGGGTCTGCATCAGCAGGGATAGAAGCTGCTGCTATGGGGCTGGTGCTGCAAGGTCTGCGGGCCAGGCACGAGGGGCAGCTTAGTCCTCATCTCAGCACGAGAAGCCAGGGAAGTGATAGGAGAGAAAAAGCGTCTCAGATGACTATTGCTCCAGAAGTCTCTCGGTCTCCAGCTTCAGCATTTTAACAGAGGAAGGCAACTCCATGAGAGCCAGGGCATGAGTCTGGGTTCTCCAGAGAAACAGAACGTATATATATTATAGGAATTGGCTCACGTGATTATACAGGCCGAGAAGTCTCAAGACCTGCCATCTGCAAGCTGGTGGTGTAACTCAGTCGGAGTCTGAAGGCCTGAGTGCCTGGTGGCTGATGGCATAAGTCCACATCCACGTCCAAAAGCCCAGTAACTGGGAGCATCAGTAGAAGATGGGCGTCCCAGCTCAAGTGAAAAGAGCAAATTTGCACTTTTTCATGCCTTTTTTGTTCTATTCTGGCCTTCAACGATTGGATAATGCCCACCTACTTCAGGGAGAGTGACCTTAACTCTGTCTACCGATTCAAGTGCTAATCTCTTCCCGAGACACCCTGACAGCCACACCCAGAAACAATGTTTTACCAGCTATCTGGACATCCTTAGCCTAGTCAACACAAAATTAACCATGACAGCAAGCTAAGGAAGAGAAGACTGCCAGCACCCCTCCCCCACTGGTGCAGCCCCGGTGGGAATTAACCACCGGGAATACAGAACAAGGGAGTCAGAAAGTTTCTTTGTTCTGGACTCTAAACACATCTCTACAATTACAAGGTGATGACCAAAGGGGACCTAGAAGTCAGCTTCTCCCCACAAAACCCTCAGCTCTCAGCTCCAAAATGCTCATCCCGGGGCTGTGCCCTCCCCTCCCTCACCCCAGGGACAATAAACTGGAAGGAGGTTCTTGGCATGCGTAATACCAGGGCCTGGTCTGCTTTCATTTCCATGCTGATTTTATAAGCAGATCTTTTTAGGGCCTTGACTCTGGGCCAGCAGAGCTGGGCCCATTTCCTGTTGGCCCAAATGGTATGCATGCATATAAACCTTTGCTTCTATAGGCCCTTGGAGGGAAGCCTTGGCCTAAATAGCCCCAAACAAGAGATAATAGAAAAGCCATTTATATTTAGCGTTAGCATGTCATAAGTGATTTTTTGGCAGCACATTACCCTTCCTAAATAGAGTTGGATTAGGCTAATATTAAAACTAACTTTATGAGAGGCAGTACAACAGATGCTTAAAAGTCTTTTTAGCACAGTGGTTATGGGCTCGTAACCACACGGTCTGGTCACCACCACTTACTAGCTATTTGTCTCTCTGGGACTGAGTTTCTTCATCCGCAAAACGAAGAGAGCCAGAGCCCGTTCCTCATCGGGGGCTTGTGAGGACGGCAGGAAATAGAACGCAGGTAAAGCACTTAGCCCAGCCCACGGAGGCCTTCCGTAAGGGTCGTGATTTACGATCACTATTCTCACATTATTATTTCCCCAGCAGACTCGCTGGGCTTCGGAGGAAGGAAGCCTGAAGGTAGCGGGGGGGAGCAGCATTTGAGGGGAAGTGAGATCAGGATTAAAAACTGTCGAGACATCATCCAGAAAAGAAAAATACTCCACACCAGAAAGTTGACTGTGTCCACTTGTTATCCTGAAAACCACCCAAATTACTTTCTCCACCCATGTTCTCAGGCTTGGGCTAGTTCCTCAGCCGGTTTAGGCTAGAGTGAGCAGGCCACATCAGCCCGAGACCAGCTGGACACGTCTCTGGGCCCAGGGCGGGCCGGCCGGGGACAGGTGTATGTTTGCGAGGTGACTGGTTGTTACTCACAGTCACCTTTATCCGTGAAGGAGGGGGGAGGAGGCCAAAGCCTATGGAAGGACAAAATCCCTTCTGCCTTGGGTGGCCTCACCTGCTTCCGCATTCTTGTCCAATTAGCAGTTTTCAGTTTTTTCCTGTGACATGTTTGAAAAGAAGACTAGAACACACACAGTTGTTGTTTTTTCCTAGCTAGGACATGGTAAGACCTTTTGGAAGTAACTGTTATGGCTAAAGGCCGGACTGTGGCCCAAGCCAGGAAGACACATTGGTAAATTCAGTCCTTTCCTGTGGCCCTTCCATGGTCTACAACCCAAAGCTCTTTGTTTTTGTTGTTGTTGTTTTGTGGGGGATGGAGGTAATTAGGTTTGTTTATTTATTTATTTATTTATTTATTTATTTATTTATTTATTTATTTATTTTTAGAGGAGGTACTGGGGATTGAACCTAGGACCTCATGGATGCTAAGCACATACTCTACCACTGAGCTGTATCCTCCCCACCTCTGAAAACTCTGAACAAGCCCCTGTGAGCTCTTATCATGCTGTTTACTTGCCTATTTACACATCTTCACATTGGTCTCTCCCTCTTGCCTCATTGATTTTTTGCATGGTAATATACGGGTAACGTGCCTCTGATAGCAAATTCACAAGGCATAAAGGGTTTGCAGTGGTCTCCCTCCCACCGCTGTTCCCTAGCCACCCCCAGGTCATCTCTGTTACCACGCTCTGCCCGTCCGCTCTGGAGATCATCTATGCAGGCACAAGCACACCATACGTTAGCACAAGTACTAGCATTCTTACTCGTGTTTATACTCTAGGTGCCCAGCAGAGCCCCCAAACATATAGGCCTGCAAAATAAGTTTGTTGGTGGCATGTTCGTTTGCTTCAAAGTTTGTCCTGCTCATCTCAGCCCTGGGTGTCTGTACCGTCTAGGTGATATTTCCACAGGTTGGATTAACAGGTTACCTGTTTGGGCTCGCAGCTCTGGCCATACTTTCTCAGGACTGAGATTTACAAAGAGGCCACTGGGGCCTTTGTTTACTGTAAACAACTCATTATCTTTCACATTAGAGCTCGGAAATGCCATCCTGACTCACTCATTTTCTCCCTTGCTCTGTTTGGTGTCAAGCCAAAGTTTAGCTCTGGCTGCTCTTTGGTGGTGGTTGTTGCCTGAGGTGAAGGTTAAAGAGATTTTGATGCCACGCTCGTCTTCAGGGAGTCTCTAAGAACATTCAGCTCAGAATTTTGGCTCAGGAAGTAAAATGCAGGAGTTTCTAAACCACTGCGGTATGCCTCAGCCCCTGCCAGAGCTGGCTTTTCCAGAAGCATCCAAGCGATCAGACAGTGCCCTCATTCGCATCTTCTCTTTCTCTCTCTCTCCTCATGTGACTAGGGAACAGGCTGCACTCCATTTGCTCTGTAGAAAAGATCCTCCGGAAGAAAGGCAAGTAGGAAAAGGGCCACCTCTTCTCCTGCTCTGTTCTCACAAGGTTTGCAAACCTAGGGAGGCTGCAGGGCAGAGGAGTAAAGAGAACAAAGTCTGGGATCACACTACCTGGGCTGGAGTCCTGATTCTGCCACTTCTCAGCTGTGTGACCTTAGGCGTCATTTAACCTCTCTGTGCCTTAGTTTCTTCAACTGTAAAATGGGGGTGATCACCGGACCTACTTTAAATGATTGTTTTGTGGATTTAATAAGTTAGACTGTAAAGCATTTAAATCAGTCCCTAGCATATGGTAAATGCTGTAAGTGCTTTCAAAATAAAACTAAAACTTAATGTTAGGGGTTCCTGTGTTAGATCTATTTTTCCCCTGTTCCCTGGCTGTGAGTTTCAAGGCTTTCACTTACTGATCTGGGCCCCTTGGTGCATTTTTATTCCTATTGGGGAAAAGCTGTCTTACACAGAGAAGAAAACCTCAAGAATAACCTGTATCGAGGCTAAAAATCCAGTATAAAGGCAGGGTTGTGTTACTATGCTGACTTTTCCTTGGGCTGCTCCTGGGGCCCAACTCTGCCTCTAGAGGGCTGAGCAGAGCCCTCCCGAGAGCTTCCCCTTCTGCCTTCCGCCTTCTGAGAAGAGCTGCTCTGGCTGCTGAGCCCCGCGCAGTGCTCAGCCTCCCCAAAGGTGTGTGTGCTGCCATGGCAACGCGCCTCGGCCGGCAGACTGTGGAGCAAGACCTGGCGGTCCTCAGAGGTCATTCTGCTGGATTGGCAGGCTGTGCTCTTCAGAGGGCGGGGTGGGCAGCCCAGCTCCTCCTAGGCCAGCTCGCCAGGTCTCTCCTGCTGCTTCTGCATCAACCCGACACAGAGCAGCGTGCCTTCCAAGTGACCTAGCTCCAGAAAGACGTCCAAAGTCACCTCAGTGACAGGAACTCTAATGACCCCGATCACATACACCTGCATTCCCTGTGCACTGTGATAAGGCAGGGCTTGGCCCAGCTGTGCCAGAACAGCAGGTGTACAAAGGGCACGTCACCTGGTCCCCAGGTGTTATGCACACAGAGTTTAGTACAGTTCTGTGGAAAGGGAACAAAAGCGTTTCCTTAACAACCAGCATACACATATGGACGCATTCAGCAAAGGTTTGTTTAGTGCCTGTTATGAACAGGGCTCCGTGCCAAGTATTGAGGGGAGGGGAAGAGGAGACAAAGATGAATTAAGTGTGGTCCTTGCCTTTAAAGACTTTGTCCTCTAGCAGAGAAGCCAGCCATCTATTTAACTAGCTATAATATGAGACCCACCTCTATAACTGATTTGACATTTGCTGAATACATATTCTGGGCCGGGCACAGCAGAAAAGGAGAGAGAGAAAGTCCTACCCTTGAGGAGCTTATATCCCAATGAGGGAGGCAGAGAAGTAAGCTGACAATTACAATATAATGTGACAAGGATGCTGATGGGGAGAGCAGACAGAGCTTTGGAAGCAAACAGCAGAAATGCTAACCGACGCTTGGGGAATATGGGAAAGCTTCCTACAGGAAGTTCCAATAACCCAAGACCCATGGCTGCCATTTGGCCTGACTACAATGTGAATGGCACCCCCTGGAGTTGTGCACCATCTGTGGCAGCCCTGACTGAAAGATGAATAGGAATTAGCCAAGAGTATTTAGCAGGTGTGGTGAACCAAAAGTGGCTCAAAATGGCTAGAGTGGTGAATTTTAAAACGAAATTAAAATTGTATCCTATTCCCTTTATCATTTGGCTTCTCTCTCTCCACACACACATTTTGTATATATACGGTTTGTTACTGAACCAGACTTGGCTCTACTCACCAGCACAGTAAAGCCAATCTACTGACACCGGGTTGTGGTGAAGGAAAGTGCAGCATTTATAGCAGGGCGCCCAGCAAGGAGTCCAGGTAGCTAGTGCTTAAAAGGCCCCAACTCCCTGATGGCTTTCAAGGAAAGGTTTTTGTGAAGGAGGAGTTGTGGGGTGCATAATCACCTCGTGGAAATTCTCCTGATTGGTTGGTGGGGAGGTAACTAGGAATGAACCTTCTGGTTCCAACCGGTCTGGGGTCTACGTGCTTGTGGGCAGCATACAGTTAACTTTTTCCACCCAGTGGGGATTTCAGTGTCTGCAATAGAGCTCAAAGGACGTGATGCAGAATATTATCTCTAGCCCTTGAGGAGGAACTAAAGGTTTCTGACTGTGTTTAATGGCTAAACTATTATTATTTTGTCTTGCTTGACTGTTTTCCTTTCTTTCTGCATTTTCTCACTTCTCTGATTAAATTTACTCTTTGGAACTCGGGAAAGGCCTAGGAGGTTAAAAGTTTTCTACAGACAAGAGGTAGGCAGGGGACATGGTAGGGGGTGGGGTCTGTCCGGGAAAGACCCCATAGGGTCCTGCTCGGTTACAAATTGACCCTGGTAAATGTGGATGGAGGTAGTGTGGGATTTGGAAACTCATCATTTTAAGGCTACCATTGTAAAGATTCGATCAGACAAGAATTATGAATGGATGCTGAATCTAGTGGAGATTTTGATGACAAGCAGGATATTTGCATGGTCTTCAAGTGTCTCCCCAAAGACTGCTCATTATGTACAAAGGAAAAATTTTTAAGTAGCTATAGAGTAGAGAAATCGGGCAGCACTTTGAGCTGGTGATCACAATTAACATCCCCAGTGAGAGACAGATATACATTGTCTCCCCATTGGACACCGTGTTACCCATGCAGTGTACCAGCAGACATGCAGATCCCTGCCTAATGGTGAGCAAACAGCAAGCACAACACGAGGAGCACTGTTCAAACACTGTTGAAAGTGTGAGCAGGAGGGGAACTGTATTCTTCAAAGATTGCAAGGTCATAAAAGATTCCGAAAATGCTATGGAATGTTTCAGATCAATGAAAGCTAAATAGAAGAAGCAATTCATTTCAATACCCGACCCGAGAGTAGCTCCTGTGCTGGAGGGGAAGAAATGTTCTAAAGGACATCGGTGTGTCAGCTGACAAAACTGCAGTATGGACAGTAGATCCAAGTATTATGACAGTGTCTGACTCATGACCTGAGAAAAGCTGTCTGTGGCTATGGAAGAGGGTGTCTCTGTGCTTGGGAGATACATGCTGAAGTATAGGGGTAAAGGATCATGATGTGTACAACGTATTCTCAAATGGCTCAGAACAGAAGTGTGTGCGAGTATAAAATGGTTATACAAATGTATATGTATCATGTGTATGGTGTGTGTATATATATTGTGTATACATAATGTGTACACATATGGGCATATATGAGTGAGAGAGAGTGAACAAGAGCACCAGCCCCTAGAGATGCACAATTGACCCGTGAACAACACAGGTTTGAACCATATGGATTCTGTTATACGTGGATTTTTTTCAATAGTAAATACCACTGCACTACACGACTTGTAGATGTGGAACCGTGGATATGGAGGAACCCCGGATACACAGGAACCCGGATACGTATGAGTTATCTGTATACTATAAATTATACATGGACGTTCAGCTTTTCAGCTGCTCGGAGGGTTGGGGCCCCTTCCCCTACATTGTTCAAGGGAGGAGGAAGGAGACACAAGGATGGAGAAAAGATGGGCACGTTACAGGCTGAGCAGAGGGAGGCATAGTAGTAAGTTTCTGAGCGCCTGTGATGTCTGGGTGACACGTGACCTTAGAGGTACAAAGATGAATGAGAGTGGTGGGCCCTTCCCAAGAAGTCCGGTGATGTCACCTTGCTGGAGGACTGGTGGGGCGGTGTCCCGGATTTGTCAGAGCAGCCACAAGAGGGCTTGGGCTTCAACCTGGCCTTGCAGGACTGGAGGGGGCTGTCTCTCCAGCTGGCCTAGAGGATGGGGAGTTAGGAAGAGATGCGTGTTTGGTAAAGAATTACAACGAAAGAAAAGCGAAAGCCTGCTTCAGACTCTGAGGATCAGGCCCCACCTACCCAGAGCAGAGCCAGGGCTCTGTCACCTCCTCAGGTCAGAGGTCTCAGCGGGGAGAATGGGAGCTGCCTCTCCAGCCTTGCTCCCAATTTCCTCTCCCCAGTTTCTCCCTCCCTTCTGGAAGGAAGCCCAGACCACATTCCAGGAGATCTGAGCACCCTCCCTGGGGGAAATCTTCGCAGGCTCCACCCCAGAGAGGCCCTGGAAGGAAAGCAGTGTCCCAGTCACCAGTCACTGCAGGAGCTGGCCGCCTGAGTCCGAGTGGGCCCTTCCTCAGGCCTGTCTTTCTTCCGGGTCATCCCTGCGGGACCCAGCCCACCCCTTTTCTGGAAGCCACTTCCCCAAATCCCAGGAAGCTGTGGATGTGCGCATTACCCTACCCTGGGCCTTCCCAACTTCCTCGTTGGTGTCAAAACTTCCTTTTCATTTCATGTTCCTTCTTTCTATTCAGGAAAATCTAGTGTCAGTAGGAGAAATGAGATAAGCTGGGTTTTGGTCAAAAATGAGTTAGCTGTTAAGCCAGAAGATGTCCCCAGAGTTGACTGAAATAAGAGAAACTTCAAGTACCTGTGACGTGGAAAGACTTGTTTGATCAGGCGGGGCCTTCTTCCTGCTGCCTTGGGCATGTCATGGGGACTGGCTGATGGACAGACTGGAGAATGGAGTAGGGTGGGGCAGGGGTGATGAGGGAGCCGGAGGCAGGGACAGGAAAGCACATCAGGAGGCTATGGCTGCACATCCAGGAGGCGATGGCCTGACCTAAGATCTTGCAAGGGCAGGCAGGGCTAGGTTGATGAAGCGAAAATGTCAGGACAGAACAGGCCTGACTTGGTGCCCAGAGACCTGGAGATAAGGGAAGAGGGAGTGCCCAGGTTTTCCTCTTGGCCAAGTAGGTGAGTGGTGGTGTCATTTCTTGAGAAAGGGATCATCAGGCAGGACAGACTATGGGTTTGAGAGGGAAAGAAAAAATGATCGTGTGGCTGGGTCCATCAAATTTGAGTTGCTTGGGGGGAGGGTAATGTCTCAGTGGTAAAGAGCATGCTTAGTATGCAGGAGGTCCTGGGTTCAATCCCTGGTACCTCCACTTAAAAAAATTGAGTTGCTTGCGGGACATCCAAGTGAGGCTATCCAGGAGGCGCTTGGATTGGGGCCATATGGAGCAAGGAGCAAAGTCTGGCCTGGAAACAAAGTTTTATTATGTTCACACACATACACCACCCCCCCTACCCCACCCACCACCACGAACTTCCAACCTGGTAAACTCCCGAGGTCATTCATCCCAGGGCACGTTGACAGAATAAGGTGTGGATGTCATCCTGGGAGACGGGCCTGGAGTGTTCCTGCACAGTGGTTTTACAAGGCCTCCTTAATAGTCATCGTGCATCATCATAAGGACAACAGTAATAGTGGGTTGGAGACATCTGAGTACTGAAACTCCAGAGTCATGCCTGTCCGCAGACCACATAGCAGGACTCCCCTCTTTTCCAAACCCCTGTGAATGGTGTTGTGAGCAGGCACCGGATGGAGGATGCATGCGAAAGCCAGGGTGGGTGTTGGGCGGGGTGTAGGCACTTGGCAGGGAGTGGAACACTTGTAAATCTGTCCTGTGTGATCCCTTCCCTTTCAGAGTGTACTGAGCCCTTAGTGTCTGTGTCCTCACCCTGGTCAGTTCCCATCCCGTGGACTACAGCCCTCTCAGCTGCACGGGATGTTCTCAGGCTGATGCCAAGAGCAACTCGCTCCCAGTCAGCACTTCCACCCGCCTGGGTAAGCATGAGGCGGAGCAGTGTGTGGTGTGCGTGGGGCCGCGGGGGAGTGGCAGAGGTGACTTTTCTCCCAGGTTGGAAGAAAAACAATTGCTGTCTGAACTTCCTGGCTACAGAATAGCTAGCTAGTAAAAATTTGTGTGTACATGGGGGTGAGGACTGGGGAGCTCCCCACCTCCCTCCAAGTCTTAGGAATAACAAAGGGCACTCCTGGTAGAAGATGACGAGATGAGAGCTCCCACATAGGACTCCACACTGAGCTTCTGTTTCACCAGGAAGAAATCTTGAATGTCAGCCAATATGTACTCATTGATTCATTCAGTCATTGAGGGCTGGTCTTTGTACTGAGCGTTGGGAGGGGTGGGGCTAGGGACTGCGCCCTTGGAGAGCTACCAGCCTAGGTGCAAACACAAAACACTCATTCCTGCAATGACCTCAGAGCAGAACATCCCAATAGGGCCTCACTAGATGCAGCTGTGCCTGCTAAGTTGCCCAGGGTGACCTTGGGAGTGGAGACAGCACATGGGGCCCGGAAGGAGACAGGGTTCATTCATGGCCTGCAGCAGAGGATGGCCCAGAAGGCTGGGCAGGCTTTCCACCAGAGAGGGTCAGATTCCAAAGCAGACAGAGCCAGTCAGCAAGAAGCCCAACCTCACATCCAAAGTCCCCCTCCCACCCTTTCTTTCTGCTGAAAAGGAAACAGGAACCCAAATGTAAACTCCAAGGGCAAACCCCGGGCCACCCTCAGGGGTAGCTGCCAGGACTCTGGCTGATATCCTAGAGGATGAAGAGAAGGGTTCCCCACCTCAACCTACAGTCTTCAGTGTCACCAGCCTTTCTGGAAAGCCTTCAACAGTAAATTAGAACCCAGCCAGGAGCAGGGCCAAGTGGACAGAGGCTAGGCCACAGCTCCCCTGCCCCCTCTCCTGCATCCTTCCTCTTCCCCTGAGTCTTGAGCGCTTGCCAGATGTGCCTTCCAGAGTCACTGCAAGTGTTCCTGGCTCTCTTCCACCTCTGCTTTTGTTCAGGCAGAAAGAGGCCACCCACTCAGGGAAAAGCCACTATTGTCAATCTGTCCCCAAGGCCCTCAATCAAGGTGGCAGCTAGGGTTAGCTGTAGAATCCCGGAACTCCCCATCCACAGTGGTGGGCTTCGGTGGGGGGGGGTCCTGAATTAATGGCAGAGGGGAGTGGGAGTAGGGATGAGGGTCATTCATGACCTGGAAATATAGTTAGGCCCAGGGGATGCTGGAGCCGAGGCCTTTGGGCCCAGGAGAGCCAAATGGTACATTTTTGGACATGTTGGGAGCTGGTTGTTAAACACATCTATTGTTTAGAAACATATATGCTTACCATGAAATAAATCCTATTAAAAACTAAGGTAACAAATATCCCCAAACTCATCACTTCCTAATCATTTTAATATATTTTACTATTATCTGTGCCCTTGAGGTTATTTATTGTCTATCACATCTGTGTGACTGAAATCCTGTATAACAGTGTGCAATTACACAGCTTCCCACTATCACAGTGAAGTTGGCAGCTTGAAATCAGGCAAGGTGGGAGTATTTACAACTCAGAAATCGGGGGGAGCGTATAGCTTAAGTGGTAGAGCACATGCTTGACATGCATGAGGTCCCAGGTTCAACCCCCAGCACCTCCTCCAAACAGAAATAAATGAATTAGTCCAATTACCACCCCCTCATAAAAAAAAGAAGACAGTAAATGCTATGAATCAGGGTTTGAGTTGTTGTTTTACTGATTATCTGGACCTAAGAAAGTGAGGGGGAATTTCATAATGCAGATTAAACTCACATGTGAGCCATGCCTGTCACTGTTACATTGTGAATAACACCAAAACATGAGGCAATAATCTTCCAGTGTTTGAAAATCATTATCCTATTCAGCAAAGAAACCTCATTATTGATGAATTAATGAGATTCTGACATGTCTTTGTTGTTTCACAAACAAATGGAAATATCAACCAACGTTCATGTCAGAAGTACATCAGTGGCAACCACAGGTTACAAATACAAGAGGCAATGAAAGCATTCTGTGAGACTCAGTTGGCCATTGATTAATAATATTATTATAATTCATATTAATATCAATATAATCCATCTATTATATTGTCTATTTTATAATTATGTATAATTTGTGTGCTATACATCCATTACATCAGTAAAGCTTATAATTAACTTATATACAAATATACATACACATACTTCCCCGAAGAGGGCCGACTGTTAAACATTTACCAACACACCGCTGGTTAGGCCCTAGGTTCAGAAATACTTTGGTACCAGAAACACAAGGTTCAAAGGTCCAAGAGGTACCCCAACCCTGACCAAAATCTGGTAGAGGACAGACACATGACTAAAAACACCTATGTGTTTTTTTTAAAAAAGCAAACAAGTAAAAAGCTTTTTCTTTCTTTTGTAATCTCACTAGGCTTTAAACTCTAGGAAAGTAGGGACTTTGCCTCGCTCATTCATAGTGGACTCTTTGGCGCCTAGTCAGTGCCTGGCACGTGGGAGGTACTCAGTGAATTCTTCTTGAAAAAAAATTAATGGTTCTTCTATGCCAACTAAACTTTGATTTAGCTTCTTCCCCAAGATCTCACCCAGGGATGGCCCTGACTCCTTAGTCTAGAAATTCCCCTCTCCACAGGTTCCTTGTTTCACCTTGGCTCTGAGAGGACTGCCGCCCCAGCATGTCACGGTGGTGCCTGACAGGAATGTCCACCGCTTTACTTCCTGGATGCTGGCTCTCCAGAAGTTGGCCTAGGCTAGCATAGTGCCTCCACCACCTGACAAATGGACAGAATGAAAAGAAATTGAGGGGTAGGGTGGGGAGAATAGAGGCAATGAGGAAAGTCCAGAAAAATACAACCCAAATGGGAAACCATTTGGCTTGAGAAGAAGTATAGGCCAGTCTCCTGAATAGACACCTATGGAGAATTCCAGTTCTGCCTACCACTCAGTGATCGTCAGTCTGCTTATGCAGAAAATGATCTAAAGGGGCCGCTCTAGAAGATCTCCTTGGTTTCCTCCAGCCTTGCTGTGTTGGGGGCTTCTGCTGACACACACAATCAGCTCAATCTGAGAAGGCGGGTTGGGAGGGCTGCTACATCAGAGGAAGGGCAGGATGTGATGCATGGGAGAGGTGTGCTTTTAAGACTTTCTCTTCAGGAGGAAGTAAATGTGTGAGAAACATCCCAGTTGGTGAGGCAGGCTGAAAAGAAATACTGCAGCTTCTGAAAGGCTCAGATAAATTCATGGCTGATAGTTTACTGAGGGACTCAAGGACAGTGGTGGGGTCTTTGCATCCCATGATGCCCTCATCTGAGTCAGAGGAATGGGGGCCTCCCCACCAGAGTAGCATTTTTATACCCTTGTGTTCTCACGTCCTTCAAATGCCCTGGCTCACATCCTCGCTGCTGCGTGTGCGTGCCCACACCTTCTTCCCACATCCTGAAAAACCACTGCCCAAAGACAGGCAAGGTGATCTGAAAATGAAGCGTGGCAGCTTTCAGAGCACAGACAGGAGGTTTCCTCCTGGCCCCTCCTCCTCTTTGCTACCTCCGGTCCCCAATGCAGTGTGGGCTCAACTCCTGACAAGTTAGCCCTAGGCCTCTGGCTCTGCCTGTACTTTTCGATGCTCATGATAACCCGTGGAATGATAAGACTGGCCTTTTTCAATCCTGCCTCCGCACTGCAGATATGAGTGGAGCCTTCCCTAAGAGTGTTTTTCTCCTGTTAGTCTTCTGTTCAGGATGCCTCCAACTGCCTGCTATCTTGAGTCCAAACCCATAGCCTGACCTTCAAAGAGAAGTTATCATTAATTTGGTACTTACAATGTGCTAGGCATTGAACAAAGTGTCGTGTCTCCTAACCCTAGTAGCAAGTCAAGGATAGGGCCTCCGCTATTTGTCAAATGGATGAATAAATAAATCGTCAGAACAGCCCTGAAAAGCAGGTATTATTATTCCCCATGCTACTGATTATGAGACTGAGGCTTAGGGAAGTTAGGTAACTTGCCCAAGGTCATGATTATAAGAGGACAAGTCAGGACTCCAACCCAGGTCTGTTTGATTCTAATTCCTGGGGATGTTATATATGGCTCTTCAAGTCTTTCTCACCTGGGAAGGTTCTGGCCCAGCAGACACAGCCCTGTGACATTTTTGGCTCCAATTCTGCGTATGGAGATGGCGGCAGCCTTCCCCACAGAGGGCATATATGACAGCTGCCCCTGTTTACAGACACTACCTGCCACAAATGGCTCATCATATCCTGAGGATTGGCCTGAGGATAAGGCAGCTGCCCTGGGAACTTGCACAGACCTCCTGGGATAGGCACACCCCTGGCCTGTCACGACCTCTATGTCCTGGGAGGAGGCACATCCAGGAAGTTCTGGTGGTAGAAGGATTTCCTTTTAGGGAGCTGCTCCCACGGAGGATGGCTCCACCTTGCACTGCAGAGAGCCTCCAGGTACCCCCTCTGCTACTATGGAACCTACTGACCTCTTGTGGGAAGAGTGTAAATGCACCGCGGCCAGGCAGCCTTAGAAGGCTTGGCCCTCAGCCACTCTGTGCTCCCACATCTTCCAGTTTGGGGGAAGTCGGCTTTCCCTACCAGGTTGATTTGTCTGTGCCAGTACTGCAGCGGGTAGGTCTCGACCTTGCTGTGCCTCAGTTTCTTCACCTATAAAATGGGGATAAACAAAGACCCACCCCCGTCCCCATGCCATACTTTAAAACCTGAGAAAAAGCTTTAATTGGGGTGAAATGGATGGATAAATTCAAGATGCCAAGAGCCAGGGCCACACTCATGAAATTCTTGGTACCTGAACAGAAATGACTAGATCTTATTTCATAAAGTGAATCAACCTTTTTCATGTCACAGGACACACAGAGGGCATTTGCCCAGCACACTGGGATATAAAGGAAGAGGTGGCTCAGCTCCCCCAAAGCCTGAAGGCATCAATGGCTCAGCATTCCTGGAATCCTTTTACAGCACCTGGGGTGGCAAGCGCCGCTGTATATAAAGTAGTCACAGAAGCAGTGGTGAGCCTTATCAGGATTCTCTTTCCCCTCTTTCCATGTGACACAGCCAGCAAAGGGTTTGGTGGGTGGCCCCGCCTCTCAGAGACCTGCAGTGACCAATAGGTACAGGTGAGAATGGCTGCTGAGCAGCGGGTAAGGGCCTGGCATGCCTGCCCTGGCCCCAGGGCAGTGCTCTGCAGGCTCCGCTTCGCTGATGCAGAGAGATGACAGCGGCCCCACAGGCCTCTGGGCCAAAGCAGACTGCATCTGGGGATAATCTGAGACCAAAGACAGGGTGTCTGGTCAGGGCAAAACTGAGGGACAGGGGCGCCTGCTGTCTGTCTCCCCGCAAGCTGCTTCTCTTTTCTCTCCCTGATACCCACTTGCACCCCACGGACTCGTTCATCACAAAGGCCTTCGATGAGTGGTATCCAGTTGCCAAAGCCCGTGCCAAGTACTGGGACTACAGGATGGAACTGCTGGCTTCAAGGAACTGGCTCTGGTAGAAAGAAAAACATGGGAAGAGGGGCGCTGAATAAGGTGTGATAAGTCCAATGGGTGCTGTAAAGAGGAGGGAAGGTGTGAGGGCCTGAGACGGCCTCAGGGAGTCGGGCAAGTTCGCAAGGACACCTGAAGAATAAATGTGGCTGTAGGGGAGGATGGGAGAGGACCTGGGGAGTAAAGAGGCAGCTTTCCAGAAAGAACGGCATGCACCAAGGAGCCACTGAGACGGGGGAGAATGAGGCGTGTTCAAAGCACATCAAGGAGTCCAGTTGTACTAGAACATAAAGTGCTGAATGGGGGTGGGTGCTGGATGGGTGACAAAGCCAGGCTGGCAGCGGCCAGGTCAGAGAGGTGCCGATTAAAGGTGTTTTTGCTTCATCTGAAGGCAATAGGGCGCAGCCAGGGCATTGTGGACAGGGGAGTCCCAATGTCCAAATCAGTGCTAAGAAAGGCTGCTCTGGAGGCAGAGGGGAGGGCAGGGAGGCTGCTGAGGAGGCCGTGGCAGTCACTGAGGTTATGTGGGTTCAAAGCGTGAACTAGGGCACAGTCAGGGAGGATCTAAAGGAGGGATTCGAGAGCCCTGAAATGAGCAGAATCAACAGAACGTGGTGGTTGTATGGAAGTAGGTGGGAAGGGAAGAGAGGTTGTGCCAAGGGAAGTGCCAGTTTTCTGGCCTGTGTCACTGGGCATGGTGGTGCCATTCCCTGAGGTTGGGAACACAGGGAGGACCCAGGCTGGGGCAGGGGAGGGAGATGAGTGCCACTGTGGATATGCTGGCTTTGAGGTACTTGTGGGATATCAAGGTGGCGATGTCTACTAGCCAGTTGGATATAAAAGTGTTATCACTCAGCAGAGGTCTGGGCTGGAGTTTGGGGGTCTTCAGCATGTAAGGTAAGCTGAAGCCTTGGTCAGGAATGAGATGACGAATGAGAAGGGGGCTAAGGCTGGAACTCTGGTGATCACAAGCGCTTAAGAAATGTAAAGAAAGTGGGAGAGAGCCAAGTGTCCCAGAAATGCAGGGAGGAGAGAACGGCCCCCAGAGCCAGATGCACCAGAGAAGGCAAATCAGATGGAGCAGATCTACGAGGACAGATATTTCAGGAGAGGGTTGGAGGCACAGCCAGGCTGCAGTGGGCTGGTTCCAGAAGCTCAGACTGTGAAGGGGAAGAAACAACAGAAGCTAGAAGGGGGCTCTGTGTCAAAGGTGGTTTTTGTTGAAGGTACCTGTTCAAATTTCCATGCTGAGTGGAAGAGATGGAGAAAGAGGGAGAGGTTAAAGCTACAGGATAGAGAGAGGACATAAGTGATGGAGCAATGCCCCAGGGGAGGCGAGGGGACTGGACCTGAGCACACGGGGGAGGTGGGTCTCAGCCGTGGGCAGGAGGAGGGAGTTGCGGGTAGGGGGAGCAGGTGTTGCAAGCTGGGTTTGCTGAGGAGCCGACTCTGAGATGGAGGGACTGGAGGAGGAAGACGCTGGGCTGCAATGCAGGCTCAACACAGGACTCGGCCAGCCCCACGGGAAGCTCTGAAGCCAGGAGTAGGGACCGAGGACTGGCTCTTTACCCCAGCATCAGTCATTCACTGGAAACAGGCTGCCCCGGGAAGTGGGCACGCTCTTGGGCAAAGCAGCTTTCTTGAGCTGAGGCAATTCCCAAAGGGGTCTGAGCACTGAGGGCTGTGGCTGTACGCACTGAGTCCTTCAGTCCTGAAGGGGGTCCAGGAAGCACATACAGTGCCCGCTACAGAGAGGAAGGGGGCGCCATTGCATCTGAATTGAATCTGGGCCAGTCAGGGTGAGGCTGAAGGAGTTTACACTGCCCACCTGAATTTTGCTCTGTGAAAATGGAAACAAGTTCTTTTGCTGCAAAAGGGGGCTGCTGGGGGTTGGGGGCTGGAGGAAAGTGCAATGGTGGTGGGATGGCAGCTTTGGGACCCTGAAGAGGAGCTGCCCA
This sequence comes from Camelus dromedarius, assembly GCF_036321535.1. Lineage (NCBI taxonomy): Eukaryota > Metazoa > Chordata > Mammalia > Artiodactyla > Camelidae > Camelus > Camelus dromedarius. The sequence goes on along the minus strand of NC_087472.1, from coordinate 25,577,366 downwards.
GGGACATAGGACAGGATTCCCAGGTGGCGTTGGGGTCTTAGCTGGAACAGGAGAAGTAATCATTTTGGCAGGCGCAAATGGCGTTCACATTTCAAGGTCCCTCACCCTTAGCCACGTGGATCTGTCCTCCCACGGATTTAGTTAGCTTATACCACGAAACATCCATATTATTTAGAGAGGAACATTTTATGGTACACTGTTCCTAAATTCACAAACTTTTTACCTAAACTATTTCCTAAACAAGACCTAAATTCAAGGACTTCAGTACATAACTCTCATTTTTGCTATGACAACAGTTACTCATTCTAACGGCAACAATCTGGGTAATGGCAAATAAAACTATGTGGATATTAAACATTATAAACCAATCAGAAAACAATTTCAGAGTTCTCAATAAAGAAAATAAACAGTTGTCTATGAGCAGATGAATGAAAATTACAGGAGTCAGGATTAAACCTAACTAGTAGGCAAAGACAAAAATGTAGGAAATTTCAAAGGAAAATTAATTATGAAGCCACAAAGGAAAAGCCGCTGCTATAATGATAAAATACAGAACAGGTGGCTCACCAGGTAACTAGAGTGACAAAAAACAAGTACGCTGCCCAATTAAATGGGCTTTTTAAATCCAAACAGGAATTATGTGGATAGTCATTTCAAAATGATGCTTTGCTGTTCAGAGAAGAGAGGGTCCCCGCAACAGGGAGGGGTTAGAATGTAAACTCACTTGGCTTAGAGTGTGAGCTAGGCAGCCAACTGTGCCTCGCTCAGGAAACCAGCTTGTCATCCAAGAGGAACTGTCAGTGAGTAGCAACAACTTTTATAACTGGCAGTAGCAATATGGTTCCTAGGAAATAAATGACATATCCAATTCAAGAACAAAGTCAACATTTGTGATGGGGCCTCACTCTGCTTCCCCACACAGATTTGCCACCAAGTGTACATTTTTTTTTTTTTTTGCCCAAGCTATCGGCGACTCTAACTGTAGAAATTTTAGGACACAAAGAATGGCAGACCGATAGGGAAGCATTATCTTGCTGTACCCTAAAGTCATTCCAGATACAAGAGGAGTCAGCCCTGCTTCCAGCTGTACCTTAGAAGAGAGATGGAGCTGCCCACCGCCTCCGGGGCAGATGGCTCCCACCAAGTATCACCCTATAGCTCCTTCTAGCAGCCTGCCAGACCACTAGGCACGAATGCCAGAGGGTCCAACCACTGTTCCCTATCCTTCCGCCCCTAGTCTCAGAAGCACACATGCGCGCACACACTTGCACAAAGTACAATGATAATGCCTACTTTATCACGCTCCAGACTATCTCTTAAGGGCGTTGTCTTCATTTCCACATGTTTTCCTCTGAAGAACCCTGTAAAGTAGGTACAGGCAGACCTCGTTTTATTGCACTTCACTTTACTGCTCTTCGCAGATACCGTTTTTTACAAATTGAAGGTTTGTGGCCACCCTGTGTCGAGCAAGTCTATTGGTGCCATTTTTCCAATAGCAATTGCTCACTTCATGTCTCTGTGACACATTTTGGTAATTCTCACCATATTTCAAATGTTTTCATCATTATTATAATTGTTATGGTGCTCTGTGATCAGTGATCCTTGATGCTACTATTGCAAAAAGGCTTAGATGGTGGTTAGCACTTTTTTAGCAATAAAGGATTTTTAAATTAAAGTATGTACATTGTATTTTTCTAGATATAATGCTATTTTATTGCACACTTAATAGACTATAGTATAGTATAAACATAACTTTTATATGCTCTGGGAAACCAAAAAAAAAATGTGTGTGACTCACTTTATTGCTATATTTGCTTTATTGTGGTGGTCTGCAACCAAACCCACAATATCTACAACGTATGCCTGTAACTGCGATTAGCTCCACTTTATAGATGAGGATATTGAAGCACAAAGAGGTAAAGTGACTTGCCCAAGATCACAGGCAGTACGTGACAGAGCTGGCACATAAACACAGGCAATCTGATGGCAAGGTTGTACTTTTTCCAGAACGCTATGATGTCTCTCACATTTTGAGGACTAGACCAGTGATTTCTAATCATTTTCTCTTCATGGGCTCCTCTGAAAATCTAGTAAAGCCAATGAATCCCCTCCACAGAAAAGTGCCCATCTGCTTATGTATACACACAATATATTACTTTCAAAGGGTTCAAGGACTCTCTGGGTCGACCCGGACCCTGTGGAGCCCAAGTTAAGAAGCTCAGCCATATGCTAGTTTCCTTCCAGGAAGCAGCTTGGCCTAGACCCCCACCTGGCTCAGCAGGCCCTCAGATTCCTCCGGGAGAGCTTGTGTCTGCTGCTTCGGGGCTACTCTCACAGCTGAAGTTCAGAATGCTCTGGCTTTGTGACGTGACACTTGTGACCTCACATTTTCCTGCTGTACTGTGCCCAGTGTCATCTACTGCTGCACCAGGATGAGGTTTCTGGTGGGCTGGCCCAGCCCTGGCCTAAAGACAATAAGAAAGCTCTAAGATCTTTCACAAGCATATCAAGGCACAGTGCTCCAAATGCAAAAACAGAGGGGGAGGGAAACCAAGCTCCTTGGCAGAGCAGATGAAAAGTCATGACACTGAGGGTGCCCCAAGCACTGCTACAGGTCAGAACTGGAGATCAAGTTAGACAAGGATACAAGAAAGACACAGACAGAAACCTGCTCTGAGGGCTTCCAGGCTGGGTGGTACAGATTGGCCTCCATTTGTGGAAATTCAGTCGCTTTGAGCTGTCCTAGAGCTCAGAAGCAAAGAGATGTGGAGTTCACATTTGAGCTCAAACAAGATGAAGTGACTCGCCCGAAGTTATACAGCTAGTAAGTGGTGGAGCTGAGATCCAAATTCTGGCAATGTGGCCCACAGCACGCATGCTCTGAGGCGAGTATGGTCCAGGGACTGGCTAGTGATGGCGACAGAGGATAGAGCTGTGAGCAGCACAGACTTGGTCCCTGCCTACTAGGTGCTTACCTTCTAGTTTGGCCCCAGAGCATTCAACGGGCAGTTACAGCACATTGTGACGTGTTCCTCGATCAGGGTGGGGACGCTGTAACCGTGCTCCAGAGAGGGCCATGGGGCAGGGCTCCAGAGTAGCAGCCAACAGGTTGCAGGGACTCCTTTCTTAGGCCCAGGATCCAAGGAGCCAAACAGGAGGGGAACCATTTCTGGTGGTAGGGCCTCCTGTTCAGCTCCCACTCTGAAGCCTGGAAGCCAAACCGCTGTGAATGAGGCTCCCATCAGGAACTGCAGGAGCCAAGCAAGGGTCCTCCCACTTGTCTGGGGTATCAGAACAGGGGGAACCCTACAGACCTGTTTCCTTGTCGATCTTTTCTGGCAGAGACAGAGAGCTCCCTGAGGGCAAGGCCAAGGCCTGCCTGTTTCTCCTTCACACCCTCCGTGCCCAGCACTCACTAAATGTTTATCTAATTCATTCATTCAACCAATATTTATTAAGCATGTCCTACACTACCAGGAACTACTAGGCCCTGGGATACAACAGTGACGGGGGGGAAAAAATCCCTGTCCTCACTGTGGGAGTGCCAGACGATAAACAAAATGAATAACAAAAATATATAGGGTCTTAGGGGGAAATGAAAGCAAGGAAGGAAGACAGGAAGTATGGGAAGGTAATGATTTTTTGGATAGAATGGGTAGCAAAGACCTCTCTGAGAAAATGATATTTCAATCAAGACCTGAAGCAGGGGACAGAATGAGTCATGCAAATACCCGAGGGAAAAGTGTTCCAGGCAGGGGACCAACAAATGCGAAGGGCTCAGGGCGGAAATGTGCCTCACAAGTTTGAGGGCCAGGGAGGAGACCGCTGTGGCTGAGGGGAATGAACTGAGGTCAGAGTGAATGAACAGGTACTGTTGAGCGTGTCTGGTGCCTAGGGGAACCAAACCAGCTACACAGCACACAGCCTCCAAATCCTGCTGGGACTCCCTGGGGGCAGGGGGAGGCCCCACAGGAATGCCTATTAATTACTCATTCTCCCTCCAGCTCCATTCCAAAGGTATCACTGGATTCTCAAGACCAGATTCCCCACTCCACCCCCAACCCCCAGAGGCCTAGGCAGACCGACAAGGGCTTCCTTGAAACTCCTCCTTAGTCTGGGATTAGGGCCGAGCCGGTAGGAACAAGCTGAGATGAAGAATTGACCTTTAGAGTTTACACAGTCCATCCTTCTACCTCCAGAAAGTACTCCACTCACTTGTTCTTTGAGGTGTTACAGTGGTGGGCATGATGGGGTGTGGCCACCTATTCCCTCTGGTCCTTCTGAGAGAAAAAAAACTCTCAGTTAGGGTCTTTAGATAGCAAATTCTCTTTCAAAGTCCCACTTTTCCACCTCCCTCTCTTCCTCTGGCTCTGCCTTCAGGAGCAAAAAGAATAAGCAGTCTTGCCTTCCTTTGGGGATCTCTGTATCTGAGTCCTGTGGCCTGCACTGTCTCCAAAGAGTCCAATGTCAAACCCTCTATTATCTAAAAGATGATCTGAAGTTCTTCAGATATTTTGGATATAAGCTTCGTACTTTTCTGTATTACAGATATCTTTACCTACCCTGTGGCTTACTTTTTCACTCTTAATAACAGAAGCTTAACTTTAATCTAGTCAAATGTATCCACCTTTTCTTTTATTATTACTAATTTTGTGGTTTGATTAAAAGGTCTTTCATTTCCTAAAGATAATGAAAATATTTTGTTATATTTTTTCTAGAAGGTTTACATTTTACCTTGCACATTTAGATCTATGATTCACCTGAAACTGATTTTTGTAGATGAGGTAGTGGTCAAGTTTTCTTTTTGCCATATGGATAGACAGTTGTCCTAGCAAAGTTTATTTTTTAAAAAATCCTTTCCCTGTTGAAGAGCAGTGGCACCTTTATTGTGTATCTGTTATATCTGTGTAGGATACGTCCAGATGTTTCTGGATTTGCTATTCTATTTCATTGATCTATTTGCCTATCACTGGGCCAATATCACGTTGTTTTAATTACTTTCACTATATAGGACAATAATATCTAGCAGAACAAATCTTCCCACCTGGTTCTTCAATAGTACTTTGGCTATTCTTGGACCTTTTTATTTCCATATAATTTAAATTAGCTTGTCAGGTCTGACTCACTTACACACACATACAACTGTTGAGATTTCTAAATGGACTCTCACTGAATCTATAAATCAGTTTGTGGAGAACTGACACTTTAATGCTATTGCATCTTCCAATTTATGAACACAGTATATCACTTCATTGATCTAGGTCTTAATTTTTCTCAGTAATCTTTTACAGTTTTCTATCTAAAGGCTTTGCACATGTTTTTCTAGATTCATCTCTAGGTATTTTTATGCTATTGTAATGACATAATATTTATATTTTTAAAGTTGCCAACTGTTGATTATATACAGAAATACCATTAATTTTTGATATTAACCACATGTTCAGCAACCTTTCTAAATTCATTTATCAATTCAAGTGTTGATCCTTCAATTCTTTTGAATATTCTATGTACACAATCACGTTTTCTACAAACAATGACAGTGTTGCTTCTTCCTTTCCAAATCTTTAAACTTTTTGTTTTTTCTTCTTCTCTTATTACACTGGGTAGGATTTCCAACACAATGGTCATATGGGGAAACTTTATCTCAATTCTAATTTCAAGAGGCAAGCTTTTAAGTATACTTGCTATAGGATTTTTTTATAGATACTCTTTATCATAATTAAGAAACTTCTATTCCTAGTTCCTTATTCCCATGTGTATCCTTACAATAAATCCCTATCATTTACAATAACTTGAGTATCTGTTCCAAACATCCAAAAGAGCCTAATTAAGACAATAATAATTTTGACATTGTCTTATTTATAACTCTCAATTTTCTTATTTTATTCAGTGAGGTACAACTTTCAGAATAATGCTAAGTAATAGCAATGATGGCAAGTATGCTAGTCTTGTTCCTGACATGAATGAAAACTGCCTCTAGAATTTCATCTGGATCCTATTTGTTAATATTTTATTTAGAACTTTTACATCTATATTCAGGATTTTTATATCTATATTTGCAGGTGAGATTAGTCCAGATATTTCTTTCTCCTGCTATCACTGTCAGGTTTGGTCTCAGTTATCCTATTTTCATATCAAAAATTGGGAAAAATTCTTTTTTTTCTAGTCTCTAAAACAGTTTAAGAATTATTTATTGAAGTTCTTCTAGAATTTCATATAATACACCAAATAAGATCACTCTGCACACTGTTTTGCAAACTTTTTTCTGCCAACAATGTCTACCATTTTAATAAATTCTCATCTGATCTAATACCACATATTTATATTTTCCTATATGACCCCAAAATGACCCTTATAACTGGTTTGTCCAAACCATAATCCAATTCAGAACAAGGCACTAAATTTCATCTGGTTGTTTTGAAAAGGAAAAATGTTTCTAACAATTCTATCTATCTTAAAATGGAAATGGTTGCTTTGGGAAATTGTAAGTCTACCATCAATGGAGACTTTCAAGCAAAGGCTTGAACAATACGTGTCTGGGAGGCTGCACGGGGAATTCCTGCATATGGGACATTAGAGCACATGATTTTTAAGGTCTTTTCCAAATTTAAGTGATGAAGATTCTATGAATAACCTTCTACAAATCCTATTATTATACCACTTCTGCAACGGATCTCATCCCCTCCTGCCTACTCAATTCACATCACTCCAGTAATTCTTCTCTTTCCTGTATTACCAATTTTTACTTCTCTCTTGGCTTTTTCCTCATTAGCATTCAAATATGCTGTTATTTCTCCCATCTTGACAATATCTACTGTCAATTTTATTTCCCACTCCACATAACACACCCATTTCTTTCCTTTTACAGCAAAACTCCCCCTCACCAAAAGTTGCCTGTATTCACTGCCTCCAATTCCTCATCTCCCGTTCTCTCTTGAACTCACTCCTATCAGACTTTTGCTCATACCACTCTACTGAATTGCTCTTGTCAAGATCACCAATGACCTCCACATTGCTAAATGCAATAGTCATTTCTAAGTCCTCATATTACTTACATTTGCTGGTCATTTGCCTATTTGCTCTCAGACCCATTCTCCCTCTTCTCCTGCTCTGCTGTGTGGAACAGACTACATTTCCCAGCTGCCCTTCCCCTCTGACTTCCTGATAGGTTTGACCAGTGGGAATCACTGGCAGAAGATTAAAGAACAGGAGAAGGGGAGAAGCCAGGGTATTTCCCTTCCTTTCCCTCTGTTCTGAGCGCCTTCTCTAGCAGTGACTGTATGTCCTCTGTGACTCCCAGTGAACAGGCCCTCCCTCCATGGACCAGGTCCCTGCTGGGCCAGCCTTCCTGCTTCTGCTGTGTGGTCCCTGATCTTGGACTTGGGCAACACCACCTTCTAATTTTACCTCCAGTAGAGGTGAAGCAGTTTCCTGCTGTTGCTAAATTTCTGGGTTAATTCACCATCCCTTCCTTGGCTTCTCAGCTGTTCTAAGAAAAACAGCTCTCACCTAAGTAACCAATTCCTCACGTTAAATTCTTTCTGTTAAAAATTTTGAATGTGGTTTCTGTTTTCTAATTGGCACATCTGATATAAAACATCTGCTTCTCTTAGCTTTCAGGATATTTCACCCTGTTTCCCTTCAAATTTACTAGCCATTTCTACTCAGTTGTCTTTGCTGATTTCTCCTCATCTCTTGACTATTAAATGATGGAGTGCTCCAGGAGTCAATCCTTGAACCTATTCTCTTTGCTATTCACATTTACATCTTTGGGGATCTCATCCTGTCTCACAGTTCTGACTATCATCTATGTGCTGAAAACACCAAATTTCTATCTCTAGCTGGACCTCCCCAGTTGAGCTCCAGACTACATACCCTAAACTGCCTACCTGATATCTCCACTTCGATAGCCAACTGGCATTTCAAACATAACATGTTCAAAACAGAGCGCTTGGCTTTCCCCTGACAGCTGTTCACCTCATCTCAGTAAATGGCACTTCAATTCACCCAAGTTATTTGAGCTACAAATTGAGACATTGTCCTTGATTTCCCTCTCCTTCACTTCCCTCATCCAATCTATCAGCTAGTCCTGATAACAAAAGCTCCAAAACACATCTCCATTCACTTTCTCCAACTCTTCCTTTCCTACTCCAGTCCAACTACCCTCATCTTTCACCTGAGCTACCACCCTAGTCTCCTTGTTGGTCTCCACTAATTTACAAGATAGGGACACTCATCTATTTGGGTAAAAGATAGAGAAAGCAGGTTGTAGGACTGATTCTATATTGGAAGCTTGCAGGGCAGGTGTTATAATATTAAAAGGAGGTAAGATTTATCTTCTTTTTCAATGAAGCATGGCTGCTGTAATAGAAATCAAGTCCGAAGTGTTAATCAAAATGTTTGACAATTAGGACTCATTGGCAGTGGCTTAAAATATTTGGGCAGAAGACTGTTACCCTACAGATTTGTGTAATTTAAAAAATAAAGAACTACAGGTCTGGACCGTGTATACTAACTCTAATCATTGTCCCTATAATGAAGTGTCATTGCCTCTCACCCACTTCCCAGGCCTGTTGCCAATTCCAGACTGGTTTACCCAGAGACCTCTGAACCAAGAGTTAATGCAGCCCCTTGACCTTGCCACAAGTATGTAATATGAAGTTTCTTTTTGGCCTTCCCCAGAAGGTGCCGAAACAATTACTAGAGTATACTATCAACTAGAAAAGGGCAATACTCAGGCACTGTCTCTGGGGAGCCAGGACGCCACTGTGAGACAAGTCAGACTGGGGGGCTCAGAGTCTGGGGTCAGGAGATAAATGGAATTTCAGCCCAAGTTTGTATCAGAATAGGCCTAGTGAGTTTGCAAATACATCCTGAGATTATTTTCCTTGTTTGAAAAAAGGTAAGGTTTACAATAGCACCAGAAAAAAATGAAGTACTTATGTATAAATTTGAACAAAATATTTGCAGGATCTGTAGGTGAAAAACTACAAAAGACTGGTGAAAGAAATCAAAGATCTAAATACATAGAGAGATATATCATGTTCATGGGTTATAAGATGCAATATTATTAAGATATTGATTCTCTTCAACTTGATCTTTAGATTTTACACAATTCCAATAAAAAGATTCATACTACTTGATTTCAAGACTTACTATAAAGCTATAATAGTCAGAAAACATGAACCTTAACACATTCATCACACATTATGCAAAAATTAATTCAAAATGGATCATAGATCTAAATGTAAATATAAAACTTCTAGAAGAAAACCTGCATGATCCTGGGTTGTGAAAGGCACTACACTATTAAGAGAATGAAAAGACAAACCACAGACTGGGAGATGTTGCAAATCACATGTCTGATAAAAGGTTTACATCCAGACTATATAAAGAGCTCTTAAAACTCAACAATATAAAAACAAACCCAGCTTAAGAATAGGCAAAAGATCTGAGTAGATGCTTCACCAAAGAAGATACACGGATGGAAAATTAGCAAATAAAAATCTGTTCACAACAATGAAAAAAACCACATTAAAAATGGGCAAAGTACTTGAACAGACATTTCTCCAAAGATAGTTTAGAAATGGCCAAAGAGCACATGAAAAGTGGCTCAACATCATTCATTAATCACTGGAGAAATGCAAATCAAAACCATGCAATATCACTGCTATTAGGATGGCTACTATCAAAAAACAGAAAATAAGAAGTGTTGGTGAGGATGTGGAGAAACTGGAGCTCTATACATTACTGATGGGAATGTAAAATGGTGCAGCTGCTGTGGAAAACAATATGGCGGTTCCTCAAAAGATTAAACAGAATTACTGTCAGATCCAGCAATCCCACTTCTGGATATATATCTAAAAGAACTGAAAGCGGGGTCTTGAGATATTTGTACCTGATGTTCACAGCAGCACTGTTCATTATAGCCAAGAGGTGGAAGCAACCTGAATGTCCATCAATGGAGGAATGTGTAAACAAAATGTGGTCTATACATACATTGGGATATTATTCAGCCTTAAAAAGGAAGGAAATTCTATCATACAGTACAACATGGATGAACCTTAAGGACATTATTCTATGTGAAATAAGCCAATCACAAAAGGACAAATACTGTATGATTCCACCTATATGAGGTATCTAAAGTAGTAGAATTCATAGAAACAGAAAGCAGAATAGTGCTTCCAGCAGCTAGGGAGAGGGGGAAAGGGAGAGCTATTTATTTAATGGGTATATAGTTCCAGAAATATAAGATGAAAAAGTTCCAGAGATCTGTTTCTCAACACTGTGAATATACTTAACACTGTTGAACTGTGCATTTAAAAATGGTTAAGATGGTAAATTTTATGTTGTGTTTTTTATCATAATAAAAAAGAAGAAAAATATGTTCAATATCATCTGTCATTAGGGAAATGTAAATTAAAAGCAGGAGATACCACTGGAAAAACTGTCATAGATCAGAGGAGACTAGAGGGACATGAAAGGTAACTGCAATGTGAAATTCTGGATTGGATCCTGGAACATAAGAAGGATATGGTGGAAAAACTGGTGAAAATCAAATGAGGTCTGTAGTTTAGTGTTGTTGTACTAATGTTAATTTCTTAGTTTTGATCAATGTACTGTGGTTTTATATATATTAGTTGGCTGGGGCGCTATAATAAAACACCATAGATTGGGTGGCTTAAACAATAAACATTTACTTCTCACAGTTCTGGAGACCAGTAAGTCCAAGATTAAGGTGCTGGCTGATTCTGTTCCTGATGAGAGCTCTCTTCCTGGCTTGTAGATGGCTACCTTTCTTGCTGTGGAAGAGAGAGAGGTTGAGGAAAAGAGAAAGACAGAGAGACACAGAAAGAGAGAGTGAGGGCCCTCTGGTCTCTCCTTATAAGGGCATTAATCCCATCACGAGGGTCCCACCCTCATGACCTCATTTAAACCTAATTACCTCCCAAAGGCCCTTCTCCACATACCATCACATTGGGGGTTAGGGCTTCAACATATGAATTTTGAGAGGGAAACAATGCAGCTCATAACATTACAAAAGATGTTACTATCAGGGGAACTGTAGGGAAGAGTACATGGGAACTTGGTACTATTTTTGGAACTTTTCCATAAATCTAAAATTATCCAAAGATTTTTTTTTAAGTTAAAAAAAAATCAAGGTAAGAACAGAAGAACAGTTAAAGGTGCTCGTGAGAATTCTGATCATCAATCACAGGCCCAGGCTGGGTCAGAAGACAGACCGAGGGTGACAGAGCTGCAATACTGGGAGAAAACAGGAAGACCAAGGTTCTGTGAAATTTAAAAACAGGTTGAGTTCACCGTAAGTGATGCTTTTTGTTTCCCTGGAGGAATGTAAAAGATTAAAAGCTCAAGAGTAATGGACTGTGCTTTGTTAAAATTGAGTGAAAAAGAGGAGTAGTCAGGTGAAAAAGCAGAATAAAACCTGAAAGAAATAAAAAAGGGCAGATCTTCCCTTAAGAAAAGGAAGTGTTCCACAGCGGTAAGGCTCCTAAAATGGTCGACACAAGCTAGTTTTTAAAAAGCTTTACAATTTCTCTTAAACAATAAAGTTACACTTTTAAATGTTACCAGTTAATGCAGTGGCAACATTTTACTATTATATCATAGTTGATAATGTGCAAAACCAAACAAAAAAGTGGAAAAGACTCCCAAATTTCAATATGGCTCCTTATACTAACATTAAAACACTACAACTGTGGCTAAAACACTATAAGTAAATAGAATAGAGAGACTATGTCATCTTATTTTAATAACTAATTCGATATGAAAATAAAACACAATGAAGAGCACACAATTGTTTGGTGCTAGTGACATAACAATTTGCAGTCTTACAGATTAAACAAAATGTGTAATTTGAACCAGACGTTGAAATGGTTCAGGATTAGTATCTAAGGACAAATATCACAGAAAATATGCAGAAAGGTAACCACACATTTGCTATAGGGAGTCCTCTATGCAAGGGTCTTTTTTTTTTTTGAATAGAAAACAGTTTTATTTGAGCCAAACTGAGGAGTACAGCACAGGAGACACCTCTCAGGTAACTCTGAGGAACTGCTCTGGAGAAGCATGGTTTTCAGCACAGTTTTTTTTTATTGAGTTACAGTCATTTTACAATGTTGTGTCAAATTCCAGTGTAGAGCATAATTTTTCAGTTATACATGAACATACATACATTCATTGTCACATTCTCTTTCACTGTGAGCCACCACAAGATCCTGTATATATTTCCCTGTGCTACACAGTACAGTCTTGTTTATCTATTCTGCATTTTGAAATCCCAGTCCCTTTCCACCCACCGTCCCCATGTGCAAGGGTCTTTACACTGCATTTTATTTGATTGCTCAAATGAAATTGTGATCTGTTCTCAATTGTGTATTTTTTTTTTCTAAATCTCACAGGAGAAGCAATTCAGCACAGTTCTCTAGTCAGATTTCCGGGTTTATTGCTTCCTGGATGGGAAACATAAACTCTCGAAGCCTCAGAGTACCCATCTGTAAAATGAGAATGATAACCGTTAAACCTATCTCATAGGATTAATGTCTTGTTTAGATTAAGATAATACCTTGTAAAGTGCTTTCTATGGCACCTGACTTAATAAAAATAGTAAGTACTCGATACAAGTAGTATTGTTATTATTACTGCTACTATTTTTGATTATTACTACTAATAAAATAATCACCCTTCAAATCTAAAAACAAAACAAGTTTAGTGGAAGTAATAGTATGAGAGTAGCAATGGGAGGAGATTGTGGTCAGAGAGCAGAGTATGGGATTTCACAGGTGGTGAAGATGATATCCAGGGAGCTTGTGGCTAAAGTGGGGTGAAGGTGAATGTCACTGGCTGGAGTCGAGGTCAAGAAACTGTGAGGTTACGGTTGCTTATGCACATGATGCCTAACGATTGCTCAGAACGAGGACAGGAAATAAGGTGGAGAGGAACACTCGGTGGCAAAGGCCTGGATGGATGCAGGAGAGTAACTGGGAAGATGGCCACACGGCCCCACCCTGGGCTTTCCCAGGACCCCACCCCTCCTTCTTCCAGTTCTTGCTAGCTCGCATCTACCCCGACTCCAACCTACTTTTCCTTCCAAATATGGAAATCAGGGAAAAAGCAAAGAAAAATACCCTACTATTTCCCAATAGCACCTCACATACACACCTTGGGCGCCTACTGGGTACAGCCCACACAGATAACACAAGGAGGCTAAAGCGCTCCTCCTGCCTCAACACCTTGCAAGACAGGTGAACAGATAAAAGCATGGATACAAACACTACAGACTGATGTCACTGAAGCAGCGTGACATTAAATATTTGTGTATACAGTACTCCTCCACAAATAGCAAATGTGAAATAAACGACAGTCACAGATACCTTTGTTTATCTCAGTATCATTTCTTACTCTATCATGCCCCCTTCCCATGTACCCGCATAGGAAGCAATACTCTTAGCTGCTTGACAGGATGGTAGCTCCCTTGGGTTGTTCACTGAGACCCCATTTTCATTCAGATCAGAGCTATCCTAAACCCCCTCACTCAATTCTGGCTTTTCTTTCTTTAAGTACATCTGATAAGGGATGGCTCACCTATAGTTTTAATATTTGAAGTAAAGGAAGCTTTATGCAGATTCTGGCTTTTTATGTATTTTCTCTGACAGTAGAGAGAGTCAAACCATAGCTAATACCTGCCAGTCTAATAGAGACTGAGCCACTTAAAAGGATCGAGCTTGCTGTAACTTTAAATATAGTTCCTGCCACTTTTTTCTATGACACATCATAATATTGTTTTTAAAAATCTTTAAACATTTTATTAACTTTGAAGAAGGAATAAGAGCTACTTTAGAAACTAGAGACACTCAAGCACTGATCTATTCACAGAGCTTCTACACAGATGAAGAAGTTTACATCAAATGGACAAAAAATAGTACAGAAGACCTATACACAGAAAGACTGAGAACAACCCATCTCTAGAAAGCAGGTCAGATGGACTCAAAGACCTCACTGAATGTAGGAGAATCACTGTGGAGCCATGTAAAGCCTTCTGCTGGGGCATAAAGGTAGGGACCAGCCTATGTAGTTAAGAAAAAACTCTTTTTCCTCCTGATCTAAATGCTTGCCTCCAGTCTGGGTCCACAGAAAGGTCCTGATCATTTGAACTGATTGTCAATCAAGGTTCCCTTCATTTTTGCTTTCTTGGCTTCCAGTTCAGCCTGGAAAGGAAGAAAAGTATATGTCCTGATACATGACATGAAATTCTGATTTTCCTGCCTATTTTAACTGCCCCAACACAAGTCCCTCATGCTCATTTAGTATACAAACTAGAATTGTGGTTTTAAAATTGTGAGGAAACTCTAGCAACTGCTTTCTGACGTTACGGCACACAGAGAAAATGATAACACCCATACGGCAAAATGGGGTCAATAGGGCTATGCTCAAAGGCGATCAGTGTAGGGATCCCACAGCCCCACCACCTCTGAAGGGCTGAGGGAATCAATATTGTGGCACATCAGCATTTTATTCTTGGCAGAAAGGGAGGAAAAACACTGTTCTAGAACAGTGCTACTTAAAGTTGTGTGGTCCATGAACTGTTTGTTATCAGTCCACGAAGATACACAAAAAAACGGAGGGTAAGCATTTAGAGGCTGTCATAGCAATTTGACCAAGTCATAAGAAAATAAAATAGTTTCATAAGAAGAACTGACGCAAATTCATTTTTATTGCATTTTATAAATTACAAATCAGCTCTTGACAAATTGGAAATTTAAAAAAAAGAAAGCACTGGTCCGTCACCTCAGAAAATCTGATAAGCTCTGCTCTAGATCACGATGGCAAAGTAAAGCAGCTCTCAAGACCCACCACCTCCATCACCAAAAAATCCTCTACAGTCTTTAGAATAGACTGATATACCTTTTGATGAGGCACCAATGCTGTGATGTCTGCTTTTAAAGAAATATCATAAGTAAATTATTATCAAGAAAACAAAAATGTAGGCACCTCAATGAGCAAGAATAGCACAGAAAGCGGTGGTGGTACTTTAAGAAGCAGTGTCCAAGGGGGTAGGGTATAGCTCAACTGGTAGAGCGCATGCTTAGCATACAGAAGGTCCTGGGTTCAATCCCCAGTACTTCTAAAAATAAATATATAAACCTAATTATCTCTCCAAACACACACAAAAAAAATTTTTTTTAAAAAAGCAGTGACCAGCCCCAATCCTGGCACCCCAACATGGCACTATTGTGTGCCATTACATCCTGGGAGAATAACTGTGAACCCTGATCTTGAACTCCTGACCTTGGAACCCCAGTGGCAGATTACGTTAACATTCCAGTCAGGGCTGGCTACCTAGAACTGTCATTTGGGGCCCGGATCCTGTGGTCACTATCCAGAGCAGCATATATACTAACAGTCACAGCCCAGGGTTAGACGCCTGGTAGCCAGCTACACCAGGAACCCTCAACAGACTTCCTAAAGTATTCCTCTGCCAGCCGGAGGGTCTTTCAGACCAAGGATCCTGAACAGCCCAGCCCAGCCCAGCGCCCACGCCCACTGCCCCTTGCCACTCACCAGCTCCTGCAGCCGCCTTTTGCTCATGCCTTTGCGCTCCAGCTGCTTCTCGATCACCTTGGCATTCTGTGCATACGAGTCAGCCACCTCCCTCTAGGGGGAAGAAACAAGCGTCCTTAGACCAGCAGTCTCACCAAACAGGAACAACGCAGACCCCGGGAGCAATTCATACTCCTCGAATTATGAAATCATTACTGAAATGGCAAGACCCTGCTCCCTTTCAACTCTTCAGCTTTTCAATAATCCAGGAGAGTCAGGTTTCAGTCGAAGCTGTGTTTAAATAACCAATAACATCTCTCTGTAAACATCATTACACTGAAGTACCATAAAGGTAATTGCTGCTCCTGCTAAGGACAGATGCCCACACCTTCAAAGTTGGACTGGAAGGGACCTGAAATCATTGAGCCCAACAGGTTTTAAACTGACGAGGGATGAGGAGGGATTTGCCCCCTAAAGCATCTTTAAAAACAGGATGAAAAAAATCACCGATCTAGTCCGACTTCCTGCTCCTCATTTTACAGATGTCCCTGAGGTCTGGGGAAACAGGAACCAGCCCGGGGTCACAGCATTCCTTAGTAGCCGAGCAAGGCTTGAGTGAAGTTTCTAGTTATTCTGTGGCTCAGTGCTCTAGTTTAAGGGTCCCCTTTCCTTTCAGCTCCGCCCTCCCAATCCAATTCCCCTGCAAGCAGAAGCACTTACAGCCTCAATCTCCTCTTCCTCTTCATCAATAGTAGATACAGTGACAGAGCTAAACTTGCCCATGTCTTTGGTCCGTTTGGTCATCATCACCTGGAGTTACAGGAAGAGGAATCAGTTTAGTACACCTCAATAGGTTCCGCGAGCCGTGTGTGTGCATCTGTGTGAGTGTATGCATGCAAGCGCACAAGCCTGGGCGCTGGGGGCAGGGAAGGGACTGTTGGGGGACACCCATCTCTTTGGGACAGGCTGGCCTATCTAAAGTGCCCATCTTTTTATTTGCAATATATTTTTCTAATATTTGCCATCAAGGGTATTCAAAGTATAAAGATTAGCCTGATTCATTCCATTTTTAATTGCTCACACTGGAAAAAGAAGACATTTCAAAGACGTATGTGTTAATAAAAAGCATACAATTTCTAACTTTATTCACAGGGCAGCTGTAGGAAAGGAAAAAAACACATAACAGATGATACAATTTTGTTAACACCTGCTTATACACAGAAATGGCATTCTCTTAATATAAAAGAGCATCCATAAAGAGCAGCTTCTCCTGCACTATAATCTTATTTAAAATTTTCGGGCTAAATTTGTAGCTATATTAGCCAGCCTGTTTCCTTCAGTGATAATTACCTTCTTAGGAGGCTCTTGTTTCTGAGTATATATGTTCGTTTTCCCAAAACCCTGGCCAAACTTGACTACTGCTCCATCCACGATGAAGGTCACCGGAGCATTCTTTGGCTGGGACTGGTAGAAGAGTGGCAGTCCACACCTGCAAACGGAAGAGTGGATCTCCAGGAGGCTTCAGAGTCCAAAGGCCCAAAACAGTGCTTTGCAAAGCGTGCTTAGTCTCTGGGAATATTTTTGTTTGTGGCATAAACTAATGATTAGCTCTTCCCACTGTTACCCAAAACTACTTGGTAAGAATCACTGTGCATGCATGTTAAAACTGCTGATCAGATTCCCAGGTCCCACCCCCAGAGGATCCTGATTCAGCAATCCTAGGGGGTGGGGCCTGGGATTCAATCTTAGCATTCCAAGTGATTCTTAGCCCATTAGACAAGTTTGGCTCCTGCTACGGATTGCTTTCCAGTTAAAACTGCTGCCATTCTTCCCAGAAGTCTGAGAAACTAGTTTGGGGGTGGTTTTGTTTTTGCAGAGTCAAGAAAGAGAGTAAAGGCGCCACTGCAGTGGTTGGCCCACCCAGCCCTGTAGCAATAGTCATGCATTCTTCGGTTGGCCGTTTTATTATACTTTTTCGGCTAAATGAAGTAGACTCATAAGATATGATAAAATTAATATAACAAATCCAATGTGGCTATGAAGTAAAATGCCTTCTGAGCCAGTTCCCTGCTTTAATTCTCCTAGTCTGAGTCTTCTGAGAGCCAAGGTGGAGATGTGATTACATCAAGATTGAACTAATTATAGTTTAATAGTGTCATTGTTAACCACCTAAAGCTGGAAATCATTTTCTTTCTTTTCTTTCTTTTTCTTTCTTCCTTTCTTTTTCTTTCTTTTCTTTTTTCTTCCTTCCTTCCTTTCTTCCTTCCTTTCTTTCTTCCTTCCTTCCTTTATCTATTTATCTATTTTAAAATCCCATTTACTTATTTATTTTTTTTTATTGAAGTATAGTCAGTTTCAATGTGTCAATTTCTGGTATACAGCCTTATGTCCCAGTCATGCATATATATACATATATTCATTTTCATATTCTTTTTCATTAAAAGTTATTACAAAATATTGAATATAGTTCCCTGTACTATACAGAAGAAATCTGTTTTTTATCTATTTTTATATATAGTGGTTAACATTTGCAAATCGCAAACTCCCAAATTTATACCTTCCCACTCCATTTCCCCCGTAACCATAAGATTGTTTACTATGTCTACGAGTCTGTTTCTGTTTTGTAGATGAGTTCATTAGTGTCTTCTTTTTTCTTTTCCTTTTTTTTAAAATTCCACATATGAATGATATCATATATTTTTCTTTCTCTTTCCGGCCCACTTCACTTAGAATGACAATCTCCAGGTCCATCCATGTTGCTGCAAGTGGCATTATTTTATTCTTTTTTTATGGCTGAGTAGTATTCCATTGTATAAATATACCACAGCTTCTTAATCCAGTCATCTGTCGATGGACATTTAGGTTGCTTCAATGTCTTGGCTATTGTATATAGGGTTGCTATGAATATTGGGGTGCATGTATCTTTTTGAACTAGAGCTCCCTCCAGATATATACCCAGGAGTGGGACTGCTGGATCATATGGTAAGTCTATTTTTAGTTTTTTGAGGAATCTCCATACTGTTCTCCATAACGGCTACACCAAACTCCATTCCCACCAGCAGTGTAGGAGGGTTCCCTTTTCTCCACAGCCTCTCCAGCATTTGTCATTTGTGGCCAGGGGAGGGGTGAGGAAGGGGACTGACTGCAGAGGGGCCCTGGAAACGTTCTATATCATGGGAGACATGGTATTACATGACTGCATGCTTTTGCCAACACTCATCAAACTACACACTTAGGAAGGGCAAATTTTATTATATATAAGTTACATCTCAATTTAAAAATTATACTCTGTTTAAAAACCCATTTTTGTGGCCAGCTGGTCAGATAGGTAACTTTGCCAGTCTCCTCAGGAAGCATATTGGTATCTGGATAGTTGGAAGTTCGAAGGGAGATGAGATTATAAGAGTAAAGATATAACAGAGAATTGTCTCCAAATGATCCTTTTCCTAACACATCATTGCTTCTACTTGCTTATGCTCAGAGAAACCCACACTGATAATACTTACTTTGCACACTTCTTCCTGTATTGGCGTTCAATACCTTCAGGCCTGCACAGAAAATGGAAGTTAAAAAAAAAGATATGCACAAATCTCATAACCTACCAATCTCACTAATTCACTTCTTCAAATGCTAAAAGGGCCTTTCGAAAGTTTCCATTTCAGGGGGGAGGATATAGCTCAAGTGGTAGAGTGCATATTTAGCATGCACAAGGTCCTGGGTACAATTCCCAGTACCTCCTCTAAACATAAATAGCAAACCTAATTACCTCCCCCCAAATAATAATAAATAAAAATAAAATTTTAAAAAGTTTCCATTTCATAGGGGTAGGGTACAGCTCAGTGGTAGAGCGTGTGCGTAGCACGCATGAGGTCCTGGGTTAAATCCCCAGTACCTCCATTAAGTAAATAAACCTAATTACCTCCCTCCACCCCCAAAAGCAAACAAACAAAAAGTTTCCATTTCATAGATCAGCTGCTTATTTACACATGTATTCATTTTAAAGCATTCTTTCCACAAAAATTTACTAAGCCCCTAACATGGGTCAGGAAAACTTCCCAACAGAGGAGGAGGAGCAGTGCTGTCACAGTCACAGAGCTGTAGCAACACCACCACCACCACTCGTACAGCTTTCATTGTGTGCCAGGAGCTGTTCTAAACTGTACGTGTAATAACTCGTTTACTCCTTACAACAACCCTGTGAGGTTGGTCATATGATCATTCCCATTTTACAGATGAGGGTGTCTAAGCATAAAGCAGTTACATAGTCTGCCCAAGGTCATCAAGTTAGGAAGCAGAATAGGCTGAATTCAAGCCCAGGCAGTCAAGCTCAAGAGCCACACAACACTGCCTGAGATTATCAACTGAGAGATAAAAATTCTTCCATCCATGCAGTTGCTTAACAAAACCTGGGACTCATCCTCCAATCTTCTCTTGCCTTCATCTCCCACACTGACGTCATCAGCAAATCCTGTGGATTTTCTCTCCAGAAAAGGCCTTGGACCTGTCTGCTTTTCTCTACCTTCCTGCCACCATGTTAGCCCAGACCACCAACATTTCTTCCCTGGACTACTTGCTGTCACAGCTTACTGACTGGTCTCCGCACTTCCCCTCCCTGTTTCAATGTTTAAAATAGGCACTCTGTGCACATGGTATACGTAGGAGTATCAAGTGAAAGGTAAATATCCTCCCCACTCATCTTCCACACACCCAGTTCTCTTCGCCAGCGGCAAATACTGTTTCTGGTTTCTTCTGTTCCTCCCAGAGAGAGTCAATGATACAAGCAAAGAGTCCTTATTGGTACTAATAGAAAATATTTAATTTTTTCCTTTCCTTTTTAGACAAACGTTATACAGTTCTCAACCTTTTTGTTCATTTAAAAAGTGAATCTTGGTTAAAAAAAATATGTGATCCTTCCCAAACAATTGATAAAGAGTTTCTTCATTCTTTCATTTTTTTTAAACTTTTTTTTTTGGTGAGGAGAGGTAACTAGCTTTATTTGTTTATTTATTTTTAGAGGAGGTACTGGGGATTGAATCCAGGACCCTGCGCATGCTAAGCATTTGTTCTATGGCTTGAGCTATACCCTCCCTCCTCTTCATTCTTTCATAAGGGCTGCATTCTATCCATTTGTATGGATGAACTAAAATGTCTTCTACCTGCTGGATAAATTCCTAGAAACGTATCCAGTTTAAATTCTGATAGATACTGCCAAATTCCTCTCTAGAGAAGCTGAACCAATTTATACCGCCACCACCAATGTGAGACTTCCTGTTTCCCTACAGTCTCACCAACACAGTATGTTATTAAAATGCATTATTGCCAATTTGGCATGTGAAAAATATTATCTTGTAATTCGCATTTTTTAAGAGTAAAGTTACGCATCTTTTCATATATTTAATAGGCATTTGTATTTTCTTTTTTTGTGAACTATCAGTTCATATTCTTTGTCTATTAAGTTGTCTTTTTAGTTTATATTAATGGACCTTGCAAATATTTCTTCCCCAGTTTGACATTTATCTTTGACTTTTTCCTCCATGTGCAAATTTTAGATTTTTATGCAGTAAGGCAATTGTGTTTATGGGATACTGAGGCCTTCTCCACTCTAAATTTACATCCAAAATAAAAATTCTGACCGCTTATTCTAGAACCTGCTTCCACTACTGTCTCACTCCAAATCATTCTCTAAATAGAGGCAAGAATGGCTTTCCAAGCTAGCTAGAATAAAATGCAAACCCCTTACCACAGCCTTCTGAGGACTGACTGAGCACAGAATCAGCCCGGCCTCATCTCCTACACTCCCTCCTCCGTCACTATGCACTATCCACACCCATCTGCCTCTGTTCTTTGAACAAAGAAGTGCTTTCCCACCTCTGACCTATCACACACACTTTTATCTCTGCCTAGAATGCTCTTCTCACCACTTTGCCAAGGCTGTCCTGTTCTCATTTTTAGTCTCAGTTCTAATCTCACCTAGTCATAGAGGCCTTCGCTGAACATCTTTTTGAAGATGTTCTCATGTGATTCTGTATGAGCCCTTTGTTTCATTCATTAAATTTCCAAAATCAAAATTACTTTATTTTTCTGTCACCCCACTAGACTAGGTCCATGAGATCAGAGATCAGCAGAGACCACACCTATCTGTCTGACCACTCTAACCTCAGAGATGAGCAAAGTACTGGAAACAAAGTAGACATGCAATAAATATTGACTGAATGAATTCTTAAAAGAATTTTAGTGAGGAAAATTATAATCATGGAGGTAAGTTCTTAAATGGAGGAGTGTATACAGTGTAATGGGAACACAGGTGGGAGCACTAAGTCTGTCTGAGGCAGTCATGGAAGGCTTCATGATGAGGTGATGTTTAAGCCAACAGTCCTCACAGAAAATGGTATTTCAGGCAGAGGGAAAACCATGTGCAAAGGCAAAACAGCAGAGCACACTCAGAATTACAAACAGTCTAATGTTCTTGGGACCTAAAAAAATTAAGGGAGAACTATTGATCTTAGAGACATAAAAAAGATAATAAGATGATACTATGAACAACTATACACCAACAAACTATATAAACTAGATGAAATGGACAAATTCCTAGAATGACACAAACTACTGAAATTCACTGGAAAAGAAATAGAAAATTTGAAAAACTTTGCACAAAGAAAAGCCCAGGACCAGTGGCTTCACTGGGGAATTTTACCCAAAGTTCAAAGAAGAATTAATAGCAATGCTTTACCAACTTTTCAAAAGAAGAAGAAACACTTCCCAGCTCATCCTATAAGACCAGTATCACCTCAATACCAGACAAAGATATCACAAGAACAATAAAAACAACAAACTAGAGATCAAGATCACTTAAGAATATACATGCAAAAATCCCCCCCAAAATACTGGCAAAATTGAATTCAGTTGCATATAAAAAGGATTATACCACATGACCAAGTGGAATTTATTCCAAGAATGCAAGATTGGTACAACATACAAAAATAATCAATCAATGCAATACACTATAATAATAGTAATATTATTAATATTACTATTAATATAGTAATAATAATAATAATAAAAGAGAAAAAACACATGATCATCTCAACAGATGCAAAAAAAAAAGCATCTGACAAAATTCAAAACCCTTTCAATATACTAGAAACATAAGGGAACTTCCTCTACCTTATAAGGGGCATCTATGAAAAATCTGCATCTACTAAGCCACATAAGCTAACATCATACTTAATGGAGAGAGACTGAAAGCTTTCCCCCTAAGGTCAGGAACAAGACAAAGATATCCACTCTCAACACTTCTATTCAACATTGTACTGGAAGTTCTAGCTAGGGCAATTAAGCAAGAAAAATAAAAAGCATCCAGATTGGAAGGGAAAAAGTAAAACCATCTATCTATATTTGCAGATGACACGATCTTATAAACAGAAACCCTAAAGAACACATAGACACACAAACACAAACTATTAGAGCTAATAAGCAAGTTCAGCAAGGCTGCAGGATATAAGATCAATATTTACAAATCAATGGTAGACCTATATACTAGAAATGAACAATCTAAAAATGAAGTTAAGAAAACAATTCCAGAAAAATATGAAAACAAATATATGTATGTATATGCATGTTTGGAACATTGTGCTGTACACCAGAGATTGACACATTGTAATTGACTGTACTTCAATAAAAAAATAAAAATAAATTAAAAAAGAAAAGAAAGAAAACAATTCCAGTTACAATAGCATCAATAAGAATAAAATACTTAGGAATACATTTAACAAAAGAAGTGTACAACTTGTGCACTGAAAACTACAAAACATCATTGAAAGAAATTAAAGACCAAAGTAAATGGAACAACAACCCATGTTCATGGATTGAAGACTTAATATTGTTAAGACGGTAATACTCTCCAAATGAATCTACAGCTTCAACACAATCTCTATCAAAATCCCAGCTGGCTTTTTTGCAGAAATGACAAACTGATTCTAAAAGTTACATGGAATTGTAAGGAATATGGAATAGCCAAAACAGTCTTGAAAAAGAACAAAGTTGGTGGACTCACACTTACCAATTTCAAAACTTACTACAAAGCCACAGTAAAGAAGACAGGGTGGTACTGGCATAAGGACAGATACATTAGGTCAATGGAACAGAACTGAGAGTTCACAATAAACCCATACATATACGGTTAATGTATTTTCAACAAGGGTGTTGAGACCATTCAATGGGAAAAGAATCATTTTTCAATAAACAGTACAGGGACAACTAGCTATACACACATAAAAAGATTAATTTTTTTTCCTTTTTAAACATTTTTTATTGAGTTATAGTCATTGTACAATGTTGTGTCAAATTCCAGTGTAGAGCACTATTTTTCAGTTATACATGAACATACATATATTCATTGTCACATTTTTTTTCACTGTGAGCTACTATAAGATCTTGTATATATTTCCCTGTGCTATACAGTATAATCTTGTTTATCTATTCTACATATGCCTGTCAGTATGTACAAATTTTGAACTCCCAGTCTATCCCTTCCCACCCCCCAAAAGATTAATTTAAATCCCTACCACAAAACATATACAAAAATTAACTCAAAATGG
The DNA here is from genome assembly GCF_036321535.1 of Camelus dromedarius. NCBI lineage: Eukaryota > Metazoa > Chordata > Mammalia > Artiodactyla > Camelidae > Camelus > Camelus dromedarius. Next base: position 25,553,208 of record NC_087472.1, on the reverse strand, counting down.
ATGAAAGACTTAAATGTAAGAACTAAAACTATAAAATTCTTAGGAGAAAACATAGGCATCAATCTTCAAGACCTGAGATTAGGCAATGGTTTTTTTTTTAACATTTTTTTTATTGAGTTACAGTCGTTTTACAATGTTGTGTCAAATTCCAGTGTAGAGCACAATTTTTCAGTTATACATGAACATACATACATTCATTGTCACATTCTCTTTCGCTGTGAGCTGCCACAAGATCCTGCATATATTTTCCTGTGCTACACAGTACAGTCTTGTTTTTTTAGGCTACATTTTGAAATCCCAGACTGTCCCTTCCCACCCCCCGTCCCCCAAGATTAGGCAATGGTTTTTAAAATACGATACCTAAAGCACAAGCAATCATAGAAACAATAGATAAATGGGACTTGATTAAAATTAAAAATTTTTATTTTCAAGAATACTATCAGGGAAACAAAAAGGCAACCCACAGAATGGGAGAAAACATTTGCAAATCATATATCTGATAAGGGACTAGTATCCATAAAATATAAGGAATTCTTACAACAATAAAAGACAAATACTCCAATTAAAATATGGGCAAAGAATTTGAATAAACCAAAGATACGTATATAACCAACAAGCACATGAAAAGATCAACATCATTAGCCACCATGGAAATGCAAACCAAAACCACAATGAGATACCATTTGATATAGGATAGCTATATCAAAAAGATAGACAATAACAATTATTGGCAAGGAGGTGGAGAAATTGGAACCCTCATACATTACTGGCAAAAGTGTAAAATGGTGCAACTGCTTTTGAAACTACTCTGCCAGTTACTCAAAAGGTTAAACATAGAGTTACCATATGACCCAGCAATTCATACATATGTACCCATGAGAACCAAAAATATGTTTACACAAAAACTTGTACACAAATGTTTATAGCAGCATTAGCCATAATAGTGTTAAAAAGAAAGAGGAAACAGTCCCAAATATTATTCAGTCATAAAAAAAATGTACAGAGTCATTCTACAACATGAATGAACCTTGAAGACATGCTAAAATGGAAGATGCCAGACACAAAAGCTATATATTTTATGAAATAAAATTCACTACATATTAATGAAATATCTAGAATAGGCAAATCCATATTGACAGAAAGTAGATTGGTGGTCGCCAGGGGTTGGGGGAGGAGGAAATAGGGAATGAATGCTAATGGGTACAATGCTTATTTGGGGGGAGGTGATGAAAATGTTCTGGAAGTAGACAGTGATGCTGTTTGCACAACCTTGTCAATATACTAAAACCACTGAATTGTATGCTTTAAAATGGTGAGTTTTATGGAATATGAATTATACCACAATTAAAAATACTAAATTTCTGAGGGTGAAGCTGAGACATTGGGACTTTTAAAAAAAAGTATTCCAGGTGGTTCTAACACAGCCAGGGTTGAGAATCACTTTATGGGGGTGCATGTGAAGAGCAGAATTGCTGAAGCATACATCATGTGCATCTTTAGCCAAACTGGATATTGCCAAAGTGCTTTCCAAAGGCATTATAACTATTTATGGTTCTTCTAGCACTGCAGGAGACGTCCAGTTGCTCTTTGACAATGCAGGGATATTCTTTTCCTAGTTGAGGGATAAGGAAACTAGGGCCCAAAAAGGTTAGACAACTTGCCCAAAGTTCCAGAGTGGTGCTGCTTGGGGTGTTACTCCAGTCTATGATCTCCACCATCTTTAACATTCTGCCTCTACACTTATTAGCATTGCTCAAGTCAAATGTGCTCTAATTCACTAACATCACTGGACTAGGGCACTAGCAATATTTTCGGTTCTGTGTACCACGTCTGGTTCCAACTGGGACTCTAAATCCAACCTCAGCCCCAAGGGATAGATTCACCATACAAGTGACTTCTAGAATCCTGAAGTCAGTCATTCTCATAAACCCCAAGCTTTCAAAACACAGGAAAATCAAATAAAGGTGGCTGCATATTTCCCAATGAGTTAATCTTCAAATACCAATGACAAATGGGATTTTGTTAAGTTTACAAAAATTTATCTACTCCTAAATATGTGCCAAGAATCAGGCAAGATGTCCTAAGAGTTTCAGAAATAACCCATAAGGCAGGGTTCTTGCTTTCAGAAGTTCATCTTCTTGAGATATTGAGACTCTAATACAAATGAGACAAGGCTTTTAAATGGTATAATCATAAAGAAGTGATTAATATGAGCTAGATATTTGGACTAACTGATCTTGGTTTTCTTTCTTATCTTTAATCTCTAGGAATATGTGAGATAGGAAAGGCCAAAAACAAAACAAAACATTCTCCCTGGTTGTAAGAGCCAGCGTCTAAGATGGCCCCCAGTGATCCTTGCCCCCTGGTATTGACCCCCTTGTATAATTCCCCTCCTACAATGAATAGGCCTGACCTGTGATACCAGTAGGACACTGCAGAAATGATGGTGTGTGACTTCTGAGTCTTGGTCATAAAAGACATTATGGCTTCTGCCTTGCTCTCTCTTGGATTACTCACACTGTGGGAAGCCAGCTGCCAGGTCACGAGAAGACTCAAGCAGTCCTATGGAAGATCCTTGTGGTAAAGAACAAATGTTTCTTCCCAACAGTTAGCACTCAATTGCCAACCATGTGAGTCACCTTGGAAGTGGAACCTCTGGAACTTTAAAAGACTGCATCCAAGGTCAATCTCTTAATCACAGCCTCGTGAGAGACCAGAACCACCCAGCTAAGCTATTCTTGAATTCCTGACCCACAGAAACTATATGAGATAATAAACATTTGTTGTTTTAAAAAAAAACACAAGGGAATAACAGGAGATGAGGATGAAGATGAACAGGTAGACCAAGGCCAGATCATAGAAAACCTTCAGGCTTGGATTTTATCCTGCTAACCAGGATTTTGTAAATTGTGCTCCAAAGTGATTCCTAAATGAAATCGGATAGGAGAAAGGGGAGCAAGAAGTCCTTAATGGGTTGGGCTCAACTCTTCCCTAGTCAGAGAAGCTTCTACTTATATTTATACTTCTGGGTAAAAATTTCATTTGAAGAAAGGATTAATTGTATAAAAATGTTTGAAAAGCACTTCTGTAGGTGATGAAGAGTCACTGAAAAATTTGAAGCAGCAGAGAGACACAACGTGCACCTGAGATCATTCAGGCAGTAGACGACAGACTGGAGAAGAGCAAAACTAGAAGTGGAAAAAACAGGTTCAGAGGACACTTCAACAGCTTGGGCAAGTGATGTGGGGTACCAGAATGATGGCAGCCTGTCAGGGCTGAATGAGAGGAGGCAGCCACAAGAGTGACCAGAAGGGAGAATCGACAGTACATGGTGAGTGACTAGATGTGTGCAGGGGATGGTGGGGGGCGGGGATAGATAAGACCAAGACAGGACTGGCTCCCAGATTTCTGCCTTGGGCCACTGCATGAATGGTGGTACAACTGGAGGAGGAGGAAAAAGAAAGAACTGTTTGGCTGATAGCTACAGAGACCCAAATACAGAGGCTTCAACACAAGAGTTTGTTCTCATGTAAAATAAGTCTAGAGGAAGGTAGTTTCTGGTAATGGTTGAGATCCAAGCATAGCATGGCAAAAACTGCAATTTTTGTGACCTTCCCTTTGCACTCCCAGGATGGTCACTGGTGCTCCAATTATCATGTCCATTTTCCAAAAAGCAGGAAGGAATAAGAGAATAAAAAGAACTTTCCTTGGAAGCCTCATGCAACAGCTTCTACTTCTATCCCTTCTACTTGGCAAAAGCTAAGTCGCAGTCAGAATCTTAGGGGGTTTTGTGGAGTGGGGGGAAGCTGGAATATGTATCCTAACTGTACACACACTGGTATACAGGCAGGTAAAACAGAAGCGTTAGAGTGGTGCTGAATGAACCAATCTGTGGTATTTTCCACATTAGAGAAATGATGAGTTTGGCCTTGGTCATGCTGGATCTGAGGTAGAACATCAGGTAAGAGGTAGAATATGCAATTAGATGTACAGTTCTGGGCACAGGAGAGAAACAGATCTAGATTTTGTGCGTCATCAGCATATAAGTGTAACTGATGCCATGAAATGGTGGTAATGTCCAAGGAGAGTATAAAGAGACAGAGGATAAAATCAAGGTCAGAACCCTGGGGAATGCCAACATTTAAGGGGCAGGAAGAAGAAGAATTCAGAAGAAAAGCCAAAGAAGTAGCAGAATCGCAAGAGTAGCTTCACAGAAATCAAGGAAGGAGACAGCATTAAGGGAGGCGTGGTCAACAAAGATACAGATTTGCAAATGGGGGAGTGGCGGACCAGGGAAAGAGGGTACCAGGGAACAACAGAGTTAAGGGAGAAGTTTACCATGCCTTGTTGGTAAACTCTGAGAACTCTGTGGCCCAACAAAGTGACTTGGTCAGAGGCCACTGGCCTGGGCAATACCCGGCACTAAGCCTGGGCCCAAAGCTGGCTCACTTCCAGGATCAGGATGACTGGATTCCAGGGTTGCCACTTCAGCCTAGGGCCACCTGGTTTCCTGGCCCAGACGTGACGGCATCTGCCTTATAGTGCTGTAAGGGCCTATGGCCTAGTTGTGTTGTTAGATTACTTTCTGTATTAACTGAATAATATATATTCATGTAATATATATTATTTAGAATTATTATATATGATTATAATTATAATACATGTAATAAATACTTTAGAGATCCTAAAGATAGTTGATAATTTTCAAAATCAGAAACATAAATAAAGATTAACAGAGGAGCAAAAAGTACAAGAGAATGGATTAGCTTTAGACAGGGCATGTTATTTATCAACCTTCCTTTATAGTACAATGGAGGACTTCCCAATGTTTCCTGGAAGGTCTTCTTTTGTGACATTCACATGTTTTATAATCTGTGCCCCCATCTGTACCTTGTATATATCCAAGTTTCTCTTCAACTGCATAATTCTAGAAGCCCAGTTGTTACAATGACACCTGACTTACTATTGAATGTCACCTAGCAATAGTTTATAACTGTTTTCATTAGTGTGAGCTGATAATAGTTTGGTTTCTTCAATAAACACAGCTAGATGTCAGCCTGTAGCTTTTTCCAGTTCAACACTAGAACGTAAGCTCTAGGGTTCTTTGCTTGTTTACTAGTTTTACTGGTTTAGACTGTGTCCCTTAAAAAGTCATGTCCTTCCAGGAACCTCAGAATGTTACCTTATTTGAAAAGAGGGTCATTGCAGATATAATTAGTTAAGATGAGGTCATGTAGATGAGCAGAAATATGCCCTTAATTCAATATGATTGGTGTCCTTATAAGAAGAGAAGAAACAAGGAGACAGACACACAGGGAGGCCATCTAATGATGCAAACGGTGACTAGAGTGATGCATCTACATGCCAAGAAAAGCCAAGCATTGCTGGCAAACACCAGAATCTAGGAAGGGGCAAGGAAGGCTCCTCCCCTAGAAACTTCAGAGAGAACATGGCTCTACTGACACCATAATCTCAGACTTCTAGCCTCCAGAACCGTGAGACAATTTTTGTAGTTTTAAGCCACTCAGTGTATGGTACTTTATTGCAGCAGCCCTAACAAACTAATCTATTGGTATATTCCAGTCTTCTAGGACTGTACCTGCAATACAGTAGGACCTCAATAAATATTTGCTGAATGAATGGATGGACTTTTAAATTCCCTAGGATGACCCCTTCTGGGGCATTTGGTACCTATTGATGACTACCCACCTCCCTCCCTTCTTGAAACTCTCTCCTGCCTGTTTTCCACATCACCAGGTTCTACTGATTCTGTTCCAACAATTTTGTCTGCTTTTCAAACGCCAGTGCTTCCTGGGATTGTATCTTCAGTCCTTTCTTCTTGCTCCACACACTTTCTATGTAGTTGTATCCTTTCCCAGATTTCAATTCCCTATATATCAAGGACTCCCAAATCTAAAACAGATCTAACCACGCCACTCCTCTGCTTTAAAAAAAAAAAAGTCATTGCCTAAAGATAAAGTCCAAACTTGTCTACTTCAACATTGCACTCTGTCCTCACCCCAGGATGCATCCTGGAGAGTAACCTGGGCTCTAGACACAGGGACTATTTAAATTTCCCAAGCATACCATATTCGATGTTTTTAATGCTCCCAGAGTCCTTCTACCTGGAATGCTCCTCATCTACTTGGTGACATCCGAGCACAAGGCCAAATACAAATGCCACCATCTTTTGGTGTTTTTCCTGACCACCACTCAGGCAGGATGACCTGCTCCTGTCTGTTTTCCCACAGCCTTCTGTTCAGCACATCAGTATTTTATCATATCACAATATGGAGCACGTTCCCTTGCTGAGCCATGAGCTCTTCAATGGGAAGAACAGTACCTTATTCATCTTCACAGATGACAGCTCACTAGCTCAGTGCCTGGCACATGGTGTGCTCCAAGAGATTACGGGTTGAATGAACTCATTCTATTCACAAAAAAAACCAAATTACAGCTATCAAATGGCAATAGAATCACATCTAAGCACTATTTCAACAAAGCACAATAAAGATATGGCTGCATTAATGGAATTTACTGAACTACCACAAATATCAAAGTATGGGGCCTAAAGATTGACCTGTACAATACTAGATGGGGTGTTCATATTCTGCAATAACTAGACCCCCACACAACAAGGAAATCCTAGACAGAGAACATCAACCTCTTACCTTCGAAGATACATGGTCTCCTCGTCTTCTGTGTTACAAAACTTGTGGGCGTGTTTGGCAGCATCAATCACACGGGACCGATCCCGGGGCCTCATGGGCAATTTCTCCAACTGACAGTCTAAAAGAATGGAAAAACATCTGGTCACGAGAGCCACTGAAAAATACACTGAGGCAATCAGAAGTTTTCAGTGGCGCCCTTGGCACTGTAATTTTTACCATGATTATTATGCTTATTGAAGCCTGTTGTTGAATTTTCCAACTAAAAATGACTTGGTGTCAGGAGACCTGGATTCTAGCCCCAGCTCGGTTACTGGTGATCTTTGGCAAATCACTTCCTCTTTAGGGGTCTTTTTCCTTATTTGATTATCTCAAAAGTCTTTCTCAGCACTGCAATTCGAGTTTTCTATGAGTATTTCTGATCATGATACACTTGGTTTGTGTTATAACGCATTAGAATGAGAAGAGACAACCGAGTGTCCTGGAAGGCCTATGAGGAAGGCATTGCGGAAGGTGGATAAGTGCTCAGGAAAGGAGAGAGGGGCTAGCGATATGCTATATATGACATGTGAATGACTCATCCCAGTTAGAGGAGTTTCAATCCAAAAACAATGAAAACATACAGGAAGCAAATTAGGTACAGTTATAAAGCAGATGGAAAATTGCTATAGTGCAAATTAAATATGTAAAGGATGATAGAGAAGTTAAGTGATCAGAGTGATTGCAGAATCATGGAGGAGGTGAGAGGGGAGATGGCAGTTTGCATGTCAGCTCACGACTCTTCTCCATGACCTGCTGCAGTAGACACTTACTATTCCTAGCTTAAAGGTGAGGGAATTGAGGCTTTGGAAGGATATGAGATCAGCCACACATTTAATAAGTAGTAGAACAAGAACTCAGACTCATCTCTAGGTGATCAAAAGAGAATTCATTATTCAAAAGATATTTGAGGGCCCTCTATGTACCAAGCACAGTTTGAATTTGTGCTGGGGATTCAGCAAAGACAAAGCAGACAAAGCTCCTGACCTGATGAAGTTTACAGTGTAGTGGAGGAGGCAGAAATTTTTTAAATAATAATTATATAAAGTGACCTTGGATAATTATAAGTGCTAATAAAAAATTACATGTGATATAAAGAGGATGAACAGTGATCCAGATAGTGGTAAGTGCTACCAAGAAAAATCAGGCAGCGTAAAAGGACAAAGAGTGACAGGGGTGCTATTTTAGATAAGATAGTCAGGGAAGAGTTCTCTAAGGAAGTGACATTTCAACAGAGACCTGAATAAAGTAAGGAAGCATGGAGGGGAGAGTGAAGCAGAAGAAATATCAATCCTAAAGGTCTTGGGAGTAGGAACATTTTGACATGATGGAGAAGAATCAAAAAGGCCATGGGAGCTGGAGTGCAGTGAGCAAGGGGAAGAGTGTTAGGAGATGAAGTCTGAGAGTTAGCTGGGGGTTTGATCACGTACAGTCTTGGTATGGACTTTGGTTTTATTCTTGGTGTTACAGGAAAACACTGGTTTGGAACAGGACTCTGGGGACAAACAGTGGAGAGCAAGAGACTACTGTGACAATCCAGATGAGGGATGGTGGTGGCTTGGACTAGAGTGGTAGAAGTGGAGGTGGTAAGAAGTAGCAGATTCTGGATAGATTTTCAAGGAAACACCTGCAGAATTTGTTGATGGATGGGAAACAGAAGTCAAGAATGACTCTGAGATACTGGATGAATAATAGTACCACTGGCTGTGATGGGGAAGTCTAAGAGGAACAGTGGAGACCAGAAAGTAGGGGTATCATGAAGTTAATTTTGAACATGGTCTCTTTGAGACATCTATCAGACATTCAAGTGGAGATGCTGAATAGGCAGTTGGAGTTTGAGAAGAGGTACAGTTTAAAGAGGAACATTTGGGAGTCCTCAACATATAGATGGTATTTAAAGCTTGGGAATGGTTGAGATTACCTAGGGAGTAAGGACAGATTGAGAACAGGTGAGAGGGCTGAGCCCTAGGTCCCTGCAATGCCTAAAAGCCTGAGACAGAAAAAGAAGCCAGACACTGAGAAGGGGAAAAATCGAGGTAGGAGGAAAATCAGGAGGGTGTAGAGTCTTGGATGCAAATGAAAGTGTTTCAAGAATGATAGACTAATCATCTCTGTCAAATGCCACTAAGAGGATTAAATGAGCATTGATAATTGATCACTGGAAGTGGTAACACGTTCAGTTAGTAACTTTGACAAATATGGTTTAGATGATAAGGTGGGAAGGAAAGCCTGGCTGAAGTGAGGGCAACAGGGAATGGGAAATGAGGATGCAGAGGCAGTCCATACAGACAATTTTTTTAGAAGTTTTGCTATAAAAGAAGCAAAGAAATAAGGGTATAGCTGGAGGAGAATGTAAGATCAAGGGAAGGTTTTATTTTCACTTAAGATGAGAGCTATTACAATATTGTTGTATCCGACAGAAAGGTTACAAAGTTTCTAGAGACAGAGTGGGAGGAGAGGGAGTGTATTTTTTCTGAAGGAGGGATTTAGTTTTGAGGGAGGTCTGGATACAGAATTACAAGGTTAAACAGACAACAGAAAATCTGCCCTGGAGTGGGGCGGAGATGTGTAAAGAGGATTCTGATGGAGAGGAAATCAGAGACGCGGCTCCCAGATCACAGCCAGAGGAAATTTGCGTTCCAGAACCCTAAGTTTCGCTCCTTGCAGACGCCTCCAGTTCCCGACTACTCACCCAGCACCAGGACCATCTGGCCGCACAAACAGTAGTAGACATGGAGAGGCTTCTCGCCGTCGTCATACTCCTCCCTGTCCCGAGTGTCGGAGCAGACTACGGACCGGGATACCACTTTAGGCATAGTTGAGAGGAGCAGCCGGAAAACGCAAAGCCAGAAATAAGGGTCGCGCAGAAATGACGTCATGCACGCGTCTGGGCTTTCCCCTACGGTAAGGCAGGTCACGTGTCTGTAGAAGTCAAGTGAGCTTCCGGGCGGTCCCATTAAGCTAAAATACACGGGGGACGCCCTGAGCCTCCTAGAACCTCCTTTTCCCTGCCCTGAGTTCGCTGGGACTGCTTTACTTGGTTCACACTTAATAACATAAATTATTCATTTATATTTCTATACACGTATGCATATGTATATGCATAATACATAACTAGATATAACAAAGGTCTATATTTACACGTTACATGCATAATACAGATTTTAGGTGTGCTTCTAAATATAATTTTGATTTTGATGGCTATATTCAGGATCAGTAACTAATGAAGTAGAGAAACATCTCTTAAAAATTGAGCTCTAATTCACATAATGTAAAAATTCACCAAATTCTGTGAGTTTTAGTACATTCACAAAGTTGTACAATCATCACCACTACTTAATTCCAGAATATTTTTATCATCCCCAAAAGAAATCCCCTATTTGTTAGTGGTCACTCTCTCCATCTCTTTCCGAGCCCCTGGCAATCCCTAATCTACTTTGCCTCTATGGATTTGCCTCTTCTGATATTTCATATGAATGAAATCATACAACATGTGGCTGTTGGTGTCTGGCTTCTTTCACTTAGCATAATGTTTTCAAGGTTCATCCGTGTTGTACCATGAATTAGTAAAAGGTAGTAATAAGTCAGTAAAAAAGAACTCCATTCCTTTTTATGGCTGAGTGATATTCTGTTGTTCTGTTGTATGAATATACCACATTTTGTTTATTCATTCATCAATTGGTGGACATTTGGGTTCTTTCCACTTTTTGGGTATGATGACTAGTACTACTATGAACATTTGTATCCAAGTTTTTGTGAGAACATATGTTTTTATATTTTTGTGAGGACATATATTCTCTTGGGTGTATACTTAGGAGTGGAATTGCTGGGTCATATAACTTTAACTTTTTGAGGAACTGCCAAGAGTGTTTTCCAAAGCAACCTTACCATTCTACATTTACCACCAGCAATGTATGTGCGGTTCTGATTTTTCATGTACTCATCAATAATTATTTTTGCCTTTTTATCATAGCCATCCTGGTAAGTGTGAAGTGATATCTCATTGTGATTTTGATTTGCCTTTCTCTGATGGCTAATGATACTGAATACCTTTTCACATTCTTATTGGTCATTTATATACCTTCTTTGGAGAAATGTCTATTCCAATCCTTTGCCATTTTTAATTGGGTTATTTGTCATTATATTGTTGAATTGTGAGAGTTTGTCATATATTTTGGATTCTAGAACCTAATCACGTAAATGATTTGCAAACAGGGGGCATCTTAATGATCCTGTTTGCCATAAGTATTGAAAACATCTTTCACCTTTCCTTCCCCAACCCAGAAACTCTCCCAGAATGCTCTTTGTAGGGGACAGGAGCCTGGGGCAATCTAGAATAAGGACATTGAGACAGTTTACATTGGATAATTTCAAGTGATGACACCAAAATAGTGGCTTTTTAACAGAGAACTTACTGAGGAAAGCAGGACCAGAAAATTGACAGGTTGGCTGGAAGAAATGTAGTGTTCAAGATACACAAGATGTAAACCAATGGGAATTTAAAGCAATCTGCTAGCCCCCAAATGAACATGACTTAAATAAAGTATAAAAGAAATACCAATTCAAGTCCTAAAGAATTAGTGTTTGCTCTTAGGTCTTAGTCCAATGTCATCCCTATGATTCTGTGTTATTCAGTATTTATTGAGCTGTGTGTCAGGCACTGTGCTATATACTGGTTGCATAGTGATCAATTAGAAATAGTCTCACTCCCTCATGTGGCTTAGTCTAGTGCAGTGGTGGATAAAGGGCTAGAGAGTAAATATCTCTGGCTTGGAAGGCCAAGAGGCAAAATCAAGAACATCATGTAGGTACTGATATAACAAGAGAAAACAAATTTCCACAAATGTTTTCTTGATGAAATTCAAACCATAATAATAATTTAGTATAATTTTTTGTAGTATAGATCTACTAATGAGAAGAATGGCATTCTTTTATGGAGAGGATAATATTTCACTTAATTAGAGTTCATAGTGAGTGTTTCCTGTCATTAAAATCAATTGCAATATCAATACACCTTTAAAAGTTTTTAAATTGTTTCAATTGGTCAAGTTGAGATTTTTAAGAACCTCATTTTTAATCTGTAATAAAAGTTTACGACTTAAGTTTTTCAAGAGTTAAGAAACTGCAAGCACCTGTTAATAAAGGTCATAATAAAAAATCAGTTACAAATATTTCTGTTAATGCTTATCTGTAATGAGATTTTATGTATTTCATCTTTGAAGAAAACCTTAACACAAAGTACTGCCATGTACTGATATCAATCCACGAGCATCTGAGTTTTAATTGAGCATATTCATCTCTTAAACAGCACTCACCAAATTCTATCAGATTCTTCTCTTATTATTTGCCTTTTAGCATGTTGAGTAATCACTTCCAATTGAAGTTTCAGTGGAAACTTTCAACTGCACAATTAAATTGGTTTTTTTAATTGAAATATAGTCAGTTATAATGTGTCAATTTCTGGTATACAGCATAATGTTTCAGTCATACGTATACATACATATATTCGTTTTCATATCCTTTTCCATTATAGGTTACTACAATATATTGAATATAGTTTCCTGTGCTATACAGAAGAAATTTGTTTTTTAACCTATTTCAAACATAGTAGTTTTGTTTTTGAAATATAGAAATTTCCTTTGCACTTGCATCAATGTCCAAAAAACACCACTGGACCTATAATCTGATCTTAGAAAATATATCCACTGCAAATTTGTGTGGGAATGCAAATCTTTATTTTTGTTTTAACTTTTGACAGACAGGAAGTGATTAAGTGTCATTACTTTTGATTCAAAAAATGTTTGTTGTCATTGAAATGTAAAATCTGTAGTATAAGTTTCACATATAAGCAGCATTTTGCTTTGTAATTTTAGGTTAAATTTATTAAGTAACATTATTAAGTCTGCAGCAAAAGCTAATTCCATTCAGTATTCAGTTATAGTGGTTGGGGGTGGTTCTTCTGGTTCAGAAAATTTTCAGTCCCAGCCATGAGCTATAAAACTAAACAAAACAAAACAAAACAAAAACCTCCCCAAAAAATCCCTTTACCACTGCTAAGCTATTGAACTGCTGTTGGTAGGGCAAGTCAGAATATTCAGCTTCTATTTCTGACAAAAATTCATGAAACTGGCAATGGTTTAGTCCATAAGATTGAATGAAGTTCACCGTTGACACGAATGGTTAAATAACACAGGATAGATTCAAATATTTTCCTGCAGAGTACCTGCTGTTTAATAGTACAACAAATAGCTACAGGATTTAAACAACTTAGATTTTCACAAACTTCGTACATTAAGCCTTTTTCTGCTTCATATTTATTTGTAATGCATCTTAGCAGACTCTACTTCAGGTTGTATTGAATTAGTGGTTTCTTGACTTTTTTAAAAATATTCTCATCTGCAGTCATCTATAGAATATCCATACAGGCTAATTCTTCCGTCACACTAAACTCAACGTGGACTCTTTGAGTAAACAACAACTAAGCGGTATTAAGATCTGTTAACTTATCAAAAACCAAGGAAAACCACTTGAAAATCATTTGCCCTGTTTTTTAAATGACTTGATGTTATTTCCAATGTCCTCAGCTTTTTGAGCCAGTGTTCTTGCTGAAAGCCTAACAGTCTTTTTAAAAGTTTTATTTATTTTGTTTATTTTTATTTGGGGGGGGTGTAATTAGGTTTACTTTTTTGTTTTTAGAGAAGGTACTGGTGATTGAACTCAGAACCTTGTATATGCTAAGCATGCATGCTATCACTTGAGCTATACCCTCCCCCACAACAGTCTTCAAAAAGTTGATATTCCCCAGGACACATGTCTTTGGCTTCTGCAATCAAACATGATTTAATTAACTCACCATCAGTAGATGGCTTTCCTTGCTTGGCTAACAAATGAGCCACTCAGAAATTTACTTTGGCTGCAATCACATTTTCATTTTTTTTTTTGTCTTTGTGAAGAATTCTGCTATGATAAGATATTCTATTTTAAACTTTCTAATTTTTCTAACCATTGCTTTCCTGTGAGCCAGGAAGATTGTGATGAGTGCTTATTATGGTGATGTCAATGTATATTGTATTTTTTAGCAAAGCTATAGTGTCATTGTGTAATAAACACAATGTTTGACATCTAAATTGATGACCAAGTAATCTACACTCCACTGTACCTTAAAAGTACAACATTCAAAATCCACTTTTATTTTCTTGATTTGACGTGATAGGTATGCATTTGTGATAAAAAAAAATTATTCCACAACATGGTGATACAAGTAGCACCCAAAACTTTGTCGAGTTATAACTGCATCACTGTGATTTGTAGTGTACCGGCCAACAATGGGAAGTGATGAGGGCACCACCAACAGTTTCTGTCACAGCTTTGCAACTCTGCCATTACAGCACAAAAACAGCCACAGAGCATGGCTGTGTCCCAGTGAAACTTTATTTATGGTGATTGAAATTTGAATTTCATATCATCTTCATGTGTCATGACATATGATGAAATACTATTCTTCTTTTGACTTTTTTTAAAAATTTAAAAATACAGGAAACCATTCTTAGCTTGCAGGCCATAGGGGAAAAGCTGCCAGGCTGGATTCATTTGTAGTTTGCTGGTGAATGTAGCTGGTTTGATTGAATTCCCACGTGCAACACCATAGCCATATATATTGGTTTCCTATTGCTGTTGTGACAAACTACTGCAAAGTTAGTGGTCTAAGAAAACCCAGATTTATTACCTTATATTTCTGGAGATCAGAAGTCCAAAATCAATCTCACTGGTCTAAAGTCAATTATGTCAGCCGGGCTGGTTGCTCCTAGAGGCTCTAGGGGGAAAGCCATTCTCTGTCTCTTCCAGCTTCTAGAGGCTGCCAGCATCCCCTAGCTCCTCAGCTGGTGGCTGCATCACTCCAGTCTCTGCTTCCATCATCAGATGGCCTTCTCTCTCTGAATCTGAACTCCTTCCCTCTTCTAAAGACCCATATGATTACATCAGGGCCACCAGTTGAACCCCGGATAATCTCCTTATCTCAAGATTCTAAATGTAACCACATCTGCAAAGTTCCTTTTGCTATATAAGGTAACATGTTCACAGGTTTAGGACATGGAGATTAGGACATGGAGCTCTTGGGGAGGGGGTGCATTATTCAGCCTACCACACTATGCCTTTGTTTTCCTTGATTCAGCTGTTCAGCATGAAGTGAATTCCTATGTTCATGGCCCTAATTTCCCCATTTCTCTAAGCTTCATCATTTCTCTCTCCTCTCTCCCTCTCTCTTTCTCTCTTTGTGTCCTAGAGGCTATAGATGGACAGCATACTACTACCTCTACTGCCAAGAACACACTGTGACAACTGTGGTTTTCTCTAACTGATTCTCTTGACTTCCAAGATTATTGGAGTCAAAAAAGCCTTTTGATTTTATTTCCTGTTGTTCCTTGGTCCTTTTCATTTGTACTAAATTTTCTCAATAGAAATGGAAACTACAGCAAAATAAAATTCCTTGCCTTCACTGGCTATCAGAAATACAAACTCACAGCCTCATAGGGCAGGAAATGCTATTTTATTTGGTCTCTCTCATCAACTCAAAATTGTTCAGGAAAAATCACAATCTATTCTGCATTTTGAAAGCATGAATGAAATGCCACAATTTCCCTAGTCATATAGTCCCATATTTTCACAGTCCTCCCTTTTAGGAAAAATTCTCACATCCTTGCCTATGAACAATTTGGAATTTTTTTTAATCTTCTCTGCAGTGGCATTGCTAACACACTTTTCTTTATATTGAAAAGGACTTCTAGTTTCTTGACCCCTGTTCTTGAGGGGAAGGGAGGATGCTTGCCTGTGAAGAGGATATTTCTTCTAGATGTCAAGGTGAGAAGGGGGTGGGAGGAATGCTTGGCCAGCTCCGCTCTAGTTAGTATATTCTAGCCCTATAATCGTCTGTGCTGGAGAACAATCTTCTGTGTGCCGCTTGCTATGACAACCCTGCTTCTGATGAGGAATGTGGGGGCACAGTGTTCCTGCAATGCAGTTGCACCATGCAGTCAGGGAATGCTCTCCCCAGACCCTGGTGCCACGGGGCTTCCAGACAGCTTTGGTTCACATCCCTGAGTTTTCCTCATTAGGTAGTCAAAGAGCTACTCCTTAGCCATAGAGCAAAGGCGTTTCAGAAACCAGACAAGCCCACAACGAGCTCAAATACATGTCTAGCCTTCAGTGAGTTTCAGACATTTCTATTCAGTCTCTTATATCTGGTATCTTATATCCCTTATATCCCAGACCCTTCCCTTCACTCTGGTACATTGTATACCACTTCTCAGTAGGCTGTCTTCAATACACATCTCTCAGGTTCAAACACCTATAAAAGCTGCCTATCATGCCTAAATTCCTCATCCTCACATCTAGGGGCATTGAATCAACTTCTGTCATCCTCACTTTTCCAAGCTGAGGTCCCATTAATCTCCATTAGCCACTTTAATCGACCCACTATCCCCAGATCCTGGTTAAGCTCCATGTCCATGTTCGCACTGTTGCCCTCACAGAAACTGCTTGAGTTCTTTTCTCCCAAGCCCTGCTTTCATCTCTTCTGAAACAACATTGAAATAGACCTATTCTAGGAAGCTTGTTCTAACCCCACCGGAAAGACGATTCCCCTGCTATGCAGACCCTCAACATTTGTGGATTCATGTGCTTCTGCTGCGTCTCTTGCTGCTACTCTGGAGGCAGAATTCTAAGAGGCCACCTCCTTTCTCAAGATTTCTGGTCACTTCTTCCAGGTATCTAGTCAAACACTAATCTAGGTTCTGCTATGAGGGAATTTTTCAGATATAATTAAAGTCCCAAACCAAATGATTTTAAGATCAGATTACCCGGGGTGGGCCTGACCTAATCAGATAAGCCTTTAAAGTGACCTGAGCTCTTCCTGAAGAGAGATTCAAAGTGTGAGAGGGATTTGATGGAAGAGAAGTTCTCTGTTGCTGGCTTTGAAGATGCAGTAAGCCACACAGCAAGGAATATGAGTGACCTCTAGGATCTGAGAATAATCTCCAGCTGGCAGCCAGTGAGAGAATGGGGCCTTCAGTCCTACATCCACAAGAAACTGAAGCTGGCTAATAGCTTGTGGTAATTTGTTAAACAGCAGTAGAAAACTAATGCATTTGCTTTCAGAGAACTTGCTTTTGTTGATTTCATATGTGTGCATACGTAGACTGGAAGTTCCTAGAAGAGAGGAAAAAAGAAGTTTTAAATTTATTTTTGTACCCTCTTCCAACCACAGCCATAATGGGATGCTATTAGGGAGCCTTGCCTTAACTGATATGTTGGAGTTAATGGGAGATATAAATCCTTGGCTATGGAGGTATCTGCTGTTAAGCAACATCTAGAATCATTACCATTTTCAAGTGCCTCCTGCCTCCCAGGTTAGAAACAAATTTCTGCACATCTAATATCTTCTGGACATCTTCACATGGATGTCTCACCAGTCCCATGAACTCAGTAAATCCCCAAACTGCCCCTCCCCAAACTGCCCCTCCCTCTCTATTCCCTAATTCGCTTAATGGCACCTTCAAACCCCCAGTTATCTTGGGGGTTAGAACTCAAGCTATTGTTGACTCCTTCCTCTCTCTTGCCCCCAAATTGTCTGTTGCCAGGTCCTCTCCATTCATCATTTCCTCTCCATTTTTATTGTCATTGCCTAGATTCAGTATCTCTCACCTGGAATACTTCAAGAGTCTCTTAGTTGCTATCCTGGGACCTATCTCTGATAAGCACAGCTCTGATACAGTCGCTTTTACTGCTCAACCACCTTCCAAGAAAGCCATGAGCCTGGCATTCAAAATGCTCCATGACTGAACCCAAACCTACATTTCTCATATTTTCAAAGGTTCTTAATATGATTATTTTGCCTGCCTTCTAAGTTATTTTGGGTTGACCTTTAAAAATTATTCTTTAAAACTGTTATTGCTTTTGCAGGTCCACATACTAACTGTGACTCTTCCCTGCAACCTGCAGCTTTTTCGCGTGCATCTTACTTTTACTTCAGACTCACTGCTCTTCCAATTCTCTGCAGTCGGATATTCTCATACCTTGGACTCTTCTGAACACATAGTAGCCGCTTGGCTTGTTGAACTGCCAAGGGGAAATGTGGTTCCAGAGCCAAATTGTGAGTGCCCAGAGCTAAAGCCTCATTCTGCTTGCCTCCAGCTCTCATTCCCTCCCTCAGGACAAGCAACACCATTTCCTTCTGCTTTGGGGGTGATCATTGGCCTAAATGTTGGGTTCCAATCCCTTACAGTTATCCCATAGAAAAGGGACCCACAGCCAGCCCCCCTTCATAGTCAAGGTCGATATTCTTTGGATTTTCAGTGATTTTAACGAGTCACACACCCTCCTCCCCAGCCTCCCGAGTCCGCAGGGGGTGTGCCCCCTAGAGTTCCGGCTTTTGGAGAACCGGTTTTGCCTCCGCCCACTCCCTCCTAGTCGAGTTCGGGACTTCCATCCTTCTTCTCTCCCTCAGCCACAGTGAGCACTTTAATAAGGGATCTGATCTCAAAAAAAAAAAGGATAGAAAAAGGAAAACAGAAAAGAGCTTCCCAGGGTTCGTCTTAAAATTGGCAGGTGGGGGTGGACCCCGTTCCACCACCCAATCCTAGTGAGTTACAGTCTATTTCCGATTCGGCCAGTACCTCTCCTCTCACCCCACTCAGTCCTCCCGCCGGCCGCCCGCTGCCCGTCTCCCGCCTCCCGCGGGGGTTTAATGACCTAAGCAACTTTCCTCCTCCCCCCTCCTCCGCCCCGTCTTGGTACGGCCTGTCCGGCTTTCGACGTTCCACCCCCGCCCTTTCCTTCCAGGTTGGTTCAGCCCCCGTCTACTCTGGGGTGGTGCTTAGCCGGCGCCAGACAGACCCTCGACTTCGGAGAGGCAGTGCTGTTCCTCTGGGCGCTTCCCCCTCGGTTTCTTCAGCTTCTTCAGCCTCCTCGGCCGCCTTACCGCCCGCGGGGACCCGAGAGCTCGGTGTATGCCCCACCCCTGACCCCGCTAGAGACATGTCCACCCCGGCTCGGCGGCGCCTCATGAGGGACTTCAAGAGGTAACCCGCCCGGGACTCCGGGGGCCGGGGGCTGCGATCGCAGGGCGGGGCCGGCGGCGGGCCGGGCGGGCGGCTGGGCTACCGACAGCGGGCGCGGGTGCTGGATCGCGGGGGCCCTTGTCTGTTTCCCTGAAGGTTGCAGGAGGATCCTCCAGCCGGAGTCAGCGGGGCTCCGTCCGAGAACAACATCATGGTTTGGAACGCGGTCATTTTTGGGTGAGTCTGCGTTCCGGGTGGTGGCGAGAGCTGGGGGACGGGTGTGCCCTCCGGGACCGGCCCTGTGTGGAGGCGGGGGGAGAGGGAAAGGGTTTGGGGCTGACTGGGCCTAGGCGCCTCCCCGGAGCCTGTGCCTCGATTAGCTCGGTTCCCGCTGCCAGGGGAACCGTTTGGGGTTCTAAGGGGGGCGGGGCGGGGACTGGTGGCGCTTCGGCGCGGCGGCCTGCCCGAGGTTTCTGAGCCCCAAACCTCTACGTGTAGTGGCTTTGCGACCCGGGAAGCGGTGGTTTACCAGAGATGGAGTGGGCAGAGCTCAGAATAGCCATCTCCTCAGATGAACCGGTGTGAAGGGAGCCCCTGCAGCAGGGACTGACTGGGTTTTCTCTGTGTTGCAGGCCTGAAGGAACCCCGTTTGAGGATGGTAAGAGAGTTTCTTTACCCACCTTTCAGGAGCCTGATCATCTGGGGAAAGGGTTCCCAGCCATCCTAGAAGTCCCTCCTACTTAGAAACCCGCTTCTCCCCAGCCTCTGCCTACTAAAGGCTTGAGTGGAATCCAGTATGTGGCATGTTGTGCTGGCTATTGTCCGCTTGACTAGAACTACACCTTTTCCCTTGCTTCTTTGAAAAAAAATCTGGGTAAGGCAGTCACTTTTTAAAAGGAGCATCGTACCACTGCTGCTAAGGGTTTGTGAGGTTTGGGTTTTGATTCTCATAAATTTAGCCGCCATCGAGATACTGAGTTACTATCAACCCAACCACTTGCTGATAGACTCAGAGACCCCAGGGACCATCTGGTTCAGAATTCTGGTACAAGGGCAGGAACTGTTTGTGGGATGGTGAATGGATGCAAGAATCCCTTGCACACAACTGCCTGCTTTCTACAACCTGGCACTGGATACCTGTCAGCCTCACTGCTTTAATGGCACCTTTAATGGCCAGTTTGAATATAATATTGTTTCTTATTTTTAAATGAGTTTTCAGCATGTACTTTTATCAGGACTTTATGGTCAGTAATCTCAAGGCAGCTTCAGAATTGAGGGTAGCCTTAATGTACTCTCTTGACCAGTGTCCAACCTCCTTGAAGGTACTACATGTACTTACAGGTACATGATTTTTAATGGGTTTAGGTTTGACTTTTAAAGAAACACATGTTAATGCTTTTTAAGGATTTTTTGGAAAAAAAAGCCCCTCCTATTTTGAGATAATTATAGATTCATGTGCAGTTGTAATAAATAATAATACGGGGGGACCTTGTATACACTTCACCTACCCCCCTACCTTTGGTAACATCTTAAATGACTGTGCTACAATATCACAACCAGGAAATTGACACTGACATAGTTTTATGTGCACTTGTGTGTGTGTGGAATTAATTGT
Source organism: Camelus dromedarius (assembly GCF_036321535.1). Lineage (NCBI taxonomy): Eukaryota > Metazoa > Chordata > Mammalia > Artiodactyla > Camelidae > Camelus > Camelus dromedarius. Next base: position 25,532,830 of record NC_087472.1, on the reverse strand, counting down.
TTTTGAAACTTTCATACACTTAAAAGATGATTAAAAGTATTTGAACTACTGATTGACATCTTTAATATTTGAGGTGTTTTAAAAAAGAAAACTATCTTTCTGGTTTATTGTCAATGATTTATCTTCCTTTGGTCACATAGCATTTGAGATATATATATATACAGATACACACACACACACACACACACACACACACATATATACATACATACACATATGCACATAACTCAGTTTGAAGGTGGAAAAAAACATTTCTGCAAACTGCTAGGTACATACTTATTTATGTTACCAAGTTGGATTGCTTTTGGATGCTACCAACCACAAGATAGTGTGAGGTAGGTCAATATCAACCAGTTTTATAGTTTGTCTCAAGTACTGAAATTTCCCTAGTAGACTAGACTTTTAGCTTCCTCTCTCCTTCACCCCCTGGGTAAACATCATGGCTCTTCAGTGCCACAATAAAAAGAAATGACAGCAGGAGAGTGTGATCCTGAAGGCATACTACTTTAGTGCAGTAAAGAATTTGAACTGATCTGTAGCAAGAGCTAGCTAGGCCCAATTTTTCTCTACTAGGTAGATTGGTGCTAGTTCTTCATACTTAAGCTTTATGTGCAGATTAACTGTGTATTTGCTTTAGCTCCAGCAGGCTTCATTTTCATTGGCTTCTTTTTTCCTCCTGATTTTACTCAGACTGCTTTATGCTGGGCACAGCTTTATTAATAGTACATCACTTTGCTGGGGGTAGGCAACTTTAAATATTTCAAAGGTAATTCTCTTGTTTTAAGTGGTATAAGCTGAAAAGGTACTTGTGTAATCCATTATCTACCTTTGACATGACTGGTTCTGTTTTTGATGATGTGTATCTCCACCCTGGCATTACTGAGAGGAATTACTCAGGCTACATGACAGTACCCTTTTCTGTTGATTCTGCTGAGCAGTCTGCTATCCATGGATGCTTCCTCAGGTGATGAGAACACTGACCGTGGCTGGAAAAAAAATTTTTTTTTCACCATTTAAAAGTGACTCTTATTTTACAGTGAGGGAATTTACTGGAAAAGCCTGATTAGGGACCAGTGGCATAGTTGATATTGCTGTTGCCAATGTATTGTATAAATCAACAGCCCCCAAACTACTTTTGTTGCTTCCTTGTAAACCAGTTGTAGTGCGAGTTTCTGGAACAGCCAGGCCCTAGTTAAAGAGATGAAATTTTAAGAAAAGGAACTCTTAAAGGTATTTTGATTTAACTTCACACACTTGAAGTAAGAGGACTGTGTTCCCAAGAGCTTACACTACCAAATAAGACAATACTTCCTCATAAAAATATATTGGTATGTATGCTGAATACAAAGGCTAAGGAACAAGGTATTCTCCATCACATCATCAGAAAATTGTTAATAGATGCAGTAAGATACTAGGGTTGGATTTTCATAATAGATAATATTCTTCAGAATTTCATGTCTTTTTAAAAATGAATCACATAAAACCCACTAGGGGTGTTCTTAAGGTAGATGAGTCCTATGATGAAGAACATTTGGGTATTACCTTAAAAATTAGACTTTTCCATCATCAAAAAAATTTTTTAAGTGCATGTACTTTGCTTTCTCCTCAGGGTTCACAAACTGGTAGCCTAGTGGCAGAAAACACCTGCAGGGGTGTTTTCTTTGGCCAACACAACATTTTCAAAAAACTGAACTTGTGACAGTCTTCAGCCATAATATACACTCTCTAGTTTAACCATGTCACTCCCTGTTGCCATACACCAGCCATTTCACACATTTACATAATTTTCCTGGTCCCTATGTATAAATGGATTAATTGATACTTTCCTTACAATGTTTTGGTCTCTTCAGGAGGATGAACAAAATCAGTACAGATTGTGTACAATAATGGTGAGGCTTAAGTTTTCAGTTATTTTAAAGCCTACCCTTCTAAATATTCAGAGGATGCCTTCTAGTCTCATTTGTGTCATACTAGTTCTGGGATTTTGAATTTCGTTAACATTTGTTTTAGATCTCAGAAATTGCATTGAGGGTTGTACTAAAGAGGTTCTCACTGTTTAAGGTAGCTAAAAGTATGAAATATCCCTTTAAATGTGTACTTTGAGTAAGATTTAGGTAAGTCCTAATTTATATTCAAGTAGACATAAGCAGGTTGTTTCACTCCTCAAGATATTAAATGAGCTGTTCCAAAAGACTTGATTAACTTCTTTAGTAGCTAGGTAACCACCTTGTTGAACTTTTGGGCAAGCAGTAGGCAGAAAGCTCACGTCAAGGGTTTTGTGAGCCACCAGCATATGTACTGAACTTGCATTTCACTGTGGTTGTTTGATGTAGGTCAGGAAGAAAAAGAACTATTTAATTATGAATTAATTAATTATAAATTCTGGACTGATAGTGAAGTTTGGATTTTTGGTTTTTGTCTCCTTCAGCTGGGTCTAGAGATGTGAAACTGTAGAATTATTGTAGCCAAAATATTTATGAAGACTTATTTTGTATCACTGTGCATCTTTCCCTCATTGAAACCTCACAGCAGTGTTATGTAGCAGGTGCTATTATAAACCCCATTTTACTGATGAGGAACTTGAGGTTTAGTCAAGTTTAGCAGCTTCCCCAAAGGTTTCACAACTAGCAAGTAGCAAAGCAAGGATTTGAACCCAGGTCTATCTGACTGCAAAGCTCTTCCCCATGGTGCTCCACTGTTTCCACTTATGTATGACTTTACCACCTTTATGTATCAAATGTAATGACGATTTTAATTTAAAGTACCTGGGAGCTTCAATTGCTATTAAATCTGACCAATTTTAGAGCAATTTTTTGATGATAAATCTCTAGGCTCTAATTTAAGTGGAATTCAACACTGAGTCAAATGTGTTTATACTTGAAATATATAAAGAAGCTCAAAGTTTTGAACTAACACTCATTCCTACTTTTTCTTGCATATTATAATATCAGTAAAACTGGAAAGGAAGAACTATGATTTCTTCCTCAAAAATAGGAAGAGTTATGACCAGGTGGTGATAAAGGTGAAGTGTGTTCTGATGGACTATAGCATGTTTTTCAGTTCCAAAATGTTTTTCTTGTCCTTAGTTGTAATACGTGGTATCTTTAGATCTGACTTTCAAGTTTAGGAAGTAACAATAGTTTGGGGAATGTAATATGTCTCTATATGCTGCATTTTAAATTATTCTTGAAATTTTGGAACACATTTTCATACCAGGGGCAACTTTGTTAACAAATTGTTTCCCATGAGCTTGCTGGTAGAAAACAAACTTTTTGGTACTGTTATATGTGACAGATCTAGCAGGAGAATGATTGTAGTCTTCTCTTTTTTTCTTAAATGAAAAGGAGGAATGGAAGTAAGGAGGAAATAAATTGCTAACTCTGATGGAACCAGTAACAAATTATACTCTGTGGTCTGTTGTATTAGAATAAGTAATTTATTAAGTGGACCAGAGTAATGTAATATAACATGCATCATTTTATACCTGATAGTAACTGATTCCTTAAGTATACTTGAAGTTTCAGTTAGGAAAAAACAATTGTCCAGTTGTTTTCTTGAATTTATTAAACCCAATGAAAAATGACATTTTGAAGAAAATTATCTCCCCAAATCATAACATCCAACAATTCTTGAATGAGATCCAGTTTGTCCATTTCTTAAAATAAGTCTATAACCTAGTGTGCTTTAGGGCCTCCTGCTACCTTAGTTGGCACATATTCAAGAAAAGGAATTCATTTCAGTAGTAACGTAAATAAACATCATTAGAAAGAAATTTACTGGAGACATGAATGCAATGTAATGTGATTTTAAAATTATTTCTGCCATTAATTCCATCCATTAGTGTGAATAATTGAGTTGGTTTTACACTGAAGTACCTTGTGAGTCATACTTAAGGGTTTTGAAGAGACTGAAGTTTTTTCTGGCTTACATTCAATTATGTTTTCATTATAGATTTGCTATCACATGAAAAGGAGCCAGTGAACACTTTTGTACTTATTCCTTGCTATTTTAAAAATAATTTGATTATTGATGTGTATTTCTAGCATTGCTTTTTGAACCTTTGTGCTCTCATTCTTTCTAGTCCATTTTAAAAATCACTGGATAGTTGAGGATAGCAGCTGATCAAAACAGGCCTTTATCATGGTCTTTTAGTTTTTCTATAGGAGGAAGGCCAAACTTTGGCTCTAGATGCTTGTCATTTTAAGGATGTCTTCTAAATGTACAGTGGCTAAAGTTATCCTGCAGGCAGTAATTTTGAGTTTAAGATAGCTGTATTTAACTTTGGGGGAGAATACTGGAAAAACAAAAAAGCAGTCACCTTTGGGTGGTGGTTCTTACGATGTTCATTTTTAGAGCAAACCCTGGAGCTGTATCTCTTACCTGGTCTCTTTCCTCTCTACCCTATATCTTTGCATTATGTTATTTAATACTCTTAAAAAAAAGTCATGTAGCATTAAAAACAAAGTACTATGGACAAAGTGATAAGTATGTTTTCTTAAACCTTTCTTTTCTAACTACAGGAACTTTTAAGCTTACAATAGAATTCACTGAAGAATATCCAAATAAGCCACCTACGGTTAGATTTGTCTCTAAGATGTTTCATCCAAATGGCAAGTATCACTTTTAATATAGTATTTTAAACTACTACACTGCTTATTTTGGAGATATTCCACATTTCCTATTTATTTGTCTGTAGTACCTGAGTGTTTGGGCCTCTTGCTGTTTCCTGAAAGCTGAACTTGTTCATGGTGGTCTGTTACTGTCTTGGTCTGCAGTCCGAGAACTGAAGCAGTGAAGGGACTTTGCCTTTGTGGGAGTCTCAAAGCCTCCTGGTTTTGATGATTTTATCATTTACTTATTAAACAAAAATAAGGATGCTCTTGAGGCTTCCTTTTAATGTAAGGCCAGATTGGGGTAGTTTTGTGTTGTAATTATTTTCACTAGCATTTAGAACAATAGTTTTCAGCTTTGGATGCAGACAAGCACTAGCACAGAACATCTAAAAGATACAGATGCCCTGGCCCCACTCCAGGCCTACTGACTGTCAGAGGCTGTGGTTGCGGCCCAGGTGTAGAGTAGAGTGGAAAAGTGCCACAGGTGATTCTAACTTACCAAATTGCTTTTTCGCTCTCTCTCTAGTAGTAGACCTACAACAGCTTGCCTTTTATTCAGGTTAATCAAGTATTTTCCAGGGTATCAGATCTTTTTATCTACATGCCAAAATGAAACCTTGTGAACTCTGAGCTATCTTCTGTTATTTCAGATAGGAGATAGAGTTTACAGATTTGGTGGAATGAATTTCCCAAAGTCTATGGATGACTCAGGACCCTGTTAGAAATGTGTGTGTTTTCCTGGATAGTAGGGCTATCTTTTCAGAAGAACAAGAACTAAGTATCTTCCAGTTTTATGCCAATTACATTTGACATTCTTCAATCATCCTGATGGTTTCACTAGTAATGATTATGACTCTTCTTTTAGGAAGGTAACTGAGAAGCATCTTAGGAATCTTTTTAAGCCTCAAAAGCAGTGTTCTTGACTATACTTGTGTTGACTGTGATGTTAAAACCTTAATGGTTTTATTATGTTTAACATACCTACTTCTATGCTCTTAAGTCTATGCAGATGGTAGTATATGTCTGGACATACTTCAGAACCGTTGGAGTCCAACCTATGATGTGTCTTCCATTTTAACATCCATACAGGTGAATTTTCCTCAATGTGACTATGGCCTTTGATATGTTTATATTAGCAATTGAATTGTTTTTGAAGTCGTAAGTTAAGTGAAAGGTAGGTCATTAAGACCTAAGCCACCAGAAAACATATTTATTTGCCTAGCTACTAGCAGATTAATGTAACTCTGGGTTATTATGCTAAGAGAGCAAATGTAGCTGCTGCTTAGGACAACTCAAGTGAGTGCTTTGAATATACATATAGTTTTATTTTTTGCATTGAGGAACTGACCTTTTACAAATTGTCTCTATAGTCTCTATTGGATGAACCCAATCCCAATAGTCCAGCAAACAGCCAGGCTGCTCAGCTGTACCAGGAGAACAAACGGGAATATGAAAAACGTGTTTCTGCGATAGTAGAACAGAGCTGGCGTGACTGTTGACCCGGGTGCAGGAAAAGCAGCAGCTGGTCATAAGAAAAATATATATTGATGTGTTTGTCACCTTCCTATTCTTCAGTGTCATTACATTTACTTTATTAAAAGCAAAATAGCTGTTGTGCTGTTTCCATCTTCCCTTGCCAAGGTTTTCCTACCCCTTCTACCCTCTCCTTAAACATCAGAAAACACCCTCTATGAGATCAAATGTACTGTACCTGGGTTACGTGCAAAAATTACTAATGCTTAATTCCTTTTCTGTTGTATCTCATTTCCAGTTGTAGGGCAGTATTGTGTTACTGTACTGTACACTAAGCTTTTTAAATGAATTGTTTTACAAGTGGTGCTTATGCATAGCTTGATGACCAGAATGTTATTTTTAACAGAATGATTGCTGAAGTGTTTCATCCTGGCTGGTCCTTCACTTGTGTTGGATTTAGAAGTGAATTTTTGGAATAAGGCCTATGGAAAACAGGAGAACAAATTCATATAAACATCCATTTTGAAAGAGCAGTGGAAGCTAAAAATGCTATGCTACTAAGATCTAACCAACACAGCTTACAAGACATTTTTTACTGGTAGGAAGGAGAATGAGAAAGGACTCAGCCAAAGGAGTGCATCAGTTGTAACTGACACATCCTTTCCTTGCAAGGTATTCACTGGACACAGCCATGCTAAGTTTCAGAATACTGAAGTCGTCTCTGGGTTTTCAATTTTTAAAGAGGTGTGGGAGCAGAGGAATGGAAACAATCAGTTTTTGACCTAGGGAGGGTTGGAAAATCCTTTAATCTTTTTAAAGGAGCAGTGCTACCCTAGATTAACAAATTTATAATCCCCCATCATGTTTTAGAGTTTTAATTAATCCAAGGAAGGGAACATATCTATAGCAAACTATTTTCCACTCAAATCCTCAGTTAAAGCTGCATGCTTTAGTTTCTTCCTCCCTTTCAGTATTATAAGAACCTTAAAGTCAAAGTTTGCAATCTTTCTTTGGATATTTATACTTTTAGATAGACAATACCTTTAAGTAGCAGTGTGGGACAAGGCTTGTAAATGTTTTTGTCTAATGTTCCATTGTTACCTTTTGTGCATTTATCACTCTTCTAAATCTAACTTTGCACAAGTAACCCATGTAAAAAATGTACATTTTTCAAAACTTGTAAATAAAAATAACCTTAAAATTTTGTAGTCAAGGTATAATTATATTTTAGCTCAATATGAACTTTTAGTATTAATTTGTGGGACTCTCATATCTACTCATTCCCCATCTTAAAACAAAAATTATGGTAGAAGCAAAAAATATAGATTCTGGGAGAGGGAGAAGAGTAGATACTGCTGGAGAGGACCTTTTTTTTCCTTTTCAGTCATAGCGTTTAATGCTTTTTAAAACATTCTAATCGACTGTAAAGCTACTAAATAAAGTTACTTCAGCACATATTATAGCCATTCAAGAGAATGAAATTGTGGTAAGGGGGAACAATTAACCTGGAGATTTACCAGCACTCTCAGAGAACCAAGCTCTAATCTGATGTTTCACCTCTTAAAAAAGCCCGAACTTAAAAAACAAACAGTGCCAAACTCCTATAAAAGATTTTAAGTAAGTCCCATGTAAAGTCTGGGGGTACAGGTATCCTCATTGTAACCTTGTTTAAACAAAACTCTGCTTTCTTCTGAGGAGCAACCTATCTCATTTTAAGGTGACAAGGACAGTGACTTTGGGGAAACACTTCTTTACTTGGGGAGGGGGGCGGTGCTAAATGAAATTAAGTCCTTAGTGTATGAACCCACTCATCTTTTAAGACATGGCACTTAAAGAAGCCTCAAGATTCTACACTGAACCACATGAATGGGTTAGTTTCACCTAGCAGCAACATCCTTAAATGTGCTTAATACTTTCACTTAAGTCCATTTCTGCTTCAAAGTAGAACCACATTAAATTGGTCTTTATTTGGTAGGTTAGCTTTACATAATTTTTTTCACCCTACTGTGGCTGGGTACCTTAAATATTGACAGTTAATCATACTTAAAAAGATTAAGGTGAGATTGGGAATGTGCAAATTTATTATTTTTTTCTTTTGTACACCTCCTGAGAAACACTATTCCCAATCTCTTTCACGGGATAATCCTTTTAAAACCTTACAGTAGTCAACAAGCTGACCTCCAAAGCAATATAGCCATGGTCAAAGGCACCACAAACCATTCATTCCAAAGTTTAATGCTAATTTGCCTTTTCCTTTACAATTTTTTGAAACAAATGCCACAGGATGCCTCTGCATATTCATAATTTATAACAATAATTACATAAAACAGATTTGCAAGGTCCCCTTTCAAATGGCAGATTTGAACTTCAATCTTCAATTCTGCACTTGCTGGTGTGGAGAAGAGGGTCTGATGAAGAACCAAAGTTGTAATTAAGAGTCCTTTATTTAGGAACCATCTCTAGCTTCAGGAGTTACTCATAGCAAAGTGAATACGCTGTATACTATTTAAAAAAGAGTCCCAACAGAATGCATGAAATTTCCATTCATTTTGTAATCAAAGGGGAGGGAAAAAATCTAGAAAGATCTGTGAGCCTCAATGCTATATATATATATATATATATATATATAGATATAGATATAGATATAGATATATATATATCTGAAGGCAGAGTTAGTTCTTCAGTGTAATATACTTAAGTAATTCAAATAAAACTTGAAACTGCTCATGTACCTGTGCAGGTTTGATGGCAAGGTTACTGGCTTAAAATGACTGCTGTTTCAAAGAAAGGGAAAATACGGGAACCAACAAAAAGGGTACAAAGTAGGACAGCAAGGTTGTTAGTAGTTCATTCTTGCCAAACCCATTTCTCAACATATTTTATTCTCAAGCAGAGTTAAGTGACTTCACCCTAATGCCACATCAATACTGAGGCTGATCTAAGAAGTTAGGAAATCTAAGCCTGGAAATCGAGAACCAAACATACACTTGGCCCAATTATTTGGGAGCCTTAACTGTAACTACATTATTCTGTTCGGTTGAACCTATTAGATAAACCAAATTTATGTAACATTTCCCTACTCCACTGACCCTAAATCATTTTGGGAGGAGGAAAGAAATGTGAAGAGAGAAATGAGATTTCATACCAAAGCCACTCTTACTCAAGAGACTTGAAGGCTGGCTTTTCTAATGCATTAATTGAATCATAGCTTCTCAAAGTTGGGATGAGCCTTGTATGTTAAAAAAAATCCTATAAAATCTATAAACATTTTAGCTTAGTTTCCTTTGTCATTGTTAAAATATTAAGTGCCAAAATAAAATACACACCTCATTTCTCTTCCTACCAACACTAGGAAAGGCCACACACTGTAGGAAGAAAAAGTTAGTGGAAAGCAAATATCACAAACTGTGTTAATCACTGTAAATCACTAAAAGTTACAGAGATCCAGGTATAAAAGTTAATCCCTTTACATTTTAAACATCAATTTAACTACAATGCCCAGCTTCTTAAAGTAAAATATAAAAAAGGGGAAAGCAAATTGTTCATTGTTCATTACATGTCAAGTGTGGTGCTAAATGCTTTAAGACACTGCAAACAACCTAATTGTTCTAAATATCAATTCATTAGAGGTGTTTAACTATCAATATTAATATTCATCTCTATTTATATTTGATTTATCTGTGATACAAAACCAAAATCATGTAAAAGCAAACAGCCTGGGATTTGGTTGCAGCCAGCATGTTGGTCCATAGGAAAAACGTGATGGGTGGCTGACTGGCCGTTCCCATCTGCTAAGTCATCATGTCCATCCACATGTGCTCTGATGTTGAAATATTTTGTGCAAACACCACTTCCCCTCTCCAAAGGCCCAAAGTGTCACTACTAGGCTGCTGCTCAGAAATAAGCACACTACCATTTTGATCAACTTTGGCTCCTTTTTATTCAGGAAGCATACACTAAGTCTTTTTATACGTTTTTTTTACATTCCAGAAATAAGCGAAAATAGCAGTTTTAAATATGTTACAAAGTTGGCTTTTTGGGCTAAATAAGTTTTCTGAGAGAGGGACCAGCCAACTGACCTTTTCATCAAAGCACCAGTGTATGCTCAGTCTTTTACCAAGCTCCACCACAGCTGTGGCTGCCTTGGATGTGCTGTACATCCAAACCATGTGAAAGCTATAATGGAGAGTTGCTGTGAGTCTCTCTGCAAGGCACCAAGAACAGACAGTTCCAGCTTCCTTTCTTCAGATTGAATCAAAGTTTGGGAAACTTTTCAATTGCTCTCTCAAACAGTGCTCTCTCAGCATGAAGACTAGAATTTGTTAAAACTCATATATCACAAGATACAGTAAATCACTTCCAATATTCTGGAAACCACATGGTAGAAGTTATAAATAAATGAACACTAAAATTACTTTAAGAAAGTTTTACATCATTTAGTTGGTAAGGACATTTACACGTACAGCACAATTTACTGTTAAACATTCTATAACTGGCTTCACAGAAAGATGAAAATAGATAATACAAAATGATCTGACATTTTCAGTTAAGTCTGGAATTAAGATTGTAGTTTTATTGTAGTCAGTATCAACTTTATATATTGTTGCAGATTGCTGTGATATGCCCTTTAAAATGGGAATTTCTTTTTGGGGTGAAATTCCATTTAGATATATGTTCTTGCTTTGTACAAACTACTAAAATCTGAGGGACACAGCAATATCAAAGACACAAACAGTAACTGCACAATATCATCTGCTGGATTAACCTAATACAAGTGGACAGGATTCTTCAGGTTCCAATATCTAATAAAGCACTATATGAAATGAACAAGGTGAAACATCTTATGAATGAATATACTCTGCAACCAGAACATGTATTATTTCTTTAATTCACAATCTGCCTCATTGGGCATTTACAAAACAAGTTAGTAAGGTCTCAATTTGCTTGAGGCATCACAAGCTCATAATGCCCCACTTGGCCTTCCTGTTTGAGCTGATCTAGTAAGTCTTCCTTCCGTCTTTTTCTACCCACCACCAGGTACCTATCATGGCCGACCCCATGAGACTTACTCTTAAGACCATACTTCTGGGCAATCTGATGTATTTGCTTCCGCTCATCATTAGTCAGCTCTGTAGAGAAAGTTAAATCCGTGTGGCTCTCGGAGCGGGCATAGTTTCTGATGATCTGTTCAATATCTCTCTTGGCAATTTTATTTACCCTCTCTACATCAAGACCGAGCCCTTCCCGCTTATGCTGCTCTTTGACAGAGATTGGCTCCCGAATGCCCTCACCAGACTTACCTAAACCCCCACCCGTCCAACCCATCTTTCTCAGCAGCTGATTTCCAATGTTATCTTCTTTGATTTGTTGTTTATAAGCCTCCTCTGCTGAGCGGCCCTGAATTTCATTTCTTGAAATCACATCTTCAATAGCTCCTTTCTTCAAGTTGTTAATGACAGTCGGCTGGGTCTTTTTGAGGGTTTTCACAGCTTCCCCAGCAGCTTCATATTTGACAGTTTTCTTCACTCCAACTGCTTCTGCAATTACTTCACTCTCTAGAATTACCTTACATTTCCATCGGAGGCCTGTCATTCTTTCATACACATATTCAACTGTCATTCGGTTAAACTGAGCTGTGTCGTTCAGCGTGCACACAGGATTCGAAGAATTCTCGTAAACTACGAGATCCTTTATATCTTTCTTCTTTCCAGATCCCCTGGGTGAAGAGCCTGTTTGGCATTGTGAACTTTTGACTGATGGGTAAGTGGGTTGTGTTTTTTGAAGGATTTTCAAAGCCTCATCAGCAGCTGCATGTTTACTTGTTTTTTTGGTTCCATAACCTTCAGCTAAGCAGTGGTCTTGCAAAAACACTCGACAACGCCATGTACGATTTGGCATCATCTCATATTTGTATTCAACAGACATTTTGTTGTATGAGGCAGAATTGTTAAGGATACCAATTGCATCGTTTGCATTTTCCGTAAGGATAAAATTGGTCCAGTGTTTGGCGGAAGCATTAAAAATCGGCTGCCCAGAAGCATCTTTAGCCAGCACCACCAGCTCTTCTGGTGGTTTCAGAGCCGGAGGAAATTCATATGAAGGCATGCCAACCTGACATACCACAAGGTCCTCTCCAATCGTGTGCTTGAATTTCCGTCGGACAACCCTAACTTCAATACGTTTCTGCAAGAGTTTCACAGCTAGCTCAGTAGCTCGATCCCTGGACCCATTCTTGCTGCCAGCATAACCTGTAGTTAAGTAGATATTTTGACATCTAACTTCACAAGCATAACCATCTGTTAGAAGTTTCTTATTTTTGGGGATGTCAGCAGGAGAGATTTCTTTTAAAGGAGCGTATATATATTCAGGATTTGTCTTACATGCCTGAATACAACGAGTTAACATGTATGTATAATTAATTTTATCAGATCCAGAAGTCATCTCTGGATTAGAAAGGTTCTTCCAGATAGTTGCTGTTAATTTTTCAATAAAATACTGCTTCTCAGCCACCACTGACTCAGGAAATGTCTGTGATGGTGAAGGCTCAGGAGCTGACTGAGAGTTTGCCTGCTGTGATGTGCTGCTGGGGGCAGGGTTCCCACTGTCAAAATACATGTTGGCTGTTACAGGCTGGTCTTTTGTGAAAATAAATCCTGATGAATCACAGTACTGAGAATTCCCATCTTGTATACTGAAAGAGTCTTGAGTATAATCTTGGTAGATGTCTCTTGGCATGCTGGCAAAATGTGTTTGTTCATTTGCCTCTTTTGTTTGAGGGCCATAAGGATCTTCCTGTCTTTCATCTTTTGAACTACTAGCTACAAAATGTACAGGCTCAAAACGAGGTCTCACATGGCATTTGGAACCGGCTTGCTTTTTAGGAGGATTTTGACCTATAGAATGAGTGAAATTTACAATTCATTAAAAAGGGAATATTTCAAAAGAACCAAGCAGGAAAATAGTACCAACCATATTATTTTTGCAAGCTGTATTGTTGGTACAAGATACTTCCCATCACAAAAAACTTCAGGTCATTTAGGTGAAGGGACTCAAATATCAATGGAAGATTCCAGCATAAGGAGGGTTGCTCCCTGTCCTTCCACATGTAGGGGAAGAGACTTGATAGAAAATATGTCACTGACTCAAGTATGCAGGTCACCACCACGCATGACTGATAGATGCTTCTGCATCTAATGAGTTAAAGCAAGGTGAAGTGTACTGAGTAAGAAGTGGTTCCACTACATCTCATACCACCTGTGCTGAACAGCTCCCTTCTTAAGGACTACAAATGGAACAGATGGCTCTAATGCAACAGAGGTGATGACCAGAGGCATTTACAAAGCTTTTTTTCTCTTTTGTATCAAAAGTGAGTGATTCTGTGATGGTGCTTTACATGGTTGTGACTAAAAAATCAAATAAAAACAATTGTCAAAAGATGCCAAAGGTTTTCAACTCCAAAATCTTAGTTCTGACCTATTCTACACAAAAAGGTATCTGCTGTATTTTATTTCTAGAACAAACAACAGCTGGAAACTAATGATTTATGATGGGTATCAGATTTAAAGCTATGGAAGAACCCTCAGTTGAGGCTATACCAGACACTAGAGCTTTCTCCCTTTTACACTGTTTAGTAGAAAGCTGGTCCATCTTGGACCCATCCAACAGCATTTAGTTACTTAGATGCTCAAATGATCAGAGTATAAGGTTGTTCTATTTAGAGGGAGGTTCCATGGCATGGACTTCAAGGATAGCATTAGAATGTGAGTTCAGTATTCTTAGTTTTCAGTTCTATTTAGCATCCTCAAAAAAAAAAAAACTATCCATAACTAAAAGTTAAAACTCTTTTACATCTGTGTAAGATCCAATGTTACCAATGTTGTTTAAAATCATACACCACACTCAAATCTTTTAATAAAAGCCACATTTTCTCTTTAAACCCCACCTTCCAGAAACAAGTATACTCACCATCACATGTTGAGAGGTGACGTTTTTGACCTTTGGAAGGTTTGGACAGCATCAAGTCATATGATGGCATCTCCCCAATATCAATACCTTCAGCCATTTGGAGAATTTTTTCCATCAAGCGTGGGCTGTACCTATTTAAATTAATATAATCTACAGTTAAAACAGATAAGAATGCAGTTTTTGAAAAAGCTTCTAAATGAGCCACCTTATAGTTACTCCCACAGGACTTTATCAACAGAGTATCTTGGCTATAAAACTGGAGAATCTACCCTAAAATACTTACCTATCAAATGAGTAATTATGTTACTGTCATTAGAAGACATACAAACATAAAAATCAAGAAGTTTAAGTGAAGATCTTATCTTTAATTTGAATTGAAAGTAGCCATACAAACTTATAATTTGTTTTTCTCTATCATATATGTATATTATATATAAATAATTATATTAATATACTTATAGAAGTATTAAGAATGTTAAGAGCTACTGGGTTGTTAACATCCAGATTTTGGTTTCTATCATTTCCCACAAAAAGGAATCAGGGTCCTGAGAGACATGGTTGGATCCAAGTCTGGGGAAAGAAATGTACAAGGTGCACCTGGGAGATATTTTTGTGCCTGGAAACAAGGAAGCTATCAAAGACCTCAGGGGTTGTGTCAAATGGACTCAGAAGCCAGTCTGAATAGATTTCTACTGGCAAAGTGAGCCACCTTGAGTATCAACAAGAACAATAACCACAGTGGACTGAGACACATCAAATAAGTTAACACTCCATTAGTTCATAATGATAGTTACAAACTCATTATTGATTACCTTTGGAGGATGGCAGGGAATCAACTCATTATTCAAAAAACAGGTAATATTAAAGGAAGAAACCAAGCACTCATCCAGCATTTTCCTGTACAAAATGTACCTCAGAGCAGCTAAAGAGTTGATAAGGAAAATCTCTTTTATAGAAGTATTCCAGCTAATAAATGAAGGAATGATAGACTACTGCCATTCTGCAACCCATAATGCAGCAATAAATGATCATCAATGGCTGCTGAAGCTATCAAGTGAAAAGTTGATGGGAAAGAACCCAGAAATAGACCCACACAGACATACTCAACCATTGACAAAGTTGCAAAAGCAATTCAATGGCAGGACAGCCTTTTTCAACAAATGGTGCTGGAGCAAGTGGGCATCCATAGGCCAAACAACCAACCAACCTCAACCTCACACCTTACAGAAAAATTAACCTGAAATGCATCACAAACTTATATGTAAAATGCAAAACTAAGAAGCTTTTATTTAAAAAAAGAACAGGAGAAAACCTTCAAGATCTAGGGCTAGGCAAAGAGTTCTTACACTTGATGCCAAAAGCATGATCCATAAAAGCAAAAATTAATAAAATAGATGCCATCAAAATTAAAAACTTTTGTTCTCAAAAGACCTTGTGAAGATGAAAAGACAAGCTACAGACAAGAACAAAAGATATGAACAGAACATTTCACCAAAGAGGATACACAGATTGCAAATAAGCACACAAAAAGATGTTCAACATCGTAAGTCAACAGAGAAATGCAGTTTAAAACCACAATGAGATATCACTACATACCTCTCAGAATGGCTAAAGTGAAGAATAGTGACAACACCAAATGCTTACAAGGATGTAGAGAAACTGGGTCACTTACACGTTGCCAGTGGGAATGTAAAATGGTATAGCCACTCTGGAAACAACTTGGAAGTTTCTCATAAAATTAAATGTGCAATTACCACACAACCTTGCAACTGCACTTCTGGGCATTTAGCTCAGAGAAATAAAAACTTATATTCACACAAAAACCTGTACACAAATGTTCATAACAGCTTTATTTGTAATAGACAAAAACTGCAATCAGCCCAGATGTCCTTCAACAGGTGGCTAAACTCTGGTACTATATACACCATGGAACACTTCTCAGCAATAAAAAGGAATAAACTATGATACAATATTGTGTACGAATGGGAAGGAGAGGATGTAGTTATAAAGGGGCAACGTGAGGGATTCTTGTACTGGAACTTCAATATCTTGATTGTGGTAGTGGATACACAAATCTACACATTTGATAAACTGTATAGAATACATACACACACACACACAGACACACAGACACACACGAGTACTACTAAAACTAGGGGAAACTGCGTATTATCAATGGATTGTAACAATGTTATTATCTTGGTTGTGATATTATACAATAACTTTGCAAAATGTTGTCACTGGAGGAATCTATAATTATTGCAATAAAAATTTCAATTAAAAAAAGTTGGTGGGGAACTTATAATCTTATCACTAAAAATGGACATGTGTCCCTGATGTGATATGATAGGATAGAGATCTATAAGGTGTTCCTGCCCACCAAATAATTGAACCCAAACTTAATCAAGCCCCTAACTCCTAGAAACACATTAAACACCACAAGAACATAGCCAGCCAAATCCAGAATGAAGGAAACACTATGTGACAAACCAATTTCTTCATCAAATAAACAGCATGAAAATAAAAGGAGAAGGGAACAATTATAGGTTAAAGGAGACAGGTCAACAAAATATAATGTGAATCAAACAAACCAACTGCAAAAAGACATCCTGAGACAAATGGAGAAAGCTGAACATGGTGTAGGCATTGGATGATTTTAAGAAATTATTGTTAATTTTGTTGATTATAAATAATGGTATTATGACTCTATTTTTAAAAATTCTTACTGGTACAGACATATACTGAGGTATTTGCAGGACAAATGATGTCAAGATTTCCTTTTTTTTTAAGTGATGCTTTTTTTTCTGGTTGAAAAATTTAAATTTTTTTTTCTTTTTTAAGTGATACTTTCTTTTTTTAAAAAAAATTGCGGGGTAATTAGGTTTATTTATTTTATTTATTTATCTCTTGGTAGAGGTACTGGGGATTGAATCCAGGACCTTGTGCACACTAAGCAGGCACTCTACCACTAAGCTACACCCTCCTCCACAAGATTTTCTTTAATATACTCCAGACTACCTCCCACAAAAAACTAGGGGCAGAATAAATTAATGAGAAAGGTAGCATGACAGACTGTTGATAATTGCTGAAGTTGGGTGACGGCACATGGGTGTTCAGTAAACTCTTCTACTTTTCTGTGTATTTGATTTTTCCATAATAAAAAGCTTTAAAATACACAATTTTAAAAAGTGCCCCTTATGAAGTAGATTGGCTGCTTGATAGAATATCAATTTCCTTCAGAGAAACAAAAATATGAGCTCAAGTGAAGTTTTGATTATCATGGGGATCTACTCACCCTTCCTACCTTCAGAGCCTTTCTCGGCCTATAACAAAAAAAGACTCTGGGTGGCTTTTGGGATGAAAGTTCTAAAAATGAGTAACTGTCACACCTCTTAGTGAATGGGTTCTGAACTTGGAGGATAATATTTTCCATTTTCAGCACGATAGAAGCATGATAGTTTCCACACCTATCAGATGTCTTTCCTTGCAAAACAGAGAAGTCAAGACATGGTGGCCTTCATGACAGATCACCTGGAAGCTAGCCCAGTTGTAACCCACACTTCCTGCTGATAATTGCTGCTGCCAACACCAGTATTTAAATGCCAAGAGTACTTTTATTTTCATTTACTCTTATCTAAACATTGAAAAGTACAGCCTAAAATGTCACACTTTCTATCACTTCCATTCAGATCTGGGAGTCCAGTTTCCAAGGTATGAGATGAAAACAACAGATTATGAAAATGAGATGAAGTCTTAAATCTCAAACTGGTAGTGCCACTTTTGCTACCAAAATTGGTACGACAACCATGCCACTCACCTTGAATTGTGGTCAGAATTCTCCAGACCTTCAATTATAGCCTGATCCCAAATATGGTGAACAGCTTTTAATGATAAGAGCTGCCATAAATTGTGTACCCATAACGTGCGCAGCATGTGCCACCCCCCACCATGACTATCTTTCAGTATAGGTTTACTATACCCATTTTACAGATGTAGAATTTAAGATTCACAGAGGTTAAGGGTCAAACTCATGATTACACTGCTAGTAAGTAGCTCTGCTATTTTCCTGATTGTAAAGCTTAAATTTTTTAACAGCTTTATTGAGATATCACTGTCATATAAAAAAGTGTATTATATATTTAAGACGTGCAACTTGATACTGTTGTGAAGTCCAAACTCACTCTGATCACTGTATGAAAAGCCAATAAATTAGGAGATGAGGTGTTGGGCATGTGGGCCATACAGTGTGCTCGAACACCGCATCCGGGGCCCACTTCATTCATGCTCACTTTTCTCTCAGGTTTCTTCCAGTGTTAGTAATGATTATATCTACTTACTGTTCCCTATTCATTACATCTGCCACAAAATTCAACATCACCCATAGGCTATAAAAATAAACTTTTGTGGAGGTTGCCAACACAGTCATCTTCTCAGTCCTTTAATAGAAAGTCATAATACCGAAGAAGCCCAACCAGCTCAAACAATAATGAAAAAGACTATATAGTGCCTAACACTTGACTATTCAAAGAACAATGCAAATATTAATCTTTTTTATGAGTCTCTATTTTTTATTGCAGTATAGTCAGTTTACAATGTTGTGTCAATTTCCAGTGTACAGCTGCAAATATTCATCTTTGCATCAATCTTTAATACAAAGACCACTAGGATTTTAGCCTCATTTCTAAAATTCTCCAGAGAGTAGCTTTCCAGGGATAAAGAAGTGTTTCCACAAATTTGATATAAGCCAAGGCAGTAAAGCTTTCATTACAGTTCTCCATAGTATATTTTTTTGTAGTAGAATTAAAACACCTTTACTCCAGACACTTTAGAGAATCCACCAAGAAAAGCACCTACAAACCCAACCACTGATAACTTCATTAACAATTAATATTTGGGGGTTTACTTTTTATTCCTTTTCCTATGCTTTCCATACCACCTCCCTCCTAAAAAAAATACTAACAGGTTATCTATATTGTTTTGTAATCTGCTGGGGGTTTTGTTGTTGTTTTTCTTAATTTACTATGTCATAAGCTTTTTCTCCATGTCATTACCACATGAGTTTTAATGGCTGTGTAGTTTCTATCTTATGGGAGACCATGATGTAAAGTACTATTATGGCAAGTCTAATATAGTAACTTTAAGATACATGTATATTATATAGTTAAGTCTGTTAATTAACCCATTTGGTTATAAATGCTTAAAAGAAAACCAAAAGGCCCAGCAGGTCTTTAAGGTTTTCAAAGGTAGCTTATTATGTACCAAGCTTTTGGAAATCAGGATGCTATTAAACTGTCCCATGATACCTAGCATACAATAAGATGAGTTCTAATGGACAAAGACATCTGACCTTGTGAATTTTACATTCTTGAACAAAGACAGGCACATTTAGATGCATTCTTATAATACACAATGACACCTGACATTTAATAAACATTCAGTTTTAGATGCTTTTGAAACATTTTAAAATTTATTAAACTGCTCTCCTAGGTCCTAATAAAAAAAAGCTTAGGTTTAAAAACTAAGCAAAGATTAAGATTTCCAAGTATAAAATTATTTACACACAACTATTCATAAACTCCTAACATCATAAGTGAATACCATACAACCAAGATTATTGATTCATCTTTCAAAAGCTCCCACTCATACTTCATTAGCTGGTGACTGATGCAGTCTACCTACTAAGTGTAAAGCTGGTTTCACAACATGAGCCCAGCCAGCATCTACCTTCCAAACACCAGTCTCATATCAACAAGGAAGAGACAAATAATCAAGGTGGCAAAGCCAGTTTCATTTTAGGATATATTTTCTCTATTAATTAGTATCTCATCAAAGGTCAATAGGCCAGGTTTTCCGTTTCTAATACCATTGATGAAGAATGATTTGAAAACTGAATGCTCCAGTTAAAGAAACATTCTGCTATATTAAAAATATATATACATTATCGGCAATTTCAAGTAAAGATTGCACAGCTCCCTCAGCATTCATATGAATGATTATGCTATAGGTGTAGTTGATCAGAAGACTGTACTAACTTTTCATTAGCCACAAGATATATCTTAGAAATTGCCTGCAGAAAACAATCTTGACAGGTTGTTTACTTTTATGAAACAGGAAAAAAAGAGAAGAGAAATAATTTCAGCTTTTTGAGTTTCCTGGTTGCCTGGACTATGAGGATTAAAAAAATGGTCAAAAAGCAGATTGGAAAACATTGTTTTATTTTATCCTATAAGGTAATGGTTATATAGCCCCTGGATCAGCATTTCTTGATCACCGGTATTGCCTGGAACTTGTTAGAAAAGCAAATTCTGGAGTTCTACCTCACACCTATAGAATCAGAAACCGTGGGGGTGGAGCCCAGCAATCTGTGTTTTGACAAGCCTAATATGTGATTCTGATGCTTACTTAAATCTGAGAAACACAGAGTCAGGAAGATATTCAAACAAGTTCAGTGAAAATCACCACTATCACCAAAAGGAATGAAACATGGTTTGCCTCCCTGCACATTTGAGCTCCTCCTGGCCTGGTCTTATTTATAATCAAGCAGTTTTCAAATATATCCTTGAGCTAGGAGTTATTTCAGCCCCAGCTAAATCAGAACACAGAAAAGTCCTGCGAGTGGGAAACAAAGTACAGAGTTCCCTTCTTGCTACTATTTACAATCTGTTCTAAAAGTTAAGGGACAAACTTTGAACAACAAATTGATAATTTGAGTTTAGAATGGGCTGTGTCACCATGTATTCTGCAGTTCCCTTGTGAGAAAAGAAGAGTCTTCTGTCACAGAAGAATAGACCAGAAAACAAGAGCTCTGCCAACATCAACATTGACAAGTATTGGAATATAGATTTTATCCACCTGAAGACAACTAACATAAAGCCTGCTTAAAGTGGAAGACTGCACTTGGCCCCTAGCTTCCAAGATTCTTTATTGTCCCTTCCTTTTCTCTTACATGGAGGTTATCAGATATAATGCAAACATCACTCTTCATTTAAGCTAGTTGATAATGCTATAGCAATTCTTGAATTGACTGAAACTGCAATGTAACATGACAAGTGCATGCACACATACACAATGCCCTGGATGCCTGAGCTTTTAACACCAACTACCACTGGCTTGTGTTTTTTAATGCCCTTGTTATGCACAAGGCTGCTGTTTTTGGAATGAAATCCTGAGGTATATATAATGATGTGGTTTGTGTCTGTTACTTGCTTCACTCCTGGTCCGTCCTTCCCAAACACAGCAGCTGTCTCAGTGGGAAGAGCATCAGAAGACCTGGGTCCTGGCCCCAACTGCGGGACTTTGGAAAAGTCACTTAACTTCTTGGCCTCCATTGATTCAGCTGTAAAAATGAGACACCACCCAATTCCCAAGGTTGTTGTATTAAGTGAGAGACATAAATATTTTAAGTATTTTGTACATTACAAAGCTATATTCATCTGTTTACTCCACACATATTTCCTGAGTGGCTGTTATGAAGAAGGCACTCTTCTAGGCACTGAAGATAAAGGCAGGAACAAGAAGCAAAAGCCCTTCCCCCATTCTAGTGGGAAAGTAAGATTTATCATTAACACAAAGGAGAGTTATTCTCCTTCCCCATGTAACTCTTTTTTTTAAGGGTTCAGATTCCCCCATGGCCTTCTTAAGATTAAGGAGACCTATGATTACAGGATAAAGGTACCTTTTCAACTGCCAGAACAATATCGTTAAGTGAAGGTCAATTAGATTTATCTGACTTGATTAATTACTGAGGCTTCCCCAGTTGTAACCAGTTCCTCCAGTGAAATAATCATTATCTAACTAATCTAGAGAAGACAGAAAAAATAATGTGTTATGAAAGCAAAACAAAGTGTCACACTGGATGCTGTGCTCAACAATTAAGCATTAACGGTAGATAATTCAATTTTTCTGTATCTGTTACAGTCATTCCTGGAACTGAACTGGCTGAATTTTATCTGATCATTTTCCAGAATTTCTCATCCTTCCTAATAAAAAATTCACCGTGAGGCAACTGTCAAAAGAAAAAAGAGGAGGAGGAGGAGAAGGAGAAGAAGCAGAAGCAGAAGAAGCAGAAGCAGCAGCAGCAGCAGCAGCTTCTCAGTCTATCAAACGAATGATTAGTCTGGTGTAGGACCCATTTGGGGGTTCTGAAGGACAGTGGTCCAAGTAGTCTCTTTTAAAAAAAAAATGCGTTGAAATCATACTGCGGTCTCCGTTGAATGCAAAGAGCTTTCAAAGAGGCCTGTTCAGAACACGCACCAGGTTCTACGAAAGGGGTGGAAAACAAACACACGCACACCTAAAACCTCACGCAGATGTCAAATGTTAATCCTTCTGATCACATTTAAGGCGAAAGGAGGGCAGTCTGTTTTTATAGTAGATATATCCATTTCTTTGTTTGCATCCAGACACATTATGCGCAAATCTACAAGCCAGGCGGACCCTGCGGCTGAGAGACCTCTTACAAACGGCCTCCCCAGAAGACAGTAAAACCGAGCTGGGGGCTGGTGTTGTTTAATTTAATGAGGATGGAAACAGAGAACAGTCAGGAGACCACTAGAATTAGAACCGCAGAGTCCCCTTCTTCTCCCCTCAACAGACCCTCGAAGCCCCGACTGTCTAATATTCTCTGCGAATACCGCATCCTTAGACGGTCCTACGCAGGTCCGAGGTTCTGCTGTTCATTTCCCACGCCCTCCAAAACCACCATCACAATGACTACCTCTCAACAATCCTATCCCTGGCGGTGCTTTATCTCCAACACTGGTCCTGAAGGGGCCGCTCCCCCGATCCCCGCACCCTTCTAGCTGTTTGATCATCCCCTTCCACCTCGCTTGGCCAACCCCCACCCCTCCCCGGGCCAATAGTGAGCCCTCTGGAGTCCTCCAGCATCTCCAAATCTCCAGCCTCTAAGCCCTCATCATACCCCGCCTCTGTCCCTATCCCGACCCCTATCACCGATCCCTCTACCCAGGTCCCTACCCCGACCCTCACACCTTACTCACCTGCAGCCCAGGAAAACGTGGTTGGTCCAGGCAGCCGAGAGCGCAAGGAGCTGGTCTAGGGCAGCCCCGGGATAGCTGTGCAGGTGCCGACAGATGAAGCTGCGCCGCAGAGCCCACTGCCAGTCACTTTCGTGGCTATAGCGCCACTGCTCCAGCACTGGCTCGGGCGGGGGCGGCGGGAGCGGCGGCAGCGGCGGCGGCGGGAGGGGGGGCAGCGGCGGCGGCGACAGGAAGTCGCCCCCCAACAGCAGACGTCCGCCAGCCATCTCCGCCCCCAAACAGGGACCCCAGGGATGAAGCCGACTCCAGACCAGGAGCTAGAGGGAACAGGGGTCGGTGGGAGTGGCCGGGTGAGGAGGGGCACGCCGAAGCGCGAAGACCAACTCTCAGGGGACTGGAGTGTGTGCGTGAGGGGCGACCGTTAAAAAGGAAAAGGCGAGCACAAGCCCACGTCCCGGCAACCGGGGCGCACGCCCGCTACACTCCTCCAACTCGTGGAGGAGCAGGAGGAGGGCGCCCACCGCAGTCACACGCGCGCCAGGGAGGCCAAGCCAAGCCCTGAGCGCCGCACCTCCAGCGAACCGCAGACTCACGCGCTGCGCGGGGAAGGAAAAAAAAAAAAAAAAAAGACACCAGCACGCTCTGCTCCCCCTCCTCTGAGCTCTAGCCTACCTACCCGCGTGCCACCCCGAGGTTGTGAGGCCAGTGCGCGTGCGTCGCGGCTGTTCCCTAACTTCAAAATCCCGTCGCCGGATCTCGCGCGACGTACATCTTTTCCCCCGTCTATGACGATTACGGCCTTTGACGCACTATCGTAACAAGCGGGGGGCGGGGCTCCGGGAAGGGAATTTGGGAAGATTCTCAGAGGTTCGGGAACATGGTTCTGTTAAGTCCCTGAAAGGCTCCCTCAGGTGATTGTTGGCAGCAATGGCTCGCCTGACGCTTTTCCCTGGGTTTCTGAGCGTTGCAATAGTGGGACCGTGTCTTTTGGGAGGGTCTTGGGTTTGAAATGGATTTTACACATTTTTTTTAATGTCAGCTCTGTGAGGCGCCTTTTCTTCAGAGGACAGCTTGAAAAGCTCTGTGCGTCTTGCATTATTAGCTTTGTTTTTTACTGTGAAGTAATAAAAGTGAAATACTTGTAAAGAAAATCATTCAGAGCGCCACTTCTCATATCGTCCATACACCATCCCAATTGCTGACAAACACAGACATCGTGTTTACACAGTTCTGATCGTGATTTCAAATAATTCTGTATTAACTATTAATTTAAAACGTGTAGAATATTACAAAATACAAAAGCCCCCCCCCCGAAAGAGGGTTAAAAGGCTGCACAGGAGCAAATGGCTCAGTTACACTGTAGGCAAACGTTACTACTCCACCCGTGGATCTGCTCCAGCCTGATCCCTCAATCTGTGTCTGCCAATCTGTGCTGTGAAAGTAGTTAATGAATGAGTGTCGGGGAATTTACACAGCACCTACTGTGTGCTCAAAATAGTCAATACAAGGGAAAAAGAAACTGGGTTTTCTTTGTAGTCCTAGAGCTGATTAGTGTTGTTGGGGAGAAATAGTCCTGCATACAACTCAACGTCCCAGGGCAGCAGGACAATTGGATGAGGTGGCTTTGACCCATTGTCCTCTTTTAACTCTTTAATGACATAGTTCTCATTATGTGACACATCTTATGTGTAGGGATGTGTTGGGCTGAGAAGAGCAGAAGATTAAAGCATTTTCCACAGTTTTAAAATGATTTATTTCCATGCCTGTCTCTCCCATTCCATAGGGAGGACATTGTCTCTGACTCTGTAGTAGGTATGTTTATTGAAGTAATGACAGTCTTTGAACTATCAGATCAAAGAACATGATACTAGAAGGGAAGCTTAGAGACTATAAATTCAAGTCATCCTTGTGCGAGTGAGAAAAATAAGGCCAGAGAGGTGTAGTGACTAGCTGAAGGCTGTAGAGACTGTTTGTGGCAGAGCTGATATCGGAATCTAGGTCCCCTGAATCCTCATCCAGTGTTCCCCCAGTCATTTGCCATTGCATTGCTCTGGTTTTTTTCTCCTCTTCCTCTTCACAGCATGTACTACCTTTTGAACTTTTTAAAAAATTTGACTGCCCCCTTCCCCTCCTCCCCCATCAGCTCCATGAGAACAAGGAATCATCTGTCTTGGTTTTAGCACCTACATCTGGCTCCTGTAGGAACTTCATAGATATTTGTTGAATTAAATGGATGATTGAATGAATGACGACTCATCATGTTGTCCCAAACTTGTGAAATTCATTTTCTTGGGGCCTACATTTTAAGCTGATTTCTTATTTTGCAGTTAGATTAATTGCAGCCTAAGCTGCTAACCTTCATCAAAATCATCATTGCAATCAATACACATCTTTCTTAGAAAAAGAGCTGAGAAAATAAAAATAAACTTCTCTCAGCTTGGATGAAAATCCTTCCATCATATAGGAACAAATAATTGCAATCTGACATATGAATTTGGATTACAAAGTGAAAGGCAATGAAATTGATGTTAGAGGCCATTTGCTCTGAAACAGCCATAACTGGAGTCCATTTGTAATTTCTTCTACGGGATAAGCAGTTTCACCTCTAGTAAATAAAACAAAAATTTGCATGATTCTCCATGACCTTCTTTCCCTGGTAATCCTTCTAATAAAAAAAAAAAATCCTTCAGCCAACCTATCTCATCCCATTCCCTTCTCACAAGCCACAGATGTTTTCTCAATGAGCAGGAATTGAAAACCCTAAGCAGAAGTAGATTATCTGAATAATGGTTGAAGAGAGGTGTAGGAGGGAGCTCTGATAACGGCAGCCGTTGCCATCCTAAAACCTCCTGTAATCATCCATCCTCCTCTCCGCCATCATCTATCTCCATTCTAACACAGGCTCCTGCCACTCTTCTTTACGCGAAACATACACACAGGCTGACAGCTTCTAGCTTCCTTCCCTGCCCTTTCCTGTGGGGGGAGCCAGTGAGTGATGAGAGGAGGGAAACCTGGAACCTGGTTAAGCACCACCCTCATAAATTATCCCAGAAATTTGATCACCAAAAGTTCCTGACTAGAGTATTCTGCACTACAATATCCTCTTGAGGAATGGCTACTAATGGATTAAAAGCAATAACTAGGAGCTGGCCAAATCTTGGTAATTTGAGCACTAAAATTATTGAGGACAATAATGAGCCATTGAAAAAATAGGAGGCCATAAGTCCACAGTGATATCAAGTAGATAAAAAATGATGAGAGATTAATGAAAAAGAATATGAAAATGAATATATGTATGTATATGCATGACTGGGACATTGTGCTGTACACCAGAAACTGACACATTATAACTGACTGTATTTTAAATTTTTAAAAATGAAGGAGAAAGGAGAGCCTTTGCTTACAATAGAATACCATGTGCCGATTGGTAAATCTGCAGGGAATAATGGAGTTGGAAAATCATCATTTTGTAGATAGCTTCAGGCAAGAATTACCAATAGATGCTAAATCTAGGGGGAAATTTTTTGATAAGGAGTAGGATATTTGCATGGATTTATAGTTTCTCCTCACAGATTGTTTATTAGTAACAAAAAAGGAAGGGAAACAGCAATTATATAGTAGAGATATTGGGCAATACCTTAACTCATTGTTAAAATGAGAACACTTTTTTAAAAAAAAATGGGGCTTGAAAAATATCAATGTCATAAAAGACAAAAAAAAAAAGCTGTTTCAGATTAAAAGAGACTAAAGAAACAGGACACAATGGGTGATCCTAGACCCAATCTTACATGAGAAGAAAAAATTGCTATACAGTATACTATTCGATAGATTAAAGTTGTGTAAAAGTGTTAAATTTACTGAAGTTGGTAGCTGTGGCTATGTAAGAGAATATCCTGATTGTTAGGAAATACTCACTGGAATATTTAGGGGTAAAGGGCCATGAAACATGTAAATTACTTTCAAATGGTTCAGAAAAAAATGTTATGTACCTCTATCTATCTATCTATTTAGATACAGAGAGGTGGCAGGGGGAGAGAGAAAGAGAGAGAGTTTGAGCATAAATGATAAAGGAAAAGGGGTAAAATATTAATTGGTACGTCTGGGTCAAGAACATGTGGGTATATATTGTACTATTCTTGTGACTTAATTTCAAAATCAGGTATCTCAAAAGTACAATAGCTCCCTGCATTGGTAAAGAATCTCAATCTAGCTACCACTTAGTCACTTTTTATTGTGTGTCCAGTGCTTTCCTGGGCCCCCTGGAGGGCTCTAAATGATGTTCCTACCCTTAGGAAGCTTAATATCTTTGGAGGAGTGATGTCCCTTAAGCAAGAAGCAGAGAAGATTATAAAATTTCAGCCAAGAAGTTCGAAAATGGAGAAGAGATCAGGAGAGGTGGATGGGGTCAAGAAAGGCCTCAAGGAGAAGGTAGGCCTGAACCTCGAAGGCAGAATTTAACTCAGTAGAGGCTATTTCAGACAATGTCAACAACTAGTTTGTGTAACTTAGGGAGAGGCCTATGCAGAGACTGAATGGGCCAGAATGGAGACTGGGTATTAGGAAGTACTGGAAAATATGGTTGAGTAGATAAGATAGGGCCAGTGTGTAAGCTCCTTAAGAGCAATGTCTAACTGATTTCATGCAAAGTACCCCACGTAGCAGAGGGGACTTGGCCAAACCCATGGGAGGTGTTCAATACACTCTTACCATTTGATTAAGAAAATAATTTCATTAAGCCCCGAACCAAGACAAGGAGTTTGTCCCCAATCCTATACATAATAAATATTCATATAATTTTTATGGGTATTAAGCTGAGGGGCAGGGATCTTCTAAAGCCGAAGCCAAAGAAGCTAAGCGGTATTGCAGGACCTGGCTGGACATTGATGGAAAGTAGTAGGTCTGGGTGGCAAAACCACTGTGAGGCATTACTGTTCGAATGCAGAACTCTTTCAAGGGGTGTCCCCATTTTAGAAGAATGACCTTGCAAGAAAGGTGTCCTTTTAGCAAAGGGATGAATCTCCCAGAGTAGAGCATTTCAGACACAAAAGGATGCTTAACCTCAGTGCTTGCAACTGGAGTCCAAGTTGCTCAGCCATTTTGAGGGTATTAGAGGCTCGGTTCTCTCCCTAGAGGCAGTTAGCAACCTCACTGCTCAGGACCACCCCAGGAACAGGCTCTCAGCTCCTCAGCACACCCCTGCCCCCATCTGTGCTCTAGCAAAACTATATGCAAATTTTAATCAAACCCATCTCCCCACTAACTTGAATTAAAGTATCAGCCATTTGTCTTCATTTCTTTTGACCAGCCGGTCACTTCTAATACCTTTAGGCTCAATGATGCATCAACAAGCACCAAAATGCATTAGAGGTGGAGTTGGCAAACGGTGGCCCAGAGGCCAAATCTGGTCCCTCTGCCTGTGTTTGTATGACCCTCATGCTGAGTGGTCTTTACATTTTAATGGTTGGGGGAAAAATCAAAATAATAATAATTCAGGACATGAGAAAATGAAACTCACGTATGAATTCAAATTTCAGTGTCCATAAGTAAAGTTTTGGTGCACAGTCACACTCATTCTTTTATATATTATCAGTGGCTGGTTTTGTGCTGTAGTAACAGTTGAATAGTTGCAGAGGCCATGTAGCCTGCAAAGCCTGAAATATTTACCAGCTGGCCATTTAGAGAAAAAGTTTGCTGACCCTTGGCCTAGAGCAGTGGTTCTCAACTTGGGGCGATTTTGCTCTCCAGGGGGCTTTTGGCATTGTCTGGCGACGGTTTTGGTTGTGGCAAATGGGGATGGGGAGGTGTGGTGTGCTATTGACATCTAGTGGGTAGGGATGCTGCTAAACATGCTACAACGCGCAGGACAGACTCCACAACAGAGAATTACCTGGCCTCAGATGACAATACTGATGAGGTTGCCAAACAGTAGACTGGAAGAACCTAAGATAATTCTAGTGAAGGGGAAACGCCATCCTTAATAAGGATTCCGTTTACTGAACACCCAGATCTTTAGCTCATGGAACCTTCGCAATCACCCTGCAAGGGAGTTACTGCCACTCTCGTTTTACGGGGAGGTTTTGAACACAACTTCTCCCAGAGCACACACAGCGAGCAAGTCGGCCTCGCTCCACACCTCAGTGTCCGCCCGGCTCGGTGACGTCACAGGCAAGCGTTATCGCGCTCGGCTGCCCCCTAGTGTGCGAGCTGCGCAGACGCAGGCCAGTGTCGTTTCCCGGTACTCTTTCAGAGAGGATCTCCAGCATCTGGCCACCCGGGAAATGAAGCCGAGGAAAGGAAACCCCATCTCGACTGTGACCAGAATTATGAAAACCGACCACTCTGTCTTACCAACTTTAATGCTAGGAGGGACAAGGAGGCTTCCCTCCCTAGTAGGCCCAGGACACAAAGTAAAGGCTTTTCAAGTCATAAAGGACAGTCATATCCATGAATTTTCAGGATGCTCACATCATAGTATTAAATAAGAGAAGACATGCAGCGCAGAGTTCTTTTCCTTCTGGAATTAAAACTCACCCGAATCTTGTTCTGTAGGGTCTAGCACTCCACTTTCACCATCCTAGATGATAATGAGCTCGACGGATGGGTTAAATCTATACTACGTAAGGAAAACTAAAGAACTTCCTGCTCAGCCCCACCTCACCCCGTGGGATTTGCAAGCCCAGATGGAGGGAATGACAGAGCAGCCCACCCAGGAAGGTTGCAAACCAGCCAATGGTGCCTCCCTGAGCCCAGCAAGTTACCCCCTTGAAAGGCAGCCACCCACTCCTAAGGCCAACAATGATGGGCGCATCACCTAATGACTTCAGATCACACAGCCGTTGAGCATTTCTTTGAATTTTATTGAAAATTGACATGGACATTAGAAAGGTATCAAGCTAAACAGTGCTGGTTTCATGATGTTTCTCCTGGTGAATGAAAGCCCCAGAGGGGCAGTGATTGGTCACACCTTGAGCAAAAAGAACAAAGGAGAAGGAAAAACGAACACAGGTTCTGGAAAACATGCAAAGAGGCTCTCTTAAGAGACACTGGACAGTGGAATGGCCATGGTTGTAGGGATATATGTGAATGAGCACACTCACATGGTATTTTGATGCAAGTTAAACCAATGAATTCAAGGCAGATTTATCAACATCAAAGCTCTCCCTCCAGATCCCAGGGTGAGTAGAAACCTCTCAAAACCCCAACTGGCCTTGGAAGTTTGAATGGAGTAATTTTGCTCTCACTAAGCTCAAACTCCCTCCTGTCTCTCCCTTCTCCATCTGAGTGTTAGTAGGTCCATTTTCCCCCCTTGCTTGGAGTCTGCAGAAGGTCTGCAAACGCTGAAGAAGATATGAATGTCGCTTGACTTTCTCTTCCATATTCAGAAATGCTTAATAATGGCCGTAGACAGTCAACTCATTGAACCAGAGAATTGGCATTTAAAAAGAAAATCAGAAAACTTGTGAATAGTACTTGCACACCCACAGCTGAGGTTTCCTGCCCCAGTCACTTACACTTGGGTGAGTCATCCTGTAGGTGTCTCTCTGAGGTTACATTTGGTCCATTCTCCAGCTCTGACGGTTCTTTTCCTGCCTTAAGTTAGGACAAGACACTTCCATTTAAAATACCATGTAAGTCAGGAGAGAGCCTCTTGCCTGGTGACACAGGGACACATGAACACTTGTTGAGTGTGTGGTGTGTGTGTGTGCGCAGTTTGGGGAGAGAGGGAATTGGTTGGTTTCTGGTTTGCAACACTATGGAACCCTAACTCTTCTATAATGGCAGTCTTCTCCTTTAGACTTAGTGCAGCTGCTGAAGACAAGATTAAAAAAAGCTGGAGAGGGAGAGAGAAAGAGAAAGAAAACATGAGATTAGCCAAAGAAAAGGGACATTCAAAGTAAGACAGGGTGAGGGGAGTGGGCAGTGTGAGGTAGCACAGATGAAACTTGGGGAAGGCAGGATAGAATGGGGTCACCGATGGACCATCACCACCGGGAAATCTGCTGAGAAGGTTTTAAGAACACCACACACCAGTTGAAAGCTTCTTGTTTTAATTAAAAAAAAAAAGCACATATTAACAGCCACATGTGAATGTCAAATGATTAAAACAAAAAACATGAACAAAGACAAAAGCGACCTGTAAGGCAGCTAGGAAAAGCAAATTTCTTGGCTTAAGAGAAATGAGGGGTGTGTGTGTGTGTGTGTCTATACACAGGGGTATTTTTCAGGAAGGCCATTCCATTCCAGTCTGGGCAGGCGGGACACAGACCATTTCTAATAACTGGGTTTGTTTCACCAGAAGTAAACAGAGTACTTAGGGTACTTTTTAAAATGGTAACAATTGTACTAAGTAAAAAGCCTTTTCACTGAAGGAAAAAAACCTTTCTGTCTACAGTGAGAAAAGCTGCCCAATAAAATAAACATTTAAATTATTTTCATAGCTTTGGTTGACTTTCTAAAGGTCTCATGTTCACGGACAGGTTAGGGTTTTGTTTACCACACTTCCTTGATTACAAGGACCATCTAGAGCACCTGTTAAACATACACAGCCTGGGCTCCATTCCAGACTTCCAGGAAAGCTGAACAGTTAACGGATGGTGCCCCGAGACTTCTATCATCAGCGGAAGAACTCGGTTCGGGAGCTGGCCTTGAGTCCTCTGCTTTGCCTGGATATTTTTCTATAGGGAAGAAGAAACCTCAAAGGCCCTCTCATAGTAACTGTTCGTTTTCTCCTGAATGTCTAAAGACTCATCTCCAGGAACATCCATGAACAGATTGAATCCATTTTTGAAGTGGATTGGGAATCAGGAGACACTAAAGTTAGCCTGCTTCTGCCACAAAACAGCGCTGGGACCTCTGGCAAGTCCTTCATTTCTCTGGCCCTCAATTTCCTCTCAAAAAAAAAAGTGGGTCATATCTGTCTTCCAGACCAGAATATCTCCCTTCATACAAAATTCCTGCCTAGTCTCTGAAGGTCTCTCAAAGGCTGGGTGGCTCTAATACCTTTTGAAGTTTTCAGAGCTCCTCAAGCCTCCAGTAGTAAACCTGTAAACAAATGCAAATAACAGGGGCCTCCTATTTGTAATGCAAATAATTAACCCGAGGATGGAGACCGGTTGGTTGTTTAAGTTTGGGATTCTTGGGAAGCAGCTGTGAAACTGGTCACAGAAACATCAAAGCTGTAAATAAGAAGCCTTTCCCTAGGAGACCTGACAGCACTAACTTAGCATCTCCCAGAGGTACCGGCTAAGTATACAAACTTCTTTGTTTCTTAAATCGCCAAGCATAGGGTCTCCGAAAATACTCCACTGTGCGACTTGGATTTTCTCAAGAAACTAGCGTGGGCGTTGGCAGCATCACTTTCCTATTGCTTCTGGCCACCCACCAATCAGTGACTCACCAAACAATCCGTATCCAAACTGTACTCCTGCTTTGCCAACAAGAGAAAGTGTGTGTATTCCTCTGCTTTTCATTTTTTCTACTTTTCAATCCCTGTTCTTATCTGTTATTGAAGAAAGAACACTCCCTCCCCAGTCTCAACACTTCAAAAAGACCTGAAAATGTAGCATAGCCTTACTTGACTGTGTTTTGAAAGAAAGTGACAAAAAAAAAAAACCCTCCAAAAAATGAAAATAAAAAAGGTGGTCATGGTCAGGTGCCGGCGGGACTGAGGCAGAACTCAAAAGAAGAGGTGGGGCTTGAAGTGGAGGTACATGGCAGAAGCAGGGGGCCCAGCTGCCTGGCACCTCAAAGGAAATCTGTCAGTTACAATGGGAACCTTGGCTTAAAAGGTTAAATGGAGTCCAGTCCAGCTGTAGCAGGGAATACTATTCAGTACACAGCCATGGATTACTGCAAAGGAAGGGTAGAGAAACGGCGTGTTAGCCACAGATCATCGCCAGGTCACCTCCAGCTCTCACTCTCTCCCTGGCCAAACATCAAAGGCCACTGACACCACCTCGTGGCCCTGACAATGGAGGGCTCTCTACTTCAAAGGAATTCCCAAAGCCGCTATCAGATGGGCCCCATTATAAAAAATTAGGGCTCAAAGATTTTTTAAATATCCAATCAAAACTGGAGATAAAGTTAGGGACCACTTCTTTTCTCCTGTCCAGCTGGTAGCCTCACCTCTTCTTACTGGGGGACGTGTGCAAAATACCGATTGAAAGTCATCACATTCACCAAATAGTTTGGAGGACTCATCATAGCAAAACTGAAAACACTGATTCTTTGACTGCTCAGTTTGGCAGCTGACAACATCGGATGATACCTGCCACTGGCTCTGCCTTGTTGGGATGGTGTGGCATCCTAAGGGAAATTACAGAGGAGATGCTGAGACACCTCAGAACAATTCCATAAGACACTAGGCTGGTAATAATATTCAGGTTTATTCTCCCTTCTGCACCTGTGGGGTACCCAGAATTATAGAGAGGGAAAATTTATGCTACTTTCTTCAGCAGTTGTGTTGTCGGGGAAGGGCTGGGTATAAGTATAAACTTGTTCTGGATTTTTAACGCAGCTTGAGTGCGGTTACTTTGAGTGAATCAAAACTGGAAAGGCTGGGGTGACAGGCCCAAAGGAAAAGATGCCAAAAGATCTCCTTTTGGAGCTTTCCGAGAAGGGGCTGTGGCTCCTACTGGGGGCTAAGGAATGGTCGGGGAAGCTCAGTGACTGGGGTACTGACCAGAGCTCACCCAGCCATGGTGGATGCAAATACCTTGGGGAAACAAGCAGCAGTTGGAAGAGGGAAGCTGGTGGTGGAGAGGAACAGCTGGGACCCCCAAACACGGTACAGTCTGGCAAAGATGGGGTGGGGAATGGCCAGCTGGGGGCGCTGGGAGGGGCACTGGGATGCAGGATGCATCTCCAAGCCACGTGACTGCTGGCTTCTTGACCAGAGGCCAGACACGGTCCTCAGGCTCTCAGGCTTCTATAAACCTTGGCAGGAAGAGAGGGGAGGGCACGGGTGTGTGCCCCCCAGACGTGTTAAGGGGGAATTAGAGAAAGGGAGGCCCAGCTCTGTTGCGCAGGAAAAGGGCGTCTACAGGAAGCCCAAACTGAAAATGAAAAGAGAAGTTGGGTTAATGAATGGATGGATTAATGTACAAAAAATAAAAAGGTTAGAAGAAAATTGTCATGATGACTAATGGCTCAATTAGAATATAGCTATTGTAGATCGGCTTAAGGTCTTACTGCATCGGCTTCCGGGAACATGCTTTGGTCTCATTCACTCATACACACCTTTGAGTGGCGACCACCGTGGCATTAGCTAGCAAAATAATTATTAGCAGCCACAAGAATACTTTTTGTCTCTTCTTAATTACTGGGTCCTGATCAGCACGCTCCACCCAGGCACCGTATACAGGAATATCTTCAGCAAATCTCCAGGTGGCTTCAGGCCAGGGGACAGAGCACCAGGCTTTCAGCCAGTGATGGCCTCGTCCCATAGGGAAAGCAGAGGAGGTACAGGTTTCACATTAGGTCACCTTCGGAGAGTCCCAGTCAGCTAACTGGTACCCCGGGGCAAGATCTGCGTGAGAAGTGTCTGGGGGTGGTGGCTGGGCTCTGCATGAAGGTCCAACCAGTCACCCAACAACCTGAGCTATGGAAATGCATTATTTTTTGTGTTCACACCGCACTTTGAACTTTCTCCCATTTAAATTCATCCATGTGACATAAATGGGGCAAGTAGTATGGATCCCCATTTGACATATAAGGAAG
This sequence comes from Camelus dromedarius, assembly GCF_036321535.1. Classification (NCBI taxonomy): domain Eukaryota; kingdom Metazoa; phylum Chordata; class Mammalia; order Artiodactyla; family Camelidae; genus Camelus; species Camelus dromedarius. The sequence continues at coordinate 25,498,062 of NC_087472.1, read as the reverse complement.
CTAAGAAACAGCAAAGCCAAGTGACTTGCCCAAGGTCACACAGAGAGTCACAGCCAGCAGCAGAGCCTGAATCCCTTGGCTGCTTGATCAAGACTCCTTTACTTCACACCACAGTGTCCCTGAGAACTCCCTGCCTCTGGATCTCAACCCCTAGTTTTTTTGTTTTTGTTTTTGTTTTTGTTTTTCCTGAAGAACACATTTATCTCATTAAATAAAGGCTATTAGATATTGGGGAGGAACAGTTAAAAGTGTATACTGAGTATGTTTGTACAGTCACTTCCTCACAGTGAATATATCCACACACATACACACACACACACACACTTATGTGAATGGCAATTTATACCAGGAATTAGGCATTTTGCATTCTCTTTCCAGTTCTGCCACTAACTCACTGTGTGATCCTTGGTAAATCTCTTAAATTCCCCACTCCTCCATGTATTCTATCTTGTAAACTGAAGATTAGTCCCTCCTCCTCTACCTCACAGGATTGTTGTAATGTGAAAATGAGATATCATATGGAAAATCACATTGAATAGAGTTAAAATGTAATACAAATGCTCATCTCTATTTTCACTCCTTGTCTACTCCCCAGGGGAAGAGAAACCTCAACAACACTGTGACAGCCTGTGTCCTGGGTTTCATGGGAAGGCTGATGTGTTTCGATATGTGTATATTGTCTATATACTTGGCATCCCCTCCAAGGGTCAAGGGACCAGTAACCACTGAGCTATAGCATCTGCCTCTTCACGGAGGGAGAATTTCTTTCAGTTGCAGACAGCTGCCAGGAGTGCCTTAAGCAATTTCAAAACCAGCAAGGAACAGTAAGCCTCCTTCTGCCTGTGCTCCAGTTAATGAGGGGTGGCCTTTGGGACCCACCCCTAGAATGAGGGCTTTGGGGAAGGGACAGGCTACCTTTGCTGCTTTCAGACCCCAGGGAGCCAAGGTCTCCCTTCCCTATTTGGTTCGGAGCTGCTCTTGCGGTCTGCTGGGGAGAAGTATGCCAGAAAAAGCCAATCTACTTAGGGTCGGAGTTGGCTGTTCTCGCTGTTTGCCAATTGCCTCTCGCTCGTAAAGTACGGCTTTAATTATAGTTTTGCCAGAATTAATTTTAGCAATGGCCATTAACAATGATTTACTCAGGGAAAGCTGAACTAAATTGTGTCAAATCATGTTAATTCAGGTTTTATGAACTGAAATCTAAGTGACCAGGATGCATTTTTCCTGTTCTCCTCATGGAAAATGGGAGAACGAAGAAAATACACATGAAGTAAGTGCCAGGCACTTTGCTAGGCGCTGGGACTGCAGCCGTGGACAGACGCTCTCCGACTCGAGAGTCTTCTTCCACGGAAACCTGCTGTTTCATTCAAGTCAACTAGCAGGGCTCCAAGACTTGCCTTTAAGCCAGACAATAAATCATGTCATTGTTCTTTTAGGGTTGTTTCCTTTGGCCCAATTTCATGGGCCTTATGTTTCAGAAGCTTCTATGGACTTCCTCTTCGGGATTTGCTTGAAAGTAGATGTTTTGCCAGCTGCCCAAAGTCCCCAGTGCAGTAGCTGCAGCAATCAGTTTGGTGACTAACAGCAGGCTTTCCATTTAAATCATAAACTCCATGGGTGAATGGGGAGAAGTCCTCTCAATATTTTATATTCCCTGAGCCAAACAAACCAAATGTAAAAGGCATTTATGAGACAACCGGGGTATTCTGAACACTGACTAGAAATTTTATGTGAACGAATTGTTAATTTTGGAGGTGTGATAATGGTGGCATTGTGGTTATGGGTTTTTTTTTTTCTTAAAGAGTCATCTCTTAGAAATACATGCTGAAGTATTTACAGATGAAGTATGTGGGTTTTGCTTTACAATAATCCAGCCGGTTTGGGTTAACATTGGAAAGAGGATTGGCATCTGTTGACAGTTGTTTGGGGGCGGGGTTGTGGGTACACAGGGCTGCATGGTACCACTCTCTCTCTTCTTTTGTTCCTGTTTGAAAGTATCTATGGTAAAGTTTTTAAATGGTAATAAGCCTAATTATGTTCAATTAAAAATATTTATGTTCCCACCCCACTCACTACCTGTGTCTAGAAGAATAGACAGAAGGTGCTTAACCATTGCTATAATCAACCTGTAAACTATGTGAGGCCACGGGCTACTTTATTCACTCCTGTGGACATAACACCTAGCCCTTGCAATCCCTCTTACCAAAGGTTACCTGCTTACCTCCTTATCAAAGGTATTCATGAAGCTGGTACTTGTAGAATTAAATATAAGGAGTTCTCTATAATATCTGAGAACTCTTCATTTTCTTCCACTTTTCTTATGATTTTGGGGAGTTACATAGCCAAAGGAAATTGGGGAACTTAAACCTCTCGGATAAGAAACAGCCACCAGAGGGAAACAGAGAAGCAAGTTTCCGTTGGCTCGGAACAGTCCCAAACCTGGGGGGGTCAAGGCTGACCGTGACATTGCAGGACAGGGCTTGTGAACCCAACAGTTCCCCTCATCACTACAGTTTAGTTAATTTTGAGAGTAATGATGAAGGCTCTTTAAGGAAAAACAATGGCCACCTATGCTACCTAACTGTTTTGGCAGCAAAAGTCTGAAAAAACCCTCACTTTAAATCAGGAAGACAAACATTCCACAGGTACACTTGAAATCACACCAGACTATTTCTGAATATTATAAATCACAAGAGAAAACTAGCTAGGACAATGAAGTAGCTTCTTTTCTATTAGATACATGTGTTGGGCAGGGGATGAGATTTGGGGAGAGGTGTTCTAGAAGCCACTGCCAGTTCTACTTAGAGTTAATAAAGCTTACCAGGACCCTGGGTCTCATGCAGCATGCAGCAAACAGCAGAGTTAACTGTAAAACAGTAAAAGCTGATGAAGATGGAGTGAGCTTGGGGAGAAATCAAATATTATGAGTTGACACAAACAGTGAAGAGTTAGAGGTCAAAGGAGATTAGGAGGAGTGGGGAGGTGAAGGAAGAAGGGGGCTGGTAGGGAGCCCTGAAACACTGGTGCTCTTTCTTAAGCTCTTTAAGAGCAGCCAAAGGAAATCCTCCATATGTGATTCTATTAGATCAAACCACCATCTCTCAAGAAGAAATGCTACTACCACCCACCACTTCTACCCTCAACTCCCCTCCCCACCACCCACATCATCACCACGGGGACCAGAGTGACACAGGTCTAGTGATAGGTCTTCCAGAGGTTATCTAACTGTTCAGGGAATTACACAAAAAGCCCAGGTCTGGGGCCATTTATACACCTGGAAGTATGGAAGAGGACAGGCTGTTCTGTTTGGCTCTCTTGTTAATATGAGGTGCCACGTGCCAGTGAGGTGTTCGCCTATCTCAAAATTGGGAAAGGGTGCCACCACCAACTCCAAACATTCCTGGAGACTGAAGGGACATGTCTCCCTAGATAAGGTCTTCTGCCTGGGGTGGAGGTGGGGGTCAGTTAATTGAGGGCAACTAGGAGAAAGCCTGGTCTGAGAGGAACTTCCACTGAACATCTCAATAGGGACTATTTATAGTTTAGCATCAGTAGGGTCCAAACAAATGAATCTCCTAACTCCTGCCAGCAGGCTGTGAGACTGCCCCAGGGGTCGACTTAACAAACACTACAGGACTATGAAAGTAGCAGGTTAGAGTTGGAAGACAAATTTAGACTTTTCCGAACTTAAATATAGGAATCCATTCCTGCTGGTGCAACTAACACACCATGACAGATCATTTAATATACAGTGTGTCCAAGGAGGCTTTTTTTCTCACTAGGTGAACTTTGCCTATCAGGTAATATCAAAAAAAGTTAATTAGTCAGTGACTTTGACATAGATTGTTATGATTCAGTAACAAAGATCTCTGGACTAATTGGTGAAAATGTTCAAATTACACTTTTGAAAAAAGAATAATCAGATGGCAAAACCGGGTGCCTTCAAATATAAAATCTTTGACTAATGTATTTTACTGTTGTTGAAATGTTGTACTGTTTTCTTCCTAAGTGGTAAGCTGGGCACAGAGGAAAGGAAGGTGTTTCCTCTTTCCGGCAAATATCCCCTAGTTGAGTCCAGCAACCAGTGGCTAAGAACAGAAGGCAATGACCATGGACATTGTTCAGATCCTCAGGCCACTTTAGTAAGGACATTGTCTAACCCTCCAAACGAGGGCTCCTCCAGTCACACCGCACAAACAACTAGAGCACCAGGGACCACTGGTGGTTTTCCGGGCATTGTACAGGTCCCGTCAGAAATGCATTTCTTGCCTCTGGTTCTGGGGTGAAGATGGATAACTTCAGCAAGCAAGGCCTGGGGTTGGGTCAGGGTGACTGACCCACATGGTAACCAGGAGCGCGTGCTATATCCTACCTCCCCCAACACCAGGGGAGACAGATGGATTGTTCAGTCATTCTCCAGCTTGAGGATGGGGTACACGGAGGACATGAGCCTCCAAGGGCCCCCTGCCAAGTTCGTGCTTCCCCAGGCTGGGAACAACTAAGCAGCCAAGAGGGAGGGACCGCGAAGGGACGAGAAATCAGGACCACGCTGCAGCCTTCAGCAGCAGGGTTAGGCTCTCTCAGCTGTGAGAACGGAGGAGGATGAGGCTGGCCAGCTCCAACCTCCCAGGGAGAAAGAGGGTACCTGGAGGCTTCTGCTAAGGCTCTCTCCTGCTACCCTCTCTCTGCCCTTCTTTTTGTTCATCTCTTCCTGATAACTTTGCAGCCTTTCATTCCCTCCCTTCTTCCTTCTACTCTCTCACACTCCTTTTGCTTTTCCTCCCCTTTCCCTCCCTCTCCTCCTACCCAAGTGAGAGGGCGAGCAGAGGGGCTGGGCCTCTGGGGCCACAGCCCTTCCCTGCTCTCAGCTCCCCCAACTCAGGGGATCCACAGGTCCCGTGGGGACACTGAGACCAGTCACAGGGGCCCAAAGAGCCTATCAGCCCACAGTTGGCCTCTGGTCACCACCCTGAAGGGATGAGCAGGAGAAGAAAAAAGCCCTCGCCCCAGAGCACCCTACCACTTACTTTTTCTTCTCTTTGTCTCTTTTCAGAGTCTGTGAGCCTCCAGCCTGGGAGCCCTGGGACTGGAGCAGCTCAGCTGCCGTCTTTCTCTGTTTGAAAGCGTTCACTTCATCATCCAGGGATTTCTTCTTATCCTCCAGCTTCTTCTTCTCGTCCTGGTGAAGTTTCTTCAGACGGTCGAACTTCTCATGCAGCTGGCAGGGAAACACAGGAAGTTTGGGGAGAGATCCCCCGCCCCAGGAGCACAGCCCAGTGGAGCCAAACCCAGGGATGGGGTGGGGATGGGCAAGCTTGCGACCCTGCAGGACCCTGGGACCTGAGGAGACATTTCAGCCAGGGATGGCTATGATGGCAGCAAAGGGCACCATGTTCTGGAGAGTTCTCTCCTCCTGCCATTTTTCCTCCACAGTTCTGCTCCTGAATACGGTCAAGGAACTGTGCGTTCTGCTTAATCAAGCATTTTATTTAAGAGTCCCCATAGTTACTACATATGGTTAATAATAACATCAATTATAATATAGAACATTTATTGAGTGCTTATTATAGGCCAGGTACTGGCTTTTATAAGCACTTTATATGTATTAACTCATTTAATCATCACAACAACCCTCTGAGGTAGGTTCTGTTATTATCTGCCTTTTATTAGGAAACAGAAGGTAGGAGAAGTTTAAGGAATTCACCCAAGGTCAAGCCCTTCTTTAGATGATTATATAATGAGATTTCTCCATATAAAAGGGGCTCCAATCACAGAGGCTCGTCGGGGATTGCAGAGAAAACTCCTGCAACGCCGAAGCCAGTCAAAGAAAACACTTGTCCTTGGACACGGAAGGAGATAAAAGAATTTTAGAAAATGGAATGAGCACAGAAACCTCAGCTTTGAGCAAAGGGAGACTTAACTAGCCCCGAACAGAGCCACAGACCCAAAGGAAAAGAGCAAGAATATTCCAGCATGCCACTGTGTTAAGTGGATCAGGCAGCCAGGGGGGTAGGTGGTAACAAACTAGAATGTGATAAACTACCCTGAAGAGTGAGAGCCAATCAAGCATCATTCCTCTTTCTTTGGGGGATTCGGGAGAGAACTGAGGGCTCTGCAGCACTCACGGCACCCCGTGAAGGAGGCTGGGTGCCCTGCAGGTCATCCGGAACTGTCACGGAGTAAGGAGTGGTAGGTGACAGACTTGCTGAGTAAATCAGCTTTCACTGGTCACATGGGCTCGGGTGGTGGTGAAGCTCTGCTGATCAGCTGCTTTCACGTGGCTTTTGTTCACTGGCCTTTCCTTCATTTATCTGTCTTTTAGATCCCTCACCTCTCTTCCTAAAAGTACTGGGTGACATTTTTCTTTTGAAAAGTGAAACTGAAGTGAAGTCAATACTCTTGCCACACACAGGCTTTGGCAATAACCCCGGAGCGTCACAGCAGATTAAAAGAGGAAGAGACTTGGGAAGTAATTAAGTGCTTCCTTTCTTTATGGCTTTTGAGGCCCAGAGAGCTGAAGCAGTTGCTGACATGACCAAAACTGTGGCTGAAGCCAGTTAATCTGGCAGCAGTTGGGGAATCGGTAGTGGGGCCTTGGAGGCAAGGCGATGGTTACAGGACTAACTGCATTCTATTAGTCACGGCTTAAGTAATGAAATCCCCAGATAGACCATCAAGCCTTAGCTTAAAAACTCACTAGAGCCGCACAGATGTTTCTCTAACACCAGCATGAAATGGAACAGAATGTCCAAGTGGATGGGGAAGTGCTCCAGCTGTCACTGGTTTCGGATTCAGCAAGGTACCCAGGACTCACCACGACCACCTTTCCCCATGGCCGTCAGAGCAGGTAGGATGGGGCAGGACAGCCAAGAAAGTGACCAACTGTCCCTAATGAGCTCCAAACTCCCAGGAAGGGGAGAAAATTAGCCCGCACCTGGCCTTAAGGGGCCATGCCAGATCCTGACTCTTGAGCGGCGCCACCCAACAGAACTTTCTGCGAGGCTGGAAATGTTCAGTATCTGAGAGCCACTAGTCACATGAGGATTGAGCATTTGAAATGTGGCTAATGCAATGGATAAACTGAGATTTAAATTTTATTTGATTTTAGTTCATTTAAATTTAAATAGCCATGTGGGCTAGCAGCTACCATATGGGACAGTGTGGTTCTAGAGAATTAAATAACAGAGAATGAGAAAATATCCAAGCCTTGGGGAATGAGGGATTGAGAAGACACAGATCTCATAGCCTTCTCTGCGCCAGCCAAGGCAGGGCTGCAGAGGCCGTGCCCCATTCCTGCCGAGAGGCTGCAAGACTCCCTGGGCTGCTCTCTTGGGGCAGAAACCTCCGTCTTGCCCAAGTTCAGCCTCCTTTTCCTTCCCACCTGGCAAGCAGGCTCACATTTACCTCTTTCTCTGCCTCTTTAAGTTCAGCTTCTTTTTCTTTGACTCTCTGGACGAACATCTGTCTCATCTCTTCTTCTTTTTTCTGCAGCTCCCCTAGGAACTCATTCCTTTTGGCCTCATATGTCTCCTGTAAACTGAGAACATGGTCAGATTAATTCCCCTGCCTTTAGAATGGCTCCTATTTGATAAAAACTGGCCCCATTGATCCTTCCCAGGTGCCCCCATCCTCCCTTCCTCAATTCTGAGAGAGGTGCAGAAGCAGGACCACAAAGCTGTGGGCACCTGGCTTGGCACATGACAGCAGGGTCACAGGGTGCCAGGGGGGATGGGACAGCCCTGGTGAACCGGAGAGATTTGGAACTGGGAGTGACTTAGAACATTTGCTTCTATACCCTGATTTTACAGAGAAGGAAACAGGCCCAGAGAAGTGAAGTGACTTGCTCAAGATCACACAGCTATTAGAGGCAGAGCTGGGACGGGAAGCTGGCTCTCTTGTTTCATAATCTAGGTCCTTCCACTTGCCCTATGCTACCAGGTCCTGGCTTTGAAACTGACATTAATGAATGATTTCAACAAACACTTGAGACTCGACCATGTGCTGGACACAGGATTAAGTGACGGTATGCTCATGAGTCAACATCTAGAGTCAACAGCCACTGTGCCTGCCATCAAAGAATTCACAGTCTAGTTCAAGATGCTTGGGCTAAGTCTCCCTGCCCCTGGCCTGGACTTAGTCTTCAAGAAATAGGAATTAGCCTGGTAAAGAAGAAGAGGCTGTGTGCTCCACAGAGGGCAGCCTGTGAAAAGGCATATGTGGAGAAGGAATGGCACACCTGGGTAGTCAACCGGGTCCCACAGGGCTGCAGTGGTGGGAGATGAGGCTCCTGAGTAGGCAGGAGAGAGCAGGTGCTGGATGCTTTGTTAAGATGTGGATGTTTATCCACAGCAGGGTTTTAAGCAGGGCTGACTTGATCTAATTTGAAAATGGGAAAGACCATTCTGGGTGTTGTGTGAAGGACGGACTTTCTAACGATCCAAGTAAGAAATGATGAGCTCTGAATGTTAAGGGGTGGTAGGGGGTGGGGGAACAGGAGAACAGTAAGGGAAGCAGAACTCCCAAGACTTGGAAGGAGTCAAAGATGATTTTGATTTTTTACCTGGGCAACCAGGTGGATGGTGGCACCATGTACTGTGGCAGGGAACACTGGAGGAGTATGTTTAAGAGGGGAAGAGATGAATTAAATTTTAGGCAACTTGAGTTTTAGGTACATCCTCTATGAGATGTCCAAGTGAAAATTTCCAGTAAGCAGGGGGATCACTCAATTTGGAGCTCAAAAGTAAGATTTTAGCTTGGGAGTCACCTATTTCTGGGTGGTAATTAGGGCTGTGGGGGTAGAAACAACCAGCTGGAAAAAGAATTGAGAGTGAAAGGAGCAGAGGCCCTAGGAAAGAACATGCAAAGGACTACACTGAACAAAATGAACCAGCCAATAAAGCTGAGAAGGAGTTGCACATGAGAGAGGACTAAACCCAGCCAGATAAGTGCTATAAAAGCCAAAGGCAGAGAGAGTTTCAGGAAGGAGGCAGTGGGGAGGGGTATCGAACACTGTGCTGAGATCCAAAAAGATGGAACTCAGAGGCCACAGTGTAATTGGCCACGAGTATGTGGCTGCTGACCTTGGAGAGAGGCATCTCCATTCAGCAACATGGTGGGGGCAGAAGCCAAGTAATTATAGAACAATTCTTTCTCCTTCCCATAGGAGCCAAACTCCTTGACAGGGTGAAGACTGGTGACAAGGAGCAGGGTGAGGGAGTTTCTTTAGGATGAGGATGTCTGCCTGCAACATGGAAAGGAGCCAGCAGAGAAAGTGTGCAGAGGGCGAGAATGTGGGAAACAGAGGTAGTCAGGATGCAGTCAAGGAGGGGAGGGGACTAGATGACACCTCTTACCCCCTGCAGATGCAGATTAAAGCTCTCAGAGGGGAGGGAGCCAGAAAGCTAAGGGAACACACACCAGAGAGACAAGCACGTTTTCCTCCAACCCCAGGGGCTCCAGCAGCCCCTGTCCATGAACGGGAGTGAGCCCGCCCCTCCAGAACAAGGTATCCCCAAAGGACTGGCTATGCTTTGCCCCCAGGCTGGCTTTCTGCTGTGAGCAAGTCCTCTGGGATCTCAGAGGCCATTTGAAGGCCTTCTTAGCCCACAAGCATTCCCCTCACTCACTTACCAAGGCCTGACATTTCCTAAAAGGAGATGTGAGCTCCAACGAAGGGCACCACACCATCATTTACAAGGTAGGGCTTATGTCACACATCATGCATAGAGATCGGATACTTAAACATATAACTCCCATCAGCATGGTTACTTGAAAGCATTTGAAGCAATACTTTCAAAAACATTCCTCTTCTCTGAAAGCATCTTAGATTCTGATTTGAAATGTTAATGATTAGTAACATCCTGTGGTCAAAACAAAACTCACACTTGAACGCAAATACTAACAACAGCGAATGAAGAGCCAGAGGTTTGACACATTTGCAATGACTGTTGTCTGGTCCCATCTGATTTTGATATTGGGGAGGAGGGAGGTAAAGAACAGACTGGAAACCCAACAGAGCAGCCGGAGCCTGATGAAGAAAGTGGGGCAGAGGCCAGGCACAAACTGGCACGTTGAGGAAGAAGGCCCAGGCTCAGGGCTGGCAGCTGCCACACATCTACTTGTGGCAGCGAGACCATCGGCTCTGCTGGTCCCCTGGCCCCCTCCCTGGCCCTGCTCTTAGAAGCAGGGCAGCAGCGCTTATGAAGCCCGCCCTGCCACAGCTCGCCTGGCAGGTGTGCCGAGGCCAAGAAAGTACGGGCAAGCGGAACTGGCAAGTGACTTAGCCCCACAGCTCTGGGTCTGGGCACCCTTGTCTCGCTTCCCCTGTGAATTCTGCAGGGCGAGGCATCCACACCCCCTGGGTGGGCTGAGCTGGGCTGGGCTGGGCTGGGCTGGGCTGGGCTGGCGGGAGAGGTACCTGAAGGGCTTGCTATCGGGGTCGGTGTCCTTGAAGCCCATCTCCTCCAGCTTACAGCGGCGGTACAGCTCATAGTGGCGGCTGTGGGTCTGCTCCCGGAGATCCTCCATGTTGACCCGGATCAGCATTTCTCGCAGCTTCACAAAGTCGCAGTGAGCTTCATTTTCAACTGCATGGCCGGGGTGGGGGTATGGAAAGTACATTGAAAGGAAGGCCAGAAGAAGCAGAAATGGATGAAACAAGAGGTGAAATGTCTAACAGCAACCTTGACTTTTGATCTTTGTATACAGAGCTTGTGATTTTGCCTCTTAATTGGCTTTTCTACTAAAAAGACAAATGAAAAGTGCCAAGAATGACAGTAATGGGAAACTGTAGTGCCCTAAAAATATCTAAGAAGACACTCAGTAGCACCTCAACCCAAATTCACCGATCTGACACTCATAGGAGAGTTTGCTTTGCTCTGCACCACTTTCAGGATGATGGCAAATGCACATTTAGCCATCCATCCAAGAAATACTTGCAGAATCTCTGCAGGATTGTATGAGGCACTGGGAATTCAGAAACAAAGTTATGAAGTCTTGCTCATAGGGCTTCCATTTAGTGGAAGAATAGACACAAATAGACGAATAGAATACAAAGCAAAGGTTACCACCATGGAGGTATACAGCCAAGGTGCAACGAAAGCCTAGCAGAGGGGGGCCTGAGAACTCTGGGGCGAGTGAAGACTTCACCAAAAAGGCGACAGACCCCTAAGATGACTCTTTAAGGAAGACTAAGAATTCATCAGGCGGATAAGGGACTCCTTGCAAGGCTTCGATGAAGTTAGGCAAGTTTCCATAGCTAAAAAGTTGCAGTTAGGATTCCAATCCAGGTCATCTAAAGGAGAGGCCAAGGCTATGACCAGGTGCCAAAGTCCAAAGAACAAGGGGGAAGAATGAGGACATCAATAGGACAGGGACAAGGAGGGGTGTGGAGCACAGGCATGGCCCATCTAGATGACAGAAGCTTCAATGGAGGTGTTTTTAGAGGGTGGATAATAGCCTGACAGCAGCATTGGTGATCAGGACAGAATAGGCCCCACTTTCCAGCCTAAGTGAACAAGCTCCCTCCTCAAAAGAGTATGGTAAAGGTCTGCATTTGGGGCAGTGGCCAAGAAGGATGGACATGTGGCCCCAATCCCAGCAAAGGAACTTCTGGTTGGAAGATAAGGGTGTGAGCAGTGCTCCCACACGTGTCTCCAGGCATGGCTCCACCTTGCTGGGATGGGGGTGTCTAGCCTGACCACACCAGGACAGTGGCGTCTCAGATGATGAAAAGGCACAGTCAGCCCAGATTCTGCCTCACGGGTCTGGGTGAAGGTTGTGGGGGACAGGGAGGGGGTCTGGGATGACAGGGTTGGGGAAAGTTGCAGCAGACTGCCTTGTGGTCGTCAGAGCAATCTTTCCAAAGCCCAGATCAGCCTGCAGAACCCCTCTGCTTAAGACCTTTTGCCTGTGGGAGAAAGGCCCTCGCTGATATGCTGTCACAGAACAGACCAGCTTCCCAGGACCTCCTCCATCTCAGGAGAGTGGTCCTTGGCAACCAGTCAGAAGAAGTGACTCCAAGGCCCCTGCAAGGACCAGACAGTGGACAGCTTCTCTCACTCAAACAGAACAGTGAACTCAGACTTACAAGAAACACTTTCAAAAGCCCCTTTGTTGGTTAGGCTCAGGTGGTCTGAACCAGGGGGAGTCACTGGGACCACGTCTGCTAGCGTCTCCTCATTTCACCTCAACTTCCCGTCTCTCAGACTACAAGTTCATTCCCAGGGTGAGACTGTTGGTCCAGAAACCATCTGCAAATGTTCCTAGAGGAGCATCCCTGGCCCCAAGTGGTAGAGAAGATGAAAATCTAGCACAGCTCTGATAAGCAGTGCTGTCATACCGGTGGAAAAGCCAGCTACCACCAGAGTGTCTCTGGTGTGTCCTAGAACATGTCAGCCTTTGATGCGACATGGACAACCTCCCACCTGCTTTTGGGTGCTTGCTCAGTGGCAGGGATGAGTTGGTGGGGAACCAGCCACCCTCTCACACACAATGCCCCTGCCATCTGCCACCCAGCATATAGCTGGAGACTAAGAGAACCAGACTCCTCTTCTACTCATGGCAATGTCTTGGGCCTGGGTTTATCCACTGAACTGACTACTACCAAGGGTAACTTACTTAACACGTGTCAGGCAGACTACAAAAGGAACTTTCTTGAGCCTGTAGACAATACGTCTGTTCTTAAATCGCAAAATAATCATACATATAAAAGAGTGCTTGAAAGGTGTGATCTAATGAATTTTTTTAAATGAATAGCAGTGTATCCACGGCCCAGGTGAAACATCACCAAGTGCCCTAGAAGTCCCTTTGTGTCCCTTCCTGATCGCACACCTCTCCGTCCCTGCAACAAGACTTAACCACTCTCCAGACTTTGGAGGCGAGCCTTCCTTTGTTTTTCTTTATAGTTTTACCACTTATGCATGAATTCCTCAAGGTATATATCTTGTTTAGTCTTGTCGACTTTTGGAATTCATATAATAGATTCATACAGCCTGTATTCTATGATTTACTTAGCTCAATGTTATGTTTCTGAGATGCTTTCCTGTAGATGTAACCATAGTACATTCATTTTTGCTACTGTATAATATCCCATTATATGAACATTCTGCAATTCATCTAATCTATCACTAATGGAGATCTGGGTTGTTTCTAAGTATTTGCTATTATGAACAACACTGCTGTGGACATTCTTGTACATCTCCGGATACACTCTGGTGGGTACACATGCTTGCTCGCACACTCTTTCCTACTTTCCTATGACTACATTTGTTTTTGTCTTAAGAATGCTTTCTCCGTTGGAGACAAAGAGAGCCTGCTAGCTGCAGAGAATCCAGGTACAGAGCCAGAGTTTGCTGGCTGGCAACCCCCATGAGGGGGTCAAAGGGCCCAAGCTGAATCAGTAAAGATCAGGGACAAGTTAGGGTCACACAGTCACATAGTGGCTAGGGACAATCAAAGAGACAGATCAAGGGAATCCCTGAGAGCAGCCCGTCTCCTGGAGACTCACTCACCTTGCACCGTGCCCCAGGGGTACTGCCGTGCCTTCATCATCTTGTTGCCTATCTTCAGTTCTTCTGTGCTGCCAATGACAGCAAACGGCAGGTGGGCCTGAAACAGGAGGCAGACAGAAGCTCAGAACTCCAGGGGAAAGGTGCTGAGCATCCCCCGGTACAACTGCTGCTCATCGCCGGGGCCTTGGTCCTCCCACCGCGGTGTCCCTCGCTGTTGTCATCATCAAGTGGCATTTCTTAAGCTCCCGAGCTGTGTGGGGAGACGAGGCCTAGTCCAAGCTTCTGCCATTCAGAAATTCACAGTAGAAGGTAACAGGACACGGCCAAGTGCAGAGGGAACAAAGACAGAAAATACGCAGAATAATAAGCAGATACCCAGACGAGCAAGCTATTCAGTCTCTCTTCCAGGTGCACAGAGACTAAAGGAGAACCGAGGTGGCTGGGATCAGTGCCCCTCTTCCTGGAGTGTGAGAGCCCCGAGAATAGGCACATACTGAGACCACACTGCTGACTGCGATGCACACTCCTGGTTCTCATCCTTCCCCAGAGCAAGAGCTTGCATTGAACTCTTGAGCCAAGAAGTCAAGTCCCTAAGGATTTACCCATGTGCCCATCACTTGCTGGGCTCTATTTCAGGTGCTGTAAGGGAAAAAAAGGAAAAGAAGATGCACTCCCTTGCCCTCTGGGAGCTTACAATCTGGATTGGGGGAAGACTGAATCATATACCCCAAATCACCTAAGACAGAATATGCCTAAGGACTCAAGTGTATGGTCTGATGCCCTGTGCACAGTTGGTGCTTAATAAATACTCCTTGAACGGTAGTGGCACAGCCACGGGAGTAGGAGAGGAAAGAAAAGTACAAACGGGAGTATGAGCTTGGTGCTCACAGGGGAGAGGGTGATGAGGAGCAGGGCCCGGCTGATGAGGCTGGCTTCGTGCAGCAGAGAAGACGCAGCTGCCCCGAGTGGGTAGCGTGGGGTGTGGGAAGCACTCACGGCCCCTCTTCCGCAGGGAGCTGGCCAGGTTCTATGTGCTGAGTCACCACTGGCCAAGTGGAAGCACTGAATAAATACTGTGTTTACAAGCCAGGTGATCCCAGGTGGGGCTTTACCGCAAAGGGCTTTACATGGATGAGCCAAAAGTCCACTGGAGCAGGCTTTCTTAGCCTGCTTGGAGAAACAGGCCTTGATCTCAGATATGACCCACTTGCTCACTCATCCATTCTACACATATTTACTGAGCTCCTACTATGTGCCAGGCATTAAGAAGAATACAACATTGAAAAAGCTCAGAGCCTGCCCCTGGCGAGTGCCCTGTCTGGTAGGGGAGAGGCACGGCAACAATGATAATACAGGAGGGGCCAGACTATAAACAGAGGCTTGAGGGCTGGAGGAACTCAGAGGAAGGGGCAGCTAATTTCCTGGGAAGTCAAAGCCGGCTTCACAGAGTGGGTAGTAGCGATCGTACTAATGGGATCAGGAGCTACAGTTGCTATTAGCAGCAGTTCCGTATACCACAAACCAGGTGCTCTTTGTTGCATTATCAGGTTGAATCTTTACAACAACACTATGAGGTAGGTATTCTCATTATCCTCATTTTATAGAAGAGGAAATTGAGGTCCAGAGAGGCAGAGCTAGGGGTGGAATCTAAGTTTCTCTGACTTCAAAGCCCACCCTTGCTGGTCTGCCCCTCCTCTTTGGCGGGTTTGGGCAACAGATGAGGAAAGAGCTCTAAACCCAGGGGTGAACTGGCCATGCAAGGCCAGGTCGTAAGAGGCAGTTCAAATCTACACGCTGATCTCACAGCTAATCCTTCCTCTTCGTTCTCCTCTAGCTCAGCACCCAGGAATGTTCTTCAAAATGGAAGAACACAGGAGTTAATCGAGAGCTCAGCTCTAGGACATCTGCTCACCTCCGCCTCCCCAAGGTGCTTGGCCATCCAACTGAAGGGGCTCTTCCTTCACCCTCCCTCAGCTGCTCTCTGTGATCATCTCAGGTGTTCCCCCACCCCTTCCCACTCTGCTGACGGTCCCTGAAATCAGAAATCAGATGGTCCCTGAAAACAGAGGAAAGAGGGAAAGAGGTTATGGATATGGAAGATGGGAAAGGAGTGGAGGTGGGAAATGTTTCACCAGTCCTAGTAGGGGAATGATCAAGAGGGTCATTAGGCATGCAACACAGGGAGCAGGGTGGGAGGAGCAATGAATTCCTGAAAACCTTGCCTAAGGGCTGGGGCATCTCTGACCTCTGCCAGCTGGCTTTACTGGGGGGTAACCTGGGCACAATTCATTGCACCTCAGGGACCCAAGACATGTCAGGAGCCTCAAAACCACACCCAAGCTTTCTGGGAAAACGTTGCCCCTCATGCAGAGACTCCAAAGCTTCGGTCACACAACATAAAGAGCGAAGGAGCAGTGATGGCAGAGGGCTAGACCAAGGGAGGAGGTGAGAAAGAGAGCCAGGCGTGTATCATTCTCAAGCATTCTTGCATCTTAGCTGAAAGTGATAGAGGAGGGCATGTGAAGTGAGAAGTAACTCTCTAGGCTCAAGAGCAAAAAAAAAAAAAAAAAAAAAACAAACCCAAGAAGAGAATAAAGGCATTAAAAAAAAGTCAGTACTCCCTTGGGTCTGTTATTTTTAGCTGCAAAAGACATTGTTAGTTAGAATGACAGGGTCACTTGCTTCCCCTCTTCCTTAAACTGCTGTCATTTTATCCCTCCCTGCTCTAAAACACACAGCCCCCACGAAGGCAGCTTCAGAGAGCTCCCAAGACCTCCCACAGCACACTCCTTTGCAACTGGCATCAAAGTCTGTTCTGATAAGTATATCCAAGGATATCATTTCCAAGTGCTCCCAAGGAGATTCCATTTGATTCTACAACAGCCTTACAAGGCAGTTATTATAAAGCTCATTCGTGATTTGGAAAACCGGTGCACAGAAAAGTTAACCGAGGTGCCCAGATCCCTGATTCCTGTGCGCAAATCTTCCCAGGGAGCAGCAAGGACACTGCGATGCAGGTGCCAGCCTCTCCCAGCCACCCGAGGCAGCCTCATGGCTAAATGACGTCTGCTGGAAGCCAGCTAATCCTGAAGGGCAGGAAATCACGGGGCCAGCCCTTGCCCTCTTTCTGCTGCTTTTGAGAGACTGATGGCTCTGACAGCCAGAATAGAGTCCAGCAAAGCAGGGAGAAGGCAAACCCTCCAACCAACCCCGCCCATGAGGGTGACAGTTTGTCTGTGTGGGCCCAGGGAGGATACTGGCAGATGCAAGACAGTGCGCTGCTGCTGAAACACGGCCAGGTTCCTAAGGGGACTGTGTCTGACTTTTTCTTACCTTTGATGCCCCAGTCTCAAAAAACTCCAACAAGATGTAGTCCCAAGCAGTGGAGGGAAGGGTAAATTAGGAGTTTGGGATAAACAGATGCACACTACTGTATATAAAATAGACAGCAAGGACCTATTGTATAGCACAAGGAACTATATTCAATTCCTTGTAATAAGCTATAATGGAAAAGAATCTGAATATATATATATAAAACTGAACCACTTTGCTCTACACCTGAAACTAACACTGTAAATCAACAAATCAACTACATTTCAATAAAAAATAAAATTAAAAAAATGACAGTCCCAAGCCCCCTCTTGGGAGTCTGTTCCCAGATTCACTGTCTTTACAGCCTTGTGTGTACCTTAAGTTCCTCTTGGTACATTTTAAGGTGGTTGATGATCCAAGTGGCATGAATTATTCTATTCTGGTTCCACTACCCACGTTATAATAGGGAGGTTAGATGACCATTCCCCTTAGCCAGTGAAATAGGCTGTCAGGAGCTTTTATTCCTCATCTGATACATCCTGAGTGGGCATGGTTTCCTCCTCCCCAGTCATGCTGCTGGTTATGCTGCCTCCATTCCAGGCTCCTACCGGTGACTGAGCAAATCAGACTGAGCATTGTCTGATTCACTCTCAAGTCAACCCTTGGTGGTGATTTGCACAAAAGGATGTGCAAACAATGGAAATGGTACTGCTGCCTCAGGAGGAGGGACAGGCTTGGCCTAGGGGTCTCCCTGTGACCTTATTGGTCACCCATGTGCTCTCACTGGGCCCAAATGTGTGGGAAAACCAAAGACTTCACAGGCGGCCAACCGACTAAGCTGAGTCAAGTAACCGGGCCTATTCCCTGGGTCCCTGACCATGGTTTGAACCATTCAAAGAACAACATTTGACTTGAACAACACAGTAATCTTCAGCATTAAAGTCTACAACCTTGAGAGCTATTAGAGCAGAGGCTGAAAGTGGCATGCAACCAAACCTCTCCCTCCCTTTGCTCGCCCCTTCAAGCCGAAATAAGTGTTTTCAGAGCCACTCAGAAGCCAAGGGGGTGGCCGAGACCTCAAGACTCTCATTTTCTGCCATGAAAATCCCTAATGGGGAGCCGTGAGAGGACTGTCCGGTCTTCTCCACTTGGGCAAGAGGCTTCTTCCACTCTTCCAATCCGGTTCCCATGACAATTGGCTGGGGTGGCTGAGGCTGTGGGGCTGGAGTCAAATCCAGAATTGAAAGGCCAGCACCCATTCCTCCTACCACCCAAGCCCAGGTCTCTGATGATGCAGCTTCATAGGCCACGGCTTGTTCGAAGACCCAGTTTGACACAGTTGTTCCAGTGGCAGGCAGGCTGAGCAATCCTGGGTATGTATTTGATAGTAGCGACTCCCCACCCTTTCCCCCATCACAACACACAGAACACACAGCATTCACATGCACACCCTGCTCCCTCATGCATGCCCAGTCCCAGGCGCACTAGCCGTGAGCCATCCATCTTTCCTGCTCAAAAAAGCATGGTGGAACGCAAGGGAATGTGTGCTGAGCGATGCTATTGTAGGGGTAACCCTGAAGCCACCCAAATTTAGTTTTACAAAGTGAAACACTGGCAAACTTTGGATTATTGTAAGAAAAGACCCAGAGCCCCTTCACAGCCAGAACAGCAGAGCTGAGCACTGTTGCTTCGTAGCATAGGAATTTTCTGACCTTGAGGCTGAGCCTGCCCAAGCTTCCAGTAAGGGGCCAGAGCCCAGCCAAGGGCAGAGCTGCAAATATTTGTCACTCCTGATCCACGATGCAGTGAGAGGTTGTTTTGTGTGACGCCCTGAGGTTGCTAAGGACTCTTTGCCCCTGTCTACTCTTAGTAAAGCAAGCCACAAGCCTGAAGGCTGCCTAAGGACTTGGGGAATCAGAGTTTGGAAGTTATCTATGGAGCCCGATGTTCTGAGGTGACTAGGTGCTCCCAGACATCAGTGCCAGCGACACCTGATGAGACTTCTCTCTAGGCTCCAATTTTTCTGCAAACTAGGCACCCGTTCGGGTTTTCTCATCATGACAGAAGCTAGTTTCCATCAAAACACCCTGAGTGCTGGAGAGGATAAGTACTAATTTTTTTTTTCAGTTTTTTAATGCTCACAACCAGTCAGAGAGGCTACAACTCCACCTGCCACAGTCCACACAGCTCTATCCCGGGCCAGATATGTCAAAGATGATGAGGGACTTCTAAACACAAACATATCTCGGGTGTACTGATGAGCAGGAAGTCAGGCGAGACAATGACTTGCTGCCCCGCTATGCTAATTTGTTGGCCAATTCATAGGAAGTGACAGCTGATGCTATAATGATAACTTAGAGGGCGGTGGCAGCAGGAAAGTTTTCTAAAAATGGCTTTTATTACAAGGCTTTCCTGAGTTTGGCTATACCCAGGCATTATGTCATTAGGAAAAACTGATGCCTCTCGATAGAGAAGAAGAAATCTGTTCCCAAAGCAGAGGCTTTCTGTAAGCTATTAGCTGTCTCCTTGAAATCACAACATTGAAGATTTCACAGCAACAGCATCAACACATTGTAAAGACGCATGAGGAGATGTTTGACTCTCTGCCTTCTTCATTACTCACTCCTCTAGGAGGGGAAGTGGGGGAGGCGAGGAAAGATGGCAAGTGGTTAGGGTTTTTTTTTCCCCCCGATTCATTCACACACACATCTAATAAAGCAAAGCATAAGCTTGAAACTTAAAAATAACATTTCTCTAGTCACCAGAAAAATGGGAGGCTACATGTCATTTTCCTCCCAGGGGCAGAGGAAAAATGATTGATGATCTGAGTACAGATTCTCAAGTCTCTGAAACCAGCCAACTTTTTCAGCCTTTCCTTCTTTCGCCACATCAATCGTTGCAGCACTGTTTTGGTCAGAGACAAAGACTGTTTGCCTTTCCAGCAGTCCCCTGGGGACGGCCTAGCCGAGACCAGAGGGGCAGCAAAGAGGAGGATAGAAGGAGAGGTCTGAATCCCCTGCTCTAGCCGCTCCTTGGAGTCAGCCTTTCCCTTTCTCAGTCTCTGGCTATCAATCTCTGCATCTCTGAAGCTTTGAACTACCCACTGCTGGGAGAGAGGAGTTATTTGCTTCTGGATTTTTTCTCATGAATACCTGAGACTCAAATAATCAAGAGTTGACTACCCTAAGATGGATGGTGATGTTTGACTGCTGTTTGGTAACTATCATCATCCTCATCATAAAGAGCAAATGGACAGAAAGTTGAACCCATGTGCTCCCACTCACGTTCATGGTTCCGTTGATCTCTGCCACCGACTCATCATCTGTAGGAAACTGGTAGATCTGGACTCCGTTGCTGACCAGTTCGCTAGTGATTTTGATTTTGAACTTCGTTAGCTCACTCTTAGAAATGGCATCTGATTTGGCAATGATGGGGATGATGTTCACCTAGGGAAGGGAAGAGCAAAGTGGCATCATTGTTGGTCATCTGCGGCCGATGGCATGAACTAGGACTTCTACCAGCTGCCAGCGGGAGCAGCTCAACCCAGTGATCCAGGACTGGCCACCTCTGTAGCCAAATAGCAATATAATAAACGACAATGTGCTGGGCACTGAACCCAGTGCTTTACATGGATTAACACAATTAACCCTGACAAATAAGCCTCCCAGGAGGTATTAGTACCACTATTTTACCAATGAGGAACTGAGGCACAGAGAGGCTAAGTAGCTTGTCCAAGGCTACAGAACAGGTAAGTAGCAGAACAGGGATCCAGATCCAAGTTTAGTCTTCTTCCTAAGTCCAGAGTCTTAACCATGAGCTACCTACCAGTTCAGATCCAAATGGATGGGCTGCATGATATCTAAATATCAAGGTCACTGCTTGGGTGGTTCGAAGCAGAAAGATGATGGGAATCTGCGGTGACAAAGGAAGAGGTAGCCACTCCTTGCTAACAGTAAACTGTCCCAACCCATCTGGCACAAGCTAGCCCTAGCCAGTGTGAAAGACACCACAAGGGCGATGGCAGGGCAGGGCTCTGTGAAGAGCCATACCCGGTCCTCTTTCTGGCAGCAAACACCAATGAACTCACCTGCTGAGGTGAAGATGACCCTCTGTTACCAATTTGATCTGAGACTTAGACAAAAAGAGTTATAATGCCAGAATCTTGTGATTAATTTCTGCATAAAGAAAGCAGGTATAAATGCCCAATTTTGGACAGCAGGAGAAAGGCCTAATGTCACCCCAAAGTTCAGTACACCTGAACGTTGATCCTTGAAATTCCTTGAAGAAGGGACAAGGCTTTTACTGCCGGAAGGTAAAGAAATTTGAAATGCACACGCCCTAGTGAGACAGCACAGCTAAGCTCAGGTTCACACAGACAGCACAGTCAGTCCTGCCAGCAGACTCCAAGGGGCTGGCATGGGTGGTACCTGGGCCCCAAAAGGAGCTCTAGGCTTAACACAAATCCTGCCTCCTTTGCACTATCTTAGGAGTGCCTCAAAAGGCTGACACCACAGCTTCTTGTGCTGGTCAGAGAAAGACTGGACCTTGGAGGCACCTCCCTTGAAGTCTTTAGGGGGTGGGGGGGTCAAAGCCCTTGCCAAGGTGAAACAGCAGGCAGAGCCAGCTCTTGTCACTTCTCACCTCGTCCCTCCTCGTATGCCGAAGCCTGCCTACCTGACTCAGCCCACCCACCTACCAGCCAGGCCACCAGCCGCGTGGCTCTCTGCTGCCCTATTCAAGATGTGTGTGGCATGGCGACATTTCCCAAGCGGCCTGTGACTCATGGACAGTGAACTCATTGCTGTGAAAAATGAAAGACAGCTCCTACTTTGATGATAGCTGTAACTCAGTTTTTAGAGTGGATGTGCTACTCAACAACTGCAAATGAAGTAGAATTTTTTATAAAATACAATACCCTGGAGTCAGAGAGCTCAGTCTGAGTCCCAGAATCACGACAATTTGTCTGACCTTGAGCAAGCTACCCGACTGTGCCTCAGTTTCCCCATGTGAAAAATGGGAAAAATAAGAGTACCCTGCACACTGGATTATTGGAAGGATGAAATAAAAATAATGCATGTAAAATACTCATCACAGTGCCAGGCACATAAGCAATGTTCGGGGGGAAATATACCAGTAATTAGGCTTTTTTTAAAAGAGAATCCTGTGGTCAATTTTTCTGCACAACCAATAATCCTTTAACATGAAGAATCACTGTCTAATTTACTTCTGATGTGGGACTTGCATTTTTCAGTTTCTCTTAAAGCAGGACATGCCTGCTTCCCACCGCCGTCTCTCCTGAGTATGGAGGCCCAAGGTCTGGTGCCGCAGATCTGAGTTCCAATCTAGGTGCTGCCAGAAGCTATATGACAATGAGCATGTCACTTAACCTCTGAGAGCCTCAGTTTCCTCTTCCATAAAATAGGAGATAATGACAGTGTTTACCCTACAGGGTTGTTGTAAGGATTCAGTGAGATACTCCATGAGGTACTTGGACAGTGATGACATATGATGAGGGTTTAACAAATGTTAGCTGCTATGATAAATATGAATATTGAAAATAAGAATAATAACTTTCAAAATCAAGCTTGCATGTCTGATTCTAGCACAGGCCAGTTAACACTAGGACAAAGGGAAAACACGTTTCCATTGCCAAAGCCTGACCCTTAGATGGGGACAGCTGTCTTGTCTGCATCCACCTTTATTCCCAAGAGGGATCAGGGCAGAAAGACAGCTCAGGGCAGACCATGTCCAGGGCTGGGAAGACATCACAAAGCATCTAATGTAGGTGCTGGAACCATAAGACCATCTTTACGGAGAGACAGGGAATGAAGGTTAGGAGGAGGAAGCCGCAGAACCTCTGCTGGAATCTGGCAGCTCTGTTGCACAAGAGACCAGGAAGAGGGAGCCCAACTGGCCCCGCCTCCCGCCTGCCTCCGTACCTTACTGTCCAGCTTCTTCATGGTCACTAGGTCCAGAGACTTCAAGGAATGACCCGTGGGGGCAATGAAGTACAAGCAGGCGTGGATGCGGGAGTCATGGTAGGTGTGCAGTACCCTGCGGATCTTCAGCTCCTCCTGTAGGTAGGCCTCGAATTGGGCATCGATGAATTCCACAATGGGCTTGTAGCTAAAAGGGAGAGTAGGGAAATGGCCAGACCACTTCAAAAACCTGGATTCTGATACCGTTTCTTTTAGAAATTTAAAATGCCCTCTGGTAATCCAATTCCCTAACCAGCTGGATTTCTCCATCTCTGCTCAGGGGGCTCCGATCCCGTCAGGCCGGCCACCTCTTCGGTCCCCACATGAGCCAAACGTGTGCCCATTGGCGTGTTTTCTCTCTGGAATGCCCGCTTCTCTCTCCTCATCCAAAGCCTGCCCTCCCCGACCTCAAAGCTTGGATGAATGCCCACCTCTCCATGTTTCCCCAATTATGCTAGAAATCCCTTCTGTGACCGAGGAGCATAAAAAGAATTATGCTATTGGATTGCTTACCGTTGCTTCCCAAGGATTAGTGTTCCCTCAGATGGACTGTGTCCTTGTGAAGGGCAGGGATGGTGAAGGGCACTTTTCTGTCCCCCGGGCCCCCATGCAGTATGGAACCCATTGGCAGTACCTGTGGATGGGCTGATTGCCCTCCAGGCTGGACCCCTGTCTTTGCTTCCTGCATCTCCCCCACAGTGCCTAAATACACGAGTGGGATACACGGTGGTGGTCAGGACCTCTCCTTGACCCGCTACTGGGGAATCCGATCAGAACGTGCTGGGTTCTGCTCAGTCTTGCTGGGTTCAGGGCGCTCCCCACTTGACTCCCCTAAGGTACAGATATTTTTCCAGTTCTCGTTTCCTTTAAGGTTGTGACTTTAAAATCTAAGTATTCATATAAAAGTTGGTAAAGCTAGTCCTGCCCACACACCCTCAACAGACGGACACATACACCTGGCTCACTGAGTCTCCACACACAGCTCCCCTTTGTGGCTCCAAGTCTTGCAGGGAGTCTCAGCCAAGAGTCAGTCCTCGGCTCACTCCTCCCTGTTCTGGGAAGCTTCTCACTTCTCTCCCGGGCCATTCCTGCCCCCCTGCAGCCCCTTTCTGCTCTAACTAGGTCAGCTTAGCTTCAGCCTTGCCTCTGTTCTCATCTCCCTGTCTGTCCACTGCCTCTCCATCTGGGGCTTCCTCCCTTCAAGCTAGAAGAGGTTTGTTATCTGGCCCGGGGCCGTGGGTTTGCAGATACCACTGCCAGATGGGAAGGGAACATGATCGAAGGAGGGGCTGGGCTCAGCCAATGCCTCTCACTTGCAGGAGCCTTCAACCTGCGTCTTTTTGAAAGATCCCCTGAGTAGAGGAGGGAAAAATAACTTTTTAAAAAAGAATCACACAATTCTAGATTCTGAGAGCTACATACAGAGGAGAGAGCCGGGTACCTCTAGAGCCCCAGGGAAAAATCTAAAAATATAGTCCTTTCTTTCTTCCTTTGATCCTTCTGAGCCAAACATTGTTCTGAAGGGTCGTAGCATCAAAGAATCTCTTGGTTGCAGAGATCATTAGAAGGTTCTTGAAAAATTAGGAGTAGGGGCGGAGGGATGCATCCCTTAGGTTTATCTAATTAATTTTGGATGATTGGCTCATTTGAATGATCTAATCACGGCACTGCTACATTTTTTTCCCCCTCCATTACACTAATCTTTTTTTTTAACTTCAGTTTTTTGCTCTACAAAAGGGATGAAAGGAGGAAAGAAAACAATGCACTTTTAGCTTTTTTCCGCTGAATCTGTAGTGATACCCTGGGCCTATCTTCCTGCTAATGTCTCTGGCTCTTGGGGTCTCTGAAGAGGTGCATTGATCAGACCAGCCAAACCAGCCAACCAACAAACAGTATTTGGTTTAGACTAATCCTAAATGGGTGATTCATCTTTGTCTTTTTCATTTTTTCCCCTTTTTCCTGCATTTTCTTTTTTCCTTCCAGTTTATTGAAACATAATTGACATACAGCACTGTATAAGTTTAAGGTATACAGCATAGCGATTTGATTTACATACATCATGAAGTGATTATCACATTAAGGTTGGTAGACATCTGTCATCTCATATAGGTTATAAAATAAAGGAAATAGAAATTTTTTTTCCTTGTGATGAGAACTCTTAAGATTTACTCTCTTTACAATTTTTCTATACAACATACAGCAGTGTTTGTTATATTTGTCATGTTGTACATTACAACCCTCATACGTATTTATCCTATAACTGGAGTCTTATTTGTGGAGCTGGCTGGCACTCTTTGGAGTCATAAAACCCCCACCCCTGGGTTCTCTGTGTGCCTGGAGCCTAGTGACACTTTAACCCCCACTCCTCCCTGCAGGACCCTTCACATACCTGCATTTCTGCAAGATATAAAACATCTTCCCTGGATATGTGTTTACCCTAACAAAACTCATCGCCCCAGGAGATAGCATCTCACAATACCCTAGGTGGACAGGCCTCACATCCTGCCCTTATCAAAGTCCTAAAACCTATTGTTCAGAGAAATCCCTGACAGATCAGGGACCTGTGCATGAATTGATCATGCAGCCCCTATTCCTTGTGTGCACAGCCCCCTTCCCTCAATAAAAGACCCTGCACGGCTACCCTCAGGCACCTCTCGCCTGTGTAGCCCCCTGTTACCTAAAGCAGCATGCCTATTAAACTTTCCTAAACTCTTCTCAGTCCCTGGTAATTCTTTACCAACCCGCATGTCACTGTCACCATGTTGTGTGTGTGCCCACATTATCTATCTTTATATCCTCAGTGTCCGACATGGTATCTGGAATACAGTGAGAGTCACAACCCATTCCCAATGGCTCATCCTCCCATGGTGGCCATCTCCCCCATCCTACTCTGTTGTGCTCACTGGACCCCAGTCCATGGTAAACAAAACCCCTTACTCCCATAGGCAACCTCCTCACAAAATGCTCCCTTCCTTTAAGTGACACCTGACTTCCCTTCAAAGATGCTGTTTCTCTCATACCCTTCTCAACTGAAAACTTCTCTATCTCTCACACCCAAAAGCAGCTTTTTTCCAGCTCATTTCCCGCAGCTTACTATGGTCTATTCCATCTCTTACAAAACCCAGCTCCAACATACTCTATCTATGCCTCCTCATCACGGCTGTTTATCTTTTACTTTTCAGGGTAGGAGTTCATAACCTGGGATCCACAGACCTCCAAGGGGGTCTATCTATGGATGGAATTTATAGGATCCATGAACTTAGATAGAAAAACACACACATACACCCCCATCTTTTTCACTAAGCTCTAACTGAGGTTTTAGCAGTCTCTTCAGGTACAAAAGTAGGTAACAGCTTACGATAATTTCAGCAGTGCCCATGATTTCATAACCAATAGAAATCACCAATATTTTTGTTTCCTATTACAGTTGTTGCAAATATCTCAAAATAGCATTTATAATCATCACAACTTCTAAATTATAATAGCTATTAGACCTGCATATAGATATTCTTAATTCAGGGATTAATAGAAAAGCACATAGATTAACTAAATCACAATTTTTAAAATATTTTGGTGACTGTATTTTTTGGTATCACTGGTGTTTTCAGGCGCTTAAAAATGTTATTCTGAGCCCATAGGCCTCATTGGATTGCATAAGGGGCCAAAGCTACAAAACAGCCCCAGGTCTAGGCACTATTTCTTATTCATTTCAGATAGCAATGTGTGTGAAGACAATAAAATAGGGTAACGGGATAAAAAGTGGCTGAGAGTTCAACTACTTTAAACACAGTGATCAGGGAAGGCTTCTCTGAGGATGTGACATTGGAGCTGCAAGGATGAGAATCACAGTGTCATGGAGAATCTGGGAGGAAAGTATCCCAGGCAGCGAGAGTAACAAATGTCATGGTGCTGAGGCAGAAACAAGCTTGACAGGTTTGAGCCATTGAATTAGTGAATGAAGGCAAAACAATAAACTATTCATAATTGCCCAAAGGTGGAAACAACTCAAAGGTCCATCAACTAATAAACCAAGTGTGGAATATCTACACAATGGAACACCACTCAGCCATTAAAAGGAAGAAAATTCGGATACAGGCTGCCACAGGATGAACCTTGAAAACATCATTACTCCTCTACCTCAGGGCAAAACCCTTTCTCCATTTGAGACCTATTTCATCCTCTCCTAGGGGCGCCTAACCCCCAGTATTTCTCCCCATTCGGAGTGACTGCCACGTGCTTGTGGACAACCCATCAACCTTCAGCCTCATTATTTCTCCATTGCCTCAACTTCCCCAACCCTCAGCTCCCTCTGCTTCAGTCACCTCCACACCTTACCTCTAGCCAGACCAGCTTCACCCCAGAATCCTCTAATGTCCTACTCTCTGACCACAGCCTCACAATTTTCCAGCTCTCTTCTGCCTTCAATCTTCCTAAACCTGATCTTTAACCTCATAGAATCCTTTGGTACCTTGACCTCTCCATTATCTCACAGGGTATCAGCCCCTTCCTGGCCTCACCTCCTTCTCAGCCCAGGCTGACCCCCAGCATTGACTCCCCAAGCCGTTCTTTTATCAGCTCACCTCCCACTGCACCCCTGCCTTCTACCCTCCTTGCCTAGCAAAACTGCTGGGCTGAACACATTTCAGGATCTGCTCCCTGCTCCTACAGCACTGCGGCTGAAGTTGGCTAGAAGCAATCACAAAACTTGGGGTCTTGGCACCCAAATTCATGGCCTCCAACCTCATGTAAGCCTTTAAAACAACATGACAATCCCTTTGCTCAGCCTTGATTGACTCCTCTCCCACTGCCTTCATTGACCACGTCAAACTTTCACCACCTTCCTCAAGGTCCAAAACTCATTCACAACCCCTTCCCTCTCACAAGATGCTCTTACCTTCTACTTTATCAACAAAATCAAGGCCACCAGGTTCACACCACCCTGACCTGCCTTACTCCCTCCCTTCTAAAAAGAAATCAACTCTTTCCTGTTTCCCCCTAGTCTCTGAGGATGAGGGGTCTCTCATCCTGTTCCAGGTCCATCACCCCTTGTGTACTTGACCTCATTCCTTTCAGGCTCTTTGAGAACCTTGCTTTATCTATCAGCTCCTCACCTCCTACTGACCACTCCCTCCCCTCAATCAATGAACAGGCTTGAGTCTTCCCTCACTTCAAAAAAAAGTCTTTTCACAGCCCAAACCTTCTCAACCACACATTTCTCCCCAGCTACTACCCTGTGTCTTTTCTTTCCTTAGCAGTCAAGTTTGGTTTTTGGCACCTACTACAGGGTCTGGCATATAATATGTGCCCAATGAATATTTAAATGGATGGATGGAGATTTTTTTGAAAGAATAATCTATTCATTTAGTTATTTATTTTTACTTCTTGTTCATTCCTCAACACACTGTAGACTGTTTTCTACCCTCACCAGCATCCTAGTTACTACATTCAATGGATAGTTTGGGATATTTTTTTGAAGTATAGTTGGTTTACAATGTTGTGTTAGTTTCAGGTATACAGCAAAGTGATTCAGCTATATATATAAATATAAATAATAATATAATATAATTACATGTTATAACATTACATATAACAATATATGCTATATTAAATATATATTTATATATAAATGTATATATATTCTTTCTCAGATTCTTCTCCATTATAGTGTTGCTGGTGATTAGGTTCTTGTCTCATCGCAGAAAGAATTCAGAGACGAGACAGGGAGGTTAAGAAAGTAAAGTGAGGATTTAGTAACGGGTAGATAGTCCACTCTCAAGGGGAGAGCAGGCAGGCTCAGGTGAGCAGCTGCACTGGGTTTCTTTGGCAAGTTGGTTACATAAGGTGTGAAAATGAATGGGCAGAATATTCATTGAGGACGGAAGGGTTTCCCTCCTTTTTGCCCAATTCCTGACATCTGGCCTGGGTCCCCCTTTCTCTGCTCATATCTAACTATCTGCCTGCTCTAACAATGGGTTATTATAAGGAATTGAATATAGTTCCCTATGCTATACCATAAGTCCTTGCTGTATCTATTTTATATACGGTAGTGTGAATCTGTTAATCCCAGACTCCTAATTTACCCCTCCCCCCTTCCCTCTTTGGTAACCATAAGTTTGTTTTCTATGTCTGTGAGCTGGATACTTTTGTTTTTAAATGATGAAAAGTTAGAGATGTTTATTTTATTTTTCCCATCAGTGTGTATATCATTCATTCATTCATTCAACAAATGTGCCCTGAATACCCACTGTAAGCCAACTGGCTAACTTGTACTCATCCTAAAAAACTTCAAGTCTTAGCTCAGCCATTCCTGGTCACCTCTTCTCCCCTTTCAGCAACTCACCCCACCTATATTCCCACCACCAGATCGCTACTCTTCCTGTTCCCACAGTCCCTCTCCACATACCTCTGTTATTGTACTTACCACATTATGTAGAATTTGTGTACATGTTTGTCCCCTCCTCTAAACTGTGAGCTCCTTAACTAAAGACTGTGCCTTATTTCTTAGTACCTCTGGTGAAAAGGAACAGAACTCAGTGGGGACTCCCCAAGTACAAAGTCTCCTCCATGTCCCATGCCTCTTGTTTGTAGAAAAGCTGAAGTTTCCCAGGCCTCCCTAAGTCACAAAAGAGCAGGTTCAAGTAGGTAATGATTAGGATAATAGAGTCACAGAATTTTCAGTGTCTGATGCACATTCTTGAGCTGTTTATAGATAGATACTATAACTGCCTCCAGAGGGAAAACACTAACTGCATGATGACCAAACTGCAGCCATGACATAAGCTGCTCCGTCTTGAGCAGTACTGAGTCTATGGCTAGCACAATTCTAAGATCTGGCCTCAAAAGAATGGGATTAACACTATTGCTCATCATAATCTATATTTTTGAGGGGATCAAAATAATTGTAGCTTGCTCTGCTCTTATACGTAAGCGGGCAACTAAAACTGTCAGCAAAGAGATATTACAAACCCATGTTGACATCTTCCACTCTAAGAATATGGCCACTATGTCAGCCATATAGAAGACGGACCTTCGCCCCAATCCCATAGAAATGGAATGACATCTGGCAAGTGGGGATTTGTAAACAGCTCTTTTGCCTCTTTCCTGCTTGCCTATTTCTGTTCCCCTTAAACTCTAATTATAAAAATGAGATCACTGGGTAACATTTAACCTAACTTCTGACTTCTCTACTGAAGGTACGCAATGCCTTGCCTAACCTGTTGATTCCTTTCCTGGATTAAAAGGAGTAAGAATGAAGAATTAAGTTGTTAAAGAATGACTGACTTTCTAATGGACCTGAACATTGTCATTTTAAATGAAATAAGCCAGAAAGAGAAAGAAAAATACTATATATCACTTATATGTGGAATCTAAAAAAAAAAAAGACAAATGAACTTGCTTACAAAACAGAAATAGACTCACAGACATAGAAAACAAACTTATGGTTACCAGAGGAGGAAGGGAGTGGAAACGGATAAATTGGGAGTTCGAAATTTGCAGATACTAACTAACATATTTAAGATAGATAAACAACAAGTTCATAATGTATAGCACAGGGAACTATATTCAATATCTTGTAGTAACTTATGGTGAAAGAGAATATGAAAGTGAATATATGTATGTCCATGTATGACTGAAGTATGGTGCTGTACACCAGAAACTGACACAACACTGTAAACTGACTATACTTCAATGAAAAATATATATACAAGGAGAGGGGTGGGAAGCGACAGACTGGGAGTTCAAAATTTATAGATACTGACAGGCATATGTAGAACAGATAAACAAGATTATACTGTATAGCACAGGGAAATATATACAAGATCTTGTGGTAGCTCACAGCGAAAAAAAAATGTGACAATGAATATATGTATGTTCATGTATAACTGAAAAATTTTGCTCTATACTGGAATTTGACACAACATTGTAAAATGACTATAACTCAATAAAAAATGTTTAAATAAATAAATAAATATTTTGTATATATATGTATATATATTTATACACACACACACACACACACACAAAAGAAAAAGAATGACTGAATTTCTACCCTCAACTTCCTCCCTCAGCAAATTTGCAGGTGGATAACATGGGCAGGATAGCATCCAATTGCAAGCAGACCACATGGGTAAATAGCATTCTAAAGGAAGATCAGAAGTCAGCAGGTATGCACACAATGGAAAAATGACGAAAAATCTGACCTCCTACCTTAATGATTAACTGAGATTGTTTCCCCTTTTTCCCTTTAAAAATTGTCATGGCTGAGCAGAATCTTCGAAGTTGGCCTCAGGACATGAATCCACCTTCTTCCCAGATTGCCGGCTTTTCTGATTAAAGCAACTTTCTTTTCTCCCAACATTTGCCTCTCAATTATTGGCTTTTGAGCAGTGAGTAGCCAAACCTGAGTTCAGTAACACTGGCATCTCACATTGTACCTAGCACACAGTAGACATTTAGTATTTTATAAACTGAACTAGATCCCTCCATATCAATTTGGTTACATGTCATGTGGATATTTTTCTCTCACATCTGCCCCCTCTTGTATATCCATGAAGCATATGCTCCTGTTCAAGCCCTCATCATCTCTCCCATCCTCACAAAAGTCACCCCTGACCTCCTTGCCTCCCTCTAGACACCGCTTTATCTTTTTCCCAGCTCAGAAAAGCTTTTTAAGTGAGCAGTCTACACCCACTTTATCTGCTTCCTTTCAATTTTTTAAAATTTGTTTTTAATTATGCAAGTAGTATCCGTACTTAATCTCCCCTCCTCAAAAGTAAGTACTATTTTTCAGTTTGTTGATTATCCTTACAGACCTTCTTCTATGCCTCTATAAGCAGAGAGACAGACAAATGTTTGTTTTATTGGAAAGGGACAGATTTACACAAATGGCATCATGATCTGTGTATCATTCTGCAACCTCTTTTTTCACTTAACAACATCTTTATGTGAGTATGTATAGATCTAATTCATTCTTTTACACTGCCAAATACAATTCCATGGTATGGTTGTACAATAGCTCATTAAGTTGCTCTGTTGGTGGAAATTTAGACTGTTAAAAAATTTCTTTATTCCATAATGAATGCTACAGTGAACATCCTTGCTTTTTATGAACTTGTGCAATTGTTTCTCTAAAGTATATGCCTAAAGGTGGACCTGCCGGCTCATAAAACAGTCACATTTAAATTTTTAACAGATACCATCAAATTTGCCCTTTAAAAAAATCTTTATCAATTTACACTCACAGCAACATGAATGAAAGTACTCGATGTTGGTGGATAGGATATTTTTATCTTTTATTTTTACCAATCTGATAGATTAAAAAATACTTCATTTTTCATTTTGCATTTCCCTAATCCCTGATGAAGTTGAATGACCATCATTTCATATGTTGATGGACCATTTACATTTTCCTTTCTGTCAATTGCCTGTTTATTTCTCATTGAATTGTAGAAGATCTTTTTGCATTTTAGAAAAAAATCCTTTGTCTGGTTTATAGGTTGCAAATATTTTCTCCCCATCTGTAGTTTATTTTTACTTTTGTTTATGGTATCTTTCAATAGACTGTCGACTGGAAAAAATGCAGACCTAAAAGTTGAGAATTACATTTTATTTGGTGGACAAAACTGAGGACTTAAGCCCGGAAGACAGCCTCTCAGATAGCACTGAGGGACTCCTTACAAGAGGTAAGGGAGAGGGGGAGGGCATATAGCTTAAGTGGTAGAGTACATGCTTAGCATGCACAAGGTCCTAGGTTCAATCCCCAGTACTCCCTCTAAAAACATAAATAAATAAACCTAATTACCTCCCCCCCAAATAAATAAATAAAATTTAAAAAAAAAGAAGAGGTAAGGGAGGAGCCAGTATATATAGGGGATTTTGCAACAAAAACCAGGTAGTTAGAACATCAAAAGATTATTATTAAAGAAAACCAGACATCTCAAGTTAATGAATTTAGCACTTTTCTGTGTATGGAGAGATGCAAGAGCCTGGGCTCACTGAAATCATTCCTTTGATTTGCATCTTAACTATCCAGGACCAGTATCCTGTTTTTCTCCATCCTGAATCCCCTCAGGGTCCACAGTTGGGGGCGGCTGCCGTGGCTGTTGGCTTGATGGCCACAACATCCTTTGTGTACTGATACGAGAGGCAACATCTTTCCGTTCACAATACAAAGGGTTTTTTTTTTTCATTTTAATGAATTTAAATCTGTCAGTGTTTTTGACTTTTGGATTTTGTGTCACAATTAGAAAAGCCTTCTCTACTTCCAAAGTGATAAAAATCTTCTATATTTTCCCCTCATATTTTTAGAATTTGTTTTTAATCCAACTGGAATCTATTTTTGTGAATAGTGTTTGTGTGGGAGGGTCTCATCTTATTTCTTCCTAGTGGATGGCCTATTTCCCAGCACATTTTCTTGAATAGTCCATTCTTCCCCTGCTAACTTACATACACTAAATTGCCATATAAACATGAATATGATCTTGGACTCATTTTTCTGTTCAGTCGCTCCTTTTGCCATTCTAATGCCTTTACTTCCTTACCTGCCATTCACTCACAG
The DNA here is from genome assembly GCF_036321535.1 of Camelus dromedarius. NCBI lineage: Eukaryota > Metazoa > Chordata > Mammalia > Artiodactyla > Camelidae > Camelus > Camelus dromedarius. The sequence continues at coordinate 25,464,703 of NC_087472.1, read as the reverse complement.
CAATCTAGTTTCTACCCGTAATTTATCTGTAATTATTATTCCTAAGTGTATTAATGACCTTCATGTTTTCAAACCCAATAGATAGTTTTCAGTTTTTATCTTCCTGGACACCATTTATCATTCCCTCCCATATGCTACATGATACAACTCTCCCTCGATTCTTCTACCAATAAAACTCATGATCATCATGATATCTTCTGTTCATTGGTTACCCTGTGCCAGGCACTATTTAAGCATTTCCTGTGCTATACATGTTGAGTCCGCCTCACCACAAGCCTCCGGGCAGATATTAGTATGATCATCATCCCCACTTGACAGAAGACTGGGGTATAGAGAATGTAAGTGCCTAGTTGTGGTATCAGCCCTGACAGTTGTAACTTGCATTTTTGTAATGCAAGTGCCTGGTTTCAGCTTTGATTTCAGAGACATCCACTTCAAAAAGGCAAGCGCTTCAAGGTCAGCTATATCTCGAGTAAACACACTGCCAGCCACCTAAAGATAAGGAACCAGCCCCTCCGACCCCCTACCTTAGGCTTTGTTTTAAAGAGCTTGGTTGATTTCCATCACTGACCATTTAGGCTGCTTGTTTTTTCTCTCCCAATGTTTTAAATTCCTGCTCTTATGTTTTAAATTCACCAATAAAGAGCAAGCCCGCAAAACTATAGGCCTCCCACTCCCAACCCGAATGAAAGCAGAACCCGAATGAGGCCCTGTGCGCAGGTTTTTTCTCTACCCATGACCTCCCTGTGTAGCCCCAGGTGTGCCTTGTCCTTTCCAGGACCTGTCAGTAACACATCTCCCCCCCCACCCATGGTTTCCCGATGGTTATTGCTGAGGGCGTCTTGCAATGATGATAAGAACCACAAGGGCTGGTCCAGTCACAACACTGGTTATGGATAAGATGAGACCAGCACAAAACACTTGTCCAAGATCCTTGGGCTAATAAGTGGCAAGATGGGATTTGAACCCAGGTCTGTCTGAGACCAAAGCCTACGTTACTAAGGACACCTCCTTCCAGCCTGTCCTGTCTTCCTCTTGAGTTCCTTTTGGTCCAGCATCTTTCCAAGGGTGGCTTTCCCCGGGATATGGCCTTTGTCACTGCTTGTCTCAGTTTGGCCCTGCGCCCTAGGTAAAGCAGGGCCTCCTCAGGCTCTATGTCAATGTGGCTGCACTGACAGAACTATGCCCACATGGCTCTGTCAGAATGGAGAAAATATGGCTTTTTATTGCAAATCCCTGGCGCTGACTCCACCTTGCTCCCCAGCCCAATTCTAAGGAGGCTTCTCATTTCTTTTTGCAGTTTGTATTATTTGATTGTGTATGAGTATGTATCATATTTATAATCAGGAAAAACAATGAAGATATTACACATATAATAGAAGTAGATTAGCCTCTAAGGGGCTGTATCAGTTGGGCCCTCCTAAACCATAATTATCAAGTCATTTTCCAGTGTTAGACATGTTGAATGTATGTTACTGAGAACCAGGAGAAATTTAATTGAGATGCTGAGCAATCTGCAGCTGAGATGAATCACTCGTATTGTGACCCAAATATCCCCTTTCCCCAGGGTCTAATTTATTCTCCACCAAACAAGATTAGCACAATAAGCAAGCCTACAAAAAACCGAGGTGTCCTTTGTCTGGAATTTCAAATGGAAAACAGAAGTCAGTTCAATTAAGGAGCTAAATATATTTCTTCATTATAAGGAAATGAATATGGCTGTTGTAACTTTAAGGGAGAAAGAGGAGAATTTGGGATACAGTTCATCTAAGAAGCAAGAGCATCCTCAAAGGATGAGCAGACACTTTGCTCAAAATGATGAATGGCCTTTTCTGCAAAGAGCACGTGTGATAACCATGTGACTTTTAGTTAAATGCAGATAGGTGCCTGACCCCCCCCCCTCCCTCAACCCAGCCCTCATCACATCCTCAGTTGAGCCTCACCCCTACCCTCACTGGAACACCATTCTCAACCACCCACAGTCTCTCCTCCTACCTCTCTGCTTACTCCCCGTTCAGTCTCTTTCCAGGATGTCTTTTCCTCCATCTGCTGATTTAACAATCCCAAGGTTTTTGTCTGTGACCCAGTGTTAATCTCACTCAACTCTGATCCCTGGATGAGCTTGTGTATGCCTGCAGCTGGAACATATCACCTATACCTTGATAACCCAAGTCTCTATTTCCAGCACAGACCCTCCCCTGACTTCTAACCCTGCCTATGCAGCTGCCCACCGAGAAAGGTCATCACGTCTCTCGATGGTCCACGGGCAGCTCAAACCCAGCGTGTCCAAAACAGAGCTGATTCTTTTAAAACCTGGTTCTGTCGGATGACCTCACTTACTGACTGCTGCCACCATCTGTCCACTCTCCAAAGCCAGAAACCTAGGCCTCATTCTAGGTTCTTCTTTTGCTTTCACATTACTACATCGAGTCTCTACCAAGTCCTGTTGGCTCTACCTACTCAACAGTTATCAAATGTGTCTGCCCGTCCCTATCTCAGCACTTGTTTCACCGCTGCCTTGATGGAATTGGTCCAACAGTCTCCTAATTGGTCTTCCTGCCTTCCAGCCCATCTCCATCCTACCCCAAACCCCTTCAATCAGACTACATCATTCTACTTCATAAAGCCTTTCAATGGCTCTATATCCACACATGCTAGAAACCCCTCCATAATCTGGCCCCTACTGACCTCTTCAGGCTCATCTCCCCCCCACTTTTCCCCCAGCTCATGCCAAGTGCCAGGCCAGGGGCAGACCAGTGTCATGGGGCCTTAAGCTCATAGGATTTGAAGGGCCCTTCAAGAAAAAAGAAACCAACATTATGACTAGAAATTAGTTCCAGGGCCTTGCAGGGGTCTGGGTAAGTGAGGGCCTGAAACAAGCTTCAGTGGCTTCACAGTAACTCTGCCCCTGGTCTCACCAAACAGAGCAAGCGCAGTTCCCCAGAGCATGCCACAGACTTCCACATCTCTTTGCCTTTGTATCAGCCATTGCCCCTGCCTGAAATGCCCTTTCCAACCTTCCTTTGTCTGTCTTACAAAATCATTCACCCTTCAAGGGTCAGCTCAGGGGGCACCTCCTCTGTGCAGGCCTCTCTGACCTCCCCGCGTGGAGCTGACCGTTCTCTCCTTCGTGTTCTCATTATAACGTGTCCTTTACCTCTGTGTGCCCTGTCCTTACCAGAGCATACCACACTCCAGAGAACTCATTTGTTTAAAACCAGGCTTCCCCGTGAGTGCCTCAAGGGCAGAGACAAAGTCATTCCTTCTTAGATCGTCAGAGCATGTCAGGCCGGAGCTCCATAAACGTCTGCTGAATGGAATGGAAAGCGCGTGGAGTAAACAGACAGGGATCCTGGGCAGAGGCGGCGCTAGTGAGGTACCTGCTCCCTGCCTGCGTCAGCTGAGCGGAGGTCCAGGAGGACCCCCGTGGTGAGCTCCTCCCCGTGGCCTCCCACCAGCCTCCCCACCCCACTGCCTTCCTTACCTGTCCTCCTTGTTGATCTGGTCCCCGAAGCCCACTGTGCTAACGATTGTGAGCTTTAGCCCCACGTTGCTCTCTTGAAGGTCGTAAGTATTGGACCGGAGCTGGACACCCGGCTGTGTGTGGGTGGCTGGCTCCCCCTCGAACTTGGTGTTGAACAGGGTGTCCATGAGGGTGGACTTGCCCAAACCTGTCTCTCCTGAGAAATGAAAGGATAAATTATAATCCATTCACACAGTGACCATGCGGCCATTACACATCATGTTTGGGGTGCATATTCATTAACATGGGAAAAAGTACATTCAATAAGACACTAAGTGAAGAGCACAGAGAACTATACGAACTGTTTGAACTCCGTTAAGTGAAAAGGACTATAAGGAACTACAACAACATATTAGCAATAGTCATCTCAGGACAGTAGAATTGGCGTAGTTTTCCTTTTAGTCTTCATATTTGTTGTTATTTGAAAATTGAGTATGCACTATTTTGATAGTCAGAAAAAGAAACTGGGTTCAAGGCAGTGATAGAGAGGTAAGAGTCATGCCCAGAAAAAGACTGGAAGGATATACGAGATACTCTTACCAATGGTCATGTCTGGGTGGTGGGGTTATGTGTGGTTTTCATTTCTTCCTTTATGCTTTTCTCTATTTTCCTAGTTTTCTACAAGGAACATGTGTAGCTTTAACAATAAAAATTGAAGGACTATTTTCAAGTTTAAAAGACAGGGACAGTGGTCCCTCATCAAATAAATATCCTCTCCTCTCAGTCCCCCCCCCCCCCCGTGTCTCCCTGCCAGGCCCAAACAGCACTCTGCAGATGCTCAGATGTGTATCCCAGTGGGGAGACCATTTTTAGCTAATGGGGAGGGAATTTAGCAGGCCACAAATTATTCTTCCTTTTACATTTCAAACAAACCAGTCATTTGTTTGTTTAACTAACAGACTGCAGGATACTAATAAATTAAACCACTGGAATTTCAAAAGTCTTGACTTTCACACCAGGGAGACAAGGAGAGGAAGGGCTGTGGGGACTGGTGAAGGTTTTGGAAGGTTATTCCTGAGAGGCAGAGGACATCAAACCCCTGCCAGAAGCCAAGGACTGCGCTTTGAAGACCTGGGCCATCCTGCTGTTCTGCTATCATCACCTCTCTTTTCCCCTTCCCTGCTCCAACCCCTTTAGATGTGAGAATGACAAGTCTTCCTAGATTGCCCTGGGCAAATCCTGGCCTGGCAAGTCCCCGCCCCCGTGACCAACAGCACCTATCTGCAGGGCAGTCCAGGGCTGGGGGTAGAGCTGCCCACCCCATAACTGTAAATGGTCCCTCTCCCCTCCACCTTCTGGGTGTGTCTAGCTTTGCATCTTGCACGCCTCTTTCATCCCAAATAATGAGCTATGAATGCAGGAGGTGCTTTTAAAAATATCTGTCTAGGCTGAGAGCTTTCTGTGCATGGAGAGCTTGGTGAGAGAGAGACAGAGAACAAGGAGAACATTCAACTCAGCCTGGCTACCCAGCCCCCCAGCCCAGTTTCATAGTCATGGCTGGTTAATGGAGTTGATTGCCAGGGTGCAGGGAAATGGTTCCTCCCACAGATCGTGTTTCCAGCCAGGGTCTGCTGTACCTATTAGCACCAAAAACTATCCCAGAAGAGGCCCTTTTTCCCCTCCCTAAAGGAATAGGAAGTATTTGGATTCCCAGAAAAAAATCTGGTGAGGTGGGAGCCTTTGCCATGGGAGGTGGTAGACTTGGCCAAGCAAAGGAACACATCGCCCCCTCCCTGCCCAGGTCGGGGTGCAGCTCTATGGCAAAGGGCCAGCACCTCTGAGATGGGAACACCGGGTGGCTCCCTCCCCCAACTCGCCTTCCCTCTGGGCGCTGAGGTTCAAGCTACATTCTAACCTGCCTCTGTATGTGCATTTTCCACTCACATCCTCACCTCCAGGCCCTCTCTTCTGTTCCCTGAGCTCTTTGCTGAATGCCCCGCAGCTCCTAGGGGGTGGTGGGCCCTGACTCCCCAACACCCGGAGCTGGCGCCCTGACTCCCTGATCCTAAGAATTCTCAGACCGCAGGATGGGCAACTTCTGACAGTCCCCAGAGTGCTTAGCCCAACGCTCACCCAGAGGCCTCAGGAGCAGTGCCAGAGGGAGGGGCCCCGCCCTGTTTGTGCAGCTGGAGAAAAGGAGGCCTGGCAGGTAGGGCAGGGCAGGGCAACAGGGAAAATGACCACCCAGATGCCTGCCAGCACAAGGGGGCTGTGGAAATTAGACGCTCAGTGATGAGTGTCTGGAAGAAAAGACCCGGCGGGTGTCTAGGGAATCGTGATAAATGCAACCTAAGAAGAGGGCAGGAAACCAGTGCGCTCACCCCATTGCTATCTAGCTCCCGTTCCAGTTTTCCATCAATGTGGAGCCTAGAGGTGGGGTCTCTCACGATGGCTGTCACAGACCCAGCTTGAGCCTGGGTTGCTGTCCCCTCCTACACTGCCCTGGGCCCAGCATTGAGGCGGGGAGGGGAGCCACTTGCAGCCTAACCCGGATCAGGTCAGCACATTCCGACACCCCCGGCAGGAAGGTGGGGCCCTGGCAATTAGATTCCAGCAGGAAACCTGAGGAGTCCCAAGGGGTCCATTTCTCTCTCCTCCTCCCTCCTCAGAGTGGACAGCAGGGTTTCTTAACCCCTTTTAAGTCATCTCCACCGGGCCAAGAGGATTTCCTCTCACTTGGCTTAACATAGATAGGATCCTGGAAACACCAGGGTTTTAAAAACGAATTTCAGTTTACAATGTGGAATATGACATATGCTTTTACAAACTATACTTCCTGGGATAGTCTGACGTTGACCTCTCTATCCTGAGTTCAAAACCGCTGTAATAAAGCTTAGGCCTTTTCTTCATCTGCTGTGAACATTTGCATCCTCTGGTATCTTGTGCAGTTAAGTCTTTGCAAGTGATGAAATGCAGAGTCCCAGGCAGATTATCACTAAACAACTGTGTGACACAAGCTGAGCCCTTCCCCTTCTCTGGACCCCAGTCTCCTTTTCCATAAAATGAGCATGTTAGAGTAGTAATAATAATAACTGTCATTTCTGGAGCACTTACTATGTGGGTACCACTGTAAGTACTCTACATATATTTTCTTACTCATTCCCCACAATAAGCTTACGGATGAGGTACTACTATTTGTCCTCAATTTACAGATGGGTTAACCAGGCCACTTCCTAGCTGTGTGAATTTGCCCCTGCTCTTCAGTCTCTCTGCACCTGACCTTCCTTGTCTATAAAATGTGGAGGAGAACTGGCCCAGGGTCACAAAAGTAGTATGCGGTGATGCTGGTGTTTGAGTCCAGGCAGTCTGACACAGGAGCCTGTGCTTATAACCAGCATGCTCTAGTGTGGCCCACAGACGTGGGAGGCTGGTTCATTCAGTTATTCAACAAATATTGACAGAGCCTCCAACAGGAGCCAGGAACAGGTTTAGAGGCCAGGAATACAGCAACGAACAGGACAGCCATAATCCCTGTTCGCGTGGAACTCTGTCACACAGAGCTTGTCTCTTCCAGCTCCGAATGTGGGAATAAGCCAAGATAAATGTCTTGGAGTTCAATAAGGAGGTGTTCAAAAGGAAACTCCCCAAGGAACTCCTGTTGGCCAAGGGAGCCTATGGATGGGGACAAGGTCTTGCCTGGCGCTGTGACCTTGCCCTCTACTCCTTCCTGATCTTGAAGAGGCCAGGCTGGGCTGGAGCTGGCTCGCAGGGCTCCCTGCAGCTCTTCCCAATCCCACATGCTGTGACATCTTGTCTGCAGCTCAAAACCAGCTCTGGTAGAAACAATGACATCATGGAAATCGGCAAAGGCTACTTTTCTCCTGAGAGTGGGTTGTTAGAGGCTGACCAGCACACCCCCACCGGCAGCCTGTCTGAGACAGGTGGGCAACTGCTTCTCCCAGAGACGGAGGGATGAAACAGTCGTACCCTGACCTTGAGAATATGCTAGCTGCCCTTCCCCTCCTCCTGTGCTGAGCTGCAATCCTGCTTCTCTTGTATGTGTTTTTTTTTCCCCCGAGTTCAACAGAGCCCAGTGGAGCCTGGAATCTTGAGCAGCTTCAAAGTAAATATCATTATGACCCTTTGTGCTCGTCCCAGGCATTCTCTGTTGCTGGCCCATTAGGAGGGCTGAGTCTTCTTGGGGCTCTTTCCCAGCAGAACATTTGCACGGCTGACTCTGGTGGTTCCTCTGAAGCCTCCTGAACTATATCCAGAATCATGGGATCCTAGTGATTCCCAAAGCTAAGGAACTAGGAGATTTTTACTAGGGGAGGAGAACTTCACCCCACTTGGTCATTGTTGTTAACCGTAGAGAATCTGTTGGAGAGGAGCCATGGGCCTAGTCACGCCCATGTGCCTATCCCTCTAAAAAGTTTATCATTTATTGATGCCCCTATGTATGGGTTATGCTCTGGATTCTTTCTCAAGCCCAGCATGCACATGCGCACATACTCTGCCAGGCTGGGGCCTCTGATCAGTGGCCCAGCACCAAGATACATGATGCTGTGATAAAAAATATCCTAGGTCTCTGTTAATAACCAAAGCTAGTGTTACCATAATTTTACACTTAAAATGCCCTATCAATGAAAAAAAAAACCCTTTGGGGAAACACAGTCTATGCCCAAACACAATTGTTTTATAACAGTCATTAAGGAAGTAAACCTGATCATTATGCACAGATGGTAGGCGTCAGAGTATGCTCACTAAAGGTCCTGAGAGAGAAAAGGTCGCCTTCAACAGCCAAGCTATGGGCCCTTCATGAAGTCAGTGACAGTACCCAGCCCCCTGGCTGGGCTGAGATTGCAGTCTTAACACCACTGTAAGCAGCTCATGACTTTGGCCCAAATTGAGTATTCTCAGAGCAATGACAGGGTTGTGGGCCCAGCCAGAGAGCAGGATACATGAGTTTCTAGCTTTTTTTGGATCAAGGATGGGGAACGAAATTAATCCAGTCCATCCAAGGGGTGCACCTGCAGGGCTAAGAGGAGAGCTATTAGGGCAGCCATTTCCTGAAACTTAATAAGCGGGGAGAGTTGGAGAAGGGGTGACTCCTTGGGTGCGAAGGTCTCCTTCCCAGCCCTCCCCTCTTGGAGGGTCTGTCCCAGGCAGTCAAGCGATTCCATCCCAGCAGGTGCACACTGTGTGGGTAGGGGTTTACTATTTCTCCCACTCACTTTGCCTTGAGCTTGGCTTCTTATTCCTCTGGGCCCTAGGGGAGCCTGTGGTCCACATGTCCCATTACCCTACACTTCCACCCTCAAAGAGCCATTCTGACCTACATGTATTCCCTAAAGCTTTACTAGCCCCGCCCCAGGCTGCACTTGGTTGAAAGGTTGATTAGAGTGGGCCTGTCATTCCACTTCTTAGCCACTCAACTTTAGTACAGGTCACACAGAGCTCTAGGAGGAATGCCGAGGAAATCCAATGTTTGTGCGGAAGTTTTTCAGTAATCAAATATTATGTGAAGTAAGTTGGCCATTAGCCAAAGATGGAAGAGATTTGGCAGTCCTAATATTGGATGTGATAGTAGTTGGTCTTGATGTCCGTCACTATGACTTCTGTTTCTTTTGCATCCCTCTCCTAAGAGCGCCTCGCCACAACCGTGAGTAGACTTACAGCATGTGAAGAATTAACAGCCTAGATGTGGACTCCCAGGCCCATGATCTGTAAATCTGTGAAGCACATATTTTCATCACATATGTTCCAAAGCTAGTGTGAGGGAGTAAGTCATTTCACTAGTGAGTGAGCCTAGCTGACCTCCTGTCACCCATATTTAGAAGTGGCTTTGTTTTCTCTACTTGTCCTTGAGTGTACTCAAGGATCCAAGGAAGAGTGCTGGGGAGGAGAAGAAAAAAAAAAAGAGTCCAAGAAAATGAATGACCTTTGTTAGAAAACAGAACTTTAAGCTACATTAGAAAGTAGAATATGCAATTCAGTAATGTTCAGACCCTCAACATGAATGAATTCCCCATCCGCTCTCTGTGAAAATAAGAAAAAGCTATTAGCCAAAGAGTGTGAGTGTTCCAACTGGCGTGAAAACTGCTGTCATTATGGTATTTAGACAATCATTAAGGTTTGGAGGTAGGTCACCGAAAATATGTAGGTATGCTTTATGGCACTGTACGGTGAAAATTATATGCTGTGATTGTGTTTGCAAACTTGGGATTATTGAAGGTCTAAGGAGAGATTCTTAAAGAATGTCAAGGAACTGCTGTTTCTCAGATTTGTCTGTCTGGTGCCTAACAGTTTCCAAAGTGCTTTGGCATTCTCAAGAGATGTTGCTGGCAGCGGTTAGAGAAGCAGTGGCAGGGACAAAGGGTCAGGCAGACCTGGGTCCTTGTCCTGGCTTTGCCACTTATTCTGTGTTGCCTCAGATAAGTCCCTTATCCTCCCAGGTTTCTTGGCTCTGTCTGCTCCATGAGGATATGAATGCCACACGCTCTGTTCACTCCACAGAGCCCTGTAAGGACCCAAATTGCTGATATGGGAAAGTGTTTGAGAAGTATAGTGAGTGGCTCCCGTGGGGTTAATTCATTCATCCATTTCACATACATTATTGAACTCTGTGTGCTGCGATTAGTACCTTAGAGGTGACTCAGACATGGTTCCCACACTTGAGACTTAAGGGCCAGACAGAGATATATTTGAGGGGAATAAAAGAACTTTGCACACAGCTGTGTGGTGCCCGTGCTTGAGCTCAAACTGTAACAAGCTCAGCAGGGCTGCAGAGGAAACAGACAGACCCAACCCCAACCCACTGGCCATAGCTGGTAGGCAGGCATCTTTCCACGGCCATTGCCTCCCTCCCAGGCCTGCCCTGGCTCCTGTTTTCTGCAGTCAGAACAAACCTGACTAGAGTAGCTGAGCCGGCCAGCTCTCTTACAAAATTTCCACTGGATGTCACACAGCTCAGTCTCCCCCAAGGTATGGCTGCATAGGGAAAAATGTAATTATAGTCAGCTGCTTACAAAAATAAGCAGAGGGATAAAAGGGGGGGGGACACTCTTGTAAATAGACCAGAATGACACACTATTTAACCTAATTACCTGCAAAGCCACATCCAGCCATTAAGGATCCATATTCTGTAATAGAATTTCCTGCAATGGAAATACTCACCCACGCACAGGATGTTGAAGCAGAAGCCCTGGCTGACTGACTTATTCACCAGCTGGTCAGGCAAGCTGTCAAACCCCACATGTCCAGCCAGGGGGACGGTTCGGCAACCTTCACCCTAATTTGGAAGGGGAGGGAGGGAAGAAAAGGAAAATATTCTTAAAAGCAATCTAGGTCTCACTCCCCATCCAAATGCCCTCTGTGCTGATAAGTAACACCTGTCTGGGGCCCATCTCTTCCCTTAGCTAGTCCCTGATCCAAAGCAAAATGACCTATCGGCTTAGAAATGATGGATTCTTGGGGACAGGCATCCTCAAGGCTCCACAATGAATATCACCACAGTGCCAGACAGAGAAAACTACAAAGGGGGCTTCTAGGGGCGGGAAAGGAGGGTTAGGAGATGAGAATGCTGGGGCCGGAAGTTCCCAGGCTTGAGTTAACTCTCGACTCAATCACATACAAGCTGGGTAACCTCTTGGAGACTCAGTTTTCCTCCAGGTCTGTCATAGGAGATACACCTTACAGGTGATTGGGTGACTCATATATGCTAATACATGTAATGAGCTTAGCATCATGCCTGGAACAGGCACAAGTGTTCAGTAAATATGACATAGGGACTTCAAAAAAGCAAGGGCATTCTGAGGATCTAACCAAGGTGGCATGGCAGAAAGGGTAAGAGAACAGGCCTTGGGAGCAGGCAGATCCGAGTTAGAGTCCCACGTCCTTTGCCTCTGGACATCGGACAAATTACTTGACTTCTCAGAGTTTCCCCCTCTGTAAAATCGGGAACTAGTAGTTACTACCTCACAGGATGGGTGTGAGGATTAGACAAGATACTGCCCCTGAGGGTGAGCACGGGGCCTAGTGTGTGACGAGCATCCCTGGACTGTAGCCGCTGTTCTTACTGCACCGTGACGTTATCCCGCCCCGCAGACCCCCGGACGACACGTGAGGCCAGGGAACACTTTTGGCTCCCTGCCCTCATGCTTCTTCCTGTTCCTTTGTCTCCATAGGGGGCAGGCAAGTCATTCGCAGCCTCGGAAAGCAGGGGGCCTTGGCTTTGCCTGCAGGTTCCAAAGCTTCCTATTGTTAATGGTTTTACAAAACAGGGAGAACCTCAAACAGGCTTCCAAGGAGCCAGGTAGACAGACCAAAGGGCCTGCATATACTCAAGAAGCGTGCTAAGGGCAGAGAGCCACAAGGGAGGGGCGCAGGGCCTAGGGGAAGCTGGAGGCAGCCGAGCTGGACAGGAGAGGCAGGCTGTGCAGGGAGTCAGGGCTTCTGTTGGGTGGGGCCCCACCAAGATTCCTGTCACCAGAAAGGCACCAAGAGCAATTCAAGAAGGGCGTGGCTAGTGCCAGGAGGCCTGCGCCAGCATCCCAAGCTGTGCAGCTGGCAGCTCTTAGGGTGAACAGGATCACTTCTAGACTAGGCCCCTGAGGGTATGCCTCCACACTGAGAGGGAGGAAGGGGCGGCATTGGTGGGGGAGCCCCTCAGCAGCTGGCATTGTCAGAACTGGTTCCCAGATAGCCCTGCACCCAGCTTGGGATCCCACTCCCACTGGTGTCATCAGATCCTCCAAGAGCGAGAGACAGGGCCGGTGCCAGTGACTGCCATCTGGCAAGATCGTTACCCCCACACATCTCACCCCACACACTCCCAGTGGAGTATTCTCGACAGACAACCATATGCCATCATTCCGCCCTGGTTGGTGCATTCTGGGCCCCAGAGGGGTACCTGAAGACAGCTGGGTTTCATGAGTGGCCCGCGTCACTCAGGGCTTGTTCTGCATTCACCCCCTTTTTGCTTCCCCTCACCCCTTTCGCCTTATTTTTATCAAAGCAAACAAAGAAAGATGTGAGTTTTTGCTACTGTTCGAACACTGCAGGGGAGACAGAGACAGGAGAGCCAATATGCTTTCTCAGTAGAGCCTCCTACATAGCAGGCATCGGAAACTGGGGCAGACTCAGAGTGGAGGTTTCCTGAGCCACATTCTATCGCCCCTGGCTGCCTCTTCTGTCTCCAAATTCAGCACCAGGAAACTTCAAGTGCTCCAAGGCCTCTGGTCCAAGTGCCAAAAGGTAAGGAAAGGGAATGTTCAAACTCAAGACAGCGGAGGGCAGTGGGGAGGACTCCACGTCTTACTCTTAAAGATTTATTTCATTGTCAAAGACTCACCAAGCCCCTCTGTGTGCCCACAGTTATCTCCCACCTAGCACAGCGCTGTAAGAGCCCTAAAGAGCGGAAGAAAGAGTATGGCCTTTATTCCCTAGGCCACAGGCTTTGAAAGGGGCATCTTGAGTGTTTTGAGCATGGAGGACCATGAAACAAGTAGTGTTTTGAAAAGATCATTGCAGCTGCAGGGCGCTTGACTGATGGGAGGAGAGAGGGAGTAGGGGCAGGAAGACATATTAGGAGACACCTCCAATAACGTTGAGCTGGTAGAGGGACAGTCAGACATTGTGACAATGCTGGTTGAAGTAAACTGATCTGTCTTGGGACTCAGGAGGGAAGAACAAATCTGAGAGCCTTCCTAAAGAAGGGAGGAGACAGTGAGTGATGGGGCAGAGGGAGTCGGGGAAGGGTGGTGAAAACTGTAAGGCTGCAGGGTCCAAAGCCTGGGAGCTTTGATGGACCAAGAACAGAAAGAGGGAAGCCAGGAAAGGGTGCTTTAGTGGAAAAGTCGAGGATTCTGGTTTTAAACACCTAAATTATTTTAAAATTACATTTATCAGGTTTTTTAAAAGAGTAATCAATGCTCACTATAGAAATTTTAGAACATATGGAAAATTATAAAGAAAAAAAATCACCCATAATATCACATCATTCTCCAATGATAATCACTGTTAATAATTATATGTATTTCCCCACAGTCTGTATACTTTTTTCTAACAAAATAGGGATAATCCTGTATATTCCTTTCCATTACCTGGCTTAATAACATGACACTTCATATGGTATGGATGTTTTCTTAAGTAATTTAGCATACTTCTAAAACATTACTTTTTTGGCCACATAGCATTCCATTGTAGGAATTCACCACATTTTCTTAACCAATCTTCCACTGCTAGACGTTATCATGTTTCCAAGTTTTTAACATTATAAATAATAATTCTTATTCTTACAAGTTTGCATAGTCTCTGATTATTTCCTTCAGGTGAATTCCTAGAATTAAAGCCTGCTGGGTCCAAGGGTACACACATTGGAGAGACTTTGGTACACACTGAGAATCAACAGAGAATAGTACAAATGTTTATTTCCAACACAGGATGCGAATGTCTGTTTACCCATACTTTAACCAGCACTGAATTTCTGAGGCTTTTTAATCATTTTGAATTGAATCACTGAAAAATGATACCATGTCACTTAATTTGCATTTTATTATTTAGAGTAAATTTGTTTTATTGTTTAACTATGTATGTGTATTGTGCGTATGTACATGTGAGTTACCAATCATGTCTTTGCCTGTTTTTTAAAAAATAGGTGCTTATCTTTCTCTTCTGGGTTTGTAAAAAGCATTTTATATATTAAGGAAAATGAGATAGTTTTGATTTTACGGTGAGATATCCAGGAAATGAAACCCAGTAAGCACTTAGCAACATGGGATTGTAGCCTCAGGGAGAATTTGGGACTGAGATATAAATTTAGGAGTGAGAGGTATGAAACCAGATATGTTCTCCAAGAGATAACACAGGGAGAAAAGAACTAAAGATTGAATATAAGAAATGACCACAAGTAAGGAATGTAAAGATGAAGAGAATTCTCCCAAGAAGGGGAAATGATCAGAAAAGTAAAAGATGACCCAACAGTTTTCTAACACCAGAGGCCAAGGTTGAAGTCAGGAAGAATTACGGAGAAATGACCATGATCTGGATTTGGTGAAGGCCATTAGTAAGTTTTAGAATCCATTTTTTTTTCTGTATCTTTTTACTCGGTGTCCAATACACCAAAATTAACTGGATGGTTTGGGGACTCGGGGACATGGGAGCTGGGTAATGTGTTTTCCTTGCTAACGAAGACTTAAGCAGCAAACTTTATGTCTCAATCCTGGTAGTTGAGAAAGCTTCAAAAATGAATTTGTATATGCAGTTCCTGCTTTAGGAAATCCTGTCTTAGCGAGCACCATTCACTCCCGCTTTGATGAATCTTAGATGTCAGGGTCATAATTATGAATATCAGTCCTCATTGTTCAGAAGTAAATATGTAGAGGTGAAAAGGACAGGACATTGGACTGAATGTACACTGACCCCAGGACAGCCCCTGGAAGTTTCTTCCCTCCTCCCTCTCTAAACCTCTGATAGCTTATCTCTTTCCTCTTTCTTTTAAGGTGGCCTGATTAATTGAGGTCCTGATTACTCTGATTGCAGTTAAGTGTACGTTCCCTGGATTATAAAGTGCACAAGAGGAAATGGAATTGGCAACTTGGCCCAGCACATCTGACACTAAAACCTCAAGTTATCTTGAGTAGAAAGTGGTGCCACGTTCCACGCTTTGAACCGAGATGCTAGAAAGGCCACAGCCACCAAAATGTTAAATGGCCCAACTTCCATGACCCAGCAACCTCCCCTCAGAATCTGTTCTACAGAAACTCACATGTCTGTACAAAGATCCATGTACAGTACAAGGAAATTCATCATAGCATTCTTTATGCTGAAAAACTCAAAAAACCTACATGTCAGACAATGGGAAAATACTTAACTAAATTATAGTACATGCATATTCTGGAATATTCTGCAGCCATTAAGAAGAATGCAGGAGGTCTATAGGTACTGATGGGAATATCTCCAAGACATATTATAATGTAGAAAAAAGAAGCTGCAGAACGATAAGCGCTGTATAAGCCCATATCTGCAAAAAAGCTTTGTATGTGTGTATTTGCACATAAACGTGTGTGAGTGCAGGGAGGGGACTGAAACGACACCCCCTCAAACCAAGAACTGTGGCTACCTCGGGGGAGGGGACTGGGACGAGGAGCTGACTCGGGGGCGAGTCAGTATGCTTCTGCACTGTTTGATTCTTTTACAGCATGAATGTATTCACACATTACCTGTGTCATTTAAAAACATTTTTAACACACAAAAAGAGCATTCTCACTCAGCTTTGCAGCAGGGGTAATTGGGAGGCAGAGTCTGAGAGGAGCTAAAAAGAAGGCAAAATGAAAGCGGGCTCAGGAGAACTGGGAGAGCCCCCCCCCTCCCCACCCCAATTACACTTCCTGTTTTCTGCTCATCTGCAGTCACCTGCGGTTTGGAAATACGTTATACCACATTTTGTATCACAGGCAGAAACATCGCTCTTTCTCTTCCGCCTCCTCCCCTGAGGACACACCAATTTTGTGTTTTAACTGAATATTCGAAGGTTCGTGTTATGAAGAAGGGGTGAGAGCGGTTACAGCTGCACATCTTTCTCCCACTGTTGTTATTCTGAAAATAAAGTGTCCCATATGCACCCAAGTGTGCAAGTCCCCCTACCTCCTTTCCAACTTCTGTGGTATAGGAAGCCAGCCGGACATGAGGCCTCTGGGACCTGACGGTGCCTCTGTGTCAATGGAGAATTTCCTGCCTCCATTGAAAACTGGGGTGGCCAGGTTAGTAGCTGTCATTCCGAAGGGCAAGACCAAAGAAAAAAGTTTGGAACTCACGGCCAGTGACCAGGCTTACCCTAAACTTGCTGCTCTGGCCTTGGCACGGAGATGCTAGGAAAGGACCAAAATACTGAAATGGGATTCTCTCTGGCAGCCTCCTGTGTCACTTGCTGGTGGGTCTGATCTCCCACACCTTCCCACTCTCCATCTCCACCCCCAGCTCTGAATACTGGTCTCTGAGAGACCCTGCAAATCTTCAGGATGTTCAAACTCAATGAATAGTTCAATGATGCACAATGAAATATTAAGTGGCTGATAAAAAATATATTCTAAGACTATTTAATGGCATGGGAAAATGATCACCAAATACAGTTAGACAAAAAAAAAAGCCTGTATATACAGGACCATCCCAATCATGGGGGAAAAAAGTATATATGCATTTTTAAAAGCTTGGAAGAATATATACCAATATGGTGACAATAGTTACTTTTGGGTGGAGGGGCTGCAGGGGTTGCTGCTTATCTGTTTTCCAAATTTTCTACAGTAAGCGTATTTTATTTTTATAATCAGAATTCAAACATTATTTTAAAACGATTCTATGATGATACTTTCTGAGGCAGGAAAGTGGCCTCAGATATTTTAGCAAAATCTTCAGTTATGACCATAAACGTGCCTTTACATACAGATAATCAGAAAATGCAGTTAAGTAGTCAACTTTCAGGCAGTTTTATTATATACAAAACATTTATTTTACAGATAGTATAATAAAACCTTATTATTCTCTTCATTATGACATTTATGTGTAAAAAGACATATAACATTATTGTACAGTACACCTTCCATGTGAACCAGAAGGCAAATCACATATCCTGAAACATGTAGCAAAAAGTCTTGAAACAATCAGGTGGGTGATAGCTCTATCGGCTGCTTCCAGTGTTGTCAAGAGAGTGGATGCCACTCATTATCCTGTATTATTAGTCGTAAGAACCACAAAAGCACTGACAAGTTCTCAGAGGTTAAAAAAAAAACCTCCAATATGTCTAACACATCAAATGTCAGGATTTCCTTCATGCTGATTCAGCAGGGCTGAGAGGAAACTGACAGTAGTAGCGATGCCCTGAACTGGGAGAGAAAAAGCAGGGGGTCTTTCCAAGGAGAAACAAAGCCTGCAAAAGCTAGCAGCACTCCTTAGGGGCCCCAGAAATGCCTTTCAGTGGGGGAGCAGTTTAGGGGAGCAGTTTAGGGGACCCTGGGGAAGCATAAAGGAAACCATCCTCACCATACACAGAGAAGGTCCGTTTTTGGCAAATCAATCAGATGGAACTCTGGATTTTAATACATCAGATCAATTCCAGAGTGGCCTTCCATTATATAAAAGGATTCACAGCAGGATTCTATTAAATAGCCAGCTCTCCTAGTGCATTTAAAAGGGGCTTCACAGGTAACTATATTCAATATCTTGTAGAAACCTATAATGAAAAAGAATATGAAAAGGAATATATGTATGTATATATATGACTGAAACACGATGCTGTCCACCAGAAATGGAACAACATTGTAAACTGACTACTTCTATAAAAAAATAAAAATAAAAAGGGGATTCAATTCAATAAAAAATAAAATAAAATAAACAAAAGGGGGTTCAACAGACAAAAATCTGGCAGTTATGTACCTGTACAGGTAGACAGTAGCTCTATACACCTACACGGACAGACAGGCAATCTCTGAAGGGTTTTCTCTCCCAGTTACTGAGACCCTGCTGAGCTTAAAATACAGACTTGCCTTCTCTGCAACTCTCTCCCCACCCAGCTCAAGAAGTCAAAGCAGGGAAGGGGTGGAGTTAAATTCTGCCACCTCATTCGGAAGCAGAAGCAGTCAAGGACCTAAAAGAAATTAGGCTGACGACAAGGAAACGTAAGAACCGCACAATGTTCAAGCTGTAAACGCCCTTAAAGATCACCTAATCCACTCTGCTCGTTTTACAAAAGGGGAAACAGACTCAGAGGGAGGAAGTGACTTGTCCCGAGTCACAGAGTGATTTAGTGGCAGAGAGTGGTGCTGGGATCCAGGGCCTGGTCAAGCAGACTGCTGCTCTCAAATGGAAAAGCTGACTCAAGTGGCAGAGAGAATTCTTTCTGCTGCTAGAATTCAGGAACACTGGGCTTGTGGCTGATGCTGGTCGGAGGGAGAAGGGTCGTGGGGCCTGAGTCTGAAGCCCGTGGGCTCACCGAGGTGGCTCTGGCCCACGGAAGGCAACTGAAGCAGACGAGGCCAGGAGAGGCTGGCGCCGGCTTCCGCACCCTCTCCCCACCCCGGCTCATCTCCCTCTCCTCTCACTCAGCCTGGCCTCTGCTTAAGCGCCCCAGGGTTACATCCGACCGGCCAGATTCTAGGTAAAATATCTCCACCTCAGGGCAGGGGTGACCCCTGCTCAGGGTGAATCAACTTTCCCACA
Organism: Camelus dromedarius; assembly: GCF_036321535.1. Taxonomy (NCBI): domain Eukaryota; kingdom Metazoa; phylum Chordata; class Mammalia; order Artiodactyla; family Camelidae; genus Camelus; species Camelus dromedarius. Next base: position 25,446,027 of record NC_087472.1, on the reverse strand, counting down.
AAAGCCAGACAGATCCCCTCCAAATCAGGCCATTTGACACAGAGTTTTCTAGGTGTTCTGGCCATTGTTATCTCCAATCTGTTCAAAAGAGAAAAAAGGTTTACTCACAGGCCTTTGGATGCGTGCCCAACTGTCCTCTGGGGAGCCTGAATTTGCCTCTGCCTCCATCTGGTCTCATTTAAAGGGGATCTGAAAAAACCCAGTTCCTGCCTCAGCGCCAGGGCTCAGCGCTGGGGCCTCTGCGGTGAAAAAACCAAATGCTACCTCACACTTCATCAGGGCCGTGAAAGCAGAGCTCTGCTCCTGTTACCCCAGCGCCTCTAGGAGGGGTCAGAGAGGGCCCTGGTGGGAGAAACCCGAGCCCTGGGTCCTGTCCCCAAGAAGGCCTGCAGATCTGTTCCTGGTCACCTTTAAGTGAGTGGCAGGGATGACCCCACTCCAGGGCCAGCGGAGGGCGTGCTACAGAATTCAGCAGATGGCTGCCTCAATGAGAAGACACCGCAGAAGCAGTAACATTATTTCTCTCCCTCCGGAGCATGTGGCCTCCTTCCTCTGTGCACGCAGCAGAGAAACCCACGGTTTCAAATCCCGGCAGCAGAAGCCTCCTCCTGCCAAACCGAGGAGGAAGGGTCTGTGTTTCTAATTTATTCTGCTCCCCCTCTCCAGTTGTTACTTAAAATAATCCATCATTACATGCTTGGTGGCTCCAAGATTTTTATTTAAAGCAATATGGGAAAAAAAAAACCAGAAAAAGCAAGGAAGCCCACACGTAGCCATGACTGTGCTATCTGGGATTCAAGTTAAGGATCTTTTTAACATCAGAGAGTCTGCAAAGCACCCAGGTAGACTCTTCTCTACCCCATGAGTGTACTGGGGGTGGGGGTGCAGTCAAAAGAGGGGAGAGGGGACGTGGCAGGATTTTTATTTCTCAGAAACATCAAGAAAAGGCCAGAGTTTTTGTTGTTGTTTTTAATGTATCTATATCATCTGCTAGGTGTTTCATTGCTTCATCCACTGACCAGCAATAACACTTTGGACGAAGCAACTTGGTCTCCTTGAACCCATAAAATGAAAAGAATAATAATAGTTGTCCAGGAAGCTGTTGGGGAAAATGAAATCATACAGATGGAAGTGTTTTGCCATCGTTGAAAGAGACATGTTGTACTTATTCATGGTATTCTTTTTCCTTTCTTTTCTTTCCTTTCCTTCTTTCTCTCTTTCTCCAATGTGGTTTTAATGTACACGCAACTGAAAGTGCCTCCCAATTGTTCATGCTAATGGCAAGCCATGGCTCTGATAATCCAGAAACCCAGGCAAGTCCAGAAATCAGTCCTCTTTAATTCTGGAATACCTTTTTCCAGAGGGCTTATCTTCCTAATTAGTTTTGCTCAGGCTAATGTAACGGGTTCGCTCCCTTACAGCACACAAAGGGAGGGGCCATTCTGGGTAACAAAGCCAGCAATTAATACAAAATTTACAGCAGAGACTCTACAAAGTAAATGCTGTGCACATGACTGCAGATCAAAATCTCATTATACTATACAGACAAATCGCTTGGCTGCAATGCAGTTTTGTAATAAGAACGTCGCTAACACTCACATTTCCAGGATTTAGGATATGAAGAGGAAACGGGGCGGGGGCGGGATGGGGGGGCTCTCATCTGAAAGCTCTGAGAGGGCTGAGTCTTGTGTGCCTTGGCCACCACTATATCCCCAGCGCCTGGCACAGGGCCTGGCAGAGTGGTGTCCAATAAGCCCATGTTGGGAGTAAATGAAAATAAAAGCGCGTGAATTAACAAATGAAATGTTTCCAGCCCAGTAGCAGAAGGGACATCTCACCCATTTTCACACCTACCTTTCTCTTACTTGAAGCCCCCACGAAGCCTTTCCTGTCACCCACCGCCCCCCTCCACTGCTGGCTTAGGTCCCCTTGTAATAAATTCTCCTAGCAGTCAGTAGCTCTCCTGTACAGCACTTAGCACAAGGATAATTACACACTTATTTGTGTCTGCCTCCACTACTAGATTGTAAACTCCCTGAGGGCATGGGCCAGGTGCATTGGCAGGGGACGGGGTCAGGCATTGTGATTTCCTCACCCAATTTTTTTATTTTGAAAAGTCTCAAACACACAGAAAAGTTGGAAAATAGTACAATGATCATCCATATACCCTCGACTTGGAGTCAAGAATGTTTCATATTTGGGGCCATGTAAATTTTCTTTAGTGTTGTATCCCCACTAGATGTATGGGTGAATATTGGGGTTCTGCTCTGTGCTTCGGGTATAATATGACTTTTAGTATGAGGTGGTGGAGATGCTGAGGCAGGGCACCCAAGGAGAATCAAGGGTTAAGTGCCACCTGTTGGCAGTGGCTCTGGGAAAGTTGCCCCAGGCCCACACGAGCTAGGGCAGAGTTAGGCCCTTCAAGCTCTTTATTTAGGAAGAAAGACCATTATCCAGCTGCCAACGGAGGAAAGCATCATTGTCCACATTGTAGGATGGGTTCAAACCAGAATCAATGAGCCCTTCGTTCTATGGGTCAGCACTTACCAATCTGGACCCCAAGATGCAACACTGAAAGAAACAGCTCAATGCATAAGCCAGGAGCTGCAGCCTCTGGGGCCTACACTGTGCTTTGCTAGGTTACCTTGGACAAGCCATGGAACCTCTCAGAGTATATGTTAATAGCAGCCCACGCCACCTCACAGGCAGGGATTCGGGATGGGAACACCCCAAGAATCTTCTGTAGTTCTCTAATTATTTCAGTGTCCACAATTTGTCTCTCCAAGGAGACTGTGGTAAGCTTAAAAGCCAGGAACTGTGTCTACTACTTTTTTTGTATAGATGACCAGGGCTAGCCATGGTGCTGGACACTTATCAGTCAATCAAATAAACACTTGTAGACACAATGAGAAAATAGTTTTGTCATAAAGAATCTTTGTGTTCATTTAAGCGGGATGGGATTGTATCATGTATACAAAAGCTGAACTTCCAGGTTCGATGCATGCTCAAATAAGGGCCCTACTCAGCAACTGTAAGGCCTGTTTTGGTCACTAATAATGTTACCTTACAAGCCTGAGTGACCCTCTAGTGACTCTGGAAATGACAACCCCCCCATCCCTCACACACATACCAGAGCACCACTTGCACGGCACCATGTCTTAGAGCTCATTAAAAAGAACTCCTAAACTAGGCACACTCAGGTTTCGTCTCCAGGCTTCTCTTCCCAAACCCTGGATACACGTTCCAGGGGAAGAAACGACAGCAACCAGCCGTCCAAGGTCTCCTGAGTTAATTCCATCTTCCCCTAGTGAATTACAACTTCTTTGCAGACATAAAGGCAAGCAGAGAGACAAATGACACATAAACAGGAGCTTCCCTGGCTGGGGGAGGGGGACCCGGAGAGTGACATCAATTTTCCCAGAAACCCATTTATCACAGGAACAAGGTCTCAAGTGCTCAGGCTGCTATCTCAGCTTCAGAATCCGGCCCGACAATTATGTTCATCACACAGTACGGCCAAGGCCAGCCAGAGCAAACTGGAACCCAGCAAAGCAAACCAAGTGGCCCTAAACCGCCCCCACCTCCATTTGCAGAACAAAGAGGATCTCTGGGTTATCCAAGGTGCAACACAACCTTCTGGAATGTTCCATTTTGCATCATCTGCCCTACAATCCTAATCCAGGGAAGGGGGAATTGATGAGAGAGTGTGTGCAGGTCGATGAAAATTAATTAGCTGACAGGAAAAATCATTAGGGGCCTTTTTGGTCACTAAGGATGGAGGAAGTGTAATCCAGGAAACTAATTCCTCTACTTAAGCCATGCCATCTCCAAAATGCAGGTAATACAAGGAGAAGAAAGGGACTCTGGGAACCCTCAAAACACTAAAGCAATACATATTACACAGCCAATCTTAGGGAGAAAAGAATTCTCTCAAATTCCATTATCACAGAGCATTGTCTCCTATCTACACCTGGTCCTTCCACATCATGACTGCATAAAGAGCCCCATGCTGGGGTCTTGCAGGGGGTGGGGGAAGATTTCCAAAGAAATCACCTCACCCTTCCAAACTGGGACCAGAGGGTGGAATAAATTTAACCATATCCTGTAGAGAAAATACTACCAGATTCTGGATTCAGATCTTGAAAACAAATCAATTTCAATTACACCAAATACCTAGAGGCTATAATATATATACATACATATATATATATATTTGCACTGTAATTGCATTGCATGGACTATTTCTCTAAATAAGTAATCCACAAGGTTTAAAAATATTGTGTGTGTGTGTGTGTGTGTGCGTGCACATACGTTTCAGAGATTTTCATCAAGCAGTATTTAGTGTCATGAGATCTGACCTACCTCTACTCTCCTTCCTCACCTCAGGGTGCTGGTAATTGTGGTCTTCTTTAAAATCCCAGATACCCATGGATGAATAGAAAGGTTGTTCCCCGAAATGGAACCATCCCCTCCCTTTCCCTGAAAAAACAAACATGGAGCCTCGGGTCATTTCAGTATGATTTCTCTGCACATCCCAGGCTGGAAAACTTCAGTTTTTTAAATGAAGATTTTTTCCCCCAGAGTCGGCTGCCAACAAAAAGAGAGACGGCACCGCTTTTGCAAGCCTCACACTTATTTTCCTGAGCCCCCATATAAAGAAGCCAGCTCCACAGGTTTTGGCTCACAAGCCCAGTTACACTGAACACGCACCAGAAACAGACTCCCAGAGGCCCGCAAAACCCGGGTCAGGTGCTCAGAAACACGCCAAAATAAGCAGCCAGCCACCTACAGGCCAGCAGACTGCACCTCACATGGATGCACAAATGGGACCCAGAGGCACATGGCACGAGCAGACGAGGGGAGAGGCGTCCGGACACACAGACACACACCAGAGAGGTGAGCACACTCTGAGAAACAGGCGGAATCATCTTGGGTCACAGACAAGCCGGGCACCGCCGCCCGCCCGGAGAGGCACGAGTGCGCGCGCGTGCACTCACACGCACACAGTGATATACACACACACACACACACACACACAGAGACGCAGTCACATATGTAATGCATATGGAGAAACCCTACCCCAGCCGGTCACCTCCCCGCCCCCCTCACCACTCGCCGTCTCCTGCCCCAGGCTCACCCCAGCCCCGCGCCCCTCTTCCTGAGGGGCCCCGGGTCCTGGCGGCCGGCAGGGAGCAGAGGTGAGGCCGGGTGGTCCCAGGGAGCGAAGCCAGGGTGCTGGGGACCCGGAGGGCTCGGCGGCCCGTGCGGCCATTCATTCGGCAACGCCCCAGCGGCGGCGCCGCAGCTGCAGCGAGGGAGGCGGCAGTGCTGACTACAGCTCTTGGGCAACGCAAGTTCAGCTGCCGGCTCGCAACCTGGACCAGGCCCCCCACCCGCCCGCCACCACCGTTCTCGGAGACGGGAGGCTGGAAGATTGAGCCGCTGACCCCGGGAGCAGAAGTCCCGCCGAGCCTTGGCTCCTAGATACTGCCCACTGCCCTCTTCGCCGTGGCGGTGGCGGCGGCCAAGTCCCTTCGGCCCTTCCCAGGCCCCCGGCCCCAGTGCTGGCGCCCAAGCCCCGCACTCACCACCTGGCGAGCTATATCGGTCGCTGCCATCGCTCCTGCGTCCGCCAGGGCTGCCACGGGCGCCGCCGCAACCCGAGCTACAGCACAGGAAACAGCGGAGCTCCTCCGACAAAGAGAAAGTGTTACACTTCGGGCGCGACCAAGTCCGGTGGGGGGAGGTGCAAGGGAGGGGCCCCCTAGCCGCTGCTCCAACCCCAACCTCCCCTCCAACGCCCACCCCCTCGGAAATGGGGTGGGGGGGATTTAAAGCTCCTCTTCCCCCTACCACCAGCCCAGTTCCAGCTCTCTCTGCAACCCCAGTTGTAGGCCTTTGCGAAGGGGGGCGGGGGCTCCCCTCGGTGACCACGTCCTCTGCCCCCCCGTCACTGGGTTCCGTGGTACGTCCCGACCTCTGCTGAATTGTCACACCCCCCTGCTCTCGCCTTACATCCCTGAGTCCCCAGACCCTGGAGGCTGGAAGGGAGCCCCCCGCCCTTCCTGCCGTGCACAGCTCGGCGGCTGAGCCCTGCGATCCTCCTCTCCCTCCTTCCCGCCCCCTGTAGCCCCTCTTCCGATATCTCGGGGTGCTTGGGTGGGAGCGTCTGCCACTGGAGTCTCGCTGCTCCACCACACCTCCCCTCACCCTGGCCCGGGAGTGCTGCTGAGACCGGAGGTTGGGGCGGGGGAAAACTGCAGCACCTGCCGCTCCACAGTGGCGCTTAGAAAGGGGGCGGTTGGGGGAAGCCGCACTGCGGGGCCCCGCAACTGAGCTGTGACATGCGGAGTCCGAAGCCAGAGGTCCTGAGACTAGGCGTTCCTTCTGACCTGGGGTTTCCAAGCCTCAGGTGCTGTGGGCTGTCATTTCCGAGCTCACCACCGTTGGATACTTAATACAGACGAACCCCACGCCTCCTCTCCCCACCGAACCCTAGACCCTCAACCGTGTGAGCGGAGGCTCGGACAACCCACCCTCTTCTAGTGCTTGGACCTCCGGGGAGTCTCAGAGGAGGGGCTTGGGGCTGGAGGCTCCCAGCTCTGCTGGGAGCAATGCTGGGGAGGGACGCAGAGTGACCTCCGGTGCCTCTGTCCCGCCCCCTAGTTTCCCCTTAACCTTGGGTCAGCCGGACTCGGCGGCCGCGGTGCGCGGAGAGAGAACCTCCGCAGGCAGAGGCTCTGCGGGTCTGCTTTCCTTTTCCTCCCCGCCAACCGCCGCCGCGGGCCCCCTCCCTTGACCTCGGCACCTCTCCACCTCTCGGGCCCTGACGCCCTCCCACCCCCTCTCCCGGGAGTGGCTCCCTGCTAGCTCCCTGTGACCGGCGTACCCTGGCAGGTTTGGCGTGCCTGAGGCCCGAGCGGGCGGGACACTTCACTCCACTCCTTAAAAGGGCAGGAGCCCTGGTCTCGGAGAGGGACTCAGACCCTCGAGTGAAGGAACCTGGGACCGCGGGGGGAGACAGACACATGGGTGGAAGCCCCGCCCGCGAGGAGGCCCAGATGCGGCGTGGGAGATGGCCCAAGGCGGGAGCAGCTGAGACGGAGGGAGGCAGGAGGGAGGAAAGACGAAAAACGGGAACCAAAGAGAGAGAGGGAGAAGGGACCCGATCCAGCGGTCTGGGCGCGGGGAGGAGGGAAGGCAGAGAAATTGGGGTGGCCATATGAAGCGCTTCCCTGGCACTTGATTCCACCTGCCAGGATAGTGCTTCTCACACTGTCTCAGGGAGCTCTGTATGTGCTGTATGAATCTGGAGAACAAGGACTCGGCAAAATGCATCCCTAGTGCCTAGTTCGGGGCCTGGCATCCACGAAGCGCCCAACTAAGCCTTTTCTGAACAAGAGGGCAGAGGATTTGGATTGGGGGAGGGGCACAGAAGAAAGAAGAGACCCAATTAGGGGGTAGCTGTAGCGACAGAAGAGACAAGTATTGGAAGTGCCTGCTATGCTGGAGACCCAGGAGGGGCTGAAAGAGAAGAGCCTGGCACAATCAGGGAGCAGTATAGGGGAGTTCTGGGAACAGACAGCACAGACCCGCAGGACAGATGGTGGTGGCAGAGAAGGGGAGTGGCCGTTGTCTCCGAGGCCCGCCAGGGCGCTGGGGCAGGGCCTGGGAGAGGCGCCAGGCCCTGGATTGGGGTGGCAGCGACGTGAGGGACCAAGGCTGTACAGAGGAACCGCTGTAAGGCTGGGCCTGGACCGGATGGGGGCGGGGAGTCAGAGGTGACTGGCAGCTTCCAGGCTGAGAATCTGGGAAGGAGACGGGTCTTCGCTGCAAAGGCTGGAGCATGGAGAACGGGGAAGGGTGGGAGGTCACTAGCTCCGACCTGGACTTGAGTTTGAGTGGTAGCGGGACGAGAAGCGCACATTTATAAACCAGAGCTGACAGCTGATAACGCGAAGGGCGAGCCAGCGGAGGGCCAGTCGGAGCTGCACTGGCTGACTGCGGGCTCCCCGGGAATCCTGCCTGCCTCCCGGAGCGCTGCCCTCCCGCCTTCATGCTCTGCGCGGACCAAAACTCCGTGCATCTCGGTTCAGCGTTGGTGTAACTTGGTACCCCGCCCGTTTGCCCCACTCCTCCCGCCTGTCCCCAGGGGCCTTCAGAGCCTCGCGGTGGCCTCCGCCTCCAAAACGCTGGACCTTGCAGACTGGAACCAAGTGTGTAATTCAAGTCTCCCTCAACCCTGTGGTCCCTCCAGGATCTCTCACCTGCGGCTGCAAGTCCTTCCTGGGGCTTGGGCTTCCCAGTTTCCATGGGGTGTAGGTTGGCGTTGATGTGTGAGTTGGTGTGCATTTGTATGTGTCAGCGTGTGCATCAGCTGTGTCTGTGTGTTTCAGTGTGTGTTGTCAGTGTGTATGTGTGCTGGCATGTGTTTACTCCTATGTTTGTATTTGTTTTTGTGTATCTACCTGTGTGTGTGTTTCAGTGTGGTTGTGTGTAGGTGTAGAGAGGTTTTAGCTCACTTGTTCTGGGCTTTATATACCTTACCTCACTCAATGCAGGGGGCCAATAACTGAGAGATGTGGATTATTATACTTATTTCAACAAAGAGGTCTGGAAACTCACTGGGTTCGTATTTCCTAGTCTTTGATCCTGAGTCACCTTCCCAGGCACGGAGCAGACACGGGAAGATCGAGGCAAGAGCTGTCAGTTTCTTCCTTGAATGTCTGTCCCCATTGATGAGATCCCCTTCCTGAAGAGGTGTTGTGGACCTTTAGACACTGCCGTGAACATGTCTTCATGTTTGTGGTGCCCTGGTTGGATCCCCTGGGCCAAGCACAGTGTCTGGCAGGGGCTCAATCAATGTTTGTTGAGTGAATGAATAAACGGAAGCATGTAAATGTGGTATTTTCAGTGTTTCCACTGTCCTTAAGGAAGCTGGAACGAGCAGACTTCCCAGGGCCAGCAGGTGACTGTCATTAACTTGCTAATGTTGTTTGTGGAACCAGACTCCTCAGGGAGGGGAAATGGCTCTCCCTGCTAGATAGGAGGGGGCCCTAATTAAAGCCAAGCTTCAGAAAAGTCACTCTGATGGCTGGGTAGGAGGTGCTCAGACTGGATGGGAGAAGGGGGACAGGGAGGGGGAAGAAGGCAATGAAATGGAGCCAAGAGCTCAGGAAGGGTTTTGTCCTGAAACTGTGGCTTTATGAAAAAGAGAAAGAGGATAATCAAGTTGGTCTAAGGAGAGACGCTCAGAGAACAATCTGAAAAGTAAGATCGAAAGTTGGAGGAAGAGGACAAGGTGAAGCAGAGGGAAACTGATCTGAGATGAACCAAATCCAGACAGTGCTGATAGGATCAGAAACTCAGGGAAGGGGCTGAGTCAAGATGAAGTAAGGATTCCTTTGTGCATTATTTCCTGCAGCCCCTGGTTTTATGTTAGTTTATTCCAGTGATTCTCAAAATGTGGTCTTTGCCTAGCAGTCTCAGCATCACCTGGAAAGTTAGAAATGCAAGTTTTCAGGCCCCACCCCAGACAGACCTACTGAATCAGAAACTCAAGGACTGAGACCCAGCAATCTGTGTTTGAACAAGTCCTCCAGGGGATTCTAATTTATTCTGAAGTTTGAGAACCACTGGCTTATCTGAAATCCAGCCAGGGAAAGACATGACTGGGTAACGTTTGGCAGGCTATTGAGAGAAAGTTCTGAAGCCTGGGTTGTGGCAATAATGGCAGATCCTGGATTCTACGCTGGGCAGCATGAGAGTGTAGACTGCCTAGGGTTGGGAAAGGGGTGTCAAAAAAGTGGAGAGGGGACCCCTGTAGGGAGCTGGAAGCTTCTAAAGATAAACTTTGCTTCCTTTGAAATTTTAATCTTCATTCCACAAATATGCATTGAGCCCCCACTGCGCATCAGCCACCCTGCTCAGTGCCAGAGGACTCAAGAAAAAATGGGTGATGAGAACCCCTACTGTGATCTGAGGGAGGGCCCAGGCCAGTTGCCAGATAGCGCCACAAACAACCAGTAGCGTGATATGTGATATAATCAGTCAGGAGCAAGACCTTGGGAGGCAGAGACACAGTGAGGTGAGGGAAGACACCTCAAAGAAGAGCCATTGGATTGAGTCTTGAAGAAAGAGTTGTAGATTATCTGGCCATCAAGAAGGCTGGGTGGTGATAGAAGAACAGTATGTGTAAAAACACAGAAAAAAGGACAGAGAACATTAGGGAATTCTGAGTCTCGGCCAGAGGGAATGGTGGAGGAGAAGACAGTGATTGTAAATGGGGCTGAAAGATAAGATGGGGTCAGATCTAGAAGGATCACATTGGCCATGCCAAAGAGCTTAGCCTTTTTGCTCCAGAGTAGGGATTCTCGAACTGTGCTCTCCAAGGACAATGCCTGCTCATTCTGGAACCATGCCCATTGCAAATGGGATGGAAGCTCAGAGTGAAAAAAAAAAATCAGTTAAGGAGTAGAAATTTCTCTATTTTAACTTTTTTAACTGTAAATTTTCCCTAAATCTTTGACATGCTCCTACTTATCTGCTAGCAAACAACAAAACGAATGAACATGTAGCAAAGGAATATTAAACAGACAATCCCAGGACCGATCATGCTTAATTCAACAGTTGATTTTTTTTTTTCATGGACATCTGTGCTTGTGGCTCTTATTTTATATTGCACACACATAACATAGACATGTTTTCTACTAGAAGAAGTGTTCTTTTGAAAAGTGCTTTATTTCGCATGGTGTGATTTGATACATCCATTATTTCCTGGCCTTCTGGAAAGAACACCTTGACTTCCAGCTGCTGTGCCACCTGACTCAGTTGGAGAAACCACTTAGATAGTGAGGAGCCATGAAAGGATTTCCAGCAAGGGAACAATATGAACGTATCTGCAATTTTGAAAGGTCACTCTGGCTCCAGCCTGGGGAGAAAATTGGAGCAGAGAGCAATTAAAGCAGTTAGGACTCAGGAGTCAGAACAGTGTTGTAGCAGTTCAGGCGAGAAATGATGGTGACAGTTACGTGGCATTAGAATGGCATGGAGGGGACAGAGTCAGCTTTAAAAGCGGCCACCCATTAAGGGCCTCTGTGCCATGCTAAGGACGCTGAGGCTCCACTCTGTAGGGGATAAAGAGCCTCTGAAGCAATGTTTCTTAATGAATGGTACCTGAACCAGCTACATCAGACTCACCCGGAGTGCTTCTTATAGATGCAGAAGCCTGGACTCCACCTCAGACTTGCTGAATCAGAATCTTTGTATGGAACAAGTAGGGGGTTGCAACAAGCTTTCCAGGTGGTTCTGAGGTGCACTGCAGCTGGAGAACCACTGCATGAATGGTTACGAGGCAGAGGCCTGACCAGGAGATCTCTGTTGACACAGCTCACTCGAGTCAGCACACGAAGAACTGATTGAATGAGGCCAAGACTAGAGACAAGGAGACCACTTTGGAGGCTGCTGCTATAGTCCTGGGCTGGCTTTCTACACTGGGCAAGAGCCAGAACTCAAGAGAAGGCTGGGCTCAGCGCCCACATCATGACATGCCAGTTATTCTCATACCCTGATTTGTACACACTGATTTAGACAGATGATACAATTTTCTACGTCCTCAAACAATTCTCGTATGCCACAATTAGTCCTTGGTGGTCTTCCCAGAGGCACAGAGTTAATCTAAGATGTATAATCATGTAAAATGCATTATGTACCTTGTAGGGCACTGCACTAGGCACTGGGAGAGGTATAAAGAAATATAAAATATGGGAAAAGCAAGATGGTGAAGTAGAAGGACGCTTGTAGCTCACCCTCTCCCACAAATATACCAAAACTCACATCTATGGACCTACTCAGCCAACCAGAGCACCTGCCGAATCCGACAGAACGTTGCCCTCTTCGAAAGACAAAGATGCCAAAAATCTGGTAGGAGAAAAGGAAAAAAGAAAGAAGAAAAAGAAAAACAGTGCGGGACCAATTCCGAGGGGAGGGAGCAGCAAAGGAGGAACAGCGCTCATTCGCTGGGTCTCCCCCCTCCAACGGAGAGGCCAGCGGGATGGAGGGGGAGCCTCTGAGGCTCAGATCTGTCCCGAGCACCCCTTGACTGATGGAACTGAGCTAAATGGGCACAAAGGGTCCCCGCAACACCCAGCCCGAGACACGAACCGACAGCTGGGGCCGGGACAGGCCGCCCGAGCCAGACGGAGGACTGGGGCGGCTGCACTGAGGCAGCCCGGGGAGACTGCAGGGGGCTGCGTGCTGTGGCTGGGAGGGGATATGGAGCAGAACGACCTCAGTCCCCCATAAGTTGTGAAAAAAGCAAAGCAACAGGGCTGGTGTGCCCTGGGGGGAGGGACACCATAGCCTTTTTCTCCAGACCTGTGCCGCCATTACTGGCGCTTCTTGCGAGAAGAGAGGCGGGGTGCAGCGACAGCTGCCATACCCTCCAGTGCCCAGCGCTGGGCAGGGCCGAGGCCTGAATCCGCACCCCGGGGCTCCGTAACCTCCTAGACAGGACTGAAACTTGTTTACAGCCTGAGGCAGATAGGATCTTTCTGCCCTGGCACCTCAGAGAACTCGCTCCACGTGGCACGGAGCAGGGGCGGGGCCTTTTCATGGTCTTCCCCGAGCCCACCTTCAGAGCGCCAACCCGAGGCAGAGCAGGCAGCTGCACAGAGCAGCAGAGCGACCAGCGCTGGGAGAGGGCGGGCAGCCACCCGCCTTCCTGGCAGGAACACAGCACCTGACTGTGGTGCTGGGAGGGGGCACGATCCGTACACCTGCCTCGCCCGCCTGAGCACAGCATCTGACTGCGGCGTCGGGAGGGGGAGTGACCCGCCCGCCCACCAAGTAAGAGCTCAGTACCTGACCCAGTGTTAGGAGGGGTCATGATCTGCTAGCCAACAGCCACTGGGAGCAGCACAGACGAGGGCGCCAACAGAGGGCTTCGGGAAACAGCAAGCTGAGTTCATGAAACAAGGCAAAGACACAAAGACCTCTCGATAAAATCATTAAGAGTACACCATCTCCAGGAGAAATAGGTAACTGATACTTCTTAAGCCACAGTGCCAGAGAGATATGAGCAATATGAAGAAGCAGAGGAACCACTCCCAATTAAAAGATCAAGAGAAATCCCCTGAAAGCATGATCAAGGAAATAGACATTGATGGCCTACTAGATCAAGATTTCAAAAAAGGAGTGATCAAAGTACTGCAGGAACTAAAGGAAATAATGTTTAGAGATATAAAATATGTCAAAAATGAAATAGAAGCTATAAAGAAGAACCAAGTAGAATTAGTAAACTCATTTGCTGAGATGAGAGCTGACCTAAAGGCTGTACAAAGCAGGCTACATAATGCAGAAGAACAAATAAGTGAGCTAGAAGACAGGACAACAGAAAGCACCCAATCAGAACAGCTGAGAGAAAAACAAATAAAAAACAATGAAACAAGATAAGGGACCTATGGGATAATACAAAGCATGCCAATCTACGCATAATAGGGGTTCCAGAAGGGGAAGAAAGAACCAAGGGGATTGAAAAGGTATTTGAAGAAATCATGACTGAAAACTTCCCAAACCTAAAGAAGGGATCAGATATCCAAGTACAGGAGGCTCAGAAGGTCCCAAACAGGAAGAACCCAAACAGACCCACACCAAGACCTATCATCATCAAGATGGCCAGAGTCAAGGATAAAGAAATGATCCTAAAGGCAGCAAGAGAAAAACAAAGAGTGAGTTACAAAGGAACCCCCAAAAGGCTCTCAGCTGATTTCTCTACACAAACACTACAGGCCATAAGGGAGTGGCAAGATGTGGGAGATGAGGAAAACAGGGATGCCAAAGTTGACTGTTAAGTTTCTGGCTTATAAGGTGGTGCATGTTATTGAGATGGGGAACAGTGGAGAATCTTTGGTTTGAGGAAGAGAGAGAGGAAGTTTTTGGCTCCAGTTTGGGATTATGTTGAGTTTGAGATGCTTTTGAGATCGAGTAGGCAATTGGAGCTCACAGGAGAGGCCAGGGCTGGAGCTATAAATCTAGAAGTCATTGGTGCAAAGGTAGTGTTTAAAACCATGGGAATAAATGAAAATACCTAGGGAAAGAGTAAAGAAGAAGACCCAAGACTAATCCCTAGAAAACACCAACATTTCAAGGTGGGAAATGAGAAGAACCTGAGACGGAAACTGAAAATGAGAAGCTAGAGAGGCTGGAGGAGAACCAGGGTCATGTGCTGCCAAAGCCCAAGAACAAGAGGATTTCAAGAAGGTGAAGGTCAACAGCATTGAGTACGGCCAAGAGGTCAAAGAAAGTAAGGGGATACTGTTCATAGAATTTAGGGTTTACAGAGATCACTGAGCTCAGCAAGAATTTCAAGGGAGTGGTGGTGGCCAAAAAAAATGGCTTGAGTGTGTTGAAGAGTGATTGGGAAATGACTAAATGGATTCAGGAAACATAGTCCAGTCTTTGGAGAAGTTGGGCTGTGAGGAAAAACAGAGATGGTATGGTTAGCGGAGAAGGATGTAGGGGTTGAGGTTTCTTTAAAGATGGCAGAGAAGACTTGAGAACATTTCAGAGTAGTTGGAAAGGATCCAGGTGAGAGAGAGTGATTGAATGTATACGGTAGTGTGCTGGTAAAAGTTTAATAACTGGTTCTCGGAGAAAAAAAAAAGCGACTCTGACATGCAGCGCTTGCTGATTTCCATGGTGTAGTCTCACCGTGTCTGATTTCAAGCTGTCAGTATGAGGTCTCCAGCCCTGCAAGTAGACTCCAGCATACCACTGATGGCAGAAGGGATTGAAATGTTCACTTACCAGTTATCTTTTTCCTTTTATGAATTTCCTGTACATGTCCTTTGCCTGCTTTTATATTTTGGCGGGGGGGGGGGGATAATTAGATTAATTAATTAATTAATTTACTTTTTAAATTTATTTACTGGAGGTACTGAGGATTGAACCCAGGACCTCATGCATGCTAAGCTCACAGTCTACCACTGAGCTATACCCTCCCCGCATGCCTGCTTTTATACAGAAACACTTTTTTTCCTTGGTAATTCATATGAGCTCTTTATATAGTATGGATGTTAATGTTTTGTTATTAATTTTATTTGCAGTGGATTTTTTGTGTAAAGAAGTTTAAAATATTTATATAGTCAAAATCTATCAATATTTCCCTTTGTGATTTTTCCCTTGGTGTTCTGCATTTCTTTGTAAAGTAATGAATTGGCACTCTGCTTTGATTTATGCAAATTTGGCTATTATAAATTAGCTTGCCTGAGGCTGAGGTGTTTTATTTATTTTTTTGTGGGGGGAGGTAATTAGGTTTGTTTATTTATTAATTTATTTAATGGAAGTTCTGGAGACTGAACCCAGGACCTCATGCATGTTAAGTGGGCACTCTGCCACTGAGCTATACCTTTCCTCTCAAAAGGCTGAGGTGTTTTAAATCACAAAGGTGATGAACAGAATATGGCTCTTAGTGAATTCACCAAGGTACTACCATCTTGTGAGATCTCCTGGTGGCAAGGTAACACCTCTAACGTCATCTTTTCAATTAATTATTTCAAATATAGGACAGAGGGTACTTGCCAAGTGTCTGCCCTTCCTCTTTTAAAATTTCTACTCCAATCATTTGAATCTGCATTTCAAGTACCTGCACAGATATTCTCCCCACCATGGCAAGTAAGACATTCAGGACCTTGAGTAAGCTGGTGACATGATTCTACCATCACCTGCCAAGAAGGACCTCACCAGATAATCAGACGTAGTATTTTGCTCCTATTAGAAGTAATTAAGCTAAAATTGTAACCATTGACTTTAGCATATATTTTCCATACTCAATTGTTCAATATTAAATAACTTTATAAAGGAGGTTCATTCACCTAGGGACACATTGACTTGCAGCTAATTCAACCAAGCCCACTCATGGGGAATTCATGTTACTTAAAATCAGACATTCCATACTGTCAACCTCCAGCTGAGGAGCAAGTCAAAGACATAGACAGGGTTTAAAGGGGTGGGTAAGCCAGTGGAATGAATTCACTTATTGGTTTATTCAGTAAAGATTTACAGAGCACTGCTGGGCACTGTACAGGATGTTGGGGAAACAGCAGTGAACAAGTGCTATTATGGAACTTACACACTAGATGGGAGTGGAGGGGGAGAAAGACACACAAGCTGTTATAATCCAAAGTGAGAAGAGGACAGTGGGATGCTCCAGGATCCTCAGGGGATGGGTACCTAATTTAGGTAGTTAAGTAAGGCTTTCCAGAAGCAGTCATCACTAAGTTGAGGCCTGAAAGGCAGTAGGAGTTGGTTGGGTGAACAAGACAAAGGAAATGATTATCGCATCAGGTTGAAGTCTGAGAATAAAACACTAGTAACCAGAGTGGGTGGAGAAATGCCAGCTGGTCAACAAAGGTTCAGAGGTGGGTTCCAGTGGTGTGAGTCCATTACCTTGAGCTGGAGAAAACCTGAGGGTGAGCATGGGTGTGTATATGGTAAGTGGGGGAGTAGCTTCCAGAATTAAGAACTTTCTGTTCTCCCTGCAGAGACATGGGGTATGGGGACTTCGAAGAGAATTACTTTTTTAAAGTAAGCAGGGCCAAAGTAAGCATGCCTCAAGTGCCAGTGGGATCTTGTCAGAAAGGACAAACACCCGTTATGGAAGCTTGCTTTTATATGGCATGTGCAGCCCCGATCCTCAAAGGGGGCCTAAGTGACCTTTGCAAAGATGGAATAGTACTGAGGTTTTTCTAGGATCGTGGCAGGTTCTTGGTTAATGTCATGCTCCGTATTATGGAACTTGGGGACTGAACAGAGTGTTTTTTGACCTGTTGGCAAATAGTCAAAGCTGCTTCCTGAGGAAGATCTGTACTTCGCTGGAAGTAGCTTCATGGCTCACCTCCAGACGTCCTATGACCTTCCATTTGGGTGAGACCACAGGTCCAGCTTCTCAACTTTCATAACAGAATATCTACCAACCACCTCCTCTATTGGTTTCCAAAATAAGTGGATCAGTCCTCAATAAACAACAGAGATAACATACTAGCTCTCTAAGCCCTTATCAGAGATTACAGGTTTAAAAGACCTGCCATGTGGTTCTTTTTGTGTGTGTGTTGGGGGGATTAATTAGGTTTGCTTGTTTGTTTGTTTGTTTGTTTGTTTTAACAGAGGTACTGGGGATTGAACCCAGGACCTAGTGCATGTTAAGCCCATGCTCTATCACTCAGCTGTACCCTACTCCCTGCCATATGGTTCTGATCACAAATCTACACAAGAGATCTGAAATTTTAGGAAAGTTTGCTTAAGGTGGGACATCCACATTTTTTCCATTGTCGGTCCCATAATAAAAGATGCAGATATGTACAGACTGCATAAATTGATAATAATAATGAAATGTGGCTTGTTGGCTGTTCAACAATATGAATTGCAGAGACAATAATACAAAAGCACACCCCTCCCAAAGTTTAATCAACTATATTCACTCAAAAGTGCTCATTTGTAGGTCTGTTGTTGGTCATTGGTCAATTTTGATTGAGTCAATAAAAAGAGTAGAACACTAAAACCTAACAAAATGAACTGGAACAGTGGGGATTATTCAGTCTGGGTCTGTCTCATGCTGACTCCAGAGACAGACTCCCAGTGAGGGCTTTAATTTTGGCAGTTTTAAGAAAGAGAACACACTCTCAGCCGCATCAGGAAGACCTGAACCTTGTCTAGAGCTTGGCCATCTGACCCGAGAGGTTGGGAAAATGTTCACCTGCAAAACTCCTGGTGGATCCAGTTCACCAAGCTGAACGTTGATGCACACTAGTAATGGGTTTGATAATTTACTTGTAAGTTGAGTATAAATAAATAAATGACAACCTACTATCTGAACTCTCAAGACAGTCATAAAAATGTCTTTTAAATTATATTTTCTTTGTTTATGAAAATGAAAGACTGTCTGTGCTCACCAAAACCAACAAGATGAATTGTGCAGTATGTGAATTATATCTCAATAAAACTTTTTTTTTTTTTTTAAAACCAAAACCTATTAACCTTTTCTGACCATCCCATCACTGTGCCTTAAACTCAGCTGGGCCTTCCGCACCATACTGAGGCTGCATGAAATACAGGACAATCAGGCATTCCTGGCACCTGCCAGGTACAGCCCAGGCCTGGAGGTTGGCTCTGACCCTGATATTGCTGTGGTCTTTTTGGCTTACAGATTCCTGACTCTGCATGTCTGGACTAAGGTAAGATTCCCTTACCCAGTCCTGGGCTCTCAGGATCCTGTGGTCTAAACTCTCCTCTGCACCCCTCCCCCTGCATCCAGGGGAAAGGAATCTTCACACAATTGTGACTTATTTTCCACCAAATATAGTGCAGAATTCTTCCAAGTCTATGAATGCATTGAACTCAAGACAGTTCAGCAATGAGAAATGAGGGGTTTCTGGTCACCATCTGCCCAATCCACATATCCAGTTGGAGCCTGCATTTCCTTGAACAAATCAACAGAGCTTTTGTTTGTCCCTTGCAGTTTCAAGTTCAATGTGCTCAGATGTCTTGTCACATCCATAAGAAAATATAATCTTATGAATCACTGGAGGTCTAACAAATTGGATTCGGGGACTCTTATTCCAAAAAGCCCTTGATTGGAAATGGCAGCTCAGTAAATCTCCATATTTGGGATCAGTCTCCTCTAAATAGCTCATAAACTGCTCATGATTAAAGGCATGGGCACAGAAGAAATTCTTAATCTTCATTGCTCTCTCCATCACATTGTGTAGTGAACTGGACTTGCAAAATTCATGGCACAAGGCATGAAGCAATGACAGCTGAGCCCACCGAATTTCTCTTGGCTCAAATACATTGTTTAAATCTTATTTGCCTTTCAAAGCAGATGCTCCATGTATAGCAAGTGAACTATTCCATGTTTAGAACTTTTTAAAGTCCTTACTTCAGGTTGGTTAGAACCTCCTAATTCACATGGGTTGGCATAAAAAGAAAAAAAAAAAACCCACGGACTCTGGAGCCAGACCCTTTAGGTTTAAATCTCAGTATGCCTCTTGCTAGCTATGTGATCTTAGGCAAAATGATTAACCTCTTTGTGCCTCAGTTTCTTTCCCTGTAAAATTCAGATAATGATAATAAGAGTACCTATGCTGGGGGGTTGTTATGAAGATTTAATATGTTGAAATTTGTAAAATGCTTAGAACAGTACTGGCATATCATAAGTGCTGTAACTATTAATCATTAAGTAAATTAGATTAGTTAATTTTCCTAAAAATCTCAGGCAGGCACAAACAACAACTCCCCCTTTGCCAGACCATGTTTGGGTCTGCAAGCTTCATGTCAGACACCTTGGATAAGGGACATCCAGTCCATTCTTCTCCTGGGTACACTAAGTTCTATTCTTCAGTCAAATGAGACCACTGGAAACCTGTGTATTTGGTCACCTTTGCAGGATCACCTTCCCCACAGTTTACTTCTAATGCTATGCCTTCAAATTTTGATCACGACAATAAAGAGCCATGGAAAATGCTTTTCTGCTGGCTATTTTAAAATATTGTTGAGGACAATGTCCAATACAGTACATATTTGCACCTCCAGCCCAAAGTATCCAGCTCCAGCCTCTTGTATCCAGCTGTCCATCTAGCATCTCCACTGGGATATTTCAAAAGAAACAAACTCAACAGATTCAAGAACAAGTTCATCATCTCCTCCCTCTTCTTGACCCTCAACCTGATTTTCCTGTGTCCCACCTCTCAGAGAATGGCACTGCCATTTATCCTGTCGCACAGGTCAGAATCATAGGAGTCATCCTTGACATGTCCTCCTTCCTCAACCCTCCTATAAATCTGTTACCAAAACCAATCTATTTCACCTCCTAAATATATGTCAAATTTTCAAAGCCCACACATCTGTTTTTATAGCGTTATGACCAGTGCATACAAACTCTTCCCTTGCCTTTTCATTTAATGGTGTCACAAATCCACTGGCTGGTGCATCAGTGGATGTTTGTTTGTTTATTCAATAAAACATGACACTCTTCTCTTTGCTCAGCCCAATCTGTGATGGGTGCTGGAGAAATAGAGATGACCTAGACCTATTCCTGCCCTCAGGGAGTGTCCAGTCTGGTGAGGGAGACACACAAATTTCTAATTGTTTTTTCGAGGAAGTGCTGTGCAGTAAGCACAGGTCAGTAAGCACAGGGTACTGAGAGACCACAAAAGAGTAGCAAGTTAGTCAGATGTGAGTTTGGAAAGAATTTCTAGGCTTTGAACCATGAGTAAAAGTTAGCTGGGAAAGGGCGAGTTGAGATTAGAGATAGTCAAGGCAAAAATAATACTGCAAACAAAGACCAGAAAGAAGATCATTGTGGGTTTAGGGAACTCTTAGGTATTCATTGTGGCTGGAAGTCAGAATTTGAGAAGATCGAGAATTACCAGTAGCCAGATTATTGCCTTGAGTGCCCTACTGAGCAGTTTTCTCTCTCCTGTGGTAGCCAAGAAGCCAAAGTATCCAAACAGAGGAGTAAAAGAATCAGATCTGGATGTTAAAAAGATCTTTGTGTGTACTTAATAACAAATCGCCAAAATGGATAAAATAAACAGGAAAAAGATTTTTTTAAAGGAAATATAAGGCTTGAACAACACTATAAACTGACTAGACCTAACAGATACCTATAGAACACTCCACCCAATAAAAGCAGAATGCACCTTCTTCTCAAGTGACCATAGAACATTTTACAGGATAGGCCATATGCTAGGCCATAAAACAAGCCTCAGTAAATGTTAAAGGATCCAAATCTTATAAAATATGTTCTCTGATCACAATGGAGTAACATTAGAAATAAATACAAAAAATGGGGAAATTCACAAATATGTAGAAATTAGACAACACACTCATTTATAACCATGGGTCAAAGAAGAAATAACAAGAGAAACTAGAAAATGCTTTTAAATGAATAAAAATGGTGACACAACATACCAAGATTTGTGGGATAAAGTCAAAGCAGTGGTATTTGGTATCAAAGACAGTTATAAGGAAAAAAATCCGAATATCTCTTATGAATAAAGATGTAAGAATCATCAACAAAATACTAGCAAGCCAAATGCATCAACATTTAAAAAGGGTTACACTCCAAGACAAAGTAGAATTTATCCCAAGGATGCAAGGTTGTTTAACATCCAAAAATTAATGATGTAATACACCATATCAATAGAATTAAAAAAAAGTTCATTTCAATAGATGCAGAAAAAGCATTTCAAAAATTTAATATTCCTTTATGATAAAATAAACTAGGAATTGAAGGGAACTTTCTCAATCTGATGAAGGGCATCTGTGAAAAGTGCACAGCTAACAGCATAGTTAATAGTGAAAGACTTCATGCTTACCCTGGACGATTAGGAACAAGATAAAAATGTCCACTCCCACCACTTCTATTCAACATTGTACTGGAAGCTCTAGCCAGAGCAATTAAGCAAGAAAATAAATCAAAGATATACCGATTAGAAAGGAAAAAAGTAAAACCATCTCTGTTTGCGGATAACATGATCTCATATGTAGAAAATCCCAAAGAATCCACTGTAAACTATTAGAGCTACTAAATGAGTTAAGTGAAGTTGCAGAATACAAGATGAACACACAAGAATCAGTGTTTCTATATACTTGCAGTGAACATTCAAAAATGAACTTAAGAAAACAATTCCATTTTGCAATACGTGTTAGTCAAACCATTATGCTGTACATCTTAAACTTATACAGTGACATATGTCAATTATATGTCAATAAAACTGGGAAAATAAATAAATGATGCTGGGACAACAGGATATCACATACAAAAGAATGAAGTTGGACCCACAGACCATATATAAAAGTTAACTGAAAATGAATCAAAGACCTAAACTTAAGAACTGAAACTATAAAACTCTTAGAAGAAGACATAAGAGTAAATATTTGTGACTATGTATTAGGTAACAAATTCTTTTTGGTATGACACTAAAACCTCAAGCAAGAAAAGAAAAAACAGATAAACTGGATTTCATCAAAATTAAAAATTTTTGTGCTTTAAAGGACACCATCAAGAAAGTGAAGCGACATCCCACAGAATGGGAGAAAATATTTGCAAATCATCTATCTGATAAAAGACTTGTAACTAAAATATGTAAAGTACTCTTACAACTCAAAAAGAAAAAGAACTCAGCTTAAAAACTGGCAAAAAAATGTGTCACTATGTGTGGTGATGGATGTTAAATAGACTTATTACAGTGATCATTTCACAATATACACAAACATCAAATCACTATGTTGTATACCTAAACTAATATAATGTTATATGTCAGTTATACCTCAATAAATATAGCTCAAAAAAGGTAAAAGAAAAAAAAAGATAGGCAAAGGATCTGTATAGACATTTCTCCAAAGAAGATACATAAGTGACTGATGATTTTATGAAAGGATGCTCAACGTCATTAGCCTTCAGCAAAATGCAGTTCAAACCTGAAATACACCCACTTCACACCTGCTAGGATGGCTATAATCAAAAAGACATACAATAACAAATATTGCTAAGGGAGTGGAGAAATTGAAACCCTCAATCCACAGCTTGTGGTGATGTATAAGGATGCAGCCACTTTGAAAAGCAGTCTGGCAGTTTCTCAAATGTTAAGCACAGAGTTACCATAAGATCCAGCAATTCCATCCCTAGATAGAAACTCAAGAGAAGTGAAAACATATGTCAACTCAAAGACTAGTTCATAAATGTTCACAGCAGCTTTAATCATAATAGCCAAAAAGTTGTAACAACCCAAACTGTCCATCAATTGATGAATGGATAAATAAAATGCAAAATGTCTAGACAATGGAATATTATTTTGCAATAAAAAGGAATAAAGTACTGATACATGCTACTACATGGATTAATTTTGAAAACATGATGCTAAATGAAAGCTAGTCACCAAAGACCATATATTGTATGATTCTAATTTTATGAAGTATCCAGGGTAGGGAAATCTACAGAGACAGAGAGTATAGTATTTGCCAAGAGCTGGGAAGGTTGGAAGGGAATATGGAGTAACTGCTAATGGCTATGGGGTTTCTTTCTGAGGTGATGAAAATGTTCTAAAATTAGTGATGATGGTTGCATATATCCATGAAATACTAAAAGCCATTGAACTGTACCTTTAAAAAAGTGACTTATATGGTATGTGAATTATATCTCAATAAAGCTGTTACTAAGAAAAAAAAATGTCTGTGATGACAGACGCAGAAAAGAAAATGGAGGTGAGACTGGAGGCCACAGAAGTGATTGGTGCATGATCCAGGCAGGAGATGATGAGGCCGGAGCCAGAACAGGGTTTATGGAATAGATGCAAGAGAGACGGCAGGTGGAGATAGGCCAGGACTTGATGATTCATTTTTAGCTTGAATCTTGGTTCCATATGTAGTATCTGTCCTGATACTACCAGTGTTTGTATCCATGAGTTGCTCTCCATCCACAAAAGTACCATGCTGCTCCAAGCCATGCTCATTATCATTCATCTCATCTACTGCCCTCTCGGATGGTCTACCTGCATCCACTCATGTTTCCTGCTAATCTATTCCCTACACTAGAGCCACAGTGATCTTTTCACATTGCAGATCTGATCATGCCATCCTCCTACTTTAGACTCTTCAATGATTTCCCTTTGTACTTAGGATAAAGATCAAATTCCTTAACCCACTTGACTGGCCTAAATGTTCTAGCCTCTGCCTATCTCTCTGACCTGTCCCTTTGTGATCCAAATCCACTGGACTGCTTTTAAGTGCCTGACCATACTCCCTGCTACCACAGGGTCTTTGCATATGCTGTTCCCTCTAAGGATGCTTCCTTCCCTGCTTCACTTGGTGACTCCAGCTCTCCCTTCAGTTACCAGCTTAATCATTACTTCCTCAGGGAAGGCTTCCCTGATGGCCCAAGTCCCCTATTTTATGCTCTCAGAGTTCTTTGTACTTCTTCGTGACCCTTATCACAGTTGCAGTTTTATCTATTTATGGTATCATTTGATTAATGTCTGTCTCTTTCATTAGCTTGTAAGCTCTATAAGATCAACATCTGTGGCCATTTTTGTTCACCCTTGTATCTCTGGTGCCAAATACAGTGTTTGGCACATAGTAGGCCCTGAATTATATTGTTAATAAATGAATAAACCTCATGAACTATTTTATTTTATTTTATTTTTAACATTTTTTTATTGACTTATAGTCATTTCACAATGTTGTGTCAAATTCCAGTGTAGAGCATGATTTTTCAGTTATACATGAATGTACACATATTCATTGTCACATTTTTCTTCACTGTGAGCTACCATAAGATCTTGTATATATTTCTCTGTGCTATACAGTATAATCTTGTTTATCTGTTGTACATTATGAAATCCCAGTCTGTCCCTTCCCACCCTCCGCCCCCTTGGCAACCACAAGTTTGTATTCTATGTCTATGAGTCTGTTTCTGTTTTGTATTTATGTTTTTTTTTTTTTTAGATTCTGCATATGAGCAATCTCATATGGTATTTTTCTTTCTCTTTCTGGCTTGCTTCACTTAGAATGACATTCTCCTGGAACATCCATGTTGCTACAAATGGTGTTATGTTGTCAGTTTTTATGGCCGAATAGTCTCATGAACAATTTTAAATGCTGATTAAAGCAACAATGATCTACCCTACTATGCCTATAGATTGGCAAAGTTTCAAAAGATTGAAAATACCCAGTGTGGGCAAGGGTTGAGGAAAATGAGCACTCTCTTACTCCAGGTGCTGGGTGTGTAGATGGCTCTGTCCTCCGTGAATGGCAATTGGACCTTCAAATGTTCACGCTGTTGGACTCCACAATTCTCCCCATGAACATTTATTCCAAGGAAACGATCATTCATGTGCATAATATATACACAGGAGGATAGCTATTGTAGCACGGTCTATAGTAGAAGTTTGAAAAACAATCAAAATGTTCAACTACAGATTATTAGTTAAATGCATCATAGTGCATTCATACAATGGAGTACTGGGTGGCTATTAAAAAATGATCATGTCCATTGTGTGTATCAACACGATGAGAAGTTCATGGTAGAATCTTTTTTGGTGGGGGCAGGTAATTAGGTTTTTTTTTAATGGAGGTACTAGGGACTGAACCCAGGAAAATAAAATTTTTAGTAAAAATAAGCAGTTACTAAAAATCACGATGGAAGGATCCTAGGTTTGCTACTTTGTTATTATGGAATACAATATCTAAATTCATAGAAAGAGACCTGTAAGGATAAATATGAAGTTATTTATTATGAGTTGCTTCTGGGGTCTTTCACATTTTACCCTACGTAGTTCTGTATTGTGTTAAAATCTTTTATGAAAATGCACTCATGTATCACTTGTATGACTGAAGAAATTTCAAATCAAAAGAAGAAAACTAAAGACAGAATACTAAAGGTAAATATGCATGTGTATGCATATGTATTATAGGTAAATATACATATAAAAGGATCCGAACTAATAATCATGAAAGCACCGACAGTAGCTGTTCCAGGTTGTGGGACTACGGTGATCTTTATGCTGTCTTTCTGCTTGTCTGTATTTTCTATATTTTCTATAATTAGTCTACTACTTTTGTAATAAGAGAACATCATAAAATATATTTTAGCTTGAAAAAAAACATTTCAATGAGAAATAGAGGCCAGCAGGGAAGGCCCATTCATGCTGGCTAGCCAGCCCATCACCTCCAAGTAGGCAGATCAACATGGGGGCCACATTTTAATCAAAAGATTGCTTAGTGACCATAGAACCAGAGCAAAGAACTTAGCTGGATGGCTTTAGTGTCCAAGGACAGCAAGCAGAAAGTGCCCTATACGTTCATATCCACGGCAGTGATATCCTGCTTGCCCCGAATATGCTGCCTTTAACCCAGCCTGACACACCTAGTGCCTCAAGAATCCACCCCAAGACTGTTGATCCCACTGCGCTGGACCTTCCCTGCTTGTGCCTCTCCTGATCGTGTCCCTGGCTGACAGTAAACTCTCAGCTCCACAACCCAGCTTTGCAGAATCTGAGGTCTGCTATCTGACCCTCTGTTTTAGCATTTGCCCTTGGTCTCATGGAGGCTTAGTTTGCAGCCTCTCCCTGATGGATTTCGGTTTGGACTAGCTTCTTGACACTTCTTGCAGCTTCTCCAGCTGCAGAATCCCAGTCAGGGCGCTGCCTCTCCCTGTCCCACTCCTGGGCTGGGGACAGGGTGTGGGGATTCAGACATATACCCGACAAGTAGCCCAGACATTTCAATAAACTGAGTGAGGCCCTCAGACTTGATAGCACTGGGTGGGTCCTGCCAACTCTTTTTCTCTCCATTTCCTGTTTCTCTGTGTCTAATGTTGACCACTCTCTTACTTTAGCTTATAACTCTCTGTTAAGTTACAATCAATTTCTTACTCTTCCTGCTTTGGGCCTGGGAAATATTTTGCCCCTAAAATTTTTTAATGTCTGATGTTATCTATCTTAGACTTGTTTTATTACTTTGAGGGGGGATTGCCTTGCAATTCTCCTACACAGATTTAAAGCTGCTAATTTACAGAAACCAAATCCTATTTCAAATTTCTCAGATACCCTCAGTGTCCAAAGTAAAACAATGTCACACAAGCAGTAAGTGCTCAATGACAACTGAGTGAAAGAATGAACTGCATGAAAGCGAGTGCAGAAGACATATGGACAAGAGAGTGGAAACATTGGCTAAGTCAGTCTTTTCAAGTCTTAAAATGTAAACTCATTATTAATGGCACAAATAATACATGAATCCATTCTCATTAAAAAAAAGAAAACAGAAACAAAAGAATAAAGTTGCCTTTCATCGGCCATCTCCAAACCTAATCTCATACCTGGAGGTAACCACCGTTTCCCATACATCCTTCTAAAGCACCTTCTCTATATGTGTATCTACGTGCACTGACAGTAAACTCAGAGATATAGTGTTAAATGAAAAAATATCGCAAAACGGTATTTACAGTTTGGTACAACATGTTTTCTAAGCCCTCATTTACTATTATTTCAGTTCTGGACAGAATTCCAATGTGTGTGTAGGAGGGGTGGGGGCTTCCCCACACCAACAAGCAAAATTCTTGGACACCAGCAGGGTGACTGAGAATTCAAGTCAATTCAGACACAATCTGATAGTGTCAGATCCCACAAGTTAAGGGTTCAGTACCACAAGATGCCCCCACATCCCAACTCCACATGCCAATCACAAGTCCAGGTTACATTGCTTCTGACAAATTGGCTATAAATCAGAACTTCCAGTGATCCCCTCCTCAGGTGCGATTAATCTGCTAGAGCAGCTCATAGAATTTATTAAAGGATATGCTGAGGAGGGTAGGGTACAACTCAGTGGTAGAGTGTATACTTAGTATGCATGAGGTCCTGGGTTCAATCTCCTCCCCAACCTGTACATCCATTAAAATAAATAAATAAGCCTCATTACCCACCCCCCAAAAAAAACAACAAATAAAAGTAAAAAAAAAAGAAATTAAAATAAGTAAATAAATAAAAGATATGCTGAGGATACAGATGAACATCCAGATGGAAGAGACGCGTAGGGCAAGGTATGTGGAAATGGCGCAGAGCCTCCAAGCCCTCCACAGGTACACCACTCTCCAGCACCTCCAACTGTTCACCAGTCTGGAATCTCTCTGAATCCCATACTTCTGGGATTTTGTGGAGGCTCCATCACGTTGCCACGATTGAACAATAATTCTATTTTCAACTCTTCTCCCTTTTTAAGAGAATGGAGGGCCAGGGCTGAAAATTCCAAGCTTCTAATCATAGTTTGGTCTTTTCTGGTGACCAGACCCCACCTAAGAGCCATCCAAGAGCCCACCCAGATTCGCCTCATTAGAACAAGAGACACTCCTATCTCCCAGGTAATTACAAGAGTTTTGGGAGCCCTGTGTCAGGAACCAGGGTTAAAAACCAAATATTAGAACAAAAGATGCTCCTAGTGTTCTCATCACTTAGGAAATTACAGGGTTTCAAGAGCTTTGTGCCAGCAGCTGGAGCCAGAGCCTGATACTTTTATTTTCTATTATCTCACAACTATGAATTCTATATGCCACAACTGACATCTTTATGCTATTGAATCTTTCCACTCCTGAACATGGTGTATCCCTCCAGATATTCAGGTCTTCATTTACGTCCCTCAATAACAGTGCAAGTGCAAGCCTTCACTGTGCTTAACATGATGTCTTGTAAATAGTTGGCAGACAATAAATATTCCTTGAGGATTATTTGACATGGGTATACTTGGGAATTGGAGATCAAGAAGACAGAGCCAAGCTTAGGGAAAAGCAGGCCCTACAACATGAGGCAAATTTGTATTTGAAGTGTTAGTGTTTCACTTCTAAATCCTGACCCTCAACTTAGTGTCTCACATACACCCAGACTCCCTTGTCTGCAACCCCCAAGCCTAGGGCAGAAGTGAGAAGCTGGAGGTACTAAATGAATACTTGGGAGTAGATTTCAAGCGGCTGTGGAACCCTGGAGCAGCAGCATTTTGTTGAGTCTACTTGAGGACTACTTGCTGGGGATGCTGTGTCACCAAGCTCTGTGGGCAATTTCTTCAAGAAGGGTGACTGCAGCGGATCCAGATCTAACATGGTGCCTTTTTAGAACAAACTGGTGGTTCCCAGTGGGGAGAGGGAATTGGAGAGGGGAAGATAGGGGTAGGGGATTAAGAGATACAAACTACTATGTATAAAATAGATAAGCAACAAGGAATGGTCTTTGTACAGCAGGGAATATAGCCAATAGGTTATACTAACTATAAATGGAATACAATCCATAGAAATATTGAACCACTATGTTGTACACCTGAAACTAATATAATACTGTAAATCAGTAATAAATAAATAAATAAATTTTAAAAATGGTCCCTCTTGGTGGCTGCCTGTCCTGGAGCCATCCCTTCCCTTCTCTGGGAACCACTCTATCGATCCACAGGAGGGGCCCTGCATTGGTTTCCTAGGGCTGCTGTAACAAACTACCACAAATTAAGTGACTTAATAGAAATTTATTGTCTCACCATTCTGGAGACTGAAAGTCTAAAATCAAGGTGTCATGAGAACCTGGCTCCTTCTGAAACCCATAGGAAATCCTTCCTTGCCTCTTCCTAGCCTCGGGTGACCTGCCAGTGATCTTGGAAGTTCCTTGGCTTGTAGATACCCTCCATCTTCACATGCTGTTCTCCCTGGTGTCTTCACATCATCTTCCCTCTGTGCATGTCTACCTCTCTGTCTAAATTTCCCCTTTTTATGAGGATGCCAGTCCTATTAGATTACAGCCAACTCTAATCATCTCACTTGATTACCTCTGTAAAGACCCTTTCTCCAAATAAGGTCACATTCTTAGGTCCTGTGGTTAGGACTTCAACATATCTTTTTGGGGAGGATACAAGTCAGCCCATAACAGCCCCCAGAGAACCATGTATGGATTTCAGGGCTCCACCTGGCCCTCCTGCCCCACTCCCCACTGGAGCTGAGTGAACTAGGGTGACCCGAGTTGAATCAGGAGGGCTTTTTCTCTCAGGAATTTGGATTTTGGATTGAGAAACATGGCCTCCAGTTGTGGCTTGAAAAGGACCATGGAAACCATGAGCTAAAAAAAATGCTATTTTTCATTCAATGGATCAGAAAAGCAGAGAAAGCCATTCTGCAGGAGGAATATTAAAGAGAAATAGAAGAGGAAAAACACTTATAGTCTATACAATTCGTACTGTCAACTGAAATAAATGAGCAATCTAAAAGTTGAGAGTTATGTTTTATTCGGTGGATAATTCTGAGGACTTGAACCCCATGGAGCCCGGGATGACAGCCTCCCAGATTGTTCTGAGGGACTGCTCCAAAGAGGTAGGGGAAGAGCCAGAATATATAGGAGTTTTATAACAAAGACCAGGTAGTTGAAACATTAAAGATTACTGTTAAAGAAAACCAGACATCTCAAGTTAAAGAATTTAGAGCTTTTCTATGTATGGGAAGAAACAAACATATAGGCTCATTGAAGTCATTCCTTTGACAAGCACCTAGCTATCTAGGGCCAGTATCCTGTCCTTTCACATTCTGAGTCCCCCAGAGGGCACCATTGTGGGTGGCTGCAGAGGCTGGGCTGCCAGCTTGTCTGCACCCTCAGCTCACTGTAGGGGAGTGGCAGCAGCAGCTGATGACTTGATGGCTTCAGCATTCTTTGTTTACTGATACGGCTTGCAGTATGTTTCATTCACAGTATTTACTAAATACAGATGATGTGTAAGGTGATGGGCAACTGCTTTCTATCCATTAGCTCATTGCATCATCTTAACATATATTATTCCCATTGTAAAGGTGAGAAAAGTGAGGTTCAGAAAGGTTAAGTTGTTTGCCCAGAGTCACTCAGCTATGTAGTAGCAGACCAGAGTTTCAAATCTGCTGGCTTCACAGTCCTGTACTCCTAGCACTCATAGTAGATTACTGCCTTGGCTCTAGTCCCATCCTAAGATCCAGTTACATTCTTGTCCTTGAATTCCGGGACACATCCCTGTGGCATTATAATAAAGCACACACCTCCTAAGTGTATAGATCAATGAATTTTTACATATTTTACGTACATATACATACATTCACATACATATACAGTTGTATATGTATCCAACTCATGATGTAGAACATTTCCAGCGCCCCAAAGGCTCCCTACTGACCTTCCCAATTAATCTCCCCCAAAGATGACCACTTCTCAGACCTCTAGCATCATAGGTAAATGTGTGTTTTTTACTTGCTCTTGTGAAATTTCTCTTACCTGCAACCTGAGAGTCCTAATTCAGTGTGTTTCAAACTGTAAGTTATAACCCATTCTTGGCTTTGGAAATCAAGCATTTTCTTTTTAATAAAATGGAAGAGAGTAGAAAATATCAGAGTACATCATATGTAACAAGGGTGTTGTTTTGAAACTTTACAGTAATATCGAGTGTGTGTCTGAGATGTCAGCAATGTCAAAATCTGAAAATTCTGAATTTTCAGAAGAGAGCTGAGAAGTGACCTTTGGGCTGGGTGACCTGGAGACCATTAGTGAACTTGCCAGTTGCTGGTTCTGTAGAGTAGCGGTGGTAGGAGCCAGACTGTCATGGGTGGAGGCAGAAGTGAGAGGGAAGAACTGGAGGTACTGAGCAGAGACAACCTAAGAAGTGCAGTGATGATGGGGAAAAGGGAGAAATGACTGTGGCTGGAGGGGATGTATTGGGGTCAAGACAGAGATCATTTGTTTTGTTTTTCATGAGAATCTTGAGCAGGCTTAGATGCAAGCTAGCTTGGAAGCTGTTTAGGGTGATGGAAAGAGCTAGGGCTTGGCCTCAGTTTAAATACCACCTCTGTCAGATGGCATGAAGATTGGAGCTCAGGCTCGGGAGCTAGACTGCCTCAGCTCCAGCCCAAGTCCACACTTACACTCCACAATGACCGGGCCAGTTACTTGTTGTGCCTCGGTTTCCCTTTCTGTCAAATGGGCATATAACAGTACCCACTCCAGAGGAATGCTGTAAGAAGTGAGATAATTCATGCAGTGAGATAATTCATGCAAAGTACTTAGAAGAGTGAGTGCCTGGCACATAATTAGCGCTTCCTTCACATTAGCTGTATTATGGTTGCTAGCTATTTGGCCTTGGTCACGTTATTTCACCTCTCATCTGTCATTCAACCTCTCATTTAATGTCTCAGCATTCCTCACTTGATTGCTCTAAGGATTCAAAGTGCCTGACACATAATAGGTATTCAATAACAGTCCCCTGGTTCTTTATATGGTAATAATAATATTTAACATATGAACACTTAATTTATGCTGAGCATCTTACCTATTACCTTAATTATCCCACTTAATTATCAGGACAACCCTATGAGGAAGGTGTGATATTGGGAAGCACGTGTTCCTAGTTTAAGGATGAGGAATTTGCAAGTGAAATAGATCGCAACTGGCCCAAGGACATGTCCTAAGTGGTTCAGCTGAGATTTAAACTCATTTCTTTTCCAAATTTTGACGCTAGAGTGGGTGTTGGCCAGTCATTTGTAAATTCAGTGGCTGATCCTTTGTTTCTATATGACTTAGATTGATTCTCCCTTACTGGTGGGACTTGACTTTCTTGCTTTCCTCTAAGAATAGGAACACTTTGCTGCCCCCTAGTGACCGACCAAGTTCTTAACCTCCAGGTCCGCTTTACTTAAAAAAAAAAAAAAAAAGAAAGAAAGAAAACTAACCATCTTTTTTATTACAATAATTTCCCTCTAGGATAAGTGTTGCCTTGGGAGAGGCAAGGAAAATAGATGATTGGGGGTGACTTTTTTATTGGCTTTTTGTCTGTCTTTTTTAATATAGAGGAGAAAATACAAATGTCTCTTACACTATCCAGAGCAATGTGCCAGAAGTAGATTTCCCCCAAGGAAAAAGCAACCCAGCAGCTGACTGTGCTAGAGGGAAGCATTCTGACAATCAGTTCAGGCTGTAGAGCCCTCCCCACCCCCCTAGATTTCTCCAAGCCAGGTCCAAGTTCCCATCGCAGTGGAAATGTCTTCTCCCTCCATTCCCTGCCTCAGCTCCCAAGAAAGCTGATACTGGTCCTCCACCTGCTCCCAGACTTCACGGGAAGGATCTGGAGATAGGTAGGAGGGCCTCCCCAGTTCTTAGTTTTGATCACCGTCGCTCTATTTACCCGCAGCTGGCCCTGGCCCTATGGGGCATTGTCATGTCTAGAGGTCCTGCTTGCAGGTGGAAGCAGCAGTGTGGGAGCCTAGGCAGAGCCAGGCCTCCCAGGGTGTCCGGTGTGGACACTCAGCTGTCAGCTACTACTCATGGAATTAAGACAGCAGGCAGGCACCTGCTACAGTATGAAGATCCACCCGTGTAAAATGGAAGGGGCAGCGCGATTCCATTCATGTATTTGACATATGCCCTTCCAGGTACATATTATGTTTCACATACACACATGTGCGTATATTGATTGCCTACATACATACCAGAGGAAGTTACGTCAAAATATTAACAATGTTTAGCATCTAGGATGTAGGATTGTGAACGGGTTGTCTCTACACTTACCTGTAGTTTCTAAATATTTTCTAGTAAATATGTATGAGATCCATTAGCCCTGATTTGTGGTCACAGTCATCTGAAAATAAATCTGAATAGCCATAGGTCCTGCCATGTGACAGATTTCAACACTTCAGTCTTGTTGCCTCTGAAACCCATGCTTAAACTTACCAGATTGTGGGTTCTAATCTGGGGGAAGTGGAAACTAACTCAGTGTGGCAGAGAGGTTTCTAGCAAGTTTGGATGAGGGGGCGGGGTGTCAGGATTAGTCTGGAGAGCAGGGGAACTTCCCTAGTGAGGGCTCCCAGGCACCTGGGGACACCTACCAGAAAAGAAAATGTCCCTCTTTCCCTCCTTTCTACTCCCTTATTCCCTCATCTGTTGGTTCATCGATTCATTCAGCCAGTAAACCATTACCAAGTACTTACTTATAGCTGTCCAGACACCAAGCCAGGCTCTGGGGACACAGGGAGGAGAAGAAAAGGTGCCTGCTCTCAGGAAGCTCACTATTTACTGGAGAAGACAGACAGACAAATTGCATGAGACTCAGGCATTAACTGAGGCATTACAGGATGCTTTGGGGTCACCAAGGAATGATTGGATCATTCTGCCTGGGGACATGGGAGCTTCACAAAGCTGGCAACAGTTTGGTGGGGTGTTGAGGGATGAATAAGAGTTTTCCAGGCAGTCTAGGAGCAGGAAGAAACTTCCAAGTAGAGAGTGCAGCATGAACAAAAGCACAGAGATATGATGGAGCACTGTAGGATTTTAGGATGGCAAAATGATCAGCTTGATTCACTCTTTGACTCAGTATATATGTGCCACATGCTACATGGTGGGATGGGGGGGGGGGATGATGGCAGTGACAAAACCAAGTCCCTAAACCCATGGGGCTTACATTCTAGTTGGAAAGATCAACATAGAACAAAGGGATAAAAATAAAGCAGGGGATGGGATTAGAGAGGGACCAGAGGGTGCTATTTCAGACAGGGTGGGCAGGGAAGGCCTCCCTGGCCAAGTGACATTTGAGCAGGACTGAATGGCATGAAGGCGCAAGGTCGTGAATGAATTGGGAAAGATCACACCAGGCAGAGAGAACTGCGGGTGCAAAGGCCCTGGGGTGGGGGCGTGCTAGACATGATCAAGGAACAAGCAGGTGGGGTGGGGGAGGACTGGAGCAGTAGGAGGGGGTAGGGGCGAGGGGAGATTGGTAGGAGGTGGGGTGGGTGTGGTGGAGAGGACCTGTTACCTTGTGAGCCCTGCACAGCCAGAATTGGAGGTCCCCCTCTGAGTAGGATGGGAAGCTCAGTGATAGAGTGAGTGCATGTGCTTGGCATGCATGAGGTCCTGGGTTCAATCCACAGTACCTCCATTTAAATAAATAAATAAAAACTTAATTACCTTTCCCCCCAAAAAAATTAAAAAGAAAAACATTGAAGTCTTTCCCTCTCTCCTTGGCTGCCCGTTTTAGCCAGTTTTCTAAATGCAAGGAGTGGAGGTCTCAAATTCCTGATGAGACACGTCCACTCATGAGTGTGGAAACCGATGTCTCTCTAGGGGGTGGTGTCTGCTCCTCTCACAACACTGATCCAGGCCAGCCCTTGGCAGGATGCCCTCCCCAGAGTCGGCTCCAGAGTGGGCCTGCTGGCCACGGTGAGGGTCACAGAGAGGATGCACTTGGAGGCAAGAGCCCTGCAAAGGGCACTGCAGGGACATGGGGTCCAACAAGTTCAGGCTGCGTGCTTTTGCCCCAAGGACAATGCTGGTGCTGGAGGAGATAGAAGAAGACACTGACTTTTAAGTTATTGAAAATACGTGCAATGTGCTAAATAATAGCAAATACCAGTTGAACTAATTTACATGGTTTGGTTGTTCAGCTAAAATTTGAACTGTGGCTTATTTTACACATGCTATTGATGTACATTGTTTCTCATTGTTTTCTATGGTTGAAAAATTCTGCCTTTAAAAGAAATTCAGAAAATTTGCCTGATATACATACTTTGACTGGCTAAGAAATTTATATTTGTCTCAGCATTGAATTTTGGCTAGTGTGTCCATATAAGGAAGTTATTGTTTTGAAATAAAGCAAACTTTTATTTTCCTTGGACCATAACAACAACAACAAAACCAGGCAAAGCCTGACTGGAGAAGCACTAGAAGCCCGGCTGCAGCTGCTAAGCGAGGGCGGGGTGGAGGGGCTGTCGCATCCAGCAGGCTTGCATTGGGATGGCAGTTTGAGGCTCTGGTTGAGAGAAGCGACAAACTGGCTGAGTGGCAGGAGTGGGTGGGAGGGCAGTCCAGGCTCTGGAGAAAACTGCAAAGGAACCCTCCTGTGTGATAGTGAACCCTAGCAGAAAGATGTCGCTTGCAGGCCTGGAAATGGCCAGGGAGGCGCAACAGTGACTCCTGCTGCAGCCACCTCCTCAACTGGGCGCTGGGGCTGCAGGGCACAGTGGCCGGGCTTGCACTGTCTCAATGATTTGGTGACAAACAGACCAAGCACTCAATGTCTAGTCCCCAAAGGCAAGCTCCTGAAGCCCCTGAAGTTCCTTCCCTAGAAGAGCTGAGTGGTCCAGATGCTAGAAAGGGGACCAGAGAATGGGCAGGGCCAGAAGCTGACCTGCAGTGCACCTGTCACCGCCCCAAGGGGGTGGGGAGGCTGAGTGGCTCCGTTTGCAGGAGGCGGGGGCCAGTTCTTGCTCTCTGAATGACAGCTGAAGAAAACCAGCTCCACACAGAGGACGGAGGAGCCCCAGGCCAGCCAGGGAGCTCACAGCCGAATCAAGATCAGAAAACAGAACCAAATCTAGCTCCCATCAACCAAGCCTCACCACATGCCAGTATCTTGCTGCGTGCTGTCTTTGGAAGAGCTATTTCAATTCTTCAGACACTCCTACGAGGCAGGTGTGATCACTATGACCTCTACTCTCTAAAGGAGGCCGCTGGGGCACAGAACAGTGCAAGGCCTTACAGAGGTCACCTGGTTAAGTCTCCAGGTTGGGATTCCAACCAGGTCTGTCTGACTCCAGCCTACCCGGTGCATTCTCCCCTGCAGGGCTGTTATAACCAGCAAAGTAAATAAAAGATAATATTAAGAAGAACAAAAATAACCGCCTCCTTGTATCGAGCACCTACTATGTGTCAGACATTGTTCTAAGAGCTTTTACAGGGAATAAAGAACCCATTTAAATGTCACTACTACCTCAGAAGTAGGTATGATCATTGTTATTACCTTCCTTCCACAAACAGGAATCTCATTGGTGGAGAATGAGGCAGAGGGCCCAGTTTTTGCAAATTGCCCAAGGGTTCCTGGGTGGCTCCTGGATGAGGGCTGGTCCCCTGAAAGACCAAGCCATGATTAAAATCTTGTGATTTTCAGCTTCCCAAACCCCCATTCTTCAGAGAGGGGAGAAGGCCTGGAAATGGAGTGACTAATTGATCATGCACAGGTGAGGAAGCCTCCATAAAATCCCAATAGTAGGGAGTTCTGACAGCTTCCAGGTTGGTGAACACATCCACACTGGGAGGGTGACACAACCCAACTCCACAGGGACAGAAGCTCCTGCACTTGGGACCCTCCCAGACATCACCCTATGTACCTCTTCACCTGGCTGTTCATCTCTAGTCTTTATCATATCCTGTGATAAACTGATAAACATAAGCAAGTGTTTCCCTGAGTTCTGTGAGCCACTCTAGCAAATTAACCTAACCCAGGGAGGTCATTGGAACCTCCCAGATCTCTAGGCCTATAGCCTGTTGGTCAGAAGCAGAGGTGATAATCTAGACTTGCCACTGGTGGCTGAAGGGGGGTGGGTAGTCTTGTGAGACTGAGCCCTTAACCTGTGGGATCTGAGGCTATCACTGGGTAGATGGTATCAGAACTGACTTAAATTGTAGGACACTTAGTTGGAGTCACAGAGAATTATTTGATGTAGGGGAAAAAAACCACATATTTGGTGACCAGAAGGAAAGTGTGTGAGCAGTAAAGGAGACTCAGAGTGAAGAAACACACGGCGGGGAGGAATTGGGTTTTCCCCTACATAGTGGAAGGGAGGAAAAAATTTTCCCTCTACTCTTCTGGGTTCTTGGCTGAGACACCCCTGTAATAAAAGACTGATTAACAGGAGAAAAACAAACAGAAGCTTAATCACATATATACCACCTATATACATGGGAGAGACCCAGGAAAACACTGAGCCACTCCCTGAAATGGTCCAAGCTATTACTTTAAATCCATCTCCAGCTAAGGACAAAAGATGTTGGGACTGGGGATGGGGGGATGGGGCAGGGGAGGCCAATTAATGGGAGGTTACCAAGAAAAGCCCAGTAAACATTAAGCAAGAATAAGGGTGTTATGCAGATCTAAGTCATTGCCTTCAGCATTGGTAAGTTTCTAGAGATTTGGAGTCACCCTTCTCTTCCTGGTACAGAGGGGGAGACACCTTTACACTGGAGATTTCCCCTGTAAATGTAAATCTCTTACAAAAGAGTAACTTCCACTCAGTTTTCATAGCTTCACCTGTGTTGGCTGTTTCTTAAAAGTAACCAGCTCAATATAATCAATATGCCAAAGAGACATATTCCAAGGTGGTGCATTTTGCTCCCCCTCAATAGGAAGGAAAAAGCTGAATTCCCCCTTTACAGCTTCTAAACCAGCTCTGCTAACAAGAGGCCTGTTCCTCACTGGGGGAGGGGCTGGAGGAGGGCAGCTCAGAACTGAGCTAAGGGCCTGGGGCAGCCAGCAGGCAGCACAAGGACACACGGGCCAGGCCTGGGCTCTGCACTGCTCAGGCTGGAGGCAGAGGGAAGACCAAGACCCAACTCTTGCTTTCAGCTTTGCTAAAAGCATTTCAGTTGACCCCATCAGGGGCAATTAGACTTCCAGGTGGTGATGCCTAGGAGGCTATTGGCCATACAGGTGTGGAGTCCAAGACAGAGGTCCCTGCTGGAGATACGACTGGCAGAGTTGTCTGGTATACAGAGACAAGTACATACCCAGTATATAGTTAAAGCCACGGGTCAGGATGAGACCACAAGGAAACACTAGGAAAGAAAAGAGATCTTAGGACACAGCCCTGGAGCACTCCACCATTTGAAGTCAGGAGATGAGGAGGAATCTGCCAAGGAGACTGAGAACCAGGGAGGTAGGAGAAAAGCCAGAGAGTGTGGTGTCCTGGAGGACAAGGAGGTCCACTTTGTCAGTTACGCACATGGGACAAGTCATGGAGGAGGAAGATGGAGAAAATTGATCCTTGGATTTGGCAGCACATAAGTTGTTGATGATTATATAGGAGGAAACCTCAGTCCTTTTCCTTCCTATGTAGGGAAAGCCCCAGTTCTTCTCTACTGTGTGTTTCTTCCCTGTGTGTCTCCTTTACCTACAAAGAAAATACTTCACTTCTGACACTTTTGGTCACCAAATATATGGGGGAGTTTTCCCCACACCGACAAGCAGTTCTCTCGGACACCAGCAGGATGTCTAAGAATTCAACTCAGTAACCTATAATGAAAAAGAATATGAAAACAATTATATGTATGCATATGTATAACTGAAACATCATGCTGTGCACCAGAAACTGACACATTGCAACTGACTATACCTCAATTTAAAAAAAAAAAAAGAATTCAACTCAATTCTGACACTCTCTACCCGGAGACAGTATCAGATTCCACAGGTTAAGGGCTCAGTCCCACAAGACTGCCACACACAGCCCCACTTCAGATGCCAGTCACAAGTCCAGGTTGTCACTTGTACTTCTGACCAATCAGTTATAGATCAAAGGTTCCAATGACCCCCTCCTCTGGTTTGATTAATTTGCTACAGCAGGTCACAGAACTCAGGGAAACACTTATTTACCTTTACCAGTTTATCAAAGGATATGATAAAGGCTACAGGTGAACAGCCAGATGAAGAGATACCTAGGTCTGGGAGGGTCCCAAGTGCAGGAGCTTCTGTCCCTATGGAGTTGGGTTGTGTCACCCTCCCAGTGTGGATGTGTTCACCAACCTGGAAACTGTCAGAACTCCCTACTGTTGGGATTTTATGGAGGCTTCCTCACCTGTGCATGATCAATTAGTCACTCCATTTCCAGGCCCTCCCCAAGCTCTGAAGAATGAGGGGGCGGGGAGCTGAAAACCCCAAGATTTTAATCATGGCTTGGTCTTTCTGGTGACCAGCCCCCATCCAGGAGCCAGCCAAGAGCTCATCCAGAATCACCTCAATAGAACAAAAGATGCTACTCACTGCTCTTATCACTTAGGAATTTACAAGGATTTTAGGAGCCCTGTGTCAGGAATGGGGCCAAAGGCAGGTATCAGAACAAGAGATGCTCCTAGTGTTCTTATCACTTAGGAAA
The DNA here is from genome assembly GCF_036321535.1 of Camelus dromedarius. Lineage (NCBI taxonomy): Eukaryota > Metazoa > Chordata > Mammalia > Artiodactyla > Camelidae > Camelus > Camelus dromedarius. The sequence continues at coordinate 25,406,585 of NC_087472.1, read as the reverse complement.
TTGCGAGGTTTTTAGAAGCTCTGGGCCAGGAACCAAAGGCAGAGACCAATATATAAATTTTTTCTATCATCTCACAATGATCTTAATGTGAACAACTTGTGTGGAGTGGTGGGGACAAAAGCCAGAATGGAATATGTAAAAGAGAGAGTTGGAGGAAAAAGACTGGGGAGTGGGGCAGCAAATGCAGATCATGCTTTTGAAAGGTTTAGAAAAGGGAAAGAAGAGAAATGGGACGATAGCTAGAAGAAACAATTTTTCTTTTTCTTCAATTGGAGATTAAACAGCATACTTGTGTGATAATATAAAAGATCCAGTGAAGAGGGAAAAAATGCCACAGGAGAGGGAGCAACAGCTGGAGCAAGGTCTTGAGGTAAGTGAGAGGTAAGGAATGGCATCGGATGCAGAAGGGGAGCATAGACAGTCCATTGTAAACAGGACTTCGCAGAAACTCAGTTTAGATCCTTCAACCCTAAGGGCTGGAAAAGACCTTAGATGTGATGCACTCCAACCTTCTTCCATATGCAGGAATTCCCCTGTGCAGCTCCCAGAAAATGGTGGTCCACCCTTTGCTTGAACATCTCCAGTGATGACGAACCGACTACTTTCCAAAGCAGTTATTTGCGTTTTACGACCCCTATAGCGGTAGGTAGCTCTTTGTGATTGGCCTGCGCCCAAATCTGCCTCTCCATCAATTTCACCCACTGGACCAGGCTCTGTGCTTGGGGACCATAGAGACTCACAGAAATATAAATTGCTAAGCATTTTGCAGATTTCAAGCACTCTTTTATAGACCTCCCCGCTCACTGGATCTTCACAGCACAGTGAGGAAGGTGTTATCTTCCAAGCCACTGCACCAATGAGGAAACTGAGGCTCAAGGAGATTAAATGACCAAAGAGAACAGGCCTAGAAAGTTGCAGAGCCATGAATTCAGCCAAAGGTTCCTGAATCCACAGCCCACACTCTTCACTTCTCCACTCTGCCTCAAGTCCCCTCTCTCTCTCCCACAGGCCAGCCCTTCAGTTTTTTAAAGGCAGCTGTCATGTTCCCTGTGAGCCTTCTCCTCCTCCAGCTAAACACTCCTGCCTCTCTCTGTCATTTCTCATCTGCAGTCCCCTCACTCCTGGTCACTCCTACAGATGGGCTCCGAAAACTGGGCACAATATTCTGGATGGGGTCTGGCCAGTCCCATGCAGAGCCAGCTTCTCATGCTCCCCCCAACCCCTCTGCTCTGGACACTGTCCTGCCATTTCTGCAGCCTGGAATCCAATTCCTATCTTGGAAAAAGAAACCTCATCAATCTGTTGTTTTATTCATTTTTCACTCACAAATATGAATAATTTACATATATGTTTTTGAACGGTTACTGTTTTGTTCCTTTATGAAATCTTCAGTCCCCAGGAGCCCTCAGAAACAAGTGTTCTGTGACCCCAGAAGGAGACGCAGGAGGCAGCCCCGACATTTCATTACACTGTGAAATGTGTGAAACCTCCCCAACTTGCTAGATTAGGCATGTAGCCCCTATCTGTCTTTGGAAGGAGTGTGTCCTCCCCCTGGATCTCAGTGAATGAAACCATGTCTAGTCATTGCATCCACGTGGATTTCCAGCAGCTCTGAGCGTCTGGCAGACAGGAAACAAATCAAGTGACTATTCTTCCCAGCCCGCTCTTGCCAAACTGGCTGCCAGGGGACCCTAGGAACAGAACAGCTGATGATGCCAGCTGGCCAACTGGAAAGGGTGGCCAGACTGGGGCGGGTTCTTCCTAGTGCCTTCAGGGGGTAGCTAAACTTCCAAAAGAATGGGAACCACCTCAGGATAGGTATTACTGAGCTGTAGGCTTCAGGGTCATAGAGCATCCAGCAGGCTGTTGTCCTTGATCCCTCAACTGTCCCAGCAGGGCCAGGCAGAGTAATTTTTCTCTGAAGGGTTGGCAAACTGTAGCACACGCCTGCCAAAGATGGCAAACCAATCCATTAGCAGTGTGACAGGGACCCGCCGCGATGCTCTCTCCTTCTCCTCCTTTTCCCCCGCTGTTTGTAGGCACCTCTAGCGGCCCACTGGAAGAGCTGACCCAGGGACAGTGTCTTCTCTTCGAAGCCCGTGCCCAGCCTGAGGGCCTCCTTTCCCCTCTATTGACCTGGATCAAGCCCCCAGGACATTCAACAAAAGGATCATGCTCTTGGCAGACCAATCGTGAGGGACTGCCCACACTTGCCCTAACGGTAGGCAAAAACAAAGACAGAGAGCGTATCATGCTGCGTGAAATAAGTCAGGCCGAGAAAGACAAATACTGTACGATGTCACTTATATGCGGAATCTAAAAAATACAACGAACTAGTGAATATAATAAAACAGAAACAGACTCACAGATATAGAGCAAACTAGTGGTTACCAGTGGGGAGAGGGAAGGGAGGGGTGATAGAGGGGTAGGGGAGTAAGAGAGGGTTGATGGTGGCACCTGCCCTCTTTTTTTATTTTCAGCCTATTGCAAAGTTCTGCAGTGTCTGTGTTGGGTTGTGAATTTACAGATTATATCATCTGGTTTTAACTAAACCAGTCCTCCCCAAATGGAAAAGTGGCTTGAAAAGATTCCTACAAATAAACCACAGCCTGAATGAAGATAATCTGAAGAAAAGTACGAGCGGGTAACAGGAAAATGGGAGAACTGATTTTTCTCCCACTCTTAGCATGAGCTTTTCATCAGCCCCATTCCAAATTAAAAACAACAATGAACAAATTGGTTCTGATAAGAAATTTTTAAAAAAAGAAAAAAGAAAATATCAAGAAAGCTACGTAAAGTTTGATTCACATCCACTTTGTTAATAACAAACTCATTTTAAGTGTGTACTTTGCCTTGATATATTACTACTAATAATACGAAGCTATCATGATTAGCAAGATCTTTAAAATCTAAGCATTGCCCAAATGGATGCTTACCTGATCTATGGTGGTAGACGTTAAGATGGTGGTTACTTTTTGTGGCAGTTTTGAAACATGTCTGGAAATTCTCCTTTTGAGGGGACGAGTCTATGCCTCCTTCCCTTGAATCTGAACGACCAACAGAGTATGATGGCAGTGATGCTGCCCAACTTCCAACGCTAGATCATAGACCACATAGAGAGGCCATCTGTAAGTGTTCTGGCCAGCAGCTCCAGCTGAAGTCCCACCCAGCAGCCATCATGGAATGACAGACTTGAGGAAGAACATCTCCAGAAGATTTCAGCCCCTAGGTGTCCAGTTACCCCGAGCCATCATGCCTTCCCAGCAAATCCCCAGACATTATGGAGTAGAGACAAGCTACCCCCATGTGCCCTGTCTGGATTCTTGACCTACAGAATCCACAAACATAATAAATTGGTCATTTTTCACCACTACTTTTTGGGGTGATTTGTCACACGGCAATAAGAACTAAAGGGATAAAGAAAGGAAGGGGGCACAAAGGAAATTTCTGGGTGCGGTGCTATTCTATTTCTTGATCTGGGTGCTGGTTACACAAGTGTGTTCAGTTTGTAAAAATTTGTCAGTGCACTTATGATTTGTGCACTTTTTGGTATGTATGCCACAATTTCTTTAAGTTTACATTTTAAAAACTGGGCATCCAGAACATAAAAATAAATCTCTACTATTTTTTCATCAATGTTTAACATCAAGTGATTTTCAATATGGTAATTTATTAAATCTCACTAAATGTAAAGATAGATGTTTAGATGTTTTGTTTGAAGTTTCTTACTAAATAACAAAAAATGGAAGTTCAAAGATCCCTTTGGGGAAACAATTGTTTTTTCTATCATGGCAAAAAAAAATGGTCAAAATGAATCTACATGAAACAGTATGATGACAAACTAAAATCCATTCTTTTATCAGCAAATACTGTTAGAAGGCATCTAGAAAACACTGCTGAAGATTTGAACAAACAGTATTAGAATAAATGATAGCATGTGGGAGGTTTACTGTACAGCTGGATAAAATCTTTCTAACATTTTCAGCTTCGTATTTGCTAGGTTCTGTTTCAATAATGAAATCCACAAAGAACTTCTTTTTTGTGGGCTATGAAAGGAAAGATATTGAGGAGAAGATATAGAATAAACAGAAAATGACTGGTTTAATTTTTTTAATGTCTTTCAGAAAAATTGAAAATGCAGGTTTTTTTTACTCAAATGAAGTGCTGCTTTGACAGGAATTTTTTTTTTCGAAAGATAGGGGTAGATCTCAAAGTAAGGTTACTGAAAAAGTTGACAAGCTATTAAAGCAAGGATATTGAAGCCTGAAATGTACAAAGTGCTTTAGGATTCATCAATATGGTATAGAAACTAGACTTTTCAGATCTTCATAGGACTCTATTTTATAACAAGGGAGGGAGTGACACTCCCTTTGTCACTTTGGTACCACATAGAGGTTAGCTGGTTATTTTGTGGCAAAGTCCTTAGAAGAGTTTTTGAACTAAAGGACACAGTTTCCTTTCACACAAAGATACGTATTTCAACACATATCTGTGGTGTCCTTTAACAGCCAGTGGACATTTTAAAAAAACAATTATAGTAACACACACAATCTAGCTCTTCAAGGTTAAGCTGATATTTTAACAATGAGTGAGAAAATAACTGCTTTGGAAGGAAACTCACTTCATGGAGAGAAACGAGTTTCCTTCATTCCTTCATTTCGTTCATTTGGAGAACGGATATTTGCGTTTTCATTGTTCTGTAAGTTTATTGCCAAAAATGATGTAAGTTGCATACCTAGAAAACCTCTCGTATCTGCATGCTTAAAACCTAGGACTGAAAATGTCTACTGTGTTTTCAAATCTTTCAAATGTAGGGTTTTTGTGAGCTTTGAACACATTTGTTAAAAACATAAATGTGCTGATTGGATGGCAAAAACAAATGATTGGTGTCAGGACAGGTGATGGTTTACTAGCTGAATTTCATCAAAAACCATTGCATAATTGGTGGGTGGAACTGAAAAATGAGAATCTTGACCTAGTAAATCCAGCCCATGGAATTTGTCTTCCATTGGGAGTTGTGTAGCTTTCTCAGACATCTTCTTCATCCATGACAGCCACCGAAACCAAGTGCTGAAATAAACTAAACTTAAAACCAAACCTTCACATAGCTGTATTACAGCATGTAATTATAGCTGTATTACTCTATTACAATATCAACCCGAGAGTCTTTTTTTAGCAATAAAGTATTTTTATTTTATTTATTTTTAAGTATTTTTACATGTTTTTATTGAGTTATAGTCATTTTACAATGTTGTGTCAAATTCCAGTGTAGAGCACAGTTTTTCAGTTATACATGAACATACGTACATTCATTGTCACATTCTTTTTCAATGTGAGCTACAAGATCTTGTATATATTTCCCTGTGCTATACAGTATAATCTTGTTTATCTATTCCACATATGCCTGTCAGTACCTACAAATTTCAAACTCCCAGTCTGTCCCTTCCAACCCCCACCCCCTTGGCAACCACAAGTTTGTATTCTATGTCTATAAGTGAGTCACTTTCTGTTTTGTATTTATGTTCTTCTTTTTTTTTTTTTAGATTCCACATATGAGCGATCTCATATGGTATTTTTCTTTCTCTTTTTGGCTTACTTCACTTAGAATGACATTCTCCAGGGACATCCATGTTGCTGCAAATGGCATTATGTTGTCATTTTTATGGCTGAATAGTATTCCATTGTAAATATACCACATCTTCTTTATCCAGTCATCTGTTGATGAACATTTAGGCTGTTTTCATGTCTTGGCTATTGTAAATAGTGCTGCTATGAACACTGGGGTGCAGGTGTCTTTTTGAAGTGGGGTTCCCTCTGGATATATGCCCAGGAGCAGGATTACTGGGTCATATGTTAAGTCTATTCCTAGTCTTTTGAGGGATCTCCATACTGTTTTCCACAGTGGCTGCACCAAACTGCATTCCCACCAGCAGTGTAGGAGGGTTCCCCTTTCTCCACAGCCTCTCCAGCATTTGTCATTTGTGGACTTTTGAATGATGGCCATTCTGACTGATGTGAGGTGGTACCTCATTGTAGTTTTGATTTGCATTTCTCTGATAATTAGTGATATTGAGTATTTTTTCATGTGCCTATTGATCATTTGTATTTCTTCCTTGGAGAATTGCTTGTTTAGCTCTTCTGCCATTTTTGGATTGGGTTGTTTGTTTTTTTTCTTATTAAGTCGTATGAGCTGCTTATATATTCTGGAGATCAAGCCTTTGTCGGTTTCATCTTTTGCAAAAATTTTCTCCCATTCCGTAGGTTGTCATTTTGTTTTGCTTATGGTTTCCTTTGCTGTGCAGAAGCTTGTAAGTTTCATTAGGTCCCATTTGTTTATTCTTGCTTTTATTTCTATTGCTTGGGTAGACTGCCTTGAAGAACATTTTTGAGATGTATGTGAGATAATGTTTTGCCTATGTTTTCTTCTAGGAGGTTTATTGTATCTTGTCTTATGTTTAAGTCTTTGATCCACTTTGAGTTGATTTTTGTGTATGGTGTAAGGGAGTGTTCTAGATTCACTGATTTACATGCTGCTGTCCAGTTTTCCCAACACCATTTGCTGAAGAGATTGTCTTTATTCCATTGTATATTCTTGCCTCCTTTGTTGAAGATTAGTTGACCAAAAGTTTGTGGGTTCATTTCTGGGCTCTCTATTCTGTTTCATTGGTCCATATGTCTGTTTTTGTACCAATACCATGCTGTTTTGATAACCCGAGAGTCTTTTTAATGAATCATATGCAATCACATTCTCTGTGAAAAAAAAATTCGTAATATTTTAGTGAGTCAAAATAGTTTCATACTACAAATACAAAAAGTTTAAATTATTTGAAAATAGTGTTTATTTCATTCTTGTCTCATCCTTTAAAAATGTCCTTCTTGTGCTTTAGAATGTACATAGTGCGTTAGTAGAGTAACACACATATGTCATTTTGAAACTACAAAATCCTCAAATATTGAGAATACCTGCTCAAAATTTTTTTCATAGAGGGGTGTGTGATCAAAAAAGTTGGGAGACCGCTGCTTGAATGGTTTCTACCTTGTTTCAAGCGTCAACCATATCAAGAATGTAATGTGCTTGGTGAAAAATAAGTCCTCAGTAAGTATTGGCTCTTATGATATCCTCTATGTGAGGAACACATTCATTAGAGGCAGTGTGAAATGGTGGTTAAAAGCAAGAGCCTTGCAGTCAGGCAAAGTTGGATGGGTATCCTTGCCACTTACTAGCTGAGCAAATGTGACCAATTAACTTTGCTGGGTCTCAGTTTCTTGTTAGTCCCCATCTCTTAGAGTTGTTATAAGGATTAAGAGAGATAATACACTTTTTTGGTAACAGCTTTATTGAAATATAATTCACAAACTACATAATTCACCATTTTAAATTATAAGCCTCAGTTGTTTTTAGTATTGTTTTTAGTATATTTACACGGTTATGCAATCATCACCATGATCTAATTCCAGGACAATTTCAACACCCCCAAAATAAACCCATACCCATTAACAGTCACTCTCCATTCTCCCTTTCCATTCCCTATCCCATCCCCCTTCTACCCTCCCACCACATCTAGACAACCATTAACCTACTTTCTGTCTCCATGGACTTGCCTCTTCTAGACAGTTCATACAAATGGAATCAGATTATATGTGGTCTCTTGTGTATGGCTTCTTTCACTTAGCATAGTGCCTTCAGGGTTCCCCCATGTTGTAGCATATATATTAGTTCTTTTTTTTAACATTTTTTATTGATTTATAATCATTTTACAATGTTGTGTCAAATTCCAGTGTTCAGCACAACTTTCCAGTCATTCATGGACATATACACACTCATTGTCACATTTTTTTCTCTGTGAGTTATCATAACATTTTGTGTATATTTCCCTGTGCTATACAGTGTAATCTTGTTTATCTATTCTACAATTTTGAAATCCCAGTCTATCCCTTCCCACCCTCCACCCCCCTGGTAACCACAAGTCTGTATTCTCTGTGAGTCTATTTCTGTCCTGTATTTACGCTTTGTTTTTGTTTGTTTGTTTGTTTTTGTTTTTGTTTTTTAGATTCCACATATGAGCGATCTCATATTAGTTCTTTTTTTTAAATGGAGGTACTGGGGATTGAACCCAAGACCTCGTGCATACTAAGCAGGTGCACTACCACTGACCTATACCCTCCTCTGCATGTATCAGTTCTTATTTCCTTTTTATCACCAGATAATATTCCACTGCATGAATATACCACATTTAATTTATCCATTCATCAGTTCATGGACATTGGGACTGTTTCTACCTTTTGGCTCTTGTGAATAGCACTGCTATGAATACTCGCATATGATCAGTCATTTTTAATGCTTGGCACAAGTCCTGCCAGGCACCCAAGTGCTCGATACCAGCAGGTAGTTGCTATCATTATTAGGGAGTGCTACACTGGGCAATTTGGGACCCAGGGTGCCTGGATATCACAAAGGGAGGGTGGAAGTCACCAAGGACAGCATTCAGTTACTCCCAATGTCACTGAGAGCTGTCCCTGCCCACTCTACCCAAATGGGTAAGGCAGTGACACACAGAGGCATGAGCTGTGTGATGCTAGGCAGGTCACTTAACCTCTCTCAACCTTGTGTGTGAATTGGATATAAATACTGTCATCTCTACATACCTCACAGGCTTGCTTCCTGGGTCAAAGAGAGAATTTAAAAATATGAAAGCATTTTGAAAACCATAAGGGATTATTATTCCAAGCCTTACATATTACAGAAGCTAACGCCTCTGGAATAAAGTAAGGAAACACTTCGTTCTGCTCACCATCCTCCCTCTTGCTCCAGATTGTTCACATTCTTTTCAACATGACACCCTGACCTTCTCACCACAGCCCCTGATGCTAGTGCCTCTTTCCTTGCATCTTCTTAAGAACCAAGGGTGAGATCCTGGGTAGAAACCTGAATTCACATCAAGAAAGGGCCTGCAACGTCTCTCCTCCCAGGTTGAAATCCCAGAGACCTTTCTGATTTTCTCAATCGCTGGTTGGTTAGAGCGCCCTCGTGTGTCTCCACGTGGTATTACCTGAGGTCTTTCCCAGGACCTGACGTTTTCATTGTGGTACCTATCAATAAAAGGTGTAATGGAAAATTTTTTTTTCATCACACTTCATGGCCCATGCTTGACACTTGGACTCCAGCTAAGCCATTGCAGCCCGAGTCTTAGGCAGGTTTCCTGCTTGCACTCAGCCCTAAAGATTTCTTTCTGCTACCTGACCACACCTTTCTCTTTAGTCATTTTGAAAAACCCTGGTCTCACCGTTCACAGATGTCAACTTTGTTGTCTTACTACCTTCTATTATTCCAAGCTTACATAGCTCGCAAAGTAAGATTATACTTTTTTTTCCTAAAATGTACATCATATTTTACTGAAGGACTAGGAGGAAAAAAGTAAATCCAAATTACCAGAAAAGACTGGTTTGCTGAATATGATTTATTCTATGATCTAAGGAAAAGGTATTCAGAATGTTAAACCTTTCACAGGGATTTCCTCATGGATAGCCCTGACACTTGGGAAGGGGCAAATGACAACCAGAGATAGTGACGTCTGGCAGTGCTCGGACACACACACACAAACACACACTCATGAACATATGTTTACACGCTCTCAGAGCTACACACTCTTTTGCTCAGTGGGAAAGGAGCTTTCTCTCTCGTGGCTTTCTCTCTCACTGATAATCATGTGATGATATCAGCACAGGTCTTTGGAGGACAGAAAACTTATATTTTATATCTGGAACCTCAAGAATGTTCCCTGCTCCCTCCATCAGTGACAGTTATGGAAGCCCGAGGAATTTTCCTTTCCATACGCCACACATTCCCCTCATGCCTGTTCTGCATCCATGGATTTTTCTGAATCCATGAGCTCCATTGGCCAACTCCACTGTGAGCCAAAGATACATATGCTTTTGGCTTCACGCCGACAGCATGTTCCTGAAAAGCTACGTGCAAATTAAATTTCTGCAGATCAGCTATGATTCCCCCACTGACTTCCAATGAGATTTCTGAGCCACCACTTCTCCTCATTAAGATTGATTTTCGACACTTCAGCTTTAAGTTTCTCTGCTTCCTTCCATCCTCTCTGACAGTTAAACCTCATCTGGAAAATGAAGAACCTGACCGAGGAAACATTAAGCTCTCTTCTAGTTGGAATAGTCCAGGAGATAGAAACAAACCCATAAATACACAGAGAGGCTGCCATCTGAAAAAGACACCAGGTACCACCATTCAAAATGTAAACACTCCGCCTATCTCTAACTATTGGAGAGGCCATTTCCAAGGGCTTGAGGGGTTTTTGTCTCACTCCCTTGGATGGGGAGCAGCTGTCTCAGGGGACAGGCTTTTTCGGTTTAGGAAGGTCAGTCCTATCACTTCTTCTTTCTGCTTCCTTCACCCCATTTCCAGTTATCAAATTCTGAAGACCTGTAGACTGAAAAAAAAGGCACAAACCTAAACGTTGCAGGCTATATTTTATTCAGGGACCTTACTGCCAACTATAGCCTGGGAGATGACCTCTCAGCTCTAAGGAACTGTTCCAAAGAGGTAAGGGAAGAGCCAGTATATATAGGGAAAAAACCCAAATATGTAGTAGAACAGAATATCAAAGATTAATCACAAAATGGAGACATCTCAAGTTAATGATTTCAGTGGTTTTCTATGTATGGGAAGATGCAAGAATCTCAGCTCATTGAAGTTACTCCTCAGATATGCATCTTAACTATCTAGGGCCAGTATCCTGTTTTTCTCCATCCTGAGTCCCCTCAGGGTGCACCGTCGGGGTGAGGGGGTGGTAGGGGGCAGCTGCAGTGGCTGTTGGCTTGATGGTGGGCGACATTCATTGTTTACTGGAATGGCAGGTGACATTCTTTGTCCACAGATCCTCCCTATTGAAATAGAGCTGTGGTTCTGGGGAAACATGTATGCAGCTGGTGACCTATACACAGCACTTGCTAAGTAAGGATGAAATGAGTTGCTAGGGAGGCACTGTGGTTTTGGTCTCTGGCAACAGTTAAGCAAGGGCACGTGCATCCTGGGTCTGTGGCAATGGTCAGGTGATTGCCTTTGCAGTCTTTGAACTGGAACCAGAGATATTATTAGTGCTGATAAGGAAGGGAATGGCCTGCTTAGTGGTGAGGGAAATGAATAGTCCAAGCATTCGTCTATCCCGCATTCTCCATGCTGTTATTTTTGATGAGAAAAAATATTGCTGCAGCTGTTTGCAGATTCTGGAAGTGTGTGTGCATGTGTGTGGTTTGGTGTTTACAGATTTGGGGTTGCAGAGGGGAGTTTCCAGAGCAACGGAAGTAGCTGCTTGTCAGTCAGGGTTCATTTTGAAAATGAAAGCCTGAAAGCTTGGGGCCCACTCAGCCTGGGCCCGGTCTCTGAAAACTCAGCAAAGGCCAGGAGGTGGCTTTGGCGAGTCAGCTCAATGAAGCAACCGCTTGATCACCTTCTGTTTTTTTTGTTGTTGTTGTTGTTGTTTTGTTTTTCTTTTAGGAACTGACCAAGCCTCTGAGTTGCTTTCAGGATTTTCTTTTTTTTTTTTTTTTTTTAGTAGAGGTACTGGAGATTGAACTCAGGACCTCATGCACTCTACCACCGAGCTATCCTCCCACCCCTTCCCCCTGTGACTTGCTTTTGGTGTCCAGCAGATTCAGTCCAAGGCAGGGATGTGGGAGTGGGCATCTGGCTGCAGACACTTCTCCCAACACCTGCACATACAGTGCTCCCGGACCCCCACATATACACACAATTACATTTTCCCAGGCTGCTAAACCAGGATGAGGTAACAAATATTTCTCACACACCTACTAAGTGCAAAGGATAGTATGCTATAGTCATGAAAGAGTTTAGAATTTAATTGGCTTGTCAGAGTACAGGGAGAGAACACAAGGCTGTCCATGTTGGGTGCCAGAGGAGGAACTATAGACAGACAGCTGAGGGAGGGAGAGGGGTTACTCTGGGCCTGGGTAACCAGAGGAGGATTACTGGAGAAGGTGGCAACTGAGGTCAACCTTGAAGGCCAGGAGGAAGAACTTCACCAAATAGAAGCTATGAGGGAGGACACTCTAGATTGAGGAAGGCAAGTTCAAGATCTGCTCAGGTTAGGACAAGTCCATCCATTCGTCTGGACTTCGGGGCTTGTGTGAGTGATCTGCAGTTGATAAGCCTGACGTGAATGCCAGATCCTCTGTAACAGAACAAAGGCAATGGTGTCACACAGACCTGCTCTGCTACTTCCTGCTGGGTGACCTTAGGCAAGTGGCCTAACCTTTCTGCAGAGTGAAGACAATAATGATACTTAACTCTTGAAGTCCTTGAGACTGTTAACAGAATTAACATAAAGCATCTAGCACAGTGCCTGGCACATTAAAATGTTCAAATACAGATTACAAATGCATAGGCTGTCAGGAAGGAAAGCTCAAGATATTTAGAGCTGATCCTAAATATTTGAGGGCTAAGGAGGAAAAGCCTCTGATACCTTCTATCACTGTCAGAACCAGTGGAGTGGGCTGGCTTAGCCTGAGTACCCATTCCCTCTGGCCTAGACTGTTGCCACAGTCTCCTGGCTTTCTGCCTCTGCCCCTCCCATAATCATCTTCCTAGAGACCACCTTAATCATGACCATGTCCTTCTCTGGCTCAAGAACCTTCTGTGGCTCCCCATTGCTCACTGACTTAACTCTCTAACATGGTTGGGGCAGGAGACAAGAACTACCATTTATTCAGAGAAGAAAAGAGAAAAGGGGGAGGCCAATGTTAGGAGTAAAAAGATAAACACTATCCTCTTCTTTTAAAGGCCCCAAAACTCTGAATTCACAGAAATCAGCAGGTCCCTCAGGGAGAGAGCCAGACACATCTCGAAAGAGGGCAGATCATTCGTGGTCGATGACTCAGATTCACCAGTACCTGCTTCTTCAAATCAACCTGGGAAAGGTCAAAGAGAAAAGGACGGACGCAGAGCAAGGAACTGCGGGGAAGCAGGGGAAGAGCCCCTCTCAGTCCCCTGGAAGGGCTTCAACCTGGACGCTTGTCTCGAGTTTCTCTGCAGGAATCCCGGGTAGCTCCCTGCGCTGCGGGAAGGGTCAAGGCCACACAAAGGGCTGAGCAAGCGAGCCCGAGTCACATGGGGCAGCCGGGCCGCCTCCGTGAAAGCGAGGCGCGGGACAAAGGCGGCCCGGGGACAAAGTGCAGGGAGACTCCTGAGGAGATAAGAGGGACCGGCGAAGGAAAGGGCGGGGAACGAGCGCCCCGGAGCTCTAGGATCGCGCTCCCGGAGGCCTTGGCTAGAAGCCGAGCTCAGGCCCGCAGCGGAGGGGGCGCCCTAGAACCTCTTTACCCCATCAGCGGGCGGGATGCTGAGAATCCGGCTGCTGGGGCAGCTGGGCTGCTCCGGGCGTCGATCGGGGCCGGCTCGCAGCCCGCCCCCGCGCCCGCCCCCGCGCCCACCCCACGGTTGCCCGCGCCGTGCGGGAGGCGGGGCCGCCCAGCTCACCTGGCCATTTGGGGCGGGGCCGCCCGCGACCCAGGGAAAAGGAGGCGGTGGCTGAACCCCGGGTGCAGGAGAAAGGCTCGCCCTGGGGGCTTGGCCGGAGCTCCCACCCCTCCACGCACCCCCACTGCCTGTGCTGTGGGGGCCCTCCCTCGGCTCGCTCGCGCTCTCCCTCCCTCTTCTCCCCTCCTTCGTTCCCTCCCTCCGAGCCCAATTGCTCAAGCCGCTTCCTTCCCCAACGCCAGCGCCAGTTCCTCTCCCGGTGGGGCCCGGGAAGGGCAACGAACGCTAGACACTGGAAGTGCCGCGGCGGCAGCTGCGGGACCATGGCCGAGCCCCGAGGGGCCGAGAAGCCAGCACCCAAGGCCTCCTTCGTACCGACCGCACTGAGCCTACGGAGCTCCCCGCAGCCCCGCCCCTCAAGAGTGGACACCGGCAGCCTGGGCAGGTACCGGGGCAACGCCGCCGCCTCCCGGGAGCCCCCCTTCCACGGCTCGCTGATGCTCTCGGGAATGGGCACGGGCTCGGGGCGCCGGCGGGGAGCGCTGCGGGAGCTGCTGGGGCTGCAGGGGGCGGCTCCCGCCCGGTGGCTGTCAGAGGAACGCCCTGAGGAGCAGTCCGCGGGTGGCCCGAACGGGCCGGGCGGTAGCGGGCTGTGCCTGGAGCCCCGGGAGCACGCGTGGATACTGGCGGCCGCCGAAGGCCGCTTTGAGGCGCTACAGGAGCTGCTGGAAGCCGAACCCGGGCTGCTGCTGCGGGGCGACCCGATCACGGGCTACACGGTGCTGCACTGGCTGGCCAAGCACGGGCGCCACGAGGAGCTCATCCTGGTGCATGACTTCGCCCGGCGCCGGGGGCTGCCGCTCGACGTGAGCGCCCCGGGTAGCGGCGGCCTCACGCCCCTTCATCTGGCAGCCCTGCAGGGCCACGACATGGTCATCAAGGTGTTAGTGGGAGCCCTGGGGGCGGACCCCACGCGCCGCGACCACAGCGGTCACCGGGCTTGTCACTACCTGCGGCCCGATGCGCCCTGGAGCCTGCGGGAGCTGGCGGGGGCTGAGGACTGGGAGACGGCGGTGGGCAGAGACCGGAACAACGCCAACAACAACAGCAGCGGCGGCGCCGCCGCGTGGACGCAGCGACGCACCCCGAGCGCAGTGGGCGCGCCGGCGGTGGAGACGACAGCCAGAGCGGCGGCCGCGCCGGCCAAGGAGAAAAACTCCGTGGGTAGCCGGGTGGCCCAAATACAAGGCCTTCTCCGCCATATGTTCCCCTTCTTCCAGGACCGTTGAAGGCGACGGAGACTGGTGAGCGTGGAGGGACCGCAACGCTGAGGCGAGGCCTCGGTCCCGACTTGTCCCGGGTCCCACCGAAGGGGCGGCGCCTCGGACGCAGCTCGGGCCGCAGCCGTGGGCGCTGGGCTTGCGAGGAGCCGACCACCCCGGGATCTGTCTCAGGCACCCGTCCCAGGTCTCCTACAGACATCGGCCAGGAGACGCGGGGTCCAGGGCACCCCTAACTGAGAGAGAGCAAAGACCAAGACGAATCCCCAAACTATAGGACTGAGGAGTTAGGAGTAGGAGCCTGGTGCTGCTTGGAAGAGGGAAAGCTGAGCTTCCAGTAGCCATTTCTGGGCAGGCGGAAGCTCTAGGCTTATTAGGAAACATTTGCTAGAAGAACGAGTTAAAATTGTAAACTACTGATTTCTAAGTAGCACGAATGACTTCGTAAACATATTAAAGGGGAATATGTTTTCCTTTCAGATGGTGAAGCTTTGAGTGACTTTTTTTTTTTTTTCATTAACCACCGAGGGGGAAGCTTCCTACGCTTGCAGGGAAGAGGTCATCAACCCATGGCCACGAGCAAGTGATCCAGATCAGGCTCTGGACCTCATTCTCAGAGCAAGTGACCCAGCTGTGCACCAAAGGAGCTACCTTCACCTTGGCTCTGAGTAGAGACACACAGTTTGTAACATTGCCTAGCCTACCTCTTCCTGTCTCCTGGGCTCTCTGGCATCTAGGTCTGGCCTCCCGCACAAGTCTCATCCCAGAGGAGTTGTCTGCAGGGAGCAGAGGGGGCGTGAAAGGAAAAAGCCTCCAAATATATATATTTCTAATATTTCCTGGTGAGTCATGTAACTTACTTTGACTTCTGCCCTCCAGTGAGACACAACCCCTGGCACTTTTTTCCAAGATAGTTCTTTAATCATCAGCATTTTAAGTGGGTTTCTTTTAATTACATTTAATGTAGAAGTTGTAGTTTGGAAAATTGCTCCCACTCAGAAATAGTATGAATTGAGTAGAATACAGGAGGGTTGATTCTAGCTGAAAGGAGGGAGAAGTAGTTGGTGGCTGGAAACCTATGCTGCCTTTGAGAACAGTGCATTTTCAAAATAGTACTGTATCCCTGGAGGTTTGGGGAGCCCTTGCAATGGACTGCTGTGTCCCCAGTCCTCCTATCCCAGTCCTGGAATACCAGGGAGGAACTGAGTCACCACAGAACACAGCCCAGAGACACCACCCTGAACCCATCAGTCCAGGTTTCCATCTCCGCCTGGCAGGCCTGTTTGCCCCTTCTGCGCTCAAAATGTTCCCACCTTCCCTTAATAATCCATTAGATTCTTCTCATCCATGAAATGATCCAAATCCTTCCTATTGATTTTCTGCCTGTCCTTTGTCTCTAGGAACTACACCTTAAACATATGTACATAGTATTATGTAGCATTTCCTTTTTCTTCTTCTAAATGAACTTCTTTGATGTTTGAAGTGGGAGGGTGAGCAGTTCCTGGCCTGTGGCTTTGGCATCGGCATCTGGCACAAACCTCCTCCACCCCTATGCCCATTTTATAGATGCAAATTGGCTAACTGATGCAGAACTGTGGTTTCTGCTCCACAACCTCTCCCCTGACCGCTGCCAAGGTGGGTTGGGCTCAGTGAAGTCTGTCAGGGTAGGGCCTTCCTGCCACATGGCTGAGTGCGGGCTCCTGGCTTGGAGGGAAGAGTGACGTATGCCTTTGCCCAACATTTAAAGGACATTTAAAACAGTAGTCCCCTCTTCCTAGGAAAACTTTGAGCCTAAGCATCTTAACTATTAGCAGATTTGGGGACCTAAGGCCAGCATCTGCTCTGCTCTTTCCAAAACGAAAACGAAGTCAGCTGGAAGATTTGAAAGCGGCTTTCTATAGTTTTTCCTGTAGTCAGCTATTCTTCCCCACAGATTTTCCTCATCATGTGATATTGCCTAGCCTACCTCCTCCATGTAAAATTGAGGTTTGGCTGCAGGGGACACACTCCCAGGCTGCAAACTCTCCATGCCTAACATCAAGTCATTGGCATTCCTGGTATGCTTTTCGAGGCAAGACTGGTATGCTCACCCCAAGAGAAAGAACAAATTCCCTGAGAAACTTCTTTCCAGGGGAGCAAAACAGAGTTAAGCAGATGATGCAAATCTGCATTCTAGTGGGGCCATCAGACAAGGAGACAGAAGCAGGGCTGTGACAGATAAGCGTGGGGGCTGGAGGATGGGGCGCTGCACAGAGGGTGTGGCCTAATTCAGGCCAAAAGGTGCAGGCACAGCTTTTCCCAGGAGGAAGATTACACCTGAGCTAAGGCTGGAGGGCTGAGTGGGAGTTGGTCAGTGGAGACAGGGGAGGGGCCTCCTGGCAGAACCCCTGGAGTATGTATGGGTGCCTACAGCCAGTGCCCGGGACTCCAAGTCAGCCGGCTTGGCAGGAAGGTGGGAGCTGAGTCACTCTAGAGAAGTGGATGGGGTCCAGGTCACTAAGGGTCTCATGGGTCATGCTAAAAGAGAAACATAGATTTTAACCTAGAAGTAGCTGGGAGCCATAGAAGGTTTCTGAGCAGGGGCATAACATGAGATTTTAGAAAAATCACTCTTCCAGTTGTGCGGAGAATGGATGTGTCAGGGGAGACATCTTGGGGGGAAAATGCATCATACAAGCAAAGCATTTCAGGAGAAACTCTTCAAGAAAAGCCAGGCTTCAGCTGGGAAATTCAAAGACCCCTGTGGAGGGCAGTGGCCTTCAAAGTTATTTTCTTCTCTGTTAGCCTTTGCTCAAATGAAGCTTACCTCAGAGTCCCAGGTGTAAAACTGACAAGTGCGGAGCCACTCTGGCTGAATCTGGGTTGGGACCTCCCCTCCCGACCCCCTGCCTCTATCTTAGAGCCATAGGGGTGCACAGTGGCCCCTGGAGCAAAAGTCCCCAAACTGCTGGTGTGGTGGACAGCGCTCAGCCTAACCTGGGTTCCAAACCTGCTACTGAGGAGTGACCTTAAGCAAATCACTGACCTTTCTGAGCCGCAGTCTCCTCATCAGTAAAATGGCAACAATACAAACTCCCTGGCAAGGCTGTTCTGTTGAGTCGAGAAAGAATGTCTGCAATGCCTAGCAAGGCTGCAGGACATGTAGGAAATAGGAAATAACAGAGAAGTGACTTATTAGCAAATTTATTAGAGAATTTATTAGCAAATAAATTCTTGTTTGGAAAAATTGAAAGGCACTCAGCAGGCTTTTGTGGTAAAACGATTTTCTCTGCTAGGGTAGTCCAGGAGGAATCTGGTGCTTACCCACATTATCCCATCTCTAACACGTGTCCACGTTGATTGCAAATTATCTTCCCTCTGCGCCAGTTGAATGGCTGCTCCTCCAAGGAGATACTGGTTCCTTTGCTGATGTTCTTCACCACCTACCCACTTTTACTTGAGACAGAGCCATAACAGGCCAACTTACCTTGTTCTCAGCCCACAGAAGTAAAAGTAGCTACTTAATAAGTAATTGCCCACCAAATATTAAAGAAGTTAGATATTATTTCCAGATAAAGTCATAAACTGGAGTCAGAGCTAAGCCTGAAATCCTCTGAAGAGAATAAAAGCATACAAGTCCTTCGTCGCCTGACCCTGTTATCTATAGAAATGCCCCCCTCCTATCCCAGCCAACATACCCTACATTCCACACCCAGTCTCCCTGACTTCCTTCTTCCCGTTCATTTTAACGAAAGGAAGGAGCATGCCTGTCTCCTTTCAAGATTAACTCCTGCTCTCAACGCCGCCGCCTAATCCCATCCATTGTCTCTCTCCTGTGTGTTGGAGCGCACCCTCAGTTTAGTTCAGTGCCATAAATGTTTGTTGAGCACCTCCCAGGAGCCAGGCTCTCTGGGTGACAAGCCGGCTCAAGTCTCCCCCAGCCTTCTGGCCCAATCACGTGACCATCTTCTCTTCCCAGCCAAGCTTTTCCAGAGGGAGGTCTCCTCCCCTTACCATCTCCATCTCCTCACCTCTTAATCACTCCTCAGTTCTCTGCCTTCTGGTTCCTGCCTCCATCATCCCAACACAATGGCTTCCATAAAGGTCTCCCGTGATGACCTCCCACCTGCCAATGCAAGTCCTGATCTTTGTTCACTTGGCAGCACTGGCCACTGCTGTCTATTTCCTCCTCCTTAAAATTCTCTTCTGCAGTCTTCCATGACCCCCTATGGCTTTTATTGCTGGCACTTACCAGGTTGAAGTCCTGGAAAATTCACTCCATAATCTCTCCCTAAGTCATTGCGTCCCTTTGCCACTCACCCTCCCTCACTCTGCTCCAGCCACACAGTCCTTGCTGTTCCTCAGAAGAGTCATGTTCTCCTGAATTCCTCTGGGATTCCTACATGCTGTTCCTTTCCCAGGAACACTCTTCCCTCTATTCCTTGACCCCTTTCACCTAGCCCACTCCCACTCATCCTTCAAATGTCAATCTAAATGTCACCTCCTTGGGGAGGTATTCCCTGACCCTCAGGCTAAGTTAGAACTGCACCTTTTCTAATCCTTATCACACTTCAGAAGTTATTCGTGTAGTTATTAGATTAATGTCTCCCCTGCCCCAACTAGACTTAAATTCCATTGGGGCAAGGACCAAGTCTGTTCTATTCACCACATTATCCCTAGTTCCTAGTAGATGGAAGGTGCTCAGTAAATAGGTACAATGGAATCATACATTTGACCTCAAAAGCACAAGAAACAAAAGAAGAAACAGATAAATTAGGCTTCATCAAAATTAAAAATTGGGGAGCCTGAAAGGAAACTACCAAAAAGTAAAGAAAAACCCACAAAATAGGAGAAAATATTTGCAAACATGTATCTCATAAAGGGCCAGTATCCAGAATATATAAAGAACTCCTACAACTCAACAAGCTATAACACCCTGATTTAAAAATGGGCAAAGGTATCACCTCACACCAGTCAGAATGGCCATCATTCAAAAGTCCACAAACAGTACATGCTGGAGAGGCTGTGGAGAAAAGAGAACCCTCCTACACTGTTGGTGGGAATGTGATTTGGTGCAGCCACTGTGGAAGACAGTATGGAGATTCCTTAAAAAGCTAAAAATAGATTTACCATATAATCCAGCAATCCACCTCTGGGCATATATCCAGTGGAAATTAATTCTAAAAGATACATGCACCCCAATGTTCATAGCAGCACTATTTACAATAGCCAAGACATGGAAGCAACCTAAATGTCCATCGACGGAAGACTGGATAAAGAAGTTGTGTATATAAAAAATGGAATACTACTCAGCCATAAAAAGAATGAAATAATGCCATTTGCAGCAACATGGATGGACCTAGAGATGATCATACTAAGTGAAGTAAGTCAGACAGAGAAAGATGAGCTCAGTTCACTGTGATAAATGGTGTTTGCATGGGGGGCCTGGGTTATTACAACCAGATTAAAGTGTTTAGTATCTCTGTTGAGGAAGGCAGAGAAGTTTGTGATGCATCCTAAATAGATAACAGTCTAAAAGCTTGGGTTCCTAAGGCAGTAATCCTCAGTAATCCAGAAAATGTACATTTATGGAACACAGTCAACAGATGAGGTGCTCCTGGATTCAGAACATTTTAAAGGTGTGATGGCCTATGTCATCTTGGCTGGGCTACTGTCCCCAATTACTCAATCAAACACTAATCTGGGTTTTCCAGTCAAGGTATTTTGCAGTTGTAATTAGAGTCCATAGTTAAATCACTTTAAGTAAAGGAGATTATCTTAGATAACCTGGGTGGGCCTGACTTAATCAGTTGCAAAACCTTAAAAGCAGGGATGAGGCTTTCCCAAGAAAAGAAATTTCACCCATGGACAGTGGCTTCAGCCAGTGGACAGCCTGTGCCTGTGAGGTCCTGTCGCTCTTCCTGAAGACCTGCCCTGGGTATTCCCAATTTGCGTAGCCAGGCCTCACAATCACAGAAGCCAGTTCTTTGCAATAAATCTCAGTGTATATCTCCAACTGGTCTAGCTTCTCTGGGTGAACCCTGACTCATACAAAAAGCAATTATGGTACTCCAAGATAATAAATTTGTGATCAAATTAAAGTGTATTCAGATGGAACATACCTAATGCCCAGATGGTGATTTCTAATTCCATCTGCCAATAAAAGGAACTAAAGGCCCTTGTTTCCTTGGAGAAATGGCTGATTCTAGGGCTAGGGAAGTATTGGGTAATATCATAAATTATAAAATAAATATCCATAAGTCCATTTTGAGATAAAGAAATCATAGGATAAATAAATGGAGAAGAGACAAATCTCTCATGTGGAAAAATTCCAGATTATGGAGATACTCCTCCCTTGAAGAGTTAAAAGATGGGGAGCATAACTCCCCACTTTTTAGGAGAGCTGCACATTGTGATTTCCTTCCAAAGAATACAGTCAGGAAGGGGGAAAACAGAGTAAATGTACAGTGGAGAAACCCGACCAGCACTACTTTAGCCAGTTGATCATGGTCAAGATCAACAGTGATAAATCATGATGAGAATATTATCTTGATAGGATCTGATAAGAAAGGCACTTTACCTCTGCGATCCTCCTTCCCCAAACTCATAACTTCAGTCTAATAATGAGAAAAACATCAAACAAAATCCATTAGAGGGCATCCTACAAAATATTTGACCAGTGCTCCTCAAAATTGTCAAGGTCATGATGTTGAACCCAAGATCTTGTGCCCGATGCACAGTGAGGCCAAACAAACAAAATGTCAGAGTTTGGAGCAGAGAAAGGTTTATTGCTAGGACCAAGCAAGGAGTTCGGGCCTTGGGAGCACAAGCCCCCTTTTCACCTTGCTTGGCCCTGCAATAAAACTTTCTCTGCTCCAAATTCTGACATTTCGGTTTATTTGGCCTCACTGTGCATCAGGCCCACAAAATTGGGTTCGACGCTAGTCATCAAAAACAAGGAGAGTCTAGGAGGAGCAGCACGTCCGGTCACTGGAGAGGTAGGTGCTTCACTAACAGCGATGGCAGCCAAGGCATTGGCGGTGAGGACGCGGTTCAGCGTGTGGAGTGTCTGGGCCATGGGAAGCCGAGGCTTCAGCTCAGATCCGCCAGATAATGTCTGTCCCAGTGAGGGTGCTGTCCAGGACGTCGGTGGGGCCTTTGGAAAGAGAGAGCAGGCTGAAGAGGAGCGAAATTTCTGAGCTCGGACTAGAGAACAACTGGCATCCTTGAAGAAACACCATGAAAGTGAGACATCTCATCATGGGAAGGAGATTGAGTGCCTGCAGAAAGAAATTGAGTGGCACAAGCAAGCTGTCAAGAAACTAAAACAACATGATGATGATGATTAAGTTCACACTGTTCCCCATAGAATGGCTACCTATTATTGCCCACTTCTATGTAGACATAGTTCTGGTTTAATTAATATCAATCTGTGTGCTGCCAACAAATTATAATAAATTGTCATCAATGAAAAAAAAAAACGAGAGTCTGAGACACTATCACAGCCAAGAAGGACCTAAGAAGACATAATTCCCATATGCAAGTGGCATCCTGGATGGATCTTGGAGCAGAAAAAAGGCTATTAGGTAAAAACTAAGAAAAGCTGAATAAACTATGAACTTTAACTCTCTGTGTTATCGTCTCAGTTTTTCTGTATATCTAAAACTGTTCTAAAAAATAAAGTCTATTGAAAAAACTAGATCAGGAAAAAAATCAGAGGAACAAACACTTCTGAATATGTACTCTATACAAATTTCCATACTAGGCAACAAAATGAGGAGTCATTCCACTGTTTCTATTGTAACTTTAATATAAAAGCAAGTCTTGATGATTTAAGTGGCTGGCAGCCTGTTGACCTTCTGTTGATAATGACTGTCCTGCCTCTAAGTCAATGCCAAGTGAGTAAGTTTTCTACCCCCGGAGACATTAGCAGGTAGCCCTCCAGTAGATAACTTCACCTTCTATTTCATCAAAAAAAAACCCAGAAACCACCTAAAAAGAATTTGTTCAATTTCCTGCAACCAAACCTATGAACTGACCTGAATGTGCACTCATTTTTTTCCCTCTTGTGCTCCTGTTAAAATAATAACAGCAGCTACCATTTATGCCGTGTTAACTACCTGCCAGGCACAATGGTAACTCGGACAAAAAAAAATGTTGCCTGCCATTTCAGTGAACAAGAATGTTGCATGTTATCAAGCCATCAGCCACTGCAGATGGTGCACCCTGAGGGGAATTCACTATAGAGAAAAACAGGATACTGGCCCTAGATAGTTAAGATGCATATCTGAGGAGTAATCTCAATAAGCCCAGATTCTTGTATCTTCACATACAAGAAAAGCAATAAAATTAACTTGAGATGTCTGTTTCTTGTGATTATCAGTAATCTTTGATGTTCAACTGCATTTTTTTCAGCAAAAACTCCTAGGTATCCTGGCTCCTCACTTCCCTCTTCTGAACAGTTCTTCAGAGCTATCTGAGAGGCTGTCTCCCGGGCTATAGCTCTTAGTAAGTTCCCTGAAAAAAACATAACTCGCAACTGTTAGGTTGTGGGGTTTTTTTCCAGTTGATGGTAAGCATATTATGTGCATTATCTCCTTTAATCATCAGATTGAACTTATGAGGTAGGTTCCCATAATTTCCCCATTTTACAGTCAAGGAAACCTGACACTCAGAGAGAGTCAATGACTTGCCTAAATTCTCACAGCTAGAAGATGACTCCAGACTCCAGAGTCTGAACTCTTAACTCTTAGGCTGTCATCTTCTGTGAGACAAATCCCTAGTCCTGTGCTCTGACTCATTCCTTTCCAGCCCTTGGGAGCTTTTTGATCCATTGACTCTTCGCATTGTCCCCTCTGTCTTCCTGCTTCTTCCTTTCTGTGTCCTTCACTCCATTATGCAAATAAACTGTCACTCCCAGATCAAAACAAAACCCCTCCCCTAACCCCACAGCCACTTCCAGTTCTCTCTTGACTTGCATAGCCACAACCCAACTATCTACTGAACATCCTCACCTGGAAGGCTTACAGCCACCCCAAACTAGATGTACCCCAAATGGAACACTTGTTCACTCCACTTTCCCACAGAAAACTATTCTTATGGTCTTTCCCTCTCAGTCTACCCTGGTACACAAGCCAGAAACTTGGGCATCATCCGTGCCACCTTTCTGTTCCTCCTCCCCTCCACTCAGTCAATCACAAGTCTTGTAGATTCTATGAAAACTCTCATCTGTCCATTTAATTCCATCTCCACTGCCTCTGCCCTAGTGCTGGTCACCATCATTTCTCACCTGGACTACAAACCACAGCCTCTTACTAGTCTCTACTTGTAGCCGATCCTGCCCCACCTTCAGCTGGTCTGATCTCAGCACTCCACATGCTAACCTCGGTGATTTCTTAACCCAAACCAGATAGGCCTCTGTCCAATTTCAAGCCCTTCAATATTTTTCTGGGCCTCAGGATACAATCCAAGCTCCCTCTCAAGGCATAGCGGCACCCAGTGATCTGGCCCCTGCTTACTCACCAGCCTCCTCCTTCATCACTACTTCCTCTCGGCACCCTCTCTGGCCACCCCCGATATGTCCCCTTTCTACACTTCCACCACACAGAGTGACTTTAAGTTTCCTAAAGTGTCCTAGCTTTCTCTTGACTGAGCGTCTTCTCAGTCTGTCTCCCCTACGTAGGATAAGAACACACTGCACTCCATCCCCCAGATCTAACTCGGCTTGCTCTCCCTCAGCCCTTCCTACGCACAGGACAGGTTCCCAAGGTCCTGGTGCCTTTTCCTCCACAGCCCTCAGTATCAGGGGCTGCAGCTCTCTGCACGCCTGCTCAGCACCCAGCACCCAGCACCTTGTGTCTGTCTCATAGTCTGCATGGGGTGTTTGCAGAATGAACAAGTGGGAGTTGGAGGCAGCTGACCTTAAATTTAGACCCACAGGCTTTCTGATTAAACTAATAGTTGCTTTTTTTGTAGCTTATTTGCCTTCTGTTCCCATGCCCTCCCTTTGCTGAGTCCTATGAAAACACTTTTTCTAATAAATATTTTATCAGATGTACATTTAGAAAGTTACAAGTGTGGCATTAGAGGTTCGTGGTTTTACAGCCAATTTCCTCATTTTGAGTGACAGAAAACCGAAGTCCCCAAAGCTGACGTGATTTGTTAGTAGTGGACTTGTAGCTGTAAAACTGGGATGAGGCCTCAGATTTCTTGGTTCCAGTACTCCATGCTGTGACTGGTTAGAAATGCCCGTGAGCTCTTTGATACTCTTCCCAATGACAGGCGGGGTCCATATCCCCTTCCCTTGAGTCCAGGTGGGTTCTGTAACTGCTTAGACCAATAAAATAATCAAAAGAGATAAACTGGACAGGGCCTAAATGGAAAATGCAGGATCCCTTCTAAAAATGTATTAAGAGAAAAAAAAATGTATTAAGAATTTCAAGATCAAAGCAGGGCATCAAACTAAGTGCAGGGTCCCTTGTGATAACACAGGTCACATGCCCATGAAGCTGGTCCTCCTGCCAGTTGTGGGCGGGGATTCAGGAGACTGGCAGCAGCTTCTGGTTCCTGTCTCTTGGAACACTCAGTCAAACTAGCTGCCACCTAAGCAGTCGACTACCTTGAGATCGCCCACTGTGAGCAGCCCAAGCCACAAAGAGGGGCCTGGAGGCTGAGATGCCCAGTGGGGAGAGAAAGGCCAAGGAGCACCAGGCACATGGGGGGAGAAGCCATTTCAGAAGCTGATCCCTCAGCCCTTGCCACGCCCCCCAAGGCCTGCCCAAGATCCCGCCCCACAGAGTGATGACAGAAACAAAATGCTTGTTTTAGGCCACTAAGTTTGGGGATAGTTTGTTACCCAGCAAAAGATAATGGAAAAAGATACCGTCTTTAGCCTTCTTCAAAATGTCAGTGAAAAGGTTTCTTTTAAAGCACAAAGTTTTGTTTGTGTAAAATGTTGCATCCTGGGATCCCCAAAATTGCATGCTAAACATATGTGTATGCATATGACAAACATATGAATGTCACTTTGGTCATTTAAACATATAAAGTGTATCTCACACCAGGGACATATACAGCTTTGCCTTAACGAGACCTTTTTTACTTAAATATGTGAGTTCAGAATACTTACCTTGACCCCTAGGAATACTTCTCTATCCTTGCACTTACAACACTGTATGATAATTAATTGTCTGTGTCTATCTCCTTGTCTAGATGAGTGTTTTTCAAACTGCAAATGCAACCTATTAGTGGGTCATGAAATCCATTTTTTTTTTTTTTTTTTTTGGTGAGGAGAGGTAGTTAACTTTACTTACTTATTTTTTTAACAGAGGTCCTGGGGATTGAACCCAGGACCTCATGCATGCTAAGCATGTGCTCTACCACTTGAGCTATACCCTCCCCCCATGAAATCCATTTTTTAATGAATTTATTATAAAAATATAAGTATGTGTTGCACATAAGTATTAAATCTAGAAACTTGCAGGGGTGTGTGTGGCCACTGGACTAGACTGTGAGATCCCTCAGGGCAGCGTCCACACCTAGTCTGTTCACCACTTGACCCCAGCAGCTGGCACACTGTTTGGCATGTGTAGATGTTCTGTAAGTAGTTGTTAAATGAATGAATGTTATTCTGTACTGTTCCTATTTGGAGATGAACATCCTCATCTTCTTGGGACTTTTTACTGTTTCCTAAGAACAGCAGCGGGCTCCAGACTTCTACTTCCTCCATAAGTCAGGGAGTCTTAGAACAGTTTATTTGTTATCCATTCACTTTCAGTTTGCACCTGAATATCTACACCAGCGTCAGCTTTCTGGTAACTACCTGCCAAAATAGAAACCGTCCATCCCCTCCCCAGTCTGGTCAAAAAAGAAAGAAGGAAGAAAGGAAGAGAGGGAGGGAGGACAGAAACAGGGAAGGAAGAAAGAGTGGAAGGAAGGGAAGAAGGAAAAAGAAAGAAGAAAAAAAATATTGGTTACAGGTTTACACCAGGAACTCTCAAAGATGACAGCCACCATTTACTAAGTCCTGGCAATAGACCAGGCACTTTGGACATCTCATTTAATTGCCACAGCAAGTCTGTAGAACAGTATTATTAACTCCTGTTTTACATATGCCCAGAGAGCTTAAGTAACTCCCCTAATATCATTCAGCTGGTAAGTGAAAGGCATGTGATGTAAACCCAGGCCTGCCCAGCTCCAAAGCTGTGTGAGTTTTCCCTGTCACTCTGCTGCCTCCATGCAATTAACCAGTGTCTACATGGAGGGTTGTGCTATGAACAAACAGCAAACAAATAGTACACTTTCTCTGTCAACCAATGGGGAACCAACCCGTGTATATAGCCTTAAGGTAGGTGTTTATGATGTAGATATCGCTTGTGGAGCAGAGCAGCTTTTGGCGATTTATAAACATACCAGGGACTCACTCTCCCATGGACACGCCTCCTTGAGCGCCACACTTTAAAATGCATGCTTAATCAGTTTAACCCCTAGACTTAGGTGTTTGATTGGTTATTTTATTTTAAAATAAATGTTCTATTTTCAAATAGTTTTAGATTTACAGAAAAGTTGCAAGAATATTGCAGAGAGTTCTCATATACCCTGCTTTCAGTTTACCCTATGGTTACTTTATTTTTTAATGTTTTTGCTTACAACCACAATAATGAATTGAGAACAATAGAAAAAGTTACCTCTCTCCTGTGCTGCTTGGAATCCATCAAAATAAGTGTCTCAGAGAACACTAAGACAGGTGGCAGGCCGTAGTGTGAAAGTCAGTCACAAGGGCTTCCTCCAGAACAAGCAGCTCCAGATAAGAACATGGGACTCATCCTTGAGTCTCTGGAGAGAGGTAACATTTGATTCTAGCTTGACTCCTAACTGACCTTGCAGCCCAAACCGAAGAATTTGGTCTCAGGTTGAAAGGGTATGTCCTTTTCAAATCCCACAGCTCAGAGGTTTATCTAATTTGTTTTAGGATTCTCTTGTTTACTTGACATATCTTTCCCATGTCTCAGTATTCTTGGAAGCCTCTAAAAATACCCACAGAGAAGCAAACTTAAACAGAAATCAACATAAAGGACTGTAGGAAGCACTGGCTGAAGAGAAGTAAACAGAAGAGGTCAAAGGCCCAGAGGAGTAAGGGGTTTCTTAAGGCAACAGCAGGACTAGCACGCAGGTCTCTTGTTCCCAGCTCAGAGCTCCTTTGGAGTAGATGCTCTTGGGGATGTCTGCTCAGTCCATACTGCTCTCTCTGGGCACGAGCCCACCCCCAGGGCAGTCATGCTTATACAGGACCCTGCCCTCTCAGCCACAGTTGACTGACTCTTGACTTCGCCAGTCAGGCTCCCCTTCTCATGATCTTGGTGTTGGGATTCAGTGACTCATCCCATTTCTCTCTGGGATGGAGAGGATGCCATGTTTGGCCTTGTGCTGAGAGAAGATAAGGAAGCAGTTCTGCCAAGAGGGATAAGAGTAAAGCGGACATTCAGGGAGAAGCTGAAAGAAAGGCCCCAGAGGGAGAGCAGCCTGTCTGCCTGGCTTCTTAATGGCTTTCCAGGCCCTGGTTCTGGTTTTTCTTGAAGCTTGGCTGTCCCCTGCCCTTGGGTTCCATGAGACATCTTTGAAGGCTTGTCTTAAATTCCCTGCTTAAAAAACACCACCACCACATGTGAGTGGCTCTGTTCTAATCCTGACAGTTAAGTTTAATTTTCCTGTTCTGTACAAGAAAAAATTTCTGATTATAAACACATGCTCACGTAGAAATCCTAATTAGCTTTCTTCTCATGATAAAAATATTTTTGTCTATACATCCAGAGAAATATAAAAATAAAAACTAAATCACCTGTAATGAGCTGCATACATATGATGTTAGACAGAAGACATGTACAAAGATGTTCCTAGCAGCACTATTCGTAAAGACCCCAAACTAGAAACTACCCAAATCCCTATCGACAGGAGAAAGGGGAAGTAAATTGTCGATTCACACACAGGAACAATATACAGCAATGAAAACAAATCATCAAAAACTGTCTGCAACAACTTACTCTCATGTGATGGTGGGTGAGCAAAAGAAGACACAAAAGTACAAAGTTTAGTATTCCATGTACATAAAATGCAAAACCAAGCAAGAGTTATCTATGCTGTTAGATGTCAGGACAGTGGTTATACTTGGGGGTGATGGTGATGGGAGTGAAGGGGGCTCAAGAAGGAACTTCTGAGATGCTGATCATGTTTCCCAATCTGGACGGTGGTGACTCAACTGGATTTACCCTGTGAAAATTCATCAAGCTGTACACTCATGGTAAGTGCACTTTTCTGTATATATGTTTCAATAGCATTTTTAAAAATAGCCTATAATTCCGGTATTGATCATAGTGGGGAGTTTTGGGGTTTTTTGTTTTGTTTTGTTTTTATTTTATTATTTATTTATTTTGAGGGGAGAGAATTGTTAACTTTTTAACTTTCTCTCTGTCTTTGCTTCTTCTAGAAAATGCCTCTGGCCTGGCCTATGTTCCCAGTGTTTACTGCTTTGGGGTGTTTTTCTGTCATTTCCCTCACTGCTGCTATTATAGGCATCTTTGTCTTCATGAAACATTTCCAAAACATTTGTATCATCAGCCCTGCTGGAATCTAAATTGTTCAAATTGACCAAGAGAACACAGTTCCATTTAAAGTCAGGCTGAGACACAAGTCCTGTCTGACTGTTCCTGGGTCACCAGCAGCCCCAGGTGGGCCTCATCAGTGACCACAGTTCAAGTGCAGGTGCAGGCCCACCAGTGTGGTGCATGAGGGGCTCCTACTGAGGGTGAGGGGTGAGAACAGTGCCATTCCCAACTCGCGTATGCCCGAGCTCTCATGATCTCCCCAATTCTCCAGATCCTTTCCCAAGGGCCTTAAACCCCAGCTACCTACCTACCACGCGTGTGCGTGTGCGCGCACACACACACACACACACACACCATTTGCCTCCTTGTGAACCTGGGTGAGGCTTTCCCTGACTCCCCAGGCAAGTCATTTCTCCTTCACTCTTTGTATACACCTGTGAAGGCACACATTTTGTCCTGCTCCTGCTCCCTTGTATGTCCCTCTCCCCATTCATTCATTCAACAAACTTATTGAGCACCTCCTTTCCTCACTCACAGGACAAATATATTTATTGGGCACCTCCCATTATGCCAGATGCTGGTAGGTGAGAGCAGTCAGCAATGAGCAAGACAGACCCTATCCTCATAGAGTTCAGCCTAGTGAGAGAGGCCTATGTCAATTCACTAACAACCACACACAGACCTTCGCAGTTACAATCGGAAAGGAAACCTACAGGGTGAGTTAAGAGGTACTGAGCAGAAGGAGCTAACTAGGTGGAAGGGAGAGGGGCTGTCAGGGAAGCTCTTCCTGTGGAGGCGCAAAGCAGCTTGAGACCTGAAGGATGAATGGGAGTTCACCAGGGGAGGGGGAGTACATTCCAGGCTGAGGGAATAGGATGTGGGAATAGCTGAGGCCAGGTGGAGCTTGATGCTTTGAGGGACAGAGACCAGTGTGGCTGGATCCAGCCTAGTGAGTGAAGAAGGGGTCAGAATCACCCCGTGCGCCTTCTGGGCCATGTTAAGGAGTGAGATTTATCCCAAGAGCAGTGTGAAGTGGAGGAAGGGGGAGGGATGTGCCCAACAGATCTGTCTCCAAAAAGCTCACTCTAGCTGGCTGCAGTGCTATTAAACCATGGTTTCCCAACCCAGGCACTACTGACACTTTGGGCTGGATAATTCCTTGTCGTAGAGGGTTGTACTGTGCCTGGTAAGGATATTTAGCAGCATCCTTGGCCTCTATCCTCTAACTGCCTCCCCTCTCCTGAGTTGTTGCAACCAAAGATGTCTCCAGATATTGCCAGATGTCCCCTAGGGGCCAAAGTCGTTCCTGATGAAGAGTGACTGTGCCAGACTATTTACTGAGTTGATTAGTTTTCTCTGAGGAGGGTCTGCCACCTTCCCTCCCTCTGTTCCCAGCCGGGCATATATGATGCGTACAGGCACGTATGCCCGGCATGTGCTCTTGACTGCAACACCTTTGCAGGTCATACTTGCCTCTGGATCCCAAAATACCCAGAGCTTTACATAAGCAGGGGCTTTGTGTTTGCTTCTCTGGGCTAAAACACCCTCAGGGAAGTGTAAATGGCTAATATTTCACCCTGTTCATTCCAAGAACTTAGAAAATCTACTCCTTGTTCAATCTGGTTCTCACCTGTTCCTGCTGACAGCAGCTACCCGACACATTAAGCACTCAAACTATCAACTACTATTAGCAGGAATGAGAATTGTTTTTCTTTTTAAAAATTTTATATTTTTGTTTGAGAATTGTTTAACTTTTTTTCATCTGTAAAATGGGAGAATTATCTGGTAGAATTGATCCTTTACAGACATTATCATTCAATCCTTACAAACCTGAAGTAGTCAGGTGTGAATCTGGGTCTCTTGAGACCAAGTTTCCACAGCTGGTTCAGTGACAGATCTGGGATTCAGGCTCAACTCAGACCTGTGTAAGGCCCAGGATTTTAACTCTCAAGTCATCCTGCCTCCTTTCTGTCCAAGACCTCAAGGGTTACTCTGCTCCAAATTCGAATCCTGCAATTGGAAGGGAACAGGCATCTATGTAGTGGCTGACACTGAGCACCAACTCCACGCCAACTCTGCCTGATTTCCCCCACGACAACCTGCCCCAGCCCCTACTATTTTCGGTCACTGTCTTTTATCCAGCATATAACACTTCTGCTGGGGAGGGGCCCACATCAAAGCTTTTAATCCTGCTCACTTCCTCATCCTTCTTTCCCTACAGTTAGGTACGAAACCAACTGCTTCAGTGTATTAACTTCATCCTCTCAGCACTCTAAGGGAGGTCCTATTGGCCCTATGTTGCAGATGAGAACACTGAGGCTTACAGCTGGTGAATGGTGAAGAGCAGGACTTGAATGCAGATGATGCAGTCCTGGCACTCCTGACTGCCAACTCTTGCCCACCACTCTGCTGCAGCCTGCTTCTCAGCAGGACCACCTCAGAGTTGACTGTCTTTTAAAAGCTGGCATCTTATGCTGCACCTGTCCTAAATGTCTAAGTTCCCATTCTTCCCTCCAGGAAGCACAGATCTAGTCCAAAGATGAGGAAACAAATACCTGCACTTGTACAAAGCAGTGAGGGGCCACTGGAACCAGAACCTATGTCCAACCCCTAGGCTCAAAAGAATTCCCTATTACAAGGCCAACCAACCCTGGTGTCCGTGTCCTTTTCCCTTTCAATTCTAATCTTCCTTATTGAAGGTTTGTAGAGAAAGCGCCCTCTGCCATTAGTGTGACCTTGGCCTTGTCATAACCTCCCTCAGCCCAGTGAGGATTCCCCAACCTATTCTGAATAGTGAAGCTGGGGCATTTCTAATACTCCAAAATGGTTAAGAAACTTGTCACATGACTGTCAATTGTATCCAGTCTGCCTGCCTTGGACTTGAATAACCTTTTTAGTAAGTTAACATTTACCAACTGCTATTCAGTGGCAGCTGTCTTTGAATATGAATCACTGATGCAATGAGAAAAAACATTTGAAATCTAGGGACTCGCAAAGGAAGTTGAAATGTATTCCCAAGATCCACTGGCACACTCTGCACGGCACCTGACATCTGCCACTTGCTTTTTCAGTGCAGGCTCCCTATGAACCTGGGAGGCAGTTAGCACCAGACTCGCCCATTCCCCTGCTGCAGCTCCATCCTAATTCCACGGGCTGCTAGGGCACTGTGGCTCCCTGCCACCTCTCCCAGACATTCATGAGCTACGGCGTCTGTATTGGTCTATTACTAGCCAAACATACCACACACTTGCCTATCCATCAACTAATCCCAAGTAGCTAGGAATAGTGCCTGGCACAAATCTGAATTTATTAAATGTCAAAATATCCTTGATTTCTCTCAACCATTTAAAAAAGATGCCTCTTAAGAATGTGCTACCCTCAGGTATGGGGATGATATATGTGCACTTCCCATAACAGAAGCTTTAAGAGCTGCTAGTCACAGGGAGCTGTTTAATTACAAATAAGTAAATTAAGAAAGAAACCCAGTTTCTTACTCACACTAGCCATACTTCTAAGTACTTGGCAGCAAGAGAACATTGCTATCACTGGACAGTCTGTGTTAGATCTGACAGGAGGGGGGATTCAGTATGTCCTCACAGACCAGAATACAACAGAGTTTCAACAAAAGGTCTCACATATTTATTACTGAGCAAAAGCAACAGACCACAGACATGGCCACAAAGAGAAACTCCATATTCCCAAACATATCCAGCTGTTCATGCAACAGCACTATCTTCAGAGTGATATGGTAAGATGCAGAAGAACTTGACACAGCATAAATATGTGCACCACCTCATGTGCGGCTCCTTATAGACCCAGCTTGGTTCTTCTCCAATGTCTTCTCTTGGAGTTGTACCTACACAGAAGGAAACTGCAAGTTACAAAGGCAGTCCTGACCTCAATTTAGCTGCTCTTATTCACCACAAACTTTTGCCTTAAAAGTATCATAACATCTTTGAGAGGCAAAAGGTCCCGTTTTTCCTTCCTTTAACAAGTTTGAAGCTTTTTGGAGTGTAAAAAATTATTTGCTAGATGTGCTAAAGAACTACTCAAAAAAAATTTTTAATTGAAGTAGTCAGTTACAATGCATCAATTTCTGGTATACAGCACAATATCCCAGTCATGCATATACATACATATACTCGATTCCATATTCTTCAAATCAAATGTTTACCTCTCAAAATGATTCCAGGCTAGGAAAAAACACACTGGTTCTTTATTGGGACATGAGTAGTGGAGAAGCTCTCTCCCCTCCCCAAGTGTACACTCACTCACAGACCTGGGCAGACCCAGACAGAGACATATGCATTTAACCCCTCTTTCTAAACTACAGCAAAAAGTCATTTCTACATAATGGGTCACACACATATATAAAAGCTCCTATATAATTTTTATAATAGATTAACACTGCCAGTTATTTCAATACCAAAGCAAGTGATTTGCAGAGCTAAGGCCATCTCAAAATTGTCCATGTCAATCTGTCATGATTTTACCCCGATAAAGGCAAAATCAAAAATGACCAACACAGATTTTCTTTCAGCAGGATAATGTCAGTACTTCCACAAAACGAAGCACTGTAATTGCAACCTGCTTTCAATACATTTTAAAGTTAGAAGATAGCTGAGGCAATAGAAAAACCATTTGAGCAAATCTTCTGTGCCCAGAGTATATAATCTTAAATGTAGTAACTTCCAAACTCTAGACCGCAGAGCAAGAGACTAATAATC
The DNA here is from genome assembly GCF_036321535.1 of Camelus dromedarius. Taxonomy (NCBI): domain Eukaryota; kingdom Metazoa; phylum Chordata; class Mammalia; order Artiodactyla; family Camelidae; genus Camelus; species Camelus dromedarius. The sequence goes on along the minus strand of NC_087472.1, from coordinate 25,372,480 downwards.
TGATAACTGCAGGTACTCTTTACTGAGCTAGGCACCACCATCACTGAATAAGGACATGATAAGGTTTCAATTAATTGGCCTTTAAGGCTACAATGGGCAGTGATTTTCACATCTAATTGGCTAAATGAATTCAGACAATTGGCCCTCAATTTTAGCCCTGACAATTCCCATCTTAGTCTTCATTATCAGCAAACTAATCCCACTTCTATTTGCCATACAACCAAGTCAGTGTTCTATACTAGCTTCAAGATCTCATCTTACTCCTGAGCTTCTTACCTGGGCAAGGACTCACCAGCTAGGACCACCCTACAGTGTCAGCTTAAAAATGCTTTGAAAATAAGTATTCTGGTAATATCTGCTTCCTCTTTTGTGGTCTTCAGGGCTCAATTATTTGGGGGAGCGAGAAAATCTAATATTTCATTTTAAACAAACCAAACTCCTGAGCCCTTGGGGAAGTTATCACTGACTTTTCTGATGCTTTATTTTCCTTCCCTTCAAGATCTGTCAAGGCCCACCCATTCCCCAAAGAGCCGAAAGGCAAGGAGAAGACCTGAGTATTAGATCTAGCTTTGCCTGAAGTTAGCCTAGATGACCTTGGAGGTCCTTTGTAGCAATTTACCATCAATTTAATTACTTCTGCAGTAGAAGGCAATCTTCCAGTCTTTAGAAAAGATAAACATTTCATTGCCTTTTCTACTAGGATGTGTAATGACACACAATCTTCCACCTTATGTTGTCTCAGACTGAAGACACCAGGAAATTAACAAATGCTGGAATGTCTGCCTCTAAGCCCAGCTATGGGCTGGGTGCTGTCCAGAAGCCCAGAGGAAACACATTAAAAAAAAAAAAAAAAGAAATTCAGAATGGTGGTACAGGATCAATTAAACTGTATATAACTTTCAATTGCGTATTTATGTCCAGAAAGCAACCCTAAGTATAACAAAAAACAAGTGTGGGGTGTGTGTGTCCTCTTACCTGATTTTATTACCAGTTTTCATTCGAATCCATTGGGGAATGGGACGATTCTGTTTTTGTTTCTTGGCCAGGAATCGCTTGATCCTGAAAGTCTTGTGAGAAGACTGGGAAGGAAATGCAATCAATTTAACGACAATACCAGAGCTTGCTCAAATGATTCAGTCAGAACTCCCTAAATCCACCATTTGAATGCTTAACATATACCAGAAATAACTCTTGATGCTAAACCTATCACGCCCTTTGCTTTGTTCCTCACTTCTCAACATGCGGATACCATAATTCCCAGTGTTCAAATAAAAATCAGTATTGAGGACGGTAGGTAATCTGCCCCAAAGCAGAATGTTAATGTGCAGAGCTGGGAACCCAGGTCCTCTCTGTTCCAAGGCTAGGGCGCCTTCCAGTCTTCCCTGTTGTCACTCTAGGACTCAGAGGACCACACCAGAGACGGCTAGGACTAGAGCATGAGGCCTTTAACGATCACTTGCAAGTCACTGAGCCTCTGCACTATTTTGTAAAACCAGGGTACCTACTTTCAAAGGTCATTGCGACAGTAAGATTTACACAAAATTCTTGACATTCGGTAGATCTGCTCTAACCTATTGACCATTTTTGTATTAATTCTAACTATTTAAAACATCACTCTTCCAAGGATGACTTTCTCCATTTCCCGTTCCTTTTTTTTTTTTTTTTGGCTTTCATGATGAACTTGGGTCATCTAAGCCCAATCCCAACCCCTTCCCTGCCCAGTTTGCACGAGGGTCCGGAGAAATGGCCAATGAGGCCCGACATACTCTTGGCGTAATAGGGGCCATTACAAAGAAGGAAAAGACTGCACCCCTCTCTCCCAGCTCACGCAGTAGCTGTAAAATTTTGTTAACTAATAAAACCATAAAATACCAGATACCGATCCTCTCCATACCTACAAGCTTAGACAGTTTTTTCAGGGAACGATCACAGGAAAAACGCAGTAACTCCGTATCTGGTATTTTACAAAGAACGCCCGGATGGCATATAGATTTACATCACAGCACCCCTCGTTCCAGGCGCTTCCAAGGTGACGCTCAAATCCCTTAACAAAGAGCCAAAGTCTGGTAATCTCGTAACGTGGCATACTCCTTGTCCCCAAGTGAAAAGTGTTCGAAAAACGCAACCCACATTCCCTTCTCAATGCTCAGAACATCCAGCGTGTCGCGAGCCACGACCTCTGGGATGCCCCCTCGATCTCTATCTTTGCCCCAGGAACACAGTTCGCTCCGAGAGAAACGGAAATCCCTGCCCGCCTGAGTAGCAGCCTGGAGCAGAGGAGCGCCCCCTCGGACCTCGGCGCGCCAGAGCAGTCCGCTCCTCCCCAGGTGCCCGCTCGTTTCCCGCCAGGCCCGCGGACCGGAGCGGTAGACAAACTCGATCTCCCCTGGGAAAAGCCTTAAAAAGGGACCTGCAACTCGACGCAGCCCGCGACGTCGGGCGAGCTCGCGGAGACCTCAGGTCTCGTGAAGCTACCCCGGAGCGGATGGTAACGGATGGACTTACCATGGCGAGGACCAAACTCAAGCCCACATACGATGGCGGAGAAGAGAAGAGAGGAAGAAACCGCCGGAAGGACGTGTTTAGAAGGCGCCGTTGGAGGCGGGGCTTGGAGAGGTGACGCTATGCGCCGACCATCGCCCCCTGGCGGCCTCTCTCTGAGCGCGCTCCCGTGGGGCCGTGGGAAACAGCGTTCGTTCGTGCGAAATGGAGTTCGCTTCGTTTCACTTCCGTAAGTGGGTTCCTCAGGAGCCCGTTAGTGTGCCCGGGGCACCCTGTGTCATGGGTGAGGCAGCCAGTCCGTGGTAAATACCAAAGCCGAAGCCCTTCCAAAGGCGGAAGGAGCGGGGTGGGCGGGGCTATCTCTAAGGGAGGGCGGGGGAGACGTCACGTCCGCGCCCAAGGGACTTCAGTGCTGCGCTGGGGAAAGAGCGCGCCGAGGAGCGGAGGTTGGGAGCGCCCCGCTAGGGTGGGCTCGTGGGTCGTGGCCCAGCTGTTTCTCTGCCCTAGTTTCGACCTGGCTGGGCGGTGCGGGACGGGAAAGGACTGTAGTGTTCGGCGAGAGGTTGCCAATAAATGTTCTAAACTGAAAAATTTCTGGACAGAACCGTTTCCTTTGGCTGCTGGGAAACCCAGAGCGACTTTGTACCCCCCCTTTGGCGAAGTATACAGGAATTAATGGCATACATTTTGAATGTTAATGTTCCCCGTTTTCATATTTTTCTTCTCCCCGTTTAAAACCAAAGGCCTCTATGTATCTTTGCAGTCACTTCAAGCATTTTTGCACCAATAGAGTAAGGGAAGAGTTTTTAACCTGAGGTCCACAAGGGTCTGTGTATAGAATTCACAGGGTACATGAACTTGTATGGGGAAAAAATCACAACTTCATTTCATCAAACTGACTGAAATGTAGAGCATTCTTTATTTACAAATGTAGCCAACAGGCTACAGTGACATTCGCAGTACCTGTAACTTGATCACCAATAGAAATCAAAGATGCTTTCGTATCACATTGCAGTTGATGCAAGTGTCTCGAAATGTCATTTTTACACTCATCGCTTCTTTGAAATTGCAGTAGCTGTTAGACCCACAGGTAGAACTGTGTTAATCCAACATGTTGCTGTAGCACACGTTTCTTTTAGTAAATACATTAATAGCGTTGACTGGTGAGTGATAGTGTGACTGGTTTTCTTTGTAATCATGTGTACTTTGTTTTATGCATTTAAAAACATTCTGAAAATAAGTCCATAAACATCACTGCCAAAGAGTTCCTCGGCACAAAAATGAATCCCTGGGTTGGGGTATAGTGACAGATGGTAGAACAAACAAACTAGGTAGGATGCTTTGGAAATAGTCTGGACAAGAAGTGATGGTGGCCCAAAGTAAGGTAATCCCCATAATGTTGAATAAGAAGAAATAAGATCAAGAAATGATTGTGACATCAAATTAACAGGACTTGGTCCCAGGTCTCTGCCTTGGGCAGCTAGATGCTGGTACCTTAGATCTAGAGAAGGAATACAGATGTCATACGAAGCTTGAGCCCAAGTTAATAATTACTGTTTTTTTAACAGCAGAAGTTTAGTTATTTTAAGTCCATCTAGTTTTTAGATTCAGACCTTCATCCAAATAATTTTACATTTAATTTGACTGAGACCTCAGGCTTCTTAACTTGGATTTTTATTACTTATTTAAGAGCAAGAAGAAGCAGCAAATAACCCTTTAGTAGATAAATTATCATCATCATCATTATAGCTACCATTTTCTCAGGTTTAGTGTGTGACTGATACTGTTAAGAGCTTATATAAATCATCCTTTTAATGCTTATAGCTTTAAAGGGCACCTATTGTTGTTCTTACTGGTTTTCCTTCTACTTTGCATGTCACCCCTTCTGAGTTTCTTTTGCTGATTCTTCCTTACCTCACTTACTTTTTAACATTGGAGAGCCCTGAGGTTCAGATTTGGACCCCTTCTCTTTTCTATATACACTCACTCCTTTGGTGACCTCATCCAATATCATGGCTTTAAATACTCTTCTTGGTGGATGACACCCAAATGTACATCTCTGGTCTAGACATCTCCTTGAACTTCTACTACTTTCTCGATGTCTCCACCTGGATGTCTAATAGATGTCTTAAACTTAATATGTCACAAACAGAACTCCTGAGCTTTTCACCCCCAACTGGGTAACTCCCCATCTCAGCAAATGGCGCCTCCATTCTTCCTGTTGCTCAGGCCCAAATTTATCTTCCACTCTTCTCTTTTCTGTCACATCCCACATCCAGTTTGTCACTAGATCTGATCAGCTTAACTTTGAAATTTATCCGAATCTGAGGACTTACCACCTCTATCCTGATCCAAGCCACCCTCTCTCACCTAGATTATTTAAATGCTCCTTGCTAGTCTCCCTGCTTCTGCTCTGGCTTCCCTCCTGCAGCCAGAGTGCTCCTTTCAAGGCCCAAGTCAGATCATGTCACTCTTCTGCTCAGCACCCACCAATGGCTCCCCATCCCTCACCTAATACAAGTTAAAGTATTCACAGTGGCTTTTTAAAGCCCTACTCTGTAGGATCCCATTACTTCTCTGACTCTCCCTTTCACTCACTGTGCTGAAGGCACACTGACCTCCTTGCTCTTCCTTAAACACACCAGACACATTTCTCTTCACAGCCTTGGTACTAGGTGTTGTCTGCCTGGGACTCCATTCCCCTAGGTGTCCCATGGCTGGTTTCCTCACCTCCTGCAAGTCAAGGCTCATATGTAGCCATTTTAGAGAGACCACCCCCTGAACACTCTGTACCCCCCTTCCCTGTTTTGTTTTTCTCAATAACACTTATCACCTCCTAACACAACCATCATTTATTTGTTTATTGTCTAACTTCCCACTGGAATTAACCTCAATGCTTGAGATAATCATAGATTCACAAAAAGTCAGAAAGAAATGCACAAAGAAGTCCTGTGCTCCCTTCACGCAGCCTTCCGGGTGTTAATGTCTTGCATAACTATTGTGCAGTATCAAGACCAGGAAATTGACATTGGAACAATCCGAAGAGCTTACTGAGATTTCACCAGTTACACATGCACTCACTTGTACGTGTGTGTGTGTGGGGTTCTATACAGTTTTGTCACATGTGTAACTGTGGAACTACCACAACAAAATAGAGAACTGTACCATCACTACAGGGCTCCACAAGGGCAGGGGTTTTTTTGATCAGATTTGTTTGCTTCTGTACCCCCAGCACCAAGAACCAAACCTGCCACATAGTAGGCCTCAGTATCTGTTGACCTGAAGAGGCACCAGACTGTGGTGGTGACAGCAGAGACTCTGAAGCCAGGACCTGGATTTGAACACAGCTGTGCAATATACTAACTACGTGACCTTGGACAGGTAACTTACTGTGCCAGTGCCACAGTTCCCTCTTATGTAAAATGGGGATCAATAATATTACTTAGCTCATCGTGCTGTGGTGAGGATTCAGAGTCATTGGTAAGCATGTTAAGCACATAGCAAGGCTTGAGTTAATATATACCCAGCAGATAATAGCCATCAAGCTCAGTGTACAGAAGCCATTGTTACTTTTATTCCCTTGTGTTGTGACAGGGCACTTAGTGTTAGGAACTATAAGAAAGGTGCAAATAGACTATTACAAGAAGGTTGAAGAGGTGCCAATTGCCAGCTTAGGGGAGGAGGTGGCATTTGAAGTCAGCCTTACAAGGCAAGTGGTGGTGTTATGGCTGAACTGTGTTCCCCCAAAATGTGTATGTTGAAGCCCTATCCCTAGTATGTCAGAATGTGCTTTATTTGGAGGTAGGGCCTTTACAGAGGTAACCAAGTTAAAATAAGGCTTGCTGGTGTGGCCCCTAATCCAGTCTGATTGGTGTCCTCAATCAGAAGAGATTAGGACACGCAAGGAGACGCCAGGGGTGCTCACATACATGCGGAGAGACCATGTGACGACACGACGGGAAGGTGGCTGGCTATCTGTGAGCCAAAGAGAGAGGCTTCAGCAGAAAACAGACCTGCTGATACCTTGATCTCGGACTTCTCGCCTCCAGAACTATGAGAAACTTCTGTTGTTTAAGCCACGCAGTCTGTGGTATTTTGTTATGGCAGCTCTAGCTGACTGAGACAGGTGGGATCAGGACATGGGGAGCCGGGAGGAGGGCATTCCAGCTAGAAGGAACAGCATGCTACCAGTCACAAGAGTCAATGTGCTATACATTCTGATTGGCTGGAGCCAGGGAGGCTGGCTTCAGGAACTGAAATTCCACAGAGCTGGGCCCCACAGGGGTCAGAAAGGGCAAGGGCTGTGAAGAGGCTCCAGGATGTGACATCAGGTGCCCCTTGGTGCCCTTGAAAGTTGGGCAGTATAGATGGGGGGCAAGGAAGGGGGAAAGAGAGGAAAGCGTGGGTGGTGAGGTGGGGCAGGGCTTGCACACAGGAGATGCTTTTAGGACATTTGAGTGTGAAGGGAAGGAGACAAAGGAGGGTAGTGAGAGAGGGTGGTGAGCTCAAGAGTTGGTCGTTTCTGGCAGATCATGGGAAGGAGAGAAATTAAACATGCAAGGAAACCCAGATATAATAGATAGCATGGGGGTCTCAGAGGACATGGTGGGGGCGGAATGAAGGGCATCAGAAGAGAAGTTGGCCTTGAAAAGGAAAACAGTCGTTTCCTGCATTGGGGAGGAAGGAGAAGGACAAAAGGAGAGAATTTTTTTTCTGTAAATTTAATTCTGTTTTTTAGTCATGTAAATATTTTCCATGGTTCCATTTACATCCTATATAACCCTACATTTCCTCTCCTAGGTGTTTCTCCAACAGAAAAGTGAACACAAGTGCATCAAATGGTATGTACTGAGGGGAGGGAATAGCTCAGTGGTAGAGCATGTGCTTAGCACGTATGATGTCCTGGGTTCAATCCCCAGTACCTCCATCAAAAAAATAAATAAATAAACCAAATTACCTCCCTCCACACAAAAAAGGTATGTACTAAATTGCTTATAGCAGAATTATTTCTAACAGCCCCAAATTGGACACTGTCCTAATCTATCTCCAGCTGAACAGATAAACTGTGGTATATTTACCCAGGGCTACTATACAGCACCAGTTCTCAAAGTGTGATCCAGGGAACTCTGGGGGATCCTCAAGACCTTTTCGGAGGGTCTGCAGGATCAAAACTATTTTTGTAATAATACAAAGAAGTCATCTGCTTCTTTCACTCTCACCCTCTCATGAGTGTACCGTGGAGTTTCCAAGTGTTTAAATGATCTGTCATGACTTCATTGCTCTGACAGGCAATAGATGTGTGCTTGCTTGTGTGTTCTTGGGTTTTAAATATTTCTCAGTTTTAATTTCTAATACAGCAAATATCATAGATATAATCCACACAAACAAAGGCCCTTTGGAGTCCTCGATGATTTTTAAGTGCAAAAGGGTCATAACGCTAAAACGTTTGGGATCCGCTCCTATACAGCAAGGAAAATTAACACACTGCAGCTACCCACGGCAGCATGAATGGATCTCACAAACATCCACAAATGTGGAACAAAAGAAAGCCAGACACAGAATCATGCATACTGTATGATTCCATTTACGTAAAGACCAAAAATGGGTAAAACTAATTTGCGCTGTAGAAGTCAGGATAGTGGTTATCCTTGGGCGCAGGGGACCCTGGTCTATTCTGTTAGCCTGATCTTGGTGCTGGTCCTGTGGGTGTGTTCCCTTTGTGAAAATTCAACTAGCTGAAAACTTCAGGTTTGTGCGCTTTTCTGTGTGGGTGTTATATTTCAATATGAGTTAAAAATACATTTATATGGGTCTACAGACAAAACTCTAGATGGAGCATTTACAGAGGTCTATTATCCCAGTCTCTCCTCCCCACCTTCTCTCCCTCCCCCTTAGGCTGTTTTTCCCCTGTAGGTGATTTGTATTAGTTGCTGATTTCTCCTTCCACTGTTTCTTTTGGATAACATCTGAATATTTTCATTTTCATTTCATTTCAGATAGTCATATATTTGCTTGAATAACCCCCATCCTTGCCTTCCTGTGGTGAAAGTAGCGTGTTATGCCCAAGAGAGGGAACTTGAGAGGTGGAGAGAAGGAAAATGGAAGTGGTACCCAGCAGATGGCTTGGAGCTCAGGAAATTAGGAGGCTCAACAGCCTTCTGCAGACAATAAAGGGATTTAGAGATAGAGGAAAGGATTTGGAATAGATATATGCATTCATTCAAGAAGCTGAATGCCCTTACCAGGCACAGTCGTGGGCTGGACTGTACTGTCCTTTGCAGCACAGTGTGGCCCACGTGCTGAGGGGATGGATGCACGGATGCTGGGAGAGCACAGAGGAACTACCCACTGCATGCCACCCCCCCTCCCCGTCCCGGCCCCCAGGCAGTAGAGGGTCCTTAGAGAAGGAGCTGCTGGAGGGAAATGCTGAAGAAAGAATAACAAGGGGCAGGGAAGGGGTGGCTTTCCAGGAAGGGGGAGCTATATTTGCAAAGGTGTAGAAGCTGAGAGCAGGTTTCCAGGGCTTCCCCCAACAGGCCCCAGAGTCCAAGCTTTATCCTGGAGGCCAACAATTTGTAATTTCTTTATTCTTTGTTTTAAAAGCTATTTTATAGAGAAACCCATCCTTGACTCTTCTCTTTCTCTTACACCCCTATTCTAATCTGATAGCAAATCCTGTCTGCTCTCTCTTCAACACATATCTAGAATCCAAACACTCCTCTCTATCCCCAACCCTGGCTCAAGACACCACCATCTCTCACTTGGATCATAACAAAAATCTTCTCCCTTCTGACTCTGCCCCCTACCTCTCTTCTCACCACAGCAGTCAGAGTGATCCTGCCAAAACCTGTCAGATTGAGTCACTCCTCTGCTCAGAGGCTGGCTCATCATTTCACTCAACTAAAAGTCCAAGTCCTTACAACGGTCTACAAGGGGCAAGCACCATCAGACCCTTCCACTCAGACCTCATCTCCAACTGCTTTCTCCTTCAGCTCACTCTGCTTCTTCCACACTCGCCAATTACGTTCTCACCCCAGGGCCTTTGCACTTGCTGTTCCCTCTGCCTGGAAGCTTCCCCCATCAGTCTCTTTAGGTTTCTATTCACATTCCACCTTCTCAGTGAAACTTTCCCTGACCACCCTATCTCTAAAATTGCAGGCTCTGCGCTCCACTTAGTATTCCCTACCCTGATTCTGCTTTATTGTTCTCTGGAACTTCTTTGCCATCACGTACATTTTCTTTTTTTATGGCCTGACTCCCTCCCTAGAATGTGAGTTCTGTGAGGCTGTGGATTGTGTGTTCTGTTCACTACCATCTTCCCTTAGCCAAAATAGTGCCTCACACATAGTAGGTGCTCAATAAATATTTGATGTATGAATGAACAAACTCAAAAACCCAGACAGACAAAATAGAAGAGTAGACCCCTCAGGGCAGTTGACAGCCTGACTGTTTGGCATGAGCACTTCACTTCTCGTTTGAAGAACCCCGAAAGTGCTGCTGCCCAGCCAAGAGGGTTCCTCAGAGTGGAGCTTCAGTGTGATTGCCAAAGGCATATGGGAGCCGTTGAAAGCTTTTGAAGGGTAAGTGGGAATTAGATAATTATTTTAGAAGGATCACTTGGGCAGCTATGCAGGTAGCAGGTGGAGGTGGAGGCAAGAGTAGAAACGAGGAGATCCACGGGGGCTGATGCTGTGGTCCCAGCACCACCACGACAGTGATGATGATGACATTCTTGTTTGCTGCAGTTGCCTCCCAGTCCCCGAGTCCGTACCTCCCATTCTTTGCAGATTTAGCTCCTGGCTCACTGCTGCTATCTCGAACACTACTCCAGTCACAGTTCTTGGTGCATTCAGTATCCATGCAGACACTTCTGGCCCCTTGGCCTCCTCTCCTCAGGCAATCCTGTCCCCCACCGCACCTCAGCCCCTGCTCCCTTGCCATACCTTTGACCTTGGCATTATCACATTCTCTGCTGTCTTTTCAGCCAACTTCCTCTAGGACTCCTGCACTAACAATTCTTCCACTTCCCTGGGACCATCCATCCACTGAACCCATGCTCTTTCCCTGTTCTCTCCACCACCCCTCCGTGTCTCCTCTTCCCTCCGTACTTCACTTAAGCTTAAATCACTCTCACACCCTATCCTTTTCTGTACTTGCTTGGAGAAACCGTAACCCTGGTAAATCCATTTCTCCATCTGCCTGACAACCTGCGCCTCTGGCAGCTGAATGAGGGTGGGGAAACCAACTGGCCTCACTTCAGGTTCACAAGCACTGACTTCAAGTGGGTCCTCAGTGCTGCCCCAGAAGCCTGCATTTCTTTAGCCCAGCCACCCTCCCGTTCTCCTAAAGCAGTGCTTCTCAAGCTTAAATGGGCCCATGACTCACCTGGGGATCTTGTTAGACAACAGATGCTGATTCTGCATCTCTGACAACTTCCTGGGTGATGTGCGTGCTGCTGGCCCATGAATCCGCCCTTGGAGTAGCAAGAGCCTAGACCAGGGGCCACCAAACTTTTTCTTATACCAAATATTTTAGGCTTTGCAGGCGACATATGGTGTCTCTTACAACTATTCAACTCTGCTGTTGTAGCTAGACAGTACAAAAACGAATGGGTGTGACCAGCTTCCAATAAAATTTTAGTTATGTAGACTAAAATTTGAATGTTATAGAATTCTCATATGTCACAAAATATTATTCTTTAGATTTTTTGAAATCATCTGAAAATACAAAAGCCATTTGTAGCGTGCAGGCTGTACACAAATAGGCAGTGGCCGGGCTTGGTCCACAGTTTGCCGACCGTTGGCCTAGTATGACTGTCTCAACCCTCCCTCCTCCATTCTCCCTCTCAGTGATGGCCTTGCTTCCTATTCAACGAGAAAATTTTGACAGTCACAGAACTTCCGTAACTCACCCACCATATCCCAGCTACCAGCACTGTACTCGAATCCTCTGCCTTTGTCCTGTTCCTTCAATGGATTCTAACCCCTGTCACCTATTCAAGAGCTTGGCTCTGGCAGTTCCTCCCTTTCTGTCCCTGCTTTTCCCTGGATTGTTCCCATCAACACATAAACAGGCGGTCATTTCTCCCATCTTAAAAACCTGCTCTTCACCCCAGTTCCCTTTCCAACTACTCCTCCTTTCCCTCCTTCCTTTACAACAAAACTGTGAAAGATTTGTCTATATTTACTGTTTCCAATTACTCTCCTCCCATTCTTTTCTCTTTTTTTTGAGATATAACTCACATACCATAAACATCACCACTTTAAAGTGTACAATTCAGTGGTTTTTAGTATGTTCTCAAGGTGGTACAGCCATCACTGCTATATAATTCCAGAACACTTCCATTACCCCCAAAAGAAACCTGTACCCACTAGCAGCCATACCCTTTTCCTTCTCCCCTCAGCCTTAGGCAACCACTAATGTACTTCCTGTTTCTATGGCTCTGCATACTCTGGACATTTCATGTAAGTGGAATCATACATCATATGGCCATTTGTGTCTGGCTTCTTTCACATAGCATAGTTTTTCAGGGTTCCTTCATGTTGTGGCATGTATCAGTACTTCTTCCTTTTTAATGCCTGAATAATATTCCACCGTGTGGACATAGCCTTTTGTTTATCCACTTATCAGTTGATAGACACTAGGGTTGCATCCACTTTTTGGCTATAGTGAATAATGCTGTAAGCACTGGTGTGCAATTATGTTTGAGTACCTGTTTTCAGTTATTTTAGGTATATATCTAGGAGTGGAATTGCTGGATCATATGGTAATCCTGTCTAATCTTTTGAGTAACTGCTGGAGTATTTTCCACAGTGGCTGCACCATTTTACATTCCCTCCAACACTGTATGAGAGTTTCATTTTTTCTGCATCCTCCCTAATGGTTGTTCTTTTCCATTAAAAAAAATTATAGCCATCCTAGTGGGTACCTATCCTCTCAGGAGCTCACTCCAATCAGGTTTATCACCTAGCACTCAAGCTGAAACTGGTTTTAAGATCATCAGCAACCTCTGTGTTAATTAACCTAAGTTAATTTCTCTGATCTGATCTTATGTGACCTATTAACATTTGTCTTAGTTGACCTCTCCTTAGAATACTCTCTTCACTTGGCTTCCAGGACAGCACACTTGCTTGGTTTTCTTCCTATCTTTCTGTCTGCTCCTTCAGAATCTCTTCCTCTGGTTCTTCACCTCCTTTCCTTAAGTCTTTACTCAAATGTCACCCTTTCATCTCCCATCCATGAACGTATACTCCTTTTCCCTGATTTATTTTTCCTCCTAAGCACCTGTCACTTTCTAACAATATGTATTTTGCTTGTTTTATTTACTTTCTCCACTTCAATGTAAGGTCTGTGAAGGCAGGGATTTTTGTCCATTTTGCTCACTGATATAATTTCAGAACCTAGAACATGAATGGCACATGGTATGTGCTCAAAAAATAATGAATGGATAAATGAATGCTTGAGTGATGGCAGCCTGAACTAGGGCAGTGAAGGGATAGAGAGGAAGGAGATGAATTGGACAGAATACAGTGATTGATTTGCTGTGGGGAGTGAGGATGGCATCAAACATGATCCTCGGTGCTGAGTGAATAGGTGGGTAACATTCTGTCAAACAGGAGGATAGGAGGAACCTGAGATACTTGGGGTCTTTGGGTGCAGATGCCCATTAGGTAACTGGATCTGAGATCAGGGGAGTGGTCAGAGCTAGATAGGGAGGATAACCTTCAAGTCTGGCAATATAGATAATACATCATGTATTACAATAGCAATGAACAATTATGTATTTACCCATATCTCCATTATATGAGCTTAATAAGTATTTTGTGAATGAATGAGCTCTGTGAGATTTCTGAAGGCTAATCCTATGTAGCTGTCAGTATATACTTTCCAAGAATTCACCAAGTATCAGCCTATTTTTGCTACCTTGCCTTCCTTAATAATGATATAAATGGTAATACTAAATTTTTATGGTATAGAGGACAATCCCAGAGACAGTAAAGAAAATTCTGGGCACCCCCATAAAAGTATATAACATACATACAGAGCTTCTACATACCAACAAAAGGCCACAAAACTCCTCTACTTAACCTTTCTCCTACAGAATTAAAGGTAAGGTCTGTGAATACCATAGAAAGGTAGATCTTAATTTATCTTCAGTGTTAAGTTTCTGCCTCAGGACTACCTTGTATATGTCTGCTAGGCAAGGGGGTGTGATTTTTTTATTTTGAAGACACAGTAGCCTCATGAATGCCCAAGCCACCCCCTTTTCACTGCCCTGGAGGTACCTGTTCCCAGTGCCATCACCTCTTGAATTTTTCCTGCCACTTCCTTTAGCATCACTTCTCTGTACCAGAGCAGCAAACTCTCCAGGGCTGTAAGCCTCAGGAGGGCAGGGACCATGTTGACAACTATGGCTTCAGTACCAACATATAGAAGGTGTTCAATGAGTATTCAGATATCCAGTGTCTGAGCTGTCTCCATCCTGTCTTTATTTCCAAAGAAATCAAAGAAATCATGTGTCTAAAGTATGAAAAAATGGAATAAATGCTTACTTTTATAGCAGTTTATTTTTATTAAAGACATGAAATTATGAGTTATGAGGAAGTGGCCCTCATTTCCTTCCTGCTGACACAAGAAAGAGAACAAGGAAGCAAACTAGAGAAGGAAAGAGGTGACACTGTGGAAAAGGAAGTCAAGATGGATTTTTTAAATTGCTGGGCAGGAGGGAGGGCCCTCCTGTAGTCTCACCAGTTGATCTGGTTTAGGAATTTTCTCCAGCAACGCTTGGCAGCTTAGTGGCAGGAGGCTCCCACACCAGGCCGTCACCACAGCCCTTTTCACATGGTGCACTGTGCTCTGGTTATTTCTGGTTGTCTCTTGATACCACTGGCCCATGGTTCCTTAAGGACAAGGACTTGTTTGAGTCCTTGAACCCCAGAGCCTGGCACAGTCAGTGACTAGTAGATGTTTAAGTGAGTGCATAAATGAATAGAAGAAATTTAAGAGAGGGGGGAGTATGGTTTACTGAGCTGGACTGGCAAGGCAAGTACAACAAAAAAGGGAGGTGCTGACATGAAAAAAGCCTGGAGAGGGCTGGCAACAGTCCCCAGGCTGGGTACAGAAGCGAGCGATGCCAACTCACCACTGATGGTTCCGGGGTGACTCTTCTCCTAAGGCCAGCTCCTCTAACCTCGGCCACCAAGAGGCTCCCTTTTCACCTGCCTAATCCGGAAACCTACACTATGGTTATCACTTCCCCTGGGTGTTCATCCTTTCTCAGAGCTTTCCTTTTGGCTTCTAAACATGCTTTAGTATTTCTTGTATTTTAGAAAAATCTTTCACCAACATCCTTGCCAAATTTCTCTAAAAGGTTGTCTATGCTGTTTCCATTCTCAACCCAGTCTGGCTTCTAGTCTTCATAATTCCAGGTCATCAGTGATTTGTAAGTCACCGAATCCCATGGCTTTTTTTCAGCCATCACACTCCACCTTCCAGCAGCATCCAGCCCTGATGGCCACTCCCCTTTCCTTCTTCATTCTTTTCTCTTGGATTAGATAATATCAGTTTCCTGGTTTTTCACCTACTCTCTGGCTACTCCTTTTCTGTCTTTATAGATACATTTCCTTACCTGTATAGTATCCTTAGAGTTCTTTAAGGCTGGGCCCTAGGTCTGTTTCTGTTCTTTCTTTACTCTCTCCCCCTGACTAAATCCAGGCCCATGGCTTCAATGATCATCTAAAAATAGATGAATTCCAAATCTGTATCTCCAGCCCAAATCTCTTCTCTGAGATCCAAGACCCATATATCCAACTGCCCCCATCTCCACTTCCCACCTGCCACTCACCCCTCACTGTAACGTGGTTTCTGCCTCACCAGTTCACTCATGCCTCAGTACTGCCAAATCCAGTGAACGTGAACCCTTCATGTTTCTTTTCTTCCTTAATCTCTCTGTGGCATGGGACACTGCCAGCAACTCTCCTCCTTGAAAATATCCCTTCCCTTATTTCAGTACTCTCTCCCAGTTGAGGACTACTCTCTTTGAATCACCTTGATGGCTCTTCCTCTTTACCTGCCTCTTGGGATACTGGTTTGTAAAAGCTGAGTAAACATAAAGCAGTGACTTACTGAGTAAAGGCAAACTGACCCCTAAACTGACTCCTAACTGACATTAGGAGAAGCTAGCAGGATGGAAGTGAAGCAGCAGCTTAAGGATGTTGTCCAAACATTTTGGTTCTTTTGGAACAAGAGTAGTGAACCATGATTTGATCTTCTTGGTGGGCAAAATAAAGGCATAGTACTAGTGAAGGCAGAAACAAATATCATTCATCCACTTTCAGAATTCTCAAAAGGTTAATTAAGTATCAGAAGTTTAATTTCTCAAAACTAATAGCTATTTAGTAAAGTTAATAAACACACTTAGCTTCATACTTGAGTGATGTTGTTATTTATTGACATCAATGCAAAACAAGCTAAGGCTAAGAGTTGCTATTTAACAGGAACAAATATTGGTGCAGTTTCCTTCCTGGAGAGGGTATGCACTCAGCTCATGAGACCTAAGATAAAACAAAGACTGGATTGTCAAGCACCAAATAAGGGTTAAACTTTACTGATAAAAAAATTGCTAAAGGCAAAAGGAGATGTTTAAAAATATTTTTATGCTAAGCTTACGTAAGCAAACAAAAAGCTAAAACTAATCCTAAAACTTTAGGACATAGGATATAGACATGACTATTTGAATTTTTCCTTAAGCGAAAATTTGTTATATCCTTCACTCTAGTTGTATTACAATTACATGCTTGTTGCTTCTACACTACACAAAGTCGACAGTTCTCACCAACAATGACTATAACTAGATCTGAACAAGACTTCAAAGTGATTCTGCTCCACTGAAATTACAAAAATTCAATCCAGGATTAACAAAACCTTTTGATTTTGGAGCCAGTTCTCTTTTCTTCTTCTCGTGTCATACCTAATTAAGTCCTCTCTTGACATTTCCTGCCTGCAAATTGCAATGCATGTCCTCTCCCTCAGCTTTGTCTGACACTTTAAAATTAATTTGTAGGAACTGCATAAAAAATGAAATTGTACTTCCAATCTGAACCTGCAATCGGGTTCCTGCTTTGATGCAAAACACACTCCTCTGCAGTGTACCCCACCAGCACAGCGACCCCCTTACTCTCTCTCTATTCCTTTGCCCTGAAGGCACTTCTGGATTGCTTAATACGTGCTCTTTGGCTGCCTAGACAGTCAGGACACCTAAAGCCATTCAGACCTATCACTCCTCGCCTCCTTCTTTTCTATGGCTAATACCACTTTCCTGCTTTTTTTCTATGGTTGAATCTCCAGACTTGGTGTTGTCATCAGGGGGACAGAGTCGATTTCGGCTTCGAGCTCCTGGTTGGTAAAGCTGCATTGCTGGGCGATCCTACAGTAAAATGAAATATTAGTGTTACAACACGGCTACTAAGCATTTACAGGAGATTTTCAGAGTCATAAGTTATGTATTGATATATACCAGAAACAACTCATACAAGACCAAAAATGTGAGGGTGCAGTACGTGACAGTAAGTGTTGACAGTTAATTTGCTTCTAACTGCCCACTTCCTTTCCCCTATCTGCAAAGGAAAGCAACCATTTCATAAGTAATATTTTATATGCCTAGCATAAATTTTTGATAACTCTACTGCCTAATTTTCTTAACCATCTCAAGATGGTTCAGCTTGAATCAACTTGAATAGTTTTTACTTAAAAGCCACTGCCATTGTCCATCTCTCCTCCCCATTAGTAAATTGACTTAAAAATGCACCACCACCTAAGAAAACTATAGGAGTTAGAAACAATTATCAAGAATGCAAAGTCTTAAGTGGAGACCTCCCTGAAGTTATGAGCTCAGATCGTTGTAACTTACCACAAACATGACTGTCTCTTAATTCAGGTTTGACAATGTAACAGCCCAGCTTGAGGCTCTCCAGGTGGCACTTTAGATCTCAGGTTCCTAAATAAGCCTCAATAAACTCACCATGTACCTCTCAGTTCAAGTAATGTGTTTGGTTTATGACATTATGATCCTGGAAAACTTAAATGCATAGGTCTTTTTCTGAATTCAACAAAACATGACATGAGCCTTCCTTACCCTTCCTCTCTGCTGTATTAAAGTTAGCCTTAAAGCATTATTCTCAAGTGAATAATTACAGCAAAATATTTCATTATTTTCACAAGATGAAATGGTAAAGCAGATGATACTCCTGCGTGGTATTTAAAGAAATGGATGATGGGGCTCCATTGTGCAAAGATGGGACAATTTAAATATCAACAAGGACAATAAATGACAATAACAAGTTGGAATACACCAAATATTTCTAAATCCACAAGTTCTTAAAGACTGAACAGAACAAAACTCATTGATAACCCCTAGAAGTTGCTGTTACTCTGAATACTGTAAATAAAGGTAAAGGATCAAGTGTTTATCTTGCCTTTCCTGTGTAAACTGAATTTTAGGCTAACCAAATAGTTGATTAGGGGAAATTCCTCTTTGTAGGAGAATATCAGATAATAAATGCAACAGTAAAGGCAGAATGTATATGTATATGACTGTTTTCCAACCTCCCACCATGAAATAATGAATCTGAGCAAAATCATTAGGAGAAAGGATGATAAAATGTCTTACAATTGGAGGGAGGGTATAGCTCAGTGGTAGAGTGCATGTTTAGCATGCACAGTGGATGTCCTGGGTTCAATCCCCAGTACCTTCTTTAAAAAATAAGTAAACAAATAAACCTAAAAAATAAAATAAAAAAATAAAAAATTGTGTAACAGATGGATCAGGCTTCAAATACCCGAACCAATCAGTTGTTTTTTTTCAACTTTTTATCTTGAAAATTTTTAAATGTACAGAAATGTTGCAAAACTTGTACAGTGAATACCTCATACCCTTCTCCTAGATTCACAATTGTTAACATTTTTGTCACATGTGCCTCTTCTGTCTCTAATGTGTGCACATGCACGCACGCATACAGACACATTATTTTTGCAGACCATTTGAGAGTAAGTGTAGACAGACATTATGACCCTTCATTGCTAAATATTTCAGCTTGTATATCCTAAGAGCAAGGACATCCTATCACATAACCACAATACAACTGCTATTGATCAATCTTAACATCACACTAAAAGTACACTCAGACATTATATGCTTCCTGATATGATGCAATAGGAACTGCACACCACCGCCTATGAAATGTTCTTGCCTAACATTGAGCCTGAATATATTCAGGGCTCTAGGTGAGGGGCCACCTGTTTTTGTGAATAAAGTTTGATTGGCAGACAGCCAGGCTCATTCTTTTATATATTGTCTATGCCTACTTTTCTTCTAAACTTACTGGTTGTGACAGAGACCACATGGCCCACAAAGCCTAAAATATTTACCATCTTGCCCTTTATAGAAAAAATGTGCTGACTCTGCTCTAGATATGACTACCAGTTCTCAAGGGAACAAAGAAGGTAGAGAAACATGTTAAATGATGCCACAGGGATGTAATTAGGCAACCTGGACTGTTAGAAGCTCTATAGGACAAATTGGTTTCTGCAACAAATAAGTGGTAGGAAAACAAGAGGAGGAGGAAGTGTTTAGATTAAGAGAGTTAAGGGGACATTTCACAAATACAATTTGTGGACCTTATTTAGAGCCTACAGAGAAGATATTAATGAAGCAATTAGGAAAATCTGAACACTGAGTAGGCAGGATGTTAAGGAATTATCGTCAAGTTTTTTTTCTGGTGTGAAAATGCTGTTATTTTATTAAGAAAAAGAGTCTTTACTCTTAATAGTGACATATTTAAAGAAGAAATTGTTTAGGATTTGCTTGAAAATAATCCAGTAGGGGTAGGATGGGGTAGAGTAGAAAGAAGCTTGGCCATGAGGTGATAACTGCTGAAGCTAGGTGATGGGTACATCATTTTATTCCTCTATTCTCTCTACTTTTGTGTGTTTTTAATTTCAATAAGCAGTTAATAAAAGGACCCCACCACGACTACAGAAAAGGTGCAGAGAGTTAAAGTTCCTCTTTAAAAATTCTGTAACAAACAATGAGCTAGTCCTTTACACTTGCAGGAAAAGAAAAAAATCCTTGTGAAAATAAGCAAGTTTAACAAAAAACGGCACCTTGTTTCTTATGCGATCTCTCTTAACCACTTCCTCTTTCTTTTCAGTTTTTTCTGAGCTGCCTACTGGTTCGGTACTTTCAGTCTTCTTTCCTTTATCCCGAAGTGCTTCTTTCTCTTTTTTTATTTCTTCTTCCTTTCTTTTAAAAGCCTTCTCTTTCTCATAGCGCTCCTTCTGCCTCCGGCGCTCTTCTTCCTGCCGCTTCAGCCTCTCTCTCTCCCTAAGGATGCGCTCTTGATCGCGTTCGTAATCCCGTTCCCGCTCCCTGTAGTCTCTGGCACTCTCCTCTTCCGGTCTGCACGAAGAACAAATCTGAGAATGCACCCTCGAAGTTCTCCTAATCACAAATGAAGGAACACTCTGCTCCTGACTTGGCCACTACAATGATGTTGTACTTTTGGAGCAGCATTAAAAAAAAAACAAAACACTAGTATTTTGAAAAACAACAACAAAAAAACCCATAAATCATTCACCCAGATTAAGATACTAAAATATTTGAAATCTTTCCTCCTCATCCCTCTGCTCCTTGGAAAACCATGTTATCTTAATTCAGACACAAGCCCAGGATATAGCAGTAAAACTAGCACCTAGAAACATGTTGAAAACAAATGTACCAAAGACCCCCTGACTACCGACCTCTTAGGCTTTTCATCTTTAAATTCACCATCAGAACGCTTGGGCAATGTACAGCTTTGCCCACTGGCCCTTTCATCACTCAGATTCTCTTTGTCCAATTTCTTGGCTTTCTCTCTTTTGTCCAATTCTTTTTCATCTCCTTTTTCTGGCTTCTTGAGCAGCTTTAAAGAGAACAAATTTGTTTATTTTGAAGGGTAGGACATTGTCTTCTGATTCTACCAAAGAGAACAATAGACTAAATATTTTCAATTTAGGCTATAGAAGGCCCCTATCTCTGCAGGTACTCAAACTTTCAGGTGAACAACTAATGCACGAGAGCAGCAATTTGCTAAAAGGACGCTATTAATTTGAAAGTGTTATCCACTCAAATGAAGTGGTTTAATCACTTTGTGGCAATAGGATCAAAACTCCTTTGGCTTTCAGTGGGTCACCCTTTAAGTGGAGCAGTGCACACTTCTAATTATGCCTTCTGTAGCAAACCAGCATGTCAGTATAACTTGATGGGAAAATATGCCATGAATTTAAAATGCTAGGCAGACAGACCATTACTGTTGGACTATTTTTATGTAGTAATTAGAATGACAAATACCTTGGTCACCAAAGGAGAGATCCATTGCAAGAATAATTTTGCCTTGAGTCTGAGAGAAGTAACATACTTATGATGGTACAATCATATTATCATTAGAGATGAAAAACAAGAATTATTTGGCATTTGATTTAAAAATTCAAATACCTCATACAATAGAATTGTGAAGTTCCATCTCTACCGAGTAGGAACTCTGCTCAATGTCATATATATATTATATATATAATATATATATAATATATATATATATTATATATATAAAATACATATTATGACAGAATGCAATTCCAAAATAAAAGTGGTTTGTAAAGTCCAAATTGCTGACAAAACAGTTTCTTTCCCATGCCACTAAGACAAATCTCTCTAGAATACCCCTAGGTGTTCGATATTCAGAGAGGTTTTTAGGCAAAACAGAAGAATTTCAAGTCTCAGAGTGAAGGCATCATACAAAGTTTCATCTCAGGGTGAAGGCATCATACAAGCCACCAAGCAAAAGGCAAAGCACCACAAGACTTAAGCATGAAGTATTTCAGCACACAGACAGCCACTGCAAATTGCGAGTCCAAACTGGACACTAAGAAGGCACCAGTGTAGAGTGAGGATATCATGTGCAGGTTTCAGTGGAAGTGTTCTTATTTCTCTAATGAACATCTTTGTTAGAAGCCAAGATGTTCACCACTCTAATAAGAACACTAACGAATGTCTCTAGCATGGCTGGCTCTACCTTCTGCCTTGCTGATAATAGCAAGTCAAGTCACTTGTGGCATGGCGGACAGAGAGACTGCTAGAAGGAATTAAGATGGGAACCTCCTCACCCTGCCGCCAAGCCCCTTATCACCAGTACTGAGCCCTGGAGAGCCTTGGGGAACCCTAGCCACATAAATGGCTGAATTTTGAGGAGGGTAAAAGGAGACCCTGCCACCACCTCTGTGAGATCTTTCTCTGACTTTCTCTGAAGTACTATGTACAAGTACTTCTCCAGAAGTTCGTTGGAACAAGGGCTGCCTAAGCCATGCCCTCAGAAGGGAAGCAGCAAGGCTGGGATCTTTCTACAGGCTTTCCTCTTCCTACATGCACTGCAATAATCAGAATCTGCTGCTCACAGATTCCCAGGTAGATGCAAGAAGATCACATGGGGAATCATGTGAGAAGGAAAAGGATGTAATGCAGGATGTATATCCCTAGGACTCCCACAAGGCAGCCAGTTAGGAAAGGCATATAAAAAGAAGAGAAAGAGCTCTTTAGGCATGGTTGTCCTCTAGCTGTATATTGTTGAAGCTTCTGGATACACAGCAGAGCATCAGGAAGTCATCTGGGCTCCCTTCTAAAGTAGGAATTAAAATGGCTCAGCTTTTAAGAAGACTCAGGTCAGTCTGAAGGGGTTTTCTACAGGTAATAACACTACCACCACCACCAAAAGGACTTATTAACTAAGACCTGTGTGTGTGACATGATACTAGGTGCTCTGTATCATGTACTTGGTCCTTACATTTTTCTGATTCACAGCTTGTAACAGAAACCTGTGTACCTGAAGACAGTGGAAAACAAACAGATGAGGCAACTTCATGTATCAAATATGAAGGAAAAGCTGAATAAAACCCGTAATTCATGCCAGCCAGCCCTAAGCCCTTATTTATAAGAATTGAGAGAATAATAATTCAAAAATTGAACATTTTTAATGATTAAAAATAACACAGATCTGCACTGAAGAAATACCCTATAAACTACTTCATCTTTTCAATTGTCTTAAATTTTAAAAATAATACTATTACAGGAAAGATTTCTATGGATTCACCCCCCCCAAAAGACAAAAACAAAACCAGAAAACTGTTTACACCAACACAAGATGCATGCATATTTGAAGAAGTAGATACATGCAATTTTCAGCAACATGCAGTCAGTTTATTTTCATACCTTAATCTTTGGTTCATCCTTTAATTTGTCCCTTTCTGGAACTCTGTCTATCTTCTTTAGCTTTTCTATATCTTTCCTTTTTCGTTTCTCTTCTTCTTTCCACTTCCTCCTCTCTTCTTCTCTTTGCCTTTTTCTTTCTATTTCTCGCCTCCTCCTTTCTTCTCTTTTCTCTTCTCTCATCCTCTAGAAGGAAACATCAGCACAAGCCTTCAAACAAGATAATCACCACCAGTAACTTAATCCTGAAGATACGTTGGGCACCCACTAAACTGTGTCATCTTTCCTTCCTACTTTCTACCTCCTTAAGCCCCTCCCCATCCCATTCAGAATGAGAGAGAAGAAAGACCAGGGCCTGCTGGTATCAGAGTCTCCCACGGCTGCCTTGCTATAAATTGAGGCTTTCAGGAAATCAAGAGTGTCTCTGGAACAAGCTAAGGACTCTCTGGGTTTGCAGAGTGAATCCTTGGTCCAGCAACCAAAGTGGAGAAGAGGGTCAGGAAGTGAGACCGATGAGCCAAATCTTTAAAGAATAATGGTAAAAAAAAAAAAAAAGCAGCTATTTCTCCTATAGGATCCCAATGCTCTTATGTTTACAGAATGTGAACCAATGAAATAAAAGTATTGAGAGAACTATAAAAACAAAAGGTTTACCTGCTTGTTTTTCAGGAAGCTCAAAAGTGGGGTTGTCTTTTTAGCTACATAAATGTAAACAGATTATTAATATTTATCAACCCCTAGAAAGGATTCCATTTTCTGACATTCCCTGCCAACCACCCGAGGCAGGAAAACCATACCCCTTAAACAGTTAAATTAACAACTATATTATTGGAAAGAAGTTTTACAGTATTCTATTTCAATCCTGAAGGTTTAAAATACTTTTTTAAAAGTTAAGAAATTCAAATTAAAATAGTAATTTTTCAAAAGAGTAATTCCTGCTGTCAGAATTAAGTGCAAAGGACATTCTCTTATTTTACAGATAGGAGTATAAATTTGTTCAACTGGGAACAAATTAGGGTAAGGGGCTACACATATCTAATCCTTTTAACCCCGTAAACCCACTGCTGGGAGTTTATTCTACGGAAACTATCAGAGGTGGGCTTATACTACGTGTCCATTAATAAAATCCAAGTTTTAGAAGAATATTTAATTCATTTTTCAATATTCTGAACAATGCTATCTAGCCTCATAGCTAGCTTTTTGAAAAACATACTTCCTTCAGATAAGTTCCTAAGATTAGAAACCTTGTGTCAGAGGCTATGTTTATGTTTAGAGCTGATATAGTTGTCATAACTTAAAACTAAAACCAACATCCAAGCTAGAATTTCTCAAGAAGTGTTCCATTTTGCAGTAATTAATTTCATTTTTTAGTATTTTCAGGCCAAAAATTTTTTAGGAATGTGAACTTATTACTAGAAAACACCAATTGATCTTCAAAGGCTTACCAACATCTTAAGGTCCCATATGACTCTTCAAACTTTTTACATTTGTGTACATTTGTGTGGCACTAAATAAGTCAGAGAATTTTCCCCATCTTATCAATACATTCTCAATCCTCTGAGGCAGGCATTATCTGTACTTTATAGTAGAAGAAACATAGTCTCAAAGAAGTTAGTGCCTTTCCTATGGTCACACAGCTAGCAAGTGACAGAAGTGGGAGTCTGATAAGTCTTCTGATGAAAAAGCTGTTGCCCTTAATTCCTTTTGC
The DNA here is from genome assembly GCF_036321535.1 of Camelus dromedarius. Lineage (NCBI taxonomy): Eukaryota > Metazoa > Chordata > Mammalia > Artiodactyla > Camelidae > Camelus > Camelus dromedarius. The sequence continues at coordinate 25,347,977 of NC_087472.1, read as the reverse complement.
CCACTTACCTATTAATTCTCTATTTTTTGCTTCTATTTCCTCTAGCAGTGTCTCTGGAGTAGATGTCATTTTCTCATTATCTGCAGCATAACTTTCCAAAAATTTTCTATATTCTGGATCTAAATAATTGTTTAAGTAAATAGAAAATATAGCAGACTTTAAACAAAATAGGAAATATCTAGGATATTTACTTATCAAAGAGGATAATTTTCTACTTCCTGGAAGACTGAAAATAAACCTACCCATACCCTTAAGATAGACTATTTAGGGCTTTATCAGTCACTTACTCTCAGAACTCCTATTAGGGATACCCACTGAGGGAGCCTGGTGTAACACGGGGTCACGGAAAATGAGACACTACACATTATAACACAACCTCCAGGAATGTTAAGTACTTCGCTTTTAAAAATCACTGCTCCTACTAATCCAGAGTCACACTTACGGGAGAACTGCAAGCTACAGTTACGGGACTTTCAGAGAGTACTGTGTGTAGTGTGTAAGCAATTCCTGCATATATACCTCACTTTAGTTAAACTCAGCATGTGAAAATCAGGTGTTCCAAAAAGGTAAATGAGGGGGAATGTCCTAGATGTGGCACTAGAGGTGACGATAACTCCTGGAATTCTTTCCTAGATGACTCTGACATCAGGAAGGGTAACACATGAGTTGTTATAGTGCTTGTATTTGGAGCATGCGCTGTGGAGCATGTCACCTGATCTATTCTTACAGGTCTGAATCTATGATATAATCAATAAGCAGCTGTGTGTCAAGTCTTTTCTGTGTTTTCTTTATAAAATGCCCATTATAGTAATAAATAATGGAAACCAAACTAGTTGATTCTAAAAATCAATCTGATATAAAATATTACAGTGAAGTCCTTATCCAACAGCTACATTACAGAGATCTCAAAATCTGGATCCAATTTCCCTTAAATGGCAATTATTTCAGTTTTTTAGTTCTAGTATTTCCATTCAATGTAATTACTAAGTGTGCAGTTAACTGCATACTCAAAGCCTAGAAAACAAGACTGGCCACTTCAGCTACTTTATATTAAGCTACTCAAGTATAGAAACTTTTCCATCACAGCTCTTCCTCTTTATAAAAATGAAAACCAAAAGTCAAATAAATCATTGTAAAAATGGTAAGGGGCCTCAAGGAGTTGTACTTTGAAACATCTGATTTTTTTTTCCATTGTCTTCTAATCAACAAACCTAAGGTGATTTACAGAAACCCACCTCCACTCTAACAAGCAAAGCTTTCATCAGTGAGTTACATTTCGCATGAACTTTATTTCATGTTTTCCTAATTTAAAAGATTGGAGTCCAATTAATTCCCACAAAGGTAGTATTTTAAAAAACCCATAGCAATAGCATTACAGAACTAGAGCTATACTGTACCATCATCGATAGTCCCAACTTTAGTATCTCTTTTCTTAGTCTTCTTTTTTGCAGCTTTTTGAAAAGGTGCAAATTCTACTATGGCAGGATATTCCTGACCTGTTTAGAAAAAATACCACACTTGCTATAATAAAGAAAATGTCAAAAGTGGATACAAGTCAACCCACTGCTCTCTAGGTCTCCTTTGATGACAGTGATCTGAATCGAGTCTCCCAACAGGCATGAATCACACTGGCACAACTAAAATCAACATGTTACCAAAGGAGCTCCCAATTCATACTGATAACATAATGAAAAGATATGAGAGGGAAGTAAAACATTCATTTAAATTCGACTTCTAAGGTGTGACATTGTGATGCGTGGGGGAAAAATCTACAAACTAATTTTCATTTAAAAAATACATCAGAAATCTCTAGAACAGGCAAAGCTATAGAGACAGAAAGTAGATTAGTGCTTGGCTAGAGCTGGGGGGTAGTGGTGGGGAGAATGGGGACAGCTAATGGGTATGAGGTTTCTCTTTGGAGTGATAAATGTGTTCTAAAATTAGATTGTGGGAAGAAAAATTTTTAAAAAATAGATTGTGACAGCTGCACAACTCTGTGAATATATTAAAAAACACTGAACTGTACACTTTAAAAGGGTGAATTTCATGGCATGTGCATTTTATCTCAATAAAGCTGTTATTAAAAAATACAACAGGAGACACCAAAACCACAGGCAACAAAAGTAAAAAATAGATAAACTGTGCTACATCAAAACTAAGAACTTTTGTGTATCTAAGGACACAATCAACAGAATGAAAAGGAAACTGATGGAACTGGAGATCTGCAAACCATCTATCTTCATAAGGGGTCAATATACAGAATATCTAAAGAACTCCTACAACTTAACAACAACAAAAAACCCCTAATAACCTGATTAAAAAATGTTCAAAGGACTTGAATAGACATTTCTCCAAAGATGATATACAAATGGCCAACAAGCAAATGAAAAGATGTTCATATGCTCAAGCATATGAAAGCTTAGAATATGACCTCACTAATCATTAGGGAAATGCAAATCAAAACCACAGTGAGATAGCACCTTACACGTGTCAGAACAATGACTATTAAAGGGGGGAAAAACAGAAAATAACAAGTGTTGACAGGATGTGGCAAAATTAGAACCCTCATGCATTACTGGTGGGAATGTAAAATGGTATAGCTGCTATGGAAAACAGTATGGTGGTTCCTCAAAAAAATAAAACAGAATTACCATATGACCCAGCAATTTCACTTTTGGGTATATATTGAAAAGAAGTGAAAGCAGAGACTTGAACAGAGGTTTGTACATTCCTAGCAGCATTATTCACAATAGCCAAATGTCTGTCGACAGACGAATGGATAAAGAAAATGTAGTATATACATACAATGGAATATTAGTCTTAAAAAGGAAACTCTGACACATGCTACAACATGGATCAACCTTGAGGACATTACATTAAGTGAAATAAGCCAGTCACGAAAAGTCAAATACTATATGATTCCACTTTTATGAGGTACCTAGAATGGGCAACTTCATAGACAGAATGCTGGCTCATAGAGGTAGAAAGGTAGTTGCCAGAGGCTCGGGGGAAGGAGAAATGGGGGCTTGTTTAATGGTCAAAGTTTCAGTCTTACAAGATGAAAAAGTTTCAGAGATTGGTTGCAGAACAATGTGAATGAACTCAATACTACTGAACTGCACACTTAAAAATGGTTAAGATGGTAAATTTTATTTATGTGTATTTTACTACAATTTTAAAAAATGTAAACAAAAAAAGCAATGAGGTTATGATACATATTATAACATGGATGAACCTTGAAAACATACTGAGTAAGAGAGGCAATCACAAAAGGTCACATGTTGTATGATTCTGTTTATGTGAAATGTCCAGAATAAGGAAATCCATAGTTAGTAGATTAGTGGTTGCCAGGGCCTAGAGGGAAAGGAGAATGGGCAATGACTGCTAATGGATATAGGATTCTTTTTGGAGTGATGAAAACATTCTGGAATTACACAGTGGTGATAGTTGAAAATCTTTGTGAATATACTAAAAACCACTGAATTTTATGATATGTATCACAAGAATAATTTTTAAAAACCCCAAATGACTACTGGAAAAATATACCAGACCCTGTTATAGAATAGTGTCATACAAGGTATAAAATACCCTTAAATCATTGACATGCAAACATAAACCAGAATACATTACTAAAACTGATCATTAAGCATCACAAAGCAGTCACAAAAGGAAACAAGATTTTAGAAATCCTAGTGAATGCAGAATTAGATTACCTTAATAACTGATATATTTGAGGAATAGATAAACCAGACCGAAGCAGAAGGAAATTGTAGAAGACAGGCTGAAAAAAACAAGTGAGGCCAAACTATCAAGGACGCTGACTACCAGACTAAGGAATTTGGACTTTTTTTCACAACTGCTATCTTAAGTCACTATTTTCAAAAAGATTAATTTCACGGTAATATAACAGATTGAATTATATAGAAATGGAAAAAATGGAAAATCCTGTAAGTTTAGACACAGTGGTTGTCTAAGCATTAGGTGATGACGACATAAAGTGTGAAAGTACTACTAAGTCTAGATGAACAAGATATTAAAAGGCAATAAATTGACAAAATCCATCACTCGTTTAAATGTAAGAGATAAAAAAGAGAGGGAAAAGTTAAACACAACTCAGATTTCCAGAAAATCACTGCTATCTACTAAAGTTAGAGTGGAGAAATAGCTGGTTTTGGGGGGATTAATAAAAGCTGGACAAACACAGTAGCAGTCCTTCAACTTTTACTGGCATATTCCCTGACAAAGATTTCATTTTTATCAACTTTGAAGTAACACTGAAAAAACATTCTAATAAAAAGACACATATTCATTTATGATTGCAAAACCAAAAGAAAAGTGGCAAATGGCAGCTTGGACATTCTCTAGCTAAATGTTGCAAGCGGCAGATAATAAAATCAGAGCTAAAGCTGAAATTTTTCTTCCCTATAAACTCTCCTGAACAGAAGGTGGGAAATCATCAAGTTTGATGTTTTAATTACATACAACTTAGAATGTTGAACAGTACTCCAACTGAGAACTATTGACATAAAGAATTTGAATTAAATAAGTGTTGGTCCTTGAAGCAAGATGAAAAGTAAATATTTAAAACTTGTCATACAAGTTTAAAGGGTCATTTATCAGTATCACTGATGAAACTAGTAAATCTTCAAAACAATGGATCATCTAATACAGGGCAAAAAAATTGTCACAGGAGGAGAAAACAGTGGCAATTTCATTCGGTTGATCAAACTACAGAAACAATAGGTTAATAAAAATACATAAGGGCTGTGAAAAGTCACATTATCTATTTATAAGGCTGTAATAAGCTTATCAAATGTGTAAAACTCTTTAAATGTTGCTCATTTTATCACCCAGGATTTTAGAAAAGCCATGAAGGCATTGAGAAAGCAATGATGCACATATTGTCTTAAACATACAAATGACAAAGAAACTCCCCTTCAGTTAAAAGGACTCACCTTTATTGTCAAGGAATACATAACCATCAAAACGATCCCTGAACAAAATAATGTCCTCTTGGTTTTTAAAGTTGATGTATGCTCTGGCATACATATGAGGATACAGACTGCAGGGAGGAAAGCAATTATGTAAATGTGCTTGCAGGTGTCTGGCTGAATTACAAGTATGCATATATTAAAGAGACAGGTTCAAAAATCAAATGGAAAACAATAGGATAAAAAAGAATGGAAGAAACCATTTTCATTTACCCCCCGCCCTCTTTTATTTATTTATTTTACCTAGTATCATTAGAAAAAAACTCAAAATAATCATGCTCAGGCATAGGCTGAAGATGTTCCTGAAGCTGCTCCTTGGTCAAAGTGGGCGGTAATCTCCGAATTACCACCTTAAGAGATGAATAAGGAAAATAAAATTAGTACAAATCACATTTTCTGTTATACCTGAATCACTGTTCCTGAAGAAAGCTGGCCTTTAAAAGATGAGATCACTTATAAAAACCCAGAAGAATGTTCAGAATGATTAGTCAAAACATAATAGTAAATCTATTAAAAAAAAAAACTCTCATAAGTGAGAACTGCCTAGAGCAAGGAAAACTTCAGGTTCAGTTAATCCGAAGCCCCGCAATTTACTAGGTTTTCGCCTCATTTTCTGTCACCCATTTTTCAATAGATGTAGTGGTAAGAAATTAATATGCCAATCCTGGTCTTTTGTGGGTGCCACGAACTCTTGATTTTATTAATATTTCCCTACCACATCCAACACATCCTAAAACAAAATCCTTCCTCATTCAGCATAAAGAATTCAAAATTCTAAATAATATCCAAAACTCCCTCATTGCTCCCAAAACAGGATGCACCCGACCTGGCCCCCAAACCATTAACTCCTACCCCCGACTCCCTTAAGTGACCTACATTAATATTCCTATCACAAACTACTCCCACCCTTAATGGCCTTTCACTATTTAATACTTCCCCCTAGTTAACCTTTTAATTCCCCATTCTCTTCACTCTCGTTCCCCGCTCCCATTATCTCACAGGTCTGACCTAAATCCTTGTCTGGAAACCACCCCGCCTTCCCTCACTCCCATCCTGGAGCTTGGTCAGGAGGGGCTCCCCCATTTCGGGCGAGTGGATGAGACAAGGTGATGCGATTTTCACTAGAGTGAAGAAATAGAGGAAGAGATTGGGAGAGGAAGAGGGCAGCCCCATTCCCAACCATCCTCCACGGGTGGCGGAACCGTCCCGCCCTCTCCTGGGCCAACAGCCGGCCAGACACCTTGCTCAATGCCTCTTTCTTCTCCTTGTTCCGATCCTGCTTATCTTCCCCTTTCGTACTGTCCCCCGAAGCCCCACCGCCGCTGCCTGTGGCTCCTGGGGGAGTCAAGAGGGTTACTCGCTTCTCCTTAGGCCTATGCTCCTTCTCCTCCTTCATGGCCTCGGCTTCGCTCCTAAAGCAGCAGCCTGGCCTGAACGCCGCTACGCCGGGCACATACGACTCCCGGCCCACTCCGGGCAGAGCTCCGCCCCCAACAAACGCCCCTAGTGATAAGCCGAGCCCAGCGTTCCATTGGGTCACGCCAGAATCTCGCGAGACTTCAGGGCGTCCGGCTTCCCTCGGCGGAAAGGTTGTAACACCTGGTCTTAGCTTCCCGCCGGCGGAATCCCCGCACCACCCAATCCCCTCGCGACCCAGACTCCCTCGGGGCACGTCATTAGCAAGTCCGCCATCTTGGCTAGAACGAGTCTTTCACGGACTACAAATCCCGGCGTACAAAGCAGGTACCCGCTTCTGGCCGGGAGTTCTGGAGCAGTAAGTATTTCAGGGTCACTATTTGTAAGTAAATGAAATCCTTAATTTTGAAATTTAGGTTTTTTCTGATCAAAACATACATTCTGCAGGCTGTACTTCTCTTCGTTTTCCCTAGATAAACCCGATGTTTTCCTAAGTTTACCTCATTTGTGTCTTCTATCATTGATTCTCAAGTGTGCTTTGAGAAGCTTGAGAATTTCTTTTCCCTATATTGATGAGGATTCACAGACACTTAGTAAACAGGCACAAAACACTGATATTTATGAGCAATATGACTAAAATATATGAGCTTTGTGTTCATCACCCTTGTTTAAGTAAAAGGATTGTATTATGGTACTGATGCCCCCCAGGGAGGAGAAAATAAAACTCAACTTGGTTAGATGGAATTACCCTCCTTCCACTTTAATAAAGGCCAATTATACATTATTTATAATAGCCCCAAACTGTAAACAATTCAATTCAACCGACTGATGCATAAATAAAATTTGGCACATCCATAGAATTAAATACTACTCAGAAATAAAAATGAACTGATACGTCCATCGATATGAATGAATCTCAAAATGATTGTGCTGAGTGAAAGAATCTAGACACAAAGAGAGTTCATCCTGTACTTATATGAAATTCTAGAAAAGGTAAAACTATAGCGATAGAATGCAGATCAGTGATTGTCAGGGGCCGGGGGTGGGGAAAAGGGATTGACTGCAGAGGAGCTCCGAAGGACTTTTTGGAATGATAAAAATGCTCTTTATCATGATTGTGGAAGTGGTTGTATGACTGCATGCATTTGTGTAAACTCATTTTATTGTACACTTAAAATTGGCAAATATTATTTTATGTAAATTATATTTCAATAAAGTTAACCCCCCCGAATGAAAAGAAATGCAAAATCTGAAAGACAGTGCTCTGAATGATAGAGCATTTGTATTTCATCAAATCTAAGATACTGTTGAGTCTCAGACCATTATTTTATATACCAAGAAAGGAAAAAATGATGCCATTGAACTATGACACACCACCAGTTTTAAGATGCATCTTGATTTTCAAAGATGTTAAAATGTGAAAAAATGTCTTAATATCAATTGAACATATTATTGCTGTATTATATGCAATTAAGGGAAAAGAGGGCGAAATGGAAGAGAAGAGCAAACGATAAGCCAGAGAGAGACACAGACACCCACAGCTGGCAGGAACCAAGTTAAGGATGCAATAGAAGCCCCAGGCAAAAAAAGCTGGCTCAGGGCCAAGGTCTCATTTTTGCTGCTGTCTAGAATATATTACCCAGACTTTGTAGTTAAATTTTCTCACCTCTGTTGCTAAGCATATGCTTCCAAATTCCTGTAGCCAAGGCTGTTTCCCTGTATTTGAGATCTGTTACTCACTCTTGCCTCCAGTACTGCCCATTCTTACAAGCCTAGCTTGGGTATCTGCTTCTGACCTACTACTTAGCTCTGCATTTACATCTTGGTGCATCCCTCTGTTTTGGAATGCTCGCTAGCTTTAAACCACCAGCTATATTTCAGTCGTCAGAGTTGGGTGATCCAGGACTCAGACCTTAGGCTTCTTTTCTGTCTATGCTAACTCCTTTATTAATCTCATCCATTCTTTTCTTTTCTCTCTTTGCTGACAACTCCAGAATTTATATCACCAGCCCATACCTCTCCTCTGAATTCCAGACTCATATATCCAACTGTCTACTTTGATATCAGAACATTGTCAGTATTCCAGATGCTCTCTTCATCTCCCTTCCCAGTCACTTCCCCCACCAAGAGTACTACCGTCTTAACTTCTGACACCATTGATTAGTTTTGCCTGTTTTGAACTTTATGCAAATTGAATCATGTAGTATACATTCTTTTATGTCGGGCTTCTTTCTATCAACTTTTATGACTATGAGATTCATTTATGTTGTCATATGTAGCTTTGAATTGTTCATTCTCATTGCTGTATAGTATTCCATTGAATGAATGTACCACAATGTATTTATCCATTCTAATATATGGGGTGCTGCTCTAAACATTCTAATATGTGTTGTTTGGTGATCATATGTATGCATTTATGTTGGATACATACTATGAGCGAAATTGCTGGATCATAGAGTAAGCACATGCTCCACTTTATTAGATACTGCCAAAGAGTTTTCCAAGAGGTTGTACCATTTACACTCTTGCCCACAGTGTGTGAGTCCCAGTGGCTTCACATCCTTCCCAACACTTGGTAACGTCTGGTGGGTGTGTAGTGGTAGCTCATTGTAGTTTTACTTAGCATTTCTCTGATGATTAATGCAGTTGAGCTCCTTTTCATATATTTATTTTTTTACTGTATGCTCTTTTAACCTTTTGGTTATCAGTATATTAATATATTGTTTATTCCAAAGCAAAAAGAAAAAACCAAACCAAGGCGCAGAGGTGTTATGGCTCCTTTTCACCAGTTAAGGAGGAGAGCAAAAGTGAGAGAGAGAGACAGAGACAGAGAGAGAATTCAACCAAAATTTCCTTACCATCATTGATTCTCAGTGTTTGTACACTCCAAGATCTTTCTTCCCACTTCCCAAGCTGGCAGTATCATGGTTGAGGCTCCATTGTAGAAAAGCAGAAAGAAAACATCTACACACACACACACAGAAAAACCCTTAGTTTAAAAATTCTTCTCTGGCCTTCATTGAGCAGGCTGCTTTTTATAAGTTGGATTGCCCTTTTTATATTAACTCCTTTCACAAATAAATTCCTTGTGGGAATCACGTGGGACTGCCTGGTATTCAATTCCACCCAGGATGATGGGAACTATAACATTAACATCCAATTTCAAGATCAAAGTGCCTTTCATTTAAATGCTGTTGTGTTTGTTGTTGTTTTTAATTAATTCTTGAACCAGACCACCTCTGAAACTACCCAAATCCCAAGCAGACAATTAGGAAAGGAGTTGGATAATTTGTAAAGTACAAAAAAAAATTCATATAAGTGCCTGCTGATTCTAATGTTATCTGTGAAGGAAAGGATAATAGTTTGTTTTATATATTAACCAAGTTAAGGATATGTTTGAGAACTTTGGACTCCCAGTGTAAAAAGGAGGATTATATCATATAATTATTTGAAGTACCTTCCTCATTGGTCAAGGATCATAACAAAAGATGTTAACCGGCTATTCCCTATGTCTACTGATGACATAAAACAAGAGGTAATGGAAGATATGACATAAGCAATTCAGTTTCATGAAGACCAAAGTTTAATTTCCCAATTAAAATTTTTCCTTTCAGTTTAAAATTGGCAGCTGAGTCTTGAAGGAGTGACATTAGATTCTGAGTGAGAATACCACATTTATGTAAACTTGTAAGTAAATGAAATAAGGTTTAAAATCCTGACAATGTATAATCTTCTCAAGGGAAAAATTTTACAGGGTATAAAAGACAAACAAAAAACAGAAGTTAATCATATTCTCTAATGTGGACTTAGAAGGATCCTAAGTGCTGAGAGTGAGATGAAGTTTAGACGAAAGATGACTTATGGACTTTCACAACAACAGAAACAATTGTGAAAAAAGTTCAATTTTGCGCTGTGCTGAGCACATTAGGTGTGATCATTTGCCCCTCACACCAGGTGGGTGCTATTGTTTTCACTATTTTGCAGTGGGTGAAATTAAGTCATATGTTGCTGGCTGAAATCCAAAATGACATGGTTAGTAAACAATACAACTGATTCTTGAACCCAAATTACATCACCAAGGTTGGTGATTTAAAAAAACCTAAAAAAAAACTAGAAAAAATTAGTTATCTTAAAAATACTGGTAAATTCTTAGATGTAACAATAATGTTAATAAAATGTTTATGTTATATTATAAAAATATGAAGAGATTTTGTCAAATGTTAAACAAGTACAGAAACACATTCTATAGATATAGAAGTAAAGGAAGACAATTAGAAAGGAAAATAATGAACTTAAAGAAATTCAGGTTTGAGGGATTTGGAGCTATTAAAAAACTCAAAGGGGGAAAAGACATCAAAGATGAATATATAAGAAAACAAAAAAGTTAAGATCAGAAATGTTTCTTCTTTATGTATGGTAAACAACTACTAAGCAGAAACTTCTAAGGATAAGGGGGAAAATGGTTCAAAATTAATACTTTCCTAATTTCAAGTAGGGCTGTGTCCCAAAGACAAAAAAAGCTTCCAGTGTTAAGAGATCTCATCATGTTACCGAAGCAAACTTGGGTCCGCTTGCGCAATGCACAGTAAAGCCAATCTACTGACATTGGGTTGTGGTGAAGGAAAGTGCAATGTTTACTGCAAGGTGCCCAGTATAGGGCCAAGGAAGAACAGGCAGCTCATGCTTAAAAGACTTAAACTCCCTGATGGCTTTCAGGGAAGGGTTTTTAAAGACAGTGTGAGGGAATGTGATCAGCTCATACACAATTCTCTGACTGGTTGATGGTGGGGTAACAGGGTGATGTTTTTGGAATCTCAGTCATCAACTTTCTGGTTCCAACCAGTCTGGGGTCTACCTGCTGGTGGTCAGCATGCAGTTAACATCTTCCGCTGGTGGGGGTTTTAGTACCTGCGAAACAACTCAAGGATATGGCTCTGGATATTTCTGTAGCCTTTGAGGGAGAACTAAAGGCCCTTGACTTTGTTATGGCTAAACTATTATTATTTTGTCTTGCTTGACTGTTCTCCATTGTTTCTGCATTTTCTCCCTTCTTTGATTAAATTTGCCCTAGGGAAGGCCTAGGGGGCTAAAGCTTTTCTGCAAACAGGAGTAGGGGGGACATGGAGAGGTCATCTAAGTGGAATCAAGCAGTAATTGTCCTTCTGTGACTGACTGATTTCACTTAGCATAATGTTCTAAAAGTTCATCTACATTGCCACACATTTTAGGATTTCCTTCTTTTTAAGGCTGAATAATATTCCATTGTATGTGTATGCACTTTTGTTAGCCATTCATCTGTTGATGGGCATTTAAGTGGTTTCCATATCCTGGCTGTTAGGAATAGTGCTGCAATGAATATGGGACTGCTAATATTGCTTCAAGATCCCGACTTCAGTTCTTTTGGATAAGCACCCAGAAGTGGGATTTCTGGATCATATGATAGTTTTATTTTTAATTTCTTGAAGAACTTCTGTACTGTTTTCCTGAGCAGCATACAAGGCTTCCAATTTCTCCACATTCTTGCCAACACTTGTCTTTTTTTGTTGTTTTTGTTCATAGCCATTATAACATGTTTCAGATGATATTGTGGTTTTGATTTGCATTTACCTGATGATTAGTGATGATTAGTGGTTAGTGATATATCTGTTTACCATTTATATATCTTTGAGAAATGTCTATTCACGTCCTTAGCCCATTTTTAAATTGAGTTGTTTTTTTTTTTACTGTTGAGTTGTGGGAATTCTTTATATATTTATGAGTATACCCCCTTATGAAATACATAGTTTGCAAATATTTTGTCCCATTCCTTAGACTGTCTTTTCACTCTGATGATTGTCTCCTTTGGTGTGCAGAGGCCGTTTAGTTTGATGTAGTCACACTTGTTTATTTTTGCTTTTGTTACCCGTACTTTTAGCATCATATCCTTGAAATCATTGTCAAGACCAATGCCATGAAGTTTTTCCCTTATGTTTTCTTCTAGGAGTTTTACAGTTTCAAGTCTTAAATTTAAGTCTTTAATCCATTTTGAGTTGATTTCTGTGTATGGTGTAAGATAAGGGTCCAATTTCATTCTTTTGTATATGTCTATCTAGTTTTCCCAGCATCATTTGTTAAAGAGACTATTCCCCATTGTGATTTTTGGCACCCTTAATTCAGTAAAGTTGCAGGATACAAAATTAACATATAAAAATCAGTTGCATTTCTATATACTAACAGTGAACTATCTGAAAAGGAAATTAGGAAAACAGTCGCATTTACAATAGCATAAAAAAACAGGAATAAACTTAACTTTCACCTTAAGGAGGTGAAAGACCGGTACATTGAAAACTACAAAACACTGATAAAAGAAACTGAAGACACAAATAAAAGGAAAGATAGCCCATGTTCCTGAATTGGAAGAATTAGTATTGTTTTAATGTCCATACTTCCCTAAAGTAATCTATCTACAGAGTCAGTGAAATCCCCATCAAAATTCTAATGGAATTTTTTACAGAAAAAACATTCCTAACATTCATATGGAACCACAAAGGACCCCAAATAGCCAAAACAAAAAAGAAGAACAAAGTTGAAGACCTCACACTTCCTTATTTCAAAGATGTATTGCAAAGCAACAGTAATTAAAAGAGTATGGTACTGACACACAGACATTAAGGCCAGTGCAACAGCATAGAAAACACAGAAATAAAAACAATTATCAATATTTTGCCAATCTTGTTTCAACTATCACTGAAGGATCTTAAAAGGAAGAGTCACATGATGAGAGTTGCATTTTAGAGAGATCTCTGATGGCAGTTTCCAGGATGAATAGGAGATGAGACAGTGAGGAGAGAGCAGAGCGAGGATAGTCTCAAATTCTTTACTTCCTATTGTCTTTTGAACTCATTTCAGTAAAGGTCACACCCCTATCAAGCCTCAGGATCCAAACTTGCCAAGGTCATTCACAGCCTCCCTTTCTGCTGTCAAATCCAGTGGTGAGTTCTGAGTCCTCATCTTACTGGGGCTCCCAGGGCATTTGACATAGGCAATCACTCCATCCTCCCTGCAACCCTCATTTCCGTTGGCTTCCTTTAGTGGGACACCGAGCTCTCCTGCTTTTCCTTTGATCTCACCAGCCAGCCAGTCAGTCAGTCCTCACTGCCTTCTGCTGCCTCCTCCACCTCCATCCTCTGGAGTCTGGAGGTTGGAGAGCACGGGGCTCTGGCTTTGGACTTCTTTTCTGTACATTCCCTCCTTTGAGGATCTCATCTGATGTCAGGTTTTTAAATGTCTCCTCTGCACAGATACCTGCTGCTCAGAAGCCTCCTCTGGGTTCCAGACAGACAGATGAGCTGCCTCTTCAACAGCTCCCCTGAGAGGTCCAACAGACCTCTCACACTCAGCACGTCCAAACTGGAGTCCTCCCGAGCTTCCCCGTATCCTCTGCGTCACTTTCTGGCATCTCCATCCTTCCAGTTGCTTGAGTGAAGATCTTCATATCATCCTGATGCCGCACTTTCCTCTCACACCCAAATACGTAGTTTCAGCCAGCGCTCATCCCACTCAGAGGGAGACCTCCGCTCCTGGCTGTGTGGGGCTCACAAGGGATCGGGTCCTCCTCTACCACACACACCCCATCTCCTACCAATCTCCCCCACCACTCCTACTCCCTCCTGCTGCTCCAGTCTTCCCCCACCCCACCTGCTTGTTCCTTGATCATGTCTAGGAAGGACATGATCCACCCACCCCAGGGCCTTTGCACCCGCAGTTCTCTCTGCCTGGTGTGATCTTTCCCAATTCATTCACGACCTTGCTCCTTCATGCCATTCAGTCCTGCTCAAATGTCACTTGGCCAGGGAGGCCTTCCCTGCCCACCCTGTCTGAAATAGCACCCTCTGGTCCCTCTCTAGTCCCATCCCCTGCTTTATTTTTATCCCTTTGTTCTATGTTGATCTTTCCAACTAGAATGTAAGCCCCATGGGTTTAGGGACTTGGTTTTGTCACTGCCGTCATACCCCTCCCTGAACCTGTCCCACCACATAGCATGTGGCACATATATACTGAATCAAAGAGTGAATCAAGCCGACCATGTTGCCATCCTACAATCCTACAGTGTTCCGTCACATCTCTGTGCCTTTGCTCATGCTGCACTTTCTCCTTGGAAGGTGCTTCCTGCTCCTAGTCTGCCTAGAAAACTCTTACTCGTCCCTCAACACCCCACCAAACTGTCGCCAGCTTTGTGAAGCTCCCATGTCCCCAAGCAGAATGATCCAGTCATTCCTTGGTGACCCCAAAGCATCCTGTACGTGCCTCAGTTAATGCCTGAGTCTCATGTGATTTGTCTGTCTGTCTTCAGTAAATAGTGAGCTTCCTGAGAGCAGGCACCTTGTCTTCTCCCTGTGTCCCCAGAGCCTGGCCTGGTGCCTGCGCAGCTATAAGTACTTGGTAATGGTTTACTGTCTGAATGAATCGATGAACCAACAGATGAGGGAAGAAGGGAGTAGAAAGGAGGGAAAGATTGACCATTTCTTTCCTGGTAGGTGTCCTCAGGTGCCTGGGAGCCTTCACTAGGGAAGTTCCTCTGTTTTCCAGACTAATCCTGACACCCTGCCCCTTCATCCAAACTTGTTAGAAACCTCTCTGCCACACTGAGTTAGTTTCCACTCCCCCCCAAATTAGGACCCACGGTCTGACAAGTTTGATTTTGTTTTATTATGATGAGATAATATTTATAAAATGCTAGTGACATATGTCTCAATAAATAGTAGCAGTTATATACCTGAGAGGCCAAGTAAGGTAAATGATAAAAAATGTAATTTGGAGCTGGGTTGTACCTTAGCAAAGGCTGGGTGACCTTAGCAGAGGTCATTACAGTGAAGTGATGTATTTATCAGGATAGCTTAGGCTGTGTTGCAACTGCAGAAATCTCAGTGGTGTAAGACAAGAGTCTCTTTCTCCCTTACCCAAAGTCTGCAGCAAGTGCAGACAACTCTTCAAAACAGCTGCCCTCCCTGGGTGACTTAGCAATTGAATATGCTTTGATATGTTAACTTTACCATCTCAACACAAGGTTTCCAGGTTTACTTGGGCAGGGGAAGAGAGAAACTGGAGAATCACACAGAGGCTTTGTGCAGGTATTGCTTCTGCTCACATTTCCTTGGTCAGCTCTAGTCATGTGGCATTGTGTAACGCAAGGATGTTGGGAAGTGTAGTCTCCCATTTGCCTCAGAAGGAAGGGAAACAGGATACTGGTCAGTATTAATAATGTCCCTGAGAAATGGTAAGGTCAAAAGAGGGCTTTTTAAGATGAGCTAAAGAGGAAGTGGGAGGAGAGATTGGCTTATTGTAGACAGCATGAGGTGCTCCATGAATCCACTCCCCAGTGAAACTGGTGACGATTATTAAAAAAAAAAAAAAACAACAGTTACTGCCTCTGGAAATAATACTAAGAGCATATACCAAATGAATAAAATATCTATTCAAGAAAATCTACTAAGATTCCATAAGAACAGCAGGAGCCTGTGGTATTTGAATCAAGGCTACTCTCTTCCTCCCACTTCCCAGCTCAGTGAGATGGAAGCTCTGTTCCAGCCTGGTGCAGCCAAGAATACAGGGCTCCCCCTTTATACAGCTCCCAGTTGGAGGATTATCTTCCCAGAAAGGGCAGGACATCCACATTTCTCATCCTGCCACCAGCTACCTGTTGCTGATGCTAAGTTCTGGGCTAATGTGGCTGAAAGGTGTGGGTCCCTTCTTTCACCCAGCCCCCTCTAGTGGGACAGAGGCTCTATCCCGAGCACAGTGGGGCTGAAAATACTGAAGCCCTGGTCACCCTTGCCCTGGCTTGTGTGGTGGTTTCATACTGGCAGAGGCAAGCTGAGAAGACCTGAGGCTACTGCCCTACCCTTACTGAGCACTCAGGTCCCAAAGTGGGGATGTCATTCAGAGAGAAGCAAGTCATTCATGTCATACACAAAAATTAACTCAAAAAGGATCAAAGATCTATATGTAAGAGCTAAAACTATAAAACTCTTGGAAAATAGGGGTAAAACTCTATGACTTGGGATTTATCAATGTATTCTTAGACATGACACCAAAAGCATGAATAACAAAAAAAAAAAGGATAATTTGTACTTCATCAAAATTGAAGACTTTTGTGCTTCAGCGAATACCAACAAGAAAGTGAAAAGACAACCCACAGAATGGGAGAAAATATTTGCAAATCATGTATCTGATAAGGGCTTGGTATTCAGAATATATAAAGAACTCTTACAACTGAACAACCAAAAGAAAAACAACCAAATTAAAAAAATGGGTAAAGGATTTGAATAGACATTTCTCCAAAGATGATATACAAGTGGCTAACAAGCACATGTAAGGATGCTCAATAGTCATTAGGGAAGAACAAATCCAAACCAGGAGATACCACTTCACACCTACTAGGATTGCTATTTTAAAAAAGGGAAATAACAAGTGTGGTGAGGATGTGGAGAAATTGGAGCCTCTTACATTGCTAGTGGGAATGTAAAAAGGCACAGCTGCTGTGAAAAATAGTTGGCCAGTTCTTCAAAAAGTTAAAGATAGCATTACCATATGACCCAACAATTCCACTCCTAGGCAAATATTCAAAAGAATTGAAAACAGGTACTCAGGTAAGTATGTATACATCCATTTTCAGAGCAGCAGTATTCACAATAGCCAAAAGGTAGAAAATACACAAATACCCATCAATGTATAAATGGATAATAAATTGTGGTATATATGTACAATGGAATATTATTCAGCCTCAAAAAGGAGGCACAGATACATGCTGTAATGTGGGTGAACCTTGAAAACATTAAGTGAAAGCCAGACACAAAAGACTACATATTGTATGATTCTATTTATATGAAATACCTAGAATAGCTAAATCCATAGAAATGGAATGCAGACAGGTGGTTGCCAGGGGATGTGGGGAGGACAGAATGAGGAGCATTTGCTTAATGGGTATAAGGTTTTCTTCTAGGGTGATGGAAATGTTTTGAAATTCTATAGAGGTGGTAGTATCACAACATTATGAATATACTAAATGCCACTGAAGTGTTCCCTTTAAACTGTTATGTGAATTTCACTTCAGTCCAAAAAATATTTTTAAAAAGGTTAAAAAAAGTTTTAAAAAAGGTTGAACAATTACCACGTGGCTTAGCATTTCCACTCCTAGGTAGCTCCCCAAGAGAAGTGAAGATGTATATCCACCCAAAAATGTTTATATAATGCGTTATTTGTAATAGCCAAAAGGTAGAAACAACTCAAAGTCCATCAGCTGATGAATGGATAAACAAAATGTAGTATATCCATACAATGGAATATTATTCAGCCATATTAAGGAATGTATTGATACACTCTACAATATGAATGAACCTTGAAAAGATGCTAAGTAAAAGCAGGCAGTCACAAAAGGCCACATGTTATATGATTCCATTGATGTGAAATGTCCCGAACAGGCAAATATATAGACAAAAAGGAGATTACTGGTTGCCTGGGGGGATGGAGAGTGACTGCTAATGGGTATGCTTTCCTTTTTGAAGTATTTAAAATGCTTTGAAATTAGTGGTGATGGTTGCATAACCTTGTGAATATACTAAAAGCCACTCAAGTGTATACTTTAAAATGGTGAATTATATGATATGTGAGTTATATCTCAATAAAGCTGTTACAAAAGAATAAATAGATGAGAAAGGAAAGGCATTAAGTATACATTATTCTTGGTTTGGTGAGAGGGAAGGAGAGAGAAATAGCTAAAGAGGAAGGACTACGGAACAAAAAACAAGGGAGTGATGACTATGAAAGTCAGTATAGTGATTACCTGTGTGTGTAATTTTGAGAGGATACATGAGGGGCTTCTTGAGTGTTGTCAGTTTTGTATTTCTTGACCTTAGTGGTGGTTATGCACAGGGTTCCTATATAATGGTTATACTGCACAGTTGTGTTTTTTTCCATTAAAAAATTTACATATATGTACTGTTCATTGTTTCTAAGAACAGTTTAGAGCTTTAGCTTTTAAAACTTACATAGATCAAAGGAATAAAACCAATCACAAAATGAGAATCAACAGAATGCAGTAATCCAGTCATAAAGGACAGTCAAAATGTGCTTACACATATTCAAGAAATTATTCATCTGAGTTATAAATAATAAGTTAATTTGTGTCTTTTTAAAAAAGATTCCACATATAAGTGATATTATGTGGCATTTTTCTTTCTCTTTCTGGCTTATGCAAAGTTGTGTTTTATGCACTTTTCTGTATGTGCATATTTCCATCTCACTAAGTGGTACCACCTTCCATCTGGTTTCTCAGGTCAAAAATCTTGGAGGCATCTGGACTCTTCTCTATCTTACACCCTATATCTAACCCACCAGGACATGTCAGTTTTACCTTCAAACTACATCCAATATCTGACCCCTTCTCACCACCACCTGGTTTGAGCCACTTACCATTTCTCACCTGGACAACAGCAGTAGCCTTTTAACTGATCTCTGCTTCATCCCTTGACCTTCCCGCCCTGGTTTATTTTCTACATAGCAACCCATTTTTTTTTTTGGTTCTCCTTTGACTTGAAGATATTTCCTAATGAGATATAATAACATAATGAAAATGAAACGCACATTCCAATGAGTTTGGACAAATGTAGACACCTGTGTAGAAAATGCTCCATTTAAGATATAAAACATTTCCACTATCCTCCATAAGTTCCAGAAGGATCCTTTTTAAAGCCAGTGTCAGATCATGTTACTTATCTGCTCGAAACCTCCCAGTGACTCTCCATGTCACTGAGAATAAAACCCCAAGTCCTTACCATGGCTCATTAGGCTGTACAGTCTGCTCCCTCCTTCCATTACTTCTGTTATCTAATCTTATAGTTCTTTCCCCTTCCCTGAGTCCACTCCAGTTACATTTCTACCTCACTGTTCCTGGGACATGTCAGGCACTTTCCTGTCTCAGGGCTTTTGCACTTGATGTTCTGTCTGAAATGCTCTTCTCCCAGAATCTGCTTCATTTAAGTCTCTGCTCAGATGTCACCATATCAGAAGAGGCCCTCCCTGACCACCGTATATAAAATAACATTCCCCCAACACCACTGCACTCTTATCTCCTTACCTTGCTTCATTGTTCTTCATAGTACTTAACTCAATCTGTTATTATATATTATGTATGTATAAATCTGTTACTCTCTCTCATGTAAGTTCTATGAGAGCAGGGACTCAGAGGTTGAGGGCTTTTGCTATGGCTGTATCTCCAGTGCCTAAATCAATGCCTGGCATATAATGGGTGCTCAAAAACTCTTTATTAAATGAAAGTCTGTAGCCTCCAGTCTGGTCCAGTCTGCCATCATATCACCCGGACTAGTGCGCCAGCCTCCTAACTGATCTCCCTGTCTCATGTCTGCTTCCCTCAATCCATTTCCTACACAGCAGAATTCTCTTTTTAAAATTCAAGTCTGATCATCTCACTTTCTTTCTTAAAACTCTTTGATGGCGTCCCTTTGCCCTTCAGATAAAAGTCCAGAGTCTTTAATGTGACTTGCAAGGTGGCTGTTCTTTGGCCCTGACTACTTGGCCACCTACCTCTTTCCTCCATCCATCCTGGACTGCTTGGAGTTCTTAGCTGAAGCCAGTTTCTCACTTCAGGTCCTTGGTAAATACTAACCCTCTGGATACTCTTTCTACCACCCACCTCCTCAGGTCTCAGTTTGAGGATGTTCTCTTAGGGGAGCCTCCTCTGAGCTCTCAGACTCCAGCTGCAGTCTCATCTCTGCTTGTGTGCTTTCTTTTTTCCTCATATTTAATTTTTTTTAATTTGTAAGAATAACTATTTAGTTTTCACCTATAAAATGAAGTTGTACCATTTACATAAAGATGATAAAAAATAGTTTTTAAAAACTCATAAACTTGTAAACATGAAAATACCTTGAGTACACCACTGATTTGTAGTTTTGTGGAGTTACGATCCCTTTTAAGAATCTGCTGAATGGTGTGGATCCCAAGAATAATGCTCACTTGCATATATTTTGTATACTCTTAAGATTCACAGATAATAAAAAATGTACGTGGAGCAGTAGATAAGTGGCATTTCTCCTTTCAGCTCTTTAAGACTAGTTTCTCAATTTGTCTTTAATACCATCCCTTCTCAGTTCTAGCTACCTTCTAGAACTTCTTTCATCTTCTTTGTTTTCTCCTAGACTCTTTCTCTCAGCTTATATGGATAACAGTTCAAGGTATATCTTTCCCCATAAAGCTTTATTTTACTTTTGAATAACTTTCTTAGTGTAAATTTTGAGTAGCTAAAAAAAACCCACTTTTATGATTCTTTTGTTACCTTTTGCCGTATTTCTTTCCATGACACTTTTTAGAACACTGTCTTCCTTTGCTTTCCATGGCATTGTACCCTTGTTTCTTCATCTGCCTCTGCAACATCCTCTTTCCTGTTTCCTATTCTGCTCTGTTTCCTTGTGTCATCCCTTAGATGCTGTTTGCCGGTGAGATGCTTTCTTAAGTCCTTTTCCCATTAGGCTTCTCATGTATCCCCACTATACTTTATACCTTCTGTTAAAGAATGTATCACATTCTATCAAATGAGTTTATGATTCTGAACGTTTCCAACGGCTGGGATTGGCTTAATCCTGAAAGAGCAACTCAGGGCACTTTTTTGCTTGTACCCATCACACCTGCATTATTTGATGTCCAACTCCATGAGGTCGGGGGCTATGTCTATCTTGTTTGCTAATATCCAGCATGCCAAGCACAGTGCCTGACACAGAGTAGCTGCTCAAAGAATATCTTTAGATGGATTAATGAATATGAATATAAAAACTCTAACCCACAATTTATTCTCACATGTTTCCTGGGACCAGCCCAAATTCTAGTCAGATCAATAAAAATTTACTAGTCATTTGGCCTAACTGGCCTCCTTGCCTGTTGTCTTGCATCTCCTTGTAATCTGATAGTTCATAACCATAGGAACACTAAAAAGAAAAAAGTCAGGGGTGGGGAGGGTATAGCTTAGTGGTAGAGTGCGGGCTTAGCATGCACAAGGTCCTGGGTTCAATCCCCAGTACCTCCATTAAAAAAAAACACCACCTAATCCCCCCCACCAAAAAAAAAAAAAAAAAGAAAAAGAAAAAAAAGTCTGATTGTGTTTCTCTCTCCAAATCTCTATCTCCTCATTACCCACAGAATACAGTCAAAGCTTCTCAACTTGGGTTCAAGGCTTTGGCCCTGACCTCCCTTTTCAAACTTCTCTGGGTTTATTTATTAAGTGCTTATTATATGCCAAGCACTGGCCTAGTCACTGAGGAGTTCACAAACTAGTCAGGAAGACAGGTACATAGATTAACTTTAATAGAATGTGATCAGCTCTATTACAGGGTCTGTGAGAACACAGATATTTTCAGACAGTGGATTATAAAATATTAGGGATTTGCCCTCCGCAAGTTCACAAGGTCAGTCTAGAACTGCATGTCCAATACAGTGGCTACCAGCCACATTTCAGGTGCTCAACAGCCACATGAAGCTAGTGGCTATCATACTGGACAGCAGAGTATAGACCATTTCAATCATCCATGGGAGGGGGTGGTTACATCTCTTCAAAGAGAGCAAGGAGCATTCCTTGTACACACACCAGGTAGGGCTAGCTACCAGTCCCCCAACCCAATTCTCCCACTCAGACTGGTCTCCACTCCCTGCTCCCCGCCCACCGCAACACACACACCTTGGATGGGGTCTATTTTGAAGTGGTACAGGCTCCTAATAGAGATAATGAAAGTTCCTTTGTAAACTATTAAGTGATGCAGAAATGTGATATAATAAATAGGTTCAGTTCTTGCTTTCATCACAGCTTTAGTCACTTCAAGCAAATTCTAGCTCTTTTCTCAAATTTCTCCCACCCTCAGAATTTATGCCAAATGGTTCTGAAAAGTATTTGTTACACACAGGCAGCATTTATACCAGGTATAAATCCAGGTTATACCTACCTTGATGCTTTTACAAGCTCTCCATCCAGGACCCTATTTCACCACCCGCCTTTCCCTAGAAAGGAAGGAGACGAATTAAGATTTCCAAAACAACAGAACATTTATTTTGAGATTTGAGAATAATGGAAAACTAAGTAATGGGAATTGGACCCTCATCAGGGTCTTCTGGGAAATCGGAAGCACCACCCTGTTCTGCAGCTCGATGCTTCTCCAGTTTAGCAATCAATTCTTTCGCTGGATTGAAGACGCCATTGGTCTGCTGGTCACAGACATAGCAGCGCGGGGTGGTGCGGAAATGCTGCAGCGCACAGCTCTCGCAGAAATAATGCCTGCACTTGGTGACAACTGGATTTCGGAAGGTCTGGCGACAGATGAAACACTTGAATGGTATTTCCTCCTCATCGCTTCCCACTTCATAGTTTTCGTCCTCATAGACACCATAGCGACCCTCATCAAGCTCACGTTCGATCTGCCACCCGTGCTTGTAATCTGAACGGTCATGGAGGAATTTGCAGCTGTCTCCGAAGCCGCAAAAGCCAGTTTCCTTGTAGTCCTTACAAATGTCGGGCTGGTAATCCCAGCGCACCGTAGCACGTAGATGCTCGGGAGCTCGGATGGGGCCCTTCCTCACCATCCCGGAGGACGCATTGCCCATAGACGTATCCTTGGGCTTCATATATTTCTGGTAATTATTGATTCCCCGGTAGATCTTGTCATCTTCCTTGCCCCTCAGCTCCTCTTGGATCTTCTGGCTGCGCTCAAAGATGGCTTGTGCGTCACGCTCCTTTTCTGTGTCTAGCTCGTAGACAGCAGTCGCTCCCATATCCTCTGGCCCCACGGGTTTCGCCGAGCGAGTGGACTTGTAGACCACGCCGAGACTCTCGGGTTCGTTCTCCCCCTCCTCCTCCTCGCTACTTAGGTCGTCGTAGGCCGCCTTCTGTTTACCACTGCCACGGGTCTTCTGTATCATCGGATTGTGGGTCGCCCGCTTCTTTTCCGGACGAACCACAGTGCTGCCTTCGTCACTGCTGCTGTTGCTGTCTCCGGACTCTCGGCGGCAGATCGGGCGTTTTCTGCGGCCTGTAGCCCCTTTTCGCCCAGGCTTTTTGAAAAGGAAGGTGCACACCTGTTCTGTCGTCTTTCCTGGAGAAAGTTGCTCTGCCATTGTAAGAGTCTCGAGCTCCGAAACGCCTGGGGCCTGCTGGGTGGCGGCGAACTTCTTCACGTCACTGCACGTTGCGCGCTAGGCCGAGAATTGCTGCAGAATCAGCAGCGGAAAGATTGCGGAAGTGAGTGCGCGGGAGCGAGGGCGCCCGCCGCTCTTGAGCCCTGCCGCGCGCCGTTGCTTCCTCCGGAGGCGTACGTAGCCCCGCCCCGCTCGCGTGCTGCCGCGGAGCTTATCGGGAAGGGACCGAAGCCGGGTCACCTTTAAG